>NC_088796.1:20606010-21936510 GCF_011386835.1 Chrysemys picta bellii
GCATTCGGTGCTAGCAGGATTAACTTCCTTCATGTGTCAATGGTTTATTCCTACGGCCTTGCCCTCATCTCGCTACTTCTTGACCCTACTAGGTCTCACATGATTATTTCAAATTAAACCATGTTACAAATCCCAGTTTCGTTCCTGGAAAAATACTCATAGAGAAAGATTTGGCATCTCTTGGTTATGTGCAATTCTGAAGCTCTAGGGAAAGCGGCAGCTCTTGCTTTGTGAAATGTTCACAGCTGATAAAACATTATTATTTGATATTACAGCAGGGCCAGAGTCACCAACCAAGCTCAGAGTCCCATTGTGCTACGTACTCGTGCGTACACATAAAGACAGTCCCTGCCCTAAAAGCTTATTTTCCTAAATTCATAAAATTTCACACTGAGACTATGGTAGTCTGCAATTTTCTGTAGCACTCATCTTGAAGGGAATTCAATCAATGGGAAGAAATGTAAAATAATGCAGGTGGTTGGATAATGCAGGAGTGGTGTATAACACAAACTGCAGCACCGTTTTTTTTTTTATGTAGGTTACAGAACTTTGCACACCTACAATTTTGTGACTGATACTAACTCTCCTTTTATTGCCTTTGTGCTTTGGGTTTATACACACCTGCCTTCCAGGTAAACCAGACACCTATATGTCCTGATTTCTAGAAGTGCTGGGCACCCACAACGTCCACTGAGGTCAATGGGAACTGCAAATGCTCAGCACCTTTTTAAAATCAGGCCAGTAGTGGCATTACCTTCCTTGCACCTATCCTCTGGATTACAAGGAGAGAAGGAGGTCATGTTGAGGTGCACGTGGATAGGTAATATAGGAGGGGACATGATTTTAAATCAGTGTAACATCTGAAGTGGTGTGTTTTTAGAGAAAACCTGGTTCAAGTAGCTTCTTGCTATACTTAATCCTGCCTCAGTGTGGGAAGGGGATAGACCAAATGACCTCTTGAGGTCCCTTCCAGCCCTCCTTTCTACTAGGATTCTCAGTAAACCCATTAAGGAACACCAAAGATTTTAGATTATTTTTAAACAGCTGCAACTGCTGTTGTGTTCTGCTGGTATTCGTTGTATAGACACTTGTCCCTCTTGGTTTGTTTTATATTTACCAGATATTCAGCAATAGTTAGATGTCTAGGAAAATCACGAATCACGCACACGCGTGCACCCACCTACACACACATATACGTATTCACACTAAATGCTTTTCACCAACAAGCTCAGCACTCAGTTCAGAAACGAACATGTCCCCTTCCACACCAATTTGCCATAATCAGTGAGATATGTAATGGAACTGAAGGTTTAAGAGGGAGAGCTGAGCTTGCTTCTCTTGGAAGGGATTGAGCCCATGTTGTGCCATATGATTCCACTGTTGCCAGCTCTCATGATTTTACTGTTAGTCTTCCGTTGTTTGGTGTTTTCTTTAAATCACTAACTTCTGGAGTCACGGGGTTACATGAGAATCTCAGCTTTCATTTAAAAAAAATGTAAGTTCCAGGCTGTCATGGTTGTGGAGAAAATGTGACCCGAGTGTACCGAAAGCTTAAAAAACAGAAAGTAAATTAAAAGAAAAAAAATGTAGGATTGGGGGGGAGGGTGTTAGGTTTTTGTTTTGTTTTGTTTTGAAATCTCGTGATTTTAAAGCAAATCTCATGAGCTGGGGGAGCCTGACTCATGATTTATGAATGCTTGCAGTTGTCAGTACTGTGCTACACATACCTTACTTCTGATTGGCTCTACAAAAGCACGTGGTGTGAGATCCTCACCCTTGCTCCAGCCTCTTTACACTGCATAAAACACCAGAGGGGCATAAAGCGGCCCTGAAAGTCCCATATCCAGCTAAGGAAGGATTCCTTGGGGCAGACAGTGGGGAAGGCAGACATAAAGCTCACAAGCCCCTCACAAGCCCTGGCCTAGGGGGCATGCCTGGGGTGGGGACAAAGCACGTAGCACGGAGGAGATTCCAGGAAGTCCACAGAGTAACCTAGGGAGACTGCCACAATTTAGACAGCTCGTCATAACCTACACAATCTCACCCTTGGGCCTTTAATTATTTAGTCAGTAGAAGAGGAAAGAAGTCCTTGGTGCTTTTCTTTAGCCTCATTTTTGGCTCTCTCCGGTTGGTTACTTTGCATTTCCATAGCACATGTCACATAAGGATTTTAAAGTGCTTCACAAATGTGAGTAAAGTAGTCTCTTCCCATTTACACATGGGGAAACTGAGGCACAGACTGGCTAAGGATTGATGTTCAATGAGCCATAACGGGGTCAGCAACTTTGCAATTTGATTTCAATGGGATCTAGAGGCCTAAATAACTTTGAGGATCCGGGCCTAAATGAGTTGCCTAAAGTCATACAGCCTCCTTCCAGACCCTCACTCTAGACAACTACTGTTTCCTGAATGTCTAGATATGGAAAGATGTGCTCCAGGGTTGCTGCTACTCATGCCCAGTTTTGCAAATAGCCTTAGACAACAATGTCGTATTTCAAGACACAACACCACAGATGACAACATTTTGAGGATTTTGCCACTATCCGTGATAACTAATCTGTCTCATGGACCATCTGCATTACTACTTACTTTATTTAAAACAAAACAAAACCAAACAAAAAATTCTTCCTCAGCTTTGGATGCCTGAACAATACACACCCACATTCCTCAAAAATCACAAAAGTTAACTCCCTAGGCCTTAGATTTAGCCCCTGAAATATGGTTTGTAGATTCCGCACTGAGATAGCCATCACAATTGCTTTTGAGCATTTCCCTTGAAATATTGTTCTTTTAAAAGTTTTGGCTTTTGATGGTATCTTTTCCTAACAGGCTCGCTCTTCTGCGTGTTACACGGCTGCAAGTTCTTTAGTTCTTTTTACATCTAAAGTGCCACTTCTCCTTCTTCCAGAAGTTCATTGTGTGGTAGAGAATAGAAATAAGAGCCAGCTGACTCAGTTTTGTTTAACACGTCAGTGCTGGTTTACTCAAGCTGACAGCTGCCTGCTGTAGAACAAGCATCTAGATACTTGGATATTTTCTAGACTTCGCAGAGAATAGATCTGAAGCATCAGACTCACCATAATTCTCTTTGATTGGAAATGCTGCCTATTGTTGTAGTGTAGAATGGTTGGTTGGTTGCTTGGGTGGGGGCGTGGGTGGGTTTGTGCTGCATTTTCCGTACTGCGTTTCAGGAAGTGATTTTTGCTGGACAGTTCACCAGTAATAATGGCTATATTTGGTAGCAGCAAAAAGCAGGTTTGGACCTTAGATTTATAGAATAGGTATGCATAATCGCTAGGGTGAACTTTCAGAATCATTACCCTCCCAAAATGTCTCTCTTTGATCTTTTCTTATTTCCTTATGGCACAATTCACATCAGACCCCAGTGTTTCCACTTAAGCATCCAGTGTTTGTTCTTAGGAGCCCAAAACCAAGTGGTTTCCTTGTGTGAATCTGCTAGGGATTTTCCTGCTAAGAAAAATACCAATGGGCTTTTTTTTTTCAATGTAGTGAGATATCTGAGCTTGGGCAAAGCCAGTTTTATAGATATTTATTGGTCAGAAATGTTATTAGATCCGAGCTAAGTTCCTATTTCTCTGGTGTCTCCTAAAGCCCCTTGGTGAATTATTAAGGATACCGCTACCATAAATAAGATGGTTAGTAGGGCACAGCACATGCCCTTGGTCTTTCAGTTAGTTGCAAAACTGATGTTTGGGCAAAAATCTTCATGGGAACAGGATTTGTGACCTGTGATCTCCTTAGCAGGCTGCAGCGATCTCCTTAGTTAGCAGAAACTATCCTGATTTCATCTAAACATAATTTGGCCCAATTTAAGCATATATAGGGGTTGTATTATTATCCTTGTCTAGCACAGGTTCTCAAGCAATAGGATGGGCCTGGAGAGAACTCAAGACATTTCAAAAGAAAGGGGGAAACCTGGATACTCATGAACAGTGGGCTTATAAAAATCCCTTGGCTGGGCTATCATGCATACCAGATATCTTGTGCAGCCAGACAGTTGACCTGATTATCAGACATGCATGGACAGCTTTGAAAATTCCCCTGCTTTCAGAGGCTGCAAAATTGGCCACATAAAAGCAGGTTCACCCAGATGAGACCCTTTGAATACGTGACTATGTTCCAACATACTCGATGGGGTATATGTTGTCAAAATCTCCTCCTCATTCACCAAGGCCTGAAATAGCAGACTATTGTGTTTGCACTCAGTGTACTCTATGGAACTTAATAAACTGAAAGATTCCGTCTGTCACATTAAATAAATCCCTAAATACATACTTATTTACTTCTGCTTCTATCTGTTCTCAAACACTGTAGCTCTGTACAGTACCCTGTGATTCTATTATGAGGGACTCTATAAAAATGTATTGCTGTTTAAGACATGGGAATACTTTAATATTACTATGACATGGATCATTTTTGGTTGCAGATCAAATTATTTGGAAAGGACCACCTCATAGAGGATATCAATAGGCAGACTTTCTTCAATACAGTAAGCCTCTCAGAGGACTTACTGTGCCCAAATCAGTGGAAGAGAAGGAAAATTGGAAAAACTGGATACTCTCTTGCCTTCTGTCAGCAGGACTCGAGGCGAGATGTACATGTATAAAGGAGACTCAAGAATGTATAAACAGTCAGATCCAGGCAGAAACACAAAGAATTAAAATTCTTAAACATCAGACTTGAGTCTCTTTCTGTGAGATTTGTCCCTATAGAGAGTTTCACAGGAACAGGATTTGGCCTGGAGTGAGAACCTGTCACTGATACCACTGGCACATCTATGGCAGATGACTCATGCAGACGCTTCATCATAATAGCCAACAGGGATAATGCTTACATAAGGAAGGGCAAACTGTTTACCATCTCATGCACAAACTTGCTTCCCTTAATTCACCTATTTGTTTAACAAAGAAATACGGTGGCTGAGATGAGGAACATGCCACTCTCTGAGTTTGAGCCCCAGTCTGTTTACCTCGTAATATCCCTGGGTATGAACACTCAACAGGATTATGTGCCCCTCCTATGTTTTCTTGGTGAAAACTCCTTTCAACAACCCAATGCAGAATTGTAAAGCCTCCAGGATGTATTTCTTTGGGCACTGACATTGATTCCCCCTATCCTTACATGTGAAGACCCCAAGGATCACATTTTGAGGTAGTCATGTGCAGTTTGCACACCCGACACTCACCCCGCTTACCTGTGGGTACACATCCCCCATTGTACGTTCGTGAATCCCCAGGTATTTGTTCCTATAAGTTGGGCATATATAAATGTGGCAGTTGTGTATCGTAACTTGAAAAATCTGGCCTTTGTGTGTCCTTGGTTTCATTGCCTAAGGATGGGTAACAGCACTAATAGCAAAGGATGATGGGACACCAGAGATGGCAGCGTCTGGCTCTTGTTGTAGCTTTGTTTCAAGCCACTAGCACATGCTCACACCCACACACCCTGCCATACATAAAAGCCATAGGAAAATAAGATTAGCGCTGCCTATTATAGGGCAGGCACATCTGAAAAGTGCCCTTCAGATTCTGTACATATAAAATCTCGGCGAATGACTCTAGGGTCCATCTCAGAAAAGCTTAATGGCAGGAAGCCATAATATATTAAAACAGTAGATTAAAACAAACAAGAGCATTTTGGATCAGATTACACATCACTTTCCTCACGTCTGACAACAGAAGAAATCAAAGGCAGTAAAAGACAATCGTAGACCATAATGGTCTAATAACTCTGTGATAAAAGTACTTGTGGGAGTAGGCTGCTACTAGCTCAGCACAGTCTTCAGGATACAAAACAATCCTTAAAATCCACAGTGGTGTACTCAAGAGCATTACAGCTTAAGTGCTCGTTTAAGACTTCCTCGAAAATGCAACATGCTCACTTGAGAAACGTAATTAGGCCTCACTTGCGGGTGATGTTCACACATTGTGGATCATCCTTAAAAATGACAGGGTGTGGGGGGGGAGGGGGAAATGTCCCAGCACACTGAAGTGTGCATTATGCCTCTCTCTCCATCATCTCACATGGAAAAAAATCCACTAATAATGCATTGCCTGAGTGTGTCACTCAGGGTGCTGTTGTAGCATGTGGCAATGGCTGAAGGTAAGAAGATGGTGCATCTTAGTCTAATCTGAAAATGAATAAATTGTAGTAATTTAAGACAGTGGAGCGAGGGAGAGCGGAGATTTTTAAACATTCCATATTTAACACATAGCAAAAAATGAACAGCAAAAGTTATTACCTCTATTAGAATAGACCTCAATAGGCAGTGGGGCCTCATTGTGCTAGGTGTTGTACGAATATATGACAAGAGACAATCCCTGGCCCAAAGAGCTTGCATTCTAAATAGGCAAGACAGACAATGGATGAGAGGGAAAACAGCATCACAGAGAGGTGAAGTAACGTGCCCAACTCACACAGCAAGTCAGTGGGAGACCCAGGAATAGAAGCCATATCTTGTGACTCCCAGTCCAATGCTCTATTCACTAGAAGATCATGCTGCCTCTTGACCAGTAAATGTCTGATTCTACAGATCCTTACTGGCATGAGTAAGGACTACTCCAGTGACTAAAGTTTTGCTGGATTGGATTTCCCCCCCTGTAAAGAGCAGTGCACATCTATAGAGCTGCATAAATTATAATATATCTATATCAAGCCAACTGCCTTTAAAATATTTTTAACTTTGTTTGCAATGTCCTTCTAGCATCTCAAACACAAAATTAATTTTGACCTGAAATGGTGACAGACCTTTTAAACTATCACATCACCACCGGTTATGTTCTAAATGACGGGGAAATCCAGGGAAAATACACAAAATACTCCTGACACAAAATTTGATGAATGCGGCTGTGTCTTTGGAACTCTACAGGGGTTGGAATTCACCCAAATCTCAGGTAAGATGCCGTTTGTAAGAGCCCTTTTACAGATTCTCCCCCAACCTATAGATCAGAATACCCCCTTAATTGATTTTGGATCACTGGATCCACTAGTTGTAGGTTCAGTAGTCCCCCGCACCGGTCCTGCCTCTCCTAAAGAGAAAGGATTCAGTACAACTGGCAATATCCTCAGACCCAATTGTGAACTGCATGTATAGCATTTTGTTTTATTTAACTGTGTTGTTAGGTTGCATTGTTTGCAATGGTTTGTTAATGCCATTTAATTGCACAGTATTTGTCACATGACTCCTCAAAGTTGCTCTACAGGATAAATTTCGTCTGACTAAAAAAATAGTACAGTCTTTCCTCCACTGCTGAGACTAAAATCTGGTTTCCATCTCATCCCCCATAGTATTTTGCTTGCAACGTTAGGGTTACCATTTTTTAAAATAACAAAAAGAGGACATAATCAAGCTAGCCCAGTATTACTTATTCTCACACTTCTTATCAAACTGTCTGTACTGGGCTAGCCTGATTATCACTTCAAAAGTTTTTTTTCTCTTAATTGGCCCCTCAGAGTTGGTAAGACAACTCCCACCTGTTCATGCTCTCTGTATGTGTGCATATATATCTCCTCAATATATGTTCCATTCTATATGCATCCGAAGAAGTGGGCTGTAGCCCACGCAAGCTTATGCTCTAATAAATTTGTTAGTCTCTAAGGTGCCACAAGTACTCCTGTTCTTTTTGCGGATACAGACTAACACGGCTGCTACTCTGAAACCGGTTACTAGAGAAAGTAGTGCAGGGCTGGAATGGTTCCCTCTGGTTTTTATATAGTACTTTAAATCTCCTTTGAGTTGTGTTATTACTCTTTCAAATGAGTGTTTACCCAGTGGTTTTTCTTGCCTGCTTTAGAAGGTAATGTGGAGATATCATCAAAATATATTCTGACTCTAAATAATTCATATAAATACTGGCCAAAGCCCTAGTTAAGCACTTGGAAATAACATGGTTGCCATTTCAGTACATAGACAACGCACACACCCTACCTTGTGGCAATAAAATGAGAAATATTAATTCAAATCTGAGATGTGTTATCAAAAAATCTTATATTTAAGGCTAGTCAAAAAATATTTTTCTGCAAATCATTTCAAACATTTTTGCTTTGATCAAAGTTTTTCAAGATTTTTTTAAAACTTTTATTGCAAAACAAATTACATCTAATTTTTTAAAAATTTAAATAAATAAAAAGTGTTCATTTTAGTTTTGTTCCCTCCTCCCCAGACCTCTTTTCTCTCCCTTTTCCCCTCAGAGATAAAAGGAGGGAGGGGAAGGAGAACCTCCCCAAAAATACAAAATTTTCAGTTCAATAGGAAATAAAATGTTTTGAGAAGTTTTGTTGAAAAGTCATTTCCTTTGAAAATCCGTGTTTAATTAAACAAAAAATGTAAAAAACAAAAACACAATCAGCTCTACTTATGATGATGTTGAATGGAGAAAAATGGTATTGTGCGAGGATTCTCAGCTGGTATAAATCAATTTAGCCAATTTACACCAGCTGAGGATCTGGTAATGGATTGTTGCATACAGAGGTATCATCCCGGGAGACTCCTACTCTGTAGCATATAGAGGGACAATGATGTAAGGTAAGGATGGATTCTGAATTTCCCTCATTCTGATATACCAAATGGGATTGATTCTACCCCTGATTTGGGGCACTGATCCATGTGCATGGGAATGGTTTTACATGTCACTTGAATATTTTTGTGTATGTTTAATAATTTTTAAGAAAGGTTCAAAATTACCATTTGGATGGGTTTTTTTTTTTTTTTATAGTTTGAGCATATGCATGGGGATCTCTGACTTCTACAGGCCTGCTATTAAGGGAGTTATTAGAAGGGCAAAAAGTTTGCAGGAAAATAGGAAGAAAAGTTCTTCAATTTTTTTAATTGAATTCTTCAGTTCAATTAATATGCCTGAATATGTGGCTTAAATGTTCACCCTCTTGTGTCTCCACGAGCCCTTTTATCACCATAACCTGAAAAGCATCAGAGAAAAAAATTCACTTAAATTTATCTCCTGGACTACTGTTTTAATCTTGTTCTTAATCACTTAAGTTCTGATCAGAGCCCATTGGCATTAACAGAAATATTCCCATTGGGTCAATGGGCACTGGATTTTTAAAATCTTCTTAATTAAGTTCCTGGGAGTTGAAGTTATTATAAACATGTGTGGGGAAACTCAGGGCATTATTTATTGAATACTCGATTCTCTCTCACTCATAGTAAGAACTAAATTCTGAACCCACTTAAGACAATATCAAGGCATTTCTTAACGTCAAGAGAGTTGAGTATTTTGCCATATTGTTTCTATACATATGTCCTGAGTTTCAATTTGGATTGCTTTGTGCCCTGCCTACCAATTAGTTCCTCACTGGCTGTGGTTATGGGAGCAGTAATCCTAATTTTTATGCCATCATTTTAGACAAGTGTCATAATATTTTAAAGAGCCTGTCTCCTACAACGATAGGCATTACAGGAGTCAGTATATCAGGTTTGAACATAATATTCACACCTTACCATTGAAAACTATATGTGATGGATAACAGCGAGTTCTATAAATTCCTGGGTGACAATAGGAATTTTGTCATTGACTCCAGTGGGGCCAGGATTTCACCCCTAATCTTCATCACAATAAATGATCTCTATGTATTTTGACATCTCTGTCCGACATTATTATAATCTCTGGGATTTCTAATTCAGAATAATCTCCAGATCATCCTTTCCTTATCTTGCCCGTTGTTTAGATCACCACAATTCAATTTCCCCTTTAAATTGTATTCACCTCCACTGCGGTTTTATATTGTTCAAAGCTTGTCTTCTGCAACTGCATTAGGTGCACTGCTGCGTCTGTCTGGGACTATTGTTTGGGGAGAGATTTCTATTTATAATAGCTCTTTTCAGATGCTGCAGTATGTGTGTAGCTGTTATGCTTTCAGGTCTGCTGGAGTATTTCTCCTTTCTGCTGCTGTGGAAGGTTTTCCTTGCCACTAGGGAGTGTAAATGTTTCTTCGCATGCATTTCTGAAAGACCCTTGAAACCTTTCCATAAATCAGTACAAGTTAGTTTTGGTTTTTAGATTATTGTGGATAATGTATTTTATGTCAAGATAATGAGACTAAGCCTTGACTTTTAGTTCTAAGTCCTTCATAGTGGGTCTTATCCCTGAAAGGTACTGAGCACCCACAGCGGTCATTAAAGTTAATGGGAGTGTTCAGTGGTCAGTACCATTAAGCATCAAGTCCATTATATTTATTTTGAACTCAGCAGCTCTTACCTTTCATATTAATTTTGCTTTATACTGAAATGCTAACTAGCCACAAATATAGCTTTACCCTTATTCCAAATAGACTTTCTCCTTCTAATGACATATTGTTCTGAGGTTTGAATCACTGCCAATTATTCTGTATTTTAAAAACAGTAATAGCACTAATATAGCACTTTTCTTTTTAAAGCTACTTACCCCAGTACTCAAGCTGCAATATTTTTTCCTTTGTTCGCCACTGTGAGAGAGAATGAAATATATCCTAGAGTTTTCAGATTTGTTCTACTCTGGACTGGTAACACTTTGCGTATGCACACGCACAATCATGCAGCGTCTCCACACAGAGGGTATGTGCTTTTTCACTCATTTAGGGGGCCACACAAATAACCACCCACACACATGCAAAAAAGAGAGCGGAAGATTACTATTCCTACAGAGATCACGTCAACAGTGTACCAGTAATGATCAGAAAATATCCCACAAAAACAAATCTGTAATACAGTTTCGATACCAACTAGTTCTTAATTGCAATGTGCACTCACTATTTTTCCTGATCTTCCCTTACATTATCTCACCCTTCCCTACCCCATGAATCATGTGATCTAGTCTTAAACTCTTGTCCTTTGAGAACAATAGGAATGACACCTTTAGTGCTTTCGCCTTACTTTATGGCCTCATGATCTCTTGCCCTTTGGAGTTCAAATGTCACATCAGGCAGCAGGCAGGCAATTTTTGATGTAACCTCTGAACTCCAAATGATAAAAGACTGTGCAGCTCAAGGAGACAATCCATCTCAGTACAGTCACATAAAGAATGCCACTCAGACAGTAGATGCAAATTAAATAACATTTTCCTGGCAGTTACTGCGGAATCCAGATTCAGAGGGGAAACAAACCAGATTTGAAATGCATTCCAAATTTAGAACTCAACGTGTTCAAAGTGAGAGAAGAGGGTTGTGAATGTGGTAACGGAAAGGCTTCAAAGTCATGAATTATAAATAAGTCACTTACACGTTGTCCGATGGATTTATAAATCAGTCTTTTGTTTGTTTGTTTAAGGTTTAGTGTAGTTTGTAATCTGCTGGCTGCTGTATCACTTGCCTTTTTGGCCATTAGAACGCCCTACAAACCCTGTGTCAATGGTAGATAAGTGTTAACAGGTGTTATGCAATATAAGCGTTAACGTCACCGCATTGGCATATACGGGATAAGGGATGTCCTAAAAACCAGATGGTATCTCCGGGACTATGCAGATTCTCTCTAGGTACAGCATTCATTGCATGGCACACATGCTACACAGCAAAAGTCCAGTTAGGATAGCAAAGGTCGGACTAAATCGTGAATGCTCATAGAATCATCTTAAAAGTTTGGCACAAAGAGAGGCAGCCAAAAAGGATAGTGGGCAGGATCCAGGGACCTGTCTTCCCCTCGACTCTTTGCAGGAACATTTTTCTGGGAGATAGGTAGTGGTTGAGGAGGGGGAATGCTACAGAGTCTGTCTGATGTCAGCAGGGGCCTTCTTGAAGACTGAAGGGAAAGGTTACTGCATTCTTTGTTCCTCATTGCAGTACGAGGCTCTGGTATCAAGGCAGTTGCAGATCCAAAGTGCAGTCTTGCAACCCAGCTGTCTGTCTTTCTCATTGCTTGCCAGCATTGACTTTCTCCCATTGAGCAAAGTGAACTTCTGGGATGCCATCCCATGGGGTATATTTTCTTCTCAACGTGGCCTACTTCCTGCTTATGCAGACAATGATGCCTGTCTAGCTGGGCACACCCACCCACACAATAATAGGGTGAATCATAACTTTTGCAAGTTAACCTAACAGAGGAGATGTCAGCATCTTTAAAAGCACCACGTGGCTCCTGGCTCTTGCAATACCAAGTCACATCGGGGATTTTTAAAGATACTCTTGTAACTTAAAGTTGTAACATGTTGGGCCGTGTCCAATTAAAATCACATAGGTACACGTTTTAAGCCAGCACTCAGAGGAATTAAAAAGCCAATGGCAAGCTCTTCCGGCTGGCTTTGTAATAAGAGGTAACAAGAAGCACTAAGCCCATTCTTTCTTGTGGTCTGCCCCTGTGTGCTGCTCCAGTGGCATATTAGGGGCTGGCTTTCACAACAAGTTCAGAGCCAAAGTAAGGGGTCTGTGCTGGCCCCACCTACTAACCTTCAGCCAAAGGGGCTTGGGCAAGGTGGGGCATCAACATGGCCTGAACAATCTAAGCTCTGGCTATTCTCGGTCTCCCATGTGGTGTCACGGGAAGCATAGTTTTCAGAGTAGCAGCCATGTTAGTCTGTATCTGCAAAAAGAACAGGAGTACTTGTGGCACCTTAGAGACTAACAAATTTATTTGAGCATAAGCATAGCGAACGTGAGAACAGCTTGATGAGGTCTAATTTAGGCTGGCACCCAGGTAGCTACATGGCTGACCCAGATTACTGGAGGCATAAAAGTAGCTTAAAGCAGTGGTTCTCAACCAGGGGTACGTGTACCCCTGGGGGTACTCAGACGTCTTCCATGGGGTACATCAAGTCATCTAGATATTTGCCTAGTTTTACAACAGGCTACCTAAAAAGCCCTAGCAAAGTCAGTACAAACCAAAATTTCATGCAGACAATGACTTGTTTATAGTACTCTCTCTGTTATACACTGAAATGTAAGTACAATATTTATATTCCAAATGATTTCTTTTATAATTATATGGTAAAAAATGAGAAAGTAAGCAATTTTCCAGTAATAGTGTGCTGTGACACTTTTGTATTTTTATGTCTGATTTTTGTGAGCAAGTAGTTTTTAAGTGATGTGAAACTTGGGGGTACCCAAGACAAAATCAGACTCCTGAAAGGGATACAGTAGTCTGGAAAGGTTGAGAACCACTGGCTTAACTCCATCACCCCACTTGTGCTGAGGCATAAAAACAAGGGAACTATTTCAAGAATTGTACTGCCAATGCCACGGATGGGGTCTCAAAACAAGAAAGTAGACAAGCATGTTACCTTGTGCTTCATGACAAATTTATGGAGAAAATAACTTAAATGTTTCCTTTCTACTTTGAGAAAACAATAATTAGAGAGACAAATTCTATTTTCAGATTCCTAAGAGGTTCTTACCACCCGAGTAAAAATGAGTTTTATGATACCTGTCATTAACAGAAGATTTATAGTTATCTTCATGCAACTGTATCTATTTTTCAAACAACAAATACAAATCCTGCCATGCTTACTCCGGCAACACTCCATTCTAAAAGATAGGGACCACAACTGGCAGAGCCCCTAAGCATGTGTTTAACTTTATGCACGAGTAGTTTGTTCATGTGCTTGAAATTAAGCACACACTTAAGTGCTTGGTTGAATTAGGGTTTATAGCAAACAGCTGGGGGGGGGGGGGATTCTGTTCCCTTTCCCCATGCAGAGATCCCCTGTGCTGTCTATTACCCAAGCATTCCACAGGAGTCCAGAATTATGCTCACAGCAATTGAAGACATGAAAGGTCCATTTCACCCATCCCCCAGCCGGTGCAGGATTGTTCCCTACATTATGTTTTCCAGTGCTTGTTCAGTCTAGTTTTAAAAAGTGTCAAGCGATGAGGCTTCCATTTTTAAAAATCATATTCTTCAGAAGCTTGGATGTTATTTAGACCTATTGAAGTAGTCGGTGTCTTTTAAAGATGGAAAATCCCTTTGGAAATGCCCTTGAAACAGAGCTGCTAGAGAAATGGCCCACCACCACCCCCTTGAATTCTCCCTCCCTTCCCCCATCCAACCATGTCGTTCCACACACACACACACACACACACACACACAGAAAAGAGATCAGTAATGAGAGCTCACTAATGGATTGGCTTAAGTATAGAACAACATCCCATCACTGTTCTAGAAAATAATCAATCAAGCACTTAATTTTAAACATAAAAAGTAAGCTGCCTAGAGACTGTTAATAGATAACCAAATAAATTAGCAGTTGTAGGTGGGATTTGAAACTAGGTCAAATCTGTCTCTCACCATCTTTTTGAGCCTACTGTTACAAATGGTGCCCTTGGATTTGTGCTAAATTTCATACCTTCTCATAATGGAAAATCCTCGGTGATCCAATACTGCTTCACAGCTGGACCATGACTACAAGGGATTGTGAATAAATTTTATATCTACTTTCATATATTGATCTGAACTTGGCTTTGTATCAAACACTCAGTGGTGTCATAGCAAATGTTGGGGGTGGAAGCAGAGCAGAAGATACGAGAAAACAGTAGCACATGCATCAGATGAAGTGGGTATTCACCCACGAAAGCTTATGCTCCAATACATCTGTTCGTCTTTAAGGTGCCACAGGACTCTCTGTTGCTTTTTAAAGAGAAAACATTTATCCATAAGAAAATAGACTGTACATAAGCAGCCCAGACGTATACTGGACCTTACCCCTTATATAGAGAATGACAAGAAGAAAGTGCTGCAAGTGATCTTCTGTGGCGGTGTTTCTCCTTACATAAAAGTCTTGTTCTCAGTTGTTTTAGCCACCATGTTATGTGATGAGTTAAGATACTAAGGTCTAATTGTCAAGAGCTGCCAATAACCCAATGGAAGTAAGTGAAAGTTATGGGAGCTCACACCTCTGAAAAAGTCAGACCTAGATTGTATCGATTACTGAAAGATATACAGAAGGATAAACTTCTACCCTAACAGAATTAACAGCTTTGACTATTGGGATTGTTGATTTACCAAAACATGTGGAGATACTTGCATGTGTAGAGAATCCACTACTCACCATGGGGGCGGGGAAGCACATCTAAACTGATTAGTGAACTCCAACCTGGATGTACCCAGAATGTGCGGCTGTAGGACACCAGGCTACCACACAGGAATAAAACGCCATTATTTCCACTGAAAAGCAAGGGCATCTAGAATAGATGAGTTAAACATAGAAAGCGTACGCTTTCTGTTTATCACGCAAAGAAAAAGAAGTTAGCACAGAGAATGTTGGATATTGGTCTGGAAAAAAATCTTCCTTCACATATTCAGAGAGACATCTCAATTATTTCTTTAAAAAAAAAATTTAATGTCAATATCCATCTTAATGGCAAGTGGTACATCAGATTATACAAATAATTCATTGTATACTAAACTGAAGTTCCTGTTCAATTTAATATCCATGTCTTGCATTTAAAGCAAATATTGGAACATGTAAGGTATTAAAAAAATAAAAGGAACTATTATCTATTTCAGTTCATGCTAAGTTCCAACATTCTGAGTGGGATAGAGGGGGGAAGTTAAAAGGAGCCTCTGAATGCCTTGTGTGAAATCCCTGACCCCACTGAACTCAATAGCAAAATGCTCGTTGACTTTACTGGTGCCAGGGTTTCTCCCCTTATGTATTAGAGAAAAGCCCACACTCCACTGTGGAAGTAGGGCACCACTTTCGGAAGCTATCACTTATTTAAGTAGATAATTAAGGAGATAGCTTTTCTTACTTGTGGTTGAATACAATTTCAGCATCCAGATGGACAGCAAAACTACCATGACGACAACCTAGTCACAAGCCAATTCTTCCAAAACATATTGTTTGCAAATGTTTATAATTCCTGTTTCTTCCCTCAGGACACCATTGCTTCTATTTCCCGTCTCCCTCTGGTTTTTGAAGTGACCTGTTGGGATTTAGTTGCTGAGCTCTTATTAATGAAATAGGGGTTACACAGCCAAACCCAGGCAGCCCACCTGCAAATATTTACATCCGCCCTCTCCTCCATAGGTCTTTTGAGCAATGCCTTGAAAACGAACTGTGGTTCTGTAAATGGAGTACCATTTATAACCACCATGAAGCTAGATTATTGTCCAAGGACCTGAGCCTCCCATCCAATTCATCCAGAGCAGAGAAGCTCAGAATCTGGTAAGTCTGGAGTTAGTAGCCACAAACCCTTAAAACTTGCCTCAGCTGCAGCTGAATGCATACAAATGTACCAACAGGTAAAAGAAGATTTTAACCTTCCAACTACAACAGTTACAAAAGATGTTGACTATTAGAATGCTAAACAATGACGAGGCACAGAGATAGAAAGTTCCCAGAAAACGCTTGGTTATTGTACCCATATATACTTCCAAGTATGTACTTCCAGAGTACAATGACTTTGGCTGCAATGGAATTCGCATTAGCGTCTCTGCTTTCACAATTATTATTTTAACATGCAAGAAAAAAAAATGTAGTTTCTAAAAACACAATCATTAATAGTGCTGGTTAACTGTAATCGTATTTTATTATAATTTTGATGCTGTGATGAAATCTGTCAGACAAAACAATGTGTGAAATAGTAAGAGAGAGTGATACTATACTCTAAAAAAAGAAAAAAAACCACCAACTCACTGAGAAAGGATCAGTCTGCTAAAAGCTAGAAAATTAAATGACTTCCACACTATGGGCTAATAGCAACAATAGTCTGAACAGGTTTGTTAATTATCCCACTTGTGGTTAGCATACATAAAAACTGAATATCTTCTAGTACTGGGGATAAATGTAATGCCTCATAATTAATGCCAACTAATATTCCCTCTACATTCTTCAGTACGAAAACAAAAAGCCAATCAATTTGTATAATATTACAATGTTCACATGAAGTTAGCCTTCCATTTCCAACTTTGGGTAGATTCCTAATTTTGCTGGTAACAGTGCATATCAGAAGACCTATATATTCAAGGCTTTTAAGAGGCATTCACAGGAAAATTTTATAAATACACCTCTACCCCGATATAACATGAATTCGGATATAACGCAGTAAAACAGCGCTCCGGGGAGGTGGGGCTGCACACGCCGGCGGATCAAAGCAAGTTCAATATAACACAGTTTCACCTATAACACGGTAAGATTTTTTGGCTCCCGAGGACAGCGTTATATCGGGGTAGAGGTGTAAACTATATTCTGTTACCCCATAACAGTCAAAGCAGAGAAGTGGGATTGGAGACAAGCAGTTTTCTGTATAATGGGAGGTGTACGGTTAAAAATGTACTCCAAGGTATGCTGCAAGAATTGTTATTCTGGTGTTCTGATTTTTCAAATCCTGGTCAGAGGCTTTCCCATGTTAGTGCTCAATTTCGCCCAGCAATGCAGGTGGATAACTCTCACGGATTCCATCTGAGGGAAGCAGTTGGCTCTTGGTGGTCTATTCTCCCATCTGTGTGGTGGGTGGATGCAGGGAAGAGGATAAAAGGAGAGGATGGAAACGTATGTGACTAACTCCCATTAGTGCCAAGAGGAGTTATGAGCATACCAATGCTCCCTCTGGCCCCTCATTAGGCAAGAGAATAGACTCTGACTGGGACTGAAGGAATTTAAAGGCAATTGGAGCTCCTGGAGAAAGACAAATTTAGCTATACAGTGCCTGGCCATCACTCCTTCAGTCTCTCCAACACAGACCCTACTAAGCAGGGAAAAGGCCATTGTAATAATGTACATAGAGAAGGAAAAATGTCATATGAAATTTGTCGCAGTGTAGAGACTATACAAACCCATGGGCCAGACGGTGTGGATCGTGGAGCAAGATGCAGCGTAAGTGTTGAAAATCAGAACGCTAGACAGAGAGTACTCTCAATTCATCTGGCTTCCACGGGCATAAATCCCAGCACAACATATCAGCGGCAGGGAGTCGAGCATGAAAATAGGGCGCGGCACAGGGGTGGGCAAACTATGGCCCACAGGCCACATCTGGCATGCGGGACCTGCCCGGCCTCCAAGTTTCTGGCCCGGAAGGCTAGCCTCCGGCCCTCCCCCGCTGCCCCCCGTCTCCCGCAGCCTCAGCTCGTACGCTCTGCCGCTGGCACAATGCTCTGGGCGGCGGGGCTGTGAGCTCCTGGGGCAGCGCAACTGGAGAGCCCGGCCTGACCAGGTCTCTGTGCTGTGTGGTGGCGGCGGCAGCAGCATGGGCCAGCTCCAGCCGAGCGGCGCGGCTGTAGCACCGCCAGTCACTGGTGCTGCAGGCAGTGCGGTAAGGGGGCAGGGAGGTTGGATAGAGGGCAGGGGAGTTCAGGGTAGTGGTCAGGGGTGTGGATGGTGGTCGGGGGGGGGGAACAGGGGGTTGAATGGAGCGGGGTCCCAGAGGGGCCATCAGGAATGAGGAAGGGTTGGATGGGGCGGCGGGTGTCCGGGGGCAGTCAGGAGACAGGGAGCGGGGTGTGTGTGGATGAGGCAGGGGTCCCAGAGGGGCCATCAGGGAACAGGAGGGGTTGGATGGGGCAAGAGTCCCAGGGGGTTGGGCCACGACCCCCACCCCTAACCGGCCCTCCATACAGTTTATGAAACCTGATGCGGCCCTCAGGCCAAAAAGTTTGCCCGCCCTTGGCACAGCAGCAGAAGCAGCCTCCTTTCGGTTGAAGAGCTGGGGGACTGTAAGAACCTGCTCAAAAAAAGTGGAGGGTGCAGGCCCTGTATACGATGTACTGAGTCAGCAGCAACCTCCTATGAAGCCCCCGGAGTAGTTTAAATGTAGCCTTTCCCTTTACACACACACTGGGAAGCTGAAATAGGGGTGGCAGTGGAAAAACCTTGTTCCTCCCTCAGGGAGAGTATTAGGCACAGTGTGTGTGTGTGTGGCTGAGGCAGGAAGTGTAATTTCCAACTCCCCAAACCAGTGTATCTAGCCCACTGGCTGATAAACAATTATGTTAATTTATGTCTCCAGCATCCTAAACGTCAACTCTTTCAACATAAAATGGAGCAAAACAAGGTTTTATGGCAACAGGGGCCTATGTTCTCCTTAAACAACCCTATCCCTGGAGAATCAGGAGCACAAACTATGTGCATCTCACAATTACCTGAGCAAGTAAAATTGTCTAATAATCACATCCCCTGCACTTCCACATCTTATGATTAGTTGATTCATCAATTTAAGCAATATGTGCGTGTTAGAACGACTTGCAAACAGCCTCCGGTATTCGGTGCTAATTATATAGGATAAACATTTGTATTCATGAAGCTGACAGCTAGACCAGTGCCTATAAATGAGCTCTCCCACAGAATACTTTTAATGGATTCTTCTAGCCCTCGAGGGAACGTCCCCAATATGAAGGGGCTGCTAATCCACACTCTATGATAATTCCATTCTGAATGTATTTCAAGCCAAAACCGAGAACTGCTGGGTAGTGGCCAGCAGCTGGGACTGTGCTGAATGCCCACTGCTTTATTTTATAAAACCTCCATAATTTAAATAGTTAGGACTAGACTGCATTCCTGGTGTATCCAAATGCCCCACTGAAATCAATGGAGATTTAGATGGGTCAGGATCAGGCCCTAAAAATAGCCCAGGGAATGTAATAGGGCAGAACTCGGTTTCTGGGTTAGGGAATTTATACCCACCGCAGCTGTTAGGATAAGAGGCATCCTGCACCCCTCATCTGGCACACCCACCACAATGTAAATTACTCCTAATATATCACTGGGGTTTTAATTGACAACATGAATTAAACTGGATCGATTATGCCCATGTAGCTCCATAGATATCCCACAAAAACCACAATGTCCTGACGCAGTGGAAAGCACAGAGCAGATCTATAAATCCTCAGAAGAGCCAGTTCAACTTTCTGAATTTGCTTAATCAAACAGAGAAAGCCCTTTGGAGAAGAGAAAAGCATTGGTTTGAAGGATAAGCCAACCCCCCTTACAACCAGCTACAGTGTTTGCTGTTGACAGTAACGAGGTTTGAAATATAGCTAGAACTCCATTTAAGTGGAGTGTGCTCCAAAAATATAACTCAGTCCTGGGTCATTTCTTTCACTTCATGCTCTCCACAGACAGAGATTTTCCTTCAGACAATGAGAAAGTTTCAAGAAAATGTAAACAAATCTCCTACAATGCCACTGTTCCAATGGGGCAAAGCTTGTCTGGGCTTTTGCAGAATCTCTTTTCTCCCAGGAAAACCAAAATAATCTTCTATGTTTTAAAAAATATACATATTTTTTTAAAAAATCAGAATTCAAAACACATCTGAAAATATATCTGTAAGAGAAGATGACTGGTAACTGTGTTAGCAATACTGCACCAGTAGCAAAAAATAATAATAATAGTACACTCTACCTGGAAGGCTGAAATGAATATATTCATGACATTAGTGCATATAAAGAACTCCCTGCAAAGAGCTTTAGATGCCAGTTTGTATCAAAGTTTTTTCAGTGCTTACTTTTGGGCCTGATGCTATGAAGTGCTCATTAGACCCAGGGGAATTGAGACCTCTCAGCACCTCACTGCATCAAGCCCTTCCTTCCTTCCTTCCCTTCTACCCACATCTCTCCAATAAAAAAAGAAAAACTTCAAATTCACGTCTCTGTTACAAAACTGCAACCCCACTGAAGCCACTGAGGTTAGAAGAGTGTACCAGAATGCTAGAGTTTGGCTATCTGTGTGCAATTTCTGATGTCTGCATTGTTGCACCATTAAGTGTGTTCTTCTATGCTGCACGTCACAGCTGTTGATTAGTGAAGAAGGATTTTGCCTCCCTGCAGACAGGATTTACACAAAGCGGACAGCGGAGGGTTAACTGCTTGGAGCAGATTTCATTCGACTGGATATGTGAATAGACCAAGTCTGCCAGTGCCTGAAAGACAGAGTATTAAAAAGCAGACGTGAGTGAACCACTTGCAAAAAACATGCACATCACCAAACTAACGAGTTAGCCAGACCAACAATCGGTCAGACCAAGGGATGTGTCGTGACACCAATTTTTTAATATAACTTCCCCTTGATTTCAATGGGGACCTTGATTTTAAAAATTCATTGGCATAATATTGACCCTAAAAAGGAACATTTCTGCTTTTCTGGCAATCTCAATAAATAGGTGACTGAAAATGATGAGAGAAAAATTGCTTTTCTTTGTCAAAACAACATTCAAAATAAGTATCAATTAAAAAATAACAGTGACAAAGGAAAATAGCTTGTGGTCTATGAACTACAGAGTATGGGGAATTCTATTTTAATAGTCAAACTCAGAATGTTTTAATAATAGGAGAGGAAACCAACAATCTGCTAGAGCTTTCCAGAGGACTGCTAAGCTGTATTTTCTACTAAAACTATGGTAACAATACGGATACCTTGGAGAACAATGGATTTCCATTAAGAGACTCTGCTCTTCTGATGTTTTCAACTCCACACTGAATCAAAAACAAGAGAGGAGAGAAAAATAAAGAGCTGTTGTGGAAAAAAACCCAATACCCCAGTAGCTTTTTTGAAGAACATTTTCTACATCATTTAGAGGTTGCCCTAAAATGACTGAATTAACTGTAATAATATTTTTTCAGCACGGCTAAAATGATGAGCAGACAAAATTTTACTTTGATACCAGGTTCCCCAAACCCCTTATTTATTGATCATACAAATCAGTTAAAATAAAATGGGTCAAAATCAGCTCTCAGCTACACTGATAAAAATTCAAAGTAACATCTCTGAAGCCAATTCAGATTAACTCCAGATTTACACCAGTGTAACAGCAGAACGTGACCCAAATCCCATACCAACATTTAACCATAAGATCGGCGCTAAAAACAGGGGGAAAGAAATTTGGGCGCAGAATTGCCCAAGCAATGATGAGACCTGAAGTGATGTTTACCTCATTTGCTAAAACTTGTGCATATTCAATATCCAGCTCATAGAGAGTTTCAATGTGGTCACTGGTAAATGCTATTGGAACCAACAAAATGTTCTTCTTTCCCCTTTTACAGAGTCCTTCAATAGTTTCATCTGTCTGAGGACCCAGCCAGGGCATTGGGCCAACCTACGAGAAAGTGGGAGGAAAAAAAAAAAAAAAATCTTTCTTCAAGCTTTGATAAAATTAATTCTACAAGAATTATATTCTGTCATCATTTAATTAACCTACACATATTCTTATTTATTCAATGAAGAATCAAATTTGTGTTTATCTTATGTTTAGCAGTATCTTTGTCCACCTCTCCATCTATTACTTTTTGATGAAGAGACACTGCCTCTCTGTTTAGACCCCCAGACAATCCATCATGACAACAAGCAGACTCCTATGACACTGCATTTACTTATATTAAACAACACATATTTTGAGTGGATGATTGGCTTTTAGAGGGGCACTTAAAAAAATTACTACAAATAAAATAAGCGTCCTTTGTTTTTCATTCCAACGCTCCCCCGCCACGGCTATTGAGCAGGATTTACCTGCCTTTAAAGAATTTTTCCATTTTTAAGACTAAATAAGCCGATGGTGTTCTTTAACATCCAAAAAGTACAGATGCAGAGCTAACACGATACTTTACTTGCTGCTTCCTAGCTTTAGAACAAACAACTCTGCCCCCGTAACTGTAACACATTTGAGAAATGTAAATTACTGACATGTAATTCTGATGAGGCTAACATTTCTTAAAGTTCCTTCATTTCAGTTGGAGTTTACAAATGTCATGTGCAAAGAGAGATATAAATCAACCCATTCTGCATTACCTGCTTTAAAAAAAATGAAGTCTATTTGGATTGGGCTCATGTCCTTAACAATGGACGTAATCATATAAGCGATCTTTTGGAAGGTCTCTAAGCAATATTTCAGCAGACTTTATCATAGTTCATTTGCTTCCCATTTCCAGCTGCTAGTCAGAGAAAAATCCCCACCATTGGGTGAGCATATGAGGAGTACTGGAGAATCTCTGGGCTATCAGAAGTTTACTTGGGAATGATGCATCAAGAACTTCTGTGAAATGGCAAAAATTTTACGTGTGGCCGTTAAATATATATAGAAGATAACACCCAGGCACAAAGAGCACCATTCCATTGGAACTCAGATACGTCCAGAAAGTAGGAGAGAGAGGAAGAGAGAAGAGATCATACTAAACTTTGATGACTAAGGGGCTGCAGGTGGCTTTTAACAACTTCCTTCTGACCACATACCTTGGACTGCCACACGAGCCTATAGGGGTTGGAAAAGTTGAGCTTCTCCATGACTCTTTGGACAGTAGCTCCCACCTCTTGAGGGTATGGATCGCCACGGTTCACTACCTGCAACACAGAAACACTGGCCTTTCAGTCTTCGTGAATGTTATGTTTTCTCATGTGCAAAGAACATCTAAAAATGTTCAGTCTCAATCACTCATTTTAAACGAAAGGAAGCAAGCAAGCAAAGTCTCCATGCGTGAGCACAGTGCATGTATCCCCTGCAACAGGCTGCAGCAGCTGTGCCTCGCACAATGGCAGATGTTTGTGCAGGCAACAGAAATCGTTAACCGATACATATACCACAATGAACATAACTATTATTATTTTACTGGATAATTCAGAATTTAAGAGTTATAAACTCTCAGTCTGAAGTGTAACAGACCTATCTTAGCTATTGCAAAGAATAGTTGCTCCTGATTTCATGTGTATGTTTTCAGTCACTAGCTGGAGTCACAAATGGTTTCTTTTCAATTACTTTAGCATCAAACTGACATTTCACAGGCTTCCTTTATTGCATGCATGTAATTGCCTTCCAACAGAGGATCTCAAAGCATTTTAAAAATATTTAATCCTCATAATACCTCTGTGGGTTTGATATTTTACAGATACTTTAATATTTTATGGATGAGAAAACGGAGGCACAGAGAGCGTAAGTGACTTGGCCAAGTCACAGAGTGAGCCAGTAGCAGAACTAGAAATAAAGCTGAGGAGTACTGAGTCCTATCCCCGGCCTCAGACTGGAGAAAGCTCATGTTTACTATTTATATTCTCTTCAATTCAAGTGAAGCAGTAGTACAGACATGTTGGGGAAAAGCGCCTCATTGTGCCCAGTGCCCTAGCAGTATTACTCTGCACTACAGGACAGGCCACTCACAGTGCATTCAGTGTCAATTTCTCCCCTTGCCAGCAAAGTCTGGGACAGCAGTGGAGGCAGCAACACATTGGGGAATGGAACAGGGGAAGAAGAGGAATGTTCCATGCCATTCAACATGACTCCTGTTGGCTGATTCAAGGAGCAGTGCTGATGGGCATTCAAGTGAAACAGTAAAACAAAGGATGGGTAACCGGGAAGTCAATGCAGGAAAAGGGGAGCAACTAAAGCAGAAAACAAGATGTGTGTCCTTACAGCTCTGAAAAGAGCCAGCAGGAACTCTGCAGACCCATAAGGGAAAAACAAAAGAAAGAAAAATGCACGTTAAAATTTGGAAGTCAAGAGTCATAGTTCTGCCCCTGGTTCAGCTGCTCACCTGATGTGTGGCCTTGGGTAGATAACTCAACTTCTCCATGGCTCTCTTTCCCTTCCCACCTTTTGTCTGTCTTATCTATTTAGACTCTCAGCTCTTCAGAGGAGGAACTGTCCCTCACCATGTGCTTGTACAGTGCTTGGCACAATGGGGCCCAGATCTCTGCTGGGGGCTCTAAGTGCTACCTTCGTAAAAATAAATAAATAATACTGCTGATGTCCACTGTTCCCTCTGCCATTAACCACTAGATGGCAGCATATTCCAAGAATATGAGTCTCCCAGGGCTAGGCAATAGCAAAAGGAAAGGACCAAAGATTACTTTTAATACAGTACTTCTGAAACAGCAGTACCCTGCATCTCAGCCTTGACTGGCACTGGAATGACTTCCAGAACAGAGAACACTGTTTTGAATTACGCCAGTAGACTGTGACCTATTCCACAAGTTTTTTACTTGTAAAAATAATAAAAAGACCCCAGTGGACATTATTAGAAGGTGAACCATGACACACACAATTTGACTGAACTGGGACACTCTGAACCATTAGTATTGAAAACATTTTAAATGTGTGTTTATGGAACAAGACAGCTTTACAGAAGAATTCATTATGAAATTGTCCTTTGCCACATCACCAGATTGTTCCTCTTCACACAAATGAAGACAGATTCTGCAGCCTCAACTTATGTGGTACAATGCCACTGTTTTTTTTTCCCCCCCAAAATGATTAGAAGCCACTGTATTGAAGTTGCTAGTTACTGCCAGCCCACTGTGTTAAAATCTCCCACTCTAGATGGTCTATTCTAAACGTGCAAAGATTCTACTCTCATTGCTTCAGGGAGAGTAATTTCTTTTTGAAAGGTGAGAAAACAATTAGTTCCCCACCCCACCCCCGCCGCCCCCATTATCCTCATGTAGAAGCGATGGGCAAGAAGTAGGTTTTGTTCCTTGTCTGGTCTAATCCTGATGGCCTACAAGCTGCAGGCTACTCAAAACTTTGCTTTGCCTGAGATGCAACCCATCAGACCAATAACGTGACTCTCCCATGCAACGGAGTTTTAACAACTTCAGAGGTGACTTCATGTTACTTACAGACATTGGGAGCGAGTGAGCCGAGAAAAGAATGACAACATCTTTCCTTTTCTCAGGTGGAAACAGATCCAGTTCTTTTTGTATGTGGTCTGCAAAGCACTGTAAGAGAGAGGCAAAAGAGTAAAGATCGGTAACAGGAGATGCACCCATCTGCTCAAAATAATGCGCACAAATTGGCTGGGCACTGCTCTGCTTTGTGTTAGCTCACCATAAGAGCTTCTGACGAGACAGCAAAGGTTCTTTTTTTAGTAGCATGCCAGTGGGAGTTTGATCAATAATGTGTACAATAAAATGTTCAGTAAATAATGAATTACAGTGCCTAAATCAAAACCCATTGAAGTCCATTGATAGGCTCCCAATGAACTTTGGATCAGCTACTTGGACTTCAGGTACAGGACACAAGTTAAGATATTACAGCAAATTGAATCAGTGTCTGTCCGCACACCCGCAGCCAACCTGCTCTCACTGACAGAAGCCCGCTGTGTAAAATGCATGTCCTAAAGAATAACAAACTTGGGCTTTGATGGACCTACAGGGAGAGCAGGTTCCCTCTTTCAGAATGCTCTGCCCCCAACCCAACATTTAAATCTGTGGGCTGATAGAATGAGTTCCTTATCTGAGGTCAACTGATAGGACAGAACATGGGGAGACAGATGGTTTCAGTTAACCAAGACCTTAAAACCAAAGCCTTGTTTCCCCACATGGAAGACTAGGGAATGATTCTGACCTTAGAGTCACAGCAGTGACTGAGATCAGAACCTAGCCCAAGATATACATGTCCAGGTGGCAAGGAAACATACAGAAAGGAAAAGAAGCTGACTTAACAACTTGCACAAGTTTGCGGTGACTGTCTGCAGCTCCCTACCAGACACATTGCAACACCACCACCACAGATAGGATAAAAACATTACAAAAAATTAAACTTTAATTTCTGTTGCAATGATACAATCAGAGGCTGAGCCAGCCCTTCACTTACAGGCTCCCTTGGGCATGGAGAAATGCATGTTGATTAGCTTACAAAACGCAGCTGTATTTGTGTGCAATCCATCTAATGGAGAGCAGCATTTGGTAGATTATCTGATCATGCAGCGGATTCCTGAACTCTGCTGAGACATCTCAGTGAAAGAAGTGAACGGCATGCGCAAGTGCCAAGAACTACTGTTCTCTCTTGGTCTCCCCTCAGTCACTTGCACTCTAGTCAGTCAGAGACCAGCGTGAAAATGCAAAAGTCAAAGGCAGAAGAAGAAGAAAAGCTCCCAACTCTGCTTTTCACGCTCCCCTGGCATCTCTCTCTCTGTCTCTTCCCAGCAAAAGCAGCCACTAACATCTTCCCTGGAAAAGAAGGAGCAGAATGTGGCTGCTGTTAAGTGTTTCTGCTGCAGCTACTGCTGTGGCCAGCATTACCCACCTCTCTGATGCCAGACAAGGGCTTTAGAATAATACAAAACCACATTAGTGCTATTATTAAAAGCCCAGCACATGCACTCCACCTCTTTAAACTAAAAAAAAAGGGCTCCTCCCTCAGTCAAGCACATTACCGCTTCCCCCCCCCTCCTCACTTCTTTTCGAAGGGAGTCCTAATTCTGTTCCCACTGAAGTCAATGAGAAGTCTACCGTGAACTTCAATGGGAGGATAATCGAGCCCCTTAGGCTGTGGATCTCAGGGTGACATTACTAGCACGGATTACATGGAGATCTATGGAAGCAATGCAAGCTTCCACACATTAATCCTGAACTAACACTGCCCCCAGTAATTTCAGACCTAGCACATAGGATATAAATTTTATATTATAAAATACAACATAACATTGAAATATTCCTTTTGTTCTGAGGTTTTTAACATTTTGAAACAATCTAAATCAGGGAACAAGCTTGTGTCCCTTTAAGACTAGTAGTCTCATGGGGTACGTCCACACAGCAAAAAAAAATAACCCCATGGCAGCGAGTCTCAGAGCCTGGGTCAGCTAACTTGGGCTCCCGGGGCTTGTTCTGCAAAGCTAAAAATAGCAGTGTAGATGTTCAGGCCTGGGCTGGAGCCCGGACTCTGAGACTCCCTTGCCAGGTTTCAGAGCCTGGGCTCCAGCCCCAGCCTGAGTGTCTCCACAGCTATTTTTAGCCCCACTGCAGGAGCTCAAGTCAGCTGACCTGGTCTCTGAGACTTACTGCTGTGGGTTTTCTCTTGCTGTGGAGACGTACCCTCAATAACTCCAAGTCGAATCTGCTCAATTGACAAGCAAAAAGAGTTTTCCTGACAGCCACAATGGTTTGCATACAAACTCCATACCTGAATGAGAAGGGGATGTGTGGGCCACCTGTCAATAATGCTCCATTTCATCTTTGGCTTCTCCCCCTTTTTATTATAGTAGCGATAAATGGCATTTAGGCTGCTTCCTGAAATGCACAAAATTAGGAGATTAGCAGGAGCTTTAGCTATACATTCATCAGAAGTATGGATGCTGCCAGACAAAAAGAGTTTTGCAACCAGCCATTTCAATATTTTAAGGACTAGGTATCAAATACATTACACTGCAAATCAGAACTGAGAGCATAAGAGTAGAAAAAAATCTTTACCTCATGATGTCTATATAACTAATAGATCTTTTCTACCTGCCAACTAAATCCTCAACTAAAGCAAAGTTATTTTCAGGAGCTATTAAGGGAGCATTATACTAAGCATCACCGTGTGATGCAGAAAACCCAAAAGCATGTTATATTGTATGGGGAGGATGGGTCCCTGCTTTAAACTGAAATGTACACTAAGCATTATCACCTGTCCTAGGGCCAGGGGAGAGGGTGGAAATATATACCTCTAGAACATGCACATACTCCGGTTATGTAGGTTTCTGATTTTGTTGGCACTGATAGTGGCTCTAATGGTTAGAGCAGGTGACTGTGAGTCAGGACTCCTGGGTTCCAATTCTGGCTATGCAACTCACTTATGTAACTTCAGGAAAGTGCCCTTTTATGGAGCTGTGCTTCAGTTTACCTATATGTAAAATTGGTACAACCCCTCATAGGGATGTTGTGAGGCATGGAGGTCTAACAAGACCTATAAATTTAAAATTCCTTATTGTTAGAGAACAGGCTTCTACTTATAATCAGGAAACTTAAAGCAGGCCAACCAGGAAGTTAGTTTCGAGGAAGGCAGGCTGGGTTTTCATTCACATCCCAAAAGTTCCCACATGCTTTCATAAGCCTCTTGTGCTTGGACTCTCAGCTCTTCGGATACATTTGTCTATATGCTGTTTATCTTCCTCTTTTACTGCACTTTCACAGACACACTCACCCGTGGTAGAACAGCTGTACTGCGGATACTGTGTGAATGCAATAGCCCTTTCAACGCCATCTTTCTCCATCTCTTCAATTGCTTCTTCTGTCAAAGGATGGACATACCGAAATCCAATATAGTATTTGTGAGGTGCTGCCAGCAGAAAGGGAAAAAGAAATAGCAGCTGATCACTTTATCTGCAAACGCTTGGATTTTAAAATCCCCTTCTGACCAGCTGCAGCCCAGCCTCCTCCCTGACTTAACAACAGCCAAAATGACAATCACGATGTTTACAAGATGCTGAAAATCTCTTCCCGGTTTGTGATAAGTTAGGCTGTGGAGAAATAATAATTGTATATGTGCTAGAGACTTACCATGAGCTGTGAATCAGAGTTTTGGAAATGTATATATTTTAGTTGCTGAAGATCCTAGCACTGACAGTAGCAGCATTAATCTGTAAAATTCTCCCTCACCTCCAAACATGGAGATCATTTTGATGTATTCTACAGGCCAGCACGAGACAGAGTACAATGGCATGTTACATGTTTGACAATAGTGCAGTATCAAGAAGGCATGTTCAACTAAGTTAAAAGGAAATGATCAACCTGGCTCATGCCAGATGGGAACCATGTCACTTTAAAATACAAAAATCGTAACACAGCTCACTTCCTAAGAGCAGTTAGCTCAATGGGAATAGAATTCTTGTATTCCAAATGATTGGGTTAAGGAATGTGAGCATGTCTGGCTAAACATACCGAACAGCTAAATGCAGATCACACAAGCACATCAACAGAGGAATCAATTTCATAAGAACGGGATATTGGGTCAGACCAATGGTCCATCTAGTCCAGTATCCTGTCTTCCAGCAGTGGGCAGTGCCAAGTACTTCAGAGGGAATGAATAGAACAGGGCAATTTATCAAGTGATCCATCCCCGGTCATCCAGTCCCAGGTTCTAGCAATCCTTTCCAGTGCTCTGGTGTAGGATTCACTATCAACAGACCTCCTGGTATTGAAGTATATTGTAAAAATGCACATTTCTAATTAAAAATAAAAAAGCTGGCAATTCTTTACATGTCTTACAAGTTGTGATTTTCTTAAGGTTCCCTGCTTGCTGTGGGAAGAACAAAATGCTTAAAGAATCAGGGCATGTGTTATTTACTTAGATTGAAAACTCTTTGGGGCTGGGACCATCCTTTTACTCTGTATATGTACAGTGCCTACCACACTAGGATCTTGAGACTCCTAGGGGCTACCACAATACAAATAGTAAATAAGAACATACACACATGTGCACATCCTCTCCTCCACTGCCTACAATCAAAAGATAAAACATAGTACAGTCAAAATAATATAAGCAGTTCCCATGATCCCACTGTGCTTTTCCCTCCATTAAAGCAATACTGTCTTCCCCATGGTTAGTCAAGTCCTTGCTTTTGACCCTGCCAGCAGGTAGGGGATCTTGGGGGACAACTACTGCACTGGTGGGGTGTAAAATAAACTTTATTAAGAAAATGCAAAAACAGGGAAAATTCAATAGTGAGGGGTATGGGGTTTGTTAAGGTAGACAATTGGGGAGGGGTTTCTTTTAGTAAATAGGATAGGGGGTTTCAATAGTGGGGTACAATACAGTGGGGTACAATACAGTTGGTAACCAATTAACACTGAAGTATAAATGTAACAGGTAGCTAACAGTTTCTATGTAAAGGGTGTGTCACAGCAGCATATAACCAACTAACAGTTATGGGTAAAATGTGTTAAATAACCAACAACTTTAGGTAAAAATGTGTCACAGTGGTGTAAATGTAAAATGTGAGGGGTGTTAGAGAGAAAAAGGGTAACCAATGGGGTTTTATGCTAGACTTCAGTAATACAATTGAGGTCTGGCAGCAGTAGGAGCAGGGTGAGCACGTGGGGGAAGGGATTAAGAGAGAGAGAGAGAGAGCAGACAGGCTGCAAGTTTAAACAGCAGAGAGACAACCATACAGAACACAGGAAAATCTTATCTATGATTTAACTTAACCAAGACTACACAAATTAGCAAGTAACAAAACACAATGCAACAATTCTTTAAGCCTAATTTACAGAGTACACTGCAAGCAATTTTCTAAACCTAACTTAACCACAACTATGCAAAATGAAATTACAATTTATCTAGACTAAAGGCTAAATCTAACCTAATGGGTGCACCTTATACTAGGGGTAGTTCCAGAGGGCAGAGTGTGCCCAGGATACAGCTTCAAGGGGGGAGGAGGGGTGTTTAACTAGTGGTGGCTGCAAGCAGGCTCATTTCTAGCAGCAAAGGCGCTGCGGAGCTAGAAGCAGATTACAGATACAGACCAAGGAGTTAGCTTGGGTCTGCCTGAGAAAGCCAGCAGGTAAAACAAGGGGGGGGGTGTGTGCAAGAGGTTTTTCCTTACCAATCCCCAAAGCAGCAGCAGGAACAGCAGTTTCAGCATCAGAGGACGCAGAGAGGACTTGATTCGCTTACAATAATCAGGAGATCTCCAGCAACAAATTTGTTGTTCGTGGGAGGGGAGTTTAAAAACGGGGGTACGCTCAAAAACAAACGAGAGCGGGGAGAGGGCCCCCCAAAGACCCCTAGCTGATCAGACCAGGTGGCAAAGCAAGGACCTTCTCCGGGGGTCTGATCAGAAAATGTCTGGTTTTAAGGGCAAATTCAGGCAGTTTCCCGCCAGTAACTTTGATTGGTTCCCCTTAATCCAGGGTAGGGTGACCAGATGTCCTGATTTTATAGGGACAGTCCTGATATTTGGGGCTTTTTCTTATATAGGCTCCTATTACCCCCCATCTCCGTAATTTTTCACATTTGCTATCTGGTCACCCTAATCCAGGGGAGGAGAGAAGGCAGGGAAACTGCAGGTAGGCACAGGACATGTCTGGGCAAGTTCTGAGTCACAGGTATGACTCATATGCTCAGCTATGTGGTCACTTTAGGTCTCGCATACCTGGGCAGAGCACCCTACACCGAGCCGGGTCCGAACAAAGAAGCTAGACAAAGGAGCGAAAAAGCCCCCTCCCCCCACCCCGAGCAGAGCAATGGCTCCAGTCACTCTGCACAGGCCATTTTCATGAGCAGGGCCAGGCTGTGACTTTGGTCAGTTCCATGCGGGCACTCAGCACAAACAGAAAGGAAGGGGGGAAAAGGAATCCAGCAGGGGGACAGCTGTCACAGACAGCGTTATGCATTTAAAGAGAGTTAGTGAGGTCTGCTACTGCTGCTCCTAGCTGAGATCTGAGGAGCACTGGGGTCAACCAAGGCTGCTTATCAAAATCTGGATAAATTTTAAGACCAGGGATCTATCCCAATACAGCTGCTTCCTCCAAAAAACTATTAATTATCATTTCAGAACTAGATCGCTGGTGACCCAGAACCCCTAAGGCAGAGACTACATGTGCTTTTCTATAATCCACATTTCTCCTCCTAGAACAAACTATATGCTGATACCTTAAAGATGAAAGCTGGAAAATAGAAAAATGCAAAATGTTGTCCTTTGAACTATCAGATCATAACTCTGTGCTACCCATCTGGAAATCAAACCCAGAATGACTGTACTCAAAATAACAATGCAATGGATGCTGCCAAACCCACCTCTAAGGGAAGGACTCAAACAACCTCTGTTAAAAGCAACAGAGGGTCCTGTGGCACCTTTGAGACTAACAGAAGTACTGGGAGCATAAGCTTTCGTGGGTAAGAACCTCACTTCTTCAGATGCAAGCTTGATTTTTTTACAGATTCAGACTAACACGGCTACCCCTCTGATACTTAACCTCTGTTAAGACAGACTTAGCTATGCCTTCAAACAGCAAAAGTTTTAATGGAACAGAAACAAAAAGATTTGGGAAAAATTATTGCTGAACTGGGAAAAACAGCACAGACAAACAGGAGATAAAGGAATATAAATTTCTTATTAGATATACAGACCAGTAATCATCTGTACTAACAATTCATATATGTTAAACAAAGATATTTCAGCTTTGATAAGAAAGCCAGCATTATTCTGACCAAAGAAGGTCCTGGTCTTGCAAACATGTGTATAAGTATCTTTACACACATTAGTCGTCTCATTATATTCACTGGGATTATCTGTATATGTAAAATTACTCCTGTGCTTATGTGTTTGATGGTCACGTGTTAAGGAAGCAACAGGCATCCAGAATGGTAAAGCCCTAAATTTTCCAAGTGTCTGGTGGTTTGGGGTTGCCCTGATTTTTCTGGGTCCCAAACCTGAAATGCCTTAAAAGGGCATGATTTTAAGGAAGTGCAGAGCATCCAACCTCTGAAAATCAGGCCCCTGTTAGGTAGCATCCAAAGGATTTTAAGGTGTTTCAATTTTGGCACACAAAATTGCTACTTACATTTGAAAGTTTAGGTTGTTAAAACACCCCAAAATACGTGTACTGCTTTAAAAAACGGCTTTCTTTTACCATAACTTACATTCACATCATCAGGATGACTCGGATTAGGGTAAAGTTTTGTCTACACTTAAAAATTTTGCCACTTTAACTATGCTGGAGTATTTAAAGTGTCATCACTCCCTACCCCTCCTCCCCACGCCAGCGGAGATACAGTTGTACCAGTATAAAAGTGCTTATTTTGGCATATCTTATCCTTGTTTGGCAACGTAAAATAAGACATACTAGTATAAAGTGCACTATACTAGTATAGCTGTATCTACACTTGGGCTTTTACCAGTATAACTATATCAGTAAATATCACACCTCTCAGCAACATAGTTATGCTAGTAAAACTTTTTAAGTGCAGACCAAACATAATGAAATTTCAGAACTCTGAAAAGCACTCCAGAAACGTTACAGCTCTTGCTGAAGGTGCACTTTTGACTTTTCAAGCTATTTTAAGGCAATGCAGTGATGCATTTGGCCTCACTAAATCCTCCAAGGTCACCTTTAACAACAAATTGTTAGCCCGCCCTACTTCTAAAATTGCAGTTACTGTCTAGGCAGTAAAGTACATCTCTAAATAATGGATACCAAGTCAGATGTAAAGGCTGCACAAACAGATAAAGACAGGGTGGCTTTCTTTTGGTGACCACATTGTAAAGTAAGAGGGAGTGATACACTCTGAGAAGAATAGATAAAGCTTCCTAAAGCCATCAGCTTCAGGATCTATTGCAAACCTGACCTATTTAGAAACTACTTTTATACAAAAAATAAACTACTGCATTTACTGCTACAGCAGGATGTAATTTCTGAGCCCAAGCTCTGGATGAAGTTTATTCTTTGGCTACACTTGCAAGGATTTTCGTTTCAATGGAGTTAAACTACAGTGTCTGAAAGAAAGGGTTGAATACAATTCACACAAAACAAACTCATGAGTCAGGGGTGCGTGTAAGAAAGTAAAGACCATTTTGGCTTCAGCATGATTACCTTTTAAGATTGCAACTTTTTGCTTCCTAGTTCCAAATTCTTTACAACTTTCATAGCTAAGCCTCACCTACCCAAGTTTTAAATGGGTCCTAAAATACAAAGAATTATGAATAACTTGGAGTCAAAAGCATATGGAATCTTTCCAGACACCGATGTGGGTTCCATGACATGCCAACTGATTCAGCAGCTGATTCCAATGCCAAGGAAATGGGGAGAAAACAAGTGTTTGTGGACTCCAAGCACAGTTAAGTTACGGGACTGAACACAAGCTCTCCTCGTGGGCCAAAAACAAAGACTTACTTTGTCTTGCTTTTGCAGTTTTCCCGGTAACTTTGTAATATCAGGTTAACAGGACTGGGAAAGGACTTCTGGCATTAATCCACAGCAAAGGTACTCTGTGGAAGCCAGAGCAAGCTTCCCCACTCTTCCCCACCAAGTTATTCTTTAGCCTGTCTGCCGACTGTCCCAAGGGAGCAAAACATGCTGCAGAGACTGGCTTACTTAGAACTAAGGTGAGCCCTGTGGCTCATTTCAACTAGAGCAGCCATCAGATGATCATTGCTTTTTGGCAACTACCAAATGGGTATGACTAGAGATGACAAGGAACTAAAAAGGAACCAATCCAAAGACAACTGTGGCCAAGCATACTGTACTTAATCCCCAGTGACAATGGGCACAGGGGCAGAACTACTGTGCCTTTTCAGGGCATTCCCTCAAGAGGTGAGACACACAGGAAAAGCCTGGCACTGCTGAACCTATTCTATGGAAACAGAGAGAAACTGGTTTCCCCATGCTGCCAGACAAGCATATTCCAATCATAGCATAAAAGTTCAAGTAGAAAAGATTCTTGGCTTACAGCACCTTATGTGCCATAGTTCTATTATCCTCACAAATATCCAGGAGAGGTACAAATGTTTCAAATTCCCAACAGCTGCTCACTGTGACCAGCATGAGATGAACATATAGAAGTCTAGGCTTAATCTACACACAAACTTGCACCAGTTTAACTCAAATCCAATTTTAAACCGATTCAGTTAAACTGGTTGTGATGGAGTAGACTCCCCACACGAGCCCTGCAAGAGCTGAATTATGCCAGCTGGGCCCAATCAGCTAAATAGGCTGCAAGCAGGGGAGATTTAAGCTGGAGGTGGCTAATTAAGGACACACTCACCTGTGCAGGAACAGGCAAGGCCTATATAAAGCCAGATGGTTTGCTACAGAGGCTATGAAAGGCTTCAGTCACTCCCTGCATGGAGGGAGTTAGAGGTTGGCAAATGGGGGGGGGAGCCTGATATGTAGGAAGAAGCTCAGAGAAACAGCAGCAAGAGGTAGGACTGCATAAGGACTGTGGCTGCTTGTTATAGGGCCCCTGGCTAGAACCCAGTGTGGTGGGTGGGCCTGAGTTCCCTTACTAGCCACTGGGGTGTGGCCAAAGGCATTGGAGACACCAGGTCTGGAAAGACTGTGAAATACCTGGAAGAGAAGGACTTTAGTTACCTGGCTGGAGAGCCAAGGCATGAAGAGAGTGCTGATGATCCAGGAATGAGCAGAGCAGTAGAGCAAGACAAAATGGGGCAAGACACCACCAGAGGAAGAGCACAGACTGACAATGCTAATTCCTAAGATAGCCAGCAGGAGGTGCCACTTGCAGTGAGTTGATTCTGTGACTCAACTGGTGGAGAATGTGAGCAATGATGGTTTCCCCTGATACAAGGGGAGTGGGAGACACTGAGAAGCTGTTTAGACAGCTGCCTATGATACAAGGGGAGCAGGAAAGGCTAGATGAGAGACACCTGAGGCAAAATAACAATGGAACCACCATGTATGGAGGCTGTCTTTGCAGAAGGCAGGTGTACCTTCCCAGGCTGGACCACAGAGCTGCTGCTCCCAGCGAAGGGGGCTGAAAAGCAACAAAGGGGGATACAGGCCCTGATGAGGCAGATTCTAGAGAACCAGCAGCAAGAGCGAGAGGCACTATATGAGGTAATTAGCTGAAGAACAGTACTACTTGCTCAAGATTCTCCAAGAGATGAGCAAGGGCCAAAAAGGCTAGGGCAAGAAGAGAGGCCCCAGGGTAGGGAGGCCAGAAGCCCAAGCAGGGCAGTGTTATGCCTGTGGCAGAGGGGACAGTTTAGGCACTGATGGGGCTGTGAACTGGAAGACTGCCCGGGTCACTGTGGGAGTGACAGAGGGTTTGAAAGACTGTACCTCCCAGAAGGGGAGGAAAACGCGGAGTGACCCAGCTGGAGGGCCAAGTCATGAGGAGGAGGATGCTGTTACAGGAGCAAGAGAGGGTCTGCAGACCAGAGAGAGACAGAGTGATGGCGTGCAACCGCGGGTGAGGATGTTGATCTCATGAGCCAAACCCCAGAGCAGCCAGGAGGATGAGCCCAACTAGTGGCGAGTGGAGCACCCTGGGACACTGGTGCAGACTCCTGCATGAACACTCTTAAAATGGTTTAAACATGACTTGTATCAATTTAGCTTAAGTCAGTGAGGATTTAAGAGTGCTCAACAGTGAAGGTTTGGACAGGTTGAAAAACCACTATTGGTAAAACCTACGTTAGTTTGTGTGGGAGTCAATCGCAACAAGAGTCACCCCTCCTTGATACGGATTTCTCCTGATAAAGCTGAGTGGCTAAGCTGACAGAGGCCCTAGGATTTGGGGGGAGACAGACATTTACATGGAATAACAATTTTCTCCCATTTTCAAACCTTACCCTAGCTGAAGGAGAACATACAGTCTTTGTATCTTGTGGATGCTGTCCAAACCAAACCGTTAAGCCTTATCTATCGCTCTAGCTTCAAGGGAGGGTCCCTCATGTCCTGGGGTGGTGCTGACAGCAGTAATCTTGCTTATACTGCAGAATTAAACTGTGAAACAGCATGTTTCTGTGCCACCCCCTTCCTCTAATGACTGTAATAAGATCAAGCCAAGTTTATGTTAAGCCTTTTAGCTACGACTGACAATTAGATTCAGGAACAGTTTAAAGGATCCAGAGTGTAGATAATCATAGATGTGAGACTGTAGTAGGAAGTTATATCTACTCAAAGAAACCACTAGATGGAGTCATGATCTGTCTCTCTCTCTCTCTCACACACACCCCCCCCCCCCCCCCCCCCAAATGCTCCATCCACTGCATATGTCTAACTTAGTAAGCGTTTTGTGTCAGGAGTCGTATCTTTGTGTATTAAACAGGACGGAGCAAGCACACACACACTGTCAGGGATTAGGGCCTGCAGCAGAATCTGTCTCCTGGCAACTCAACAAGCACAAGAGGCCTGCAGCTGGCTACCTGATTGCACCACCTGATTGGTCAGGAAGGGCAAATGCCTGACTTTTAAACCCAGCAGCAACTCTCTGGCTGCTCAATGCATTCATGCCCATAGGTGTGACCCTCCTGATGTCTGCCGCTCCTCACTTTGCTCTTGCCCTGCTCCTAAACCCATTCCTGCCTTGTCTCCCTGCCTTGTTCCTGCTCAGTCCTTGCTACCTCACCTAGCTCCTAGTTCCAGCTTCCTCACCCTGACCCTAGCTCCCGATCCCAGCTCTGACCCCTGGCTTGGCTCTTAGTTCCTGGTTCCTGCTCAGACTCCTGGTGTGGCTACTGGTTTCAACCTCTGGCTCTGACCCTTGGATTAGCTCCGCCCACTAAGCCTGACTCCTACTCTTCCCAATAGACATGACCACCCATGGCCCAGTCTTCTCCCCCCCACACACACCCACTACAACAAACAGAACAATCTCCTAAACAACTGTACGGAAGGGTATAAGTACCAGTTTGAGGAGACATTTCATCCAGCAGTTTCACCATGCCTTCTCCCTGTGTTACAGTCCACTTTTTAATTGGCGACCCTCCTCCGATCTTGCTATATTGTTCTTGGATTTTCGGTGTGCGACGTTTGGCAATAAATGGTGCCAGCTTACTGAAACGTTCAAAAGCAGGGTGAGTTAGTAACATATCCCCCATCACCTCCCCTCCAGCATCTTAAAAACAACAAAAATCATCCAACCCACCACCAGCCTCCAAAACACAGCAAGCTAATAATGTTCAGTCTCATTCTATGCATGGCTTGTTTTGTATCGTTTTATAATACCATTTAATCTAATTCACGTGAATAAATTTGCCAGTTGGCAGTAAACAAAGAGTTGTGATCACCGGTTAAAGGTCTCATCCTGTAGCCCCCAGTTTCTGGAGGACTGCAATATAATTTCTCATTACCAAGTTCACATGAGACAGTCAGTACAAAGTTCTTGGCCTAAAGCACTGCAGCCAGCTAGAAGGACTTTCTGATGTCCAAGTATATAGCCTACAACACCACTCACATACTAACACGCCATGTGAACCAAGTGTTTCTTACTTTTGTACTGGAAGCGTCATCAGGTCCTTATCTAGGAAAAGCCTAAGTAGGAAATCGTGGACATCTCCCAGTGTTTCTGGGCCACCCATGTTTAACATCAAGATTCCTGTTTTAGTTTTCCTATTAAAAGAAAAAAAATATATAGTTTGAAATCTTTTTCTATTTCGCCCTGTAATCAGCTGCCACCTTTTACAGCTACAGGCTAATCAGCCTGACCCCCTGCTCTCGTTCTAGTGTGCAAAATGAGGATCATGTTAAACTAATCAAGAGGTAAATGCTGATATCCTTAGTCACATTTAGCAGTCCCTTACTCCATCCCCGTGAGATCAATGGGGCGATTCAAGGTATACGTTTCTACTCAACAAGAGTAAGGTTATAAGAATCTGGCCCTGAGACACTTGACAAAATACTATGTGCCGAATTAGCAAGTGCAATCTATTTATGCTCAGTAAGCATCAGAGCCAGCAAACTCACACCTACATGTGGCCTTTTTAAATCAAGTATTTTGCATCCCATAGCTGAAGTAACTCTCCAGTATACATTCTTTAATAATAAACACCACAAGTAAATGAATACAGCGGTTTCCATACCTCAGCTAAATGCCAGCTGCACATTTTAGGTTCACCAGAAAACATATTACACTACAGAGAACAATCCTGTCCAAGCAGGGGGTGAGCTAGTTAAGATGTCCTAGCCCTGTATGTCTTCTCCATCTCTTAACTACTTTCTGAAATGAAGAGCCAGTCCATACACCAAGGCATTAATCCCCGTTTATGAACATCCTGGGTTCTTGACTCAGCTCTGGCCCTGTCCTGCACCTTAAAGGGCACAGACAGACCAAAAACTGGGAGCAAATGGCCAGCAGAGAATTCCCCTATCAGACGGAAACTCCCTGCTGGAGCAAGTGTTCTGGCTCCATACTCTGGTTCTGCTGCACCCTACCCTCCCACTTGGAACAGTGGAGTGCCAGAGCTTCACCCTGCTAGTCCTACCTACCACTGGAATATGGTTCATCAAGGATCCTGCATCAGACGAAGGACAGAATCAAGCCTGTTATGGTAACTAACAAGCATTTGGACTTTGTACAGGGTCTGAGATCCATAAGATTTGGATCTTTTATACAGTCTGAGATGAGGAGCCTCTCTTCCCCCTTCTGTCGTTTCCATATCTGCAAACACCGCACAGGTGCATTTGTTTGCAAAGTCCTTTGAGATCCTTGAATGAAAGGCACTAATTATTATTAACAAGAGTGTACTAAATGGTGTCTCAAATTATGCAATAACTGCATTATTAAGCTGCTATCTCACTCTACTATACATTATCTTCTTAAAATACAAATAGCTATGCTTCAGGATGGCTTGTTAAGATTTTCAAAACAGTCTCAGGGATTTAGACACTAACTTTCAAATGAAAGATACTGGCCTAATTCCCATAGCCTACTCCAAAAAAATCTTAACCACTGTTTATTTCCCTGCTCCTTTCTCCCCTTCACCCTACTAAACACTGCACAAGATGTAACAGGGCATAAGGGTAAATATTTTTATCATCTATATTCCAATAGTGCCTGGAAGCTCTGGTCATGAAGACGCCCTTGTGCTAGATGCTTACAAAACACAGAACAAAAAGATGATCCCAGCCCCAAAGAACTGAATATCTAAATAGCCGACAATGGACAACAGAACAGATGGATACAGACATATAAATGAGGGAAGCACAAGGAAACAGTGAGACGATTGTAAGGCTTTAAAACCAGAGCACTGTAAAGTAAAGCAATACCATTTTGGAGAGAGACAGAGAGCAACTACCTGTAGGACACACACACACACTTCATGTCAGCACAGATGAGGCCTGTGAATAACTCCTTACCTCTTTTCAGGCTGAATTTGAGGCTCTGTGCTTTTTGTTTGTGTGGCGGCGGCTGCTGTTGACTGACCTCTCCATTGTATTTGGACTCTCACTTGACTGCAGCTGCTGCTTTTTGTGCCTGGAGAGAAGGTTAAATGTATTGTTAGTTTATTACTGGGCAGAGGATTCTGTTTATGAGACATATGCTGCCTTCCCCCAATATCTCTTTAAATGTGCTTGGTGGTCTCCTGATATTTGGCGTTTCTTTTCAAGCCCCATCTCCTGGAGCCAAGCAATTTAAGGAAAAATCATGGATTTCATACAATTTTTAAAAGGGTAAGTGTCTAGCCCCCATGGTTGCAGAGAAAAGCTGAAAAACATGACCTGAGTGTGCCTTAAAGGCTCAAAAACCAGGAAAGCAAAGAACCAAAACTTATTTTTTGAAACATCTTATCATTTTAAAGTCAATCTCATGATTTTTAGGGCCTGACTCATGAATTTTGAACACTTGGGGCTGGCAATGCTGTAAGAGACACCACTTCAGCATGAAAGGAAGTGAAGTACCTTCAGCTCAGAGTGGAGGTACAATGAAATGGTTGTGCAGTGAAAACTGCAATATTGTAACTATTCTATGGACAAATGACTTTTTTTTTTTAAATGAAGATATCCTATCTGCTAGAACTGGAAGGGACCTTGGAAGGTCATCAAGTCCAGCCCCCTGCCTTCACTAGCAGGACCAAGTACTGATTTTTACCCCAGATCCCTAAATGGCCCCCTCAAGGATTGAACTTGTAACCCTGGGTTTAGCAGGCCAATGCTCAAACCACTGAGCTATCCCTCCCCCCTTCAGTCACCAAGACTGTCAAGCTGCTGCCAGAATCTTTCACAAGCACTAAATTTACAAAACATTAAAATACACCCATCCATATATAAATATTATACGGATTAAAAAACATTTAAAAATCAGCCCCTGAATTTCAGGGCTTTTAAACATTTGCTGCAATGTAGCTTAATGTATTTGAGCCCTGGACTGTTCCTAGCTTGACCCTGTGCTCCAGTAGACTGATCCAGCAATTCCATCGGATCAGTTCAGGGCCAGTTCAACCAGGGTTCTTTAACTTCACTCTAGGCAGCCATCTCTCTCATTGCTTTCACTCAATTCTTCCCATCACTCCATGGCTCTAGCCTCAGCCAGACTTTGCCCAAAGCCCAAAGGCAGAGATGGATAAGAAGACTACACTTGTTAATGGGGGTTATTAGTGGTTTAAGCACTTAGACACATCTAAATATTAATAGTGGGTTAAAAGGTTGTGATCTAAGGGACTGAGGTGATTTAAGCACTTTCGGTGCCTGAAGGATTGTTTTTTCTCCTTCTCTGAAAATCTTAATTTACTAGATTTATAAAGTTTGTATAGTACAGTCGACATTATACTATACAATGCAAAAGTGAAGCTTTCAGCTGCATTGTAAATATGTATATCTCATTGTTTCACTGGTTAAATGTGTGGTTTTTATATTTATTTCTCTGTTTCATAAGGGATTTCCCATAGAATATACAGGATGTGCAACACTACTATTGGAACTCTATTTCACATATCTTTTGTGATTTAAACTGTTCAAGCTTAATGTTATGTTAACACAGGTTTTCTTATTTAATTTTCAAAATACCATAAACATTTTATCCCTCAGAGCTAGGGCACAATAAAATTTCAAGAGGCCACTTCTGCCCTTAAATATGCACACACAATTACTTTCACAGCGTACACAAATGCAGAAATGCCTCCTTAACATGTTGCCATATTAAATTATCACAACTGTATCACACATTCCATGTTTACCATTGCTCACACTGCAAGGGAGACTAGAAAAGGGTCCCCCACTTACAAGACTATATAAAAAGATTTCACTTTCTAAGCCACAGTCTACAGTACGTTTGCTTTACACAGAAGCACCATTAAAATACCTGGAAAACTGACTTGGAACTGTAAAAAACTAATCACAACTTTTCAGCATCTAAAGTTTTTCTAAAGCACAATCTTGTTAATTTTTCAATGAGTAATAATTGACAAAATGTTTTTAAGAGAAGGGAAAAAATTATATTACAGGGTTATTGAACCAGATTCCAGATAGGGGGGAAAAAACCCACATTTTGAAATGCTAAGGCTTCACATTCCTCTTCAATTAGATAAAAACTTTGTAAATCGAACAGAATACAACAATAGTTGTGTATGTCAATCACCTCTCACATGACCAAATAATCCAGCTAGACATTTTTATCTCTAAAGAATTCTGTTTGCTGTATTTCTTATTCCCAGTATTCTAAGTAGCTCTTAGATCTACATATACATACTACCACTTCCTCATTCACGTGCACCCAATAAAATAAAACCATACATCTGCACGCTCAAGTTACCTTAAATCATATTCCTCATCAATTATATTGCATTCTTCCTTTTAAAAAACTGTTAGACTGTCTGAGCATACATCGTTACACTGACTCAGTAACATTTAAGGAAAAAAATCTATAGATGTACTTTTAAAACAAAAATAAAAAGTGCTCTGCTAATTATATTTAAACCATTGTTAGCATTTACTTAAAATGTTAGTCACTGTTCTGTATGCTATTTTTCACAGAGCCCTGGTGATAAATAAGGGGCAAAAAGACAGAGACCATACAATCTTAATAAAACATTTCTGACAATATGCAAATAACCATGTTAAGGTTAAAGACAGACCATAAAAGCCAAGGACTCTTGAGGAAAAGGCATTTCAGCAGTCCCATGTTTTGCCTAGGGCCCTAGGCATTTGCAGCGGGTTGGATCACTAGATCAGTTACTCACTTTTACCAGAGGTGGTGTTCAGCAAACAAGCTGAGTTTACAATAGTTTTTTTTCTCAGCAAAGAACCACCTTGCTTTTTTGGTTGTATGTCTCAGTTACTTTAATTCAGGGATTTTTATTTAAACTTTTTTCTTTAATAGTACCACTTGAATCAATTTCCTACCATAATCTCCATTCACTTACACGGACACTGGAAAAAAGATACACACAAAGTATGTGTAGTAAGGGACGTGTTCTGTTTCACAATCAACAGGCCTAGTGCTCATTAATTACTAACATTTTCTATATTAAACCCTTTTCAATCAAAGCTGAGAGGGGGAAGGGGATTCAAATTCCAGCTTTGTAACAAAAAAGAGAGGCAGATTTAGGGTTAAATACTAAAAAGCGATGACCCAACTGAACTTTAGTCAAACCCAAGCTATTGGGCTCATTATAGGAGTAACTGGATGAAAGTCTACAGCTTGCATTATACAGGAGGTCCAACTAAATTATCTAATGGATCCTTCTGGGATTTAATATCTATGAAATTTTACATGCCCAGCTCAACCCTTTTGTATTCATCTCCACAACTGACCTGCTGCATTCTATGTCTCATCTTATTTGTATGAGTTAAATTCTAAAATGTTTGGGGGACCAACTCCATAGAAGTGACTTTCACATATCTCAGCCTACATGGCATGTTTCCTGACAACCCGAGAGACCACTTCTTTCCTTTCCCATAACCAAAGACTACCAGGAAAGCTGAGGAATGTCATTCGTCCCCAAATTTATATGGCAGGTGGTTGTTAATAGAATGTTTTCAAGGGCAGTCCCTTCCCCACTGGCCTGACAGAGCCAAGTTTGTTGATCATAAGGGCATGGCACAAGTCTCATCTCTTTTCACAGGCTGTAGTCTGTTGGGGGGAGCATGTTTCCTTTTAAATTGATTTTAATATACTAAATATAACAAATGACCTTTTAAATTAAATTCTGTAGATGTCCAAAGTGGCTACATTTTATAAGTGAAAATAACTAAATAAATAATAATAATTGCTATTGTATGGCAACAAATCCTGGTGGTTCTATCGCTGAAGGCAGCCGCTTAAGGATTATACTGCATAGTTTTAGAAGACAGCAATGTCAATCTCCTGACCCAGGAATTTTCTGGGGATATGGCGAGTGGCTGGGAAAGTTAAGTAGGGAGGGTCTGTTTTGGGGGGAGTTAGAAAGGGCTCATCATTCACATTGGGTCTATGTGAATTTTTGTATCCTTTCCAAAATAATACACTGTCCATGCACTTTGAGAACTGATCTATTTTATAAAATAATTTTTGTAGTTCTTCAACTGTTTGAGTTTCTGGCTTTTTAAAACCAAAAATCTATTTTTGATGCAAAAATCAGAGGCACCCATACCCAAGTTTTAAGGCAGCTAAGCATAAACTCTCCCAACCACCACAGCTTGCAATAGGAACAGAAAGGATTGTCCGTGCTCCAAAGGGCTCTACTTTGTGTCAGAAAGAATAAAGACAAGATATTAGAGAGTCAAGGTAGGTAAAGTAATATATTTTATTGAACCAACTTCTGCCAGTGAGAGAGACAAGCTTTCAAGCCACACAGAGCTCTTCAGGTCACCAACAGAAGTTGGTCTAATAAAAGATATTACTTCTCTGATATCCTGGGCCCAACATGGCTACACCACCACTGCATAAAGGCAAAATACTCATCTAAGTGCTCCCTGATAAATAACCTGTGTCTGCAAGGCCCAGTTATAATAGACGTGATTCCCAGTCTCCCATGGTCACCTGAAGTGGGTTTGCTTTTACACTGGTGTCGACAAAGCTGTAATTGGGTCTGCGTGCAGAAGTTCAGATTTCCCTGCAAACAGTCAGTACAGATGTTGGGCCAGACTCAACGTAATGGTACAAGCCCACTGATTGAGGTTGATGGCTGTAACTGATGGCAGAATTTGACTCCCTCCCTGGCTTCCAGAGACACCTACTGCACCAAGACAGAGCACACAACACTGGTTACCCGCCTGCAACAGCTTGTAGAGCGCACTGCTGACCCTGGGCACCAGAGACAGGTTCTGGTGCAAGGGCAGCATGCTGGCTCAGATGGAGTAAGCGCCCACAACGTGCTTGGCACTATGTAAAGAGACAGACTATGCCTACAATCTACACAGGCAAACAACACGAAAAATGGGAGAGACAAAGCAGAGCAGAAGCTTGAAAACTTTGCACTGAACTGGGGCCCTGGCTCTGGGTGCCTCAGCACTGGCCAGGCCACTTACTGCACGCGTGAAACCCTCAGTGGGGGCACTTGCCCTGGTGCTGCCTTCACAGAAACCGGCCCTGCCCCACCCGGGCGCACTGTCCCTGGGCTCCAGCTGCCCGCAGCACCCAGCGTCATCTACAGGGACTCCCGCTGCCAGCCACTAACTACCTCGCTGCAGCAGGACGCACCAGTCACCCCAGGGCTCCTGCTGCGGCTGCTAATCACGCAGCGTTATGCAAACGCTTTTCATTGAAAGGGCGCGTTGCGTAACACAGTCCCGGCTGCAGAGCCCCCCTGCGGAGGGGGGGGTGTCTTCTCGTGCCCTCTGCTTGCACTCAGCCCAAGGAAAAGTGTTACATGTGCCCTGGACAGGGGCCGCTACCGCCACCACCGCCCGGGCTACCGGGCTCAAGTGGGCAGCATGTGGGAGAAGTTAAATCTTTTCTTGTCCTCCCTGCGCTCAGACCATCCGCCGCCCGGGGCTCAAGGGGGAAGAGTTTGCTCCAGAAATGCTCCTCCATCCCTGCCTCCCCGGGGGGGTTTCCCACCCATGCGCCGCACTGCCCGGCCGCGCTCCGTGCGAAAGCCCTTTGTTTATGTAACGCAGCCAGGCGTTAATCTGCCTCCCAGCTGCACAAACCCCTCTCGGAATTGCTGCTCCCTTAGCAATGCAGCGGCGGGGGTCACTTCCCCGCCCCCCAGGAACGGAGGGTTTAGGGGGCCAGGGACGGGCAAGAAAACATCCCGGCTCTCCCAAGTCCGACCCCTCCCGGGCAGCCAGCAAGTGCAGCGAGCGGCAGGAGAGCCCCCGGCCCGCCCGCTGGCGGAGCCCTGGGGGCAGGCTGCAATTTCCACAGCACGCTTCCTTCAGCCCAGGGCATCCCGGCCACCCTTAAAATGCGGTTGGAAACTTACATGGACACAACACTCGGTTTGCAGCTCTGAAGGCAGCAGCCATGTTTGTGTGAACTAAATACATTCCCTTAGTCTGCAGACGCCCGGGGAAAAGGGTTCCCTTCCCCTGCTGAACGTGCCTTAGCACTAGTTGGAGTGGGCTCGCCTCTCTCTGCCTCCTCTTTCCTCCCTGTCAAGATCCTCCTGTGTCATCCCGCCCGCCGTTTTCTTGCGTTAGGAAGACATGCGTTTGCCTGGCCTGGAAGGGGTGGGGACAGGGAGAGAGGCAGGTCCCAGCGCTAGAGATCCTCCCCCTTCCTTTGATTGTTAAAGATCCAACTCCTAGCCACCAGCAAACCAGCTGCCAGCGCAGCGAGAGGGAGCGTGACTCGGATCTCAGAGCAAAGACAAGGATCTGCTAGTTGCAGATGGCTTAAGAGCTGGGGCAAACAGCCAACACTAAAGTGACAGCAAAAGTTAGACTGATTTGTAAACAGGTCTCCTTTTCTTTGGAGGGATTTGAGTCCCAAATTAATTTAAACCAAAGAGATATCAAGTATTCTAAAAAGTGTGGCCAACATTTTCTATCGTGGATGTCCAAAGTTAAGCACCTACATTCATATGTAGGCACCTCAATAGGTTTTCTGACTTTCAGAGGTACACAGCCTGGACCGCTCAGTTATGGGTGCTCAGCATCTCTGGACCTCATGCTGCTTATTTAGGCCCCGATCTTGCAAACACTTAAGAGGAAGTCCATAAATAAGGGTTTACCGATTTGGGGTTTTAGGTACCAAATTTTAGGCACTCAAGTTTGAAAAATTTAACCTTTTATTTTTATAGCTAGTGGCAAAAGAATAATTGTTTATACTAATTTATCTTCTCTTGTTTTAAAATAGAAGATTGGTGCAGAACATGGAAGAAAGTTGTCTCTTTAATTATTGAATTGCGAGGTTCATGCAGTCAAGTATCAGAGGGGTAGCCGCAGCAGCGTAGTATCTCCAAAGCCTAGGGCAGCAAATCTGCAGGGGTGGCAAATTTGAGCACCCACAGAAAAGCTCCCCTGCTCCAGCTCGCCTGCCGCGCAGCAGGGTCCTGTTTCTCTCCCCTCCCTCCCAGGGCCAAGAAACAGCTGTTTGGGGGGCAGGGAGGAGGGAGAACGCGCTGGGGCGGGGATTTGTGGAAGGGATCCAATAGGGGCAGGAAGGGGGCGGAGTTGGGGCAGGACTTTGGGGAAGGTGTTAGAATGGGGGCGGGGAAAGGGTGGAGTTGGGGCCAGCGGCAATTATTTCAGGGCCTAGGGGTGGCAAAATCATTAATCCGCCACTGAGTAGCCCTGTTAGTCTGTATCCACAAAAACAACGAATCTGGTGGCACTTTAAAGACTAACAGATTTATTTGGGCATAAGCTTTTGTGGGCTAAAACCCATTTCTTCAGATGCATGGAGTGAAAATTACAGATACAGGCATAAATATACTGACACCTGACAAGAAGGGAGTTACCTTACAAGTGGAGAACCAGTTTTGACAGGGCCAATTCAATCAGGGTGTGTCCCAGGTCCTGTAGCAACTTCAGAAAAAAACCACATAAAAACAGTTCCTTTCCTCACTGACCTTGGGGTCACCAGCTGTCTATTGCAGGCTTGTGTAAACCTTCCCCTCTTGCCCTTTTCTCCAACTTTCCTTGAAGAGGCTAAGCAGATTTCTAGGGCTTGGTAGGTGCAGAAGGACCCACGAGTTACTCTTGCTTCCTCTGTTTGGGGTCTGTCAGTTGGTTGAGACACACCTACTGCAGTCTCTTCCAAAGCTCCTTGCTGGCCCTTTGCCTGAAGAAATCCAATAACACATCCTGTTCTGAGCTTTTTATATCCGTCTCCTCCTTTCCCAGAACACATTGCTGCCAAGCCTCCATTTGGTCTGAAATCAGTAACAGGCTTGTGTCGGACCTGGGCCTGTCTTATTCCCTAGCCAGATGTTGTGCTCAAATTAATTTTCTCCTCCAAATATTTGTCTACTCTCAACAATATATACATTTTTTGTCCATTTTCTTCTTGGTAATTTTGTCAGAGATTAATGTATGAGTTCAATCCATTGAGGTTCAGATTCATAGCAGAGATGGTGAGCTTTGTAGTTGCAAAGAGTTCCTTTAGAATTCAGTTAGTAGGTTATAGTCCAATGTCCAAATATCATATTCAGGGCGTTGCAGCGTAACTGGGACCTCAGTTTTGCAACTCAAACTTCCCCCGATATTCATGCAGCTGATCTGTAGAAGTTGGAGGGGCATTATCTGAACCAATTTGGCCCAAAAACTAGCATTTACAAAACCGAGGATGAATAGAAATATGTTCGTATTTTAAAATGGAAAGATTTTAATTTGTAATAATCCTCTTGTATTGTTTGCAACCCAGACATCACAGCATTTCTCTAGAAGAGAGAGAAAACCTGAAAGTGAAATTGACTAAAAACGGTAACAGAATATACCCCTGCACACTACTGTAGTAATTTTTGTACAAGGCATGTCTTGTGAGGTATCTAAAAACTCATAACTTGCTGATCAATAATATCATGGCAAAATGCATGTAGCAGCAGCATTATATGAGAAGTTTTAAACATAAGCTGAGATCATGACTTATGTTTTCCAGAGAAGTCTGGGGAGTGGCCAAACCAGTTCCTCAGGCCTGGTCTACACTACGAGTTTAGGTCGAATTTAGCAGCATTAAATCGAATTAAGCCTGGACACGTCCACACGACGAAGCCCTTTTTTTCTACTTAAAGGGCCCTTTACACTGGTTTCTTTACTCCACCTCTGACGAGGGGATTAGCGCTGAAATCGGCCTTTCTGGGTCGGATTTGGGGTAGTGTGGACGGAATTCGACGGTATTGGCCTCCGGGAGCTATCCCAGAGTGCTTTATTGTGACCGCTCTGGACAGCACTCTCAACTCAGATGCACTGACCAGGTAGACAGGAAAAGCCCCGCGAACTTTTGAATTTCATTTCCTGTTTGCTCAGCGTGGAGAGCACAGGTGACCATGCAGAGCTCATCAGCACAGGTAACCATAATGGAGTCCCAGGATCGCCAAAGAGCTCCAGCATGGACGGAATGGGAGGTATGGGATCTGCTCGCCATATGGGTAGACGAATCAGTGCTAGCTGAACTCCGTAGCAGTAAACGAAATGGCAAAATATTAGAAAAAGTCTCAAAGGCCATGAAGGACAGAGGCCATAACAGGGACGCACAGCATTGCCACGTGAAAATTAAGGAGCTAAGGCAAGCCTACCACAAAGCCAGAGAGGCAAACGGAAGGTCCGGGGCAGAGCCGCAGACATGCTGCTTCCACGCGGAGCTGCATGCCATGCTAGGGGGTGCAGCCACCACTACCCCAACTGTGTGCTTTGACTCCATCAATGGAGAATCACGCAACAGAGAAGTGGGTTCGGGGTACAAGGAAGATGATGATGGAGACAATGAAGATAGCTCACAGCAAGGAAGCGGAGAAACCGGTTTCCCCAACAGTCAGGATATCTTTATCACCCTGGACCTGGAACCAGTAACCTCTGAACTCACCCAAGGTGTGCTCCCAGACCCTGAGGGCACACAAGGGACCTCTGGTGAGTGTACCTTTTAAATATTACACATGATTTAAAAGCAAGTGTGTTTAATGATTAATTTGCCCTGGCAATTGCGGCCAGTACAGCTACTGGAAAAGTCTATTAATGTGTATGAGGATGGAGCGGAAATCCTCCAGGGACATCTCCAGAAAGCTCTCCTTCATGTACTCCCAAAGCCTTTGCAAAAGGTTTCTGGGGAGGGCTGCCTTATCCCGTCCGCCATGGTAGGACACTTTACCATGCCAGGCCAGTAGCACGTAGTCTGGAATCATTGCATAACAAAGCATGGCAGCGTATGGTCCCGGTGTTTGCTGGCATGCAGACAACATCCATTCTTTATCTCTCTTTGTTATCCTCAGGAGAGTAATATCATTCATGGTCACCTGGTTGAAATGGAGTGATTTTATTAAGGTGGTGCCCGTTCCTGCTCAGCTGAACAGAAATATTCCCTGCTGTTAGCCACGCGGTGGGGGGGAGGTCCCAGAATTCCCAGAGAATTGGGTGTGCGGGGGCAAGGGGGTTAGTTGAGTTTGTGCTGCATGTTAACCCGGAAACCGCAGCCCCTCCTTTTACATTGCAAACCCATTTTAAATGGCTAACCCAACGGGTGCTTGGTATGGGAAATGAGAGCGCTGCTGTTTGAAACCATTCCCACATGTTATGAAGGTTAAAAAAGCCAAAAGACTGTGGCTTACCATGGCTGCCTTCAAGCCGAATTCTGTTGCCTGGCATTGTGTGAGTGATCTCTCATACCAAACCGGCAGGCCCTCAATATAAGAGGAAAAATACGACCTTGTAACGAAAGCACATGTGCTGTGTAATGTGAACAGCAAAATTTAACATGAAAGAGTGTACCCATTGTTCTCTAAAATGTGTCTTTTTTAACCACCTCTCCCTTCTCCTCCACCAGCTGCAAATGTTTCTCCTTTGCAGAGGCTAGTGAAGATTAGCAGGAGAAAAAGGCGGACTCGGGATGATATGTTCTCGGAGCTCCAGATGTCCTCCCACGCTGACAGAGCACAGCACAATGCATGAAGGCAGTCAATGTCAGAGTGCAGAAAAGCACAATATGAACGAGAGGAGAAGTGGCGGGCTGAATCGCGGGCTGAAGAGAGCAAGTGGCGGGCTGAAGAGGATAGGTGGAGTCAGCTTGCTGACAGAAGGCAAGAGTCGATGCTCTGGCTGCTGGAGCATCAAACTGATAACCTCCAGCGTATGGATGAGCTGCAGGAAAGGCAGCAGGAACACAGACTGCCGCTACAGCCCCTGAGTAACCAACAGCCCTCCTCCCCAAGTTCCATAGCCTCCTCACCCAGACGCCCAAGAACATGGTGGGGGGGCCTCCGACCTCCCAGCCACTCCACCCCAGATGATTGCCCAAGCATCAGAAGGCTAGCCTTCAATAAGAGTTAAAGTTTTAAAGTTTTAAACTGCAGTGTGTCCTTGTCCTTCACTCCTCTCCCACCTCTCCCAGGCTATCCTGGCAGTTATCCCCCTAGTTTTGTAGATACAGACTAACACGGCTACCCCCTGATACTTGACCCCTAGTTGTGTGATGAATTAATAAAGAATGCATGACTGTGAAGTAACAATGACTTTATTGCCTCTGCAAGGGGTGCTCAAGGGGGGAGGGGAGGGTGGTTAGCTTACAGGGAAGTAGAGTGAACTGGGGGGGGGGTCATCAAGGAGAAACAAACAGAAATTTCACACCGTAGCCTGGCCAGTCACAAAACTGCTATACTCTTCCAACTGCCCTGGTCTCTGGCTGCGCGTAATCAGCGGCCAGGCGATTTGCCTCAACCTCCCACCCCGCCATAAATGTCTCCCCCTTACTCTCACAGATATTGTGGAGCGCACAGCAAGCAGCAATAACAATGGGGATATTGGTTTCGCTGAGGTCTATCCGAGTCAGTAAACTGCGCCAGCGCACTTTTAATCATCCAAATGCACATTCTACCACCATTTTGCACTTGCTCAGCCTATAGTTGAACAGGTCCTGACTACTGTCCAGGCTGCCTATGTACGGCTTCATGAGCCATGGCATTAAGGGGTAGGCTGGGTCACCAAGGATAACTATAGGCATTTCAACATCCCAATGGTTATTTTCTGGTCCGGGAAGAAAGTCCCTTCCTCCAGCTTTTGAAACAGACCAGAGTTCCTGAAGACGCGAGCATCATGTACCTTTCCCGGCCATCCCACGTTGATGTTAGTGAAACATCCCGTGTGATCCACCAGGGCTTGCAGCAGCATTGAAAAGTACCTTTTTCGGTTTATGTACTCGGTGGCTTGGTGCTCCGGTGACAAGATAGGGATATGGGTTCCGTCTATCGCCCCATCACAGTTAGGGAATCCCATTGCAGCAAAGCCATCCACTATGACCTGCACGTTTCCCAGAGTCACTACCCTTCATATCAGCAGGTCTTTGATTGCGTTGGCTACTTGGATCACAGCAGCCCCCACAGTAGATTTGCCCACTCCAAATTGATTCCTGACTGACCGGTAGCTGTCTGGCGTTGTAAGCTTCCACAGGGCTATCATCACTCGCTTCTCAACTGTGAGGGCTGCTCTCATCCTGGTATTCTGGCACTTCAGGGCAGGGGAAAGCAAGTCACAAAGTTCCATGAAAGTGCCCTTACGCGTGCAAAAGTTTCGCAGTCACTGGGAATCGTCCCACACCTGCAACACGATGCGGTCCCACCAGTCTGTGCTTGTTTTCCTGGCCCAGAATCAGCGTTCCACAGCATGAACCTGCCCCAGTAACACCATGATTTGCACATTGCTGGGGCCCGTACTTTGGGAGAGGTCTATGTCCATGTAAATTTCTTCATCACTCTCGTCACCGCGTTGCAATCACCTCCTCGCCTGTTTTTGCTTTGGCGTGTTCTGGCTCTGTGTGTACTCCAGGACAATGCGCGTGGTGTTCACAGTGCTCATAATTGCTGCGGGCATCTGAGCAGGCTCCATGATCCCAGTGCTATGGGGTCTGGGCTGAAAAAAGGCACGAAACTATTGTCTGATGGAGGGAGGGAGGGGCGAGTGACGATATGGCTCACAGGGAATTAAAATCAACAAAGGTGGCTGTGCATCAGGGAGAAACACAAACAACTGTCACACAGAATGCCCCCCCACCCCCAAAGATTGAACTCAAAACCCTGGGTTTAGCAGGCCATTGATTTCACGGAGGGAGGGGGAAGCAAATGAATACAGAAGAAATCTGGTCCATCTATCTTTTACATCTTAGGCTGGCAGCAGACGGTGCAGTATGACTGATAGCCATCGGCATCTTCTGGGTGCCTGGCAGAAAATGGTGCATTACGACTGCTAGCCATCATCGTCAAGACGGTGCAATAGGACTGCCAGCAGGACTGAGTCTCCAGGAAACAAAATATGTCTGCCCAGGCGTCTCTGACTGAACTCACTGAGGAGTACGATGATGATGAATACCAGTCGTAATACAGCATCTGCTGCTAAAAGGCAAGCAGCTGCTGCTGTATAGCAATGCAGTCCCACGTCTGCCAGCACCTAGATAGCCGATGACGGCTACCAGTCATACTGCACCGTCTACTGCCAAAAGGCAATTAGCTGCTGCTGTGTAGCAATGCGTCTGCCGGCACCCAGATGACATATGGTGACAGTGAGCTGAGCGGGCTCCATGCTTGGCGTGGTATGTCGTCTGCACAGGTAACCCAGGAAAAAAGGTGCGAAACGATTGTCTGCCATTGCTCTCACGGGGGGGGGGGGGGGAGCCTGACGACATGTACCCAGAATCCCCCGCGACACTGTTTTTGCCTCATCAGGCATTGGGATCTCAACCCAGAATTCCAATGGGCGGCGGTGACTGCGGGAGCTGTGGGATAGCTACCCACAGTGCAAAGCTCCGGAAGTCGACGCTAGCCTCAGTACTGTGGACGCGGTCCGCCAACTTAATGCACTTAGAGCATTTTATGTGGGGGGGGACACACAATTGACTGTATAAAAACAATTTCTATAAAACCGGCTTCTATAAATTGGACCTAATTTCGTAGTGTAGACATACCCTCAGAGACAAAGGGTAAGCTGATGCCCCGGCCAGGTGTAAACAAGGCTGATGGAACATTACCTGCAAAGTGGCCATCCTTTGGGTAGGTCTTTACTTACCTCCGGGTCCAGCGGTAAGCAATCGATCTTCTGGGATCGATGTATTGCGTCTTGTCTAGACGCGATAAATCGATCCCGGAAGTGCTCGCTGTTGACGCCGGTACTCCTGCTCCACGAGAGGAGTACGCGGAGTCGACGGGGGAGCCTGCCTGCCACGTCTGGACCCGTGGTAAGTTCGAACTAAGGTACTTCGACTTCAGCTACGTTATTCACGTAGCTGAAGTTGCGTATCTTAGTTCGAAGTGGGGGGTTAGTGTGGACCAGGCCTCTGGCAGGAAAAAGGGCAGAGGCAAAAATTTTATTGAGATGTTTAAAAAAAAAAGTGAATGGTACAGAGCTTAAGCGTAGAAGTTTCTGAATCTACAGCTTAGAAAAGAAACAGAATGCAGTTCTCTTTCACATAGACTGTCTGTCATCTTGCTCTCAGCTAGAAATGCAGTAGCCCTGGAGCTCCCAGAACCAGAGTTCCCAGCCACCATGGGGCTCGGGCTCTCTCATCTCCCCCATCCCTCCCAACCCCGGCCCAGGCAACAGTTGTCCTTCTGTCAGCCCTCTTCCCCCTATCCCCCATTATTTTTAGTAAAAGTCACAGATAAGTTAAGGGCTTCAGTGAATTTTTGTTTATTGCCCGTGACCTGTCCCTTAGCCTTAAGTATAACCAAGGCTGGTGAAAGCCAGAGTGTAACCCAAGTATGACTGGGCTGGCAGGCTGCATTACATATGGACACTCCGGGTGTGGCTTGCATGCTGGAAGGCTGTTTGAGCAGCCCAGGTGGGAGCTACTTCAGCAAGGCATTGTGAGACACCCAAGGCTGCAGGGCAGGGGTGACACAGCTGTTTATTGGATTCTAGTCTGGTATGTCACAGACCACAGGCCTGCAGAGAGCTAAACAATTAATAACTTGACTCACATGAACAGAGTCATTGAAGTCAATAGTAGATAATGTTTTCACCCCTCAGCTCCCAGAGAGCCAGAAGTAAAGCATATGCAAAGAAAGCAGTGGGGCCTCGAGTTCAGTGAAACTCAGCAGGACTTGGGTTCTGTTCCCAGCTCTGCCACTAGTCTGTTGGGTGACCTTGGGCAAGTCACTTCATCTCTCTCTGCCTATGTCACCAACTGTAAAATGGTACTCAGCTCCTTTGTAAAACACTTTGAGATCCATGGATGATGATATTCTCACTGAATTTACTTAAGTGTTTGCAAAATTATGGCCTAAAAGCAAAGCTAACTAGTCAAATTTTCAATGTGCTAGGTGAAAGAACGGCAAAACTCAGCAAACAGCATAAAGCAAATTAGAATTTGGATCCTGTAAACAATTAATACTGAGTGTAGTAGTTGCTGCAGTGAACACCATTAAAGTCCTACAGTCTGCACAATCAAGCCATAGACCTTTTAATTCTTTCAGTTTTGATAAGTTAAATAATTATCAGACATTTTAAACCAGGGGTAAGCAACCTATGGCGCGCATGCCGAAGGCGGCACACAAGCTGATTTTCAGTGGCACTCACACTGCTCGGGTCTGGGGGGCTCTGCATTTTAATTTAATTTTAAATGAAGCTTCTTAAACATTTTAAAAACCTTATTTACTTTACATACAACAATAGTTTAGTTCTATATTATGGACTTATAGAAAGAGATCTTCTAAAAACGTTAAAATGTATTACTGGCACGCGAAACCTTAAATTAGAGTGATAAATGAAGACTCGGCACACCACTTCTGAAAGGTTGCCAACCCCTGTTTTAAACCATTATTTTAATTCAGATGTATATGCTATCTTTCCTCAGTTTGACGCTTTAAGCAAATTTATCACCATTCAATCAATTTATCAACAGGGGTAAATGCATGAACTTACTTTCTCCCTAAATTGTCCTTATTAATGGCTTTTTAAATGTTGTGACCTTATAGGACTTTTATGTCCCCTCAATCTATATGCATAGCACCTACTGCTGAGGGTGTTGCACACAAAATGCACTATAAGATGCTAATTATGTACACAGGAGTCTGCTACCTATAGATAATTGTTGTTGTGCAAAAGGCACCAGTTTCCACACTATGGGTCATTGATTGCTCCCTGTCTATGTAACTCCAAGTGCTGTTCTTCTCCATAAAATGATTGGGTTATGACTGTTCAGACAATTTTTTAAAAACTGACCGTCTGATATATCTCTAAGGCCTTTACAATAATTGATGTAAGAGTTATTGCATTTCATTTTTCCCTTTTATATTTGTAATATCAACACAGCTATATGTTTATTATGTGGCTGACATGGTCATACACGGGGATCCAGAAATCCATCTGCTCTGCCTGATCCCAGACAGGGAAAATAAAAGACCTTGTCCAGAGTAGGAAAAAAAGTTAGTTATATGGCCTAGGCTAAAATGGAGTAAAAGGAGTTAAACTGTGTTTAGATTTGTGGTAAGTGGGGTTTTCAGTCCAGTTAAACTAGCTTGACTGAGCTAACTCAATTGAAAAAAGCATCTCTTTTCTTACATTACACAAGACCAAAGAGACATCACAAAAGGGCATGGATATCAACAAATACACTAGACAACTCTACTCCTGGGGGAATTTTTGTGTGTGTCTGTATTGTTCCAGGTATTGTATTTCACTTGCTGACAGGTATTTTGAAATAAATTACCAAAATAATTGAAACTGGCGTGATTATGTAGCGTTATTTTGACATATAAAATTTGCAGAATTTTAGAATATTGTGTGCAGAATTTTTAATTTTTTGGCACCGAATTTTTAAATTTTTGGTGCAGAATGCTGCCAGGAGTAATTCCACTGAGGGTGATTAACAAGCAGTATCTAAGTCAGAGGAGGGTGCGAGGATGAAGATGAAATGGTCATGCAGAGAACTGCCACACCAAAAGAGGCACCTTTTTTTGCTAAGTCTTATGCTAAGGCGTAGTGTATTGCAAAGGTGTGTACAGAACTCCATGTGGCTGCTCTACATCTGTCCAGGAGCAGCACATCCTGAAGGGAGGCCGTGGTTGAAGCCTGGGCCTGGAGTCTCAGTAGGGGAGGCAGGCCTGATAGTTGATAGCAAAGTTTAATGCAAACCGAAGTCCATTTATAGATTCTCTTGGTGGAGATGGCCTGTCCCCCAAATCTTTCTGCTACTGCAACAAACAGTCTGGGGGACTTTCTGATGGGTCTCATTCACTGCAGGTACAAGGCTAAAGCTCGTCAGACATGTAGGGAGTGGAGTCGGTGTTCCTCTGCAGATGCATGTGGTTTTGGGAAGAAAACAGGTAACTGAATGGATTGATGTGAAACTGGGAGATTACCCTTGGTAAGAATTTGGGATGCAGGCACAGGGAAACTCTGTCTTTGTGGAAAATTGTGAAAGGCAGGTCTGCCATCATAGCTCCAAGTTCACCAATCCTTCTCGTGGAAGTGATAACAACAAGGACGGTGACTTTCATAGAAAGGAGGGAAAAGAGCGCGATGACAGCAGTTCAAAGGGTGGTTTTGTTAGCATGGATAGAACTACGTTCAGTCCCATTGGGAAGCGATGTGTTGGATGGATAGGAAGATTCTGATAACACCCTTCCAAAACCTAGCAGTTAGTGGGTGTATAAAAAAAGAGTGACCTTCCATGGAAGGAAAGGGGAATGTACCAATTGCCACCAGGTGGACTTTCAGAGAGTTGATGGTGAGACCCGATAACTTCAAGGACAAAAGGTAGTCTGGGGGGGGGGGGGGGAGGGAGAGTGAATCCCTGCTGATTCTGGTGAAACTCCCTTTTGTTGGGCCCAGGAAGTGAAGCATTTCCACTTTTCCTGGTAACAGTGTCTAGTCGATTCTTTCCTGCTGCTGGAGAAGATGTCTTGTACGGCTGAAGAATAGGTCCATTCCAAAGCAGATGCCCATCCTAATACCATGCTCTGAGATGGAGCACCTGTGGATTGGGATGTCTGATGTCGCAGTTGCACTGTCTCAGCAGATCGGGGAAGGTGGTGATAGGAATTGGTGGGCAGGTTGTCATACAAAGGGGATTGGGAAACCAGAATTGTCTGGGTCAGCAGGGGGTGATCAGAATGACTGTCGCTCTGTCCCATCGGATCTTGTGGAGTACCCAAAGCAGGAACAATAGAAGAGGGAAAGCGTAGTTGATTTGGTCTGACCAAGAGAGAGGGAGAGTGTCACTCTGAGAGTGGTAGCTGAGACCTTCCCTGGAGCAGTATGTGGTGCATTTGCTGTTTATATGGGAGGTGACTGGTCAGAATCCCCCATCAGGTGAAGATGTCATGAACTGCTGAATTATCGACAATTATATCATGGTCGATCACAAAATGTCTGCTGAGCGGAAGATAGGCTGTGGACAAGAAGATCCAGTGAGTGATGCACCAATTCCAGAGACTGACTGCTTCTGTACATAAAGCGGTCGATCTCATGCCCCTCTGTTTGTTAATGTAGAAGACAGTGGTGGTGTTGTCCAACATGATGGGAACGGATGAAGGGGAGAAAGGATTGACATATTTTCCTTACAGCTCGAAGTTTCAGGATATTGATGTGCATCCTGGATTCTCGAGGAGACCACGTTCCCTGTGTCACATAATTGTGCATGTGCACTCCCCAGCCAATGAGGGATGCATCGGTGATGATCCTCTTGTCCGGAGAGGAGAGGAGGAAGGGAACCCCTCCACATACGTGACATGGGTCTATCGACCACTGCAGGGTAGAATTGGGGGGCACTATAGCATTGTGTGGGTCATGGGCAGTGGAACTTACACTTTGGACCATAGACAACTTGTGCCTCTCCGTCCTGGGGGGCACAATATAAAAGGGAGCATATATGACCGCCCCACGTATCTCCTCTGCCCAGTAACCTCCCATCTGTGCCCAGCCAGGGGCTGCCGTGCTCTCCCCGCCCCACATTACCTGCACAGCGGCAGGGGGCTCTGTCCTTATCCCAACGCGCCACACCCCGCAACATTCAGCCACTCTCCCTGGCAGTTGGGCGGGGAGCGGGAGGGAGCTGCTTCTCATGCGGGTAAGCTGGCCCCCCTGGGTCGCTACTCTGTGCAGTGCAGCAGCTGCCTGAGAGAGCCTGGCTGGGGAGTGGTGGCGGTGGCAGCAGGCCGCCCCCATCCGGGCCCGCCTGCTGGAGACCGTGGCCGGGTGAGCTGGAAACATACCCGGGGGAAAAGAGAGGAGGCTCCAGAGCCTGGCCAGGGGGGCCAGGGCAGGGGATGGCCAACCACCGCCACCTCCCCAGCCAGGTTCAGCACAGAGCAGTGACCCAGAGTGGCTGGTGTGAGAGTGAGAAGTGGCTGGTCCTGCCCTCTCCACTCCCTGCCCAGGCATGGCTGCCAGGGACAGGGGCCAAGCATGCTGGGGGACAGATGCAGTGGGAGGACAGAGCCCCTCTCCCTCCCCACCCACAACAGGCCAATCTAGGGGGAGGGCACTTGACCCCACATGTCCCCCCTATGATTCGGGGAAGTGAGTAAAGGGTGGCTCTAGAGTTCTTGAGGGTATGCAGGGAATCATCCATCTTTTGATTAAAAAGATGGGATTCATCGAAGGGGAGGTCTTCAATAGCATTTTTCACCCCCTGAGGGAAACCGAAAGAGTGGAGCCAACATTCCCTATGTGTAACTATGGCCGTAGCCGTAGCCCTGGAAGAGGTGTCTACTGTGTCCACCGCTGATTGGAGTGCTGTTCTGGCTATCAGCTTCCCTCCGCAATGAGCATCTAAAAATGAGTCCAGTCCCGCGGTGGGAGTCTATCAGCAAATTCCTCACATGTGCTGTAATTCAGGAAGTCGTATTTGGCTAGTAATGCCTGATCATTCAAAATCCTGAATTGGAGACTGGCTGAGGAAAAGACCCAAAAGGTTCAAACACTTGCTCTTCTTGCCAGATGGGTTGGAGTGAGGGTGCTGTTGTCTGACTCGTTCAGTCATTGCTTGGACAACCAGGGAGTTCGGGGGAGGGGGTATGAAAAGAGAAACTCAGACCCCTTAGCTGGAATGTAGTAGCATCTTTCTGCCCATTTGGGGGTAAGCATGCATGTGGCTGGGGTGTGCCATACTGCCCTGGCAGGCTCAAGAATGGCATCATTAAATTAGCCAATGCAACTCTAGTTGGTGCTTGAGGAGTAGAGGATAACCAGGAGTTTATGCTGGGCATCATGGTTTTCCTCTAGGGGAATGTGTTGTTCCCCCACAACTCTGCACAGTTGCTCTTGGAACTGCCTAAAATCATCCGGAGGTGAAGGGGACACTGTAGTTGCTGCCTCATCAGGGGAAGAGGAGGGAAATCTGCCTGTCCGGCAGCACCATCAGAGCTAAGGGGTTCCCTCCTCCATCAACGGATCCGAGTGCTGGCTAGAAGAAGCCCTTAATGGGGAGGTAGGTGAAGGTTCCCTCATGGATCAGGGCTGGTTCTGAGGGAGGGTATTGGGACCACGGTCCCCAGTACAGCCAATAGTTTGGATCTGGAGAATGTTGAGGCAGATCCCATGGCATGGGGTACCAGAGGGTCCATGGTGGTTGGAGCAGAGGATGTTGCCGAGACTGGGATGGTCTCCGTGAGGGCACATACAGGTGGTACAACATCAATGGACCCTCTCTGGCATCCAATTTGTTGAAGGATAAGAAAACGGACTCCAGTTCCATTGGTTGTACTGTCGGGGCTGGAGGAAGGGTATAGACAGCTGGAATGAGAGGCAAGAAGCCCCACAGTGGTGGCAGATCACAAGGGGGAGAAATAGCCTCCCTAGAGGTAGAAAGGCCCTGACAGATGGAGTGATCCTGGCTCTGTTAAGGCGAATACATCCTGGGCTCAAACATAGTTCTGGATCTCCCTGGTGTCAGAGGTACCTTCTCTTTACTCAGTGTCAGTGGTGGTGCCAAGGTGAACTTCCCCGGAGTCAGTGGATCCTGCATCTTATGGGGCACCAATGTTGACAGTATCAGTGGGTCGGTGCTTGGAACCACTGGCTCCCCCTGCTTGTGGGACTTTTTGTGTCTGAGATTTTGTGCATGCCCCATTTCCATGGTTCGAATGCATGGAAGGGGCGTGCACTTCTTCGCTTTTGAGGAAGACTTATTTCCATGCTTATGGGTATGCTTCCTTACCTCCCGACTAGGCCCTGGCATGGGGTCCATAGTGGTGATACTGCCAGTGCTGGATTTGGACTCAGTAGCAGGAAGTGTACTCCTTGCCATTTATGGCCGATGTACAAGGGGGTCCTCTGGCCTGGGTCCGAGTGAGGCCTCATGGCGACTTCCATGAGGTGCTTCTGGAGGCAGAGAGCCTGGACTTCTCGGGTAGGGCTGGGGAAGGACTGGCAGATACTGTAGTGCACCTGGATGCAATGTGAGCTTCCCCCAAGCAGTAGAGGCAGCATTGGAGTTCATCGCTGGCCGAGAAGGAGCATGGGCAGGAGGAGGCACAGAGTTTAAAGCCCAGGTCCTGAGCATAGTCCGGTACCCGCACGTGGATGCGAGGACTGGGGGGGGGAACCCCCAATCTATCTACACTAATCACTAAAAACTACGATAAACTACAACAAAACTCTAATATTCTAAATATTAGAATATTAGATACATACATGTTTACATTACATATATTAAATACATACATGTTTAGAAGTATGTATTTAAAGCTGCGTCAGAAACAAGGACACTGGAAGTTCCGATCCGGACCATGTGGCGGTAAGAAAGAACTGGAGACGTAGTCAGTCCACCCCGACCTTTATCACCTTGGATGGAAGCAAGAGGTGAACCAGGGCACGTATGCAAGCCGAAGGACACTACTTTTAAATTTTCTGACTCCAGATGCCTGGGGCGCGTGCATAAGCCCTCAGTGGAATACAATAGGGACCATCACTGGAAGAAGTAGAAGTAACCCCAATCAATGTGGTCCTCTGTCTCCCTCTAGTGGTAACTGGGCCACATCTAGAAGTTGATGAGTCTCCTACAGGCTTCGCTAACAGAGATGAATCTCTTAGTTCAGATTAGTACTGGCTCATGCTTTAAAATCCAGAAGTTCCAGGTTTGATTACTGGTAACCCACCCAGGGGAGCAATATTACATGCATAGTACAGAACTCCACAGGATTATTCAGGGGAGAAAGGACTACTTTTGTGATGAAGGGACAGGATCAGATGCCTCATTTTTTGGTAGGTACAATACAAGGCATGCATTAAAATGTATCCCAGCTCAGGTAATGGAGTATCTTATTGCAATTATAAAACATTGGTTTTAAAGAATATTAAAATAGTCAAAATAAAGTTTCCTACATTCCGATCTGTTTGTAATAACCAGAACAATTCAAAATTCAAGGCAGTAGATGGATTTTACTGATGACAATAATAGTTCAGAATTCTTACACTCCATCAGATCACTCAGTTCCTCTGTCTGTTTTATAATTAAGCAATCCAATACTCCATGGTGTATTTTCTGGGGCCATTAATGCACATTTCACACACTGTCTGAGGTTTAGGCCACAGGCTAAGTTCATTCAAAGGCCCGAGGTGTGTATTAATTGACTCTGTCATGTCTTGGTGGGGGATGTATTGTATTTGGGGAAACTGGCATAAACATGCTCATATTCAAGGATATTAAACAAGGGTAAGTGTGGTGATTGTATCAGGTCAGTAAACATGCCACCCCCCAGAAAGTCCTATTGTGTCCAACAGGCCAGAAACATTAACTATTATAGCATAGTTGATGTGTCTAGACTGCCCAGATATCAAAGGGCAATAAAATAATCTTAAATTCAGACAACCAAATACACAGTGGAGACACATCAGTTGGTGTTACCCCCATCTAAACTTGTCTAGGATGCACTTTTCAAATAACCAATAAGGATCTAGCCAGAAGGTCAATTAAACTTTATCTTTTTGCTATAAAGGGGATGGATCAGAAAGTAGCCAGATTTTTTAAATTGTTAAAGAGGTTTATGATTAAAAACTTCCCATCAGAGGAGAGAGAAAGAAAAAAAAGAGGGCAGAGCAGAGGGGCCTTCTAAGCATGAAGGATAAGCTTGAGATGAATTATCTGTGCTTTTCTTATTGTCTCAGATCGGCTCTTTATTTCACATTTCAAAATATTACTAAAACTAATGATGCCATATATCTTTCCACCATGTAACACAGTTGTTTATGGAAGGCCAAGAGAGAAAGATAGAAAACTTATGTTCAGGATGAGGTTGTCGATTTGTGTGCTGTGGATGGGGGAACCAAAGCAGTGGAGGCAGAGAAAGAGAACTAAATAGTATGGTTTAGATCGGAGATTATTTCATTTCTTTTTAGGATTTGTGTTGGTGAGTTATACAGTCTAGCAACTTTAACTCACAGTTAAGCTAATTTACTGCTTCTTGAAGTTCTCTATCCAGCCTCAGACCAGCTTTAGCAAAAGGGAGGAGTGCAAGCTCCCCTGCTACCTCATCTTAAACCTGGTCTAGTAGGACCACTGGTAGGGATGAGAGAGCAGGTTAATCTCTGCTTATTCAAACCTTGGCCTCTCTCCTGCCAGTGTCAGTTCTAATAGTGATTTCTGTGATGTTGAAGGCTATTCACTAGGAACTGAACTGAGACCATTGGTTCATTTCATCTAAACTGCTAAAGAGTCAATAAATGGTAATGACTTTCAATCCCTACCTCAGGTAGATATGCCCTACAGACATAAGGTTCTCAATACAGTACTATTACCAATCCTTGAAATTATCCAGTTTCACGGGTTTTTGGCTACCATACACCTGGCTACAGGGCCAGCTCTAGCTTTTTTGCCACCTCAAGCTGCGAAGAGGGGGAAAAAAAATCTGCGATCGGCGGCACTTCAGCGGCTGCTCTCCCGCGTTGCTTCAATCTTCAGCGGCAATTCGGCGGTCAGTCCTTCCCTCCGAGAGGGACTGAGGGATCCGCCGCTGAATTGCTGCTGAATACCCAGACATGCCACACCCTTCCATGGGCCGCCCCAAGCACCAGCTTGCTGCGCTGGTGCCTGGAGCCGGCCCTGCTTGTCTAAGTATTCTGTTTTCTTTTCTTAATCAATAATTATACAGTAGACTCTCTCTCAGCGATACAGAGGTCATACTCCCATGTTTTTAAGCTTCCCAGATCTTCCCTTAATCCCTTTTTAAACAGGAGCGTCAAAGATAACTTCTCTGAAATCCCAAGATATACCTCTTCGCTCTGCTCTCTAATGAGAACTGAAAACTATCTCCTTCTGCTCCTCCTTTTGTGTTTGCTGTCTCTTTCAGAATTCTGGCATTTCTCAAACCTCCAGTCCTGCAGCATCTATTTTCAATTGCTCTGTTGGTTTTTTAACATGGTGAGATCTAGAGCTGGCAGAAACTCAGAATGTCTGTTCCACAGGAAATTCTGATGTTTTGAATTTTGTTTTCATATCAAATTGGAAGAAAATCAACAAATTTCAAAATGTTCCATAAAATGAAATTTTCTGAAATGTTGTGTTTGGGGTCAATATAAATGTTCTGTTTTAATACAATAAAAATGTTTCATTCTTACTTTGATTTTTTTATTTTATATTATTTATAAATTTATCATATTGCATAATAACATAGCAAATAAAATACATTTCAAAATGAGAAGTTGTTTTGAAATGAAAAATTGAAATGCTCCATTCTGATAAGTCAAAACAGGAACATTTCAACCTCATCAAAGTGATTCTTTTCCTTTTTTTATTCCAAAATGAAATTTCATCAAAATTGACATGTCCCTGCAGAAAGTCTCAATTTGAATGGAATGGCACTTTCCAATGGAAAAATGGTCTGCTGGAAAATTTTTGACCAGCTTTAGTGAAATTCTTTGTTGCAGCAAGACTTGATTTATACCAAGATTTTGTATGGTAGAACTATGTCAGGTAGGGTGGTGATTTGTACCAAAATAGTTATACTGGTACAACCCCTAGCGTAGGATGCAGTTATACCAATATAAATATGCTTATACTGGAGTAGCTTTTTCCCCTTGTGTGAATAGCTGTATATAAGCATTTTCATATGGATATAACTGTCCACACCAGGGGAGTTGTATTTCTTTAACTATACTAGTATAGTTAAACCACAATTTCTTTTGTGTGTAGTTGAAGCCAAAGTTTTACTTCCTCTAGAAACCTTTCAGTAGCATGTTCCCCCCACTGCCTCACAGAAGTCCTTCAGGTTTCCGTAATAACTACTTGTACTGTCACCATTTGCCTCACCATCCCCTCAGGGAGCCATACCCTCCCTGTTGCTTCTTGCTCTATATATTTGTAAAATCTTTATTGCTTGTCATCACTTCTTAAGCAATCTGCCTTTCATTGTAAATTAGAGATGGTCACAAATTGTCCATCAAAATGTTTTGATTTTTTTCCCAAAGAAAAACAGGCTTTTGACAAAAATTAAAGAACAAGTAATTGTGTTTGTTAAAAAATGTCACAGGAAAAAAATTCATTTCCTGCCTCTCTGTATTGTATATATTGGATTTCTTGATCTAAGTGCTCTCTCCCATTGCTATAGAGCATCTTCACCAGACGCGCTGCAGTGGTGCAGCTGTATTGTGCTGCTGCAGTGCTGTACCTATATAGACATGGCCTAAGCCTCACTCATGATCTCATGATACAGTTCTCAACTGTCAGGATTTTTTTTCCAGCCAGGGCACAGTTTAATGTGTTTCCTGTCAAACAGGAGTTACCCCACCCTAACCAAAGGAATGTGGCTTCTCCACTAGGCAGTTAGTTCCAAAGTACATTTGGAATCTGACAGTTGAGCATTCTAAAAGTCAGGCTTAATTTTGCTTAGAAATCCTGTCAGCCGCCCCAGCAGCTGCTCTCCTGCCAGCCTGGGAAGTGGAAGAGAGGACCCCACTGCAGCTTCCCCACTCCCCCAGGCCAGGGGAGGGTGATGAACCCTAAGAAGCAGAGGTGAAGCTAGAGGCTGCCCTGAGGCTGAAGTGAGGAGAGTGAGGGCTCATGAGGTGGGAGGGTTGTATTGATGGTGGGTTCTGAGCAGATGGGTAAGTGCTGGGAGGGTGAACAGAGGGCGGTGGGGGTCGATGGGGTAGGGGGGCTGAACTGTTGGGGTGGTGATGATGGGGGACAGGATTAATTGCTGGGCAGGAGTCAGGCAGATGTGGGGGTAAGAGAGCTCCTGCAGCAGGGGCCAAAAAAAAATCACCGTATCTAGTACATGTGGGAAAGTGGGCAACACTAATTGTCACATGCACATGCCCCAGGGATGGGCAAGGGGAGGTCAAAAATCAAGAGACTGACCTAAAAAACACAATATAATATTTTATTAAAATGTCACGATTTTGGGGGCGGGATCCGACTCATGATTTTTGATCCTCTTGAAGTTGGCAATACAATGTAAGTAAACACTGGCTCTGATGTAGCTAAGTTGTCCGCCTCATGACTTTAGATATAGTTTTTTCTCTGACTAAATTGCTTTCTTTAAGAGAGATTTAGCCTTTAAGATGTTTGGGGCTAGTTCATGAAGAAGAGCTAGAATATTCCTCCAAGTCCTCAACCGGAGGACTCATTCAAAGACCCTGGGCAATGAACTGCCCATCCCCAAGAGATATTGCTGAAAGGCTGCAATTGGTAAGGTGCATGGGAGAAAGTCTGGGGACTCAGGAGTGAGGGGTGTATGTGACAGGAATAGGGGATTGCCTGTATCAGTGTCAGAGCCAGGGCTAGAATTCAGAATTAGAAGTGGGAATTCTCAGCTCACAATTGTGTGCTCAACTCAGACCACACATCTCTCTCTCTCTGACTCATTCTTGTCTTCCCAGGGCCACTTTCCCATTCCTTTTTTCCCCCAGTTGATTTTGCTCAGTAATGCATGAATACTTCTATATTTTGTGGGATATTTGTTTATTTTCAGATTGTAGGATCCTTGGGACAGGGATCTATAGAATTAACAAAATGCTAACGGGGGGAAGAGGGGGAACACTTTCCCTGAGCCTACATTGTAAACCCAGCCAGGTCTTGGTCACTATTTCAAAGCTGTTCCCAGGTTGTTATGTTTACAAGCAGGTCTCTCATCCTGGCTCCTATAAATGCAAAGTAAGTAGCCATGCCCCTTGTCCACAAACCACCTACCTAACTGTTCCTTGTCTTTGGCATTTCACAGTTTATACAAGAACAGTTGGAAATCATATTTCTCTTATCATGACCGCCACCTTTTGTTCATCCTACTGCTCTTTCGTTTCTGGAACTCTGCACCCGAATCTACTTTCATTGGCAACAATGTCACTTTAGTTGTAGTTCTCTCATAACAACACAGAACTTTTTAATAGCCCAGGTACCTGATGGAATGAAGGGCACGTCAAATAGACTTCTACCCTGCCCCATTTTGCCATACCAGGGATATTCTCATGCCTCAATGTCATGTTGTTCAAAAGAAGTTCAATCCGTTATTAGAACAGTCAAAGCAGCCAATAAAACTCTAGCAAGTAAATGCTAGGAAATGTGATAGTTCCATTCTGTTCCTGTTGCAGATTCTCAAAAAGCTAATTCCCATTATTTACTAATTACGTAACTAGGATTTCATTAACAAAGGAAAAAATTGGCAGGATGAGTTCATAAAGCTTCTTCCTAACAATGGACATAATCCCTACAGCTGTAAATCATCCCTGCCAAAGATTATAGTATTTTGCAACTGCTTAGCTGCATTATGGGTTAGAGCAGAGAGTTGTCTTTCATTGAAGTATTCAGTAGAATCTAAATGCCACTGCTACAGGCAGAATATTAGAATAGATGGCCTAGTGGCCTGTTCTGGTACGGATATTGCTATATTTCTATATAACAGTTATTGTCAATCCCAAGTGTTCAAAATGCATGGAGTGGCTTAAAAATCACAAGATTTTTTTTAAAAACTGGGTTCTTTTTAGCCGCCTTGTGGTTTCGAGGCTTTAGGTTACATTGGGTCACATTTTCAAACTTTTCTTTGCAGCCAAAAAAGCTAAACACGTACTTAAAAAAATAAAAATAAAGCTGATATGCTCTTGTATTTACATGGCTTCAGGAGCTGGGGCCTTAAGGAAAACACCAAAGCCATGAGACTGAAACAGAATCATGAGAGAGTTGGTGACTGATAATGGGGCATAATCTGATGTTGAGTTAGTGTCCAGTCCTTCATTGTTATTTCATGCAACCAGCCCCATTGTCTCCAAAGGGATTTCTTGCATAATGGCTACTCATGTGAGAAAGTGTTGCCAGATTGGGCCCCTATTTTGTGAGCCAGGAAACTCCTCTTTTCACAAACATTCTAGGCTTACTCCTGCAGTCTTTTACTCACTGGAGTATTCACATGAATTCTGTCATTGAGTTTAGTACATTACTCATTGGAGGCGAGGTTTGCCGCATCAGGCCCTTGTTCTAGAGGAGATGCTCGCTGAATCTCTTAATTCCTGTTTATTTTTGAGTGCCTACTTTATAATTACTACTTTTATTGGAACAGCTGTTCCTTTGTAATGTTTAACAAAAGCCTACCAGGTATTCTTTAGATGGTTTTAAAATCTCCAGCAGTCACCCTCCTGTCTTACATGTGAGAGCGATGCAATACAGCAGCTATGTAGACAGACAACTGGGAGAAAAAAATGTTGTGTGTGTTAGTCCTCTGTCACATTTCACATGGCTAACTATTTAACACACTTCAGCGATATAAATATGAATCAAGAATGCAGATTCTAGGTCATAGTGTATTTAGGTCATTTTAATAATTTCACTGGGAAATAATTCATGTTTTGATAGGGTAACTGAGGTCCAAATCGGTTTCTCTTTTACTTAGCTTTCTTATGTACACAAAAATGAATTTGAGTATGATTGGTAAATTCACAGATGTAATAAGCTGAATTCTTCTTGATTGCCACAGGGTAAATGCAGCTTGTCTCCAGGCTGAGGGAAGCTAAGTGACTTGCCTTATGTCACACTGCAAATGAATGAACCACACTGCAAAGCTGCGAACAGAACCCAAGTTACCTCACTCCAGGTACAATTCCCTATCAAATAGACTATGCTGCCTCATTCTGGACACACAAAGGATGCTCTAAAGGGACACAGTCAACTTAAAATAACAACAGGTTTCAGAGTAGCAGCCGTGTTAGTCTGTATCCACAAAAAGAACAGGAGTGCTTGTGGTACCTTAGAGACTAACACATTTATTTGAGCATAAGCTTTCGTGGGCTACAACCCACTTCTTCGGATGCACAGTACAGTACTCTCACACTTCTTATCAACCTGTCTGTACTGGGCTATCTTGATTATCACTTCAAAAGTTTTTTTTCTCTTAGTTAATTGGCCTCTCAGAGGTGGTAAGACAACTCCCACCTGTTCATGCTCTCTGTATGTGTGTGTGTGTATATATCTCCTCAATATATGTTCCATTCTATGCATCCGAAGAAGTGGGCTGTAGCCCACGAAAGCTTATGCTCAAATAAATGTGTTAGTCTCTAAGGTGCCACAAGTACTCCTGTTCTTTTTAAAATAAATAACTTAGATGTAGTTTTCGATACTAGACCTGCCTGTGAGTCCCTTCGCTAATTTTTGTGGATTTTCAACTACATTTTGCTCTCCCTGCTGCTATGTGAAAAATCCACACAAACAGAATGAAGTGACTGATTAGACAAGGGAAACAGTGAAATGAACTATATACATAGTAAACAACATGAAAAAAAAACAGAAAAATATCTTATTCTGCTGTCAGTCATAGTAACCTTAAGTGATACTTGTAACAACAGCTTAAAAAGAAGTCTGATTTTTAAATTGACTGTGCCCCTTTAATTCCCCAAGAGGCATTGGAGGTTCTACTCTCCTTTACGTAAAGGGAAAAGTTGGAAGGCTGAGTTGTAAAAGTAGGTTCTCTCATGGCAGCTCTTGTTTAGAAATGTTATCTGAGTACATGTCCTTGTTATGTACACTAATAAGGAGGAATAAGGGTTAATTTGGGTACAAAAGCAATACCTGTGCATTTTCCATTTATTTACATGACAAAGTGTTTCTCTGAATTTTGCCCTTTCTAGTCTATGTAGGTTCTTTTACTGTCCTCACAGCATAGCAGCTGAGCACCTTTCTGTAGTGCACTAAGCAACGCTTTGCACCATGATCGCTTTCATTAAGCTATTCTTTACATTGCCATGATGAAATCACAGCCCAGTACTTTGTATTTATTTAAGGAAAGCAGGGGGGTGGGGAGGAGATATTTGAGAATGCAAACGAGGAACAAAAAATCGGAGATCATCAGAAAGCAATAATCTGTGTGCATTCACATAACCAGGGAATTCGGGGTGGGGAGTGGCAAGGGAGACTTTACCTGAGGTTGGGAGGCTTAATTAGTAGATAATGCTCTAGCTTGGCGCAAATGGGACCACATATCTGCTATCAGCCTGTAGTCCTAAATAAAATGAATCTTGATTTCAGCTCAATGCTCCGGGAATAAAATCTGAATCGTTATTTGCCATGATTGGCACTTCTGTGCTCTGCAGACTGAAATCTTCTCTAGTGGATAGAAAGAATACTCTTTTCAACGCATAAAATTTGCCATTGACAGGGCACTGTAGGGAAGCTTTGCATTGAGGCTGCACACTGCACAGTTGAATACACACTGTTTATTGGATACATTATTTATGATGAGATTCCCTTCACACACAGAGAGGAACAAAGTCCCTCTGCTGGGTAGCAGAAACCCACGTCTAGATTTATGACCTCTAGCACCTCTGCATACCATTACAGGCCTGGTTGTACTTTTACATTGTATTCATGTATAATATTGTGTTAATATACATGCAGTATATTAACCAGAGGTGGCATGGTTTAGTGGATAGGACACTGAACTGGATGTCAGGCTACACTGATTCTATTTCTACCACTGATTTGCAGGGTAAGCTTTCTGTGACTCTATTTCACCTACACTCTTTTCCTGTCTTGTCTATTTAGAGTGTAAACTTTTTTCAGGCAATGACTAGCTCTCACTATGTGTATGTACAGCATTTAGCACAATGAAGCTATGATCTCATCCGGGGCCACTAGGCATTGCCATAATGTATATATAATAATAAGGCCGCGCACCAAACTAGACCTACATTTTGCAGCAAGGTCTCTGAATTCTACACCACACTTGCGCAGCTGAGTGAAAATTCCCTGACAGCTTCATTTCTTTGTTGAAGTGTGGTGTTTTAAATTAATTTAAAAAGAAAATGAACATGATCAGTACCGCAAACCCTGTTTAGTTTATCTAACCTCGAGACAAAACAAATTATTTATTTATCTAATAGATGCTCTAAAAACAATTCACTTATTTGTCTCTCCTTATTTGGGAGAACTATAGCGATCAGATATCTTAGAACGAATCAGGGAACTTTACCAACTTTTCTTTTAGAGACACTGAACATGCATTTCTTGCTTTCATTTTTGTTTTTAGATTTACTTGTCTTTTAGCACCGTGGTTCTCAACCAGGGGTATGTGTACCCCGGGATGTATGCAGAGGTCTTCTGGGGGTACATCAACTCCTCTACATATTTGCGTAGTTTTACAACAGGCTACATAAAGCACTATTGAAGTCAGTACAAACTAAAATTTATAGAGACAATGACTTGTTTTTAGTGCTCTATATACTATACACTGAAATGTAAGTACAATATTTATATTCCAATTGATTTATTTTATCATGATATGGTATGGTATAAATGAGAATGTAAGCAATTTTTCAGTAATAGTGTGCTGTGACACTTGTATTTTTATGTCTGATTTTGTAAGAAAGTAGTTTTTAAGTGAGATGTAACTTGGGGATACTGAAAGGGGTACAGTAGTCTGGAAAGTTTGAGAGCTATTGGACTAGTGGATAAAGGAGTGTTTGTACATCAGAGAGAGCTACCACACAAAGGCCTGCAATGCAGATGTAAGGAGCACTAGTGGAATCCCTAGAGGCTGGTTCAATGAGAATCCTTTGAGGTAGATGGAATGAGCCACCCATCTGGTCAAACCTCATGGAGAATGCTGTGTATTCTCATAGTCTGACTGTGTGGAGTAAAGGTGGGAAGGCGGGGGGTGGGAAGAGGCACAAGATGGGGGCAGACCCTTGGGGGTAAGGAGCAGGGCCTCAGGAGGAAGAGGAGGTTCTGGCACTCCTGCTAGTGTGTCCAGTTTTTAAATATTACAAACGTGGCAACCCTCTCTCCAGCTGCACCCTGCCAGGGGACTTCTCACAGGGAAGGAAACGCTGGGATGTGCTGAGTCCTGACACCCCCGGAGCATGCAAGAAGCAACATGCAGCTCTGTGGGCCCAGTACCCATTCCCCATGAAAAGCCCCAGTATCTGCTGCCCTCCATGCAGGCTGGTTTGCAGGGCTGCAGCCAGGGAAGGCATGTCTCAGTGCTTCTGTCCCTGGTTGCTGCCTCTACAAACATGCCTTTGGCTTATTAGTACAGCTGTCAATTAATCACAGTTAACTCACTCAATTAATGCAAAAAAATTAACTGTGATTTAAAAAATTAATCACACGTAATCAGTTTTAATCACACTGTTATAGAATATTGATTGACATTAAAGATTTTTGGATGTTTTTCTACATTTTCATATATATTAATTTCAATTACAATACAGAATACAGTGTACAGTGCTCACTTTATATTTTTATTACAAATATTTGCACTATAAAAATGAGAAACAAAAGAAATAGTATTTTGCAATTCACCTCATCCAAGTACTGTAGTGCACTCTCTTTATCCTGAAGTGCAACTTAGAAATGTAGATTTTTTTTGTTACATAACTGCACTCAAAACCAAAACAATGTAAAACTTTAGAGAATACAAGTCCACTCAGTCCTACTTCTTGATTAGCCAATTGCTCAGACAAACAAGTTTGTTTACATTTGCAGGAGATAATGCTACCCGCTTCTTGTTTACAATGTCATCTGAAAGTGAGAACAGGCATTCACATGGAACTGTTGTAGCTGGCATTGCAAGATATTTACATGCCAGATGCACTAAAGATTTATATGTCCCTTCATGCTTCAATCACCATTCCAGAGGACATACGTCCATGCTGATGACTGTTCTACTTGATAATGATCCAAAGCAGTACAGACTAATGCATGTTCATTTTCATCATCTGAGTCAGATGCCACCAGCAGAAGGTTGATTTTATTTTTTTGGTGGTTCAGGTTCTATAGTTTCTCTTTTAAGATTTCTGAAAGCATACTCCACACCTCGTCCCTCTCAGATTTTGGAAGGCCTTCAGATTCTTTAACCTTGGGTCGAGTGCTATAGCTATTTTTAGAAATCTCACATTGGTACCCTCTGTGTTTTGTGAAATCTGCAGTGAAAGCGTTCTTAAAACGAACAACATGTGCTAGGTCATTATCCAAGACTGCTATAACATGAAATATATGGTAGAATTCAGGTAAAACAGAGCAGGAACATACAATTCTCCCCCCAAGGAGTTTAGTCAGAAATTTAATTAATGCATTATTTTTTTAACAAGTGTCATCAGCATGGAAGCATGTCCTCTGGATTGGTGGCCGAAGCATGAAGGGGTATACGAATGTTTAGCATGTCTGGCACGTAAATACCTTGCAATGCCGGCTACAAAAGTGCCATGCGAACGCCAGTTCTCACTTTCAAGTGACATTGTAAACAAGAAGCGGGCAGCATTATCTCCTGCAACTGTAAACCAACTTGTTTGTCTGAGCAATTAGCTGAACAAGAAGTAGGACTGAATGGACTTGTATACTCTAAAGTTTTACATTGTGTTTTATTTTTGAATGCAGTTATCTTTTGTACATAATTCTACATTTGTAAGTTGCACTTTCAGGATAAAGAGATTGCACTACAATACTTGTATTAGGTGAATTGAAAAATACTATTTCTTTTGGTTTTTTTACAGTGCAAATATTTGTAATAAAAATAAATATAAAGTGAGCACTCTACACTTTGTATTCTGTGTTGTAATTGAAATAGATACATTTGAAAATGTAGAAAACATCCAAAAATATTTAAATAGTATTCTATTATTGTTTAACAGCACAATTAACCACACACTTTTTTTTAAAATCATGTGATTAATAGTGATTAATTTTTTAAATCACTTGACAGCCCTACTTATTAGTAACTGCTGGGATAATAGCAACTTTTTGCTAGCAACTGAGGGGTTGCTAATAAGCAGAGTCTACTGTATTTAAACCAAGTCAAATAGCTTGAACAGTAGAGATTGAGAGAAACCCACATCAGAATGTCCCATAGTCAAAGGGCTAGGGGGGAATGGAATATCCGGGGTGAGTGTTCTAACCGCTGGGTAAAGGCTATAAGGGAGTCCACTTGTGCCGAGTTGGCATGCACCACTGCTGCTCTTGGAAGAAAAACTTAGGTGCCTGATGCAGGGAGAGGGTTCCTGGCTATTAATCGCAAGCAGAGATAGGCATCTCCTTGAAGCCCAGACGTAGGTGCCTAACTCCCTGAGAGGGAGGGGGCTTAGGACACACCCCTTTCACTGGCATCTGCTGTTGGCTAGCTTAGGTGGCTCCCCCCTCAGGGTGCTGGCATTTGTGGATCCCATTTTCAGGTGTGTCTCTCCCCATTCATTGTACAGGGAGCCTAGGTGCCTAACCCAAGGTTTTCAGATTCCAATGGGTGGCTCGCTGCCTAAAAGTTAGTTGCAATGCCTATGTGGAGCCGGGCTATGGTCTCTTGTAAAAAAACAAAAACATGTTATTATAAATTGTGTCTCAGTGCTGAGTTTGTTACATTCTTGAGTGCTTTTATATATAGTTTAGTCTTGGTCTGCAGATTTCAAAATAGCTGTGTTCAGACCTCCCTCCCCCCCCATAAATTATAAATTAGATTCTTAGCTCATGTTTAATGATACATTCAGATGCTCGGCACAATAGTTTAGCTCATCATGTTAGCATCACTGAGTTTATCTGACAGTAAGGACTACAGAGATTAAAAGGAGAAGCAATTGTCTTCAGGGCATGGAAACAAATTTCTACCAAGCTTACATCCCAGCACTTGTGGCCATGTTTGCTCTTAATGACTGAACAATCCTAAAGATCTCTTCCATCAGTTGACATAAAGAGCATTTAATGTGACTGTGCTAGAACAGGGGCTCTCAACCTTTCCAGACGACTGTACCCCTTTCAGGAGTCTGATTTGTCTTATGTACCCCCAAGTTACAGCTCACTTAAAAACTACTTGCTTACAAAATCAGACAAAAATACAAAATGTCACAGCACACTATTACTGAAAAATTGTTGACTGTCTCATTTTTACCATGTCATTATAAAACAAATCAATTGTAATATAAATATCGTACTTACATTTCAGTGTGTGGTATATAGAGCAGTATAAAGCCCACTGTCTATGAAATTTTAAGTTTGTATGACTTCACTAGTGCTTTTTATGTAGCCTGTTGTAAAACTAGGCAAATATGTAGAGGAGTCGATATACCCCCCTGGAAAACCTCTGCGTACCCCTGGTTGAGAACCACGGTGCTAGTCCAAGAGTCCTGATTTTAAACATTAGAAAGCTGGACAAAGAAGGAAAGATGTATAAGAGAAAATATCACAATGCCACTACATATATCCAGGCTCCACCCACACCTTGAATACTGTGCGCTGTTCTAATCACCCCATCTCAGAAACAATATATTAGAATTGGAAAAGGTACAGAAAAGGGCAATAAAAATGATTAAGGGTATAGAACAGCTTCCAGATGAGGCGAGATTAACAAGACTGGGACTTTTCAGCTTGGAAAAGAGATAACTAAGGGGGGTTAGGATAGAGGTTTATAAAAATCACAAACCGTGTGAAGAAAGGGAATAAGGATGCATTATTTACTCCTTCACATAACACAAGAACCAGGGGTAACCCAATGAAATAAACAGGAAGCAGGTTTAAAACAAACAAAGGCGTTCCTTTACACAACTCACAGTCATGTGGAACTCATTGCCACGAATGTTGTGAAGGCCAAAACTATAACAAGGTTCAAAAAAGAACTACATAAATTCATGGAGGATAGGTCCATCAATGACTATTAGCCAAGATGATGAGGGATGCAACAGTATGCTCTGGATGTACCTAGCCCTGGGGTGGTCAAACTTTTTGGCCTGAGGGCCACATCTGGGTGGGGAAATTGTATGCAGCGCCATGAATGTAGGGCTGGGGGAGGGGGTTGGGGTGCGGGAGGGGGTACGGTTTGCAGGAAGGGGCTCAGGGCAAGGGGTTGGGGTGCAAAATGGGATGCAGGGTGCAGCAGGGGGCTCAAGGCAGAGGGTTAGGGGCTCTGGGCAGGAGGTTGGGGTGCGGGCTCTGGCCCAGCGCTGCTTACCTTACTGCTGACCTGACTGCTCTGGCCCTGCGCCGCTCCCAGAAGTGGCCAGCATGTCCGGCAGTGGCTCCTGGGGGTGGGGCGGGTGGGGCCGCCGCGCGTTGCCCTCGCCTGTGGGTACCATCACCAAAGCTCCCATTGGCTGTGGTTCCCCTTCCTTGCCAATGGGAGCTGTGGGGGGGCGGTGTCTGCAGGCAAGGGCAGCTCATGGAGCCCTCTGCCCCACCCCCACCCCCCAGGGCCGCACAGAGCTGGTAATCCCGTGGGTCAGATTGAAAGCCCTGATGGGCCGGATATGGCCCACGGGGCTAGTTTGCCCTCCAGGAAATGGGATTATATTTTTCCAGTTTTTAGTTAAATATAAAGATAATCTGATTTTTATAAAATTTAGAATGTCAAGCGCAGAGATTTTGAAAGGAGGTTGCTACTGATGGTATATTAAAACGAGACAACTAATGTTGATTTTTTTCTTTTATGTCCCCTGCATCAGATTATATATAAATTCAGCATAAAATACCTCAAAACCCTGGGAAGTCTATTATTGTTGTTAAATATTTATATAGCATTACAACTTTGCCTGGACTTTTACACAGATTAAAATACCAACCACCTTGTTCTGAAGAGTTTTGTAACCTCAAGCAGACAAACATGGAGACAAAAAAATGCAGGAAGAACCTGGAAAAAGAATAGATGAAGGAAACAAAACTAACGGTAGTTATTGTACAGTGAGCGAGTCTCGTAAGGTCTGGTATTTTTCCATACAGGCTGCGGAAGGCCCAGAAGAAAGGAATAGGCCACAAAAGAGTGGAAGTTAATAGTGGATAATAAGGGGGAAGAAGTGAGGTCAAAGGAGGATTTGGAGAAGAAAAAAAACCTTCATCCTAATCAGCTACTTGAGCGATCCTCATTTCTTGGAGCAACATTAACTCATCGGTAGCTTTTAAACCCTCTCCTCAGAAGGGGCACTACTCAAACGATGCAGTTGGCTTTCAATGGCAGCATGGCTCCTGAACAGGAACAGTGGGAATTTCATGGGATGTCTGCAATTCCTGGAGCACCTAAGCCTCAATCAGGGACTCTTCTCTCCCTCCTGCCAATACAAACCCAGCACAGATGATGCCTTGGCCACTTGACATTATCCACCATGTGGAATTTTCCCACATAAAGATATGATGCAGTTCCCCACTTCTCTTCGGGCATGTCTACACAGAGACTCTTAGGAAAGTTAAGGCAAATAACTAAAATGTATGAATTTAAAGTACAGTAGTTAAAGCACATTAAATGCCTGTGTGGACACACATTCGGAAGTAACCTTAGTTCATTTTAGCCTTAAACGCCTTCAAAGGGTCCATCTACATGGGGATAAAGGCCCTGCAGCACAGCCGCAGCTGTCCCAGGTCAGCTGACTCAGACTCGCGGGGCTCAGAGTTTGACAGGAGCCCAAGCTCTGGGACCCCTGTGAGAGTCAAGGATCCCAAAACTCGGACTCCAACCCAAGCTCAAACGTCTATACAGCCATTTTTCAGCCCCAGAGCTTGTGGGCCGTCAGCCCGAGTCAGCTGACCTGGGCAGCTGCCGATTTTTTATCCCCATGTAACTATGCCCAAAGGAGATTAAGCTAAAGCGATAATGCTGTTTTACTTCTGCGTGAGAGCAGGAGATTTAATGCACTTTATTTAATGAATGTGCTTTAAAGTTCACACCTTTAGTTAATTCAGTTAAACTTTCCTGAATCTTCCTGTGTAGACATGTCCTTTGACGGGGTGGAGTATGTTAAGGAAGTAACATACCAGTGGAAAACAAAAGGACAAATACAAAAAGGGGACAGTCCAAAAGTTATTACCCTGAACACATTTTTGTATGTTATGTTAAATTTATTGACTGGCAGATTGGACTGATTGTGCAACATGCAAAATTCTAAAAGGAAAAACAAAGTTTTGCTACATAAATGTGAAGTTTAACAGTTTACAAATACAGCGTAGATGAAAAGTCCAGACTAGGTCCCAAGGCAAGTATCCAAGTAGGTCTCAAATAATCCACCTACTATTTGTTCCAGTAAGATTTAATCTAATTTATGACTAAAATGCATTCTGACAGCTCAAAACACTTAATAATTAAGTAACAGTTGATTACAATCATTGAGGGAACCCACAGAGGAGAAGCAGAAACAGTACACTGAGCCCATTACCCAAACTTTAGTCAGTACAGAGCCACCTGGGAGACAAGACATTACTGACCTATGAAAATATGCTCCTTAGATTAAAATACTCTTAAAGAGGACACTAATCCAAATAATCATAGAATGCTGAAATTAAACTATTTCAGTTAACAAAGTTACCAAATTGTATCAGTGTCTTTAAAATTCAGTTTTCTTCCTATGTGTCAAGCAACAGTGACCAACTGATGAAGGGAGCTCAAACATGCAGGTGTACAGGAGAAGCTAGACACAACATTCTAAGAACACATCCACCTCGCTCTATTTCAGCATGTAGGCTGTAAAAGGGCTGGTCCTGTTAAGGGGCCCAGTTCTGCAAGGTGTAGCCTGCTGATCTCTGGCAGACATCAAAAGCAGCAGAGGGTGCTCTGCACCTTGCAAAACTGAAGTCATCATTTCCAAATGAATGAACTCTGACAAAAGAAAGCAGATCTTTTTGTATTAGGAGGATGTGCTCAATTCTACACTCCTTCTGACTGCAGAGAGAGTTTTGCTTGGGTAAGTGAAGGCCCAAATGTTCTAACATTGTATTTTTAACAGTTTACATGATTCCATCTTTATTAAACTTGTGTTGAACACTCTCATATTAATACACAACAGTATTTGTAACTTTAAATGATCTGCCTTTAAATTTAACCAAAACAACCCCCAAGCCACAGATAGAACATAAACCAAATTACCTTTAAAAGAAAATCAAGTGCCCCAATGTTTTAAGATACATACAGATTAAATGTTAAAGTCAGAGGAGAAATAAATGTCGCATGTTAAGTATTGTACACACAGCAAGTTTCAAATATCAATCTAATATGAAAACTTTGCTATGAGCTAAAAGCTGCAATGCCCCAACCAGATGGTGTTTTTAAAATGACAAAATAGCAATTTTTCTGTAGATTTTTAGAAGTGATTTTACCTTCCAAATAAGCAAAATTTCACCTTTTCAGCTGCTACATTAGATAGTTGTTTTAGTAAAATTGTACTACTTTATGGCTCAAGCAACAAGGAGCAATAGCTCTTGCCTTTAGACGGACTGTAGGATGACATAGTGCACTGTTCCCCCCCTCACATGTAGGATTTTAGAAGTTGCTTTGATTTTCTGTTGAATTTCTCCTGAGGAAGTGGTTAAGGTTTGCAGCGTTGGATGAAGCGTGGGTACAGACATACGTCACGGATGTGATGCCTGTTCAGAATCCATGTTAAGAAGCGTTCTAAGCCCAAGCCGTACCCACCATGAGGGCATGTGCCATATTTACGCTATGGAACAAAATGCAAAGAGGAAATATTTTTAAAACTCATCAGCCTGTTACTCATCTACACTGGGATAAATATCACACTCGGGGGCTCATATCCCAAATGATAAATGGGGAAACTAAAATGGGCTCATCCCACTGAATGAGTGTGTGTCCGTCTGATTCCTGATATTTATTATCCAGGAAAGAGAGGAGTGGGAAAGAGGGAGCAGGAAGGAAAGAGGACTTACACTACACTCTTTTCTTTCCCCCTTTTGTCCTTCTCCACCCCATTCCCCTCCCCCTGCAACCACTGCTGATGGACTGTTAATTTTCCAACAGACTAAGTTTCTCTTTTGTCCACTAACAGCAAAAATATTTTATACTTGGAAGTTGCCAAGAGGAACTACTGCCTTTCAAACAGGCAGAGCAGGGACAGAAGACTTTCCGAGGGACTTGCACTCACATGCCCAGCCATTTCCAGGCTGCACTGGAGCCTCTAAGCAGGGAGCTCTAATAGAGGATGTATGCACCGCAGCAAGCAAAAGCAATTTCAATAGCCTAAAAACTACCTTGCCACAGGTATCAACCAATTGCAAGATACAATGGGTCAAGTGGCCAAAAGATAGAGAAGTCCTGATCTCTCTAAAATAAACTGCCCAGATTAATTTTTACTATCATTTTAGCATGATCTGAAAAAAGCCACACCCTCTGTATTTGACATGCAGGGAGTAAAGTCTATTCACGTACCTGATCTGTATACCAGTAGTAAGGTGTGGAGTCAATACCTTCCCGCTTATAACCCTCTAGTAGCTCATCACTGTCCCAGATACGCATTGAGCCTCCAACAATCTCACCAACATTTGGCATCAATACATCAACCTAAAACAGACAAGACAGGAGGTCACAAACTATTACATATAAGCTACTTGCAACAGGAAAAAAAAAGCCAACCCAAAACCAAACATAGGCTTAAAAGGTTAGCATGGTAGCACTTCTAAGGCACACTCTAAGGAGGATGGCATGTCCTATTAGCCCCATTTTACAGGAGGGGAATTTGAGCAGAGAGGCTGATTGACTTATCCAAGTACATAAGAATGGCCCTACTGGGTCAGATCAACTGTCCATCTAGCACACTATCCTGTCTCAGACAGTGGCCAGTGCAAGATGCTTCAGAGGGAATGAACAAAACCCGGCAATTTTGAGTGACCATCCCCTGTCATCCCATCCCAGCTTCTGACAGTTGGAGGTTTAGGGACACCCGAAGCATGGGGTTGCGTCCCTGACCATCTTGGCAAATAGCCATTGTTGGACCTATCCTCCATGAAGCTATCGAATTCTTTTCTTAACCCAGTTATGCTTTTGGCCTCCACTACATCCCCTGGCAACACATTCCAGATGACTGTGTATTGTGTAAAGAAGCACCTCCTTTTCTTTATTTTAAACCTGCTGCCTATTATTTTCATCAGGTGACTCCTAGTTCCCGTGTTATGTGAAGGGATAAGTAACACTCCCCTATTCACTTTCTCCGCACCAGTCATGATTTTATAGACCTCTATCATATCCCCCCTTAGTCGTCTCTTTTCCAAGCTGAGTAGTCCCTGTCTTTTTAATCTTTCCTCATACACACAAAATGTAGCACAGCTAAGAATAGCACCCAGCTCTCCTGACTTCTGGTCCTGTGCTTTAATGGTAAGACTGTTCTTTTCCTCCCACTACTAGACTGAATACTATCTTTATATAGCATTTGTGTGTGATCAGACTAAACGAAAGCCCTAGTAAAGTGCTGACATTTATTCTTTTCAGGGCAGATATACATTTACTTCAATATTTCTTTTTTTAAAGCAAACAGGCCATGCACAGACACGTGAAAAAATATTATTTCAGTGAAAGCTATCCCACTTGACTCTCCCACCCAGTCATTTATTACATTTTTCTGTGCATTCACACACCATCCCCCTCCCAGAAAGAAACTACGAATACTCTGTGACACAAACTGACAGATTCAGTAAGCCGGGAATCCTCAGGACAACGCTGCATGTAGAAGGACTTTATCTCTGCAGGAAATCGACACAGCAAAATTGGTTCATTAATGGTGTCTGTCATCTTTCTCTCGGGAGCTTCTGGGATATCCTGAGGTTAAACAAGATTTTAACAACATTTATGGCCAGACACACTGCTTGAGTTCAGCACTAGGCTTTTCGCCTATAGACGTCAAGCAAAAAGAACACACAGTATAACGACAGAGATATGAGGAAAGCTTTTGGCAGGGGTGGAGGAGAAGCAATTTTAAACAAATTCCAAGAAGTTAAATCAGGAAAAAATTATTTTGCATCAGAATATTCACTACATATCAGAGGGTAACAGCTAGGAATAGCTAAGGCTAGGTCTACACTACCCGCCTGAATCGGCGGGTAGAAATCGATCTCTCGGGGATCGAATTATCGCGTCTCATCGGGACGCGACAATCGATCCCCGAATCGACGCTCTTACTCCACCGGCGGAGGCGGGAGTAAGCGCCGTCGACGGGGAGCCGCGGAGGTCGATTTTGCCGCCGTCCTCACAGCGGGGTAAGTCGGCTCCGATAGGTCGAATTCAGCTACGCTATTCACGTAGCTGAATTTGCGTATCTTAAATCGACCCCCCCTGTAGTGAAGGCCTGCCCTAAGACACTAGGAAAAACTAAGCCAGTCCCAGACTGGAAGCTGAGAAGAGAGTGGAGTTCTTTCAGATGATCAGTTACTGTTACACAGAGGCTAGTTTTATCTGGCCCTGAAACCCAGGTATGCTATACATTCCATGGGCATTAGGTCTCACTGCTGAGAACTGTTTAAGCACTTCCTTTAATCTATATATTGCATATATGAATATCTTGAATGACCAGTTAAAGACCAATTATATGTACCACTGCATCAAAACCTTCCTAACTTTGAAGTTACTAAGGAATGTTGAAGGACACCTAGCAATACACACTTTGGGGTTTTTTTTAAATCAATTCAGCAGTTTTACTATTAATAAAAAAACAGGCACAGTTTAATACCCTTATTAGATTGCTAGTATCTTCTGCCTATGCTATAAGTAACTATTTAATAATCATTAAGTATCATACAGTCAAATCTATGGTAACATATGTTTCACATGATCTAACATAAAATGCAACTACAATGAAATATCCCTTTTTTGTAGTATTTCATTTATTTTATACAAAAATGTAACATCACCAGCATGGGGTCTCAACTCCATCAAAATCAAAGCACAGCTTCAACTCATCCAGGCTGGAATTCCACCTTTTATGACCACTCTCTAAATGGCTGCCTTCGATTGCAACAGGTGGTGCAGGATGTAAAGAAACTAAGGGCACATCTACACTACAAACTTAAGTCAACCTATGTTAGGTCGACTTACAGCTGCGGTGTTTCATGTCCACACTGCCCTCCTTCAGCGGTGCACATCTTCACCAGCAGTGCTTCCACCAACTTAAGAGGGGTAGCCTGGCTGGGAGCCGGGAGCCCAATTGTCCTGAGGTGACAGCCCAAGCTGTGTGCCAGGCACAGGGTTCACAGCAGGAAGCCTAACAGCCTTTCTTGTCAATTTCCAGCACTGCATCACCCTAACTAACTGACATAAGCCCTATGCCTCTCATGGAAGCAGAGTTGTTATGTCCGTGTAGTAGGGCTCTTACATCAGTGGGAGCAAGGCCGTAGTGTAGACTGACATAATTAGGTCAACGTAAGCTACCTTATGTTCACCTAACTCTGTAGCGTAGACCAGGCCTAAGTCTAATTCCAACAGATACATTTGTCATTAATTGAAGAAGCATTGCTTGTAACAACCATTTGTGTTGGTCAATGTTCACTTCCATTGTTGCCTGTGATTTAAATACATGTAGAAATTATATTAGAAATCTAAAATATAACATGATTTCCCTCTCAATTCTGGGTTCAGGCAGGCATTGACAGCACCAAAGACATGACAATTCAAACCAGAGGCAGCTTCAGTCTTATTTGCGATGAATAAAGAATGCCACATTGTGTGGCAAAACTTAGAAAGATAAACCAGACACTAGAAACTCAGGGCCAGGTGCTGAGAAGGGATGGAGCACCTTGGGCTTTCATTGATTGCACCAGGAGCTGCAGAGGCACAGCCCCTCTGAGGATTTGGACTATGTCAAGGTCACAAAAGTGTAATTTTGTCTCCTTTACTGTGCACAGAAAAGGGTGCAAAGGACCCCAAATACAGGGAGGAGTCGGGCAGAGGGGGGAAAAAACCCACAGTTTGGAGGTTAAAAGAGAATGAGAAGAAGGAGGTTGGACTTTTTCACCAAAAGTTTTGACCCAAATTTCTGTACTTTTCAATCAAAAGCTTTTGGGGCCAAAATAATAAAATTTTCCTGATCCAAATGTCTTGTTTTTTTGACTGAAATACAACTTTGGCCACTTTTTTTTTTTTTAAGCAAAATACAATTTGTCCAAATTTTTTAACTTACATTTTAAAAACAATTTCTCAGTGTACCCTAAATACAATTTTTTGACCAAAACATTTTAGTAAAATTTCTCAATTTTCTGAAACATTTTTGACCAAAAGTTTTAATCCAAATTTTGATCTTAAACTGTGTTTTTGCCATTTTTATTTTATTTCTATTTTTTTTGCCCACAAGGGAGGCTTCTTTCCAAACCCAGTGGCATCAGTTCTTTCCACTTATCCTGCGCTACCTCGAGTGTAGTACACAGTAATGGGAGGAAATGTTAGCACAACACACGAGGGAATGCCATGCAGAGGGGATGTGTTTGCATTAGGTTTCCTCTTCCATTCATGTGGATTTCCCTATGGATCCTCAGGCTCAGAGCATCTTAAAAGCCATATTCCCTCCACATGTCTGCAAACTAGAGAATAGATTCTGAAACCCAGTATTCAGGAGGACAAAGACATTGATTTAAAGAAATCCTGGCCCCACTGATCAACATTACCCTTTAGACAGCTAGAAGACCAGGCCATACCCAAAAAATAGTCAGTAGGTACTTTATAAAACCACTGTTTGCATTTACTGCATTATGATTCAGTCACAAAATTAGGAAAGAAACCACAAGGATGGTACACTTTCAGAGTTGAGCTCCAACCTCTTTTAAGATATCAAAAAAATAGACGGCAAAAGGGTCTTACTTCTCCGAATTCATAGTAAGTGCCATCTTCCTTCTTCACACCGTGTTCCTTTAGCCATGTAATGGCATCCGTATAGTTCATTCGTTTGAAAGGTCGTTTGGGGGGCTGGAAGTCCTGCAATGTAAGATTAGACATACACGAAAACATTAGTGTTGTTTGAAAGGTCAATTCCTTTTAGCAGTGCAGTTAGAGTTAGGAAAGTAGCCAGGCTTTAAAAAAAAAAAAAAAAAAAGCACGTTTCTACTCAGGAGATCTATTCCTTGCGTTTTCACAGTCCTATCTGCTCACTTTGGTAAACACCACAAGCTTTCCTGTTAGAAGTGCATAGCCAGGGCTTAGAAAGAACAAGCCAGATGCTTTTCTAGCTCATGCTTTAACAAATTAGTTATAAAGATTCTTCCCCTGAAACAAACTAGAAAAGATGCTGTAGCCAGAATGAATACAGCTTGGCTTTCAGATCCCAGGAAGAGTTTGTGATGCTTAGAAAGAACTTAACAGACTGAGCAAATTTGACAAAGAATCCTTTGATAGAACCATGCTTTAAATTGTCTGAATGAGAGAGGCAACAAACTAACTCTGGGCTAATATATAGCAAATGTATGATTTCTCCATTAATTGTTTGTAACAACTCAAACCATGGAGGAATTGCTTTTTCTAACTTACCTTTGTTGTTGATTTAATAGAGTGGATTGTTTCAAATTGTGTAATTTTTAAAATAATTGATTCAAGCCTCCACTGGTCTCCCTTCCACCTCCCAGCCAGAAGAGCTGTGCCAATGAGGCTCCCTCTACAGCTCTTCGACCTTACCTGCATGGTGTGTGCACTAATGCAATGCAGTTGCCTCTATGGGAGCCTTAGGTAAATACCTGGTGGTATCTGGGGTGCTGAGTGTGTGCACACAAAGCATCTATCCCTCTCCACATGCAGCTTTCTGAACCCACAGAAGGCTCTCTGCAGGAACCGGGATACAATACAGTACCACTCAGGCCACTGACCCCCTCTGTGCATGGATGCATTGGGTACATCAGCTTTTTGTTCTGTTTGTACAGTACCTAGCACAATGGGGTTTTGGCTGTAACCAATTAGTTCAGGTTATCATCCATTTGTCAGCGTATGATGTGATGTTATGGTCAATTTATATGCCATTTCATATTTAAATAGATTTAAATTGTAGGATTATAGAAGTATAGGATTGATAAATATTTAGGAGTGATGAGTGTGTATTAGGTATATAAGTAAAGCATGGCTGGAAGGCAAAGTCTATAGGCAGAGACCTATAAGATTTTAGCTTAGCCATACTAGGCCATAGCCTTAAGAACACTTGACATGAGTGGATGACATAGGAATAACCCTGTGCCAGCAAGGTCACAAGGTTACTTCATAAGATGTGCCAACAGGTGATATTACGAAAAAATGGATTGCAATAGACCGCAATGTATTGTTCAAGATCGCGAAACACCTGACTGGAACATCTTTCAATGACTGTCTTGACCACAGAGTACATGGCATGCATAGATGCTAATGAGAATGAGAGGAACTAAGAACAACCTATGAAAAACAGGACATACTTATGGGGTGTGGAGGTACAGATAAGGAAAAGAGAGTTTGACACCTTCATGCATAAGTATAAGGCTATATTACAACAGAAAAACTTCAAAAACAGACTCCAACGAGAGACTGCTGAGCTGGAATTGATATGCAAACTAGACACAATCAACTCAGGATTGAATAAGGACTGGGAATGGCTGAGCCATTACAAACATTGAATCTATCTCCCCTTGTAAGTATTCTCACACTTCTTATCAAACTGTCTGTACTGGGCTAGCTTGATTATCACTTCAAAAGTTTTTTTCCTCTTACTTAATTGGCCTCTCAGAGTTGGTAAGACAACTCCCACCTGTTTATGCTCTCTGTATGTGTGTATATATATCTCCTCAATATATGTTCCATTCTATATGCATCCGAAGAAGTGGGCTGTAGTCCACGAAAGCTTATGCTCTAATAAATTTGTTAGTCTCTAAGGTGCCACAAGTACTCCTGGTCTTTTTGCGGATACAAACTAACACGGCTGCTACTCTGAAACTAAGTATAAGGTGTTAGGTGTGGTAAGAATTACTCTATAAAAGAGGGTTCCATAGTTGGGTAAAAGTGGGAAGTCCCAAGGGGCGAGCCCACAGGAAGCCCCAGCAAGAACCATCCCTCTAGCGAAGATCATCTATTGAGAGGTCCATTCGACCCTAGAATATCTTTGAGGCTGTGCGTGTGACTACAGTTATAATTACTGCATAGGTTTTTGTCAGCTTTCTATATGCATGGGTAATTGTAACTTATTGCTTAATAAAACTCATAGTACAGGTAAGACTTTGTACTTGTGATCGTGTCTGTGGTCATTGTCCTTCAACTTTGTGTGTTCCTAGAGTCTCCAAATTTGAGAAAAGCACCAGATGCAATTTCACTCTGGTGAGTTTGAAACTGTAGCAACCAGAGCTGAATGCATGGTGGTATAAAACATCATCAAATTCACTCTAAGCAAAATAAAAGGCTACATGATCCATGAATGGGGCTCCCTAAGCACTTCTGGAATTCAAACAGCAGCAGCTTGTCCTGAGACTTTAAGATATAAACCACCACCCCTATCCGTGCATGACCTAGGTATCAGCCTTGCAGAGGCTAGACTCCTTTTGATGTCATTGAGCGTCTTACAAATGATCAGAGCTCACTGCTATGCTCTGTTCGCCCCGTGTGAATATGCTGCCAAAAGGAGGCTGGGCTGAGGTTCTGAGGGACATTAAGTCATATTTCTCGCCAAACAGAGGTGAATATTCAGGACTGCTTGCCACACCACCACATACCGGGTTTAGGTCATATAGGAAGGTTGATACAGACGATTTCAAGACTCTATCCACTACATCACACACCAAATTCTCCAGACGGGTCAACAAGTCTTCAAAGGTCATGAAAGGACATTCAGCTTCAATGTGAGTATATCTGAAGAACAAGGTCACATCACCATTAGTCATCAGAATGAAGACACTTCCCCCTCCTTTCATCAGCCATGCACAAGCAAGAGGACTTGAGTAATGAAGACAATCTCCCTATGAGGGGAGGATTTCATCCCAATTGCCATTTTGCCCCCTCCCTCCCTACACTCTTATCCTATAACTAGGGCTGTCGATTAATCGCAGTTAACTCGCGCGATTAACTCAAAAAAATTAATCATGATTAAAACTTGATTTATCGCGATTCATTTTTTTCTAATCGCACTGATAAGCAATAGAATACCAATTGACATTTATTAAATATTTTGGATGTTTTTCTACATTTTCAAATACACCTCTACCCCAATATAACGCGACTCGATATAACACGAATTCGGATATAACGCGGTAAAGCAGTGCTCCGGGGGGGGAGCGGGGCTGCACACTCTGGCGGATCAAAGCAAGTTCGATATAACGCGGTAAGATTTTTTGGCTCCCGAGGACAGCGTTATATCGAGGTAGATGTGTATATTGATTTCACTTACAACGCAGAATACAAAAACTGTACAGTGTTCAGTTTATTTTTTATTACAAATATTTGCACTCTAAAAATGATAAAAGAAATAGCATTTTTCAATTCACCTCATACAAAGTACTGTAATGCAATCTTTATCGTGAAAGTGCATCTTACAAATGTAGGGTTTTTTTGTTAGGTAACAAAACAATGTAAAATTTTAGAGCCTACAAATCCACTCAGTATTACTTCTTGTTCAGCCAATCGCAAAGAAACAAGTTTGTTCACATTTATGAGACATAATGCTACCCACTTCTTATTTACATCACCAGAAAGTGAGAACAGGCATTCGCGTGGCACTTTTGTAGCTGGCATTGCAAAGTATTTACATGCTAACAGTGTTCCCTGTAGTTTTTCCCACCCATGTGCAGAATGAATTTTCTTATGTGCACCAATATGGAGGTGATGTGTACATAACAAATAAAATTCATGTGGCAGGGCGGGGCCGAGAGGTTCGGCATGTGGGAGGGAGCTCGGGGCTGGAGCAGAGCTTTGGGTGCGGGGGGTTAGGGCTCCAGCTGGGGGTGAAGGCTCTCGGGGGGGGGGGAGCTGGGGAAGAGGTGCTCAGGCCTGGGGCAGAGGGTTGGGGTGCAGGCTCTGGGGTGGGGCCAGGGATAAGAGGCTCAAGGCTGGGGCAGAGGGTTGGGGAGGGGGGTGCAGGCTCTGGGGTGGGGCTGGGGATGAGGGATTTGGGGTGCAGTGTTAATTAAATTTATGACTGAACTCCTTTGGGGAGAATTGTAGGTCTCCTGTTGTGTTTTACCCGCATTCTGCCATATATTTCATGTTATAGAAGTCTCAGATGATGACTCACCACATGTTCATTTTAAGAACATTTTCATTGCAGATTTGACAAAACGCAAAGAAGGTACCAATGTGAGATTTCTAAAGATAGCTACAGCACTCGATCCAAGGTTTAAGAATCTGAAGTGCTGTCCAAAATTTGAGAGGGACGAGGTGTGGAGCATGCTTTCAGAAGTCTTAAAAGAGCAACTCTCTGACGTGGAAACTATAGAACCCGAACCACCAAAAAAGAAAATCAACCTTCTGCTGGTGGCATCTGGTCAGATGATGAAAATGAACATATACTGGTCTGCACTGCTTTGGCTTGTTAGCGAGCAGAACCCGTCATTGGCATGGACGCATATCCTCTGGAATGGTGGTTGAAGCATGAAGGGACATATAAATCTTTAGGGCATTTGGCACATAAATATCTTGTGACGCTGGCTACAACACTGCCATGTTAACGCCTGTTCTCACTTTCAGGTGACATTGTAAACCCGAAGCAGGCAGTATTATCTCCTGCAAATGTAAACAAACTTGTTTGTCAAGTGATTGGCTGAACAAGAAGTAGGACTGAGTAGACTTCTAGGCTCTAAAATTTTATATTGTTTTGTTTTTGAATGCAGGGTTTTTGTTTTTTTACATAATTCTACATTTGTAAATTCAACTTTCATGATAAAGAGATTCATAGAATAATAGAATATAAGGGTTGGAAGGGACCTCAGGAGGTCATCTAGTCCAACCCCCTGCTCAAAGCAGGACCAATCCCCAACTACAGTACTTGCAATAGTATTTTTCAATTTCCCCATCTCTTGTTTTTTACAATGCAAATATTTGTAATAAAAAATAAATATAAGCTGAGCACTGTACACTTTGTATTCTGTGTTGTAATTGAAATTGATATATCTGAAAATGTAGAAAACATCCAAAAATATTTAAATAAATTATAGTCTATTATCGTTTAACAGCGCAATTAATCGCGATCAATTTGTTTAATCGCTTGACAGCCCTACTTATAACCTTATTCCCTTCACAAGTTACACAATGGCATCCACTGCACATTCCAACAACAGAAGCTCAATAAAAGACATTCTCCAGCTAGACAAATTACAGAAGAGGAGTCAAAGTCTCCTCTAATGCTCTGCCTCCCACCCACTGACCTTGGGAACAGGATATTTCCAAAGAAGCTTTGGTCAGTCCCTTGCATATTAGCATAACGCTCTACCTTCCTTTTTATAGAGTCCTATTGTTCCTGACAGACTGCTGCTCCCTTGCCCTCTAAACACATGCATACTTATACTACAATGATTCCCATACTCTGACAGGTGTCTGCGCGTCCTGGACTGCTCAGCTCTGTATGACTGGGCGATACAAAACGTGTCTCCTAACGCAGGAATGCAGGTCTCCAGGTACAGCTGGGATGACTGTGTCAAGTATGCCTCTTCGCCAAAATAATCCAGTTTGAATAGCGTGGAGCCTCCTTCAACCTGCGTTTGGACTAGCGTCGGTGGAGTGATCTGTTAAACAAAACCTCATTATTAAAATAAGAATTCCGTCTATAAAAACAGTCAGAAAGTGGTCTAATTGACAAGTAATTTTTGTCTAATTCAATTAAATATCAAAGTCTATACAGTATATCTAGAAGCATCACTGAGGCTCTGAAGAAGGAAAGAAAGCTATACTTACTTCGTAATATCCATTGTCAAAAAAGTGATCCCTGAAGCACTGTATGACCACCGAGCGCACCTTGAGGATTTTGGACATGTTCTCTCCTCGGATCATCATATACCTGTTGTTAAGCTGCACATCAACATCCGATTCCTCATTGATCAGGTTATCAGCCCCTCCAGCTGGAGCCAGACCAATCAGCTCCCAATAGTCACAACTCAACTCATGGCCCCCTGGAGCCTATGGGTTTTAGAAGAAACAACATACACATTAGAAGTTTGGTACTGTCACCTAAAAATGGTAACTTGATATCCTAACTTAACTCTATTGCTAATAACTCTGTTTTAGCCCTAGATGTTCAAGACTTACTGAGAAAGGCAATGCTTTTAAAATGCCATTTTTTGTAATTCAACAATGCCACCTTTAGACGAATGATTTGCAACCCAAGACTGGGTTGGGATCCACTGATTTAAGTACAGTGGCATTATGTGCTACTTCTGATTAATAAAAAGTTACTCAGTGTGAAAAATGTTCATCTTCAGAACTTGCATGGTTTGAGGCTCCGTTTTGCCCACCAGTGTGGATACTGCCAGATAGCATGTTGTAGCCCAGGTTTTTAAAAACACAACTCTAACACTGTTGGGACCTGTTCATACACTGGCTGGCAAGTGCATTTTGGAAACAGGTTTGCTGAACTGTATTCAAACATGGCTCCTAAATTCTGTGAAAGAGAGTAGATAGGGCCAAACAAGTCATAATCTGGACTATTTCTTTTCCCCCCTTTTTCAAACTTTCTAGACTCAATAAAACGTACAGAAGTGTTTGTGTAGAAGTAAATACATTTTCACTGCATGATGAAATTTCTGAATAAATTAACACCTTTCTAACAAAACTCATACTTAACTATTGTCCAGGAAGGGCCTACAACATAACGAAGTCTCACCACAGATTGTGCCATAGTTAATGGGAACTCAGTAAATCAGATACTGGGCAGAACCCAGTATACTGAATATCAATGGGGGTACTGGGAGTGTAAATTAGGCAGAATTTGTCCCATTCTGTCCTACCATCAGTGGCTAGTTGAACAGCCCAATCTTCTTCAAAATTGGATCTTTAGTAGCTATTTAGAACACTATCAGAATAGCTTCTCTCTTGTTGTTCATTCTCTGAATTTCCCCCCCCCCAGGAAAATCCAACAGACATCAAGAAACTATATTCAAGCATCGGTTTTACAATATGGATTTATATTTATTCTGCAGAAGAGATTTTATAACGGAATTAATTAGACAAAGAGCAACTGAGAAGATATTAGAAAACAAATGTCCTACTATTAGTTTTTTGGGAGTTATATTTACTGTACATTACTATATTTTAAAGGATATCCTGAAACTTTGGACCATCCACATCCAGTTTCTCTCCCCATATGAATTCCTGGAAAATTCTCCAGCCCTACCTTCAGTCTGAACTCTTTTTATGGGCATCCTTTATGAAACTACTTATTGTAGAACTGACCCTAGCTCCAGATGTGAAAGACTTCATAAGTATTAACAATCTGAAATTTACATGCCTAATTACAAGGCAGCAAAGTATAAACACTATTTGGTTTTTGGTCTACAACCTTATTGTATTTTTATACATTTCCAGCAGTTATAAATGATGCTGAAATCATCATTAAAGAACACAAATAGCATTAAAGGCCAGTTTTCAGGCTGTGTCTCCTTCTCAAATTAAAAAAGGCCAAATTAAGGTCTCTATGCTCCCACAGGTTATCCTGCATAGAGGGGAGCCTACAAGCACAAATCTCAGCTAGAAAGGAGAGTTGAGAATCACCACATTACCACTAAAACAGTTATTTAAAAAAAATATTCATCTCACTTTTTAGGAAAACTAAAGCCGTGTCTATATTTAAAAGACAATACTCTTCCATACTAGTACCCTAAGGAAATGCAACTTCAGCTAAAAGATAAACTAGAAATATTACCCAGTTAGAACGAATGAACACAAGCACAAACCCATGCACGCGCGCACACACTCACTCAACCATATCATGCCATCAATTTTTGAACAGCAATCCCCATTGAAACCAATTATGGAGTTCTTTCCCCCGTTCCCTCCACGTTCCCTGCCCCTCCCCAAAAGGGCCATATTTTGCCATCTAACTGAGTGATAGGTGGGTTGGGGGGAACCCCAAACTCACAGCCGCAACTAACGCCCTCACCTGCTTGCCTTCAGGAACAAGGTTTAGTGTACCATACACTGCCACACTGCTCTCCGTAGAGAGGATCACTCCATTGTAACACTGACACTAGAAAAAGAGACAAAGATATTTTAAATGTACAGCTAGAATACAAACTCTACAAGGGTCCAGAGACAAAGAAAGAAGGTTCATACTCTCGTTAACTCATTCTGTGAACAAGAAAAACTCCGGTGGTATGAGTGAGAAAAACAGACCACCTTAAACTTTTCATAAAAGTTTAATGAATTAAACCTTAATATCGTTAAGTCAAACTTTCAAGTGGGGCATATAAAGGAAACAACACTGGGTATTAATAGTTTCTCTTTTGCATTGCAGAAATAAAACCCCACAACTCACCAGTTCATCTGACAGGACACACTGCAGAAATCCTGTGCCATCCCTTAACACAAGGAACATCAAATTTTTTCCTAGTTAACAAAAACAAAAACCCAGACTCGTCAGACAAAACTATTACTTTATTCAGTTCAGTAGGCCCACACCCAGCAAATGGTATCACGGCAGTTTGTTTTCAGGGTTTGTCTGTTAAGGGTTGCTCATGATCACTAATAAATACCAGAACTACACATTAAAACATTTGTTGGATAATAAAATCCTTTCCACACAACTGTGTTTTTTACGCCAAAAGATAATGAAAGATGAAGTCATATGTAGAGCCTAATCCTAGGTGTTAGGCATCCAAATCCCCCAGGGCAAAATCCTGGCTCCACTGAAGTTAATGGCAAAGCTCCAATTGATCTCAATAGGGTCAGGATTTTACCCCCAATAATTTGACAAGGAGTGTTGGATGCTCTCAGGGCCAGGCCCTTTGGACCGGCCGTACACAGGTGCTATATACAGGTGCTGACTATATAGGCCCAAGTTACAGCTATTGTGTGGAAAACGATGTAGCCCCTCCCATTCATCCCCTCTTGTTCAAGTTTTTCCTTCTGGGAAGAAACAGATTGCACAGCATGCCGTGCAATAGGAATCACTGTTAAGGCAGGACAGCCAGCATCATACCCCGATCCCCAGGTCACACCAAGTTCAATCCTTCTAGGATACCTGGCAGAGGACATCTATGAAGCATCAGTGGATTAGGATGGACAGCTTTACCAGGTGCTACAGAAGCTGTTCATTTTCCACGCATCTCCCAGCTTTTCTAGCCTGAGCAAGGTGAGCCAGAATATGTCCTGTTATACTCTACCCCTTGTTCCCCCTCTCTGCATTGACTCAATTACTTTTAAGGGCTAGCTATTTACTTTGTCTACATTAAGGACTGTTTACCTTGTCTACGTAACCTGTGGACCCAGCCAAAAACCTTCACTCGTTGGCCTCTGTGTGCCTCTAGAGCACGAATCTTCACCTGTAAAGCATGGATTAAAAATCAATGAAACACAGAGATAAATCATAACAAACCGACATTTAGACAGTGCCTTTCATTTCCACAGATTCATGGGACATGGGCATATAGGATATGCACCCAGAAACAGCTTCTAACCAGTGAAATGCACAGACATCTGGGGTAGAACACAACAGGGATTGAACAGCACCCATCAATTCTGCATGACAGTTTAGGGCACCAAGGGAAGAATATCCTATCAAGTTAAAAATAGAAAGGCTTGTGTTTAAGCACCTCTGATGTCCTAACCAAATTTCATGTTGGGTTATTACATTCTGCTTAACAGTCCTACTTTGTCAGATAGCAACGTGGGAACTTTAATGACCACAAGTGATCAGAAATTTGGTTTTACATCTGAGCTGAATACAACAAGAGTCAGCACGTGTAAAAGTTCACTTGAGAACCATGCCTCTCAGATATTACTTATACTTCAATATATACCAAATTGCCACCCCATTCTGGGCAAGAGACCTTGAACACACAGCTTTCCTTCACCCAGAGGTCTGAACAGCCTTTTCTGCACTATTTTTTAAAACTACTAAGTAAGATAGGAGTTCGGTTAGAAGCCAAAATATGAGAGAGGATAATGAATTAGAATTGTAGATGACTGGCACTTTTTGATGCATTTTGGTACTGATTGAATCCCATCGCAAAGTCACTGTTGAGGCACTGACATGGTCAGACTGACTCTCCAATTGGCAGGCTGGTGTTGCTCTTCAGACTTATCTAGTTATCGGTTAATAGATTTTAAAGGCCCAGCCATCTGCAAGTTGGAATTACTACAGTGCATTGGCCAGGGAAAGACAGAGATTGACTTCTGTGCAACTGAGTACACTGTCCGTTTGCTTATGTTGGAGTGAAAATCTCAAATCAAAATTCTTTCACACATGCTGTAAGAAGTGTCTTCAAGATTGTGATCTGTCAGAATGTTTATTTTTTGCTTCCCAATTCCTCTGATTTAGACTTGCCAAACCTCACTGACTTCAGTGTGGCTGCACGAATGTAATTCAGTAGAACTTGGGCCCATACATAGTGGATATTAATTCAGTATGTATGTTTTTCAAATCAGCAATATTTCCTCCATCCCCCACCATGGCAAAAGCCCATCTGTTGAGGGAAGATTTTAAACAAGGATCTTTTTAGCAATTAAAAAAAAACAACAACAAAAACTCATCAGGCTGTTTCAAGCAGAAGTACAGCTTGGCTCTTTTCCTCTGGTGCATGTGTACTGGAAGAATCCAAAATTAAAGTCAAGCAGGCTCAGTGAACTGTGAGGTGAATGAGGGAGATGAAACATATGAGGATATGCTAATGACCAGAGAGAATAAAATCTCAAGAAAGGAAAAGCATAGTAGTCTTCAACAGCTGGTGATGATGCAGAGCACACCTCAGAATCATGCGGTTTATAAATATAAGAAAGGGATTGTTACAGGGGCTTCTTATCCAGTGCATTAGATTTCACTCACGCATTTAGGCTCTGGAAGACTGGGATCATTCTTGATGGTAATTTTCTTAGCGTCCTCCAGGTTCTTCTCTCGTCGCAAACTGTCTTCTGCCTAATTTTAAGAAGTTTTTCCATAAATTATGTATTAGTCATGTAGTGGTGTTAACGATAACTACAATCAGGTTATTTATACCAGTATCACTCCCCACAGACAGCAATACAAAACCGTTATGTACATCTCTAAAGATGAATGTTTACATAGAATCTCAGCCCTGCTACAATATGTCAAAAATCTGCCCTGAGATACATGGGTGCGATCCCCAGAACATGAAACACTTCCTAGAAGTGCTCTTAACCTGGTTTAGAGAAGGTTGGAGGAGTTTAGAGACTCCACATTCAAAATTTGTAGAAACTCATCCCATCCCTGACGCAGACCATTTGCTTGTCTTGATGAAGTGAAAACAACTAACATACATATACACTGAAGTCAACGGGAGTCAAACCATATATCCAAGAACAGAATAGGACCAGGTACATTTAACTTTCTCTGCCCTTCTCTGGCAAAATTAAACTATCTGGGTACACAAGCAGTGGGCTTAAAGGTTGTAATGCTGACTAGTGCACTACAGATCACTTTGCCTGCTACGGCCTTCATCCACCACTATAACAGCACACTCAGAATTAGCATATGCCATTTTCAGGGGAGCTAAAATGGATTTTTTCTATTTTTAATTTCTAAATGAGCTGACTTGGCACTATTCATAACCCACCTCTTTCTTCTCCCTAGCTTCATGCTTCATTTGTTCTCTTTGCCATGTTTTTTTTACATTCTTCATTTGTGTCTTAGAAATAACATCCCATCTCTAGATGGATCCGGTGAGATATGGGGGAAAGAGGGGAAGAGAAAAGTTATTTGTGTCTTGAAAAATAGGAACCTTAATACCTCATTTAATTAAAAATATCCATTTAAATTACATCACCTCATTTTCTTTTTGCGAGTCCACATAAATAGTAGGAAATGGTTCTTTTCCTGCTGTCATCAAAGCCTTAAAGGGAAAAAAAAGTGCAAAAGTCAGTTTCATCATAAGAGTACTGAAGCCAGACTGTCCATGAGATAATATGGTGGACATCCTACATTTACAAAACACATCAATGAGGACCTGATGTTAAGATACATAAGATTTACATTTAAAGAGAAAAGCAGCTTAAAAAGCTATTTTCAGATCAAATCTGGCCCACCACTAGTTTACAGTATTTCCGTAAATAACTGTCTGTTTGTCCTGAAGGGAAACAACATGACTTGAAATAGATTTCATGTGTTTTTTGCAGATACCTTCAGAGCTGTTTTGAAAGGCTTCTTCTCTGTTCCATCGCCAGTAGAATCGCAGCCCTCGCGTTCAGAAACATACATCTCTCCTGTAATATAGAACAAGCATATACAGGTATTTTAAAGCAAGCACAAAACTTGGCAAGATTTTAAGAGGGATTGGATACGTATATGGCTATCAAGAATATTCAGCATCATCATAATTAATGAAGACATGTTTTTGAAGAGACATTAAGCCTCATGCTTCAGGTCTCAAGAGAATCTCTAACTGTCAGGGCATGTCTACACTGCAATGTAAGCCCAGGGTTAGCAGAACTCAAGTTCCCAGACCCTGGGTTTGTTAACCTAGAGCTCGAGTGTCAACACTCATTTGTGACCCCAGGTTAGGAACTGGTGAAGCCTGGTTCCTACCTGGGGCTCTGGAGTCTTCACTGCATTAGGCAGGCCTGAGTCCAACTACCCACATCCTCAGACTTCCTAGCACCCTCCCAAAATGTGGCAGCAATGGCTCTTTGTTTGTGATGCAGTGTGGGAAAACTTGACTGTCCACCAAACCACTGACAGAGGACAAAGAAAGTCAGCCCGTAGAATACTTTTGGAACTACATCTACACTGCAAAGCAATAGGGCTTGAATCAACTCAACACCTGTGGGGTCCTGGGACCAAGCCAAGGGTTAGTGCAATTTGTGTGTAGACGGAAGTGGGGGTTAAAGCTTGAGCTGGAGTTCAAATCCCAGGTTTACTCTGCAGTGTAGACATAGACTAGTATCCCACATCCACCTATTGAGGTTTTTTACATCTTCCTCTGAAGCTTCTGGTGCAGACCACTGTCAGAGACAGGATACTAGGCCAGACAGAGCTTAGATCTGATCCAGCATTGCAATTCCTATGTTCTTATTAACTCAACAGTGGTGTCTTTGCACAGTAACTACCACTGTTAGTTGTAGTTAAGACTACAACTAACTTAACACAAGATGGCAAATAACTACTAGAGACCTTGTGTATCACTGTAAAAAGTGCCTAAGGGAGATAAGCGCCTATGGATTATCAACAGGAGCTGGGCATCCACTTCCTTTGGCACGTTTAAGAATACCACCCCTAAGAGTTCATTTTAAAAGTCTGTTCCTCTTCTCCTCGAAGTGATACGTGTACCTTCTTTGATACCAACCAATCGTGACTGCACACTAGTTTTTTGTGCTTTTCAAGGTGATGGGTGTGTATGTTGCAACTCCCAATTTTTGCAAAATTTTGGTCTAACTTCTCAGTGCACATTTTTCCCACAACAGGAAAATAAGGATATTTGGTTTAATATAACTTTTTGAAATGTAGGTTATCGGACAGCATAATGCTTTTTTAGCTTTATGCACTTTTCTTTTTGTTCTGATTCCTATAGGATACAGTCTCACCTCATTAGCTGTTCTCAATGTCTGTTGTGCCACTTCCTCTTTTACTGTGTTTTTTCTCCCATACCATCCTCCCTGGTGTTGCCCCTTTTATTCTACACATCCATGTCTCTTCTCTCTAACTAGCAAGACATGCACAATAACTCAGTTATATAGGATTTGCCACATTGAAGCTCATTGAATCTGATATCCAGGACTGCATACTTCAGAGGAAAGCAACAAAAACAAACCCATAATGCACATAGCTAATTGTACAATTATTGGTGGAAGAGGAGAGCTTTTGGGGTGAAAAGAAGAAGAAGGAAAGGAACCAAGAAACATGCACTGATACATAACTGCTGACTACCTTTATAACTGCAAAAGCAATGAACAACCATTAACAGCCCTTAAAAATATCTTGCTATAATCCCTTGATTTGGTGGTTACCCGCACCACAAAATTCCTCTGGCCTATTATGTGGAGTCTCTCCTTTATTTGTTCCAATTTTACCACTTACTAATTGTATCAGGTGGCCCCTTTTTCTTATTGCCTGGAATACAAGAAAGGACTGATCCATTTTCACTATTCTGGTCCAATACAAGAGTCGGCAATTAGGTAACATGACATGAAATTCAGTGCAGACAAGCACAAGGTGAAGCATGTTGGAAGGAAGTTTTAGATACTCCTACATGCTGATGGGGTCCAAATTAACTCACTCAAGAGAGATACCTGGTCATCACAGAGGATGGTTCAACAAAAGTACTTGCCCAACATGCAGCGGTGGTCAATTAACCAAACACTGTGCATTTGTTGTATTCAAAAAGGAATAGGGAGCAACACTATGACAGTCTATAAATTGATGGCACACCCTCACTTCGAAGACCATCATCAGTTCTGTTCACTCCAGACAAAAGGGCAATGAAAAATATTGGAAGCATGGAAAAGCTTCCATACAACAAGAGACTAAAAAAAGATTAGGACTGTTTAGTTTAGGGAGAAGACAGAGAGATGAGATAAGGGTATATAAAACCAGGAGCCACACAGAGAAGGTATGCCACACACTTATAACAATAACAGTTAGGGAAATTACACATGGGGAAATTAACAAGCAACACAATTGAAGTAAGGAACAAGAAAAAGTATTTTGTTGGGTTTTTTTAGTAGCTATATTTCATAGTTAAGATGTGGACCTACTTATCACATACTATTACTTTAGCACACAGATTAGGAAGAATAAAAAAGGGCATATTAATACCAATGTTAAGAATATCCAGTTATGCTATCCAGGATAATGTACAAGGGATATTGACCCTCATGCTTCAGGAGATAAGCCAGGTACTACATGGAGTCAGACATCTCCCCGTCACTCCCTGGGCATGTAATTGCAGAATTGTCCATTATAGGGCTTTCAGACCTTCCTCTGAAACATCCAGTGCTGGCTAATGCCAGAGAGAGAGAATACCAACCTCAATGGATCACTGATCTGACCTGCAACAGCAATTCTTAGGTTCCTAAATTCAAGCGCGTGTGTATACATCTGTGTCTATATCTAGAGACAGATATACATAGAGAGAGAGAGACACACACACACACAGAATCATAGAAATGTCGGGCTGGAAGGAACCTCGAGGGGTCAGTAAGTCAAGCACCCCACACTCAGGCAGGACCAAGTCAACCTAGACCATCCCTGACAGATGTTTGTCCAGCCTGTTCCTTCCTTGGAAGCCTATTCCAAAGCTTAATTACCTTTATCATTAGAAAGCTTTTTCTAACATTTTACCTAAATGGCCTTGCTGCAGTTTAAGCATATTACTTCTTGTCCTACCTTCAGACTTATCAGGTCCCCTCTCAGTCTTCTTTTCTCAAGACTAAACATACCCAGTTTTTTTTAACCTTTCCTCATATGTCATGTTTTCTAAACTTTTTATCAATTTTGTTGCGCTCCTCAGGACTCTCTCCAATTTGTCCACATTTTACATGAAGTATGGCACCTAGAATTAGACACAGTACTCCAGCCAATGCCTCACCAGTGAGGAGTAGAGCAGAACAATTACCTCCCATATCTTACATACAAAACCCCAGAATGATATTAGTCTTTTTCGCAACTGCATCACATTTTTGGCTCAGATTTGTGATGCACTATAAACCCCAGATCCTTTTCAGCAGTATATCACCTAGCCAGTTATTCCCCCCATTTTAGAGCTTTGTATCTGATTTCTCCTTCCTAAGTGAAGCACTCTTTTGTACAAGGAGGATAAACAGTGAGATGGCAAAATCTGCAGATGATACAAAACTTCTCAAGATAGTTAAGTCCAAAGCAGACTGCAAAGAGTTACAAAGGGATCTCACAAAACTGGGTGACTAAGCAACAAAATGGCAGATAAAATTCAATGTTGATAAATGCAAAGTAATGCACATTGGAAAACATAATCCCAACTATACATATAAAATGATAGGGGTCTAAATTAACTGTTGGCACTCAAGAAAGGGATCTTGGTGTCATTGTGGATAGTTCTTTGAAAACATCTACTCAATGTGCAGGGTCAGTCAAAAAAGCGAACAAAATGTTGGAAATCATTAGGAAAGGGATAGATAATATGACATAAAATATCATATTGCCTCTATATAAATCCATGTATGGCCACATCTTGAATTCTGCATGCAGATGTGGCTGCCCCATCTCGAAAAAGATGTATTGGAATTGGAAAAGGTTCAGAAAAGGAAAGAAAAATAATTAGGGATATGGGACAGCTTCCATATAAGGAGAGATTAATATGATTGAGACTTTTCAGCTCAGAAAAGAGATGACTAAGTGGGGATATGATAGAGGTTTATAAAATCATGACTGGTGTGGAGAAAGTAAATAAGGAAGTGTTATTTACTTCTTCTCATAATACAAGAACTAGGGGTCACCAAATGAAATTAATAGGCAGCAGGTTTCAAACAAACGAAAGGAAGTATTTCTGCACACAACGCACAGTCAACCCGTGGAACTCTTTGCCAGAGGATGTTTTGAAGGCCAAGATTATAACAGGGTTCAAAAAAGAACTAAATAAATTAATGGAGGATAGGTCCGTCAATGGCTATTAGCCAGGATGGGCAGAAACGGTGCCCCTAGCCTCTGTCTGCCAGAAGCTGGGAAGGGGCGACAGGGGATGGATCATTTGATGATTACCTGTTCTGTTCATTCCCTCTGAAGCATCTGGCACTAGCCACTGTTGGAAGACAGGATACTGGGCTAGATCGCCTTTGGTCTGACCCAGTATGGCCGTTCTTATGTCCAAATAAAAAACAAATATTTATTTAACACTTCTGTCTTTTCGGTGTTATTACTGATAATTCCGGCTAGCAATGGACCAATACCGTTGTCAGGATTCTTTTTGTTCATAATATATTTTAAAAAACTCCTCCTTGCCATAAATTTCTCCTTGTGTCCCTTGGCTTCCCTTATCAATTTTCTACAATTCCTAACTGCTGATTTATAGTCATTACTATTAACTTCCCCTTTATTCCACTTTATTTATCTTATTTATTTTACAGCTGCCTTCTCTTCCACTTTAAACCAGGTTGTTTTTTTTAATCAACACAGCCTTCTTCCTCAGCTGTGGAATTGTGGCTTTTTAGGGCATCTACAAAGGTGTTCTGAAATTATTCCCAATTATCATTCATATTTTTCCATTAAATTATTCCTCCCAGCTGATTTAGCTCATAAGTGCTTTCAGCTTTGTGAAATTGGCCCTATGAAAGCACCAAGTATATTATATATATTACTGGTCTGGACTTTATTCTGCTTGCACATTATAAATGTGATCAAGTCATGATCACTTGTACCTAAGCTACCATTAACTTTTAGTTCTGTGATCAGTTCCTCTTTATCTATTGGAACAAGATCTAATATAGAATCCCCCCGAGTTGGCTTTGAGTTAGGAAATTGTCATCTATAACACTGAGAAATTCCAGGGATGTTTTAGTATAAGATAACCAGCACGTCACTCAAATTGAAGTCCCCTTTTTGTTTGTTTTAAAAGGGATGAACATTTAGTTTTTATTACAATAAAGCATTTGGGATACAGTGTGTCTAAAAATGTTGTAAAAAATTAACTGAGCATATTTGGAGGACAAACTTTTTAGTTGCAATGATACAACAATGACTCATACCGTACTTCCATGAGGTAGTAACTGATCAGATTAAAAAAAAAACAGCACTGAACTGCCTCATGGCATCCAAGGAAAAAGGTTGTCTATGCTGCCTATTGGAATGGATTTAATCCCTACACATCACATACTGCCTTTCTGATGGTGGCTAGCACAGCTTCTTTCCTACATCAGAACGCTGATGGAGTTGGTGGCCAGATACACTAGAAAATGGGTGCAGCTCTCTCAACCCAGCACTGGTCAGCGCCCAGCTCTTTAGCATACACAAGCCTCCAGTAGTAGTGCCGCTCGCCCAGCAGCAGGCTATGATGGGACCTTTCAGCCACTTCATAAGGACTGCCACAGTAGGTCAGTCCAATGGTCCGTCTAACTCATTATCCTGTCTTCTAACAGTTAGTTAGTCAGATGCTACAGAGGAAATCAAGAGTTTTGAGTGATCCATCCCCTGTCATCCAAGCCCAACTTCTGGCAGTCAGAGGTTTAGGGACACCCACAGTACGGGGTTACATCCATGACCATCTTAGCTAATAGCCATTGATGTACCCATCCTCCTCTTTTTTTTTTAAACTGATTTATACTTTTGGCCTTCACAACATTCCCTGACAATGAGTTCCTCATGTCGACTGTGCATTAAGTGAAGAAACACTTGCTTGTTTTAAACCCATTGACTTTGGACTTAACGATCCTGAATAATTTTATAGTATCGATAAACGTTGCCATCTCACCAGTTTTTCGTTATTTAAGGGATATGTTGATTAGGTCGCACGGGTTCCTGGCCGGGGGAACCTCGCTACTTACCTCTCTCCACGATGAAAACTGACCATTTACTCCTACTTTTTGTTTCCTGTGTTTTAACCCCTTACTGACCCGCGAGGGGACCTGCCCTTTTGCAGGCCAAGCACCTCCCCACGCGAGGGATCGGAGAGCGACTGTGAGTAACACCGACCTCTAGAGCAACGTGTCCTTCCCGGAGCGGGGCTGCTCGGCCAGGCCTCAGAGGCACCCCAGGCCGGGGTCTCCCCGCGCTGCCCCGCTCCGGGGGCGATGTGGGGCCCGAAAAGCACCTGCTCCTGCACAGAGCCCGCCCTCGACGCCCGCGCCCCGCCACCTCAGCCGCCGCCCCGCAGGGACTCACCCAGGGCCAGCTCGCCCGTCTCCTGGATGAGCAGCGCAGACATGGCGGCAGCGGAGCCTCCTCGTGCGCCCGGCCCAGCAGCGGGTTATGCAGCAAGCGGCTCCGGCAGCGGGATTGCATCAGTCTGCGGCCGGGCCGAGCCGCAGCCCCGCCCCGGCGCGGGGAGCTCATTGGCCCGGCGGCGGGGCCGGCCCCGGTAGGGTCAGGGTGCGCCGCGGCGGGATTGGTCGCTCGCAAGCGGCCAGCAGGGAGCGGGGCAGCCCCACCCCCGCTCCCGGCAGAGTCGCCTCCTTGCCGCTGAGCCGGGGCCGGCCTCAGGGGTGCAGGGACCCGTTGGGTTCCCGGAGGCGCGTTGCTTAAGCTGCTGGAAATCTGGCTAAGTGCAAAACCGGCCACGGCTGGGCCCACGGGTGGGAGTGTGGGGCAGCCCAGGGGGTTTCAGCCGAGCTGGGGGGCGCGCTGAATGTGAACCCTAGCAGCGCCCAGACACCGGCTTGTTACAGGAGCTGGGGCCGGGCCGGATCAGGCTTAGCTCCTGTGGGGAGCAGGCCGGGGCCCTGTTCCCACCAGCCGCGCTTGTCGGGGAGAGAGCGCACCTTGGCACGGGGGAGTCCCAGCCACCGCTGCTGAAAGGGGTGAGGAAAGGAGATGGGTGACTCTTAAAGTAATCCAGACCCATCTTCTCCCCTAAGGGTTGTGAATAGCACTGATTGCTGGGTTGTTCTACAAATACAGATGGTGTATAGGGTTAGCATCCTACACGTAATAAATAATTACACATGATAAAATAGCTTAATGAGGAAATAATAAAAATCATCTTGTTTCCAGAGAGGTTGATGGACGTTTAAATAATCATAGAAGCCTTTGTACATTCACCTCTGCTGGTACTGTCCTGTTTCCGATTATATTTTAATTGTTTTAATCTTAATATTGCAACCCTGCTTGTGGTTTTTAATTTTATTCTGAGCTGTAACTTCTCATTTTTGCCATGAAATGTTTATTACAGTCAGGCTGCCTAAGAAGCCCATCGTCCCATGCTGGGTGTATGTAAGCCAGACACTGCACTGCAGAGCAACTGAAGGACTGCATTGCTGACCACTTGTATAGTATTGAAAAGTTATTACAAACTGAGGTACATGCTGCAGCAGAGAAAACAGAAGTCATTTTAGGGTAGAGTATATTAATACTGTTCTTACTACATTTACTGTCTCAAAATGATCAAGTGGTACAACACAAAACATTTCCCATCCCTGACTAGAGTTTATACATTTGGTCAGAGATGCACACTGCATATGCTAAATACCACCTTCCTTATTCAGACAGTGAATAGTACTGATGGATTCAAATAGTCAGGGCATAGGGGAAGAAGTGAGGCTGCAGGAGGGATTTAAATAGTAAGTGTTTACAGCATCAAACACAAATGAATTCCCATGACTATGGAACTTAGAATATATTTAAAAAACTGATGCACGTTATGGAGCCATTTTGAGTTGTGCTCACAACTATACATCTATTTAATAAAGCAGGATCCTGCATTCTTCACCAGTTTCAGTTTCTGAATGGATTTAGAGTGACTTCAATAAGATCAGGATCAGGCATTGACCTTGCATCATCCCATGCACCAATACATACTAAGATACAAGAAGTCAGATGAACAGGTTGCAGATGTTGGAGGTAATCAGAGTACTACTCCATAATAAACATTATTATAGAATCACAGAATATCAGGTTTGGAAGGGACCTCAGGAGGTCATCTAGTCCAACCCCCTGCTCAAAGCAGGACCAATCCCCAACTAAATCACTGTGGCCTACCATGGCTGCCTGCAAGCCGAAATATGCGACCTTGTAATGAAAGAGTGTACCCATTGTTCTCTAAAATGTGTCTTTTTTAACCACCTCTCCCTTCTCCACCACCAGCTGCAAATGTTTCTCCTTTGCAGAGGCTCGTGAACATTAGAAAGAGAAAACGTAGGACGAGGGACGATATGTTCACGGAGCTGCAGATGTCCTCCCACGCTGATAGAGCACAGCAGAATGCGTGGAGGCAGTCAATGTCGGAGATGAGAAAAGCCCAATATGAACGAGAGGAGAGGTGGCGGGCTGAATGGCGGGATGAAAAGAGCAAGTGGCGGGCTGAAGACGATAGGTGGCGTCAGCTTGCAGACAGACGGCAAGAGTCAATGCTCCGTCTGCTGGAGCATCAAACTGATATGCTCGAGCATATGGTTGAGCTGCAGGAAAGGCAGCAGGAGCAGAGACCGCCGCTACAGCCCCTGTGTAACCAACAGCCCTCCTCCCCAAGTTCCATAGCCTCCTCACCAAGACGCCCAAGAACACGGTGGGGGGGCCTCCGTCCACCCAGTCACTCCACCCCAGATGATCGCCCAAGCATCAGAAGGCTGGCCTTCAATAAGTGTTAAAGTTTTAAAATGCAGTGTGTCCTTTTCCATCCCTCCTCCCCCACCCATCCCAGGCTACCTTGGCAATTATCCCCCTACTTCTGTGAGGAACTAATAAAGAATGCATGAATGTGAAAAAACAATGACTTTATTGCCTCTGCAAGTGGTGCTCGAATTGGGGAGGGTGGGGTGGGGTGGTTGGTTTACAGGGAAGTAAAGTGAACCGGGTCGGGGGGGGGTGTGGTTGGAGGGTTCATCAAGTAGAAACAAACAGAAGTTTCACACAGTAGCCTGGCCAGTCACAAAACTCGTTTTCAAAGCTTCTCTGATGCGCACCGCGCCTTGCTGTGCTCCTCTAACCGCCCTGGTGTCTGGCTGCGCATAATCAGCGGCCAGGCGAGTTGCCTCAACCTCCCACCCCGCCATAAAGGTCTCCCCCTTACTCTCACAGATATTGTGGAGCGCACAGCAAGCAGCAATAACAATGGGGATATTCTTTTCGCTGAGGTCTGAGCGAGTCAGTAAGCTGCGCCAGCGCGCTTTTAAACGTCCAAATGCACATTCCACCACCATTCGGCACTTGCTCAGCCTGTAGTTGAACAGGTCCTGACTCCTGTCCAGGCTGCCTGTGTACGGCTTCATGAGCCATGGCATTAAGGGGTAGGCTGGGTCACCAAGGATCACGATAGGCATTTCAACATCCCCAACGGTCACTTTCTGGTCCGGGAAGAAAGTCCCTTCCTCCAGCTTTCGAAACAGAGCAGAGTTCCTGAAGACGTGAGCATCATGTACCTTTCCCGGCCATCCCACGTTGATGTTGGTGAAACGTCCCTTGTGATCCACCAGGGCTTGCAGCAGCATTGAAAAGTACCCCTTGCGGTTTACGTAGTCGGTGGCTTGGTGCTCCGGTGACAAAATAGGGATATGGGTTCTGTCTATGGCCCCGCCACAGTTTGGGAATCCCATTTCAGCAAAACCATCCACTATTGCCCAGAGTCACTACCCTTGCTATCACCAGGTCTTTCATTGCCCTGGCAAATTGGATCACAGCAGCCCCCACCGTAGATTTGCCCACTCCAAATTGATTCCCGACTGACCGGTAGCTGTCTGGCATTGCAAGCTTCCACAGGGCTATTGCCACTCGCTTCTCAACTGTGAGGGCTGCTCTCATCTTGGTATCCTGGCGTTTCAGGGCAGGGGAAAGCAAGTCAAAGTTCCATGAAAGTGCCCTTACGCGTGCGAAAGTTTCGCAGCCACTGGGAATCGTCCCATACCTGCAGCACGATGCGATCCCACCAGTCTGTGCTTGTTTCCCGGGCCCAGAATCGGCGTTCCACGGCATGAACCTGCCCCAGTGACACCATGATTTCCACATTGCTGGGGCCTGTGCCTTGTGAGAGGTCTATGTCCATGTCAATTTCCTCATCACTCTCGTCGCCGCGCTGTAATCGCCTCCTCGGCTGGTCCGGGTTTCGCCTTGACATGTCCTGGCTCTGCATATACTCCAGGACAATGCGCGTGGTGTTCATAGTACTCATAATTGCCGCGGTGATCTGAGCGGGCTCCATGATCCCAGTGCTAGCTATGGCGCCTGGTCAGAAAAAAGGCGCGAAAGTAGTATCTGATGGACCAGGAGAAGGAGGGAGGGAGAGCGGGAGGGAGGGAGGGCCGAGTGACGACATGGCGTACAGGTACAGGAACAGGGAGAAACACAAACAACTGTCACACAGAATGGTCCCCCCAAAGATTAAACTGAAAACCCTGGGCTTAGCAGGCCATTGATTTCACGGAGGAAGGGGAAGCAAATGAATACAGAACAAATCTATTTTTTACATCTTAAGCTGGCAGCCGACGGTGCAGCATGAGTGATAGCCTCTCCAGTAGGATGATGATGGATACCAATCATAATATACCATCGTCTGCCAAAAGGCAAGGGGCTGCTGCTGTGTAGCAATGCAGCCCCACGTCTGCCAGCCCCACGTCCGCCAGCACCCAGCATCGCCCTCGGCCTCTTCTGGGTGCTTAGCAGACAATACTGGGCAATTGGCAGAAAATAGTATACTACGACTGGTAGCCATCATCATCGAAACATGTCTGCCCAGGTGGCCATGATTGACAGCCATACCAGTATGACGACGATGGGTACCAGTCATAATATACCATCGCCTACCAAAGGGCAAGGGGCTGATGCAATGCAGCCCTACGGCTGCCAGCCCCACGGCTATCACTCATGCTACACCATCTACCGCCAAAAGGCAGTTAGCAGCTGCTGCTGTGTAGCAATGCAGTCCCACGTCTGCCGGCACCCAGAGGACATATGGTGACGGTGAGCTCAGCTGAGCTGAGCGGGCTCCATGCTTGCCGTGGTATGTTGTCTGCACAGGTAACCCAGGTAAAAAGGCGCGAATCTATTGTCTGCCGTTGCTGTGACGAGGGGCTAGGGGCCTGACGACATGTACCCAGAACCGCCCGCGACACTGTTTTGCATCATCCGGGCATTGGGATCTCAACCCAGAATTCAAAGAAAAGGCGCGAAAGTAGTATCTGACGGACTAGGGGAAGGAGGGAGGGCGGGCCGAGTGACGACATGGCGTACAGGTACAGGGAATTAAAATCAAGAACGGTGGCTGTGCATCAGGGAGAAACACAAACAACTGTCACACAGAATGGTCCCCCCAAAGATTAAACTGAAAACCCTGGGTTTAGCAGGCCGTTGATTTGACGGAGGGAGGGGGAAGCAAATGAATACAGAGCAAATCTATTTTTTACATCTTAAGACGACGGTGCAGCGTGACTGATAGCCCTCGGCATCTTTCTGGGTGCTTGGCAGCAAATACGGGGCGCTTGGCAGTTAGTGTATGACGATGGTCTTCAGGCCTATTGCACGATCGGCTGCTCGGGGAAGACTCTGCTAATGTGCGATGACCCAACTTGTAATAGGACGGTTAACAGTCGTAATACACCATCTACTGCCAAAAGGCAAGCCCCACGGCTGCCAGCACCCAGATCGCCGATGAAGGCTACCAGTCTACTGCACCGTCTACCGCCAAAAGGCAGTTAGCAGCTGCTGCTGTGTAGCAATGCAGTCCCACGTCTGCCGGCACCCAGAGGACATATGGTGACGGTGAGCTCAGCTGAGCTGAGCGGGCTCCATGTTGTCTGCACAGGTAACCCAGGTAAAAAGGCGCGAATCTATTGTCTGCCGTTGCTGTGACGGGGGGAGGGGGGGCTGACGACATGTACCCAGAACCGCCCGCGACACTGTTTTGCATCATCCGGGCATTGGGATCTCAACCCAGAATTCCAAGGGGCGGCGGAGACTGCGGGAACTGTGGGATAGCTGTGGGATAGCTACCCATAGTGCAATGCTCCAGAAGTCGACGCTAGCCTCGTACTGTGGACGCGGTCCGCCGACTAGAGCACCTAGAGCATTTTATGTGTGGACACACACAATCGGCTGTATACAACCGATTTCAATAAAACCGGCTTCTATAAATTCGAACTAATTTCGTAGTGTAGACATACCCTTAGTTTCTTACTAAGTTGTCACATTCATTCTAGGCCTCATCCATTAGGCCTCAACTGGAGTATTGTGTCCAGCTCTGGGCACCGCATTTCAAGACAGATGTGGAGAAATTGGAGAGGGTCCAGAGAAGAGCAACAAGAATGATTAAAGGTCTTGAGAACATGACCTATGAAGGAAGGCTGAAAGAATTGGGTTTGTTTAGTTTGGAAAAGAGAAGACAGAGGGGACATGATAGCAGTTTTCAGGTATCTAAAAGGGTGTCATAAGGAGAAGGGAGAAAACTTGTTCACCTTAGCCTCTAAGGATAGAAAGAGAAGCAATGGGCTTAAACTGCAGCAAGGGAGGTCTAGGTTGGACATTAGGAAAAAGTTCCTAACTGTCAGGGTGGTTAAACACTGGAATAAATTGCCTAGGGAGGTTGTGGAATCTCCATCTCTGGAGATATTTAAGAGTAGGTTAGATAAATGTCTATCAGGGATGGTCTAGACAGTATTGGGTCCTGTCATGAGGGCAGGGGACTGGACTCGATGACCTCTCGAGGTCCCTTCCAGTCCTGGAATCTATGAATCTATAGTACCACTAAAATATACAATTTGTTATATATAACTAGGGCCCTATCTTAGGGTAACCCTACCCTTACTTCTGCGCTGCTGCTGGCAGAGCACTGCCTTCAGAGCTGGGCGCCCTGCCAACAGCCTCAGCTCTCCGGCTGCCTATCTCTGAAGGCAGAGCAGAAGTAAGCGTGGCAATACTGTGAACCCCCTAAAATAACTTTGACCCCTCCCCACTGCAACTCCCTTTTGGGTCAGAACCCCCAATTAGAGAAATATTGCTCTCCCCCATGAAATCTGTATAGTATAGGGGAAAAGCACACAAAAGACCTGATTTCACAGGGGGAGACCAGATTTCATGGTCTGTGACATGTTTTTCATGGTTGTGAATTTGGTAAGGTCCTATGTATAACACAGAAGGATCAATAGTTCCAGCAATTGGGACACAAAAGATAATACATTAGACACTACTGACAACAAACTAACCAGTTGAAGATGAGACTCAGAAAGGCGATAACATTTTTCAGCCCCCAGTATATTGGAGACTCTGGTCTTAGAGGCACTGGCCTGGGCCCATGGTTCTCAGATGCAACAATTTGTCCCTCAGTAATATCACCATGTCAGTGTCTATTAGCTATTGAGGCCTTGTGATGGGACAGTCTTTCATAATACAACCCATTCTGTGAGGAGATGGACACTTAAGTAGTGCTTATAGACTTTGGCCTTTGTTAGCCCCCTTTTTGGACCCTTCATCTTCTCCAAGCATTGGTCACTGGTTTGGTGAGTACCTAACTCCACAACTCCCTCTGAAATTGTCTTGTACACCTTTTAGTTTCTCCTAGGAGAGCTGAGGTCCTGCAATGCTACTGTCTCTGTCCAAAAGGCAAATATAGTACCTTCACACTGGCTGCTGATTAGCTGACAACCCACTCAGAGGACACCCTTCAGATGTTTGTTGAGTTTAGTTCTAGATCTGTTATAGATGGATCAGCTATTTATAGGTCTAGAATGGATGAACCAGGAATAGTTCACTGGTCACCTGCCCAGAGGAATTGGTCACCAGGAAAGCAGTTCACAGCTCACCTCAGTGCTTCCAGCCACTATGAGCCATAGGTGGTGAACTCCATGCCCATGGGCAGTAACACAAGAAGCTGACACAATTCAGCCCAAGTCAAGGTTAGCATTAAGGTCAGCCAAAAGGTACCTAGCACAACCCAAGACATAATTGAGGAAGTTTTGTCTTTAGGCATATGTGTATTGAGAGTCATTCTAGAGAAAATATTCAGCTAAACAAGTTATTTCTCTAGCAAAGAAAACCTCAGCATGTCATTTGTGCAAGGGGGCTTGTGAGCTAAAGTAAAATTGAAATCTAACTCCCCCGCCCCCCAAATCCTTGTTTGAGTATCCACTTGTCTTGGGCTTATTCTTCAGGAATGAGAACCTGAAAAGAATGATATCCTAATATGCATAATTTCTAGATGGAAATTATTACTGGGAACTCAATCTGTAATTTCATACACTAGAAAATAATTTATGAGCCTAAGGTCTTTGGGGCAGGGACAAGGGGAATAACTAGTGAGACTGTCTCTTTGTTCTGTTTGTACAGCACCTAATGTAATAATATAATGTAAAAAGTAAAAATTAAACTATACAAAAGTATGCATTCCTATAAAACATGTAGCGTATACAGTAAAAGGGGTTACAAAAATGCGAACTAAAATCCTATAAGGGCTCAAAAAAGGACTGTAGGTTTGGTTTTCTTTTTTAAATAGCTGAGTGCTTTAAGAGCAAAAAAACCCACACACACACAAAAAAATAATCAGTAAATATAAGTGAACCCCAGTCACTGAAATACTATTCAAATGTGCCATCCAAATTCTGTTTTAACAAATGATTAACTGTAAATAATTAAATTACTTTAAATAATTCAAAATCAGAACAAAACTGCCAACCATTAAAATCCCATCAAAAATTCTATTTCACTTTAATATAAAATAAATATTACTAAAAATATTAGAACTATATAATAAAATTGCTCTTCATTTTTTAATTCTATCATGGTTACATTTTTACACGTATTGGAAGTAGTTATACCATCTAGAAATCCCCATGTCTTTTTTAGAGATTTTGATTAAATTATTTATAGTTTAATAATTTAAACCAGATTGTCCCACTGCCTGCAGCAGTTAGCACAATTTATTATTTACAGACACATTTTCTGGGAAGAGCTCATTTCCTTCCGAATGGCTATAAAGGCTTTTCAGGGGAGGAAAAAAAAAAAAAAAAAAAAGCATATAGTGGTGGTAGTTGTCACCATCTGAGCTCTCCTTTGCATAATTTGTTTTATTACTAAGGGTTTCACTGGGCATGACTGCACTGAGTTATACTGCCATAACTATGTTTTATTATTAAACCAAGCATTCTCCTCTTTAACATTCATTTTTTAAAACATTTTTACAACTCCCTCCCAACTGTTCAATTTTCTTCATATTTTGCAGTGTTAATTTGTGCAAAAGCTTTTTCAACTCCTTAATTTTTAAAAATTAAATTAAAAATTAACTGACACTTTTAGCCAAATTTTTGTGGCAGTTCTAAACTTCTGTTTTTTGCTTTTATTTTTTAAATTTAGTACACTTAGCTTGCAAAACTGTACTTCCTAAATACAGTCCTTGGAGGAAGACTGCTTTCTACTTTAGATTTATGCAGAAAGTAACATTGTTTTTCCCCTGACCTGTCAGGATTTTTTTCCGTTTAGTTTGGGCGGGGGGGGTTTGCAAGGCGGGGGGGGGGTTGTTTGTGTTTTTTCAACTTTTAATTGTTCTGTATACTTGTTACATTCATTTTTTTAAAGGTGGTACATTTTATTTGTAAAGTTTGAGCCACCAGAAATAATCATTTTGCAACTGCTGTCTGTGTGTGTGTGTGTGTGTGTGTGTGTGTGTGTGTGTGTGTGTGTGTGTGTGTGTGTGTGTGTGTGTGTGTGTGTGTGAGACCTAGATACTATTTGTTGGAATGTTTAATATTTTAAAGTTGATATGGGAAATTACCAAACACTCAGGGCCATGTTGGCTCATTTTAAGACAGATTCTCTTCATCTGCAGTCACCCCTATTGATCAGAGGCTTTCTTTTTAGAAACTTCCCCTTACTTTGTTAGTTATTCTTTGAATCAGACATCCTTCCTGTTTTATTCTTTCTGTCCTTATCACTTATTACTTTCAAGGCCTTCCTTCTACTTGCTAGTCAGGCCTTTCTTTACAACACATATATATTTCCTTAACTAAACTTAAGCTAACTTTAATTCTTTAATTTTATACTTATCCTACATTCTCAACCTTAAAACCTGACTACGTGGGATTTACTACATTAAGCGTTTAAAAAATACGTCTACAATTTTCCAACATTTTGTAACACTAATAAACTTGACAGTGCAGAATTAAAATGACCATTACCTCAATTACATTGTCATTAAAAGCTTTGTTAGTTATCAGTCTTATTTCCACCAGCAGGGGCTAGCTAACTCCCGAATTTCGTGTTCCTGGCTGTTAAGATTCAGGTTTAAGGGAAGAATAGAATGTCCAAACGTGGGTACTGCTTTTAAAGCATCCTCCCATAATCTGAATTCAGCCACATTACAAAAATGGGTATAGGATGTGAAATCTTTCCATTTATCACCGCAGGGAATTTTGATGTGAAACAAAACATTGGCCAATAAGAATAACAGTCTTTGGATCTATACCGAAAGTGGTTATTTCCAGCAACTACACAATATTTACCATTCCCAGCCTAAGCAGTTTTTTACTAAACCAGTAAAAATCATGGCTTTAATAAAGACACTGGATTTATGGCTTACTACAACAACCCACAAACACAACACACACACTTTTTGTCCAGCGGTGCTAATGGGCCACTTCACCTTGAATGGTTGCTTAGAATACATGCTAACTATACTAGAACTTATATTTAGCTGTGACACTCGGAGTACCGTTCCCACACCTGAGGAAGAACCCCATTTAGCTCAAAAGTTTGTCTCTCTCACCAACAGAAGTTGGTCCAATAAAAGATATTACCTCACCCACCTTGTCTCATAGATCCTGAGGTCATGCTTGTTAATATGCTTGTCCTTCTCAGGCTTGTTCCATTCAGGATCCTGCACAGGTTTCAGAGCCAGACAGGCTTGCCTTCCTCAGTGGAGTCGTTGTCGTCAGAGGACTCATCTCTCCTGGAAAATTTTTGTGCTTTTTAGATTTAACCTTTTTGCATGATTTGGAAGCATAGAAGCTTTGCTGGGGCCTTTTACAGCTTGCCCTCCTCAGGCCCTTTTGAAGCCCTTTTGAGAGGTATGTCTCAAAATCGTCCCCCACTGGATCCCATCCTTCCTGGGAGGGAGGAGGTCAGAACTCATCAGAGCCCTCCTGGTTGGCTTGGGCTTCTTTCTCTAGGGCTCTCAGGACCCATTTTAAAATTGCAAGGGGGTGGGGAAGAGAATTCATGGCTCTGCAAACCTCCCCCTCTTTGTATGTTCTTATTTATTAAACATTTCTTTATTTAGAAGCCTCAGCTGAGTCAGTTTTGTCTAAGATTATTTTTTTTTTTTAAAAAGGGGTTTTTGTTGTTGTTTTGTTTTTTTATACAAGATCATCCTAATGAACATTCCTTGGCATGCTTTCTGCCTTTGTCTCAAAGATACCTGTAAACCTAAACCTGGGTAATAAATTGACTGAACAAGCTCCTTCTGAATTCAACACTTCAATAACATTACAAGATATTTCTGTCCAAGATTAAAATTCACCTAGACTTTGCATGTTGATGGGTATGTTGCACTCAAGCATGCCCATAAATGTAGAGACTGCAGAACAAGGAAGTTATCTTGATGAAATTCCATCAGACAGATGTGCCATGAAACTTGTGCTACTATCTTTGTTAAGCAACCTCCTGACATAAGAGACCACTCCAATGTAACAATAATTTTGTCTTTTGAACAGTCATTTAAAATAGCTTCACTGGAGTCTTTTCATCCCTGCAATATGGTGCTTGACCTTGTCAACTTTGTCTTTAGCAGACTGCTTCAACTCCACGCATTAGATTCCTTTGACAGTTATCCCTGTAGATGTATGACCTCTCTCATTAGGTTGTGAGATCCTCAGAACAGAGAATGTCCTTAAGAGTCTGGAAAGTGCTGTGCACATGGTAGGTTCTACTGCAAATTAATAATATGCCATTATTGGTACATACTCTGTTGGTAGTAGTGTGTGATTCTTCTTGTTCATAAAGATAGTTTGCTGGGGACTTGAGAAGACAGGGCAGGAAAATCTTGGTGTTTATTGGCCCTCCCCCACTCTGGCAAAAGATAATATGGCTGTCATAGCATATTTAGTCACACTAATAAATCACAGTAATAATGAATCACCAAATCAAACAGCTGACTTACAACAAATACAAGTAAATGCTTGCTAGCAAACAAACTGCTTGTGAAGAGTACATACACATTTTACCTGTAAATCTAATCTCTAAATTCTGCTAGACAGATTCAGACCAGTTTTGAAAATGTGTGCCAAAATAAACCACTCAGCACAGTTCTGTGGTGGATGCATCCTCCCTTTCCTTCTTGAACAAAGATTATAAAAATTACATGGGAGAAACAGGGTCTACCAGAAGTGAGAGGAACTCTACGCTAGAATAAATCTTCGCTCATGCCAATTTTTTTACCCACAGCACTATTAAACATTTGGTGAAATCCTGGCCCTACTGAAGTCAATAGAGTTTTATCGCTAGAGTTTTTCTATATGCAATATAGAATACAGGAGTATCATACCCCTTTAAAATCTGAAGTGACCAAATGTCACGTGGCTACCAATCGTTAACGTGAAAGTACATGGCATACGCACATCTCCATAAAAAAAGAGGACCGTGCTCACAATCTGCTTTAAGAAATCAGGAATGGTCCCCGCTGGCTCCAGGCAAGAAGCCACTTAAATTGACAAAATCTGAGCAACCTCTAAAGGTAACTTGTTAAAGGGGTGATTAAAAAAACAAAACAAAACGAAAAAAAACCTTTTATGATGAATGTAGTAAGATGAGGCCCTGAGACATAAACCCTTGGTATCAGAGGCCCGGTATGAGGCCTGAGGCCTGAACTGAAGTAATGGTCAAGACATTGCTAACAAAAAGCAAAGTTAGGCTGTGAGCCAGAGGCAGGCCCTGCTCACAGAAATTGGCAAGAGGAAGGCTGCTAAAAGAACATGTACCAGGACGGCACCAGAACAGCCTGGTACAAACACATCCCACAGAGATAACAAGGAACAGGCAGACCCAGCCTAAAGACAGGGTCAAAAGGACAATATGATAGGGGGAGGGATAGCTCAGTGGTTTGACCATTGGTCTGCTAAACTCAGGGTTGTAAGCTCAGTCCTTGAGGGGGCCATTTAGGGAACTGGGGTAAAAATCTGTCGGGATTGGTCCTGCTTTGAGCAGGAGGTTGCACTAGATGACCTCCTGAGGTCCCTTCCAACCCTGATATTCTATGATTCTATGACAATATGATAGACTTGTTTGTTCAAACCTTGTTTACCAGGAGAAAGGCAGCACCCTAATGCGTAGAGGGGCTGTACCTCAATGCGTTCAATCCCTGAGTGGCTCAGACACACACCCACACACCCCTACCCTAATTAACCCATTAAACACAACACACACACACACCTTAAATAACTCACTAAACACAGCAATTGTTTTGTTAGTGTTGTGGAACTACATAGAGAATCCGTGTAGTAAAAAAAGCACTTTGACAAGGCAATGCTGTACAGTTTCTCAGTAAGGAAGGGAGAAAGACACTCAAAGCAATTCCATCTATTGATACTGATAAAAGGCCATAGGTGCATAAAACATCACCATGGTCAACAGTATGAGTCAAAATGGAGACTACATCCTTGACCAGAAGATCTGTAACAATTCAGATGGTTCAAGCCTAAAATCTGATAGGGCTGAAGGAGGCCAGAGGAAGGCAAATATTTCTGGACTTGCTTCGCTGCGGTCTTATCAACAGTCATTCTCAGAAGTGAGGGATTTCAGACAGGGGGATAACTGAGGATGTTTCTTGAACAGAGATCTAATAATTGCTTTTCTAAGGCCTGTTTACTCTAGACAATTAATAATTCTCACTATTGCCAACTGTTTCAGCTTCATCCATATCAGCAAACATTGAGAGGCTTTGCTGGATGACACTGGTGTTTTATGCACTATGCCAATTCAACTAGTTTGAGAGCAGCAAGATGACAGTGGAAACAGACTGTCTCATGAGGGCTCCTAAAGGTGCTAAAATGGCTAGAGATTAACCAGTGCTAACAATGGGAAGTTAAAAAAAAAAAAGCCTTAGTACAGGCACTTAGAGTCTGACATCTAGCCTTTCTTCACAGAAGCACTGACAAGCCTCCAATAAAGTGGCCTCCGTAACTCGCTTCTAGTTTTCAATGAAAAAATTGTAGTGCACACACTGCCCAGCCACTCAGAAAACATTGCTAGCTTAAAAAAAAAAAAAAAAAAAAAAGTCCCCCACAGCTACAGACAGTTCAGATCCAAACAGTCTTTTCTGCAAAAATGTTGAGAGTATTTTATAGTGAGGAATCGTTAAGCTGCAATGGATGCAAACAGTTCTAATTTAACAAGCTGTTAACCAGTTTAAACGTTCAGCTAAGCAAGGTGGTGGTGAAGAAAGAGTCTTCAGCACAGCCACGAGATTTTAAAAAGCTTGTAGTCCATCCTCATGTGGAATATTGGTGTAAGAGTCTTTGTATCCCTGTTAATCTGATTCAGCACAAGACTGTCATCAGCACTCTGCCCATCTGCCTTCCTATGTCATCTGTTGCAGACAATTTACATACTATGGTGACCTGTGAGAATAATATGAGGTTCAGGGGGGCAGAGGATAGCTGTTTATGGAGTCCCATCAGGCAACTGATATATCAGGCTGTCATCAAGACAGTACTGAGTTCTTCTACACCAGTTCTACAACTTGTGAACCCCTTTCAATAAAATGTCAAGTCTCGCGAACCCCCTCCTAAAAATGAGTATTTCCAGGGATTTTCTCCTTTACCTGAGTATAAAAGCAGCGATCTTGGAAATATAAAATGTGTTTTTATGACCTGCTTATTACACACTATTAATTATTAATTATTATTTATCATTACAGAATTTGTATTACATTATGAAAATGGCAACACTCTTCCAAGATCTCACTTTCGTAGCTTGTATCACTTTGAATAAGCCTGTTATAAGACAAGGCTCCTATGTTTCATCAAAGAGTATCAGATGTGAAACAGCATGAAGGTATTTAAGAAGACAACTCAAAGAGTTCCTCCTACACAAGCATTCAGGTCTTGAGCAGTCCAGGCAAACAACACGCTTTACAACAAAGCTTAAACTTGTTCTTCATAATAATTTTCAAAACAATACTAGCTGCCTATTTAATTTTAAAAACAGCAAAAAATATCCACCTCCCTTTCCATTTCTTATAAGGAATCTTAAAGTTTAAATCTCCTCAGTGTGATAGAAATGCTTGCTTTCATCTGCTTAGCTCTTGGACGTTCAGGGGCTTCGGGCTGCTGGCCCTGTGCTGCCTGGGGTCCCTAGGGACAGCTCTGTCTGCCATTAGGGAGTTTTTCCCCCCCCCCCCCGAGAACCCCCTGCAACATTTCGCAACCCCCCCAGTGGTTCACGAACCCCAGTTTGGGAACCACTGTTCTACACAATCCCAGAGGACTTGTCCAACTGTATGACACCGGAATCCATAAACCCACCACTGCATTGCACCTCTCTCAAAGGTGGTTTACAAGAGGCATCACACAGTACATGGCAACTGTACACAACCACTCAGGGCATGCTGTGAATACTGTACCCAACTGAAGCTTCCAGGAGAATTCAGGGAGGCAGAGTGTACTTGACCAAATTGTTACTTGTCAGTACCATGGGTTTTTTAAATGAACAGGGACTAAGCCTCATCTGAAAGACAGTAATTCCAGCAAAAGTGGTCTTAGTACCATATTAAGTGATGTGTTCAATGACTTGAAAGAATGTCATCCAATGAAATTAGCACCACTTCCTGCAACAGCTTGTGTTTCCATGGAGGTCTCTCTCTAGGCCAGGGGTTTGGCACACGGCTCGCCAGGGTAAGCACCCTGGCGGGCCGGGCCAGTTTATTTACCTGCTGATGCGGCAGGTTCGGCCGATTGCAGCCCCCACTGGCCACGGTTCGCCGCCCCGGGCCAATGGGGGCGGCGGGAAGCCACGGCCAGCACATCCCTCACCTGCGCCGCTTCCCGCTGCCCCCATTGACCTGGGACGGCGAACCTCAGCGATTGGGGGCCGCGATCGGCCGAACCTGCCGCGTCAGCAGGTAAGTAAACTGGCCCGGCCCGCTAGGGTGCTTACCCTGGCGAGCTGCATGCCAAACGTTGCCGACCCCTGCTCTAGGCTGACACTGCCAAGTGTGTGAGATCAGACAAAATCACAGCCCAAGCCAGTATGGCTTAAAGCAGGGGTTCTAAACCCTTTTCTTTCTGAGCCCCGCCTCAACATGCTAGAACAACTCCAGGCCAGAGCCCAGCGGGGCGGGGACAGGACTCGGGGCTCCAGGCCAGGGATGGGAACCCTCGGGCATAGGTGTAGTTTGACTTCTATTTGGGGGGGAGAGGGAGGGGCAAGGGCCAGCAGGGCTGTATCCAGCTATGAACAGCGGGGTCCAAGAAGAGAGCGCCACCTCCACCCCGTGACTCACCTCAGCAGGCCACCTACCTGTCTGGAGCTGTGTGCCAGTGGCTGCTCCCTGAGGGCTCTGCTGGGCCCAGCTCTGACCAGCTGCGTGAGCAGACAAAGGGGGCTGGAAGCTGAGAAGCAGCCACAACACCGGGCACTAGCAGGCGGTTGAGGGAATGCCATGGCTGCCTACTCTATGGCGGCACCACCTGCCAGAGGAGCAGCTGCCCCACACTACCTGGCTCTGGCTTCCCGCCTAGAACCTGGCTAGAGGGCGGGTGCTGCGGGAGAGGCGGCGGCAGTGGGGTGGAGCTGCCCCCAGGACTGCCCCACTCTGGCACTGCAGTTTGGGGGCGGGGGGCAACAACCTTGTGCCCCCTCAACTCTGCCCATGGGCTCAAGGTTTCTGCCCACGTCGGGATTTCAGCCCCGGCTTCAGGGGCGGGGGAGTTCAGGGTTTCAGCCCTGCGCTGCTCCCAGCTTCAGCCCCGCAGAGGTGGGATGGGGTGTCAGGCTGCACTGCTGCCCACTTCAGCCCCATGGGGGGGGGGGGGGGGGGAAAGAGAGTGACGGTGCTGCCGGGGCTCAGGGCACCGGGTTTCAGCGGCGGGGCCCTGCAGACCCCCACTTGAGAACCGCTGGCTTAAAGAATTCAGATGAAGACTGAAATGTAACAGAGATACATAAGTAAGTGTAAACTGCACTCTGAAATAAATACAATCTTTTTAAAATGTTCTCCCCTTCAATTCTGTACTACCAATTGCCAAGCCCCAAACAGAACATATTTCCTGTCTTTTGATCAGTGCTATCTTTTCTTAAGAGGCATTTTGAACCTCTAGGTGGCTAACTGTTTGACTTTCAACCTTTGATAGGCCAAGAAATATCTCAGATGTTTTCTCCCAACAGTTAATAAATATTTTGTTTGTATTTTATTACACAGGCGACTCCTCAATCCAATAATTCAGACTGATTTACAAGCATCAAGTAGCATCAACCTCATTTACGCAGAATTGTTTAATAATCATTCAAATAAAACATAAAAATGGTAAAAACCACTTTGTTTTCCACATTGGTCAAAAGATTAAAAATTTAAGACATTTTATGAAAGTATTTATTATCTATAAACAAAATATGTTACATATTAAGCCTCACTTACATGTAACTGGAATATATCCATATCAATTTGCATATTAAAATTAATATTGCACCCAATTTAGAAGACTGACACTTGTATTGTTGACCATTCCCACATCTCTCAATGAGAGAAATTGAAATTATACACTTCCTTTTCTTTAAAATTAACTATACTGCTCCCATCCATTTACTTATTAAAAGAAAAAACTGTAAACTTTCTTGCATTTGCGCCATTAAAATTATGAAATGTACACTTCTTTGCCGATATCTAAAAGATTAACTGTACACATTGGGTTTATGCCCTATTAAAAAACATTGGAACAGTTATTAATGCCGGTGTAAGTCAGTATTATATTAAAAAAGGTGAAACATTTATACATCTTAAAGTTAAGGAAACTAGGTGAGCGAGTGAGTGAGAGAGAGTGTGTGTGTAATATGTACAAAAAAAGGACACTGTTGAACAATTACCAAATGAAGTATGTTCAACTTAAAAGTGGACTATTCTTCCTTATCTAGTCTTACAATGTGTATTGCATTATGAAACTCAACTGAATGAACAATCACATCTGTCAATTCAAAAGGCAGTTTTCCAATAACCAAATAACTTCATAAAATACTGTACAAGAAGGTAGACACACAAATATTTCAGGGAAAGTGTTTCAAAAACTCCAGATCACTCTCCTCCTGAGACACAGAGAAGTTATTTAAAGAATAAACCAAGCCAGTGATGGAGCCGTAAGAGTGAAAAAAGTGCAATAGACAACCATTTTGTAAACAGGAATGGACTGTAACCACACCTATAACTGTGATTGTATTTTCACTAAAATGTGTTAATCTGTTCCGAGTATGTGAGTGACTACAACATACCACCATGGAGCCTAATTTAATTGTATAAAGGGTCAGATGGCATGGCTCCCCCAAAGGAAAAAAAATATTAATCTAATTCACCTTTACCATTGTATAAATAAAATTGTTTAACAAAGTGGCACATACAGTTTGATTGCTTCTCAGCTGTTCATCTTTAAAGTAAGGTATGAAATGTGTGCTGCAATTTTATTTCATGATTCTAATTTAAAAAAAAAGGGATAAAATTTAACAGTTCCGAGCATCATTTAAAAAATTAAAACTCTAGGTTTTTAGACCCTAGAATTTTATATATCCTTCAGTTTCACATTATATTTGCACAAGGATTAGGATTTATTTAAAAAACAAAACAAAAAAACACCTCTTGGTTTTATTATTTTTCAATAGTCCCAAACCAAGCAGTTTTGTAAGAAAATTGTGAAGTCTTCATAGCCTCATGTCATCTGGTTTTTAAAAAAATCCTGAGTCTTCCATAAAAAATAAACATTCTTTGTGCAATCATTTTCCTAAAAAGCCTGTCTTCTAGAACTTAAATGCTAGACAATTATCAGCTGGTTTCACCAACTTGTCTACCTTCAGCCACCTTGTGGCGTAGCACAGCATCTAAAGGTGCCCGTTTTTTACGTATGTTACGTCCAGAAGCAATAAGATCAGCATATCCCCGTTGATGTGAGAAAGCATAAGCAGAACGACGGCTTGATATCCCTCGACGAAAAGTGCTCTGCCTTCGCTTCCACTGTTCTTCAGCCTTGTATTTCTTACGGTTCTTCTGAATCTTTATGAAAGGAAAATTTGTAACAGGTTAATTTAGAGGGAAAATAGGTGCTCATTTGTACTTAACATCTTGGGAACAACGTGATGGTAACTTTAAAGTGTTACAAGTTTTATAAAAGAGTTATTTTCTTGTTAAAATTTACCTGAATTAAAACCAGAAGCACATGTTAAAAAAAGTGTTTTTAAATTATTTTATTTTGCATTTTTATTAACTTTTTAAGGCATTCCAAGCTAGAGTGGGCATGTTGTGTAGTAAACAAAATGAAAAATTTGATATTTGTATCTAAGCTTATTTTCTTCTTTACAGATGGCAATAGCTTTAAAAATAAAATCTAAAAGACAATAGGATTTTAGTAATCACAATCGTTATTCCATGTGGGGCTCTCTTGCCAGTTCTAGGTAAAAACAAACAAACAAACACAAACCCAAAAAGAAACCACTGCTGCCTCTTGCCACAAACTTAAAGTGGTAAATACAAACAAAACTATAATATAGTCTGAAGCCAAAAATGGCAGTTTTTTTATCCAAAGTGAGCCTGGGAGGGTTTTTGTATTCGGTTTGCAATCTGGACACATAGCAGTGGCTAAGTATAGGGAAGACAAATATATGAAAGCCTGTTTTAATAGTTGTGGCAGACATGTGTCTGGCCATAGCAGAATGTCAGGGCACTGGTATTAAGATAAGGATTATTTAGAAAGTTTCGGACCTATGGATGGGCTCAGCACTAAAATACTTAAGATCATGATTAAATAAAAGTATATATAAAATTCTGCAGACGATCCAATGTTAACAATGAAGATTCTCAAACCCCATTCCCCCACCCCTCTCTCTCTCTCTCTCTCTCACACACACACACACACACACACACCCCATCACTCCCAACCAGCCCAATTACCAGAAAGTATTTAGTTTGCCTGGAAACTGCCTGCACCTCATTCTGCTGGCTGTGGATGTGATGGGGATGCTAGAATAGGCTTCCTTAGATCAGATATGGGTATCATCACTTTAGTGTGAGGACAGACACAAAGTCATGCTTTAAGCAGCAACTAGAAAACTCCCTGACCAAGAAATTCCCACATTTATTAAGCTCCCCACTGCAACACATCCTGGTCCTCTCTCGTAACTGTTGATGACCAGGAACTCTCTGGCTACTTCACATCCTATTTTCTTTCTAATAAAAAATTAAAACTTAAATTATCAACCGTGTATACCAGGGGTGGCCAAACTTACTGACCCTCTGAGCCACTTACAACAATCTTCAGAAGTCCGAGAGTCATGGCGTGCCAGTCAGAGTGGGGCTTTTGCTTTGAAGCAGGGTGGTGGGGCTAGGAGCTTCTGCCCTGTGGGGAGGGGGTCTGAGGGCTTCAGCCCCATGGGGTGTGCCTGCTGGGGATTCAGCCCCTCTCCTGCTGAAGCCATGATATTCGGCAGGTGCACCCCACAAGACTGAAGCCCCAAGACCCCCCATCTCACCCGGGCAGAAGCCCGAAGCCCCACCACACTGCTGCAGGGCAGAAGCCCCGAGCTCCCCCCAAGTCTGGTAGATGGAGAATGGAGGAGAGGCTGTAGGGGGTACTCCGTGGGCCGCAGTTTAATTGTAAAAGAGCCGCATGCTGCTCGTAAGCCACGGTTTGGCCACCTCTGGTGTGTATATATATATACACACACACACACACACACACACACACACACACACACACACACACACACACACTAAAAATAAACGTCAAATTCCTTAAAACTATTTACACTAGTATGTCCCCTTATGAATTGCATTTACATAGTCCTGAGCAGTATTTTAAAGATCAAGTCTTTGAGGGGGTCTGACCAGTCTTCAGACAGTGTCCTCATTTCTGTTGAGTTTCCCTGTGGAGGGGGCTCAGTTCCTGACAGGTCCCAGATCCCCTCGGTGTTGTGTTGGGAAATACTGAAAATGAACCAGAGACCCCTGGAGAAGTCCTTTTGGAGTTGCCATTAGGTAACATTTGGGAGTTTCTGCCAAGTTCAGAGTAATTCTGAAACTCTGGCAACTTTTGGGCCACACTGTGTTCCCTGGTCTCAGTTCAGAAAGTGCTTTTGTTTTGTGCTGAACATTGAAGTATTGTTGCTGCCAAATTTTTATTTTAGCATTCCATTTTCTAAATTCCTTCAGGTATGCCCACTTCAGTTTAAGCTGTATCGGAGCCACAGGTAGATATCGTCCCATTAGAAGTTCTACTGGAAATAATCCAGACACAAGCGGTGCTAACCGATATGCCTGTGGTGCTTTATATGAGTCCACTGATTTTTGCAGAAGTCTTTTTAAATCTGAAATGCTCTCTCCACCTCCCCGCTGCTCAGGGTATAGTGTGGACTACTATTACAATGTGCAAAATCCAAATCCTATGCAAAGGCTAGGAATGTTTCATAGGGTTACCATATTTCCACAATCAAAAGAGAGGACACTGGGGGGGGGGGGGGAGAAGAGAAAGCCCCGCCCCTGCCCCGCCCCCATCCACTCCCTCCCACCCCCTGACTGCCCCCCTCAGAACCCAACCCCCCCGCTTCTTGTCCCCTGACTGCCCCCTGCTGAGAACCCCCCCACCCTAACTGCCCCCCTAGGGCCCTACCTGTCCCCTGACTGCCCCGACCCTTATCCACTCGCATGGGTGGCAGGGTTGTAGAAATTTTGGTGGTGCCCAGAACCCCCCCCCCCCACCTGCCTAAGGCTCTGGGAGGGGGATTGGGTGGGGGGAGGAGGTCTGGGGTGCAGGTCCTGGACTGGGGATTAGGGTGCAGGAGGGGTGCAGGCTCTGGGATAGAGTTTGGGGGTGGGAGGTGGTGCAAAGGGAGGGGGTGCAGGCTTTGGGAGGAAGTTTGAGGGAAGGAGGAGGTGTGTGGGAAGGGGGAGGGGGTTTGAGGATAGGAGGGGATGCAGGGGTGAGGGCTGTGGGTCTGAGGATGAGGGGTGCATGATGCAGGAGGGGGCTCAGGGATGGAGCAGAGGATTCGGGTGTGGGGGGATGAGGGCTCTGGCTGGGGATGAGGGGTTCATGATGCAGGAGGAGGCTCAGGGCTGGGGCAGAGGATTAGGGTGCGGGGGGATGAGGGGTTTGGGGCGTTGGAGAGGCTCAGGGCTAGGGTGGAAGGGCAGCCTGCCTTCCCATTAGTGAAAGGGGGACGCTAGGACCCAGGGGCAGCAGACAGCAGTTGCTGCTGGCTCTGGCAGTACAAGCACGCAAAGGAGAGGCAGGCAGGGAGGAAGGGGGCTCACGGGGGGGGACATGCGGAGGGGGGGTGGCAGGTGGAGGCCGGGGACCCATCCAACACTCCCCCGCTCCCTGACTGCCCCCCTCCCCGGACTCCCCTTACCATTCTGGCTCTACGTGTAGGCAAAACACGCTGCCCGGTGGGTCGGTTTGTGTGTTACACAGGGCTGCAGACAGAGGAAGGGGGGAGCAGGGGAGGGCTCTGGCTGCTGGAGGCCAATGGGAGCGGCTCAATCGGCCCAGCTGCCCAATCAGCAGCCGCACTCTGCATGGAAGGGAAGGAGGGAGGCGAGGGAGGAAAACCCCCCCGGACATTTTAACCTTGTTACCAATTCCTCCCGGACGGCTATTTAGAGACTCAAAAGCCAGACATGTCCGAGGAAATACGGATGGATGGTAACCCCATGTTTCAGAATGTTGTCTTGTAAATATTGACTTCAGTTTCTGTATGACCTGTGCTGAGGAAGTTTGTGTAAGTATAATCACGTCAATATATCTGGAGAAGTAATAGACTACAATAATGTACGTATGACCTTTCCAGAAAAAAAAAAAATCTGCTGCTACCCGCTGCAAAGATCTGTTAGAGAACTTTGTAGACAGTAATGGTTCTAGTGATTGTTCTTCCTTGTTACATACCTTGCAACCCTCTGCTGAGGTCTGAATTTGCCTACTCAAACTGGGCCACCATATGGATTGTTGTGCTCATCCCCTGCACTTGCTTTTTGCCATTGGTGCATTCCAGTTTCTCTATTAGGTGTAGTCCTTGTATTGCTGGCAACCCAGTTGAGGGAGCTGTCAGTCTTTGTATTACATATATTATTGGTGGAAGACTTTTCTGTCCTTTCTCCAGGTTTCCAAGGAACTGGCCACAAACATCCAATGTATTGTTCCTAGCTCCATGTAGAATCTTATTTGATCTTTGCAGATCTCTGTTCCGGGATTGCTTACGATTTTTATTTATGTATTGAATTGCAGTGATTGCTGCCCCAGTATCAGTTTTAAATTAAAGGTTTAATCTATTTTGATGCCTGCTTGCGTACCAAGGTGTTCTCTATTCTATTGAGAATATAGCCTCTAAAAGTACGGGCTTGTCTGATAACACTCCCTCTTAGCTTGTGACCTGCAGGAAGTCCCATTTTCTGGCATCTCCTACATCGTCTCTTTGGCTGGACATTGTTGACGGCTATGGCATGTGTCTTGCTGCATCTTCCACAGCTTTTCCAAGTTTCCCTCCTATTAAGGTTCTTTGGTCTCTCGCTCTCTAGTTGTGCCCTGTTCTTATTTTCTAATTTATGTCTTTCCTCTTTACTATATCAATATTGTCTGATGCAGTCTCCCATATGCTGCTAGCATATAAATTATATTGCTGTTTCTTTATGGTTTCTTGTATTCTCACTTTTGCTAGTGTGACATTTGGATCTACTGAAGCTGTGCTCATAAACTGAATTATTTTATGCCAACAACTATCCTGTCTCCTATTTGTTATTCTTTTAATGCTTTGTATTTGCAATGTTCAGCATGCCTACGAAATACAGTAATGAAAATCACAGTTGTTTCTCTTTGTTCCTGGAACCTCCTATTAAATTTGGCCCTTTCATATGTAATAGTCTGTCTGTCTACGAAATGGCCGACAAAAGCCTCTTTCACTTTTGTGTAGTCTCTCTTTTCCTCATCAGTGAGGGGGTGAGGTACATGGATGTCTTCAGCAGCATCACCCACCGCAAATGGTACCAGGTATTTTTGTGCTTTATCTGTTAAACCTGAAGCACTCTGGAATTGCTCAACTCTCTGGCTTGAGAGAGCCAGCTGAGATACCAAAAATCAAGCCCCTCAAACAGAGCCATTTGCACTATGGACTCCATTGCTGTGATAGGGCTTTATCTCCTTCTTGATGCAGCTTTCTTGGCGCAGGTCTGTTGTCTGATCTTCCACTTTCCCTACTGACTCACCACACTGTCAGTCTGTGTGTGTGTGTGTGTGTGTGTGTGTGTGTGTGTGTGTGTGTGTGTGTCTTTTCTTTCAGTCACTCCCCACCATTGAGAGATATGGAGAAAAGGGGCATACTGTTTGGGAGGGAAGATCTTCACTCTTCTACCCTACAGAACAAAGAGAAGAGGAAGGAGAGAATAAGAAGTTAAAGAAAGGAAAAGAGAGAAATGTCAGCAGGTGAGGTAGAGGTGGCAGAAGGAAATACATGTGGGCCAGCACTTACTGAGGAAGACAGCAGATCAGACAGAGGCAGAAACAGACTTAGTGGGAGAGTATTGAGAAGACCATCTCAAGGCACTGACACTCCTTGCTCCATTGCAGTGGCAAAGCAACAGAGCACCAATCTCTAGCAAGGTTCCCAAACTGCCAGTTTGGTTAGGATTTAAAAGAGAACCCCTAAGTTGCCATTTTAGGGTGTATTCAGGCTCATGAGGAAGTCAGATGCACAATCCTAATTAAATTATCCTTATAGAACATAAGAACAGCCATACTGGGTCAATCAAAGGTCCATCAAGCCCAGTATCCTGTCTTCCGACAGTGGTCAATGCCAGGTACCCCAGAGGGAATGAACAGAACAGGTAATCATCAAGTGATCCATCCCCTGTCGTCCATTCACAGCTTTTGGCAAAAACTTATTTTCTGAACATTAAGAATATTATTGACTTATATAACTAAATACAGTTCAAATAACCAAATTTTTCTACTTACTTTATCACTTTCTGAAGGCCAAATTGTCATTGACAAAAATCTTAGTGCAACAACAGGAAGCAAACAAATTGCAACTGACAAAAGTATTGTCAACCAGAGATATGGCTGTCTTAGAGCATTTGGAGCAGTCCCTGGGAAAAGTAAGAGTGAAAGTTAGTCTGTATCTGTTTTCAATTAAATTTATACAGCACAACAAATTAAATTCATGTTTCCTGCCCTGAAATGTATAATTGAAGTATTCCAAATGTGTTTGAATATAACCGTATCAAAATCTAAAATAAGCCACTACCAAGAAAAAGTTTGAGGTAAGGAGAGAGCCCAGCAAATGTGCTACAAATTTATAACAACATTTGTATTTCCTTTTCAATGTATTAACTTATAAAACTCTTTAAGGGATAAGTTAGGGTGAGAACAAGTATGTGGCTGGCACATGTGGTTTTTTTTATTACTTTTAATGGGCAAAAACTGTGATTAAGAGAAACCTCTAGGATCATTGTAATATACATACAGCGTAGTGCAGTTCAAACTTAATGTTTAATTTAAGCAACCAGACAGAACAAATTCTAAAATCTGAAGCACTTTTAAAAAGCAGAGGATGAAGATCATGACTATGTTGTACAGGAAGCAACACAGGATTTTTCTCAGATTGATTTTGATATCGAACTGAAAGTAATTTGCACAGGGATGTAGTCACAACTGAAACCAGTATGCAGCAGGAAATTTGTTATGCACAAATATGATATGTAAAAAGCAACAAAGAGTCCTGTGGCACCTTATAGACTAACAGATGTATTGGATAAGGAGCCACAGGACTCTCTGTTGCTTTTTACAGATCCAGACTAACACAGCTACCCCTCTGATACTTGAAATATGATATGGTTTCAAGTAAGTTTCGGCACCTGACAGTCTTTGGGAAGATAAGTCTAAAGCCCATTGCACATCCACTCACTTACCCAGGTCACAAATTAAAAAGGCGGGAAGGGTGAAGGACAATGGGCAAAAAAAGGTAATCTCAAGCATGTTCAGTAAGCACATAAGGCACTTAAAGTATTACCAACCCAAACCAGTTACAAATTTGGAGTCAGGCCCCCCAAAATCTTGAGACCTTTTTAGAAATAAAAAGTTTGGAATTCTTTTTATTTGCCTTCTAGTTTTTGATCCTTTAGGGTGCAGTTGGGTTACATTTTCAAGCCTTTTCACAGCAAAGAAGCCTAGAAAAATTTGCTTGAGAATCATATGTTCTTTTTTAAATTATAGCTAAAGTTATAGGAAACATCAAATGTCATGAGATGTGATACAATTGCATGAGTAGGCAACTTAGATTCACCTTTGAACCTTACACCCACTGATGTGCAGGAGTAACTTGGCAGCCACAGAGCAGCCTTCAATGTAGGATCACAGGTTTCCCTTTACTCTGTGCTGCAGATCACTTTTTACTTTGTTCCTTTGTACGCAACACCCTACACTGCACAACACAGGTAGTTACTTCAACAAAACCATTTTGATTAAGACACACATGTTGACCCCGTATAAACTAGGCAATGTTTTTCTAAAGTGAGTTAACATTCACCTCTACTTACTGGGCATCAAATCACATCTGATAAACTGATATTTTGATACTGTGTTTACTCTAGTTACATAACCATTTGAGGTAGAACGCAAGAATACAAAACAAAACACTGACCTGTAAACTGAAAGCTAGATGGGAAGAGAACATGTATTCCAGCACTGTGAAGGTCGAACATGATACCAAAGTAAAGTGCAATACTCCCAAATATTGAGAAAGCATTAACAAAAGTCCAGTAAGAGGTATCCAAACCCATCTGAAAGTAAATCAGATAACTCACAATGAATTTCTGATGTAGAAGTCAGAAGCATGTAATTGAATATTCTGCAAACTATCTGTTATGCAGATTCTTGGGTCACACTATTTATTATATAGTTTTAATACAATATAGAATATTCTGTGAATATACCAGAGAGGAAGATAGTAACCAGGCAAAAGTATATCAATATGCAAAAAGATTTAAACTGAATGATAATTAAGTGTTTATTCTCACAAAGATGTGCTTTCAGAGCAGCAGGGGAGATCATGAAGATAAATGTACTTGCCTGAAAATTGACTGCAACTATGAGAGAAGAGGCTGCAGTGACAGCAAATGATTGGTAGTCTGAAGGTGCCTCTCCATCTTGCCCCATGGTTTGAAGATAAGCTCCGTACGGTATGAAGAAAATAATCAGTGATGTTATAATTCCATGTATTAAGCTTACAAAGAATTTCTTGTAGTTAAAAAGCAAGTCTTGCTGTCCAGATATATACAAACCAGGGAACCGAAGACTAAGTTTGTCACTCACATCCTTAATAAAAGAAAAGTTACAGCAGTTAGAAATAAATCGGTGCCATAGAGCCTGAAGCACTGTATAACTCTTCCCCCATCAACATTTAGCTTTAGGGTGGGAGGATAGGGGAGTTAAGCAAGACAAGCCAACAGATTACCTCCGTATTAATCCCAAAAGTGATAAAAATCTGAAGCTTAAAAAAAAAAATACAGAACTTGAATTCATATATGCATATATGAATGCAAGCTATATTTTTAAATAGTTAGAAAATGGACAGAGACTCTAGAATAGCAGTGTGTTGGTATAGAAATGAAAGGAAGAAATGCCACCAAAACCTAGACTTTATATTTATTCAATATGAATATTGAATATGAAGATCTAAGAATATGGTACATTTTTCCTTCCATCACTCAAATGATTTACCATTTCTATATCTTCCATTCACACCTATGTGTAAATATTTCCATAATAGTGTGCAAAAATGCCCAGCATAATGGAAAGAGTCTATTATAATATATAAATGCAAAAAGGTAGTGCTAGCACATTTTTGTGGGAAATGCAACTCAATTTCCTTGCCTTTTTCTTTTTTAAATCTCTAACGCATACATACTGCATGAATTTATTGAAATTTCTTTTCTTCTACACCTCCCCCCCACCATAAAAATGCACAGCATTTCTATGCATGCAAAATCTATAGACAAGCCAAATTTGGAAAAATCAAGCAAATCTAAAATAAAATCTAAGACCCATTCAGATTAAAAATAAAATATTGCAGTTTTCAGCATAATTTTTTTTTGCCAAATTTATTCCCATTGAAAATGGTTTTAAAAATAGAAATACCTTCTAACACTATAATCGAAGATAAATAATGCAAGTATACTTCATAATCAACCCCATTAATGTCATTCTACAGTACTGTACATACATATTGGCCCTGATTCAGCAAAGCACTTAAATATATGGCTAACTTTAACCATGTACTTCAGTTCTGTTGAAGTCAGTTGGAATTATGTGCTGAACTGTTTTGCTGAATCAGGCCATTGTGAAGAAAGCTATCACCATCCAATTCTAATCTACACTTATGGAGATGTATTCCTTTCAATTAAGTTATGCGTTAATACTACCAATGGGATTAATGGGACCTGCCCTCTAGCAAGTGACTGAACAGAAAGTCACAGCAATTGTTATGTCAGGTATTTCTAGTTATTAATGAAAAGATACCTACAACATTTTCAATTAGCTTCATGGAGAAAAGCTGTCTGCTAAGACCTACAAACATTTGAGCAGATCAATTCAACTCTGAACGTATTTGAAGTTGGTTAGCTTTGTCTAGTCTAGCAGGTCACGCCTTATTGTCCTCTAATAAATAGGATATCTAGCAACCTAAAAATGTCACAGATTAGAAGTAAAAGTTACTTCAATTATGTTTACTCTGATCTTTTTCTTTAACAATTGCTTCTAAAATTCATTTGGAATTTTTTTTCTTAATAGCATAGTAGTATACCTGGTCAAGCAAGCCAACCAGAAGAACTGGAAGACTGGAATATAACACGTTGTAAAGCGTGATAAACCAATCTTCATAAGCGGTCTGCAATAGAAAATAAATATCAATTTATTAATTAGATATTACTTTATATTTAGTTGCATCATTTTCATTTAAAAAGTTAATTCAGAAACAATCTAATCTAAACAAGAATATTAAGAAAACTGATTGAATTGCCAGGTTTTGTGGGTTTAAAGTTAATGTGCATTAACCCACCAGGCCTCTAGGGTCTTGAAATAGTTCTTTGAGCTTGTGTGTTAAAATACACACCCTTTTTACTAAAGCAGCATAATATACAGGTGACCATTAAAAGGACAGAATTTGTTCCCTAGCTACATACATTCAACTTCCACTGGTCAGCAACAGTTACACAAGTTGATCTGAGAACAGATTTTGACCACAAGTGTACTATACCAGCAGTGATCACATTAAGAACTGATACCTTACAGATGTAATTAAAACTAGTGGAAACTCCGTTTCAATTCCATAGGAAATTCTGACATTTGTACATTTTTGTTATTGTTGTCCTGAATCAGAACAAAGAGTCCAACTTTAGAAATTCTCCCTGAAAAGAAGTCTCTGAACAAGTTTCATTTGGGGCCAATCAAAACGTTTAGTTTCAAGTTCAGCCTTAAATTTAATATAAAATTGGGGTAGGGGGAAATTAAAACAAAGCATTTGGATTGGGTCAAAATGTTTTGCCCTTTGTTTTGATTTTAAAAAAACAACACCTTTTGTCAACATAGACATGTTCCCACTAATATTTTCTGTGGGAAAATGTTAGTGAGAAAATTTTTGACCAGCTCCAGGAAAAAAACTAAAAAATATACTATTTTATTAGTTTTGTTTACAGTGTTTATTTTTATTCCTCAGAACATCTGCATGAAAACTGAGCGGTTACTTACCTGTACAGTAACTTGAGTTCTTCAAGATGTTTTATCCCTATGGGTGCCCTACCATACGAAGTGTGCACACCCGTACACTCTTGATAGGAGTGTTTAGTCAGCAGTTTCCACGGGGCCATGCCAGCACACTATACTTTCTTGGGCTCTGGTGCAAGGGCACATAGGGAGAGAACCATCCTGCTGTTGCTCCAGTTCCTTCTCAACTACGAAGCCCAGAAGACTGCAGCAGAGCACTCACAGGGACAAAACATCTCAAAGAACTCAAATTACTGTACAGATAAGCAACCTCTCCTTTGAGTTATTGTCCGTATAGGTGCTACATTGTTGGAGAGTGTGGAGACAGGTGCTGAGAAGGCGGATCCAACACAATTCTGAGGACAGTGTCACCAAAGACTATCTGCTCTGAAAGCTGGTAGGATAGCAAGTGCCTGGTGAACCTGTGAATGGAGGACCAGGCTGCTGCCCTGCAAATGTCCACAATGAATAGGTCCTTAAGAACGGCTATCCAGTGGATTGGGCAGTCACAGCATGTTCAGGTGGTATTTTCTATATAAGACACAACTCTAAAAAATATAAACATATGGGCAAATAGTGGTAGCACCTGTATAAAAAAATGTTATTAAAAAAAAAAAAAGAATCCAAAAACAATACTTTGTTCAAAAATTACTCCTTTTAAACAAATCTTGCTCTGTTAAACCAAACTCTAAAGAATATAGGAGTTTGTCAACCTCCTGGTCTTAAAAATATATATAGGCAAAGGTAAATATTATTAAGCTATGCTTTCAGAATCCAGGCTGTGTTACTCGCTAACCTGTGTCAAATGTAACAAAAAAGTTTGAAAAAAATGTTAAAAAAAAAAAAAAAGGCAGGGTAAGCTTTTGCCTAAAGGGGGAGTAGAACTAAAGGTAGCCCCAACCTCACCTTTTGACAAAAACACTCCACTCTTTTTAAACAAATCCTTCAAAAATTTGTGCACAGTCTTTGAACTAAACAAGCCTTAGCTAATGTCTGCACCATTTCAAACCTAGAAAATAAATTGTCTCGATATATTCTAATATACAAACCCTTTAGTGCTGCCAAAAAAAACGCAGCAGCAATTTGGTTGTTATGAGAGGCATGTAATAATTCTTATCTCCGCCTCCGGAAAAAAAAAAAAAGCATCTCTACAAAAAAACCTAAACCAAACAAAAACAAAAAAGCAAACCATTTAAAAAAGTGCTTGCTACAAATACACAAAGCCAGCTAAAAATAGTAAAAATGGCGCTTCAAAAATGAAAAAAAAAAAATCCTGGCAAATCAGGCTAAAAATTAACTCTGCAAAAGCTAAAAAAAATTAAACAGTTAAACTTTATAAACATATACAAAAAATTCTTGGTTTCTTTGCAGCCATTCTTAAAAAAAAAAATTGGCCCTTTTCCAAAATGCCACCGCCATTCAAATAGGGCATCTATGTCAACAAAAAAATATGTTCTGCTATGTTACCAATAACACAAAAGCCACTACTGGCTGGTGTATGCAACTATTGCTGCTCTAATAATTTTTTTTTGCTATATTGCTGCGTGTGTATAAGGCCAACGGTAACACTTGCCAGACTAAATACCTGAATAGTAACCCCTCACAACGAAAGGTTAATTCAGGGTCAAGGGGGAAAATGTCACAATCACAGTGAAATTGCCCCCCTGGTATCCCCTGGGTAAGTACCAGCATGGTATATTGCTAATGCCTATATATGCATAAATTTTTTTTAAAAGGGGTTAAAGGTGTAAATATAAAGACTAAACCAAACAAACCTAAAAAAAAATGGCAAAAGCCAATAAATTAAAAAAACAACAGTCTCGCAACCCTAAAGCCAATATATTTTAAAAAACCTAAAAAAGCCGCAAAAGGCTGGTTCAAACTAGTACAGAAAGCACAAAATCCAAAAATCCCTAAACAAAAACGCCCTCAAAAAAACCCAGGGCTTAGAACCCTCCCAAAAGCTAAAGCAAAACAAAAATCAACAGCAAACCCTAAACGGCCTATGCACAAAACAAAAAACTCATCTATCCTTCCCCCTCTTCTTACGTTACATCCAAGCTTGGCCCAGCCTTAAATTATACATGTGTAAGTATAAAAATGGGTTAGGGCTCGGGCACTAACGCTTTCTTCCTTCCTTTAAGTAACATAAAAAGCACCCAGCACTCACCGCTATTATTTTATTAATAAAGCTTTAAACCTAGTCACTTGATGTGCTCCTTCATCTCCTCCCCTAAAAATCCTGCGGCCTCAGCCTAATTACCTAAAGCCCCAGGCAAATTGGTAACATAAATCAGTCACACTAGCAAAGGCCAAAATAAACCTTTCACAGCCAGGTGAAGCCTAATGGAGATCAGTGACAACCCAGGTGTTTTTAAATCCACAGGTAATCAAGAATGTCTGTAAGGAGAGATTCAGAAGCAAATATAAAAATCAATGGGCACTCCAGACTTGGAAGCACCTCCATTTCTGCAGGTTTTCTTTGTGGCTGGTTTCCTGCTGCTCAGGAGTACAGAGTGAACTTCAGGAGAGGAGACCAATTTTATTCCCAAGAACCATCAAGGAGTCAGGCCTTGAGATGCAGGCATGAGAGACTTGGGTGGGTTATGGTGCCGGAGTCTTGTGTGAGATCCATTGAGAAAGAAAGGCAAAGAGGGGTTCACAGAGACAGACCAAGCATATCTGGGAACCACACTTGCCTTGGCCAGGATAGTACTATCAGGACAGCTACTGCCTGGTCTTGCTTCAATTTGCTTAGAGCCTTGAGGCTCAATGGTGTTGGAGGATAGGCATACAAGATGGATGGTGTTGCAAACAAATCCACCTCCAGGAGACCTCAAGACTGGCAAATGCTTTGAAAGACCAAGTTGCTGAGTTCCCACTCATTGTTCTGGTGGAAGTGCCTGCTCAGGGACTCTGCTACTATGTTTTACAGACCCAGCAGGTAGACCATTGAGATATCTATGCAGTGGGACAATGCACCATTTCCACAGTCTCAGTGATTCTGCACATAAGGATTGGGATCTTGCTCCCCCATGATGATTTGTATAGTACATTGCCACTCTGTTGTCTGACCCACGGGCCTCAAGGAGTGCTCCCATCTATCTTGCCTCCGCTTTCGAGATCTGCTTTTAAACCTGGTACAGACCTTGCTGGATCCGAGAGTGTCAGAGGCCACTGGAATCCACATTGCTGATGGGGGGAAACACTTGTGGGAGGTCTGGAAGGGTTTGAAACCTGGGTTCTTTAGCATAACCCAAGCAGGGAAGCCACAGACAACAATGGCTAAGGGTAGAAGAGCCTGGCTGCCCCAAGGAAGAATAGGGGGAACCCTCCCAAAAGCACAAATCTCTGCTAAAACTAAATAAAACAAGTAAAATAAAAATAAAACAAAAAGGAATCTCATAAAATACTGAGGAAGCTGAAAACAAGTAGTGGACACTGCAATCCCTATCTCGAACCGAGGGTGGTTGAGAAGAAACTGGAGCAGTAGCAGGTTCCACCACTCACTACTTACCTTTGCATTGGCATAAGGATGTACAGAGTGCAGGCACAAACTCGTTTGCACTGCTGACTAAAATCTCTGATCAAGAGTGCACGAGCGCATGCACGTCCTACCATGGAGCACTCATGGTGACAATAACTCCAAGAAAAACAGATATTTGGTTTGGGGAATTCTCTTGCTGTTCCCTATTTCTTCCCCACATTAAGTTAATGTTCTGTGCTACAGTCATTTTCTCTCCATCTTATTTCCCACAGAAGTCACTATCTCCATTTTGTTAGTTTGCATGTGGCTTCTATGAATATGACTAGTAGGAAAACATTAGCAGGTGGATGAGCTCCCTAAACTAAGTTCCCAACAGTAAAAAGAATGCATATACATATGCACACAGAAGTAAGAATGAGAGAGAGTGTTGCTAAGTTTCCCCCCCATATACATGAGCTTACTGTTGTGAGAGTTTACCACAGCTTGACACGATATAGATACTTAGCATAAAGTGTTTGAGAAGGTTAACACAACTGAAAAATAAATGTGCTAATAAGAAGACTGGTGTACTCAATGACTGTTGTACTCCATTCCCTCCTACCTCAGTATGATGCCTATTAGGGGCAGATCCTCAGACCCTCACTCATGCAAATAGCAGTACTGACCTCATGGAACTACTTGCCTGATTAAATCCCTGATTCTACAAGTTGGTCCACTTGGGAAGAGGAGCTTGCGGGCTGTGATCTTCCCTTGTAAGCTTTTTGGGGTAGGGACCTTGTCTTAATATATACAGATTAGTGCAACACAAATTAGTGCAAATAATACACAAATAATAGTCTTGTATTTGTGCTTTCAACTGTATGATTTATGCTAAACTCAAAGGATATTTTACTTATTTCAGGTGACAACTCAGGATGGAAAATTACTTTAATTTTACCTCACTACCCCCAGGCATATATATGTCTAAGTAGCAATGCTGATAAATGAAGAGATAATTGTATCAAAATGGAAGGCAATGGAATGTTCCACAGTAATAGCTTTTTCAACAGTTCTGGCTAATAACATGCACCCCCAAGCTATTTATTGTTTAGAAAAATAGAACCAAAATTCTCTAGAGTCTGGGACAAAAACAACGGAGTATCTTATTAGATAAAACTTGCAAAGCCCAAGTTCCAGGCCTTTTGAAGAGGGTCGAGGGGATGGGATACTTCACAAATAACTGAAGTGAGAGACTGAGATTACCAGATGAGGTGGTGGGAGAGAAACAATGTTCATAGTTCAGTCACGCTACTGATTTCAAGCTTTATGCTGTAATAGCCAACTGTACATGGAATTCTTATTATTTACTATACCCTTATTTTTTTCTGCACACATGATAAACTACATTGATCAGAAAACAGTTAAATTAGCGAAGATTAAGATACCAATAGCACTATAGCTGGCGATTAAAGTATTTCCAAAGCATGAGTAATAGAATAAGTATGAATTCCACCACAATGATATGAAAGGCTCTAACATGAACCTGCAAAGGCTGCTTCCTTTCATGCTGTTCGCTTAAATTACATCATCACTTAATAAGTTGGTCTCCATTATTTTGTTTTGGCAAAAAATAAGTTTTTCTAGTTCATATTAGAAAAGCACTTCTCTTACCTGGGCAGAATAGCCATTGAAGAATGAGTACCAGAAGTGTACTAGCGTAAATGCAAAGTTTTTGTAGAAGAAATATCGTAGGAACTTGCACATCCTTATATAGGACCATCGGCCATGAACTAATAGTAATCTTTGCAGGTATCTGAATTGTCCAAAAGAATAGTCACTTGACATGACTGCTTGCATGCCTTCTTGTCCACTAATTCCAACACCAATATGAGCAGCTACGTTAAATAAAACAAACAAACAAATAAATAAATAAAAGAGTCCCACATAGAATAAGCAAGGTTTATTAAAACAAGATATATTATTCAACAAATGAAGATGCACAATAACACTCCAGCTTATACAGTCATTTAACAATTCCCATTCTCTACTGTAAATTTCTCCGGACCCAAATTATTCTTTATGTATCTAAACAGCTACTTCAATTGTTAAAAAAGATTGTCTGAACTCAGGGAAAATAGCACTTTCTAATACAGTGATGTAAGACCTTCAAAACCAAAACCAAATAGCCAGTGAAATTTTATAGATGACTTACTTTTAATCATGTTTACATCGTTGGCACCATCCCCTATAGCCAAAGTTATAGCTTTCTTATATTTCTTCACCAGCTCCACCACCATGGCCTTCTGTTTGGGAGTTACGCGGCAGCAGATCACTGCACTGCACTCGCATGCTAAGTCTACAAAGTTTCTTTGTTGCTGTTCTTTGTTAGCATCAGCTCTCCTTTTACTCTGAATTTGCTTTTCTTTCTCTTCTGCTGTTTTGGGAAATTTCAGTTTTAGAAGTTTCTTCTTCTTCTTTTTCTTCTCTAAAAGGATTTCATTCTGGATAACCAAAGAGAAAGTAATTATTGTCCCTTCTTCGCTATTTAAAGCTAGAGTGTTCTAAGGACTGCTCTCATAACATTTTTAAAGTCTGAAATACCTTGACTCTCATCTACATTATGTGCACTTCTGTAATACCATCCCAATGAAACTTCCCTGAAGAAAAGGGGACAGTGAATGTGGTAGGTTTTTGTACAACTTATTCTATTGTAATACTTCTTGCAGAAATTAATGGAAAAAATCCTTTTTCTATCTTCAGCTAATTCATTTTGAAGAATAATATTAGTTTCTGTGATATTAAGGTTTTTTGAAAAAAAAAAAAAAAAAAAAAAGGAAAGTGTGATCACCTGGAACACCACGCTGTCATTGTCAAATGCCGTGATTTGTACTGGTGAAGTTATTAAAAATTCTGAGCTCCCTCTGAAGCCTAATATTAGCAAGACAGTGAAGCTCATCATTTCAGGTATGATCTTTGGGTTTTGATTTATGGGTTATCCAGTTGAGGCACAGACTTATACATGGATTAATGGTCACGTCTAAGCTGAATAGTTTTAGATTTGTTATTTGCTGATCTATCTCCTCTCACTCTGGTTTGTATAGAATTCTGCCAGTAGGATTCTCATCAATACTTGGATTGCCAACCAGGTCACTTCTTTACTGAAAGTCCTTCAGTGTTTTCTGAACTCTTAAAACATCAGACCATAGTACAAGGTACCATATGAGCCTGCTTCCTTTTATTTCTGACACTTGGTTCACACTTTTGCTCTCAGACATACCCTCTTACAGGGAGTCCCCAGTATACGTGGGGTTGTGTTCTTGAAAAGGGCCACGAATACCAAAACGACATATATCGGGGACCTGCTGGTACAGCAGTGGCGTAGACAGGAGGGGACACTTGGGTGGGTGCCAGGGTGTGCGGGTAATGACGGGGGGGCTGAGGGATAGGAGTGATCTGGCGGCCTCTCTCCCCCTCCAGCCAGCCTTTGGGGTGGGAGGAAGAACAAAAATGATAAATGCGCTGGCCAGGGGCTCCCAGAAAAATGTGTGCCCCCTGCACTCCCACATGGTCCGCCCTGCCGCCCCCCAGGCTCCTGCTGGGGAGTGGGATCAGGGCGCGAGGGCTTATCCTGCTATGTCTGGCAGGGGATCAGGAACGGGGACTTGTCCTGCTCCACCTGGCAGGGGATCCTGGTGCTCCTGCCAGGGATGGTGTCAGGGGCTTGTCCTGCTCCACCTGGTGCTTCTGCCAGCGAGCGGGGTGGGGGTGCAGGGGCTTGCCCCACTCCAGAGTTCAAGCTGGGGAGCTGTGTTGGGACACAGGGGCTGGCCCTGCTCCAGCGCCCCAGCCAGGGAGCAGGGGTCGGGGGCTTGGAAGCCCCCGCTCGCCAACCCCACTTCCTGGCAGGAGGGCTGTGCGAGCGGAGTGGGGCAAGCCCCCAATGCCGCTCCATGGCTGGAGTTCTAGGCAAGCGGAGTAGGGCAAGGCCTGCACCCTGACCCCACTCCCCAGCTGAAGCACCGAGTGGGTGGTGTGGAGCAAGCATTGGGGCGGGAGCAGAGCCGGTATTGCGGGTGTGGGCCTGGATGTTAAGTGGGTGGGCCACAGCCCACCTGTGGCTATGCATATCTGTCGCTCATCAATAGGGGAACGTGTTCCAATTCATGTCGGTCCGCATATCCCTCATTTGCAACTTACAGTAAAGTACTGCAAATGACAGATATGCAGATTGGGCCCGATGTGAATTGGAACATGTTCCCCTATTGACGAGCGACAGATATGCGAAACAACAGATAAGGGGGAGACGTATACTGGGGACCTCCTGTATTTCAACCATGAAGTAATGACTGCTGTCTGTTCAGAGCATGTCGGGGCTTGAAAGATCTAATTTTGCATCTTTCTGGTTCTTTAGCACTTGACTTTCAGAGTCCCCTGATTACGAATAATTCTAACATTAGATTGTTCTTTTTACAGGAGATTCTTTTTTGCTTTGATGGTTAACGTTGATAAATGAGAGATATTTTATTGCTTTATCTATGATATTTTCAAAGACTAGTTTTACAGTTTGGCATTTTATAGATGGAGGAAACTGAGGCAGAGAGGTTAAATATCTTTCATTGGGTGCCTCAGGGCAGCAATCAAGTGAATGAAGGAGTAGTTAACGATAAGAAACATAGGATTCCAATTTACAGCACTATTAGCCTTTGACCTATTATGTATCCCAGAAAACTCCCCAAATTGAAGTAATGGAAGAGTCTGCTTTATACATACCAGCCAGGAACCAGTGATTATTAAAGCACGATTTCTACCAGATTGAAAGAATGGCTCATTCGTTCTTTGAGAGGAGTTTATATTTGATTCAGCTTTGTTATTCTGATTTTCCAACCTTGTTTGAAGAAGAGCACTGGAAAATGAATGAAGAGTTTTAATGTAGGTCATCTAAAAACTACAAATACTGACTTATTTTTATAGTTACTATTGTAGTGGGCCCTATCTATGGGAAATCTAAAGGTAGACTTCAAACCAAGCTAAGTGTGAACTGCTCAGTACTTGGATGGGAGATCTGCAAGAAAGGCATACAGCATATGATGTAAGAAGTGGTTAACAACTCTGTGGGTAGCGTTCTGAGTCAGTATTGCTCCAAAGCCCTAACACAAAGGGTAAATTGCATTCCCCTGATACTGATAATGTCTTTCAAATTAAATGAAAAGGGAAAATCCTGGCCTCTTATGGTTATTAAAAATTGCATGGCACTTTTTATAAAAGCAAGAGCATTAGTTGCAGTATTGCAGCTAGGTGATTATAACTTGATATCTTAAGTTTCCCCATTCTTGTAAAATTTGTTTAGGGGAAAAAAAATCTTCAATTTCTACTGTAAAATGTTGTGTTGTATTGCTATTTCTCTGAAACAGCTGCTATATTTTCATCCTAGAGGTTACTGTATTACAGTGGTGGATAAAGTTGATATTGTATGTCTTAACTATCGATAGCTTCAACAATCTGTAAAGTATGTTAGGATCTTTCTGGGTGAAAGGTGCTACGTAAGCATCTGTTGTCCTAACTTAGTGAAGTACTTATACAAGGTGCTGAACTGAGTTATTTAGTTATTGTGATAGCATCAAGTCAACAATGGTTGGCTTATTACCTCCACTGTTTTTAAAAGACATGTTTCTGCCTGATCCACAATGAGTAGGGCCTTACCTAATTCACAGTCCATTTTGGTCAATTTCACGGTCATAGGATTAAAAAAATCATAAATTTCATGATTTCAGCCATTTAAATCTGAAATTTCATGGTGTTGTAATTGTAGGGGTCCTGACCCAAAATGGAGTTGTGGGGGAGGGCGGGGGTCACAAGGTTATTGTAGGGGGGTTGCGATACTGCTACCCTTACTTCTGCGCTGCTGCTGGAGGCAGCACTGCCTTCAGAGCTGGGCGGCTAGAGAGCAGCAGCTGGTGGCTAGGAGCCCAGCTCTGAAGGTAGCAGCAGTGCAGAAGTAACGATGACATGGTATGATATTGTCACCCTTACTTCTGCACTGCTGCTCGCGGGTGCTGCCTTCAGAGCTGGGCGCCTGACCAACAACTGCTGCCCTCTGGCTGCCCAGCTCTGAAGGCAGCCCAGAGGTAAGGGTGGCAATACTGTGACCCCCCCTAAAATAACCTTATGACCTCCCCCACAACCCTCTTTTGGGTCAGGATCCCCAGTTTGAGAAACACTGGTCTCCCTCGTGAAATCTGTATAGTATAGGGTAAAACCACCCTAAAGACCAGATTTCATGGTCCGTGACACATTTTTCATGGCCACTAAATTGGTAGGGTCCTAACAATGAGTAGGTTGCCTTGGTAAACTACTATGCAAAATAGTAAAAATAAATAAATAAATAAATAAAATCCACAAACCACAGCATAACTGAATATTGGCCACTACTGTGGCTTCATCTGTGCTACAAAATAGGGGTGTGATTCCCCTTGCTGATGTACACATACTTGCGCTAGCTTGATAGGGTATGTATTCTGCATGGCTCAGCTGTGCCTCCACTGCCTCTACCCCCTCTACCATGGCTATACTGTTATTTGCACTCACACTGGCTCGATAGGGGCTAGCACAATTATGCATACGTGAGCAGGGGAATCACACCTCCAGCTCGTAGAGTAGCCACAGCCTGCGTTTCAGTTACACTGTTAAAGCATTGTAAACACCATATAGGAGGAATCAAAGGAGATAGCCAGATAAAGAAAGCAAGCCACAGGAACAGTGTGGTTACTTTGAATATTTTGAAATTTGAGATTTTAAACTCCTACACAAAGAATTGTGTATGCTTGTAACTTGCCTGATATCCTCTCCATAGCAGATTGTAGTTTCATCTGTTAAAAGTTCACAAGAAAATCCAATGTTTTCAGCAGTTTCTGTAACAAAGTCACACGTTACTAAGATTCTTTAATGAATCATTATTAAGGCTGCGAGTTTGTCACAGAGGTCATCCGTGACTTTCTGTGACTTCTGCAGCGGCCAGTGCGCCTGGCTCAGGGGTAGCTCAGGCAGCCCCTGCACATGCAAGCACCACCCCCGCAGCTCCCATTGGCTGCAGTTCCCAGCCTAGCAGCTCAGCAAGAGGGATGTCACCTTCTGGGGAGCAGTGATCTCCAACCTTTTATGCCCAAGATCACTTTTTGAATCTAAGGGCAAACCTGAATCTACCCCGCCCATACCCCTAGGCCTTGACCCTTCCACAAAGCCCCGCCTTGCTCACTCCATCCCCCGTGCTCTGTCGCTTGCTCTCCCCCACCCTCACTCACTTTCACCGGGCTGGGGTAGGAGTTTGGGGTTTGGGATGGGGTAGGGGCTGTGGGATGAGAGGTTCACAGTGTGGGAAGGGGCTCTGGGCTGAGCTGGGGCAGGGGGTTGAGGTGCAGGAGGGGGTGCCGGGTGCTGGCTCTGGGAGGAGGTTTGGGTGCAGGAGGGGGCTCCTGGCTGGGGCAGAGTGTTGGGGTGCAGGAGTGGGTACAGGGTGCTGGCTCAGGATGGGGCTTGGGGTGCAGGAGGGGGCATGGGGTGCTGTCAGCGGGGGGGCATGTGGCTCCGCGCACTGCCCCTCTGCAAGCACTGCCCACGCAGCTCTCCCAGCCAATGGGAACTGCGGGGGAGGTGCTTGCAGGCAGGAGCAGCACGTGGAGGGAGACCCCTGCCCCCCCAGCTCTGGGGCTGCACTGGCCGCTTCCGGGAGTGGCATGGGGCCAAGGTAGGCAGGGAGCCTGCCTTAGTGGCAGCCACACTGCACCACCAGAGATTGCGATTGACTGGGAGATCCTCTAAGATCGACCAGTCAATCACAATCGACCGGTTGGTGACCACTGCTTCAGTGGCTGCTCCGAGCTGGGGTGGAGTCATGCACTAGGACTGAGAGCAGGGAGCCTGTGTCTCCTGTGCTCTCAGTGGTGCCCCTGCTGGCACCAAGGCACCATAGAGTAGGAAGCAGTCTGAGTTGAATGCAGAGGGAACAAAAGGTGGACTGGGGGAGGGAAAGGCATAGATTGGAACAAGGAGTCTGATGAGACTGGGACTGATTGTGGGGAGGGGGAGACACTGGGACTCTGACAGTGAGTCCAGAGACTGGGACTGTGGGGATGTATCATCCCTACACCAACCTAATGGAAAGTTCCATGAGGAGGTAAGGGTCACGATGGGACACTTGCAAGGTAATAAATCATGGCCTTATGTAAGGCCCCCCTGGTGGTCTAGGGATTATATAAGATGAGGTAAACAAATCATGGCCTTATGTAAGGCCCCCTGGTGGTCTAGGATTATATAAGATGATAATGCCTTATGTAAGACCCCCTGGTGGTCTAGGATTATATAAGATGAGGTAAACAAATCATGGCCTTATGTAAGGAACGGTTGAACCAATCGGTGTGGGGCTATACATGTGATAAACACATGATTCTTCTTGTCCAATCCGTAGATGTGTGATTATAGCCTAATTGTGTTATGTAATGTTGAGAAAAACTATAAAAGAAAGCTTGTAATAAACAGAATTGGATTCAGCTTGCAACCACATTGGTCGTGTACTTTATCTGCTCCGCATGAAACCCCACATGGGACTGGCTAGGCAAGAAAAGTGGCACAAGACACCTAAGGAATAGAGACACGGATGTCAAGGAAAATGGGAATGGCACAAGGAGCCAGGAGTGGGGGAAAAGAAAGGATAGAGACAAGTCAGAGGGGATGGGGCAGCAGCTTGCATCTCATTCCTCTCTAATGCTGGTCCACAAACAGGATAACTAGGTTTGGCAGAATTTGATTAAAAAAAAAATTCCAATGGATAACCTTGATTTTTATTTTTAAGCTTTTTTTGTTTTTAATCTATTTATTTTTTCAGTTGTGCAAAATTATGGGTTTTAAGCATTTTAAATTAGTTTTAAAACCATTAAAACACAAACTGCCATCATCAATATGTCTACTATTATCCTCATTTACTCCACTATAACTGTGTTGTGTGGTGGATGTAAACTTGGTTCTAACCTCAATGACGACGCCTGTGAGTGTCAATATGATACTACATTATGGAATTTGGTTTTTTGTTTGCCTTTTTAACACCTAGGAAATTACACACACGTGCACAAAAAAACCCTTACGAACATCCACTTTTAAAATGAAGTAGTCAGAAGTTAGAAAATGCCTGTGTATCAGCCTCCTGGTGTGTATGCATTATGATAGTCTCATTACATGATCACATACTATTGTGTTCACAGAACCTCTGTACAGGATGGACTTGCTCTGGGGTTGAGTTATGGTTGTCTAGTTAAGTAAACTCATCTGAAGAACCCCTGCTTCATTTTTGCAGAAGTTGGAAGGTGTGTAGTAAATGAGGCACAGACTGCAGGAAGAGTAAGGATGGTTCATGGTTAAGGCAGGTGAACATTACCCTGGAGAATTGGATTCTATCCCTGCCTCTACCACCAAGTTCCTGTGTGATAATGGGCAAGTCACTTAAAGGTTTATTCTCTTTTGCAAAACCATCTTTAAGAAGAAAGTTTCCTTTTTGTCCCAGCAATTTAAAAGACAAAATTCACTTGCATGAAACAGCCAGGTTTTATAACCATAGAAACAGGAATTAATAATGGAAATAGCAACTCATTCTTCTGTTAAAGTCATGTCTGTCATCAACATTATTTTCCAATCAATTACCCTTGTGATTGGACAAGTTAATTAGTTGGCAACCAATTGTCATACATTAGTTTCTCATTTGGAAATATAGATTTCCAAGATTTTGGAAAAAAAGATTTTTCTCTGAAAATAATTCATAGGTTAAGGCCATGATGGTCATCTAGTCTGACCTCCTGCACAACACAGACCATACAATCTCAGTAAACTCAGCATTAAGCGGAACTTCCATCTGAGCTATTTCACATCTTTTAGAAATATATCCAGTCTTGATTTAAAGACTTCAAGTGACAAAGAATCCATGATATCCCTACGGAAGTTGTTCCAGTGATTAGTTACCCAGTTGAGAATTTGAGTTTTATTTCTAGCCTGAATTTGTCTAGCTTCAGCTTCCAACCATAAGATCTCATGTTTCTGCTATTATTATAGTACTGTAAATATACCTTTTTTGTCACCAGTAAGCACCCAGATTTTAATGTCCGCCTTTGCAAGTTTGGAAATTGTTTCTGGAACACCATCCTGTAGTTTGTCTTCAATAGCTGTAGCACCCAAGAGCTGGAAGTTATTGGGAACACAAGCGTTTAATAAGACAAAAATCCAGAGAGAAAACAGGTTTAGTTTGTAGTATAAAATGAAGCTATTTAGATACGGAAGAAGATACTGTTGTCTCTTGTCTTATGCTTAGATTGTAGGCTCATTGGGGCAGGAACCATCTTTTTGTGGTCTGTTTGTACAGCACCTAGCACAACAGTGTCCTGGTCCATGACTAGGGCTCCTAGGTACTATGATGATAATAATTGATGATAACTGGGGAGAGGGATATGGGTACTATGATGATAATAATTGATAATTGGGGGGAGGGATAGCTCATTGGCCTGCTAAACCCAGGGTTGTGAGTTCAATCCTTAAGGGGGCCACTTAGGGATCTGGGGCAAAATCAGTACTTGGTCCTGCTAGTGAAGGCAGGGGGCTGGACTCGATGACCTTTCAAGGTCCCTTCCAGTTCTAGGAGATGGGATATCTCCATTAATTTTATTTTATTTTTATTTATTTATTTTTAAACACCACCATTACAGAACTAGATGACTGATAGTTGTTATTATGTAGGATACCACAGGAAACATTTTCATCTGTGTATTGTATTCCTTCCCAGTTACATATAGGATTTGTTTACAATAATTACAACTATATAGTATCAGAGGGGTAGCCGTGTTAGTCTGGATCTGTAAAAAAGCAACAGAGAGTCCTGTGGCACCTTTAAGACTAACAGATGTATTGGAGCATAAGCTTTCATGGGTGAATGCCCACTTCATCAGACTAATAAATTCTCCACTTCAGATACTGAATTTTATGTTTTAAAGACATGTTTTTAAATAATGTTTTACTGAACTCACACAGTAAATAAATAAATAAAATTAAATTAATGGAGATATCCTGTCTCCTAAGCTGGAAAGGTCATCAAGTCCAGCCCCCTGCCTTCACTAGCAGGACCAAGTACTGATTTTGCCCCAGATCCCTAAGTGGCCCCCTCAAGGATTGAACTCACAACCCTGGGTTTAACAGGCCAATGCTCAAACCACTGAGCTATCCCTCCCCCACCAAGAGAGAATGTCAAGAGCCTAAGGTAACAGAAGTGCTTTTAAGAGGGGACAGTGACACCATGAAGTCTTGCACTATCCAATACCACTAACAAGGTGGTAAAGGTAGCAGATAAAGAGTGATTAACAGGTGGTTGATATTACTAAATAGAGCATAATAGTGGTGTGGACTAAAACAAACTGCCAGCATGAAGTTTCCTCAGTAAGTGGATCCCATTTATAGTCATAATTGTGCAGTTTGTTTGCAGCAAAGAGTTCAAAAGAGGATATATCCGAGACTTCTTAAATCCAGAAAAATTTACTGTAAGAAAGATTCCCACAACAATACTGTTGCAAGCTGGGCTGCATGACTGAGATGGCTTGCCAACACTCTGATCTATAGTTAATTTTTAGAAAAGCAGTCCAACACATATTGCCGGCTCAAATGGGAAATCAGTAGTTAACAGTGTGGTGATCCTGGAATTCAGAGTTAACCAGATCATTTTAACAATAAACTTTTTCTTGGTATACTTCAGATGGCCACGTTCTGCTTTCTAGTTACCCCAGAGAAACTCTTTTAAAGTCAATAGCATTTGCCAATTCAATAGAGCCCGATTTGGTCCAAGGTATTGGGTTTCTTAAAAAAAAAAAAAAAAAAATCTTCACAATGACTGTGATGAGAGGTTTTTGTTTTTTTAAATGCTATTTGCAATTTATACTCTTGCTTCTCATGAAGTGGTCTCGAATATACCCAATTAAGAGTTATCTGAGTGACATATCTCGATCAGACTGTTTGATCCATCTAGTCTTACCCCCTGTGTCATATTAAGCAATATTCAATCCTTCAAATAAAGGCAAGTTAACTCCATACCATACTAACCGGTTGCATCACACACAGTGGAGATAAATTTAATAGTAGAAGTATTTCCAAGCTTTAAAGAGGAAATAACCTTTGAACAGCTATAGCAAGGTTCCCCTTTTGCAAATTATTTGTAATGCAGTTACCATCACAGTAGATAGCTGTTTATCTATCAAATTTTAAAACCTGAACTTTTTTTTAATAAAACTCGTTTCTGTGCTAGTGCTACTGGTTACAGAGATATTAGCAACCTTTCTGGAATGGAGGAAAAAAGTCCAGTGAAAGCTAAACCAAAGAAATCCATGTTCCTTCATTCCCCGAAGCTCTCTAGAACTGAGTTTTGGCAGTCTCAAAATCTTAATTAAAATTGTACTCACAAATGTGCTAATCAAAAAGGGCTATTCAGTTTCCACAATGGTCTGTTACTATTTGGACACGAATAAAAACACGTTTATAATTTAAAATATTACAACTTATTCATAGATTCATAGATCCTAGGACTGGAAGGGACCTCGAGAGGTCATCGAGTCCAGTCCCCCGCCCGCATGGCAGGACCAAATACTGTCTAGACCATCCCTGATAGACATTTATCTAACCTACTCTTAAATATCTCCAGAGATGGAGATTCCACAACCTCCCTAGGCAATTTATTCCAGTGTTTAACCACCCTGACAGTTAGGAACTTTTTCCTAATGTCCAATCTAGACCTCCCTTGCTGCAGCTTAAGCCCATTGCTTCTTGTTCTATCCTTAGAGCCTAAGGTGAACAAGTTTTCTCCCTCCTCCTTATGACACCCTTTTAGATACCTGAAAACTGCTATCATGTCCCCTCTCAGTCTTCTCTTTTCCAAACTAAACAAACCCAATTCTTTCAGCCTTCCTTCATAGGTCATGTTCTCAAGACCTTTAATCATTCTTGTTGCTCTTCTCTGGACCCTCTCCAATTTCTCCACATCTTTCTTGAAATGCGGTGCCCAGAACTGGACACAATACTCCAGCTGAGGCCTAACCAGAGCACAGTAGAGTGGAAGGATGACTTTGTGTCTTGCTCACAACACACCTGTTAATACATCCCAGAATCATGTTTGCTTTTTTTGTAACAGCATCACACTGTTGACTCATATTTAGCTTGTGGTCCACTATAACCCCTAGATCCCTTTCTGCCGTACTCCTTCCTAGACAGTCTCTTCCCATTCTGTATGTGTGAAACTGATTTTTTCTTCCTAAGTGAAGCACTTTGCATTTGTCTTTGTTAAACTTCATCCTGTTTAACTCAGACCATTTCTCCAATTTGTCCAGATCATTTTGAATTATGACCCTGTCCTCCAAAGCAGTTGCAATCCCTCCCAGTTTGGTATCATCCGCAAACTTAATAAGCGTACTTTCTATGCCAATATCTAAGTCGTTAATGAAGATATTGAACAGAGCCGGTCCCAAAACAGACCCCTGCGGAACCCCACTTGTTATGCCTTTCCAGCAGGATTGGGAACCATTAATAACAACTCTCTGAGTACGGTTATCCAGCCAGTTATGCACCTACCTTATAGTAGCCCCATCTAAATTGTATTTGCCTAGTTTATCGATAAGAATATCATGCGAGACCGTATCAAATGCCGTATCAAACTTACAATAAGGTTTTTTTCTATTTCTTCATATACGTTATCCAGGGCTTCATCACGGTTACTTGCAGCTACACTAGCTTCCATGAACTTTTTATTCCATGCTTCATATTCACCATGACTAATGTCCTTGTAGCAGAGGCATAATGTCCTCAAGGTCTCATTTGCAAAAATCTGTGGGAAAAAAGAGAAATAAGCTGCATAGATTTCAATATTGGCTTAAAATTGAAGTTGAGAAGACATGCCATGACTAGTCAATCTGAAAGACCTCAGTCACTGGCTGCTACTGTACTCAGAGTGTATGGTGAAAGTTGGACACTGCAGAATATCCAAAAATGAGTTGCAGCCTGAAAGCATTCTAATCCTTCACTTCTGGTGTTAAATAGAAGATTCTACAATCATTTGGAAAAAATGTAAAACAATCAATGCAGGAATAGTACATAGTGCAATTTATCAGTCAATCTACATAGGTCTAGAAAACGTGCTGCAAAGTACAAGGAAAAAATTGAATGGAGCAGGAAAGTCTGAAGTGACATGCAAGTTTCTCAAATAATGAAAAACTAATTTCAATATGTACAATGCAAACATTTAAAATACAATTCCATTAAAAAGGAAAAAAAGGGGGGAAAAAATCACGTTCCGATTTCGAACAACAGAATGTCTAGTAGCAGCAAAATAAGTTGTTTTGGATGCTATTCAGCTTTTTTGAAAACTTTGTTCTAGTAGTACAATGGAGCTATATATTTCATAATTATTTAGCAAAGTAGAAATAAGTCAACTCAATGCAGTTGTAGGTAGGTGCAAATAGCTTAAAATGGCATTTAAAAAAGCAAAACTTACATCTAGTGCTTCCTGTGTAATCTGTCTCTGAGGATTCATTGGATGCAAACGTTCATAAATTACTGTATCAGCTCCTTTACAGTAAAGTTTAATGTTTCCATCTGGTTCTCTTACTAAATCAGAGAAGGGAAAGAAAAAAAAAGCTGAGGGTAGATGTAATAAAGAATACATTTCTGATCTGAATTTTGTGTCTCGCTATTATGTCATCAGTTTTCTGATAACAGGAAGATCTCTTTTTTTTTTTTTTTTTAAATTAGAAGACCTGAAATATTCCATCAGAGAACTGAAGGTTAAATAACAGGGCAACCAACACACAACTTCTTTAAACAAGAAGAGACATTTGAGGCTGGTATGCCTAGAATTAGAATTACTAAATCAAGTTTCTCTCTTATACTGGTATAAGCTCTTTGATGCGGGTCAACAGCTTAATTCTGGTTCACAAACACATCATTTCCTCCTCAGCCCTGCTGCGAATAAACAAGGTATCGAAATTGGTAAGAACTGTGTTTTGAGAGCATTTTTTTAAAACATCAAAACACAATTTGCTCACAAGAGCAGGAGAGAGACTACAGTGAAGATATGTTGCAGTGTGCCTGCACTCGCAATAAAATAAAATAAACCTGAATTTGATATGGTCTGATAGCCCACTATTGAAATTGTTTTAGTGAATTTATACTTCATGTACTATGGAAGAAACTAAGATCAAAACTAAAAAACTGTTCATTACTATTAAGTGAGATAACACTTCAGCATGCAAACAAAATGGTCACTCCCCTCTCCTAAGTGTTCTTCGAGATGTGTTGGTCATATCCATTCCAATTAGATGCGTGCGCGCCGTGTGCAGTCATTGGAAATTTTTCCCCCTAGCAGCACCCGTCGGGTCGGCTGTGGAGCACCCTGGAGTGGTGCCTTCCTGATGCTCAATATATGACCCTGCTGACCCGGCGCCTCCTCAGTTCCTTCTTACCGGTTACTCCAACAGAGGGGAAGGTGGGAGGGTTTGGAATGGATATGAGCAACACATCTTGAAGAACAACACTTACTAGAGGTGAGTAACAGTTTTTTCTTCAAGTGATTGCTCATAACGATTCCAATTAGCTGACTCCCAAGCCTTACGTAGGCGATGGGGTCAGAGTTAAGGAAATGCTGATTGTAGCACCGCTCTGCCGAAAGCTGCATCATCTCTGGCGAGCTGGATAGTGGCGTAGTGAGAAATGAAGATATGTACCAAAGACCAAGTTGCTGTATCAGGACCTGGGCCAAAAATGCTGCTGACGGGGCCTGGACCCTTCTGGAGTGTGCCATAAGAGCCAGGGCTGGTACGTTGGCCAGTTCATAGCATGTGCAGATGCAAGACATGATCCAGGAGGATATTCTTTGAGATGAGACCAGGAGCCCTTTCATCCAGTCTGCCACCGCTATGAACAGCTGGTTCAACTTCCTGAACGGCTTAGTGCGCTTGATGTAAAAAGCTAATGCTCGCCAAACATTGAGGGAGTGCAGCCTCTGCTCCTGGTTACTGACCTGCAGCTTAGGGGAAAAGACAGGCAGGAAAATGTCCTGACTGGTGTGGAAGTACGACACCATCTTGGGAAGAAAGGCCGGGTGAGGCCTGAGTTGCATCTTATCCCTGTGGAAAACTGTAAGGTGGGTCAGAGGTGAGGGACTTTCGCTACCTTCCATGACAGATACAGGAGGGACCAGTGGTTTGAACGGGGGCCCCATGAGTCTGGAGAGGACCAGGTTGAGGTTTCTCACAGGGACAGGCTACCTGATCTGGGGATGTAGGCGGTCCAGACCCTTGAAGTGACCAACCATAGGGTTGGCGAAGATGGATCACTGGACGCTCCTGGGTGGAAGGCCGAGATAGCAGCGAGGTGTAGCCTTATGGAGGACGCCGCCAGGCCTTGCTGTTTCAGGTGTACAAGGTACTCCAAAATGAGAGGTGCAGGTGCCTGGAGAGGGTGTACGATGCTGGTGACACCAACACGAGAATCTCTTCCACTTCGCCAGATACGTGCCTCTAGTGGAGGGATTCCTGCTGCCAAGAAGGACCTCCCTTACTTGTTCTGAGCACAAAAGTTTCATGGAGTTCAGCCATGAAGCTTCCAAGCCATGAGGTGGAGGGACTGCAGGTCGGGGTGATGGAGGTGACCGTGGTCCTGAGTGAGTAAGTCAGGGAGGAGAGGTAACGTGGCCGGGGTGTCCACTGACAGTTTCAGGAGCGCCGTGTACCAGTGTTGTCGAGGCCACACTAGAACTACCAGAATTATCCCTGTCCCATCCCTGTGGACCTTGAGCAGGACCTTGTGCACGAGAGGGAACGGGGGAAAGGAGTAGAGCAGTTGACCTCTCCAGGGTAGCAGTAATACGTCCGTGAGCGAGCCTGGGCTGTGGCCCTGGAAGGAGCAGAACATTGGGCACTTCCTGTTGCGGTGGGTGGCAAACAGGTGGATCTAGGGAAACCCCCACCTTTGGAAAACCAGGTGTATGACATCCAGCCGAATGGACCACTCATGTGTATAGAAGGACCTGCTGAGGTGGTCTGTGAGTATTGTTTGGACCCCTGGTAGAAAGGATACTTCCAGGTGAACGGAGTAGGCTATGCAGAACTCCCACAGCTGGAGGGCCTCCTGGCACAGGGGAGAGGAACGGGCTCCACCCTGCTTGTTGATGCAAAACATGGTGGTGGTGTTGTCCATTAGAACTGCTACGCACTGGCCTTGTAGTCAGGCTTAAAAGACCTGGCAGGCTGGGCACACCGCCATCAGCTCCTTGATGTTGATATGTACAGAGAGCTTGTCCTGCAACCACAGGCCCTGTGTCTGGAGGTCTCCCAGATGGGCACCCCATCCCAGAGCTGACGCGTCCATAATCAGGGACAAGAAAGGGTGAGGAAAGGGACTCCTTTGCACATTGCTTGAAGGCTGAGCCACCAGTGGAGAGACGTGAGGACCTGCCCCGGCACCGTGACTACTGAATTCAAGCTGTCACGCCCGGGGCAGTAGGCCAAGGTGAGCCATGCCTGCAAAGGCCTGAGCTACAGCCTGGTATGCCAGGTCACATAAGTGCAAGCAGCCATGTGGCCGAGGAGACTCAGGTACCCCCTTGCTGTTGTGATTGGGAATTGCCGGAGGCTTTGAATTATGTCTGGGATGGCTCGGAATCGGGTCTCTGGCAGAAGTGCTCATGCCTGAACCGAGTCTAACACCGCAATGATGAATTCTATTCTTTGGGTAGGTTCCAAGGTCGACTTCCCCAACTTGAGGAGGAGACCCAGTCGCTCAAATGTGTACCTGACCAAACGGATTTGAGACTGCACCCACCCCGAGTGGTGCCGTGATTCTATCTGCGGTGCCGAGGGACAGAGCATCGCCAGTTTGCCTTGAGACGGTGCCACTCAATGTGGTACCGGAGGCTTGGCGCAAAGGGTGGGTGACCTCGGCACTGTCATGACGATGAGGTCCCTCGCGGCCTTAAAGGTATCCAGGGTGGATGGCAATTCCACCTCCTCGATGACCTGGGCCGGGGAGTCCAACGGCACCAAACTTGACGGTCCCCCTTGTGGGGCCGAAGTTGACAGTGCCATCTCCATAGATTTCGGCCCTTGGTGCTCCTCTCAAGGACGTGCCCCACTGGCTGACTCCAGAGGGGTGGGCCTCTGGGATGGAGAGCTGCTCCTCCCTGGCTTCCAGTGTTGCTTCTGTGCTGGTGAGTGGGAGTGGTGCCGGATCGACCCCACCGGTTTTGGCACCGGGGAGCGGTGGTGCCCGGGTCTCTGCCAGAGTCCTACCGTGATGCCGCTTCCATCACTGTCACTGGGGTGCTATGCACTGATGAACTTGGCGCCAGGTCTTCCCACGCTGGTGGAGGCTGTGGTTTAAGTGCCACCTCCATAAGGAGCTGCGAGGCAAAAAGTCTCGCCTCTTTTTAGTTCTGGGGCAAAACCCTTTACAAATCCTGCACTTGTCGGCTTGGTGAGCCTCCCCCAGACACACGCGTCATGGGGGTCACCTGTTGGCATGGGCTTTTGCAGGACTTGCAGGGCTTGAACCCCTGGGACTTGAGCATGTAAACCCTCCCAAGGAAAATCAGTCGGGATAGAGGGTAAACCCCCCGAGCCCAACAGCTAACTACTAACTAAGAACTAACTAATAATTACAGAAAACAAACAAACAAACAAAGCTAGGGAAACATGGTAGAACTTGCTAAGCTACAGTTCCGACCGTCACTGGAGGTAAGAAGGAACTGAGAAGGCGCCGGGTCGGCAGGGTCATGTATCGAAGGTGCCACTCTAGGGGGCTCCACAGCTGACCCGACTGGTGCTGCTGGGGAAACACTTTCCGACAACTGTGCACGCGACACGCGCGCACCTAATTGGAATAGATATGAGCAATCACTCGAAGAAGAACTAGACATTATAGGGGTCCTCAAACTTTTCATAACACGGACCCGCATTTTAATACAGAGATTGTCCAGTGGACACATCTGCATCCATTCACAGACCACCTCCACTTGCATTCAGAATTGGGTGGACCACACTGATAAAGGAATAATATCTTTGACAGCACTACAACAATCACTTAACATGTCAGAGTATGGTTAGAAAAGCCTTCTGTGTATTTCAGTTTCATTTAAAGCATTTTAGCAGCTGGAAATACAGAGCAGCCACCACCATATAACCAGCCATTTTGCCAAAGACAACCATAACAGCACAGTGTGAGAACCTCCGTTCTACTGGTTTAGAGAGTTTCTCTTTAGGGGTCTCTAAAAATAAAGCTTTTTTGAGATCAGCTTACCAATAACAGACATTCGTTTTCTATCACTGTTGAAGTCCAAGATAGCAAGAACATCATAAGTTCTTTCAATCCCCATCTCACTTATAGTAATGGTATTCTGAGTTCGTGAAAGAAAAGCAAATCCAAAATTTCTGGCTGCTGTTACCAGGGCTCCTTCATCTGGGGAGGCCGCTTGATAGTTGAGCTGACCTATAGTATTAATAGAGTGAAAAGGGAAGAAAGCCATAGTACATGTTAGTAACTGATGCCCTCGTCTAGTGTGCTGCATTTAGAGTCATTTGGGACTTTAAACAACCCCATGCTTTGTAGCAATCAAGGGCCATATGGGGTGTTTAATATTCTATACTTTTGATTTCTCTCACTAACTCAGGATCCATTTTTACTGTGGATTTAATTTAAAAATGGAGTTGGAATGGTCTAGCAATTCAAAGACAGAATCTGGGAGCTCATTTAATCCCTGTCCTGGACTCCTTTCAAATAGGCAAGTCATTGAACCTCTCTTCCTCAGCTTCTCCATCAGTAAAATGGAGATAACAGAACTTGGTTACATACAAGTGATTTTTATTTGTAGAATCTTAATTTCTCATTTATTTCATTGCAGCATTTTGGAAAATAACAGCCTCAAACCAGAAAGCTGTGGCCACATTAACCATTGGAAAAAATTAACTTTAATTAGAGAAGACCAAGAAAAGCAGGCACAAAGTTACAGTGAATAAAGTCATAGATTCCAAGGCCAAAAGGGACCATCTAGTCTGACCTCCTGTATAACACAGGCCACAGAACTTCCCCAAAATAATTCCTAGTGCAAATCTTTTAGAAAAACATTCAGTCTTGATTTTAAAATTGCCAGTGATGGAAAAATCTACCATGATCTTTGGTAAATTGCTCTTATGGTTAATTGCTCTCATTTAAAAATGGATGTCTTATACCCAGTCTGAATGTGTATAGCTTCAGCTTCCAGTTATTGGATCATGTTAAACTTTTATTTGCTAGACTGAAAAAATCCATCAAATATTTGTTCCTCATGTCTCCACACAAGTATTTATAGACTGTAATAAAGTCACCCTTTAATCTTTCTCTTTGTTAAGCGAAATAGATAGAGCTTTTTGAATCTCTCTCTCTACAAGTATGTTTGCTTACCTTTTAACCATTCTCCTGGCTCTTCTCTGAACCCTCTCCAATTTATCCACATCCTTCTTTATCTTAATCTAGTTACTGAATTCAGATAAGACCAGAACAACAGAGTGGCTGGAAAATTCAGCGCTTTGTCCCCTCCTTTTGCATACAGAGTATGTTTGGACTCAGACTTTTATCCTTGCTTCCACAGTTCACCACTTCTCCCCACAGCCACCCATCTGCACCCTTAACCTTTATTCATTCTTCAGATTGCAAAGTTCAACATTCCTCTTTATTCAACTTAGTCCTCTATGGCACTGTATATATTTGTGCATATATTAGAACCATTATGAGGGGGAAAAGCACATTTACTGAAGGGGGAAAGTGTCTATAGTCCTAATCATGCCAGCACATAAACAAATACTTAACTGTTTATACATGAGTCATCCCATTGAAGATTAACTTCAAGTGCGTGAAATTACACGTGTATGTAAAATCTGTGCTTATACCTGTGTGTTTATTTTACCCTTTATTTTGTGTTAATGCTTTTGAAACTCTGTACACCAAATACAGGTTTTCATAGAGTGAAGTGTAATACTGCGAAAACACTAAGTCCTCTGTATTTTGTATTTGTAAAACATAGATTCAGAAAATGTTTATTGAAGCAGGTATTTAATATAAATTTATGTCAAAATTGTGAATTCAAAAGTCAAATTTGAGACTTCATGGCACATGTAGAGATGGGCATCTTTAGCGCAAGCACTAGCTTAGGATTTATACAATAGCCTGGTGTTCCATCTCACGTGTGTGAATTATGTTAAAGTTGAAGCTACCATGTGTCCATTTTACACAGAATACTCACCATCAGAAGCATCCACCATTACCGTGTGGCAAATTGCAAGCAGAAAAAAGAATTGTCGAACTTCAGTCTCCTTTCCACATCTAATTTGTTCTATCAGATAATGATCACAAAACGCGAGTTTCCCATCTGCATACATGTTCCAGCTAAAATCAACTTGCTGGATTAGGAAAAAATGAACAGAATTTGAGGTGAATGCAATTACTTCATGCCTAGATAAAAGCCTCTCATTACTTGGGGGGCAAAAATCCCCTAAATTAAAAGAAAAATTAAATCCTAAACCTCCTATTTCAAAGCCCCAGTGTCTTCAACACATTCTTAGTGAAACAAGTCAACTGACTTACCTCTTCATGGTTTTGATGTTGTCCAGACTCATCCCTGGATTCTCCTGTAATGGAAACAATATCGTTCTGAAATCTTAAAGGTAAGTATCTGACAATTTCAATGTCTAGTGCTCAAAGTAGACAGAATACAAATTAAAGGGAATTTCAGTGTATCTAGGTTTTTTTTTTGGCACCCATAATTTCACAGTATATAGGGTTTAATTTTCAAAAGTGCTCTGTGTTGGCTTAACTCTGTTTCCACTGAAGTCAATGGTAAAACTCCAATTAACTTTAAATGGGAGTACAGCTTCAAAATCACAGCCAGCATTAGAGCTTGTGGGAACCTGATTTTTTGTTACATAACAAAATTAAAAAAAAAAAAAATCCTGTGAACTAAATCACCAAAAAAAACAAAAACAAAAAACAAACAAAATTAGTTTTGGGTTGATTAAAACATTTTGTTCAAATTTTATTTTTCATTTTAGAATATATAATAAATTAAACCAAAGGTAGTTTCAAAATGAAAGGTCAAACATGCTGTTACAAAAAGGTCAAAAATGGAACTTTTGACTTTATTGAAACATCTTTTCCGCAAAATTTGGTTCTAAATGAATTTCTGAAAGGCAACGTATTTCAGTGAAACATATTGCTTTTGAGAAATCAGCATTTTCTGACAGGCAGAATTTTCCTTTGGCAAAATTTCCAATAATTTCTACTCCGCATTGACTTAAATACCAGCTATAATTTTTTTTATACTATGGCTCTTTTAAAAATGGCTAAAAAACAACAGCAATTTTGAATAACTTTAGCAGCAATGATTTAGTCAGGAAAGTTTAACCAAAACTGGTACATCTGCACCCTTCAGGTGAAACAAGAAGTAGAACCAGCAGATCCCATGGACCAGAGCTGGCCAGAGGATGACAATTGCATTTCATGACAATTTTTAACGTTTTAAATGTTTTTGTTCCTCACAGGAACCAAATCAGGCAGAGTTTACATCCCAGATCACTCTGAACCAGGCAGAGTAGGATCTTGAATCTGGGTCTCCCACAACCCAGGCCACTGCCATAGCCACCAGGTTAAAGAGTCTCTCTCTCTCTTTTCTTCTCCCCTCTTGACGAAAAACTTAAATCAAAAAAGATACAATCGCCATGAAATATTTCAGCTTTGACAAAACTAACGTTTTGTCAAAATATGCTGTTAGCCAAAAGCGTTCCAACCAGCTTAACTAGACAGGCAGAGACCACGCAAATTGAGCCAGAAAACCAGCATAATGGTGCCTGGTCCCTTTTTCTGCTCCCTCTGTAAAGCCCCTTCAGAAATTGTACTGCTCACCCCTCTACCCACCAATTAGTTCCCCCAAAACGGAGATTTCTAGAGTCCAGAGTGCGTGAGTTAATGCTGCTTGGATTATCATTAACATAGCCACAAAGTGTTCTGTGGGGTTAGTGTGCAAAGTGCCCGATTCCCATAGCCATCTCCCCCCATCCCTGCCCCTCTGTCTACTACACGCAAGCTGGGAGTGCAGAGAGTGGAACAGGGGAGAAAATGTTTTTGAAGAGGCAATCTCATGTTCATCCCTCAGAACCAGCTGGATCTCTGTCCTTGTAGAAGCAAAAAGGTACTATACCCTTTATATTTTGGGGGTTGAGAATATCAGAATTTTCACAGTGGAACACACTTGTGTCACTGAAGTGCATTAACAAATAAGCACTTAATATAGTGGGCATGCAACAGTTAAGATTGAAAAACAGTTGCCAGTAGAGAGGCGTAATAGTTAGCAATGACCCAGACTTGCAGGGATGGTGTCCCTAGCCTCTGTTTGCCAGAAGCTGGGAATGGGCGACAGGGGATGGATCACTTGATGATTACCTGTTCTGTTCATTCCCTCTGGGGCACCTGGCATTGGCCACTGTCGGAAGACAGGATATTGGGCTAGATGGACCTTTGGTCTGACCCAGTTTGGTTGTTCTTGTGTTCTTATGTACTTACCGTATGTTTGTCCATTTATGCAGCATTTTTTGAATGCCATGATGTTCTGTGTAAGCGTTCCTGTCTTATCTGAGAAGATGTAGTGGATTTGTCCAAGCTGTTCATTCAGAGTGGTGGTTCGGGCCTTAGCAGGTGTATCCTTCTCAGGGTAATACATTTGCAGATCCCAGTTTATAAAATAGCTTTGGCCTAAACGAATCACTTCAACACTAATTGAGTAAAACACAACAGCAAGATCATACCATTAACAGGTTGCTATACATTAAAATGCAAAGACATTATATAGATCTATCAAGTTCTGAATGGATTTTCAAGGACACCAGTAAAGCAAATAAACCCATGTTATCGTATGTGTTAATATTTAGAAATTATACAAAGGAGCTAGTTTATGTCCAAAAACTCACCCAGGATACAAGCTACTCAAAACAATCGATTAAAAGTGCACAGCTCAGTTTAAACAGTCCAGTACAAGTCAGATTAGAGACCCCAAATGGAGCATGTCAAAGGTGATCCCATATTACCACCACTGGAGAGAAAACTATATTCAATAGTAAAATGTAACTACAAAGTAGACATCATCTTGGGGGCTAATTGAATACTAGATTGACAGCCAAAACTCAAAGTACTTTTCAGTAAAACATGAAGTGTGAGCCAGTTCTCGGTCTTAAAAAAGCTGAATGTAGAACATACGAAAAAATTCAACATAGGGCCTAATCTTGTAAGCAGCTTCTTCCATGCAGTTTCTCAACAGGACTGTACAGAACTAGCTTACACACAGAAGTAAATTCTTTCAGGATCTGACCTATCACTGTACATTGTTTGACTATTGGAGAAGTAATTTGTTCATGTGTGCAATTTACCACCACACAGTATTAAATGTATTAAAGAGGCCAAGTGTTTTTAACATTAATTTTGCATTTCAGTCAAGTTTTGTACAGCCTAGGGACACACAGTATGGCTCACCTTCCTTTGAAAATATCAGTAAGAGGAAAAGAACACAACATTTTTTTGGGAACGGGAGATTGGAGGAAACCGCATCAAATGGAAATACAATTTATTTTACTCCATACCCACCACATTTTCAACTTTAAAAACAAAGAGATTTAGTTACCTCACATAGAGAGAAATGGGAACCATAGTGTTAAGAACAATGATGTAGCCCCAAAAATTAAGGAAGCCACGGTACGGAGGGCTGTAGTCTTCACCATCATAGAGGTACCAAGAAGTATTGCCAATCTGTTGCTCCCAATAAGTGTGTCCAATAGCAAGGCCAGCTGACAGGAGGATCAATACAACAAAGATCTAGAACATAAAGTGCCAAGAGTGTTCTTTGTAAGTCAATGGCCTTATTTGCTAGGCTGGATTCCCAACCTTGACCTCTATGAAGATTCTCATGAGACGTATTCTTAGTAGTTATTCAATAAAATGAAAAACAGATCTACTAGGGCAACCTTTCCCTTGAAAGTTCTGTTTTAAAAGAGGACATTTGCCAAGATATTAATAATTACAAAGACACTACGTCTTTACCTGTGTTATGAACATATGACAGATTTTTCCTCAAATTGACCTGTGTTTGAACTGAAGACGTTTTTAAGGTCTAATTTTCACATTTTACTATATGCAGATAACTTAACTATTGCATTTTAATTCCGTTTGGAAATGAAACTAGCAACAGTGAAGTGCCTGGGGGCCAATTTTTTTTTGTTTTAGTTCAAGTCTAACTTAGCCAAAGTTTATAACATTGCAGGTGAAATGTTTAAAATTAATTTTAAAATAAAAAATGAGCATTTGTTAAAAAAAAAAAATCAATGAAAGTTTGTTTACTCATTTTGTAATTGTTTTCCTTTATAATAAGGCCTCAACCTTACTTGCTGTTCTAGACAGGCAGGCCCACCACTGACACAAAGCCCATTGACATCGAGTGTCTAACCACAAAGTGGGATCCACCCATGTGGCACTTGCAAGGTTAGTGCCTAAATTTGGGCCTGAACATACTTGATAGTATGTCGCACTATGAATAATGATTATTGAAACTAGGCATAACAGGACAACATTCACACCTATAGAGCATGAACTCCAAAAATGTAACAGAATAAAATAAAAAAAAAAAACCAATCAAAGTCTGTTACCGTGTAAACCATGTAGTTCATGAGAGAGTCAATTTTAGTCCTTTTAAATCTGGTCTTTCCACTGTTTTTCATTATTTTTGTGTCTCCTCCTAAAAAAAAAAAAACACACAAAAACAAAATTCATAAAAATAAAAAGAAAGACATCAAGCGTGAATATCATTTCATAAAAAAGTGTACTAGACCTTGTAAGTTTGCAGACTCGGATACAGGAAACAACTGGAATTGAAGATTCTGCACCTTTTAAAGGTGGGGTGTTCAGGGATCTATCCTTCACACAAGAGCTTCAATTGAAGTTAATGGAAGTGCCTATGCTGGACAGTTATGGGATGCAGCTTTTACCTAGTGATCTTGCTGTACTTAATTCATATACTTCTGTTTGTTATATAAATACCTGCAAATATGACCACTCCATGGCAGAAGTCTGTATTCCTGATTTTACAGCCACGCAACAAAATTTTATCAGCATCCAGTGGATAAGTCCTGCTTCTCCAGAATAATGTTCCTGTAAACTTGTCTAGGCGATTATTGGGTTCTTCGCATTCAATAAAACCTAATAAAATATTAAAATTTTAAAAATGTAATGATCAATACCAATGACGTTACGAAATACTATACAGGATTTTACTTTAGTCCTTTTACAGGAATAGCATTGGATTCTGTTACAAAAAATACAGCATTTAAAAGCAAAAGTTCTGAATGAAACATTTGTTTGAAAATCTGAGGGCAGATATTCAACGCTACATTTCCAAAAATGTTGGATATGGTGAATCCATTGGCATTTTACTTTAAATTCATCCGCAGACTACAAATACACAGTATACAGCAGAACTATTTTCTCGCTACAATTGCCATGTTGTATTCAGCCCTCAGTTAAGCTGACTTTCAGCCAATATCTTTACTTGAGTATTTCCCTAACAGTGAAGGTGATCAATATGGGAGAGGAATGTAGGTTTCTCTCTTACTGGATCGCTTACACTCCAGACTGAGGCTATTATTCATTATTTGATGTTATTTTGCTTTTGAGACTTAAGTGGCAATGACCCAACAAGAAAAATACATTGTCATGCTGATAACATGCGTGTGGTAAAGATATTCTTCCAAATTTGAATCTTTTGGATCTGAGTGCAGAGCCATTGGCCAAGATTTTTGAAAACTCATGGCGATCGGGGGAGGTCTTGGATGACTGGAAAAAGGCTAATGTAGTGCCCATCTTTAAAAAAGGGAAGAAGGAGGCCAGTCAGCCTCACCACGGTCCCTGGAAAATCATGGAGCAGGTCCTCAAGGAATCAATTTTGAAGCACTTCGAGGAGAGGAAAGTGATCAGGAACAGTCAGCATGGATTCACCAAGGGCAAGTCATGCCTAATTAACATAATTGCTTTCTATGATGAGATAACTGGCTCTGTGGATGAGGGGAAAGCAGTGGATGTGTTATTCCTTGACTTTACTGTGGGAGACTATATCAAAAACTTTGCTATTCTTGCCAGCAAGTTAAAGAAGTATGGGCTGAATGAATGGACTCAGGATCAACGGGTAGTGATCAATGGCTCCATGTCTAGTTGGCAGCCAGTATCAAGCGGAGTGCCCCATGGGTCGGTCCTGGGGCCGGTTTTGTTCAATATTTTCATTAATGATCTGGAGGATGGCGTGGATTGCACCCTCAGCAAGTTTGCAGAAGACACTAAACTGGGAGGAGTGGTAGATTCGCTGGAGGATAGGGATAGAATACAGAGGGACCTAGACAAATTAGAGGATTGGGCCAAAAGAAATCTGATGAGGTTTAACAAGGATTAGTGCAGAGTCCTGCACTTAGGATGGAAGAATCCCATGCACTGCTACAGACTGAGTAGCTAGGCAGCAGTTATGCAGAAAAGGACCCAGGGTTTACAGTGGATGAGAAGCTGGATATGAGTCAAGAGTGTTCCCTTATTGCCAAGAAGGCCAACGGCATTTTGGGCTGTATAAGTAGGAGCACTGCCAGCAGATCGAGGGACGTGATCATTCCCCTCTATTCGGCATTGGTGAGGCCTCATCTGGAGTACTGTGTCCAGTTTTCAGCCCCCCACTACAAGGAGGATGTGGAAAAATTGGAAAGAGTCCAGCGGAAGGCAACAAAAATGATTAGGGGGCTGGAGCACATGACTTATGAGGAGAGGCTGAGGAAACTGGGATTATTTAGTCTGCAGAAGAGAAGAATGAGGGGGAATTTGATAGTTGAAAGCAGCTATCTGAAAGGGGGTTCCAAAGAGGATGGATCTAGACTGTTCTCAGTGGTACCAGATAACAGAACAAGGAGTAATGGTCTCAAGTTGCAGTGGGGGAGGTTTAGGTTGGATATTAGGCAAAACTTTTTCACTAGGAGGGTGGTGAAACACTGGAATGCATTACCTAGGAAGGTGGTGGAATCTCCTTCCTTAGAGGTTTTTAAGGTCAGCCTTGACAAAGCCCTGGCTGGGATGATTTAGTTGGGAATTGGTCCTGCTTTGAGCGGGGGGTTGGACTAGATGACCTCCTGAGGTCCCTTCCAACCCTGATATTCCATGATTCTATGATTCTCTCTCACCAACACAAATTGGTCCAAAGCCTATATTACCTCACCCACCTTGCCTCTCTAATATCTTGGGACCGACATGGCTACAACTACAATTCATGTATTTTAGTTTATGGTCTCTTTTGTGGACTTTGTTATTTTTTATTGCTATTGTGTAAATTACGGATTGGTCACTTCATGTCACATGGTATTTCTGCTTCCATCTGAAAATGGAATTCAGCTCATCTTGAAATTTTGAATTTGGATATATTTGTGTTTACAAATGTAAGTGAACAAAAAATATGAGTGACTGAATATTGCAATCTGAACTTTAGCCAGATGGTAAGAATTTTTACCACTTTTTACCCATATTTGCTATAAATTTGTTAGAAACTTTTTTTTCTTTGAAGTATAAGGTACAGGATTGCTAGAGAATTTTAATAAAGAAATACAGTTCTGTCTCAGGTCCCAACAGGAGGGAATGTGAAATTTGAAAAATAAAATACACTTTGTGTTTGCACAGTAAAATTATGTTTAATATTAAGGAGTAATAGAAACTAGTCTACAGGTTCCCAATATAAAACACTTTGTTTTTTTACAGAAAACATTGGAATGGAAATGTTAATTTAGAATCTCCTTTCTCTCCTCTCATCAACATACTGCAGAATGTCCATGATACAAAATCTTGTCTTTCAGATTGTATTGTTGAGCAAAATACAATTTTCAGTCAAACAAGTTACTTGTACTGCATACTGGCGTAAAAATAGAACCATATACATATTACCAACAGCCCAGTCTGAGCTCTATATTTTGTTTAACTGTAAGTTATTCAAGCTACATTTGAGCAATTGTAATGAGAATAAAGTGTTTGCACAAACCATCAAATTCTGCCATTGCATTTTCTTCTTGGAGATATCTGTCTGTTACCTCAAGTGACATTTTGAACTTTAAGTTAGTTTCACTAAAAGAAAGAAGAAGAAAAAAAAAAGTTACCAAAACCCGAAAAAAGGAGGAAAATATGAAGTAACACGAACACACACACATACGTATGCAACTATTATCTGTGCACATCCACTTTGAGAAAATGGTAAAATAGCACATTTGCAAACATTACATTAATGCATTTGAAATTCTCACAAATTGCACAAGTAATTCTAACAGGAAAGCTTGCTCATTTCTCCCCATAATGGATATACTGATTGACTTATGTTCACTGTAAATAAGGAAATGTGAGCCAAGAACCTCTCAGTGCCAACTGGCAAGGGGGTGCAGAGGGATTACAGGACTCTTCTGAGTCTGATACACCTCTACCCGGATATAACGCTGTCCTCGGGAGCCAAAAAAATCTTACTGCGTTATAGGTGAAACCGCATTATATCGAACTTGCTTTAATCCACTGGAGTGCGCAGCCAGTCCGCCCCCTACCCCCCCACCCCCGAGCACTGCTTTACCACGTTATATCCAAATTCATGTTATAGCCGGTCGCGCTTTATCGGGGTAGAGGTGTATGTACTTTCTAGTTCACCAAAGAACGTCACTCATGGTCTCAAATGAAAGCCGGTGTCGCTCCGTGCATTCATAGCATTTTGAAATATATGTACAGGTACTATGTAAGGAGTGAGTATATATTCTCAAAATACATTCCTAACGTCCGTATCAAGGTGCTGGTCACCAGCAAAGATGAAAAATAGGTTTTCTGTCAGACAATACATGTTTATCTGTCTTGTTCACAAAGGGTCTCCTATGATCACTCTAAATGGAATGCAAAGGAAGGATTGTGAGGACTTCAGAAATAAACTAACAGGAAGAGAAAATCAGCAGGTGGGAGGAAACCCTATCTGGAGGTGTACATTAAAGGTTTGCTTGAGTATATTTGGGGGAACAGGGGAGTTGCCTGGGTACCCTTCACTGAGGAAGTAAAAGGACAGTGATTTTGTTTCATGAAAGAGGGGTCTCAACCAGGCTTAGCTGAAAACACTGGAGAGAACTTTAGATGAGAAACTTATTTGGACAAGAGAGTAAATTGTTAGTTAAGTATAGTCTCTAGAAAGCACATTAAGATTTTTTTATATGTACCCATTTGTTTCCAGTATTCTTACTTACTCTCACTTCAACTCTCAGTTCAATCTTTATTATTTAATACATTTATTCTTGTTTTCACAACGAATATATCTAAGTGCCGTGGAGCAAAGTGCTGGTCCCGAGTTGAATCTTGCAAGCTGGTGTACACTGTATCTTTGGGAATAACAGGCCTGGTAATCCTGTGAGTGTTCAGTGGATAAGGGGCTGGGGATGCTGCAGGCAAAGCTTTGTGTATTCAGGGCTGGTGTGTGCCTGTCGCTACCCATGCGGAAAAAGCAAGATCTGCTGCTGCCAGGGGCTGGTGGTTTCAAGGAGCTGATCCACAGCAGGAATAGACAAAACTGCTTCATGATAAAAAGCATGTAATGGTCAGATACCTCACAACCCTGGGTACCCTGAGGGAGCAACACCGGAAAAAGAACCCAGTTATACACCTAAAGTAGGAAAGCTTTGGCAAGATCTTGAACTCTAATTTACATTTCTTGATGAAATAATTTAAGACAGAACAAACACCTCAGAGTTCAAACAAGGAGAGTCTCAAATGGTGTAATATTCACCATTCAGCCACAACACACACCAGGATGTGCCTTGTTGCTCTGTGATTTCTCACCTCAGAGACACTGTCAGCACAAAGTGCTGTTTCCAAATAAGTGAATTAGGTTACATCTGTGCAAGTACTATTATGTCTTGATATCATAAAATAAAATTCAGAAAAATTGGTTTTAGTTTATTATAACCTTGTATTAATAGTATTTCATTGCCAAAAGGAAAAAGGTGCAAAGGCACTGTGTGTAAAAAAAAAAAAAAAAAAAAAAAAAAAGCTTTCTACACATTGTTTCTTCCTCTACCTCATTAATTTTATAAGGGTTCAAGAGATTATCTTTAGACTCATATTAAAGCAGTAACTAATGATTTGTAAATTCCCATTTTTAGAGGTTCCCTGCATGTCTCTTTTTCCAGTACATTTCACAAGATCAGTGCAGCTGTAATTTTCCACAGTATTTTGCCTAGGGCTGCTCAGCTTTTAACTGCTGTTGTTGGAGGCGGGGAATGGGACGTTAATACGATGCCAAACGGTAAAGTTAGTGGGATGAACATAAATGCTCAAAGCCACTGCTTTCCTGATGCAGTAGTTAAGCTTAAGAAAGCTGTTGTAAATAAAGTAGAACCTAAAATTAAATAACTGATAAAATTAAGAGCTCTAGTGAAAGAGAGCAAAAACACACTCTGACTGCAATGTCTGGTAATCCAAACGGACTCTATACATGATTTTATAGAGTTGTAATGTAGGGAATAAACATGTGGCCCTCAAGATCAATAGAAGTTGTGTGGCTAAATCACTGCCAGACGAAAATTTACTCTAGCGTATCTCACTAGTGATCCATATTATGCAGAGTTCAGGTCACCTGGACTTCATAAAAGCCATTCATTTTAGAGAGAATACAAATGAAGATATTTATGAAAGAGTAATAACAAAACTCACACAAATTAATGACCTTAAATTTGCCAGGTCTAATCACCTTGGTATATAAAGAATTTCACTACTTTGGAATAATATTTCTGCAACACACAGTTCGGCCCTTTCACCATTAAGCCAAAAATGACATGTAAGAAATCCCGTAAAAAGAGCCTTACCCATCTAGTTCAGCTGTCTCTACGTAACAAAGGCTGTTAGGTTCCGAGCTGGACAGCAGCAGAATATCAGCCTAGTCAAAACAGTACAGTAAATAAATGAAAGTCAAACAACACTGCACCAGAGACAAACTCCATGCAAACAAGAAATTTATTTATTTTTTTAAAATGAGGCCATTCGCTTACAGGAACAAAGGCATTTTTCTCCAGACGAATGACATCTCCAACTTGAATATCTTTCCATTTAGCAGTTTTGAACCTAAGTGTCAAATATTTTTTAAGATTAGTAGTATTCATTTATATATCATCAAGTGTATGGCATCTTCCCTAGCAGACTTCCCCAGTATCAGAGTAGAAGAGCCTGGAATTGATATGCAAACTAGACACAATCAACTCAGGATTGAATAAGGACTGGGAATGGCTGAGCCATTACAAACATTGAATCTATCTCCCCTTGTAAGTATTCTCACACTTCTTATCAAACTGTCTGTACTGGGCTAGCTTGATTATCACTTCAAAAGTTTTTTTTCTCTTACTTAATTGGCCTCTCAGAGTTGGTAAGACAACTCCCACCTGTTTATGCTCTCTGTATGTGTGTGTATATATATATATATATATATATATCCTCAATATTTATTCCACTCTGTATGCATCCGAAGAAGTGGGCTGTAGTCCACGAAAGCTTATGCTCTAATAAATTTGTTAGTCTCTAAGGTGCCACAAGTACTCCTATTCCTTATTCAAACAGTTCCTGATGACTGCAATTCTTAAGAACTGCAATGCAGGCAAGCTTCATCATTTAACACACATGAATATTTCTGCCTTTTTCCCCAAAACTCTCACTTGACACAGATTCAGTGGTGGATTTTTTTTTTTTTAATGTGACTGTTCTTTCAAATCACAAGGGATTGGATGTAGGCAATTAACTTTAATTGTTAATAGGAGTTACACATAAGAGTCGATAAACAGTGGAGAACTGCAATCTAAATGTACAATATAATCTACAATTTAAGTTCTGCAGGAGTAATCAGTAACTAGTAAAAACATTACTTTCAAAGTTAAAGCAAAAACTTTACAATACCTTCCATCCCTGATAACATCACATGTCCGGTTATTAATCTCATTATCCATTCTATGGCGAGCCTTAAGGGGACAGGAAAAAGGAGTATGTTTACTCTTACATATTTAAATAAATGTTAAAATTGATGACAAGTTAAGAAAATATTTCTTACGATGTCATCCACTAGGTCTTTGATTGCAGTTATCCCAAGCACCAAGAGCAAAGGCACTAGCGTTGTATACCACGATAAAGTAGTTATCTGAGGAATTGTCTGTGAATGTGAACAAAGATCAGGAAACAACTTGGTGAATCACTTTAGGGGCAAAAGGGACCAACAGATCATCTAGTCTGACCTCCTGTACATCACAGGCCTCAAGCACCACCCAGCACCTACACACTAAGCCCAACAACCGAAATTAGACTGAAGTATTACAGCCCACAGGAAACTACATTATTATGTGACACAGGCAGAGAATATGAGGGACTGAGGTGCAGCCTGCCAGTGGCCCCTCAAATGGCAGGGAAATTATTACATGAGCCAGATAATCCTGGCAAGTGACCTGCACCCACATGCTTCAAAAAAGTTATTCTGGAACGATCTACTTTCGGTAAACCCACATTGCATTACATCCCCTTTATTATTTACTTCTATGAATTTAAATTATTTTTTTCCTTTCACAATTTGTTCTAAAGCCTTTTATACTACTGAGATCAGACTAACAGGTCTCTAATTGCCCTGATCACTCCCCCACACTTTTCTTAAATACAGGGATGATATTAGCATTCTCCAGTCATATGGTACTACCCCCATAAAAGATAGATTAAAAATTCTTGCTTCTGGACTAACAGTCTCATATGCCAGTTCTGGAAGAGGAAGTTACTTATCTATAACTGGAAGTTCTTTAAGATGTGTGATCCCTATCTGTATTCCACAGAGGGTTTATGCATGTACACCATGCATTCAGAGATGGAGATTTAAAAGTAGCATCCATGGCTCCACACATGCTCCCTGACTCACTTCACAGCTTCGTCCGAGGTGATAAAGGGCAGGGCGGATCAACTGTGTCTCCAGTTCCTTCTCCACTGCAAATCAACAGATCTGCAGCAGAGGGGAAGGAGGGTGGGAAGCAGAATACAGATAGGGACCACATATCTCAAAGAACCTCCAGTTACAGGTAAGTAACCTCCCCTTCTTCTTCAAGTGATGGTCCCTATTGTATTCCACTGAGGGTGACTAGCAAGCAGTACCTAAGCTGGAGGAGGGTACAAGGATGAAGATGGGATAGATGAGCGGAGGACAGCTGCAACAGAGGAGGCATCCGCCGTTGGGTCCTGCATTAAGGCATAATCCACAGCAAAGGTGTGAACTGAACTCCACCTGGCCACTTTACAGATATCCCAAAGCAATAAGTCATGGAGGGAGGCCATGGTCAGAGCCTTGGTTCTTGTTGCATGGGCCCACACCCTTGAGGATGGTTGCAGGCCAGATAATTGATAGAGTGTAATGCAGCCCAAAATCCACTTAGAGATTCATTGTGTGAAGATTGCCCACCCCTTAACTCTTTCGGATATTGCGACAAACAGCCTGGGGGATTTCCTGACCGGTTTCATCCTTTTCAGGTAGGACAATGCCCAATGGACATCGAGGGAGCGGAGTCACCATTCCTCTTTCAAAGCATATGGTTTCATGAAGAAAACAAATAAGTGAATGGATTGATTAACATGAAATTGGGGTATGACCTTTGACAAAAATTTGGGATGCAGACACAGGGATACTTTATCTTTATGGAAAGTCATGAAAGGAGGGCCTGCCATCATGGCGCCAAGCTCACCAGTCCTCACTGATGTGACAGTAACCAGGAAGGCAACTTTCATGGAGAGGAGGGAAATTGAACATGATGCCAGCAGTTCAAAGGGTAGTTTCGTTAGCACAAATAGGACCAAGTTAAGATCCCATTGGGGAGCGATGGGTTGAAACAGGTAGGAAGGTTTTAATGAGGCCCTTCCAAAAACCAAACAGTCAACAGGTAGCTAAAGATGGAAGATCATTCCACAGGGGGGGAAGGTGCTAATTGCTGCTCGGTGGACTTCGATGAAGCAGTGAGCAAGACCCAATGCCTTCAAGGACAGTAGGTAGTCAAGGAGGAGGGGAATCCCCCCTGCTTCTGGGAAAATCCTTTGTGTTCCACTCAGGAAGCAAAGCGTGTCCACTTGGCTCAGTAACCACATTTAGTGGAGTCCTTCCTGCTGCTAGAAAGGATGTTTTGCACGTCTGATGAACATGTCCACTCTAGAGAAAATGTCTATCCAAATACCAGGCTTTGAGATGGAGCACCTTTGGATTAGAATGGCTGATGCTGCCATTGTGCTGAATCAGGAGATTAGGGACAGCAGGGAGGAAAGGGGTACATATGGTCAGCATGTGCTAAAATGTCCTGGCTGGCTCAAGTATAGCTTCATTGGTAGGCAACGCAACTCTACCCTTAGGGTAGAAAAGTGCCCATAAGACAAGATCTTTCCACTGTGGAGAAGTCCACTGCTCCAATGCCAGTACTGAGTACAGAGAAGGTGCCCTTAACTCTTGGGAGATTGGGAAGAGCGCCAGGTGGTGCAGATCTGATGCCGATGAGTGAAGGATGTCTAGGAGCTGATGTTGGGTACCCTGGACCTTCTCCAGAGGGATGTAAAGCTCCCCTGCCACCCTCCATAGAAGATCCTGAAACTGGTGGAAGTTATCTGGGGTTGAAGGGGGTGCTCAAGCCACTGCCACATCCAGAGAGGAAGACGGGAATCTCTCCTGCTCCATCGGTACCATCAGAACTGGGCTGAGTGACTCTTCCTCCATCACTGGTGTTGAGCATCTGCAGGAAGGTGCATGAGATGGGAAAATTGGTGAAGTCTCCCTTGCTGACTATGGGGCTCCGAAGGAGGGTAATGGGGCCAAGGTCCCCAATTGGGCCAGCATGACGGATCCGGTGGGTGTTGTGATGGACCCCACAGTGTGGGAAACCAGTGGCTCTGTGGCGGCTACAGCAGAGGATACTGCCACGGTATAGATGGCTTCCTGTATTAGTCCTCGTGGTGGTACGGGATGGACTGACTCTGCCCATTATCCGACTCATCTGAAGTTAAGAAGATAAGAATTAGGAGACATTTTCCATAGGCAGTACTGTTGGAACCAGGGGAAGCGTGTAGATCACCAGAATGGGATGTGTGTGGTGTGCCAAATGCAGCATGTCCTGAAGGGAAGACACAATATCCCTAGAGGTGGAGGGTGTAGACGGGTGTGAAGATGTTGGGTCCCCCAGAGCAAACATATCCTGGGTTTCTGGAACTCTCCCTAATCGCCCAAGAGTGGCATCGGAGTGGGGGACTTCCCCATGATGGAAAAGTTGCTTGTCTTGTGGGGGCATCGATGCTGTCGATGTTGGCGATTCTGTCCCTGGTACCTGTGGCTCTGTCCTCTTGTGAGGACTCTTCTCATGTTTATGAGGCTTGGCACGTGTTCCTTATCCATGATGGCAGCTAGTAGATGGAATGTCTCCTTTCTTGGTCTTAGAGGAAGTCTTACCGCCATGCTTATCATCGGGTTTCCTTGCCTCTCAACTACGCCTGGCGTGGGGCCCATAGCGGTGATACTGCCGGTTCCAGATTCGGGCTCCATAGCCAGAGGGGCACTCCTGGCTGTCTCAGGCAAATGTACGGAGATGGGGGGGGGGTTCCCCAGCCTGGATCTGAATGAGGCTTCATAGCAACTTTCACAAGGTGCTTCTGGAGGCAAGGAGCCCGATCTTCTGGGGTATGGCTGAGGAAGGACTAGCAAATACTGCATCTGAATCCAATGTGATTCTCTCCCAAACAGTAGAGACAATGCTAATATTCGTCACTGACCAAGAAGGAATACAGGCAGGAGGCACCGATGTTAAAGCCTGGGGTCTTCGGCAGAGTCCAGTACCCGTGCATTGGTATGGGGGGAGAGGTGGGAAAGAGTATGGAGAAACAATAAGCCCTCCAAACAACTTATTCTACTCTAAAACTACTACAGACTATCTAAAAGCAATAAAAATAGTAAAACTCTAAAACACTAACTATATACAACTTTGTTTGTGAAAGTGCATCACTTGCAAGCAGATACTGATCGTTCCGATCCAGACCATGCGGCGGTGAGAAGGAACTGGAGACACAGTCTGTCTGTCCTGCCCTTTGTCTCCTCGGACAAAACCATGAGGTGAGTCAGGGCTCATGCGTGGACCAACCAAAATTCTCTGGCTCCGGATGCATAGTGCACATGCATAAACCCTCAGTGGACTACAATAGGGCCCATCACTCAAAGAAGAACGTAAGTTATCCAATTCCCTGATTTGAGCACATTAAGTTCTTTAAAACGTGTGTTCTTAAGTCAGGTTAGCTAACTCAGGTTAAAATAGAAGTGAAGACATGGCAACTCTTAACTTGTGTTAGCAGTTCAATATAAAGTCTATATGGGATCCTGGGAGTGAACATTGGCTTTAGGTTGCCATGCCTTCAAGACTATATTAACCTGAGTTAGCTACGTGAATTAAGAATGCAAATTTTTTTTCCTGGCAGTGAAAACATAACCTAAAGGCTCCAGTCATGGACTAGAACCACATTGTGCTAGGCACTGTACAAACTTAAAGCAAAAAGGATGGTCCATACCCCAAATTGCTCACAGTCTAAGTAACTAGTTGTATTCTAAGCAGGGTACACAAGGCATAAATCTAAATATCAAGCTAAAATGATCAACGTGCAAATAAAGTGCATTGCTCCAAGTTCATATTAAACTTGCTGAATTTTAAAAGCAATTAGTCTGGAGTGGTTTATAAAGTCCACTTTAGTTTCATGATAGCAATGTCACAAAAAGCAGTAATATTCAGCTGCATTACTGAATAACTGAACTTATATTATCATCTTTATCATAATTATCTGTATTATGTAATCAAATTTTACCTGTAAAATAAGAAGAACCAGGAAATAGAAGTTGGCCACTCTTTTAAACTGTTCTAGCAAATTCAATGGTAAAAAGGTAATTGCATTATATTTGTAGGTCTTAATTGCATTCCCCTGTTGAGAAAAAAATTAAAAATAAGTCATTCTAAATAGCAATATACTAATGGATACTTTTCCAATCCAATTTGTATTTCATGTAAAATGTTTTACTTTATAGTATCCCTCTCTACAAATGGCCGTGTAAGTTAAGTGTATTATGCAAACCAGTTTAACAAGGATCACTAGGCAAGTCAACCAAAATCACTGTTGACTTGAATGTTATTTCTAAGCTGCCTTTTGTTGCTTTAGCCATCAACTAGCAATATCTTAAAAGGATTATCTGGAGCACTATGTAAAATCAAGGGACTGGAAATAGGATACTGAGTTTTTACCTCAAGGCAACTCCTTCAAACTGTACTCAGGTGAGTAGTGATAATTGAAAAGTCATTCCTGTTTGATAACTGTGCAATGGTCTAATTACAGTCCTAAGAGAAGAGCAGGAAAGGACTAGAACCAGACAGATATCCTACTAGGATCTAGCAATTCTAAATTATTTGTAAAAAGCAACAGAGTGTCCTGTGGCACCTTATAGACTAACAGATGTATTGGAGCATAAGCTTTCATCTGACGAACAGGGCCGGCTCCAGGCACCAGCTTGCCAAGCAAGTGCTTGAGGCGGCCACTCCGGAGAGGGGCGGCACGTCCAGCTGTTGGGCCGCAATTCAGCGGATGGTCCCTCACTCCCGCTCGGAGCGAAGGACCTCCCGCCGAATTGCCGCCGCAGATCGCAATTGCGATAGCGGCTTTTTTTTTTTTTTTTTTTTGCGCCGCTTGGGGCGGCAAAAACCCTGGAGCTGGCCCTGCTGACGAAGTGGATATTCACCCATGAAAGCTCATGCTCCAATACGTCTGTTAGTATAGAAGGTGCCACAGGACTCTCTGTTGCTTTTTAAAGATCCAGACTAACATGGCTACCCCCTCTGATACTCTAAATTATTTCATCTCTTTCCATGACCACAAGAACAACGGATATCCTTATTGGCAGTTTTAACTGAGGCCAGATGTACACATTAAAATGTACACAGATGAACACAGTTTGGCCAATGTACATGGCAGAGGGGCATTGCTGGCACATTATGGCATATATCACATTAGTAGATGTACAGGTGAATGAGCCCCTGATGGTGTGGTTGGGTCCTATGATGGACCCATCAGGGGCTCATCTTAATTAATTAGCCTCTTAGGGTTGATATGGCTACTTCCACCTTTTCATGTTCTGTATGTATATATATCTCCTTACTATATGTTCCATTCTATGCATCTGAAGAAGTGGGCTGTAGCCCACAAAAGCTTGTGCTCAAATAAATTTGTTAGTCTCTAAGGTGCCACAAGTACTCCTGTTCTTTTTGCGGATACAGACTAACACAGCTGCTACTCTGAAACCATACAAAAGCTAGTAGGAGAACACTTCAATCTCCCTGGATATTCAATAACAGATTTAAAAGTAGCCATTCTTCAACAAAAAAAACTTCAAAAAACAGACTTCAAAGAGTAACCTCAGAGCTACAATTCCTTTGCAAACTTAACAACATTAATTTGGGCTTGAATAGGGACTGGGAGTGGCTGGCTCACTACAAAATCAATTTTCCCTCTTTTGGTATTGACACCTCATCATCAATTATTGGGAGTGAACCACATCCACCCTGACTGAATTGGCCTTCAAATTGGTTCTCCACTTGTAAAGTAACTCCCTTTTCTTCATGTGCCAATAGATATTTATGCCTGTATTTGTAATTTTCACTCCATGCATCTGAACAAGTGGGTTTTTTACCCACGGAAGCTTATGCTCAAATAAATCTGTTAGTCTGTAAGGTGCCACCAGATGCCTCGTTGTTTTTGTAGAATAGGTAGGAAGGGTTCCGATTGCAGAATCTTTATTACTGATTTTCATGCATAAGACAGAAATAACCCAAATTGACTTTCAGATACTAGCAGAGCTTGCAGGGGTTGGCAATTAGAAAAACATTTTATTTATAAAATAAACAAGTTATTGTCCTGAAAGTAATCAAGACAGGCCAATGTGAAATCCCATGATACCACTATTTATCATTTAAGACCAGAACTGCACACAAGCACTACTACTATGCTGTTTATTTTAAAATAATCCTACTGTTTTTAAAAATGTATGTTTTAAAACACAATTTTTTTATAAAGTTATTTATACATCCATAACATGGTTTGATTTAGAGTGGGTGACCTAAGCCAACAACAAGAAGACTCCATTGTACCTAAGCATTTGGAAATAGATAATCATTTATTTTGAAGATACACGAAATTCTGGCTTGACCAAGATGCTGTCTGCCTACAGGCTGCACTTAGTAAAGTATTGAAAATAAAATACTTAAACATTATTTGATTCAAATGTTAGGGACAGCCATAGTCCAGTGAATAGGATGCAGCTTTGGGATTCAGGAAGTCTGGGTTCTAAATGGCTTTTGGCTCACAAGTGTGTACAGCAATTTAGTGCATGGCAAGCCAGGCTATAGCACACAAGCTAGCCACGCACTAACTGACAGTACGAACCCTGGTATGGTGCACTAAACGTTCCATAGTGCACTTTGATGTATATTCAAAGTCTGACTTGCCACACACCAAATAACCATGTGGACAAGTCCTTAGTCAAATCACTCTGTGCCTCAGCTAATCCGTTCATGATACTTACCCAACTTTGCAGATTGCAGAGGTATACTAGTACATGTACATGGTTTAATTATTGGAACATTTAATCATGAACTAACAAGTGTTCCTCCTGACAAAAAAAAATCTACATCAGTCATTATATATAAAGGAAGATGGCTTACAGCATATTTGCTTTTCTTGAAGCATAGAAATGTTGTTTTCTTAAACTGGGGTTGTTCGTGGAAGTTTCGATCATTTGCCTTAACTTGCCAGCTGCAATCTGGGAGGGGAAGGGGAAAAAAAAAAGCCACACACATATCAAAATGAATCATAACACTTGACTGCTCCAACGATGGGGAAACAAGTCTACAAATTTAAGGTTTACCCCCTCTGTATCTTTTAAGGCAACATGCAATGAAAAAATCAAGTTGGGCCTCTGAACCTTTTCTAATTTCTGTATTGTTGGTAAAGAAGGTCTCAAAGAATTTTGTAAAAAAGCATCCTGTTTGTCTATATAAGCAACTGAAGTCTAACCTACTCTGGGAGAAAAACATGTCTGGTAAGCAGAAAATTAGGAACGTTATGTTACAACACGCTGGAAACTAAACAACTGAGGGAAAAGATTTTTAATCAGACTATTTTGTTTTGCTTACACCCATCTAACTCCAATGCCTAATGAACAAAAAAAGGGTGTCTCAGAGACTGAGCAATCTTGCCCTTTTAATTAACGTGCGAAGGCTCACAATGCACCTCTGGGACCTCCTAAGAAATCCTCCAACAATACTAGGCAAAGCCTGATTTGACATCCCCAATATTTCTAAGATAAAAAACAAGCAGAAATTAAATGTCCACCCCTTTCTGACCACTTGTCTAAATCTTAGAGAAGGGCCCAATCCCAGTTTCATTAAAAATCCTACACAGTTCATCTTTAAGTCTCTGACTTTCAGCTAGTTCTAATTTGTGCGAAATAGCTAACATAATAACCAAGAGTTTTACAGCAATAAAGTGCAGGTTCAGCAATGAAGAAATATTCTTCCTGCTATTGAGTTGCTTTGTGTCCAGCAGAAACTTTGTGTCAAAGAAAAGAAAAGAAAAAAAAAAAAAAGTCCAAGGAGCCTTTTACATCCCAGAGTGGCATTATGCTACACAGGGCCGCCCAGAGGATTCAGGGGACCTGGGGTCTTCGGTGGCAGGGGGGCTCCCACGCCAAATTGCCACCGAAGACCTGGCGCTTCGGCGGCGGGTCCCGGAGCGGAAGGACCCCCTGCCGCCGAAGACCCGGAGCGGAAGAAGCTCTGGGGGCCCGGGCCCCACAAGAGTTTTCCGGGGCCCCTGGAGCGAGTGAAGGACCCTGCTCCAGGGGCCCTGAAAAATTGCCCCACTTGCCCCTCCCTCTCCCCGCCCGGGCGGCCCTGATGCTACGCCAGGGGTTTGCAATCCATCTTTTTATAGGCCTGGACACTCTGGTATGCCTGAGATGGCCAGATTTGAAGAAGAGCTCTGTGAAGCTCAAAAACTTGTCTCTTTCACCAACAGAAGTTGGTCCAATAAAATACTACCTCACCTACCTTGTCTCTGGGATGGAGATGTGAATTTAGAACTGGTCAAGCAGTTCCTGTGAGAAGGGGATTGTGCACCACAAGTACCTCATACAGATGCTCCTTATCTTCCCTCCATGCTGCCTTTGCACTCTAACCTGTCCACTCCCTGCCCCATTGTGTCATTTTGTCTCTTCCCCTTGCTCAACTGCCTCACTCCATCCCTTATATGTCCAGTCCAATTCTCTCTCTCTCTCTCTCTCACACACACACACACACACACACACACACACACACACACACACACACACACACACACACACACACACACACTAACTACATTCTAGGCCTTCACATTCTGTCTATCCACTGTCTAACCCTTATCCTCCAGTTTCCACTCCTGCCCTCAGGCCCATATTGTTGGTACCACTACCTACCTTGCTCCCGGCACCTAAAAATCCAGTCATTTAGACCTTGCCTAAACTTTGCTCAACTTGTCTAACAGGTTTTTTAATCGGTTTTCAAACAATTTGCCTGCCCAGTATGAGTGAGGCCAAGCCAGTTCTGAACACTATATTAGACCAGTTTTCTAGATTCTGCACCTACATCAGTCTCACACAGACTGACACACACAGTCCCACAGACAAGATCACGGCATCTCTGATCAACAATCCTTCTTGCTCTGATTATTCTTCGTGTTATACATGTGAGTGTGGAGCAACAAGGATGCTGAGCTATATCCAGTAACTCTGGGAATCCCACGAGCAGGGGCATGGTACAGTGACTTAACTGAATCCTGCCCCACATGATCAGGGAACTCCTGCAGGCTGCCCCATAGGGTGGGGAATATATGCTTTTTTTAAAGCAGTTTCCTAGTCAATAGTCAGCCAAGTTGCAACCTGTCTGACCTGTTTCAAATAGAGAAAAGATTGGCGGTAACTGCAGGATAGATATATTGGCTTCCAGTCTGTTCTCTTAATCCTTTTTTCTCATTAACTACTATCAACGAGACTGAATTATAACAAGAGCAGCAGCAATGAATGGACACCTTATGTTTTGGCCATTCAGCAAAGACTGGATGTTTTTTCTAAGAGATATGCTCTAGGAATTACTTTGGGGAAGTTCTGTGGCCTGTATTACACAGGAGGTCGGACTAGATGATCACAATGGTCCCTTCTGGCCTTGGAATCTATAAGTCTATAAACCCTACTGTAAGAAAACTGAGGTTCTAAAATAGATTGTATCACTGATCAGCCAAACCAGTTGCAAAAAAAAAAAGGAAGTGCAAGCAGACCTGGTTACGACATGCTTGTCCCCTCACATGATTAAAGTGCTGTCCTGAACAGTAATGTGCGTTTATGAATGCACCTTGTTGTAAGCAGGTCCACTGACAATTGTTGTAGCATACATGCACCTTAGTGGTAACCTGGACTGATGCTAATGCTGGAAGACTATGGATGACTGGACAATGAGGAGAATTCTGAATTAAGTAATAAGTTAGTGAAACCTGATTGAGGGGAAAGACTTATTATTCAGACTACTTGGAAGGGTTCTTATTTTACACTCTTTATTGAGGAAGAGAAAAGCTGTTCTTAAAGGATTCAACTTCTAAGAAAACTAAATGGAAATCTTCTCTATTGAGAAAAAGCAACAAGGATAAGATTTCTGTAGTGCTACCTGACAATAGAAAACCACTGGACTAACCTAGTTCGGTACATTCCACAGATTCTGCAAATTAAGCAGAGAGTTTTGACTTTATTAACCAGAGCAAAGAAAACGAAGACGAGCATAGATTTAAAAAAAAAAAAAAAAAAAAAGTCTAGCCAACATGGCTGCAAATATCGCTTTCTCATGTAAACGAACGCACTTTCGTCTTGTTGAATCTGCAACCAAACATCTGCAGCCAAAAGGAAGAAGTATGAACTTCCCTCATTGATCATGAAATTATGTTAGCTTTGAAGTTTAATTATTAAATGCTTGAATTAGATACCAACATTGCTGACCATGCCATTGCTGAATGACAAACTAAAGATAGCCAGCAAAGTCTAATTTCCAATGCCGCTAGAAATACCTTCCATATCCTGACACTCCATTAGAAACTGCTGCTAGACACACATTCTAGTAGCAAAAGTGGAACAACAGTGCTGATTCATGATTTTGTCTCTAGAGGCCATGAAGAGAAGCATAAAATCCACCAAGACGACTACTTCAAGATGAAAAATATTTTTGAACTGTTATTTTTAGTTTAAGTCTCCAGCTGGCAGTGGCAACTTGTTAAAAGTATCAGAGGGGTAGCCGTGTTAGTCTGAATCTGTAAAAAGCAACAGAGGGTCCTGTGGCACCTTTGAGACTAACAGAAGTACTGGGAGCATAAGCTTTCATGGGTAAGAACCTCACTTCTTCAGATGCATCTGAAGTGATACAATCTATTTTAGATGCATCTGAAGAAGTGAGGTTCTTACCCACGAAAGCTTATGCTCCCAATACTTCTGTTAGTCTCAAAGGTGCCACAGGACCCTCTGTTACTTGTTAAAAGTCATTTATAAAACTGTTGAAACTCAAAGCATGTGCATCTCTTATTTACACTGGTAGAAGTTAACACCAAATCTACATACTTTGTTTGCTTCCATTACGTGTAAATTAAGTCTTTAATGAGTAGAAATGTTTCAGAAGTAACCTACTTAGTGAAAAAATTAATCAGTGTATTAAATGCTTCTGTTTATTCTCTAGAGTCACAACAGCAAAAGACAAACAGACTCTAGCCAGTCATCTTGACACTTTTTTTGCCACTCTTCCAGTACTCCAGGTACTTGTGTATTACATTTATTATTTAAAACTGTGAGGGCACCCAAAATGTGCCAGGTACTTTCCAAAGAGCAATCCCTCTCCTTAGACCTGATGTCAGCACCACCCACCAGTTTGTGGATGTGACCTATCTGCTGCTAACCCAGAAACAAAATTAAATAAAATTGCTAAAAAAAACAAGTGGAAAGCTAGCAATAAATCTGAAGCCACACGAAAGGTTCAGGAGTAACAGTCCATCAGTTTGTGAACATTTCTGAATAAATAGACTGGAACTGATCAAGCTCATATTTGATGACCTCAGATCATAGTGTGAACCACATCACTGGGCCCAAATAGCTGTAGTGGGATGCGATTTTGTAGATGAGTGTGGATTAACTTTCTAGTTGACATTGGTTAACTGCATTTTCTAGTAATCTATGTAGATCTGCCCAGGGAGAAAGTATTGAGTATATTCTTAAATCTGAAAATAAACTGAACAAATTCAGCAATCTATGCATATCTGGTACACTGAACAATCCTCTGAACCTTTATATTCAATAGTTAGCTTGGTATAATTTCTCATACTATTACCTTTCTTAACCGGTTCTCTGCTCTCCTCAGCCTCTCTGTTGATTCGGTTTTGCTCTGGTTCAACTGCAGGCAGCGGACTCTCCAATTCATCTTCTGTTTCATCATCACTGTAGGGCATTACCTCATCATTTGGCTGAGAGTCCTCATCAAAGGTTGTCTCTGAATCCCTGTCTGAATGCATTCTGCCAGCAGTCTGCAAACACTTGATAAAGGCAATGAATTGATAATTAATATAACAAAAGCATAAAAAGCATTCTAATCTGTCTCTTCTTAAAATCAGGTTTGAAAGCAGCTCTGCTAAGAACTCCTTTTACTGAGTTCAGACTTCAATTTCAAAGATAGTTCAGAGCCATGGAACAGGATTTCTAATCCAAGACCTTTAACACATCTAGATTATCTTTTTGAAATTTTAAGCAGACTGATGTAATGATGATTGTAAATGACATACTAATTCCTTGATATACCCATAAATTCTAGCAAGTATTACAATAGTATTACTAACTTTAGGACCACATAGGTCTTTACAGCTGTTACTATACTGCAGCCCATGTCATCTCAAAAAGGAGACTCACTACGGATAGAATTCAGATCCTTCTGGTTCAGAAGATCAGGCTCTTACCACTTGAGCTAGGAGAGAACCTTCATTAGCAGTAACTGGTATAGGGACTATAATCAGTTCCAGTTGCATCCATTAGGAGGGCAGAGGGAGAAGCTCACATACAAGTAATTTCTTTCAATAAGTTTAAATGAATCTTTATTTTTCATATCAAAAAACCAAATGTGAAGTGTTTACTTCTACAGGATATTTGGACATCATGACTATTCTAATAAAAAAAACGAGAGACATTCATATTATTGCACTGTAAAATGTAGCATTCTGATGCAGTAATAAAAGTAATGTACTTAGAACGGATTACAAATACAAATTTACATTGGAGGCTTATACTATACACAAGTCTGTTTAAAAAAAATCCTCAGCATTGAACACGTTATTGTACCTACATACTCTCATAAGATAAAAGCATAGCTAGTCTTCACCTGTTCCTGAAAGACCCTTCAAAATGTTTAAATTCCAACTCCCAAAAGTCAAAATATAAACAGAGATTTGTGGTCTCTATTTTCAGAAGAAAAGCTTTTGCAAATTATGGCTTTTGAGAAACAATTCCTTTTAAAATGTTCAAAGATCTGGCCTTTTCTGGATTTTCACAATCCTGGATATGAGCAAGACTTCTAAGAGGAATCATCAGTCTCATCTACTAAAGTATTTTTAAAGAGCTGAAAATTGTTAATTTTGGAGTATTTTCAGCATCTTGTGAAGGATCATTTCCTATTTTTGCAGTAAGCCTCCAAGATGCATATTTCAAAGCGTTAGGTCATTTTTAAAAAGTCGAGTTTTTAAAAATATACTTAAATGGTACAGAAATGCCTTCATAACAATCTGGTGTTAATCTTCAAAACATGAAATATAAATTTAATACTATTCTTCTACGTCATGGTTAAGATGTTAAAGACACGGTGTGTTCATTAGCAATTAAACAGGACTGATGGAACCATTTTTAATGGAACATGTTTAATAATTCGTTTGCCTATCCAGACTTGCCCTGATAACAGATTGCAAATCACACTGTAGACAAGTTTGGAAACCCACCCATGAAGCATTTCACAATTATGAGCCCTGTCATTTGGGAGAAAGAATATGAACAGAAAAAGATGAATGATAATTGGGAACAGTAAGATATTTTACTAGATGCCCAGAAAGCCACAACTGAGAAGGAAGGTCACACTGCTTAAAAAAACAAACAAACAATCTGGCATAGAGAGGAAGTAAAAGCAGCAATTTAAAAACAAAACAAAAAAAACCCACCACATAAACAGAAGAAAGTGGAAGATGATAGAAATGAATATAAATCAGAAACTAGGAATTGCAGAAAATTGATAAGGGAAGCAAAAGGACACTTGGCAAAATCTACAGCCAGCAGAGTTAAGTATACTAGGAATAAAAAGAACCTTAATAATGGTATTAGCCTATGGAATGGAAATGGTAACAGTCAATAATAATGCAGAAAGAGGAAAAGGTGTTCAATAAATATTTTTCTTCTGTATTTAAGAAAAAACCAGATGATGCAATCTTGTGTAATGATGAAACACTTTCCATTCCAAAAACAACTCAAGAGGATGTTAAACAGCACCTCCTAAAGTCATGCATCCGACGAAGTGGGCATTCACCCACGAAAGCTTATGCTCCAATACATCTGTTAGCCTTAAAGGTGTGCTCCTCAAGTTAGAATTTTTTAAAATCAATAGATCAGCATAATCTGTACCCAAGAGTTAACACACATACACACACACAAGCCAAGGAGTTCTCTTGACTGTTCATGTGGGTTTTCAAAAAATCTTGGAACTGTGGGGCAGTTCCAGAAGAATGCAACTGTTATACCAATATTTTTAAAAGGTAAATGAGAGGACCACAATACTTATAGGCCTGTCAGCCTGACATCACTCCCAAGCAAAATAATGGAACAACTGATACAGGACTTAAAGATTAAAAGGGGGGTAATTGGCTGCTAAATGTAACTGTGTTCGTGTAATATACTTAGTGGTTTGTAAGGCATTTGACTTGATTCCATATGACATTTTGATTAAAAAACTAGAATGATACAAAATTAACATGGCGCACATTAAATGGGTTAAAAGTCAGCAAACTGATTGGTCCCATAATTTAATTTTATGCAGGAACCATCTTTGAGCAGGTATGTTTCTAGTGGGTCCTACAAGGATTGTTTTTTGGCCCTATGCTACATCACATTTTTATTAGAAAAAACCCCCAAATCAATGATAAAGTTTACAGATGACACAGATTAGGGGAGTAGTAAATAATGAAGAGGCCACTCTTTATTCAGTATTTTGCACATATTGGACACTAAACTAATTACAGAACACTGCTTTAAATATGGGCCCAAATCCTGCAACTGGCATCATACAAGCAGACGGTTGCACCTTCACCAAGCCCCACTATCTTCAATAGGGCTCTAAGTGCAGCATCCCACGCGCATACTTATGGTTTCAGGATCAGGGCCATGTACACGTAACTTACCTGTATATGCTTGCCAATGAAGCCATGTAAATATAAACAGTGTTTAAAACAAATTTAGAACTCTGTTTAAACATATGCTGTCTCCTTGGTAGATGGAGGATGTCAGAGAAAACAGACAGGTAACATCAGATTACTACTTCTACCCTCCATATCAGGGACAATAGGCAACTGCTAGTCATTTCTTTCAGTATAACTTCAATTGTAGAGAGTTAATTACTGCCTCAGATTTGTAATTATTTAAAACTACAAATCTCCCTACCAAAAACCATATAGAAGCAGGGCCAGCTCTGACTTTTTTGCCACCCCAAGCAAAAAAAAAACAGGGTGCAGGGCGGCTGGACCCAGAGGCAAAGCCAAAAAAAAAAAAAAAATAGGGCAGCCGTGCCACCCTAAGATTGGATGGAATGCCGGCCCTTAGCATCTACCGCCCCAAGCACAAGCTTGCTTGGCTGGTGCCTGGAGCCGGCCCTGTATAGACGTTTTCCTGTGTTGTGGAGGGAGCCATTTTAAAGTGTGATCATTGAACTTTCCCCAATTTGCTAAACAGAAGATTTGAGGATAACTATTATAGATAATTCATTTATGGTTTTTGGTTTTTGTGTTTTTTTTTTAACTCCAGGAGTTTTAGCAAAAAAGATCAAGGCCTTTGGCCACACATGCCTTTGGGGATAGTGAGAAATCATGGCAATCATAGAATCATAGAATATCAGGGTTGGAAGGGACCTCAGGAGATCATCTAGTCCAACCCCCTGCTCAAAGCAGGACCAATCATCCAACCAATTTTTGCCCCATATCCCTAAATGGCCCCCTCAAGGATTGAACTCACAACCCTGGGTTTAGCAGGCCAATGCTCAAACCACTGAGCTATCCCTCCCCCCTAATCTAAAGGCCAAATGGCAATCTAAAGGCCAAATGGATGACATAACACCTGTACTTTATTTTTTCTCTGTTCCAGGGCCTACATTTGTAAAATGTAACCCTACTCCCATCATACTGCACTTGAATGCTGAAACATTAGACGTTCGCTTTATATCAATTTTCAAAAGCTAGCTTAACTCTGACTAATGAGCTAATAGAATGTCTCTGTGCCAATATACCATAGCTGGCCTATGATTCAAAAGCTAAATGGGCTTCTTTGAACCAGATCAATGAGCTACTTTTGTCTTAAAATAAAACAAACAAAAAAAAGTGGGGGCAGTCTTAATGATACTAAACTACCATTGAGAACACAAAAGTTCATTTCTTTACTAAACGTAAAAAGTTCAATATAGTTATCCATTGCCATGGAACAAGATAACACTCTCAACAGACTCAGGTTCAGCTGAAGCAACATCAGGTGTGTATTCTGAGAACACAATGCAGAATCTAGTGGGTAAGGAGCCAGACAACTGTTGTGCTTAGCAGAATATGAAGGGCACTCACTGAGTTCTTGTATAGCCAGCGTAAGCAGCCTCAGGTGAACAATGACCAGTGAGAGATATGCTATTCTAAATCAATTACAAGCCTTGCACAGGCTGCATGAGCTCCTTATATTTACCCTCCCTTCAAGGATGCCTTCCAGGTTCTCAAGTCTGGACTTGGCAGGGTAGGCTTGGTGAAATTCCCTAATCTTATCAGATGTGTGGCTGTGACTGGTGGGGTTCCCACGACTGGTCAGCTGGCCCATAAATTTCCCAAGTCACAAAGTACCTCACAGTTTGCTCCTCAGTTGACTAACTGAGAGTCCAGGATCCATCGTATAAGAAATTCTTCATGCCCCTGGAGGATGACTGACTGAGGCTTGACTCATCCAGGAAAGGGAGTGAGAGTACCTGGCTTTAAACAGCAAAATATGGAAGACAGGATCCAAAGGAGGTGAACAGGAAGCTGTTTGACCAAGATGGGGTTTATTTGCTGGATAATTTTACATGAACCCAAGTAATGATGATCTACTTTACGTGAGGGTGAATGGAGGTGAGATTCCATGATGATAACCATACCCAGTCAATGAAACAAGGGACTTCCCAGTGATGTTGGTACACAATACTTGTAGCTATTTTTGGCAGAATTGAGATGTTTTCTCAGTTCCTCTTGGACATGGTACAAAATGCTGGACTAGGTGGATGGCTGTGGGGACATGAGACACCTTTTGTAAGAATGGATAGAACAGCAGATGCAATCCATAGACCCAGTCATCCTGGTGATAACTGATGAAACAATGAAAGTATTATTCAAGGATTTGATTAATGCATTTGTCCAAATACATTACACGTATGGTCACATAGCACAAGAAGCCCAATGAAATTAAATAGGCAATAGGTTTAAAACAAACAAAAGGAAGTACTTCTTCATACAACACACAGGAAACCCGTGGAACTCATGGCCGTGGGAGGTCATGAAGGCCAGTAATGTAACTGGGTTCAAAAGAATGAGATAAGTTCATGGAGGATAGGTCCATCAATGGCTATTGGCCAAGATGGTCAGGGACACAACCCAATGTTTCAAGTGTCCCTAAAGGGGCAACTGCCAGAAGCTGGGACTGAACAGCAGGGGATGGATCCCTCGACATTACCCTGTTCTGTTCATTGCCTCTGAAGTATCTGGCACTTGCCACTGTCAGACAAGATACTGGACTACATTGGACTATTGGTCTGAACCAGTATGGCTGTTCTTATGTTATGTTCTTATATCTGCTCATCGGTATGAGGATGGTAGGCAGAGGTAAGATGTAGCTTAACATTCAGCAATTTAAGAAGTCCTAGTCACAAATGGGAAATGAATTGTGTGTGCCAGTGGATGATGATGCTAGATGGTAGCCCAGAGAGTTTGAAGATGTGAGTTTAAAAAAAAAAAAAAAAAGAGGCTGTTGATCTCCTCAGCAGTGGAGATCCTGGGATATGAGATAAAAGTGGACCATTTTAGTCCCAATTTGGATAGATCCAGTTTGGATAGATCAATGATAAAAATTCATGGAGATGAATGACCAGGATTGGGATGGGGTTCATAAAGGCAAGATTCCCAAACATGTTTCACGCAGGGGGCTTTTGTTCAAGAGAAAACATTGGAGGAGTTAATATAGAAGATGATGAATGGCTGCATCTTTGACCCCCCAGGTATTTAGAGAAACTAGTCTACATGGTTTAAAGTGACCAGCCAGAAGAGAATCATCATAAAGTTTAAGTACTTCAAGTTTGGGTGTGCCTGTGGAAAACAGATACAGCCTTTAAAATAAAGAAACCCATATTTAATTAGGAAGACAGGTTAGGAGGTTGGTCACTGGCAACATTCTGACTCAACATGCCTTCCACCACAAATTGGTCATTGAATAATGAGGATTGGAGGTGGGGCAACAAATCCTATGTACTAGGGCATAGGCAAAATTACAAGATTTGAGGATTGTAGAATGTTTTTGAGCTTGAGCTCTTTCTCCTAGCTATTCCCTCTTAAGACAGAATGCATCTAGCTTGCCATTCTGGGTGCCCCGTCAGTACATGAAAACAGAGTTAAATCTGGAGAAGAATAAAGACCATCAGATTTGACATTGGTTCAGAGTCTCTTCAGCATGCAGATATCCCTAATTTTTATGATCTGTAGATATCAGGACTGGAAGTCAGGCACCCTCAAGATGGTGGTGCCATTCTTCAAAAGCAGCTTTAACAGAGAGTCGTTCTTTATCGCAGATCTCGTAACTCTGCTCTTTGAGTTTAAAGGAGTAGAATGCACATGGATGGAATAAATTCCAGGGCCAATGTCACTGGGATAGTACAGCTCCGATTGTCATATTGGATGCTTCCACCTCAACTATAAAGGTTTCACTGAATCTAGGCGCTGACGTAAATGCCTCCTTTAAGCGATCGAAGATTGACCAAACTTCCCATTTCCAGAGCAATCCAGTCTATGGGACACCAGTCCAGCAAAATCTGTAAGAAAATGTTGGTAAAAATTTGGAAATCCAAGGAAACTTTGTACTTGTTGCACATTTCTTAGGGTGCCCAATTTGTGATCACAGATACTTTTCTAGGATCCACACTGATGCCACTGGGGCAAGTCTCTACAACCTATAAATTCCATGGATTCCATTCACATTTTTCTAGATTTGCCTATAGCCGATGCTCACAGAGAAGTTCCAGTACTAGGCAAACATGTTGGTCATGGAGGAGCTGGATTTCTGAAAATAAGAATATTGTTGAGGTATTTGATCTAAAATGTCCCTAAAAATATTAACAAAATGCTGAAAAGCGTCTGGGGTGTTTGAAAGACCAAAAGACATCACCAGATACTCAAAATGGCCATACTGAAACCGGAACTCGGTCTTCTATTCATCACCCTCACAAATCCAAGCTAAATTATAAGTGCCGCGAAGGTCAAGCCATAGTCATGTATATGCAAGAAGGGAAAGCCTTCAAAAAAATTGCACTGAAGGAGAATTGTACATCTATGCTAAGACAACAGAATTCTCTCTACTTAAGTTCTTAAGCTGTTCACATCACCACCATATCTGAATACCTAAGTGAAATTCACCCGAGTGCAGAAGGCCCATACAGGGCTGTCAGAACTGATGAAGATTTCCTCTCTTACTTCAAAAGTCTGTTAACACTTAACCGGTATTAGTTTAAAAACAAAAATAGCCCTGCTACACTATACTCACAGAATCACACACAGCTAAAAATGTTACCATGCTACAGCCCATCAAGCCATCAAAGACCCATTTGAACAGATGGTAATTCTTTTGTGCCAGCTATTGTGAACCTCAAGAGAATGATTTTTATATTGAATAATGATCCCTTTCCAATTCTACAAACAAAACCACCACAAATTTATTGCTGCCATATGTTGTAATAAACTGAATTATAGGGGATGAAATTAGAAGCATGGCCTAATTTTTCACAAAACAACGAGACTTAAGTGTACTGTCTAATAGAAAGAGGTAAGCCTAGGCACCTTTTCACAGAGACCACATCTCTAGCTGTCAAATTGTATTCTAAGGAAAACTAAAAATAGCAATCACTATGCTACACCTGCTTCCAAATCCCTCTGCCACAGTTTTGTAGTTTTAGAACCCCATGTAATTGCAGATGCACCACTTGCCTCCTATGTCACTGTGCGGAAGATCCAGAGACCAAAAAGTGGAATCAGACAAACTGACAACACAGGAAGCAACAATGAACATAAACTGAAAAGATAGTTTTTTCAATTTGTGCTCCTTTCATTTAGAGATAAGAAATCTTGAGTATTAATTGTTTCATTGGTACTCAGTACTGCCTCCATCTGCTTTCTTACATCCACCTGTTATCTCTAGACTCAGATTTTAAATGGGCAGGAACCATCTTTTTGTGCTAAGTATTGTATAAACATAAGGCACTGATTGATGTCTCTAGGAGCTACCATAATACCAAAAAAAGTGGGTAGGTATATTTTTCAGATAAATCATGTGTTTTTAAATGGGCATTGACTCCAAAGGGAAAGGAATTAAACTAAGCTACCTAATAGAAATGACAGAACTACTATAGGTCAGTAAGTAAGTATAGTTGTGAAATTTTTTTGGGAGACACCTGGGAAGATGTGTCACATGAAGGGATTACATTCTTGGCTATTGGCCCATGTATGGAGTGCCTTGACAGGCATCATGCCTCAGGTATGACATAGCACATCAGAATTAGAATAAGCATAAAAATGGACTCTTTAAAAATAATGTTAATATTTCTTAAAAATTCCCTTATGTACCAAGCCAGAAAATATATTTCTTAAAGTAAATTTCAGTGTCCATAGGTTTAAGCACAGTTTGAACTCAGCCTATCAACACCAGAATTACAGCAATTGGGAGATCTCGTCACAGCTTGTGTAGCCTGGCCCTCTGTTATGGCTGTACTGGTTTTCCTGAACCTAGAGTTAAATCCGTCTAAAATGAAGAAGCTGCCTTTTCCACAAAGGCTAGCTAACAGTATTATACCCCCATCTTGCAGTATCTGTGGGCATGTCTTCACTAGCAACGTTAAAGCGCTGCCGTGGCTGTGTAGTCGTGGCACCAGCGCTGGAGTGGGGGGGGAGGGAAACACACCTCCATGAGGGGAATAGCTACCAGCGCTGGAACAATAGACAGTGCACTGTCTACACTGGCACTTTACAGCGCTGAAACTTGTAGAACTCAGGGGGGTGTTTTTTCACACCCCTAAGTGAGAAAGTTGGAGTACTGTAAAGTGCCAGTGTTGACAAGCCTTAAGGCTAAACTCCATTTAAACATGGTTCCATGGCCAGAACAGATAGGGCCTTAAGGTAATTAGGTACATATGATCACTCTACTCTGCACATAAATGTGGTGTATAGAGCACTGTGTTGGAATTGCAAGCTTTCCCTTTAAGGATATGTCTACACTGGAAACTTCAAAGCGCTGCTGCAGGAACGCTCCCGCGGCAGCGCTTTGAAGTGGGAGTGTGGTCGTGTGCTGGGAGAGAGCTCTCCCAGCACTCCTGGTAATCCACCTCCACGATTTTTCAATGTAAAATGTAAGTGTAGACAAGCCCTAAGAGAGTGTATGTAGAGGGAGTGGGGGTTCCTGGTCCGGCTTGCAGGCTAGGAGGTTCTGTTGGGAAGCATGCAATCAGTCAGTCTGGAAAGAGCCAGGCTACAGCAAGGTGCCAAGATTGAGTTGTACCAATCTGCCTCAGGGAGCAGCCTGTTTTGTGTGTCTGTTTTTGGTTACTATGTGTTATCATTCTGGATTTAACAATAAATATAGTGTTATGTTGCAGCCTTCCAGCAAGAGTGTTATATGTTTTTATACAACTTCTCTGAGTGTATGCCATGAACATATCAGAGAAAACTGGAAACAGAAGGGATATAAAAAGTTTAAAGCCATAGGCAGCCATTTGATCAATATGGATGGTTTCCAGTTTAATGAAATTTTTTTTTGCAATATATATTCAGAGACTCGAGCAGTATTTTTATGCAAATTTTATAGATGCTGATAAACGAAGGGCTGTTTTCCTAACATTGGTGGAAAAAAACAATATTTACTGTTCTTAAAAACTTGTATTTTTCACTAGAACCTGGTGAGCTGGAGTATAAGGACATAACAGAGATTCTAGTTAAATATTATGTGCCTGCCTTAATTTTTTTTATCCAAATATAAATTTAATCTAAGAAAGCAAACAGAAGCACAAAAACAGTCTACTACTGGTTATTTTGGTAATTTTCTGAAAGAGAATCTCAGAGATTGCTTTGTTTTTGTAGTAAAACACTCTGACTTAAAAGTGTGTGTGGAGGGGTGAGTGTTGTATGTAAGAAGTTACTGCCAGTAGAGGGAGCTGTGGCAACTTCTATTTGAATGCACAAAGTGAAACAGGGCAAAATTTGAAAATGAACTGGTTCCATTGTGCCAGGCCTGGAAGCAAAGGCCAGAGCCTCAGCAAAGGTGAAGATGACAATGACATAGATCAGCTCCCCTTGCAGGATCCAAACAAACTAGAGGGAGCCATGTTTCTGCTGTTTAAGGACATCACATCAGCAGCAGATGTCTTTCTTTAATAAGCTTTTCAATGTTGTTGTATTTGAGATGGTATTTCCAGGAGGCAGAAGCATGAAAAGCCCTTGAAGAATTGCTTTTAAAAACACTGTTTAGCCAGATATCAACTGCTAATTAGGTCCATTAAGATTTTATGACTATTTATATAAAGGAGTACATTGCATACAATCCAGAGAACTTGTGCCAGTAACTGTTTGCCTATTCCACCAAAACAGCTAGAACAGAATAAATTGTGCTGAAGTCTGTAGCTGCAGTTCATATAGTTCTAATTCAGGCAACGTTTCAGTGTGTGTTCCCAGTTCAGAAAACAGGATAGAATGTATATAGAGGAAAATATATAAGTTGGCAGAGCAGCACTGTCTATTGTTTTGGGATAGCCCAAAACAAATGGATTGCTTTAACCCAGACCGAGAGGGTGAGAACAGTGGTATTTCTATACAGTTTAAGTAAAATTATGTAAGAAACCCCATGAAAACAAATATTTTATTTCACTTAGAAAGTGCCAAATTTACAGTCTCCCAGGCAACCTTAATTCTGCCCTGTAGTAAAATTACATGTTCACATACCTTTTTACCCCCATTCAGTGCCCATGATAGTCACAAAAGGAGGCAGAATTCAGAGTGCATAGGCGATCATGAATCAGGCCTTTCCGAATTTTCAAGTGCTTGACTTTGCAATCTAAATATTATTTAACATAGGTAATTTTTTAGGGTTTTTTTGTTTGTTTTAAAACAAAAAAAAGTAAAAGAAGCCATCAGGCTATAGAAGTGGCTTTTTTTGGCCCCATGGAATTCTGACTAGCTTTTTGTTGAGACAGATAACCAGTTAAAATCACAATTTCCCTTCTCTTAACTTGCATTCCTCAAGAAAAACCTTGGCAAACTGCCAAACCACCACCACCACCACAGCTCATTCCACCTCCACTACTTGGGAATATTCAGGAGCTGCTACAGCAGCTGTAGCAGGAAGGAAGGGAGTCACACTTGACTATCTCCAGCACCCCAGACTTTGGCATGTGGCCCCAGCAGCCCATGTCCCTCTCTGGAGGCACCACAAACTGGATCTCCCTCAACTCCCAGAGAGGAGAGGGAAGAAGAAATGAGATCCCCCCAACCATACCCTGGTTCCAGTGGCCCTTTCCCCCCATCCAAGGCCATCACATTCCAACTCATGGAGAAGTGGGGGGTGAGAGCCAGTTTAGGCTGGGCTCCTCCAACCTCTCCCAGAACCCAGCATGTGAACCTACGGGTCCATTCATCTCCCCAGCATTTTCCCCAGGATAATAGCTTTCTGCTGCCAGTTAATGGAGCTCCAGTAGCAGTACTCTGTGCTGAAGACTCGGTTCAAACCCTGCACAATGAAGCGTTGTTACAGTTGCACGTAGTCCCCCTGCCAGGTGTCACAGTCCTGCAACAATCAAACATGTGAGACCTTCTCAAAGAGAAGGCTGCAAGAATCTTTTGTAATACAGAACATTCGGCAATCTAATATTAAGTCACTATCATAGGCGCTGACTCCATGGGGTGCTGGAGCACGCATGGGGGAAAAAAATAGTGCATGCTTAGCACCCACTGCCAGGCCACTGAAAAGCTGCTTCCTCTCCCCCATCAGCCATCCCGCCTGCCAGCAACCCCGATCAGCACCTCCCCCTCCCGCCACCACAGATCAGCAGGAGGGGCTGTGGGGGTGAGGGAGAGGAGCGAGGATGGGGCACCCTTTGGGAGGGGGCGGAACAGAGGTGGGAAAAGGTGGAATGAGGGGCAGAGCAAGGGCGGGAAGAGGCAGTGTGGGGGGGGGGCTTGGGGGAAGGTAGGACCTGGGGCGGAGCACCCTCGGGGAAAGTGGAATGTCTGCGGGTAGGGTCACTATAAACTCCCCCTACGTTATTTGGATTGCAGTAGCACTCACGACCCATAGTCATGGACAGGACTCCTTGGTGTTAAGTGCTGTACAAACAGAACAAAGACAGTCTCAGAGGTTGATCGGAAGTCAGAATCCAAGTCAGCACTGAGGTCAATGCATGGAGTTCAGAAACAGATCAGTCATGGCAGTTACCTAGGCATCTACATTGTTACCTGGATGCTTCCTGGTATGCCCTATGGGCTTATATAGGACCAAGGAGTCAATATTGGAGTGGTCTGACAGTGATCCCAACGGAACTGCTGCTGGGTGGCAGTGTGAGGATGTTGGTTGCCTCGTAGCTCTTCAAGCCTGGGTTCAAGTCCTGCCAATCCTTACATCACAATCCATAAATAAAGTTTCCATTCCTCAAGACAAGCCAGACTGGCTGAACTGAATCGAGACCGGATATTACCATTAGGCATTGTACCTCTTAAAAGTCTATAAAAAGTAAAGAACTTACTTAAAGTGAAGTTCTTATGGAAAAGTCAAATTTATGCTTTTGGCAAGTAAGATGTTATATCCGTTACAGAAAAGGAGTACAGAGATTGCGTTTCTGGTTTCTCCTATCCAAATCAGGAAAGCATGAAATATAATATAGCATTTGTCCACTCCAACAACTTCTTGACTGAGCTAGTACCCAAAGTCATTCTTCTTGCTCAAATGTCTAATCTACAGAGTTTGGCCAGTTTTGCAAAGACAGCAAAAAGAAAATCAAAGTCCCTCTTGAACAGAAGAAACTCCTCCTCGGTTTGGGATTAGGTTTTAAATCAGAAAGTATTTATATTTTAGAAGATATCCTTTTATTAGCAGCAAGTAGTGTTCAGTCTCAATTCCTCCATTTAAAAAGAAAAGTCTTCTTAGGCTATGTCTACAGTGCGCACCTTACAGGACAGCGCGGCAGCGTGTCTGGCTCTGGTTAAGTGGCACAGCTGCCGTTATAAGGTACACAGTGTAGCTGCTCTTTGTAGCTGGGGGAGCGCTCTCACAGCGACAAAATAAAGCCACCCCGAATGAGGGGGCAGGAGAGCGTCCTCCGCCGACAAAGCGCTGTCCACACCAGCACTTTTCATCAAAACTTTTGTTGTTTGGGGGGGGAGAAAGGAGAGGGGGTTTTCATACCCCTGAGCGACAAAAGTTTTAATGACGAAAGTGCAGCATAGACATATCCTGGTTTAGGTAGGAAGTTTTTCCTAATGTCCAAACTGTCAGGGTGGTTAAGCACTGGAATAAATTGCCTAGGGAGATTGTGGAGTCTCCAGAGATGAAGACTTAAGAGCAGGCTAGACAAACATCTGTCTAGATAATATTTAGTCCTGCCATGAATGCAGGGGACTGGACTAGATGACCTCTCGAGGTCCCTTCCGGTCCTACAATTCTATGATTCTAAGTAACCTACAATATTTTTAAGTCAGCCATACTATCAAATCTGTCTGAAGCTTACTAATTATTAGGTGAATCTAAGACATACTGTTATTATTCACCTCTCTTCTTCCCCACCTTTTTCAGATCGGAAGTATTGTCTGAGTTTGGACATCTATTTCCTAATGCGTGCCATAGTGTAGCTCTATAAAATATGCTTGTTTTCTGTGAACTGTACTTTTAAATCACTAAGAACACTGCTGCCTGCAGAATAGGCAGTGTTGCTCCAATCGGCAGAGCCACCACACAATATGCTGGCATAAAGAGTTGTTTCATGGTTTTCTTCAAACCAAGATTAAAATAATTTAGACAGAAAATGTTTGATCTTTATTTTTCCATGCACAAACTACCAGCAAACAAAACAAAAAACATAAAGACACTTGAGAGTACTGAAGCTATGTCATCATAGTCTCTGTAATGTAGACATACCCGCAGTCTTTTCACACCTCATCCCTTTTTTCTGCTCAGGACTTTCCACTGTGCTTTCCTGCAGAGAGTTGAAGGAAACAGCTTCCTACTGGCTGCCAGTCATTAGGAGTTAATGTTCAGTCATTGGGTCTAACATTCATATGTGTTGATTCCATTCAGGTTTTGATGGCACATCGGGATCCATCCCAGACAGACATATTGTCGGACATCCAGCTATGCCTCACTTCCCCTCACCCTAAATTAGGAACCAAACACTTCACAGTCAAGGCTTGTCTTCATGTACAGTACTACAGTGACACAGCTGCATCATGTCTCCCATCGGTGTAATTAATCCACCACCCTGAAAGGCGGTAGCTATGTCAGCGGGAGAAGCTCTCCCATCAACACAGTGCGGTATGGCTGGTATAAATAAAACCACACTCCTGAACAATGTTTCACACCCCTGAGCAACATAGTTATACTGATATAGGTCTGTAGTATAGACATGTTCTCAGTTAGGTATAGGGTGACCAGACGTCCCGATTTTATCGGGACCGTCCCGATATTTCCTTGTTTGTCCCGCGTCCCGACCGACGTGCGGTCGGGACAACCGGACAAACAAGGAAATGCCCCGAGCCTCGAGCCCGGAAGTGCTCGCGCCCCCCCCCCTGCCCCGACTCCGCCCCCTCCTCCCCCGATTGGCTCCCTCCCCGAATCCCCGCCTCTTCCCCGGGCTCACCATTCCCCCTCCCTCCGCAAGCGCTGGAGGGAGGCCCGGGAGACGCAGGGGAAGCGCGGGGCCGGGGTGAGTAACAGTCCGGCCTGTCCCAGTGCAGGCAGGACTCAGTTGGGTGGTTGGGAGAGGAGGGGGGCGGCCCGCGGGGCCAGGCGACGGGGGAGGAAGCGGCCATGGCGCTCGGCGGCTCTGGCGCCCCCGAACCCCCCGAGCCGGGGCCTGCAGCAGCGCGCACGCTGGGCCCAGCCCCTGGCTAGGCACGTCTGGGCTGCCCAGCTGGTGCTATCCCGCGGTGGCCCCGGGGTGGAGGCATCGGCCGCCCAGCCCCGTTCGTTCCCCTGCGGGACGGGGGGGCTGGGGCCTGCTGCCCCCACTCCGGGGCCGCCGCAGGATAGCACCAGCTGGGCAGCAGCCCAGACGCGACTGGCCAGGGGCTGGGCCCAGCGTGCGCGCTACTGGGTCCCCGCAGCAGGCCCCGGCTCGGGGGGTTCGGGGGCGCCAGAGCCGCAGCCGCCGAGCGCCATGGCTGCTTCCTCCCCCGCGGCAGTGGGAGCTGCAGCAGCGACTGCTCCCGAGTCCTGCTGCCCGGGGGTGAGAACAGCCACCGCCTGGCCCCGCGGGCCGCCCCCCTCCTCTCCCTACCACCCGACTGAGTCCTGCCTGCTCGGGGCCAGGCCGGACTGTTACTCACCCCGGCCCCGCGCTTCCCCTGCGTCTCCCGGGCCTCCCTCCAGCACTTGCGGAGGAAGGTTTTTTTTTTTTTTTTTTTTTGGCCCCGCCCCCCGCCACGCCCCCCCACGTCACCCCCCCCCCGCGACGCCCCCCCCCCCGTCCCGATATTTTTCTTTGGTGATCTGGTCACCCTAGTTAGGTAACAATACAAAATGGGTGGATAAATTGAGACACACATTGTTCATAAAAATATTACTAAAAAACTTCCCATTCTCCACCATACGGATCTCTGTTTCTATTAGCACACATTACTGTTTCATTATGAGTACCAAAAAAATAAGAAAGCTGAATACTCAAACAGGCTGACTCCCTGTGGTTCTGGTGCTCAATACAATACTGACAAAAGTTTGTCCCTACAAAAAGTCAGGTATTCATACCAAAAGTTAATAAATATTTTGCTGCCTTGGGAGAAGCAGAGCTGATACCATCATCAGACGCTGCTATTTGGTTAGAATAATCTCAGTCTAAATCCAGTTCATGATTGTGTAATGAATAGTCATACTCTAAACACATCTCCAAAGTCAACAAAAATGTTTTTGATTGGACATTAAGAATATTCTTCCCATTGTATTCTTCACTTGCTAAGGCTCCATGAGAGCAAGGCTTAGTTTTGAAAGTCTTTAAAAAAAGAAAAAAGTATTCAGAGGAGAGCAACAAATTGTACATGGAAAAAAAACATGTATTGGTTTCATTTTCTAGTTAAGATAAGAGATTGAAGAAAGAAGTAACTGTAGCAATCTCTAAGGCAGTAGTATTACAGATATTCATTTACAGGGACAGTGAAGATGGGAGTAAAAAGAACATCAAGGCCTTCAATGAAAACCACAGTTATTGCATGTTAATTTTCATTATATAAATATCAAGCACATTAGTATACTAATCAAAGAATTGACAACAATACACTCAGACGGTCACAACCCTATCTAAATAATTTAAACAGTTTAAAAATTCAATTAACATAGCTACATTGTGCCAGTTACTCTCCACTCCGCAAAGTTAAACACACATGCTTTTATTTTTACCAACAGACACAAAAAGAAAAGCTCATGAATACATGCAAGAACTTCGAGTGACACACTCTTATACATAGGGGCATTCCAAGGTGTTCCACTTCTCCTTAAATTTTCTAGAAGCAATTGAATACGTCTTGAATTTTATCCTGGGAATGAATCTTACGAAGTAACAATTTGAAATTTGAGAACTATTCTCTTTCATCAGTGTATTAGCATAGTGATTACACACAATTCTAAAATCATTTTGATAGAGCTCAGTTTACTCAGAGCATTATCTTACTATACAATGTGTGTCAACATAATATAAAACCTTTAGTCATGTGGATATCAACTCCTGACATCTGAATAAATACAAAAAGTGTTTGGAGAAATAAAAAGCTTCATTGTTTTAGTAAAGCAAACCCAGGGCTTTCATAGAAGATCTCTGACATGCAAGATCTTCTATTTACATATCCATATTGCCAACTTTTGTGAATTTATTGCAACTTTATCTTACTGCAAGTCATATCTGGTGTTTTTTCTTCAACTCCCAGCTCCCAAATTAACATAAGGATGCAAGAATCTTAGTTTTCATTTGAAAAGTTTCTAGCCCTCATGATTGGGGAGAAAAACTTAAAAATGTGACCTAATTATACCCCCAAAAAGTTAAAAAAAAAAAAACAGATGGCAAATAGAAAGGATTCAAAATTTATTATTTTAAATTTGGAGGGGGGTCTGACTTGTGCTTCTTGGACATTTGGGGGTGGCAATATTGCAATCAGACAAAGGAACTCCCCCTTACCACCTCCAGCATGGGTGACAAATATAGTGGTGCCAAATCTCATAAGTGTATTAAGGGTAAGGAGATTGTGGCCCTTGCTGTAGGAGCTCTTGCCAGAAAGCACAACTGAGATCAAATCACACACATTTCTATCATATGGTGCCTGACGGTACAGAGATTTCTCCAAAGTCCCAAAATCCCAGTTAATGCTGTGCACGCCCAACCCCACAGCCATCATCCCCAGCCCCATATAAAATGTTAAAAGCCCCTTTAGCCCCCCATCAATTGATTGCGTCCCCTTCAGCCCAACATTTGTCCCTTGTCCTCTGTGCACCTTTGCTTTTCTAGCCATGGTGGAAGCTCTTCACCCACCTCTCTCAAGCTGGACAGGAGGAACAGCTGTTCTCTCCCCCAGGCCTGGGGTTGCAGGACTAGAGAGGGGACAGAGGAAGGGTGAGGAAGGAGGATGACCCATTTTTCATGGGAAGGTGCCTGCTCCCTCTGCTTCCCTCCCCTGCTGTAACAATGGTGTCATCTCCAATCACCATCAGCTGCCAGCTCCTGAGGGGAGAGTGCCCTCTGCCTCTTGCAGCAGCCCCAATTGACTGTTCCTCCCTGGGAGTCAGGGAACTGGGAAAGGCAGCCAGCCGATTCGAACTTCTGGGGAGGACTGGAAATAGCGAAAAAGCTGGAGTTTCTCAGTGATTGCAAGCCTGGTTCCAGCAGAGGCCAAAATCCCATTGCTTCTGACTTAGAGGCATTACTGTAATACTGTTTGTATAGTCATGGTTGCTCAGCACTTTTATGGTTGCCAACTTTCTAGTTGCACAAAACCGAATACTCTTGTCCTACCCCCTGCCCCGCCCCCCTCCAAGGCCCCACCCCCATGCATTCCAACCCTCCTCCCCCTTGTAGATCGCTCTCCCCACTCTCAATCACTCATTTTCACCGGGCTGGCTCAGGGGATTGGGGTGCAGGAGGGGGTGAGGGCTCCAGCTTGGGGTGCAGGCTCCAGGGTGAGGCCAGAAATGATGATTTGAGGGTGCGAGAGGGGGCTCTGGACTGAGGCAGTGGGTTGGGATGCAAGAGGGGGTGCGGGCTCTGGCTGGGGGTGCAGGCTCTGGGTGGAGCCAGGGATGAGGGGGGCTTGGAGTGCAGGAGGGTGCTCCAGGCTGGGATCGAGGGATTCAGAGGGCAGGAGGGTGCTCCAGGCTGGGGCAGAGGGTTGGGGCGCAGGAGAGGGTCAGGGGTGCATGCTCTGGGCAGCGTTTACCTCGAGCAGCTCCCGGAAGCAGCAACATGTCCCCCCTTCCGGCTTCTATATTGAGACGCTGCCAGGTAACTCTGTGTGCTGCGCCTGCAGCTCCCATTGGCCGTGATTCCCAGCCAATGGGATCTGCAGAGTCAGCGCTTGGGGCAGGGGTAGCGTGCCGAGCCTCCTGGCTACCCCTGCGTGTAAAAGCCAGAGGTGGACATGCCGCTGCTGCCGAGGAGCCGTGCGGATCCTGCCAGGCAAGGAGCCTGCCTTAGCCCCTCTCTGTCGCCAACTGGACTTTTAACAGCCTGGTCAGTGGTGCTGACTGGAGCAGCCAGGGTCCCTTTTCGACCGGGTGTTCAGGTCGAAACCTGGACACCTGGCAACCCTAAGCACTTTCCCTTATAAGATCCTGTTTTCAGTTGCTTATACCTTTGCCAAAAACTTAACCATTTGGACTGAAATGTTCCATGGCGAGTGACTGCCTCAATTTTTGTGAAAGTTTCAGGAAACACTGTTAGGCAATTTTCGAGAATGAGAGTAGGGAAAAATACATTGGTTTGCCCATGTTAAAATTCTCTCAGCCATTTTATTGAGAAGCTCTAGCACCTCCATGCTTGGAAAAAGGGTTTAAAATTGGGTAGGGGACTGCGCTGGTGACAGGGATACGCTTTTTACCACCCCTGTAAAATTTCAGTTCACACACAGAATCATAGTAACGTAGGTCTGGAAGGGACTTTGAGAGCTTATCTGGTTCAGCCCTCTGTGCTGAGGCAGGATCGAGTATATCTAGATCATCCCAAACAGGTATGTGTCTAATCGTTTTTTAAAAACCTCCAATGATGGCAATTCCACGACTTCATTTAAAAGCCTATTCCAGCGCTTAACTATCCTTATAGTTAAAAAGTATTTTGTAATATCTAACCTAAATCTCTCTTGCTGCAGATTAACCCAAACATTTCTTATCTTACCTTCAGTGGACACTGAGAACATCTGATTACAGTCCTCTTTATAACAGCAGTTTACATATTGGAAGACTTATCAGTTCCTCCCCTCAAACTAAACTTCTCCTCACAGACCAAGTTTTCTAAACCTTTTTATCATTTTTGTTGCTCTTTTGGACTCTCTCCAATTTATCCACATCTTTCCTAGAGTGTGGTGCCCAGAATTAGACCCAATACTCCAGCTGAGGACTCACTAGTGCCAAGTAGCACAGAACAATTGCCTCCCATGTCTTAAATATGACCCTCCTGTCATTGTACCCCATCATGGTATTTGCCTTTTTCACAACTGCATCACTCTTTTGACTCAATTTGTGATCCACTGTAACCCCAGATCCTTTTCAGCAGTATTACTGCTTAGCCAGTTATTCCCCAGTTCTGTAGCTGTGCATTTGATTTTTCCTTCTTTGCACTTGTCTTTATTGAATTTTATCTAACGGATTTCAAATCAATTTCCCAATTTGTCAAGGTTGTTTTGAATTCTTAATTCTTTCCCCCAAAGTGCTTGTGACCTCTCCAGCTTGGTGTCTTCCACAAATTGTATAAGCATACTCTTCACTCCATTATCCAAGTCATTTATAAAAATATTGGCTAGTACCAGACCCAGGACAGACCCTTTTGGGACCACACTTGATATATTGTCCTGTGACAGTGAACCATTGATAACTATTTGAGTATGGTTTTTCAACCAGTTGTGCACCCATTTCATCTAGACCACATTTCCCTAGTTTGCTTATGAGAATGTCATGTGTGACTGTGTTAAAAAGCTTACTAAAAATCAAGATAGACCATATCTACAGCTTCCCACCACCACTAGGCTATTAAACCCATAAAAGAAGAAAATTAGGGTTCGTTAGGCATGATTTGTTCTCAATAAATCCACGCACGTTATTTCTCATAACCTTATTATTCTCAGGTGCTTAAACTGACTCTAATAATTTGTTCCAGTATATTTCCATGTATCAAAGTTAGCCTGAGTGGTCTAATTTCTTGGGTCCTCTTTGTTCACCTTTTTAGAGATAGGTACTAAGTTTGCCCTTCTCCAGTCCTCTGGAACCTCACCAGGGGTAGGGGATCCTGAGGGGTAGTCAAGGGACAGGGAGCAGGGGGGCAGTTGGATGGGGCAGAGGTTCTGGGGGGGGGGTCAGTCAGGGGACAGGGAATGGGGGGGGTTGATAGGCATGGGAGCCCCAGGAGGCCTTTCAGGGGGCGTGGGTGTGGATGGGGGTCTGGGCAGTCAGGGGACATGGAGCAGGGGGTGGTTGGATAGGGGGTGGAGTCCCAGGGGGGGGGGTTGGGGCGAGGGGGTCCCAGGAGGGGGCAGTCAGGGAGCAGCGGGTGTTGGGTGTAGATAGGGGGTGGGGCAGTCAGGGGACAGGGAGCAGGGGCGGTTGGAAGGGGGTGGGCTCCTGGGGGAGCAGTTAGAGTCGGAGGGGTCTCAGGAGGGGGCGGTCAGGGGACAAGGAGCAGGGGGGTTGGATGGGTCAGTGGTTCTGAGGGGGGCAGTCAGGGGGTGTGAAGTGGGAGGGCTTGGATAGGGGATGGGAGTCGGGCTGTTTGGGGAGGCACAGCCTTCCCTACCCAGCCCTCCATAATTTTGCCCAGTTTTGCAACCCTGATGTGGCCCTCAGGCCAAAACGTTTGGCCACTCCTGTGTTAGGCTAATTACATACACCAAAATGTTTACAGTTGGCCACTGATTAGGTGTTCCTCAGTTTCTGGGTGTCCACCTTGAGATATCTGGGGCCAGGTTTGTAGAACTGATGAGCACTTCCAACTGAAATCACTTATGTTCAAAGCAAAGCTCCCAAGTGCTACAAAAATGCTAAGTATTCTTCAAAAGTACATACATAAAATCGAGGCCTGGGTGTCAAATTGAGGACCTCAAATCAGTGGACACTCCTGATGGTTTTAACCTTCATGTCTCTGCTTTAGCATCCGAGCTATAAAATGGGGATACCATCACCACGTATTCTCACAGGGACGGAAAGATGAATTCATTGATATTTGGGAAGCACTCAGATACTAAGGTGAGAGCGCCACTCAGAAAGAAGTAAATTTTCTATTCAGGCCAGGTCTACCCCCCAAATTTACATTAGTATAATTACCATCACACAGGAGTGTGAAAAATCCACACCCTGAGCAAAGCAGTTGTACCAGCCTAAGCACCGGTGTAGAAAGTACTATGTCAATGGGAGAGCTTCTCCCGTCGACATAATCCACCTCCATGAGATACTCCTGGGAGAATTCTGCGCCGCAGTGCAGAATTTTGCAGAAATTAGTGTTTTTTGTGCAAAATTTCCTTTCCCCCACAGAAAAGGGCTGCAATACTGCTGGCTGCCACTAGGGGCTCCCTTTCCCGCACTCTCCCGAGCCTGCTGTGCCCTTGCTCTTCCCCCCAGAGCCTCCTGCAAACCACAAAACAGCTGATCGGAGGGTGCGGGGAGGGAAGAGAAGGCGCTGATTGTTGGGGCTGCCATCCGGTGGTAGGTGCAGGGAATGGGGGCAGGTAGCTGATGGGAGGCTGCTGACATATTACTGTGGCTCTTTGGCAATGTACATTGGTAAATTCTGGCTCCTTCTCAGGCAGAGGTTGGCCAACCCTGAGCTATTGTGTGGGTGGGGGGGGGGTGTTCTGCTGCATTCAGAGACAAGTTTATAGGCTTGTCTATGCAAAAGGCTATGCAGAGCACACTGAGGGTATGGCTACACTACGAGGCTTTTAGCAACACGGCTGTGCCGCTACAGCCGTGCCGCTAAAAGGCGCGCCATGTAGTTGCTGTTTGTCGGCAGGAGGAGTTTGTCCTGCCAACAAAAACTTCCACCCCCCCCACGAGCAGCAGCAGCTTTGTTGGCAGGAGAGCGCGCCTGCCAACAAAGCGCTGTTCACACCAGCTCTTTTCGTTGGTAGAACTTTTGTCGTTCAGGGGGGTGGGGGTGGGGGTTCTTAACACCCCTGAACACTTTTGTTGATGAAGTGCCAGTGTAGGCAAAGCCTAATTATCACAGTTTACTTGCTAGAAGACAGTAAGGAGTGGATACTGATAGAGATGGCCCTGGAAGGGTTACTGGCCCAGAGTGGTGGGCGTGCTTGTACTTTTCAGGCCACATCAAAGATCAAAACCGCATAGTGTATTGACACAACTGAGATTTTCTTTAACCAAAAAAAAAAAAAAGAAAAGAAAGAAAGAAAATCTTCAGGGACTTTACTTAACGCTTTACTGCTGCTTCAAATACCTTTTCCCCTGAACAAGTATTTTCCATGGATTTAAATAGAGACTAAAAACTCTTGTGATTAGTTTTCTTCCCCCATTGGGCTTGTCTTTACTACAAGAGAAAGCACTTAAATCTACAGCCCAATTACAAGTGTCAACAAGTAATCAAGATATACCACCTAGTTAATAGTTAACTTGATGGTAAAATATAACAAAACTATTCTGATAGAATTTAAAGACAGCTAGCTACATATGAAAATTGACCATGCTCACTTAATCCAAATCCAGAAAATGCAGCACTGGATGTATGAATTGGTATCACTGTTCTTTGCTCAATTCCTACTACATTGCCAGTGCTCCATAAATACTTTCTCCTACTTTCATATAGACATTATCTTGCCATCTCCCATCCCTCTTTCCATTTGCACTGGAGTGACCTACAGAGTTGTCCCACCTGCTGCAAATGTAGAAACAGAATTAGTTATCTAGCACAAGGAAGGGCAGAGTTAATGCCTAACTGGGTGATAAAACTGTTAACCTCTCCCCTTCACCAGCTCTTTTATATCTTAGGTATTTACACGGTCCCTGCGTCCCCATAACCTGGGCATACATTCCCAGTCAGAAAAGTTTCAACCTTAATCTTAATGAGAGTTTTCCCCCTTCTAAAATAAAATCACAAAACAAAACCCACAATGTTAACGGAATTATAGCTTCAAAAAAGGAATGATAAAACTCAAAAACTTCACAGTTGAAGTGTTCACACCAGCCTTAACTCTGGCACCATATTCCCATCCACTCTCAGTTTATAGTTGGAGACCTTCAAAAATTGTCAAATAAGCCTGGAACCAGCCCTGGTGCAGATGTGAGTGCCAACAGATTGATATGTAGTTGTGCATTGACTCATGTATACCCCAAATTAAAAAGAATAGTAAGAGGACCCCAAAAATGCCACCTTGGCTAAACAGAGTAAAAAGCAGTTATAGGCAAAAAGGCATCCTTTAAAAATTGGAAATCAAATCCTACTGAGGAAAATAGAAAGGCTCATAAGCTCTGGCAAGTCAAATGTAAAAGTGTAATTAGGTAGGCCAAAAAAGAATTTAAAAAGCAACTAGCAAATGATTAAAAAACAAACAGCAAAACAAAAAATTCAAATACATCAGAACCCTATCAAACAATCAGTGGGGCCACTGGATGATCAAGATGCTAAAGTAATACTCCAGGAAGACAAGGCCATTGCAGAGAAGCTAAATTAATTCTTTATATTGGTCTTCACTGCAGAGGATGCGAGGGAGATTCCTACACCTGAACTGTTCTTTTTAAGTGACAAATCTGAGTAACTGTTCCAGATTAAGGTGTCAATAGAGGTGGTTTGGGAACAAATTGGTAAATTAAATTTTCTTTCACCCAAGAGTTCTGAAGGAACTCAAAATGTGAAATTGAAGAACTGTGGTATGTAACTTATCCCTTAACTCAGCTTCTGTACCAGATAACTGAAGGATAGCTAATGTGATGCCAATTTTTAAAAAAAGGCTCCAGAGGTGATTCTTGCAATTATAGGTCAGCAAGCCTAACTTCAGTCCTGACAAATTGGTTGAAACTATAGTAAAGAACAGAATTATCAGACACACAGATTAATACGATTTCTTGCGGGGGGAACAGCAACACGGCTTTTGTAAAGTGAAATCATGCCTCACCAATCTATTAGAATTCTTTGAGTGGGTCAACAAACATGTGGACAAGGATGATAGAGTGGAAATAGTGTACTTGAATTTTCAGAGAGCCTTTGACAAGGTCCCTCACCAAAGGCTCTTAAGCAAACTAAGCAGTCATGGGATAAGAGGAAAGGTCCTATTTGGATCAGTAACTGGTTAAAAGACAGGAAACAAAGGGTAGGAAAACGTGGTCAGTTTTCAGAATGCAGAGACATAAATAGATCTATATTGGGACCAGTGCTGTTCACCATATTCATAAATGATCTGGAAAAGGGGGTAAACAGTGTGGTGGCATGACGATACAAAATTACTCAAGTTAAGTCCAAAGCAGACTGTGAAGAGTTACAAAGGGATCTCTCAAAATTGGGTGGCTGGGCAACAAAATAGCAGATGAAATTCAAATGTTGACAAATGCATATTGGAAAACATAATCCCAACTATACATAAAAAATGATGGGGTCTAAATTACCTGTTACCATTCAAGAAAGACATTTTGGAGTCATTGTAGGTAACTCTGAAAACATCTGCTCAATGCGCAGTGGCAGGCAAAAAAGCTAACAATGTTAGGAACCATTAGAAAAGAGATAGATAGTAAGACAGTAGTACATAATGCCACTATATAAATCCATGGTACACCCACGCCTTGAATACTGCATGCAGTTCTGGCCGCCCTATCTCAAAAAAAGATACATTAGAAATGGAAAAGGTACCTAGAATGTTAACAAAAATGATTAAGAGTATGGAACAGCTTCCACAAAGGAGAGATTTAAAAGACTGGGATTATTCATCTTAGAAAAGAGACAACTGAGGGAGGAGACATTAGAGATCTATAAAATCATGAATGATGTGGAGAAAGTAAATAAGGAAGTGTTATTTACCCTTTCACATAACACAAGAACCAGGGGTCACATTAATAGGCAGCAAATTTAAAAACAAAGAAAAGGAGGTACTTCTTCACACAATGCATGGTCACCCTGTGGAACTCATTGCCTGGGGATGTTGTGAAGGCCAAAACTATAACTGGATTCCAAAAAGAATTAGATAAATTCATGGACAATAGGACTATCAATGGCCATTAGCCAAGATGGTCAGGGACGCAACCCCATGCTCTGAGTGTCCCTAAGTCTCTGACTGCCAGATGACTGCCAGATGCTGGGAGTGGACAAGGGGGACAGATCACTTGATGATTGCCCTGTACTGTTCATTCACTTTGAAGCAACTGGCATTAGCCAGTCAGAAGACAGGATACTGGACTAGATGGACCATTGGTGTGACCAGTATGGTCATTCTTATGATGCTGTTATACCCATATAAAGGTGCCTTAACTAGTGTTGATTCTCTTTCGGGAAGCAGCGTAAGTCATATCAATAACACTGTCCATGTTGGGGGGCTGTCCTTTAACTATATTGGTATAATTAAAGCAGCAGAACTTGCTACTGTGACAAGACCTAAGTTGACAGTATAGCAAGAGGTTCAATCCCCTTAGGTTCAGTCACACATCTTGTTGACTGAACAAAAGGACAGGTGCAGGCAGATGCGCTGAACTTTATTTACATGCAGTAATCTTGTTGAAGTCCATGGGAACACTAATACATGCAACTTTAGTTACAGTGTTTGCACAACGGGAGCACAGAAATTAAATAAAAACTCAACTAGAGTCGCTGTATTATGAGGAGGCAAACAAGCCATGTAAGCATGGACACACACAAGCTCCCCTATCCCATTTAAGAGGTGTGCAGCAGATGCAAGATGCCTGTTTATGGAATGTTGGCCTTTTTAACATCAAACACTACACAAAAATGTTCTCCACCAGGAAGAAAAATACACATGGGACTTCCCCTCTTCCCCCTCCCGCAAAACATGGGAAAGGTGGGTCAGAAGCAAAGCGTTCAGTCTTAATAGAAAGTGTCACAGGTTTAAGTTAAAGAATCACTATAATGGATTTCCTAAGAAAAATACAAATCCGTTCAGAACACTGACCATGGACTTTAAATGAAACTTGCATTGAGAAAATATATATAATTAATAAGAAGTTTTTGGGTGCTTTATTATGTACAAACCACCCTGAAAAAAAAGAAGAAACTTGGAATTAGCAGGACATTTACCAACCATCAGTCTGTTCATAGTACTTGTACATTGCATCCCCCTTCCCACATCTAGTCTACTTTGGACTCTACAGTGTTCTTCTGGACAGGGACCATCTTACACGGTGGTTAATGCATTTGCTGGGTCCCTGAACCTTGCTGGAATTTCTAGGTGCTACTATAAAATACATAACCTCAATATTTGTTAAGTGATATGTTATGATCACTGTACAGCATAAGAAACTCATCTGCATTAAACTTATTCAGTAAATAAGCCTGCTCATGCAAAGACATTTCTGGAATACGCCAGTAACAGCTCTTGAATGCAACTGGAGTTGAAGTATGCACGAACAAGACAAATGTTCTGGGTTGTTGTTTAGATTTTTTTTTGTTATTAAAAGTGAACAAATAATAGTGAGCATCTGAGGTTCGTTAAGCTTTTAAAAAAAATTACAAGTAGGTTACAACTAGAATTACTTCTATATGAAAAACCAGCATGGCAGACAAGTGACTTTTCCAATTCAGGATGCTCAACAATGGAGAATTATTTTCTTTGGTTTTTGGGCAAGATGAAATCTAAGGTAATTTAATGAATCCTTGTAGTTCTGACCAAATTAAAAACTGAGGTCTCAAGAGCAGCAGCATCTGACAGTTGAATACTGATTGGCTACTTAGCTAATTACCCTAACAGTATGTTCAAAATATAAGGAGTTCACGTTTTGTATTGCAAAATAAAGAAAATGTATATTTCCATCATAACAGGAAAGTAACACGATAGATAAACCCTAGTTAAAGTATTTTACTAGGGAAGTTGAACAATAACTGGAAACATGTCATTAAGAACACCACCACATTCACTAATCAACATACTTCACACTGACAGGCTGGGATGTTCCATTATGCATTATGATAGTAGCACTCTTTCCAAGAAACAAACTTTGATCAGGTCAGTGGTATTTATTTCCTTCCCACTGAGGACACAATATACAGAGAAATCTTGTTCAAGTTAAAACCAGATTGTTATTTCAGCCCACATTAAGATGTTTGTAATTACATACAAACATTTTAGGTTGCGGAACAGCTTTTGACAGATGTACAAGAGGACTGAATACAAATAGAAAAAGAATATGTGAGCTGTTTAAGCAATCTACAAAAAAACCCCATAAAAACCAGGCATGTGCCCCATTTGTTTCTTCATTATATATACACACAAGTGGCCAGGGAGATTTGTTCTTTCAAAGAGTTTGTTTTTCAACAACAGCTCCCCTACCCCACCTGATTCTCCCTCCTCCCCCATACCACCAGGCCTGTTTGCATTTCAGAGTAAAAAAGGCATAAACCCAATTACTATTCCTTTGCAGATCACCTTTAATTCTGTTCAGTCAGTAATAGAGAAGACATACCTAAGAATCAAACAAAGACAACAAGGAGTCCTTGTGGCACCTTAGAGGCTAACATTTATTTGGGCATAAGCTTTCGTGGGCTAAAACCCACTTCATCAGATGCATGGAATGAAAAATACAGTAAGCAGTATATATATTAAAGCACATGAAAAGATGGGAGTTGCCTTACCAAATGGGGTGGGAGTCAGTACTAACTAGTAGGGTGACCAGATGTCCCAATTTTAATAGGGACAGTCCCGATACTTGGGGCTTTTATATAGGTGCCAATTACCCTCCATCCCCGTCCTGATTTTTCACACTTGCTATCTGATCAACCTACTAATGAGGCCAATTCACTCAAGGTGGAAGTGGCCTATTCTCAATGGTTGACAAGAAAGGGTGGGTATCAACAGAGGGGAAATTACTTTTTGTAGTGACTCAGCCACTCCCAGTCTTTATTCAGGCCTAATTTGATGGTGTCTAGTTTGCAAATTAATTCCAGTTCTACAGTTTCTCGTTGAAGTCTGTTTTTGAAGTTTTTTTTTGTTTAAAAGTGGCAATTTTTCAGTCTGTTATTGAGTGTCCAGGGTTAATCAAACATTTATCATTCAAGTTGGTTACACGGAGCTTCCTTTGATGAATCATTAATAAAGGGGAAGCCTAGAATGTAACACTTTGGTATACAGCACAAACGAAGTTTTCACTCTAGTAGCGAGAGAGACATTAAATATTTCACTCCAATAGTTGCTCAGAACAGAGCAGCTTGTCTATATACACCTCTCCCTCGATATAATGTGACCCGATATAACACGAATTCTGATATAACACTGTAAAGCAGTGCTCCGGGGGGGCGGGAGCTGCACACTCTGGCGGATCAAAGCAAGTTCAATATAACGCGGTTTCACCCATAATGTGGTAAGATTTTTTGGCCCCCGAGGACAGCGTTATATCGAGGTAGAGGTGTATCTATATTCCAAATCTGTGTATGGGACAAAGTGTCTCACAATCTCTGGGGTTTTTTTTAAGGGCTTCCTAACAGATACATATTGTAATTAGAGTAATTACATTTTATTCCCAGAACTAAGGAAAAAGTATTTACAGTGGCACACTATCACCCACACTGCATTGATCATCCTGCCAACTAGAGACATTCTACCCTAAGCACCAAGCAAGAAGTAAACTGAGGCCTGGTCTACACTACAGAGTTAGGTCTATATAAAACAGCTTATGTCAACCTAACTATGTAAGTGTCTACACTAGAATGGTGTTCCCGCCGATGTAGGTCACACAGTATATTGACCTAGTAACTCCACCTTTGCAAGAGGCATAGCACTCAGGTTGATGTAGTAAGGGTGACGCAATGTCTGTGTAGGCACTTGCATGGTCTCAAGTATCAGGGGGTAGCCATGTTAGTCTGTATCCACAAAAACAACAAGGAGTCCGGTGGCACCTTAAAGAGTAACAGATTTATATGCTGAAGAAGTGAGGTTTTTTTACCCACGAAAGCTTATGCCCAAATAAATCTGTTAGTCTTTAAGGTGCCTCCGGACTCCTTGTTGTTTTTGTGTAGACGCTGTTACTCACATTGCCTGTTGGCTGTCAGACCCTGTCATTCTTGTCAGTTTCACAGCTGTTATTTCCCATTTCCTCTCTGGCTCCAGTTGTCAGCCAGCGCCGGGGTTAAAACTGTGGCTGTCAGCCCTGGAGTGGTTGAGGGCTCCAACTGTTGGCTCCGTGTGGCTGTCAATGCCCCACACTCCGGCTGTCAGTGCCCCTCAATGCCCCACTTTAGTTGGTGCAAGCACACGCGGTGAGGACGCGCACCACCGGCAGAAGGGGGACAGCGTATGGACACCAACAGCCGATTTAATTACTGCAGTGGCTGTAGGTCGACCTAACTTAAGTCAACCTAATTTTATAGTGTAGACAAGCCCAGAGGCTGTTCAACATATGTCTACCCAGCTGCTTTGTTTATTTAGCTATTCTAACAGCCTATTCATGATGATAGCTAACATAAGTAGTCTAGTAGCTCAGTTAGACCCACATTTAAGAGACTGAACTACAAGTCCATCACAACCCCAATTTTTTTTTAAGTCAGATTTTCATCCACAGGGCCAGATTTTAAGGACACTTGTAGGAATATTTGATCAAAAATAAAATAGAAAAGGAATTTTTAATTTAGTATGAAAAGGTATGCTTATGATTCTTTCCTGCAAAAGAGAGAAAAATCACTAACTATAAATCAGTCTGTAGTATTGAGTGCTAATCTAAAGACTGACTATTAGGTCCACAACACACAGCTATTGGAGTACTGTTGCATGACCCTTCCTGGTGGGTTAGCACAGACAGGCAGAGTTCCCCAGAATGATGACATGAGCATGAACTCAGTAACAACATTTATTACTATAAGAGGGGACAAAGGCAGCTGCCCTCCTGCTGCTGACTCCAAAAAACCCTTTCTTTGCAGAGTTAGGAGAGGTGTATGCTTCCTGCCCGGGCAAAGTGAAAGTCACTTCCTGAGTCCGGAGTCTTTCTACTTTGGGAGGAGCCATATCCTTTAGGGAATGGCTGTGAATGTGCCACACACAGACCCAGCCAACATGGCAGCTCTGTTGCCCTACGTTGTACTATTAACTTATAGCGTCTTAGGGGGGAAAACAGGTGATTAAAATGGTAATGTAACAGATAATATACTGTACCCAGACAAATCCTATGTCTTCATTGCAATAAAAACTGTGGTGTTTACATCAAGCTAGCTTCTCAGTATAAAATCCTAGTAGAGACTAGGTACAGGAAGTTTTCACCTCTATGAAATTAGTTCAAGTCAATGGTGAACCCCTTGCTAGAGGTATAACTTCTCTAGCTACATCGACGTAAACTGTACTTCAGATCCTGCTCCTGCAAGATGCTCTGCACTCCTATTTACTTTATTGAGTGGGGGGAAGTCAAGGAGTCATTCTGTACCTTGCAAGACCAGGCTGTTGGTGAGAAGAATGGAGAGTCAGTACTAAATCGGAGGTCAAATGCTGCCTTGCAACCATTCAGAGTTGACTGAAGTACATGAACGAGGGCCATACACATGGAGCCACGGCTTTTGATTTTCCTTCTAAGTAGTTTTCTTCTGTGAGGAACTCAGAAAATATTTTCCAGATGTCGTGCTATCTTGAAAAAAAGTTTTCCATAGCTAGACTTTAAGAAAGTATTTTTGCAGAGAAGTGGCAATGTGGGCCAAAGAAACAAGCACAAGATTAAGAGTCAAATTCCCAAATTGTATCCCCACGTCAAGGCAATTTTATGCTCCAGAAAGCAGATCCCAACAAGGATTTTAAAGAAAGCTTCTATCTCAGATTTAAGTAGTGAAAAGGAAAATGTAAAAGAAACCTCTACTTGCTGTGCTGGAAATACCTCTAAATCAATAGGATTATTTGAGAGATTGAACCTCTATCCAGTGGAACTATAGGGAAAGTGGTGCTGATGGGATTCCCCTCAGTTCCAAGATCCCCTTTCCCCCCACATTATTCTAGGAATGGAAGGAGACACTGGTATTTTGTCCTTTATGCTGGTCGAACAATATGTGTAATGTCCTTAACCTTTATGCATTTTACATGAATTATGTTTGTGTACTACTTTGATCAAAGGCAACCTCGTTAATTTATTTGCAATAGGAGCAATGTCAGTTATAAGATATTTGATTTTCTACCTTCTACTCTATAAAATAATAAAGCAGAAGATAAAGGCAGCTATAAGAATATAGGCAATGTGGATTTGAAAAGCCAGTTTGTATTGTGCACATAGGCTTACAATTCAGGATATTTATTTAGGGTTTTATGCTATGGCAATTGGCCCAAAACTCTGCACAACTGAAACATATTTTTGACAATGCACAGTGTCTGTAAAAGTAGCTATGTACTTTAACAGTCCTATGACATTGACGCCATGCATTATGAAGTAGTCAGTCATATAGGGTGTGGAAGAGTAAATACATCCTGGATTCCTATATATCTTTTGACATATAAAGCAGTCATTTTAAGCTGTGGTAAGTCCAGAGTTTTGAGTATTTCCTGCTCACGTTGGCAAAGTTTGTCATTTGGAGGATAAAGGCCCAGCACAAACAAAACCAAACAGTCCCAGTGGTCAGCATTCTAAAGAAAAAGACCAGCAATCTAGACCAAAAATTGTATAGGAGTAAAAGTCTGCAAGTATAAATAGATTTCAGTTTCATGCTTCTCAATGATAATTTGGATTTGTGTGGGGGGGGGGGAAAAGAGTTATAAGAAATATTTAAGATGGCAGCACTTTTTAAAAATTAGGACCAATAAATTCAGTGACACTGAATATCACAGCAATCATAAAAATACATAATGAAAAAAACAAAGCAAGTCAAAATTTACTATAAGAGTGGTTAAGTGGATACAGAGGGAGACTTGCCCAGTCCTACCTCAGGATAGCTCTGAAGTTACTGGCGTAGAAACCTTTGGTAAATGAAGATAGCAAGGGATTTCTCAGAACACTCCAGCTCCCAATCCCATGCAGTAATCCACTATTTAAAATACTTAATTTCAATTTGCTTTTTAATTCCATTTCAATATTCCAAGCATCTATCATCATAGTACAGGGCAACTGCACTTGTATTCCCCCTCCATGGTCCCTCAAGGTTACCCATTCTAGGCTCCCAGCTCCTCAGCCATCACCTCTCTTGGGTAGAGACCCACGTTTCTCTCCCTCCAGACCAGGGGTTTCTCCATGCAGCACAGTTCCCTGCCTACACTGTGATATTCCGAGCAAGCCAGGGTGCCTAAACAGGTCAGTGTCTGCACTTTGTTTCTCTCTCGAGGCTAGGAACAGAGTAATTGCCAGCAATTATAAGTTACCTTATAAAGAGTTGCATGGTAACAAGAATTACAGAGAAAACAATAAAAGAACTTACACACCTGCTAATAACCTTACCAGAGATAACCCCCCTAAACCCAACAAGAGCTCTGCTAGGCATCAGTAATTCCAACACTTCATAAAGATTTTCCCCTCCCCCCCAAACCACTTGGACAGAAGGTTCTGTCCATTTGCTGGACCAGAACAAAGGCCATTTGTTATTTTAAACTTAGGCTATTTATCCAAGAGTCCTTTCTTTGTCTGTTGGTCTCTGAAGAATCCATTTTCAGGCAGTATATGCGAGCCTCTCCAAGTGGTACTATCTCTCTGGGAGGTGTTACAACCCGAGTAAATTTGCCTAATCACCCCCGCACTGACTGTTCATAGTTCCTGGAGGAGCTGTGGTCACCCTCCGCCATGGAATTACATACAGTCCCTGGCCCAGAATAATGCATAAATTTAATGCAGTAAGGTCACCCAAAAATATTCCCATATCCATCACATCGACTCTTAAAATGTTATAGCTAGCAGGGCTCAAGAGTTACTTCCACTCCTCTGTGTAATTCCACCGAAAGTTCATATTTCTGAATGAAGTGAAGCTTTGAACAAGTTAATTGATCAGATGTGTCCAGTTTCAAAAGAATTGGTGTATTTTAGTTGTTTCTCTTCAAAGATCTCACATACTTTACCAGAGTGATCATTATCATGCCCATTTTCCAAGTGGAGAAATGGAGGCAGAAGGGGTGGGGGAGCGTAAATGACTTGCTTAATGTCAAAGTGCAAGTCAGTAGCAAAGTCTGGCAAAGTACCTAAGTGTCACACTGTCTGTAGTGGCACACAACTGAGTGCGCCAATCTCAGGTCAGACTGTCAGAAAACAGGGGCACACCCCAAAATGATGATATATTCTATAATTAGATTTCACCAAGCCAGTAACAAATGTGAACACCTTGATCACTATACCAGTCTTACCATGGAGTCACAGACAGTCCCCATAGGCTGGAGAGCCTATCTTGCCACACAGACAAACTGGATTTAGTGATAATGGTGAGATAAAAAAAATCACACCACATCAGGTTGCTCCCAGTCCCAAAGGACTAGCCACTTACCACAGATCAATTGGTACTCCAGACCTTTTATCAAACACAATGCTGGCAGCCAATTCTATAGTAAACTAACTACAGGTTTTTTAGATAAGAAAAAGAAATGAGAGTTACTGAGGGGTTAAAGCAGTCAAAATATATTAACAGGTGAGTACATCTCTGGGGATCTCCATTTTGCATCTGGCACACTTCCCGGTAAGAGTCCAAACAGTCATTTCTTGAATCCATATTTAGAGCTCCTCTACATAGAAAGCTAGCTGAGAGGGTCTGTATCCAGGTGGGCTTTTTCTTTGATAACAGATAGTGAGGAATGCACTTGGAGTCCATGACCTCGATCATCACACATAATGACCACTTGCTTTGAAATTAGCATTTTCTGTTAAAATCCTTAAGTCCTTCATTAGCATTTCACAAGATTTCTTTGATAGGTAATTTAGTTATAGCGTATACACAATGTAAATGTTTGCGGTTACATTATAACAGGCAAGTGAAAACAATGCAAGTAACGACTCATTAATTTTCATGAAGTTTAAACACCAAACACTCCTCTACATTCAACAATTACTTTGATATATCCTAATAGCAAGTGATTTGACCTGTGGCCTTGGCCTGATCTTGCTTAATGTCAGAGTGCAAGCCAGTGGCAAAGTCCCCAAATCTCTCCTGAATTGCAGTGGTGGACTCTAACCCATAGAACAGTGACACACAAAGAATTAGTTCCTTCAACATTTCAAGGATATTACAAAATATATTTGGCTTCTTGGGCCACATCAGTGATTCAAGTTAATATTTGCCTAGTTAATAAGTTAGGATGGGGAAAACCATGAATAATGGAAAACTTTATCCAACAAAGTAGGGGCCACTGCATACAGTTCTATCTTACACTTTATATCCAGAAAATCATCAACACGTTTCAAGGGGAGAGCAGACTTTCCAGATTATTTCTTGGGGCCTTTATCATATATGCTGAAATTGTTAAATCTTATACTTCATCCAGGACAATTATATTTTTTCCATGTCTTATGTTAAGGAACTCAAGGCAAGCATAAAATATTTAAAAGTACGGCAAATGAGGTTACGTCATCATATGTGAAGTCACTTGAAACAGGAACAATTGAGATGAGGGTCAGACTAAGCTGTATTAACTTTCTGCTCACACAGTTTTAATCTTTGAAGATCAGAATACTCTGAGAAAAGTTGGAGAAGGAAGTGGTAGAAAAAGCAGTGTATGACTGTTACAGAAATAAAGGTTATGTATTTAAAACTGCAATCAGGCATCCTGATTCTGAGTCACGGTCATGTTAAAGTGATGAATGGTAAAGATTTGGTCCAAATCCAGTGATACTTCTGTATTCAGGGCATGCTTTTACTAGCTCAATACAGCAAAAGCAGCTATACTCATGTACATAAGAGTAAAATTCAAGGATTTCAAAGCACTTTACGTTAAGCCTTACCCATTTGAGGCAGGTTAAGTATTGTACACATTTTATATAAGTGAGATTAAGGAATCTTGCCTCTCGCTCAAGGATAGTGCCAAGAACAGAACCCAGGAACCAATGGCTCCTGCCACTAGACAACACTTGTTTTTAAGTACAAAACCCCTACTTATTCAGTACCAATTAGTACAACATGCCTCTTCAGCACAATTAAGAACATAAGAACGGCAATACTGGGTCAGACCACAGGTCCATCTAGTCCAGTATCCTGTCTTCCGACAGTGGCCAATGCCGGGTGCCCCAGAGGGAATGAACAGAACAGGTAATCATCAAGTGATCCATCCCGTCGCCCATTCCCAGCTTCTGGCAAACAGAGGCTAGGGACACCATCCCTACCCATCCTGGCTGGTAACCATTGATGGACCTATCCTCCATGAATTTATTTAGTTCTTGTTCCAAGTTCTACAACTCCAGCAGCTATAGCTATACCCAGAACTGGTGGAAACCTGAATACTGTAAATTAGCAACAAGAAAAGGAAATAGTTACAAGAACACTTCATATCCCAAAGTTTAGTTGAAACAGAAACTGATTTCAACTGCATCTTCTCAGTAAACACAAATATAGCAAACCATATAATCTGTGGTGACTATTTTGTAAGCCTGGCTCTGACAAATGCACTAAGTGTGTGACTGGGCAAATGTTTTAAATATTTTACAGTCATCCGCCAAAGAAGGTTCTCAGTTACAAACTGAATAGTCTTAGCTAGAAATGAATGTTCTACTGGGATTTAACACATACATAATATTTATATTCTTTTGTCAAAAGGAATTTAACATATCATTTCTATACAAAATAATTTGCATGGAGCAGAGATCTGGAATCCTAATATAATTTTGGTTTGTCATGGTGGCCATTCACTGTTACAAAATCCTGTTGAGTTTCAGGGACTTGCTAGTTTCTGAAAATAATAAGTCTTCCATTACCTAATACTGTACAAACATCATCCATGCATGACTGGAGAAAGAAAACCATGCCCGGTCCTTATCAAGACTCTTACATATTTTGGTTACACCCACAATGTACTAGATGCTTTCCAAAACAAAAGACAGCACAGGTCCTGTCCTGAAAGCTCATACAGATTAAAAACACAGACAGACTGAGCAAGGAAGAAAGTGCATAGGGCAAATGTTGATAGACCATGTCTTGTTAGTACAAAGTATTTAAGAGGTGTTTCTGGTAGAGGGTATATGCTATAGCTGTGCTGCTGTAACGTGTAGACACAATAACAGGAGGGATTCTCCTGTTGATGTAGTTAATCCACCTCCCCAAGAGGCAGTAGCTAGGTAGATGGAAGAATTCTTCCCTTGATCTAGTACTGTCTTCACTAGGGGTTAGGTTGGTTTCACTACATGGCTCAGGATTTTTCACACCCCTGAGAGATGCAGCTATGCCAATGTAAATTTTCATTGTAGGTTATCACTGACTCAGGAAGAGCACTTCAGTAGTAGGGTGCAGTATGGAAGAAGGTAGAGATGTTTGTGGGAGAAATGGACACTGTGTGCAGGCTGGTATTTTTGGGAAAGTGGGTGGGGCAACCAGGAGGCTCTGAAGGATGAGAAACTTGAATTAATGTGACAGAAAAGGGGAAAACTGGATGAGTGATTCAAAGAGGGGGTGACATGGTCCCACTGACAAGTAAGGAAGATTTTTTTTTGGCAGCATTTCAAATGGAGACTTTGTGTCTATCCAGTATCTATTTCTGATGGCATTTGGAGAAAAAAAGTGAAAAACTATGGGATTAATGTATCCATTATAGTTAGTTATATCTGGGGATGAATTTTACCCCATGAGTAAAGAGGCAGTCATGAGATGCATCTGAGAACACTGATTTAACACCACATACTTAGTCCTGCCATGAGTGCAGGGGATTGGACTAAATGACCTCTCGAGGTCCCTTCCAGTCCTATGATTCTATATATCTTCAAATGAAATCTAATCAATGACCAGGGAGGGAGCAAAATATTTGTTAGTTTGTAAACTGTAACTTCTGCAGCCACAAAAGTAGTTGCCAGCTAACTTTCCACTGACTATTGCAAATAGCAAATCAGATAATCACCATACGTGAGCAACACAGAATCTCTAAGAGAGTTGTCACCTTGGGACACTGCATAGCAGTACATTTCACAGCCTGATAATTATCAAACAGGTAACGTGTTTAGTTAGTGCTTCTGCTTCTACAGTTCCTGCTAGCCATTTATTCCTTACAAAAGAACAGTCAAACTTAAAGCATTTTCATGATGGGAGATTGTTTTCCTCTTCTCACTTTATATTGTCAGTGGTCCCGGTCAGATGGCCTAATGGAATATTATCCTTCATTAAAGATTTATTAATCAGTTTATCCACTGTAATAGGAGATTCTGCATGGAAGCAGCCAAATATAACTAGATATGCTTCCAAAATATAAAAGAGTTCAGATAGGTCAGATGCATTTTATAAACATGTAGTAACAGATTCAAACTAAGAATGAACTTTTTAATTGGGTTAAAAAAAGAATAACCAGCATTGGGGCAAAAATAAAAAACACAGTTCTGACACCACTGAGCTTTGGATCAATGTGTGAGCTGTGTCACTTAGGCTTCTCTCTAGAGAAGTCCAAAAAAAAAAAAAAACCCCATCAGTTTATACCACTATTACTTACAAAATAATTAGCCTCACTTCAATAAACTAGTAATGCAAACAAGACATTCAAATAAAAGAGTGCTTCAAAACCAAGCTTACATTTGAATGTCCAGGGAACATCCCATCCTTTTTCCTACATGGGACTTTGGTGTGTTCTCTTTTTCAGATTCTTCAAAATTCCATCCCAGGTTTTACTTGGTCCATCTTATGCTAGGTCTATGCTGGTGTTTGGACACAGGCCACACACAGTTGTGCCGGAATCCCCCTACCATCCACATATGAACCCCAAAAGAACAGGTTTCAAGGCATGCACAAGACAAGAACGCTAGCATGCCTGAAAGGTGTGGGTATGAACATGCCCAGGCTGTGGCCTGGCCCTACACTTGCCAGTGCGTAATATGGACAAGGAAAGGGACGTGTTCTGTATCCCAAATTCAGTGGTCCTCCAGCCCCATTCCCAGAGTGCACTGAACCCTTTCCTGCCTAATCCTTATCCAAATCAATGACAGTCCCTGTCCCCCCCATTCTCACCTGTAATAGAGACCTATGCTGACCACTTGAGGTGTGCTACACTCTTCCACCACTACACATGGATATGGAACCTGCTCCAAGAGCAGTCGCCTGATAAACTGAGCACACCTGGGTCCTGATAAATGTGCGGTCAGTTGACTGTCCTTGTGACAGGGTGTACCAGACCCTCTGAGGCCCTCGCTGGAAGCCTTGTGGCCCTGCCACACCCAGCCCCAGAAAAGGGCAGTGGGGAGGGTCCTCCAAGCTGCCTAGAGTGGCTGTGTAGGACACAGACAATCAGAACAGGACTGCAGGGAGCAGCCAATCAGGTCCCAGCAGGCAAGTATAAGAAGAGCTGCAGGGCAAAGTGAGTTCAGTTCCTTGCTGGAGCTGGATGACCATGGATGGTGTGTGGCTGGCTGAGGGAGCTGCAGGACCTCAGACAGGGCAGTGCTGGTTGAAGATGGAGAGAGTGAGAAGGAGCTCTGGGCTGGTTGTTGGGACTCCCATCAGAACAAGGCCCTGAGGTAAGTGTGAAGATGGTGCAGCGCCATGGGGAAGCGGCCTAGAGAATTAGATAAAGGGACATGGTGGACAGCTGCTATCTACAGGGTCCCTGGGCTGGGACCTGGAGTAGTGGGTGGGCCTGGGTCTCCCCCACGCCCAGTTAATCACTGGGGGAAGTGGCCTGGACTTTGAGGCCCCAGAAGGGGAACCGAACCATTTAGTGGCCCAGCAGGAGAGCTGGGGCCTGAAATGCCCAGAGAGGGTGAGGGCATTGCCTCCAGGTAACTATGCTATGTTGGGTGATGCCCGCTGCTAACACTTAAGATACAACAATGAAAAAACCCAACTGTGCTGATGGTCCATCAGCAAGAGACAACGGACTATAAAAGAACTTAGTCTTCCTGTGAACATGTGGGTCAGCCTGTGAAGAATGGCTACAGGGGCCCCCTCAAAGGCATGTGACCATGTCACCTGATACGGGAACCCATCTTGAATTCTGTACTTTTCCATGAGAAGCTTGGCAGGGGGAGGGTGTTCAAATTAGGAAACAAAGGTCTCTTGCCTTATGCAAATCCTACTTAAGGGTGGGGAATGAGGTAATCCAGGTAGTCAGTTCTCCCCTGCTACCCCACTTAAGAGGACTGCTGGAAACAACTAAGACTGAACTGGGGGAAAGAACTGGACCCAGCTGGAAGGGTGTCTGGCCTGTGAACTTACACTAAAGAAACTGGTTAAATGTATTAAGCTTAGTTTGCGTGCTCGGTTTTATTTTCTTAGTAATCTGCCTTGTTCTGTCTGCTACCCCCTTAACTACTTAAAATACACCTGTTCTAGTTAATAAATTTATATCTGGTTTATAATATTACGCAGTTTATGTGATTTCTAACTGGAGGGCAGGAGGCGAGAAGTTGTGTACACTCTCCTCCACATTGAAGGAAGAGGCAAATTCCATATAATTTTGGGTTTGTACTCCAAAGAGGGGTGGACATCCGGGTGCCATGGCAAGCCCCTTAAGCTGAGCCTTCTCAGAACCGATCTGTCTCTCTGTGCAGCTGGGTGTGGCCCTGCCCGCTTGCTTGGCTGGAAAAGCTGGAGAGCCTATCCCAGCAATACCAGGTAAAAGGGGGCCCAGGTTGGCAGAACAGTCTGACTTAGCAGCGTCTCAGCCCACCAGGAGACATCCCAGGAGGTCCAGCCAGTCATACCCTTAATATTGCCACTGAAATAAATGCAGCCCAGACTCTAAAGCATTAGATTTTTAAAAACCATTAGTCCATGCTAGATACCATTTTCTTTTGGGGGGGCAGCAAAAGTCATCTGAAGAAAAAAAGTACCCCTCTACCCCAATATAACACAGCCCGATATAACATGAATTCGGATACAACGCAGTAAAGCAGCGCTCGGGGGGGTGGGAAGGCTGCACACTCCGGCGGATCAAAGCAGGTTCGATATAACACGGTTTCACCTATAACGCGGTAAGATTTTTTGGCTCCCAAGGACAGCGTTATATCAGGGTAGAGGTGTATAATGAAAACAATCGCATTCCTGAAATGCTGAAAAGTATCAATAGTGTGTCCTTCAACAGCAGTTATGTTATCTGGATGGGAGCAGAGGATTTCTCACCTGCTTTCAAAGGAGAGAGAAAATATAATGCTGCTCTTGTTATTGAATTGGCAGGACCTGCAGCCAATCAGGAGCAGCAGCCCAGGAACAGTAGGGGCAGAGAGAGGAGGACACTTGAGGAGCTGTACACTGGAATCAACAGGAGGAGCTAAGAGCAGTTTGACTCTGAGGGAACGGGAGGAACGGGCTATTGAGCAGGAGCAATAGGCTATGGAGCGGGAGGAACGTTTTTTTCCCCGAAGGCAGGAGGGATTAATGGTCCAGTTTTTGGAGCAGGATGCATGGTTCAGGGAATGGGAGCTTTCCCAAAGATACCAGGACCATGCCCTGTTGCTGTCCCTGAGCGGTGGTGATGGTATGGATTTGAGTCATGCCGGCCACTCACTATCCAAGATCTGACAAGTCCTCCTCTTGTATTTGCAGTCCACCATGCTGCTCAGATAGAGGACCTGCCCCCCAGGATAGGCAGGGAGGCTGCAGGACTCCAGGCGCAATGCCCTGCACCGATACCCAAAACCCCTCCTGCGGGAGCCCTGTGACTGCAGGAGTGGAACAATGAGCCCAAGAGACTGTGCCTGAAGGCCAGTATGTGTCTGACCTCTAAACCTCATGCAGGAGACACCCCGGAACATTTTCTGCAGCCTTTCCCCCCTGTCCAGGGAGAGGGAGATCAGGGCCACAGGCAGTCAAGTGTTAATGTTATTTGAGTAGTCTGATCCATTCTGTTTTTAATTCTCAGTTCCTTTTTTTTAAAAAAATGTTCAGAGTTACGCTATATGTACTAGTTTAAGTTAATGTTTGTTTCCTTTACTTGTGTGGACCCTTCATTTGGGCGGTGGTGAAAGGGTATGTTTTTTGTCCCCCTTTTAGGTGTTGATCCCACCAATTGGTGCCCTGGGTTCCATAACTGTCCAGAACCAAAGAACTGCAAGGTCCTCTTTGTACCACCCAGAACCATGCCCACAAACCACCACCACCACCCTGTCCACCCAGGTATCTATGACTATAAGTGGAGATGCGCTGAAAGTGCAATGTGCACAGAAATAACAGGTAACCCTATTGATTGGGGCTGGGGGGAGATTGACAGAACAGGAAGGACACAGTGAAGAAACCGTGCCCTCACTATCTGAACAGCACTAATATGGCCCTTCACCCCACTCCAAAACACCATGACTGCTTTGAACCAAGGGGGTTATTCACGGTTAACAGCCAGTAAGTGCCCTTAAGCCTGCACACAATCACAGTCCCCAGAAAGCTGTTGTAAAAGCCACTCCCTAGCCCTTCACTAACTGTTCTCAAGCATCCTTCAGGCACTGAGTAATCTCCCTAAAGAGCTGTGAACATTAACATAAAATTAAAGAATAATAATTGCAATTTAACTGGGCAGACACCCTCTTTGGAACAATCACTGTGTATAACTCATTACCTAAAATGACCAACTAATGACCGGGGGGGGGGGGATGGACAAAATAGTACACTGAAGCATAAGTGAGTGGAGAAAGTTCTCTTTTGCGTTTTTACAGCAGCTGCATGCTTTGTTTGGGACCAGGCTGATGTCAACCCCTGCCCACCCACTGTTCCAAGACGTAGGCCACAAACTGCATCTGGCCCACTGTGATCCAGCACCAGTATGAATAGTCACTGGATCAGGCAGTCTGTAAAGGCTTTGCAAGTCAGTCCAGTCCTGTGTCCACTTTGTTCTAAAGTACTCACCTTTTGTCTCACAAATGTTACGAAGTGCACAGCACACCACAATAATGTGGATGGTGTTGGCCACAATGGCATCCAACCAGCTGCCTAGGTATTGCCAGTAAGCCTTCACCCATCCAAAGGGGCACTCCACTACCATTCTGCGGCTGCTTAGTTGGTAGCTGAGCTCTTGTTTTGCTGGATCTTTCATGTCCGGGTTTCATTAGCCAGGGTAGCAGCAGACATGCAGGGTCCCCCAGAATACCCATGGGCACGGAGACACTGTACAGAACCATGTCATTTCTGGGGAATAAAGTCCCTTCCTCCCCTTCAAGTACAGTCCAGATCTCTTCAGCACCCTGGCATCATGAACCTTTCCTGTGCGTCCAACATTAGTGCTCAAAAACCTGTCTTTGTGGTCCACCAGCCCTTGAAGAAGTGAATAGCACCCTTTCCAAGTGACGTGCTCAATTGCTTCTTTTGAGGGGCAAAGTATGGGAATATGGGTATCACCATGCAGTTAAGAAACCCCATTCTCTACAACCCAGCTGTAATATCCAGAACTCTGGTGAAGGCAGCCAACCGTGGATAGATGAGAGTGTCGATAGCTTTGCAAACCTGCACCACCACAACCCTGACAGTAGACTTCCCCACACCCAAGTGGTTTGCGAGTGACTAGTAGCTCCAGTGTTGCCATTTTCCACAGAGCAATAGCCACCTGCTTCTGTAGGTCTCCGAAACCAAATGTTCTCTTGCTGTAGGCTGGGGCCAGCTCCTCTAGGGTGACCAGATAGCAAGTGTGAAAAATTGGGACAAAGGGTGGTGGTGGGGTGTGTGTGTGTGAAGGGGAATAGGAGCCTATATATAAAAAAAAGCCCCAAATATCAGGGCTGTCCCTATAAAATCAGGACATCTGGTCACCCTAAACTCCTCACATAGCTTCAGGAACGTCTCGTCTTCATTTTGAAGTTCAGCAACCACTGCTCATCATCCCAGGTTTCCATTATGATGTGATCCCACCCCAGTGTGCTGGTTCTTCTGGTCCAGAAGTGGTGGTCCACCCACAGACATATAGTCACAACACCAGAAATCTCCTGCATCTTTGTGTCATAGGGTGTCAGTGGGGATCAGTCACCATCCCGGTCACCTATCTTTGGCTTGTGACAGGGGTAAAGGGAATGGAATCTAAGATTTTCACCAGTTGCACACAGACACATTTGTCCCGCAAGAGGGAATGGGAACAGAACCACATCATTGGCCATTTGCTCCATGTCTTCCACCAAGTTGGGCAGCAGAGAGGAGTGAGTGGGAGCTGCCATTGCCGGAGCACAGCAAGGAGGATCCTAGAGTGTCTCCTATGATGCACAGAATCCTGGGATACCACCTCTGAAATGCTAGTGCTAACCTCATGTACCAAAAAAGGCAGCATGGTCGTGATATACCCTGGTATCAAGCGTATCCCCCACATCCAGAACAGCATATCTGGATGTTTGGCATGGGTATAGGGTATATAGGTGAGCATACACACAGTCCAGTACCCATGTCCAAATACCAGTGTAGATATAGTTTAAGGTGTGCTAATAAGCATAAACTAGATCCCCATGCAACAGGGACATTATTTTTAAGTAAATGTTAACAGAATTTTGCTGCATTGATCCAACAGTACAACACCAACCTGTTTTAGGATCTATAAATAGGAGTTTTGCTTTGCCACCGACTTAAATGAGTGTAAGATTGGGCCCTAACATAATTCACAAAAAGCTTAAGCGAGACAAGGTAGGTGAGGTAAATCTTGTATTAGGCCAACTTCTGTTGGTGGAAGATTCAAGCTTCCGAGCTGCATAGAGCTCTTCTTCAAGTCTGGGGAAGGGAATCAGGTCTGGAGAAGGAAGACACTCTGAAGAAGAGCTCTGTACAGCTTGAAAGCTTGCATCTTATACCAACAGAAATTGGTCTAATAAAAGATTTGCCTCACCTACCTCGCCCCTCTCATATCCTGGGACCAACACAGCTACAAAAACGCTGCAAAAAATAGTCTTAAGGAGAGTTTAGAACTCCTTCTTGAGACTAGTCCCAAGTTGCAGGGCTTGAGGTACCCGCCAACAATATTATAAACTTCAAAGCGGTGTGACCAAGGAAATAGAGCACCAGAGTCCTGGGTATTATTCCTGACATTGCCACTGACAAGTCACTTCACCTCTGTACTTCACTTTCCTCACCTGTAAAACAGGGATAATGATTAGAGCTGCCTGAAAAGTTGATTTTTTTTTTTTTTAATTTCCAACAAACCAAACAAAGTTTTGGGCTGATCCAAAAGAAAACATCTGGCAAATCAAAGTTTAAAAAAATCATTTTAAGTAGAAACTTTTTTTTGCCTGAAATGAAGTGTTTAATTTTGATTGAGCATTTTTAATGTTTTTTTTAAATGATTTTAAAATTAAAGGAAATTTCAAAACCAAAAGTAGATTTGAATCAGAGATAGAACACTACAATTTTTTCCCTTCACTTGAAACAGTTCAGCAAAATCAACTCAAATTTTCAAAATGTTTCAGTCACCAAACTTAAAAATTTTTTACCGAAAAAGTTTCACTTAGAATAATTTCCCCCAATTCTGATTATGATCTCTACCTCATTTTGCTTTGAAATCTCTGGATGAAAAGAACCATACAAGAGCATGGGTTATTTTTTTATTATTGCATTCATTTATCAGGGCTGTTGTATTTTGGGGTTTTTTTTTAAATCTCTGGTAAGAGCATGCATAGCTATGGGACTTAAACTGTTCACAGCATTGGTATACTGGGGTAAAATCCAAGATGAGGAAGCTACAAAGAGATGAGGAATAAACTATAAACTGCTCAATCACCTTTGCTAGAAATAGCAATTCTGATATTTGGCACATTCACGCTGAAGATCAGATGCATGAAAGGGGAGCAGAATGGAATTGTTCTATTTATACCAGAAATCAACCACCTTACGTTTGGCTCTCAAACCTAGATGAAATAATAGTTGATTGACATTGAATTTCCCCATCCCCATGTGTGCGAAGCCTCTAAGAAGCCAATAAATAATTGACATTAACAAATTCTTTGCATTGTTTCCAATACATTAGCTCATTTAAATTAAATCATGATATTCCTTTGAAATACATATCACCTCCATCTGTAAATTGAGGCAGACAGGTTAAATGCCTTGTGGTCTTTGTCAACTCAAGTCAATGGGAGAGCCAGATTTACAACTCCAAATTTCTTAACTATAAGGGCTCCTCTTAAAACATTGGAGAATGACTTTAGTGAAGACCTATGCAAAAGGGAAGGCTTCTCTATCAGTGTAGGTAATCCACCTCCACAAGAGGCAGCAGCTAGGAGATAAGAGAATTCTCCCATCAACCCAGCGCTGTCTACACTGGGGGTTAAGTTGGTTTAACTGCGTTAATCAGGGGTGTGAAAAATCCACACCCCTTGAGCGACTGTTATACCGATCTAATTTCCTAGTGTAGGCCAGGCATACATGCGCAGTCCTCTATATCACAGAGGTCTGTATGACGTTGTGCAGTCTATATGGTTTTATAAAAACATGATAAGTGAATATAATGCAACTGGGATATGCTTCATGCAAAAGGTCTCCTGTAAGGTATCATTACAAAGCTTATAATCTACTGAGTGTGATCATCCTATTTGTAGAAATGTACCACTCTTGTATCTAAAACTAGAAATATAAAATATAACTCTGAGGGCCTATTGTAATTATGTAAAGTGTGGGCCATTAATGATGGTTTGGAACCTTGATGATTCCCATTAACAAGGCCCATTGTCTGCAGATGGCAATGTTTACCTGTTAGTCTTCCTGTATATGTGTGTGCTGGCAAGTGGGCAATGAAGTCTTGCAGTGATATGTGATCATGTCACCTGAACTGGAATCCATCTTTAACCTGGTGCTTTTCCAGTGAGGGGGGTAGAAACCCAGAGGGACAAAGGGTTCCCACCTTATGCAAAAGATATATAAAGGGGTGGAACAGAACAAAGGGGGAGAGAAGCCATCATGAAGAATCCCCAAGCTATCACCTGAGCTGGAACAAGAGCTGTACCAGGGGAAAGAATTGTGTCCAGGCCTGGAAGGTGTCCAGCCTGAGAAAAAACTTACTGAAGCATCTCTGAGGGTGAGATTATCTGTATTTAGTTTGATTAGACATAGATTTGCGCATTTTATTTTATTTTGCTTGGTGACTTACTTTGTTCTGTCTGTTACTACTTGGAACCACTTAAATCCTACTGTCTGTATTTAATAAAATCACTTTTTATTTAGTAATTTACTCAGAGTATGTATTAATAGCTGGGGGAGCAAACAGCTGTGCATCTCTCTCTATCAGTGTTATAGAGGGCGAACAATTTATGAGTTTGCCCTGCATAAGCTTTATGCAGGGTAAAACAGATTTATCTGGGTTTAGACCCCATTGGGAGTTGGGCATCTGAGTGCTACAAACAAGCACACTTCTGTGAGCTGTTTTCAGGTAAACTTGCAGCTTTGGGGCAAGTTATTCAGACCCTGGGTCTGTGTTGGAGCAGATGGGAGTGTCTGGCTCAGCAAGACAGGGTGCTGGAGTCCTGAGCTGGCAGGGAAAACAGGAATAGAAGTAGTCTTGGTACATTAGGTGGCAGCTCCCAAGGGGGTTTCTGTGATCCAACCCATCAGTCTGTCCTTGCAACTAAGACTATGGCTACGCTATAGAGCTTACAGTGGTGTAGCTGCACTTATGCAGATGTACCACTGTAGCGCTGCTAATGCAGACACTCTAATCCTACAGGAGAGAGCTCTCCTATCAACTTAATTACTCCAGCCCCCACAAGCAGCAGTAGCTATGTTGGCGGGAGAAGCTCTGCCACCAACATAGCACTGTCCACACTGGCGCTTAGGTCAGTGTAACTTACGTTGCTCAGGAGGTGGGTTATTCACTCCCCGAGCAACTTAACTTATATCGACTTAAGATGCAGTGTGTACACAGCCCGAAACTCATGCAGCACTATGGACGATGATAAAGCATTCATTACTGGCTGTGGGGATTGCACCAGACACACGACAGCCATGATCTTTTAAACTCTCTATTTCAAAAGCAATAAAAGGCAAAATCCCAGTTCTTTCATTCCCCTTTGCCCATTTTTTGTTTTTAGGGCAGTGTTTCAATATCAGGATTTTTCTTTTTATGGGCCACAGAGGATCCATCTATAGCCATTCTTGTTTCAGGTAAGACAAGGCCCTCCAACTGGAAAGCAGTTTCAAATTCATTCCTCAGATTACACAGACTAAATCATCCACATTTTAAAAAAAAATACAGCTTTTGTTGAAAGGACTTTGCAATTTAAAATAATAAAAACAAACCACATTAAGAGGGCAAACTAGTGTAAATGGAGGTGTACATGCCCTTTTCCCCATAGAAGCACAAGCTCAGGAGAGCTAGAGTAGTCTCTGAAATTCACAGCAGTGGGGCAGATTCTTCTGAAACTGCCCTCCATTCTTCTTTCAGACAAGTGACAGTGTGGTCAATTGTTATTTTATTGCCAGCTCTGAAATATTTCATGGTTTTAATAAAGACCCAGCTCCTGGAGTGGTGTGGTTAGATGAGAACACAGCTTTTCTTATAAAAGAAAGTTTCTAATCCTTCTGGTTACGGAGAAAAGATTGAAAACAAACCACTGACAGCTCGGTCAGAAAAAGAAAGAACCCACTTTTTTGAGATCTCATGATTTTGCGGGCCTGATTTACAATTTTGGGGGTTAACAATTCAGAAGCAACTGGAAGTGCATCCTTCTACCAATCTCATGGATCCTCCGTAAGCCCATAACACATTTGGAGACCAGAGCAAGTTTAAAGTAGGGAAGGTTGCCCGGTTTATAAATCTACCCAGAAATGTTCTACGTGATTAAGGGACAATTTTCGCAAAAAAAGAGTAAACATCTTACCTGAATGGCAGATTTTTAGATAATCTCTCTATTAAAAAAAATAATAATAATATCCAGCTTCCGCACAGAGCACTGCATTCCAGGGTGTGTCTCTGTCAATGCTCACACAACTCTCCTGTATCACAGCTTACCCCAAACATGTTTATACTGATTGGAATGAACTAAGTCTCCGTTTATAAGCCTAAACACACAAAAGTAAAATGAGTGATGAAGTGAGAGTTTGCCAACAACCATTTTCAATTTGCTACACTTACACAAAAAATGACAGAGGACACTCACTGAGCCTAGACTGCACTTCAGGTTAGGCATTTCTACTCTTAATGTGTTGCACCACTAGACAGGACTGAACAGGTAGCTTGCTCTATTTGCATCTCATTAGAGATCTGTTCAGCTGTTGATTGTACCCTGCTCTTAAGTAAAGGAAAACATCAGCTAAATCCAGGAAGCTTTTCCTAATAGTGAAATCATTTTCAATTATTTTTGGGGGTCAGGTACAGGGGAAATCTCTTTAAGGAAGTTGTGGACAAAGTTTTATTGAACTGTACTGCTGAGAACAAGTCTATACTAGATTTAGTCAAATAACAGAAGTGACATATTATCCACTCCATCTTCCAAAAACTCACATGCTTTTAGATAACTGAATTGCATTAAATATCGTATGATGAAAATGACATTCTACCATTGCAAAATAATGTTATATTACAGAAGCTGTATATGTTTAGAGAAGAAGATGGTCACAAAGATAAAATGTGTAAATGCTCTTCTCCAAAAGATTAGCAACTTGAAAAACCAGACAGGGTGGGCCAAATGATTAGCAAGGGGATATGTGGCTTTCAGCTCAAAGTTAAGGCTGTATTGCTGAAAAAAGATCAGGATGTTTAATTCACATTGTAGCCTGATTATAATAGCATAATCACCTGCAACTAATTGTACAAGATCCAGAGCAAAGTTAACAGTGACTACATTGCAAATATTTCCTTGGTAACTGTAGACATTTTGTACCTCAGATATTCCCAGAAATACCTCAAAATCCAAAATGGGCTACTTGGGAGGATGCTCATTCTAAATGTATAATTAAATATAGAAAAATATACAACAGATTAGCATTTGCTGTTCCCTTCATTAGTTCTTCAATTAAAGGTAACTTTTTAAGTTTTGATAGGTCATGAATGCATCTTACATTGTTATTATTAGAGACAGCATGATCTAGTACTGCACAGGGCACTGGACCAGGAGTCAGAAATCCTAGATCAGTGGTTCTCAATCTGCGGCCCAATCAGCACAAAGCTGCGGCTCATCTGACATCCTCAGGGCCAAACAGGTAGTATTGGATACAGCCCACAATGGTAAATAGGTTGAGAACCACTGTCCTAGATTCTATTTCCAGCTCTGCCACTGACCTGCTTAGTAGCGCCAGGTAAGTGACTTCAACCGCTCAGTGCCTCAGTTTCCCCATCTGTAAAATGGAGATAATGCTCCCCCTGTAAAGGGCTTTGAAATCTACAAGTGAAAAGCACTACATAATTGCTAAGTATTATTTCAAATCAAATCATATCTCCAGGGAGGGAAATAGTAGCAAAAGTAATAGGAATACATTAACACTAGTCCTGAAATACACCTCTACCCTGATATAATGCGACCTGATATATCCAAATTCGTGTTGTAACACAGTAAAGCAGTGCTCCGGTGGAGGGGTGGGGCGCGCGCTGCGCACTCCGGCAGATCAAAGCAAGTTCGATATAAGTTTCACTTATAACGCGGTAACATTTTTTGGCTCCCGAGGACAGCGTTATATCGGGGTAGAGGTGTATGTGGGATATGTTTGCCTATGAGTAGGGCACTACCAAATGTGAAAAATGCATCATGGACCATGAAATTTGGTCTCCCCCACGAAATCTGGCATTTTGTGTACTTTTACCCTGTACTATACAGATTTCACAGGGGAGATGAGCATTTCTCAAACTGGGGGTCCCAATCCAAAAGAGAGTTGTGGGGCAGTCACAAGGCTATTGTAGGGGGGTTGCCGTATTACCATCTTTACTTCTGCTCTGCCTTCAGAGCGGGGCAGCTGGAGAGTGGTGGTTGTTGGCCAGCCACCCCGCTGTGAAGGCAGTGCCACAGCCAGCAGCAGTGCAGAAGTAAAGGTGGCAATACCATGACCAGGGCCGGTGCAAAGAAGTTTCGCGCCCTCGGCGAAACTTCCACCTTGCCACCTTCCGCCCCCCTCCACCCCCCCACAGCAGCTCACCCCCGGGAGCCATGCGGCAGCTCCCCACCCCAGCTCACCTCTGCTCCGCCTCCTCCCCTAGCATGCCACCCCCGCTCTAATTCTCCTCCCCTCCCAGACTTGCGGTGCCAAACAGCTGAATGGCTCTGCAAGCCTGGGAGGCGAGAGAAGTGGAGCGGCGACTGCGCGCTTGGGTAGGGGGCGTAGGAACGCTGTAAAAAAAATTGAGGGCACCGCTTTTTTGCGCCCCCATATCTTGGCGCCCTAGGCAACCGCCTAGTTTGCCTAAATGGTAGCACAGGCCCTGACCATGACACCCTGATTTCTGCACTGCTGCTGGCAGTGGTGCTACCTTCAGAGCTGGGCTCCCAGCCCGCAGCCGCGGAGCTTCCGGCAGCTGAAGAAGGTTCCTGGAGGTGGGTCTGACCCAGCCCTGGGAGCAGCCCCTGCAGGGGAAGATGATGTCCCATTGCTCACCAGCCTGACCAAGACCTGCAGCTGGAGCCCAGGATATGGTAGGAGCCCTCGGCTGGGTGCCCCCAGCCCTGCCCCTCCCCGGCTCCCAGCCCAGCACCCTGGCACTCGGGAGTTAAAGGGGCCTTGGGCTGGCTGAGGGGGAAGGGTGACCAAGGGAATCCCCCCCCCAATCACGGCATTCTGGGCAGTCGCCCACCCATAAGACTGGCCCTGCCCCCCAAAAAAGTGAGGACTCCCTCTATACCATGCCACCCTCACTTCTGTGCTGCTGCTGGCAGCAGTGCTGCATTCAGAGCTGGGGGCCCAGCCAGCAACTGCTGCTCTCCAGCCACACAGCTCTCAAAGCAGCGCCATCTCCAACAACAGCACAGAAAGTAAGGATGGCAACACCGCGACCCCCCTACAATAGCTTTGAGACACCCCATTACCTCCTTTTGGGATGGGACCCACATGATTACAACACCTTGAAATTTCACATTTAAGTATCTGAAACTGTGAAATTTACAATTTTTAATATCCTGTGACCGTGAAATTGACCAAAACCAACCCTGAATTTGGTAGGGTCCTACCTATGGGTAGATCATGGGGAGGGGGGATTGAACCTGGGATCTCTGGATCTTAAAAGCATAAGCTTCTACAGAGACATTTGTGAAACCAGAGATCTACATCTGAGCAATTAAGCTTATGGAGTAGAGTTAGAGTCTGAGGTCATTTCAACATTATTATGTACTTTGCATGCTGTTTGATACAACACTCAGCAAATGTGTCAATAACTACTAGTTTGAGAGTAGATCAGAATGATGGTCTTGTTAATCATGGAATATACAATGTTCTCTTGTATTCATCAAGGTTGTTTTGGTATACGACAGTGAGACAAGCTTTAAGGAATTGGATTGCACAATTAGATAAACTTTGTACAAGCCAAATTTTGGGCTCGGTTTCACTCATGCAACTTCGCTGATATTACGGGGGTTGATGTAACTGAGGGCAGAATATGGCTCAGCAGGAATCTGTCACACAGTGTAGTGAAGTCAGCCGGAGTATGGAATTCATTACCACAGGCCATTATGCCAAATGGCATAGCTGAATTTTTAAGCAAGGCTGGATAATTGTATTGCTAGTAATGACGCTTAGGGATAAGCATGCTACTGTAAAATAAGGGTGATCAAATCACGCTGAAGGGTGTAGCCTGAAGTATTAAGGAAGTAACAATCTTTTTCATTGCAACTAGCTAGGAGCACTATGGGAGATTTCATCTTCCTTAGAACAATCAATCATGCATTAGTTCATGCCAGAGATACAGGAGAAATTTGGAAATTTCAAATCCAAGAGGTAAAATTAAAGAGACCAGAGCACAACCTTGATAGACTGTGGTCTAATGAAAGTATAAAGCAATTTTAGAAATTCAGGTGCAGTAAGTTACCAGAAGCAAACAGCATGTATTTACACAGGGAATTTATTTATTTATTTATTTATTAAGAGTGTGGAATAGAGAGACTGACAATATACAATATCCTCAAAACAGTAGTTGCTGATAATTAGAAAGCTCCTAATGTGACTTTTTTAAAACGATGCCATGGGAATTACAAATCAGTGCATCTCTTACCTCACCATTGTGGAAACTGCTGGAAAGTGTAGATGAAGACAGCTTTCATCAGCTGCACTAGACTAACTTGGTAGGGCAATTTAATTGCATGACTTCTGTAAAATAAACCTAACCTGTTAAGAGGTTTCCTTCCCTACTTAAAAAAAGCTTTAGGACAGTAGTTAAAGGTGGACCCAGGAGATAATTTGTCTTTTCAAGACTTTTAATGAGATCCTTCCAAAAAATTAAGAATAATAAATAACAGAATAAGGGGCAAAGTCTTGGCAAGAATTAAACATTTGTTGAGCAATGGGAAAGTTACAGTGAGCAGCTACGTAAGTGCTAAAATTTCAAGGCTATTAACAGAGACATATGGAGAGAAAAGGATGACCTATCAGCACATATGGAAATGCATTTAAACGTATTTGTGACAGAAGGAAAATTAAAGATATTTACTAGATGTCAGGGGCTCCCTTAGGCCTAGCCTATACCAGAAAATTAGGTCAGCATAACCACATTGCTCAGGGGTATGAAAAATCCACACCCCTACGTTGTCTTAACTACACTCCTTCAGTCCCTGTGTAGATCGCGGTAGGTAGGTAGACAGAAGAATTCTTCCATCAACCTAACTACTGCCTCTCGGGGAGATGGATTACCTAAATTGACAGGAGAATCAACGCTGTCAGCATAGGTAGTGTCTACACTGAAGCTCTACAGCGGTGCAGCTGTACTTCTGTAGCATTTTAAGTGTCGATACTCTCTTAAAACAGGTACAGTCAGCATCTGTCTGTTAACACAGTTCCCCAGGGTCCTACATTGGAATCAGTTATTTAATTTATTTCATGTTTTAGAGGATAAAATAAAATAGCTTGTGAGCTTGTATTCCTGCCACTACGTGGATTTGTTTAGTAAAATGCACAGAATTTAAAAAATGCTCCAGATAATCTTAAATTCGCTGGGGATGTTGGACAGGAAAGATGGGTCAGTGGTTAGAGCACTTGAGAGAGCCAGGTTTATTTCCCTACTTCACCAACAGCTGCTTGTGTGACTGTGGGCAAGTCACTTAACCTCTCTATGCCTCAGTTCCCTACAAAATGGACATAATAGTACTTTCCTACCTCACAGGTATACTGTGAAGATAAAACCATTAAAGATTCTGAGGTGCTCGATACTTCAGTGACAGGGGCCACAGAAGTACCTAAAAGAGATAGAATTCACAATAGCAGATGCAGCTTAACTTGGTTGTACGTAATGTAGAAAAGGATAGCATAAATGGACTCCAAATTTGGAGGAAAGAGACTTGAGTCATCATGGATTGCTCAATGTAGTGTTTGCTCAGTGCACAACCAGGATGGCTAGATATATTTTAAACTGATAGAAAAACCAATGTCAGAGAAGAACAATTAAATAGCACACTTTCATTTGGCATGTTACGTTAAATTCCCAACCTCACCTTAAGGAAAATATAGCTAAAACTAACAAGCAACATGCATATAAGAGAAATTACAAAAGCGAGGGTTAATTGAAAAGGGAATCATCAGAAGCTTATTGTATCACCATTAGAAGCAAACTCTAGCATTGCACAATTAGATAGGTATAATGAAGTTTTCACATTTCTCTTATTCTCCCGGTAGTTGACAGTGGTCTGATCCAATAAGACAGAGCCTATGTTCTCTCTACTACAAATCACTGAACAGCAGTACACCTTTGACATTAAAAGTGCCAAATAACTGGCACAGCATGTACTCTACAAGCCAAGTTGTATTTGTATCTTTAAGTTCTCTAACTTCAAAAGGAATGAAAATGGAGCTTCCAAAGTTTTTTGTTGTACTCAGCCAAGACCCAAGAGGTGTAAAGTGACATAGCTTAACTGAAGTCAGTTAGGGTACGTCTTCACTAGCAACATTAAGGCGCTGGGAGTAGCTACCAGCACACTGTCTGCACTGTCACTTTACAGCGCTGAAACTTGCAGCGCTCGGGGAGGTGTTCACATCCCAGAGCGAGAAAGTTGCAGCGCTGTAAAGTGGCAGTGTAGACAAGGCCTTAGACCATGGCTACACTCGAAACTTCAAAGGGCTGCCACGGGAGCGCTCCCGCGGCAGCCCTTTGAAGTACAAGTGTGGTCGCGCACCAGCGCTGCAGGTACTCCACCTCCACGAGGGGATTAGCTTACAGTGCTGGGAGCTGCGCTCGAGCACTGTTTACACTGGCGCTTTACAGCGCTGTAACTTGCTGCACTCAGGGGGGTGTTTTTTCACACCCCTGAGCGAGAAAGTTGCAGCAATGTAAAGCGCCAGTGTAGCCAAGCCCTTAGACTGATGGCACTACACCAGTTTACATTAGCGGAGGATCAGGCCTCTTGTGCCCTGGGTTTTTATAAAACCATACAGACTGCACAACATCACAGCCACATTTGGGGGATGGGGGGAGAGATCTATGGCCCACAAAGTCTTCATTCAAAAGCAACTTGTTAAAAGGATGCTTATGATATTACCTTTTAAAATAATTTCCTGTTCTAAACACAACCGTGAAAAAAATTATAGCCATCATATGATGCTAACTAAATAGCAAACAAAAAAAGCAAGACTCTCATTAATTTCCACTAAGCAAATAAACTGTATGCAATTCAGGTAGGTAATACAAATAAACAAACATAAATCTCTCAGACCCCTTAGAAGCAATAAATTCATGATAGTCTTAAACTACAGAACTAAGGCAGAGTAATACACAGGTGTCAACTATCAGGGGTAGCTGTGTTAGTCTGGATCTGTAAAAAGTGACAAAGAGTCCTGTGGCACCTTATAGACAGGTGTCAGGCTCAGTTTACACTGCACCAGGAAGTACAAAACTGTTTCCAATAATAGAGAGCTCTTTAATCTAGCAGCAAAGGGCTTAATGAGATCCAATGGTTGGAAGTTGAAGCAAGACAATGACTAGAAATAAGATGCAAATTTTGGCGTGAGATTAGTTAACTATTGGAAGAATTTAGCTAGGGATGCATGGATTCTCCATTCCTTCCAGTCTTTAAATAAATACTGGATATCCATCTAAAACAGTGGTTCTCAAACTTACTTGACCGGGCCCCCATCACACACTTACACACCCTGCCACCCAGCTCTGAAGGAAGAGCGGAGAGCAGTGGCTGCTGATTGAGCGCCCAGCTCTGAAGGCAGCACTGCGCCAGCAGCAGCACAGAAGTAAGGGAGGCAATGTGAAACGTGATATATTTGTCAATATCGCTTTTCACAGCAGACTTAGCTTCCCATTGCCACCTTTACTTCTGCACTGCTGCTGCCACCCCAGGGCTGACAGCCGGAGCCCCACCACCTCCTGGTGAGAGATTGGGGGGGGAGGGAGGGAGAAGAGCCCAAGCTGCCTTCTGGTGAGGGATAACGAGTGGTTGGGGGAAAGGAGAGCCAGAGTTTGGGTGGCAGCTGTCTCCTTTATCCCTGCCTCCCAGGTGTGCACGACCCTTCTGCACGAGTCCCAGCCACCCAGAGCTGACAGCCAGAACTCTTAAATAAATAAAAAGCACATAGCTCATACCTCCCTTGATACATTCCCATGCCTCCCTTGGGAGGCCCGCCTCATAGCTTGAAAGCTGCTGATCTAAAAGATAACCTATCACACAAACAGAAATTATGAGCTTGATATAGACTTTACTGGGTGAGTTTCATAAGTCTGTGTTATGGAGGGCGTCAGACTTTAAATGATCATAATAGTTCCTTCTGGTCTTAAATTCTATGAATTTATTTTTCACATGAACAATAAAGCTGTTTATTTAAGGAAAACCACATACAAGCACACAAACAAGTCAAGTCAAGATGTAAACAAATTGGAGAATGTCCAGAGAGAGCAACAAAAATGATTAAAGGTCTAGAAAACATGATAACAGGGGACATAACAGTTTTCAAGTACATAAAAGGTTGTTAGAAGGAGGGCAAAAAATTGTTCTGCTTAACCTCTGAAGATAGGACAAGAACAATCGGCTTAAATTGCAGCAAGGGCAGTTTAGGTTGGACATAAGGAAAAACTTCCTGTCAGGGAGGTTAAGCACCGGAATAAATTGCCTAGGAAGACTGTGGAATCTCCATCGTTACAAATTTTTAAGAAGCAGTTAGACAAAAAATCTGTCAGGGATGGTTTAGAGATCATACTTAGTCCTGCCATGAGGGCAGAGGACTGGACTAGATGACCTCTCAAGGCCCATTCCAGTCCTACGATTCTATGAAGTGCATGTATCCATTTTCTATTAGACATAGAAGCTTTTTAAAGACATAACCAGAAAAAATATGTACAATCTTTGACAATTACATTCTGCTAGCAAATAAAGTCAGAGATTGCAACTAAGCAAAAAACAAAAACTTAAGCTATAAAATGTTCTTAACATGTTTTTTCACTAATATAATTTTTGCCACCATTATGAATGAGAAAATTTGACAATGACTATTCTCTTTAAAATGCTCAAATTTGTACTCTTTAGTCATAATGATTATGGAAACATACACACATACCCCACCCTCCCACACCCCTGACCTCAAAGTGGGCACCATTCACAATAGAGACCATTAAAAAAAAAAAAACACACACACACAATTTCCTAGAACAGTTTGCCTCCCATTCACAGCTTTACAAAAGTGTAAAGAAAAGTCAAAAATACATCTAAGCAAATACTGCAGTAGGGAAAGCATCTCAAGCCACGGTAACACTAATACAACAGGTAACTTCACTTATGCTCCAATTCCCTCTTCCCTTCTACACCCCTCTTCTGTCCCTCCCCAAATACACACACACACACTTAAGCTTTACTCATATTAAGTATTTGGGGGATCAGGGTCTTAATTAGAGGGTCAATTTGTGTATGGGGGAAGGAGTAGTTCACATGGCAGAAAAAGATTCACTTCACATTCTGAAATTGCCTTCCTCTGCATTTCAGAGCAGCACCACTACATGTAATCAGTAGTGCTCTCCTTATGTAGTCTCATTCTCCTTGTTTAGTCCAAGTATCCATTAGCATTTGGGCATTACTTCTTTTGGTCCAAACATATCAAGCTTTTGGAAATATTATGATACCATCCCTCTAAGATGCCTGTTTTTAAATAAACCCTTTCAAATACAGATGCCTCCTAACCATTCTCAGTTAACATGTTAAACATGCCTTGCTGTGTTACCTGGGCAAACGCCACCAGGCAGTGCTAGGCTAGACACTAGCGGACAGATTTATTCAGATACCCTGTTATTTAATATCTTTTTAAAGAGCTGTCAGGTAACAGTTAAATAATGTAAAAGCTGAACACTTGCAACTTTCTCAAAGAAATGAGATCGAGGACAGGAAGTAGAGAGAGGGCAACTAACATTGTTCCATTGCTTCAAACTAGATTGTTCCACATTCTGGAGAAAGAGATATTAAGGAAGCTCCACTACTTCACAATTAGAAGTCTTTGAGGCACCACTTTCATTCTGGTAACAGAACATATTCACAAAAAGAAGAACAGGAGTACTTGTGGCACCTTAGAGACTAACAAATACTCCTGTTCTTCTTTTTGCGGATACAGACTAACACGGCTGCTACTCTGAAACAGAACATATTCAGTGGTATAGTCAAGGGAAAACACGGTTAAATAGAGTTTACCCTACTTCTCACTAGGGGAACATGGAGTTTAGTTTACCTACTTCTTTTTTTACTACCACAACCCTACTGAATCTCTCTCTAACATATTGACAGAGGTCAGGATGCTACAACATTAATTTGTGACTTTGTCACACTATTGGTGTGAACGACCTGACACAAGATAGAATTAATGTGATTTGTAAAAGTCAAAAAGAAGCAGTTTATTGCTGTCGGTGTATTTTATAACTGCACATATATGCCACTGATTTCCACCCATTCTTTTATTTAGTTAGCCCACAAATTTCTACCGTAGATCTGCCTTTTTTTTTTTTTTTTTTTCTTTTAGTGCCAGAAATGCTTGGGTGGGGTAATACTCATACTCACAGTTGTAGTAAACTAACGGGAGTTAAGATCAAATTTTGAGGGCCATTTAAAACTACATACATAAAACTTATGAAGAGATGTTAAATGTACCATTCTATTATGACTGTGGAGGACAAATAAGAGTTAAGATTTATAATGAAATATACTGTGCCTCCTTTATGTTAATTGTGTTTCCCTTCATTCACTAGGATGCTTTCCTTCGACTATACAGATTGATTGGGCTCTTGGGGGTTTATTGTCTCCAATTTTATATTTCATGTACTGCCTAATTATTTGTTTCTTGCTCATCTATCCCACGACTTCTATCTTTGTATTGTTTCCATTCTATGCCATCCTGTTCAGCACTGTTTCTATGATTAAGACAACCATGTCCAGTAAACTTGCTCAAGTTCTCTGAGAAAGTTATCAAATTAAGATATAAATCAGAAAAAAGTTATACTTTAAAGTCTGATATCCAACACGGCACAAAACTCTATTGTGTTAGAGTTTTACACGTGTCCTAAGGAGTCAAGATGTAGGAATACTTGTTAGGTCAGGCCTGCACAACATGCGGCCCACGTAGGCTCACTGTGCAGCCCGCGGGCAAGCAGCGGGGTGGGGCTGCTGGGTTCGCCCCCTGCCCGGGGGGGAGGGGGCCGCCTCACAACCCTGCGCGTGCCGCACTCCAGCTGCCCTAACGGCCAGAACCGCACGTGTCTCCATCTCCCGTTCCCTCCGCCTGGCGTACAGCGGGTGCGTCACTTCTTGGGCCTGCTGAGGTGGGAAGCGCTGGGCACGAGGCAGAGCCAGTAAGTGCCAAGCAAGGGGAGGAGCGCCCAGCCTGGATTCGAGCTGCAGCTCAGGGGGGGAGGGGGAAACTGGGCCGAGACCCCCCCCAAACCCTCCCTTCGGTTGGGGGCGGGGCGGCTACTGCGCTGGTTGGTCCCAGGGTGGCCTCCGTAGTGATCAGGGGGTGGGGGTTGAGCTGTGTGTGGGCAGCCAGGAAATCCGCGGGGAAGGGAGGGGTGTGTGTGTGTGTGTTTGTGTGTGTGTGTGTTTTGCACCTGCCCCGCCCCGACTGCTGCCTCCTTCCCTGGTCCAGGGACCTTCCCCCCCCCCCCAGGCCCTATCACACTGCCCCCCGTCCCCCCCCCCCGGGCTCCCTGCGTCCCTTGTGTTTGTGTGTTGGACAGTCACATCCAATCCCTTCATACTGCCACCCTTTCCCCTCCCCTTAGTTCATAGCCCCAGAAAATCCCTTCAAACTGTCCCCCTTTTCCCCTCCCCTTATTTCATGGGGGGGATGATGAGCCGGGTTGGCAGTGGCAGCGAGGCTTTATATTTGCGGGGGAGGTGTGAGGAGGCGAGCGGCGAATCAGTGGCTGGAGGGGGTTGTTTCCGCGGGGCTGGGCGGCGCTGGGGGGTTTTGGCCCTCAGCTGTTTTCTTTGGAGTAATATGGCCCTTGCCGCTTTACGAGTTGTGCAGGCCTGTGTTAGGTAATACTTTTGCATCTTCAGAGTGTTGATCAATACCCCTAGGAGATGGGTAATGAAGTCTTCTTTGCATTTTAAAGAAAGAGAAACAGATACGGAAAGGTTAGGAGATTTGCCCAAAGCCACATAGCAGAGATGAGATTAACATTCAGGAGTTTCTGGCTCAGTTCTTTTGCTCAAACAATTAGGATCAGACTGTTCCATTTAGCAGATGTTGGTTAAAGAAAACAGCCAAGGATAAAGATCGGAAACCCTTATGATTCCAATTTCCAAAAGCAGAATTTAAACCTATGGCAGACTTCATAATCAGGCCTAACACAACTAACATGCTGTCAAAATAAGGCCTGCATAACTACAGTAAAAAAAAATTAGCAAATGAGTTCAGGCTAATTTGAATAGAAGCGGCAGGCAAGTGGCTCATTCAATTTAATATTGCAAATTGCAAGACTAGGGACCAGAATACTCTCAGGAAGTCTCACAAGAGAGAACAAGCGAAGAACAAATCAAGTTACTGAAAGTAAGGCCACCTCAATGTTTAGCACTAGTTAGAAAAAAAAAAATGTTTGGGGCATATGTCCAGGAGTATGAAGCATAAATTACTCCAATGCTACAAAAGTACTCAATCTTTTACTGGCAAGAGAATTCACATTTGGAATCTTCAGAGATTGAAATAAAGCAGACAGTGACCAAATCATCTTGTTCACTGTGAGCTTGAGTTATTTAAAAACAAATAACCACCAACCATGATTTGATACCATACAATTTGACACTCATAAGCTCATACCAGGAGTTAGATTTCCAGGCTTTAATAAGAGCATGTGCAGGATTTATTTTAGGAACTGATTAGCTAGTAGTCCACTTGGTTTGTACTTGGCTCACTTTTCTCTTACCCTTTCTACAATATATTTACAATAGAAAAAGATGATCACAAATCTGTAGGGTGACCAGATAGCAAGTGTGAAAAATCAGGACAGGGGGTGAGGGGTAATAGGAGCCCATATTAAAAAACAAAACAAAACAAAAATATCGGGACTGTCCCTATAAAATCGGGACATCTGGTCACCCTAAAAATCTGAGAGCCTCCAGTACCCAGAAGTTCCTGGTACTATATCTACACAGCTACTTACGCAGCTACTTACACAGTCCTCGTAACTGTAGCATCTGAGGTACTTCACTTCCTAAATATCTCTAATATATTCTTAACAAAAAAAAAAGTTAGGATATTGTTTTGATAACTAACTCATCCAATTAAGCAATTCTATTAGAACTTTTAGAGAAAAAAAGCTAATGTTTTAGGGACATTATTTTAAATCTTAATAGGTAATAGGGAGTAGTAAGAAATCTGAACCAAAGAGACAATTAACCAAAAAGCCCAGAAGAATTAACACTAATTTTCTTTGGTTCACTATTACATTAGGTGTTCTAAATAGTGACAAACCTCGCAGATGATATTCTTGGCAAGTTTTATTACATGATTATAAATGTTCCTTAATAAGCACCAGCTTCACTTCTGTAGAAGACTATGTAAACATAGCTTTTAATTAATCAATTACCACCATTTTATAGAGGTGGAAACAAACAAAATTTACGGGCCTTGCCCAAGGCCACACAGCCTGATCCAGCCAGGATTATCAGAACTCACAGCTCTCAGTCCCCTCTTCCATTCCACCCTATCATCACCAAAAGTAAGATGCACCAACCAATTACTAAACAGTCCCTAAAATATAGTGAGGAGCTGCTTTTGTCATTCGAGTTTGAACTTCTATTTTCACATTCCCTATAAGTAAAAGTCTTTCAGGTCGGGATTACCTACCTAGGTCTGTACAGCACCAAATTACACCGTTGGCACTCAAAACAAAAACAAACAAAAAACCCATCACTAACAAAAAATTGTTTACAACTGTAGGTGAAATACACTATACTTGTGACCCACAAAAGTCACATGAATCTACCAAGAGATTCAAACAAAAAATTCCTCCCTCCCCCAAAACTATTTTTCTGTGATAATGGGCTATAGTCACTTTATTAGAGGATGTGACAGCCCGAAATTCATGTAATATGTAAGCATTTATATAACCTTTACATTTGGCCAAAATATTAAAGTTTAAGCATTGCTATTCCAATATATCTCATTTCCTTAAGAGAATAAAAAGGAAGAAAACCATCTCTTAGTTGACTAAGGAATTAATATACTGTAGAGTTTTCCTTCCTTTGTTATACTGTTGAGCTTTATAGAACGTTGTGTAGATCGAAATTGTTGCAGTCACAGTGGAATCAGGCAATCATTGTTATATTAAAGGAAAAGGAAACTTTACCAACGAGCACAAGAAGTAGAGAGTCTTAAAAAAAAAAAAAACATACTGCAGCCTACACAGTGATATAGAAGCAGCATATTCTGGAGTCAAGGCAGGTGCATCATAATTTGCCTTTGTCCACCCAGTCCAGGGAGAATGACGTGCATTTCTCTATTGTGCTGGCAGACAGGGATTGAAAAGACATTTGAAAACAAACACCAGTAGGTTTGGCTTTTTTATTTCCTCCACCAGCTTCAGCAACACATCAATGCAAGGTGCTTCTGCACTGAGTTAATGTTTACCTTAAAAAGTGATCATTCTGAAAATGAATCAGAACTGGCAGCTGCACTGGTCATTTAAACAAGGACGCAGTGCTGAGAGTGCACTATTAAGAGATTAGTGAATGCCCAGGAAAAAATAGATATTTTAGCTTTCCACTATATAAGCGATATTAATATTATTTAACGTTAAATAGCTAGTTTAGTTTTATGAAGCGCCTCCAGGCTCCTATCCTGGAGGTCAACTACAGAAACCTCTGAGATTGCGGTACTTAGCACACAAGTCTGTAGAGACAAACGCTGAAGGGTGACAGCACTTGCACCCTGAATCTAGCTGTGACCTGTTTGGATTCCTGTGGAGGAGCGACAAAAACCTGTTTGGCCTTTCTCTGGGGATCGGTTGTGTGGCTCTGAACTTTAGTCTGGGTTCAGGCAGAGCCACTCCTTCCCCCTGCGCTTGGCATGGCAGCCTCCATCCTTCCCATGGAGCTTGTGGCCTCGCTTTCTCGGGTCTGAGCAAGCCCACAGGAATAGCTCAGAGCCAGGGGCGCTGAGAGCCATTGAACCGAACCGTAAGCCCTGTGTGTGATGGGAACCACTTCAAGCCAGGGGGTGCTGCTGGCAGCACCCCTCGTTCCAGCGCCTATGCAGCGAGCCCGGCAGGAGGAAAGAGGAGGATCAGGAGTCAGTGAAAGTTAGAGTCACTTTACCATTGTCAGCAGCCGGCTGGGTTGAAGCGGCGCAGAGCCGCGCTGGGGCGGCAGGAGAAGGGCACGGCACTCATCGCCGGGGCGAGCGGCGTAAGGACACAGCCGGGGTGGGCTTGGGGGGAAGCGGCACCATTTAACCGCCCCCGCCCTCAAGCCCTTCAACCCGCCTCCAGAGCCGGGGGACACGCCGCCGCTCCTGCCCCAAACCACCAGCCAGGGCTGTCCCGCACGGAGACCCCCATATGCCCCTCGCCCCGGCTCAGGTGCGAGAGCCGCACACGGAGAGCAGCGCCCTGCCTCCGCAGCCCCTTACCTCTCGCGGAAACTTGGGCTCCGCCGGCCCCGCGGGCTCCTCCGGCCGCTCCTGGCAGCGCTTTCCCGCCCTACACCTGCATGCTCGCCTCGCCTCGCCCCGCTACCAGAGCAGAGGCGCACCAGCCGCCTGGGGTTGGCTCGGGCTCTCCCAGCCCTCCAATGGCGCTCCGCTCCCTTCGCAAGCCGGCTCAGGACTTGCCAAACTAGTTCCTCAACTCTACGCAAGGTGTCTGGCCGCAGGCAGGCAGGTTAGAGCCGGGTGGGGTGAGGGGGTGGGGGTGTTTGCTCATTTGGGCTCATCCTATTCGGGGGGGGGGGGGAGGAAGAGAAGGATCCACCTCTGCAGCAGCTGCCCTGAAGCCCTAACTAAGCCCTTCCCCTAGCCAGGGAAGAGCCCACGTGACTCCCAGGTAATAACAGCGGCCACCGGAGCAGGAGACTTCCCCCCTTCCCCATCCCCGCCGCAGGGGAGCGGCCTGAGCTGATCTCTGGTTACACTCTGTCTAGAGCGCGCTCCCACTGGCGAGAGACACCAGCAGCCCCGGCAGAACCATGCCCGCTCCTCCTGTGTCCACCTCCCTGCCCAGGCCTCCCCGCTCCCGGAGGGTTTGCAGGGGTTGGTTTGTTGTTATTGTGTGTGGTTCAAGGTTCCCAGCGGTACTCAACCTTGCCTTGGGCCCTGCTTAAAAATAAAAATGAACAATACCAGAATCATCTGAGGCAATTACTCATCTCTACTCCAGTCCCTCTAGCTGTATCAGTTGCCTAATTCGGGACTTCCCTGTAAGTGGGAATTGTCTTTTTGTTTTGTTTAAAAATTTAAATTAACCCCAACTATACATACAATATGATGGGGGCTAATTTAGCTACAACAAGTCAGGAAAAAGATCTTGGAGTCATCGTGGATAGTTCTCTGAAGATGTCCACGCAGTGTGCAGAGGCGGTCAAAAAAGCAAACAGGATGTTAGGGATCATTAAAAAGGGGAGAGAGAATAAGGCTGAGAATATATTATTGCCCTTATATAAATCGATGGTACGCCCACATCTCGAATACTGCGTACAGATGTGGTCTCCTCATCTAAAAAAGATATACTGGCACTAGAAAAGGTTCAGAAAAGGGCAACTAAAATGATTAGGGGGTTGGATTGGGTCCCATATGAGGAGAGATTAAAGAGGCTAGGACTTTTCAGCTTGGAAAAGAGGAGACTAAGGGGGGATATGATAGAGGTATATAAAATCATGAGTGATGTGGAGAAAGTGGATAAGGAAAAGTTATTTACTTATTCCCATAATACAAGAACTAGGGGTCACCAAATGAAATTAATAGGCAGCAGGTTTAAAACAAATACAAGGAAGTACTTCTTCACACAGCGCACAGTCAACTTGTGGAACCCCTTACTTGAGGAGGTTGTGAAGGCTAGGACTATAACAGTGTTTAAAAGAGAACTGAATAAATTCATGGTGGTTAAGTCCATTAATGGTTATTAGCCAGGATGGGTAAGGAATGGTGTCCCTAGCCTCTGTTTGTCAGAGAATGGAGATGGATGGCAGGAGAGAGAACACTCGATCATTGCCTGTTGGTCCACTCCCTCTGGGGCACCTGGCATTGGCCACTGTGGGTAGACAGGATACTGGGCTAGGTGGACCTTTGGTCTGACCCGGTACGGCCATTCTTATGTTATGTTCTTATGTTTCCCATTGAAAGAAGGGGAACTAAACCTGAGGCTCTCTTTCACAATGTGTTTGTGTACATTTGCATCTAATTATCTGTGGGGAAAGAAGCAAGGGTTTTTGTTTGTTTTGGTTTTTAAGCTCATTCAGTTTTGAGATAGAGTGAAACTTGTGCTAACGGCCACTCCATTTGATGTTAGGCCTCCTTAGGTGACCAGACAGCAAGTGTGAAAAATCGGGATGGGGTGGAGGGTAATAGGTGCCTATATAAGACAAAGCCCCAAATATTGGGACTGTCCCCGTAAAATCGGGACATCTGGTTACCCTAGGCCTAATCCCGTACAACAGGGAAATTGTAGTAGTTCCTTTTGGAAGCATCATATTTGAAAATAATTTGGGCAAAAAGCAGAGTGTAGGCTGGGGCAAAAATACAATACAGTTGTGCCCTGGTTTATGTTGTCACATATATCAGTATTGTCACTGGTGTCAGAAATTTGAATGTTAAAGATGAAATGAAAGGAGAAACAGAAAGAATTGTGGGTGTTTTGCTTCTTTATAATGGATTCAGAAGCCCTGGAATGATTTTTTCCAAAGGTATTTTGTCTATCTTTGTTTGTTTGTTTGTCTGTTTTTTACCTTAGAAATATCTGGAATATCAAGCCTGGTCTTCCCTGCTTTTTCTCGAAGACTCAGAAATAATAGTACTTCCCTACATCAAAGGGGTACTGTGAGGATAAACGCATGAAAGATTTTTAGATTCTCAGATACTGCTATAATGGGAGCCATATAAATACCTCAGATATCTAGATAGATATTAAATAGCTATTAAAATGATACCCAAAGAGATTTAAGCAATCTGTATAAAATTCACTTCCTTTCATGATTAATCACATGGCACTTCCTCATTGCTTGTAATGATGTCACAATCCCACCGGTTCTGGTGCTCCAGTTGCTAGAGTCCATCGTAGATGAGAAATGAGTGGATACTGCAAAAGGAAGCACAAAAAATAACTCTGTAAACAATAAGGCCTTTGTTACGTGTCATGGAGAAGCAAAAAAAAAGGACACAAATACATTTTGATATCTTTTGCTACTCACCTTGAAATCCTGATCTTTACAGGGTTAATAAACAGTTTTAACCCATTTATAACACATTTTGGAGATGTTAAAAAAGGTAGAAACAAAGCATCTTTTGTAACCCCAGATGGAGCTCAAGTGTGTTGCAGTCAGATCCTGAATATACTGTTGCCAGTTCACAATTTTATTGTGAGCCTGGCCATATTTGGTGGTTTTCTTGGAAACCACAGCTCCTGGAGTCATGTAATTAATTACATGGGATTCAGATTGCATGATGTAAAAGTTTCTAGCTCTCATAGTTGTGAAGAAGAGCTTGTAAATAAACCACAGGCACCCTAAAGGCTCATAACCTGGAAGGCGAAGAAAAAGAATCTACAATATATTATGTTTAAGCCAATCTCATGATTTTGGGGGAATCTGACGTGATTTTTGGACAGCTGGGCTTGGCAGTGCTGCCTATTGCTTAATTACACTGGCATTACCCTGGGAGTTATCAAAACTGTGAATGTGTTTTTTATAGTTTGTTTATTCACTTGCAACTCCCTTTTGCTCTATTTTTCAGGTTTTCTTCTTTTTGGATGAATTCTGAAGTTAAACATAAAACATCTTGAAAACAGACTGGAGAGTCGTCAAATGAAACAGACAAAAAAGTACTGAGAGTAAGTTTACAGCAACAGAGTTTCATAAAAATTCAGTGGAGGGTCTTGGGTACTAAGCCCTTTTGAGAACCTGGCCACTGATGTCCCTAACCCTAAATTTGGCAGCCTAAGAAACCTTCCAGATTGTTTAACCTGCAGGTCAGCATATCAGGCAATAATGTTTCAAATGCCTTCAAGGTGACTTAAAGAAAAGCACTCTGGAGCTCTAAAGCTTCTCTCTTTCATGAGCAGATATTGGTCCAATGAAAGATATTACCTCACCTACCTTCTCTATCTTCAAGACAATACTCAGGTAAGAGCCCTTCTGGGAAAACACTTGGGTTAAGACATACTAACAACTTCTTTAGCCTTTAAGGATTCTAGAGGCCCTCAATAAGTGCTCTCTGAGGGCATGTCTTCACTAGCAACGTTAAAGCGCTGGCCGCGAGAGCGTTTTAACGTGGCAGTGTAGTCACGGCATAAAAAAAACACCTCCACGCTGGGAATATTTACCAGCGTATAGAAACAAATATAGTCTCTGTTCCAAAGTGCTTAACAGACAGCTTGCAATATCTTCTTACACTGAAGTGAAAACAAGATCAAAACTACACACAGACCACAATGATAAAATAAAACAAATACTAAACCATTACTGCAAATGGATAATCCCACTCACGCTTCCATTGCACCATTTGCATCAAAGGTACTTATAGCTCCTTTGTTTTGTCCCAAAAAGTCAAAGTATTTGTCTGACATTAAGTTTTGATAAATCATCTGACAGCTTGTTTGCAATGGTTTCTGATGATTCTGTGCACTAGCAATCGTTATTTTTTGGTACCAAGTTTGTTCATACTTGTTTCAACAAAATTTGCTTAACTTCCTTCTGAAACATTGTGTTATTTCCACTGCTAGAGATTCATCATATAGTATCCATCAGCTAGAGTCTGGGTGTTATTGCAAAATCCCATATTTTCTGTTAGCTACTAACCTTCTCCAGCGATCAACTCCAGTGACTTGGAGTTGTTATCAGAAAGAAGGAGGAGAATTCAGAAAAGGATGTAGTGGAGTGTAGAGATTTGTGAGGGTGAACATGAGTGCAGGAATAGGGACAGGATGAATGGAGGAGGAGACAGAATGATGAGAGCAGAAAATATAGTAGGGTAAAAGGGATGAGGAGAAGGAAGTGGTAAAGTGAAGTTGACAAGGAGGAAGAGCGGGAGAAACCAAGAAGTGTTTGGAAAGCACCTAGCATACAGGGAGTGATACCACAAATAAATAAATACCTAAATAATAAAGAAGTGTGGAGAAGTAATGCAAGTGAGTTGTGAACTGTCAGAGAAATTAATTAGCCAGCACACCATACTGCAAGAAGTTAATCAATAAAATAAACCAGTTAAGCAATTTCAGATAACCAATAGAGCTGGTGGACATTTTTCATTTTAAGCATTTTTTCAGTAATAAAGTGACCCATTTCAAAACTGACAATTTTCACGAAAAATTGATTTTTTTTTTAAAAAATCGTGGTTTTTAACTAAACAAAATTGTTTCAGGCTTCTGGGGTTTTTTTTTTTTGTTTTTTCCCCCCCATTTCTCACCACTTGTTTCATTTTCACCCCTTTTCAGTGGCAAAATGAAAATAAAGGAAAAAAGGGGAGAAAGGAAAAGGAGAAAGGAGGAAAAATCTAAAATGGACACTGAATGTTTTATTTTGAAAAAAATAATTAAATTAAATATTTTGGTAAAACTTTTTTCACAAATTCCCCCAAACCCCCCAAATTATTTTTTCTAAACCTGCAATTATTTTGATTTTTTTTCTGAAAAAAATTAACATTTATTGACCAGCTCTAATTATCAAACAGAGCAATAAACTGAAGTCAAAGGTTTTACATCAGTATAAAACCAGTGGAAAAGACTTTAGAATCTGTCTCATTAAGTCCCTGTACTGTATCTCAGTTCACATTTGTGATGTCTGATTCTTGGTGGTCAATACTGTAATGAACTAGCTTAACAATAATATGTGAGCAGAGGGCAGTGTGATGAATTTTCTAAGGGTGAATATTCTATTGCTCTTCAGTTTCCGCACTGAGGGAAAGGTTCTGACTCTGTTGAGGGAAAGGTTCTGTCTCTGTTGAGAGAGAGTTTGAGACCCGGAAGGACAGAGAGAAAGGCAGCTGTTTCTGGTGGCTGTCAGTAGTCCCTGAGCTAGGATTTCTGGAATTAGCTGTGTGCAATTTGGTCTATCTCGATTTAACAGGATTTATGTACATAGTGTAAATAAACAGATTACATTGTTCCTGGCTGCATAACTTCAGTTTCTTTCCGTCAATACAAACTGACGAGCTGTGAGGCCATGAAACTGCATGAGTATCAAAAGATGGTGCATATGTGCAAACACGCATACACACACTATAAGCCACTTGTAAATTGTATTTTGCAAATAGTTACCCTATTTGCACACACAGTCACAGTAACTGTGCAACCAGGTAGTTTCACATTCACATGCACCGTTTGATACCGCAATCGCTTCCCTCACTTGTTTATAACTCAGAGCTTTAAACTCTCTGACTTGCTTTATCAATTTGTAACAAAACTTATCTCTTAGGGATGCTATGAGGCTTTACTAGCAAATGTTTGCAAATTGCTTTGTAGGTTTAAATACTACATAAGAGCAAATATTACTATTAGCAGGACTGGCATCTGTGCCAATAAATGGTTTGTTGTGCTATCAAGGATAAGCAGTTCTCTCTCAATAACATTGGAGGGCATGCATTTTCATGCAGTGAAAAATTTTATGCATCAAAAGACTCATTTTCCAACCATTAAGCAGCTAAAGGAGTAAAATTCAGTGAAAAGTATACTGTTCCTCCTCAAACAGACCCTGCGTCATCCATTTGAAAAATGGGCAAATGGAGTACTGATTCTAACAGTCATTCGAGCCATTTGAGTCAGTGGATATGTACTGACCCACATCATGTGGCGAGGATATTAGTCTTTTTTTAACCCTGGTTGATGCCAGAAAACAAATTCCAGCCAGTAACAGTGTGATCAGCATGTTACATCAGCATGTTACATCTTTATTACATCAATCATTACTCCAAGATGAACATGAAGAAACACAATACGAATTATTCCATTCTAGGAGTGAGAAAGCTTCCTTAGTTTCATTCACCCTATTTTGGCTTGGCATAAGAAAAAGACAGGCTATTTTAGCCTACCAGAAACTGTGTATTAATATTTCTCTACTCTACTTGAACCACATGTCATGCAGGCTGTGCATCAAAAGATCATCTCTTGCTTTGTCCTTTGGCCTCTTCCTGTGTGTTGACCCACTACAGCCTAATGGCAACACAATTTAGGCCTTGACTATATGGGGAAAATTGGCCTTTTAGCTATTCTGGTTTAATTTACCTTATTCTAGAGTAACTCCCCCAGGTGGACATTCTGTTCCACAATACAAGTGAATAGAGCGACCACTTTCTTAGGGAGCTAGTCTGGAATAGCTATAGCAAAATAATTTATTCCACAATAGCTATGCTGGTCAATTTCCCCATGTAGACAAAGGCTTTATTGGGATGGACACTTTTGTTCAGGTTCAAGCCCAAGACTGAGAGGGGGGAGTAGATTCCAGTAATTTGACTCTTCAGCACTTTTCCTTAAACGTTATGGGTTTCTCCTCTTTTTGGGGACAGCTGTAAGAATTATTGACACAATATTAATCTTACTAAAAACAAGATTAATTAAAACCAGAGAAAATGGACTTCACATACAAGAAATAGTTTGCTTAAACTCCTGAGAATGTTTCATCTTAATTAGCTTCTGATCTAGGGCTGCACCTTTGCTTTTCAAATATTTCCCCCAATTACCTGCACACACAATAGCATTTGGACTTGCTGCTTTCTCTGGCAGATGGACTGTTGCAGATATGAAGACCTTTTAATGATGATTAATAGCCATCCTTCAAAGGCTTTCCCAATGTGCACTTAGACACATGTCTAAAGGGAAAGGGATATTTCCCCATGGCTGGCAGGAAATGGAAAGGTTGCAAATACTCTAGGTACAATGTGCAATTCTGATCTCCCATGTTTAAGAAAGATTAATTCAATCGAGAACAGGTGCAGAGAAGGGCTACTAGAATGATCCGAGGAATGGAAAACCTACCTTATGAGAGTAGACTCAAAGAGCCTGGCTTGTTTAGCCTAACCAAAAGAAGGCTGAGGGGAGATATGATTGTTCTTCATAAATACATGAGAGGGATAAATACCAGGAAGGGAGAGGAGTTATTTAAATTAAATGCTAATATGGACACAAGAACAAATAGATATAAACTGGCCATTAACAAATTTACGCTTGAAATTAGATGAAGGTTTCTAAGCCTCAGAGGAGTGAAGTTCTGGAACAGCTTTCCAACCAGAGAGGAGGGCCAAAAGCCTATTTGGCTTCAAGACTCAGCTTGATAAGTTTATGGAGGGGGTGATCTGATGATATTGCCTACAGTGGCATGTGGCCAATCTGCAATTGCTCTCCAATGGCTGGTGATGGGACACTAGATGGGGAGGGCTCTGAGTTACTACAGAGAATTCTTTCCCAAGTGTCTGGTGGATCTTGGCCACATACTCAGGGTCTAACTGATCACCATATTTGGGGTTGGGAAGGAATTTTTCCCCAGGTCAGATTGGCAGAGACCCTGGGGTTTTTTTCCCCTTCCTCTGCAGTAGGGGCACGGGTCACTTGCAGGTTTAAACTAATGTAAATTGTGGATTCTCTGTAACTTTAAGTCTTTAAACCATGATTTGAGAGGACTTTAGTAACTCTACCAGAGGTTAAGGGTCTATTACAGGAGTGGGTGGGTGAGGTTCTATGACCTGCAATGTGCAGGAGCCCCAGGAGGTCAGACTAGATGATCATGATGGTCCCTTCTGACCTTAAAGTCTATGAATCTGGCCTCTGCTGCTTCCTACAAGTTGTGCACAGACTGACTCCATCACTCCCTGCTTACCTGCCGCTCTCCAGCTCCTGCTGCAGCCTACTAGGCAGAAGCTCTGTGGCTCCTGCTTGCCATGGCGTCCCTCAGAAGCTTGCTATGCAGATTCTGCAGAGAGAGGTGTTACATCCTGGGTTAGGGACTTTTAGAGTTTCTGCTTCCCCCCGCCCTATATTGGCCCAGGGAGGGGAATGTTCCTGTACATCCGGGGTTCTCAAACTGGGGGTCGTGACCCCTCAGGGGATCGTGAGATTATTACTTGGGGGGTTATGAGCTGTCAGCCTCCACCCCAAACCGTGCTTCACCTCCAGCATTTATAATAGTGCTAAATATAAAAAAGTTTTTTTAATTTACAAGGGGGGTCTCACTCAGAGGCTTGCTGTGTGAAAGGGGTCACCACTACAAAAGTTTGAGAACCACTGCTGTACATCTACCCTGGAGGTTCATAGGTCAGTGGGGTGGGGTCTAATGGGATAGTATCACAGTAGTGTCCTATTTGGTGCATATAGGGGGGATTAGGGAGAGGTAGTACCTCTGTCAGAGGAACATGTCATGCTCCTTTGGGAATAGTTCATCCACTTTGGTCCCCACCCTATACCCAGCTCTCACTGGCTCCAAGTAGATGTTTGCATGTGACACACCCCGGTAAACCGCTTTGACAAGCGGACTAAACCGGGTGAGGGTAGCTGATAGGACTTCTACCCATGGCGATACAGGGAAATTGCCTTTCTCTAGCATGAGAAGACTGTTCCAGTGGATTAGGTGGAGGAAATCAATTTGTGATTCAATGGCCATGAAGGTGGTTCAGCAGCCTGCTGTGGGGCGTGAAGAGCATGACAAGGCACTGAAGATGTCCTGATCTCCCACTGCACCTAAGGAAGTCCCCAGCTGTAATGATTCCTCGTGCTGCTGGAATCTGGCTTCCACAGCCGAGAAAGTGGGACTGCCCCTGTGCAACAGCTTTCTCGATTAAAAATTTCCCGCACAGGTTTTTTTCTTGTAAATGGCAACCCATCAGCATAATCTTATTATTAATCCAAGTCCTGCAGCGATAGGGGCATGGCAAAGCAACGGGTGGAGATGACCACTGGTAGTCTTAGTAGCCACAATCCTGCACATAGGGGCCTTGGGACCAAAGGCCATTCAACTCCATCCCTGGGTCAGCAGAGAAGTTCGGCAGCATCCTAAGCGATTGAGCAGCCCTTTTTAGGATAGCACTTCTCACACTTTTTAAAGGAGGGGGCTAAAAAAGGTGCCCTAAACAATGCCTGCCCCATAACATCTGGCCGGACTACCACAGCTAGCTGATCATCCTACAGCAGTCAAAAAACAACACAGAAGAAAAGACTCATTTTAGGAGCACCTTTATGGATGGAGGCAATGCATGAAGGCCTGCAAGAAGAACAGCTCTTGTCTCTAGAGAACTTGCCCGCTACAATACTGATATTGCAGCACTGAGTGAGACTGGACTGTCCAGTGAAGGCTCCCTCGGTGAGCTAGGAAGCAACTACACTTTGTTCTGGAAAGGAAAAGCAGAGGATGAAGACAGGATACATGGAGTTGGATTTGCAATCAGAACATCTTTCCTGCAACAACTTCCTGATGGCCTGAATCAGGGGCGGCTCTATATTTTTTGTTGCCCCAAGCATGCCAGTCAGGCAGCCTTCGGTGGCATGTCTGCGGGCGGTCCCCGGTCACGCGGATTCTGCAGCGTTTCTGTGGGTGATCTGCCGGTCCCGCAGCTTTGGCGTACCCGCCGCCGAATTGCTGCTGAAACCACAGGACCGGTGGACTTCCCGCAGGCATGCCGCCGAAGGCTGCCTGACTGCCGCCCTCACAGCGACTGGCAGGCCGCCCCCCAAGGCTTGCCGCCGCAGGCACATGCTTGCTGCGCTGGTGCCTTGAGCCGCCCCTGAACAGGTGTAGTCTAAGCCCTTCTTCCCCATGCCCTGGTTGATTTTGGCATAGATGTTAGCGTTTCTTCTGCTGGTTCGGAGCTCTGCCTGTACAGACTCTTCTTCCCCCACAGCAATAAGATCCACTACTTCCTGTGTGCTCCAGGCTGGAATGTGTTTGCAGGCTTGAGCATCCATTGTCAGCTGTGCTGACGAGCTGTCCATGCCGATCAAACAGGAAATGAAAATACAAAAGTTCCCGGGGCTTTAACAGGGGGGCAGCTGTTTCCTGTATACCTGACTGAAGTGCAGTAGAGTTGAAAGTGCTCTCCAGAGCGGTCACAGCGGAGCACTGAGGAGGCCAATTCATTCGAATTACACAGCGCAGTGTCTACACTATCCCCATGTTGACACGTGGATATCGACTAAAGCGATACGCGTCTCATGGAGGTGTAGTACAGAAGTCGACTTTACAAGCCCTTTAGGTTGGCTGAAGGGACTTGGTAGTATAGACACATACATTATTAACTCGACCTAACATGGCATATGTTGACCTAACTTTGTAGTGTAGACCAGGCCTAAGTCTGGGTCAGAGGGAGACATCTCTCTCCACTCAGGATTCACAGCCATGCAACCTCTCTTGGAGCTAGGTACCTAAGTGCTTGCTCAGCTCCCCCCACCCCAAAAAGTAGCATGACTGGAACTCGGGTTCTTGCACCTTAGATGAGTGCCCTACCCATTCGGCTATAGAGACAGACTCACTCACTCTCTGGCCCAGTGTATATTTAATTAGTCAGACACAGTGGAACAGTGTGAATAGCAGAGGCGGAGCGCATTCTGTAACAGAATGCCCCACAACCCAGTGGAAAAGGGCACACTTCTGCAAGGAGGAAGACCCAGGTTCAAATCGCTGCTCTACACCGAATGGGCAGGGGGAATTGATCCTGCATGAATAGTCTAACCACTGGACTAAAGGTTAGAAGGGAGATGATAATTTCTCCAGTACTGTTTTGTGTAGGGTCTGATCTGGTAAGCAGCTGCTGAGAACACCCACTGGATCAAGCCCCATGTGTGAGATAGGCACGGCAACACCTAGTTTAGGAATCCCACTGGAGCTTAGGTATGAGCTAGGCATCTGAGCGCCTAGACAGAGGTGACTGTGCACGTGCCCAATCACAGATTTTTAGTGCCATGGGGACTTCACCAGTGGAAATCTAGGTTGGGGCTTTAGGCACCTACAAAGTTAGGCAGCAGCTGAGCAGAGGTTTGGAGGATATTTGCATTTTGGATTTAGGTGCCAAAAGTGGCAGTTAGATGCCTAAATCTCCTCATGGCCCTTAGTCCCTCACAGACATTAATTATTGTATCTTCTGAGAGTTAGGAATTAATATCCCCATTTTACAGATGGGGATGGAGGCACAAACAATTTGAGTGATTTTTACAAGAGCACAAAGGAAAACTGTAGCAGAGCTGGCCATTGAACCGAGGGCTCCTGAGTCTCCATCCAGCTTCTTAAACACAAAACCATCCTTCCCTTCTTAACAGCATAATTCTTCTCACAACTGATATTCTCACACTGATAATACTTGATTATAAATATTCTGTTCCATTCTAAAAGGAGAAGGCTCCAGGCAAATGCAACTGTTTCTATGCACAAATGTCCCATGCAGCTATCAATGTTCAGACTTTTAGTCAGACCTGAGCTTGCCATCTGAACTCTTTAATGATTAAATAATTATCTTAAGCCATTTGCAAGACAAAAACTAATGTCCACCATGATGACAATTCAAGATGAATCACAGGACACAATGGATGATGCTATGAACAAGAACCTTCCTGAGTGCTGTAGTCACAGCAGAAATATGATTTTAGCTGTAATGTGTTTTTTGTTTTTTTTTTGTTTGTTTTTTTTGTGTGTGGCAGATTCAACAGTTTTACAGATATTTTTTCCTTCTCTGGCTTGAGGTTGGTTGGATCACATTTTGGTGGATTGAGCATAATAGGAGATTTGGTCAGTTTGCTTCTTGGATCTGGGGTGGGCATGGCAACTGTAATGTGTTTGATTCGCGACCACTTTGGACTTTGCTCATTTGACCAATATGTGAATTTAAAGATTTTCACTCATGACTCACTGTAGGGTAGATCCATGCCATTTTAGAATAAAACTCTGCCCCAGTTTATAAAGCTGCTTATATCATTTTCATAATTGTCTCAACTTTGCAAGGTGCAAAAAAACCATCAAAAAGCAGGAAATTGAGTGCTAAGGCTAGTGCTCTGTAATTTATTGTGCGCTATAGTGCTTTTCTTTTATCTTCTTTACAGTAGTGAGTGTTGAGGACAGATTGTCCGAAGTAATTTTCTATGTCCTGATTTTTGTCATATTTTGTGCCACAATCTTAAAATTCTTGAAAAATGGATCAGTTGAGGTTTTGGGGGACACTGTTCAAAGGCAGATGTGTGGAGACCCAAGAAGACTTCCTTAACCAGGACTGGAAAGCAGCCAGATTGAAGTTTTGAGTATCACTAGTGTCAGGGCCGGCCCTAGATCAAATGGCGCCCCAGATGAGGAGCGTCTACTGACCCACCCCTTCCATTGTATGATCACTGGCCATAAAGTTTAGGCAGAGTTTAGGGTCACTGGCCATAAAGCTGCACCCCGAGCCTGGCGCCCCCCAAGCTCAGCACCCCAGGTGTCTGGGTTACCTGTCCCTAAATCCGGCCTTGACTAATGGGACCAGAAAAGGAGATTGTAGCTAGCTGCAACTGATATGGCAAAATGGTGAAGCAGATATCCCGATTCTTCTGCCCATGGATGGCATCTCTCTAGCTGAAATGTCTCCAGGACAGACAGCCCTGAGTAAATGCTCTTAGGAGAGAAGGTTAGCATGGCACCCTACAAAATATGGATCCCTTTGCTGCTACACACTTTTCCCATACCTAGGACTAGCCCTGCTTTAAACTAGACATGTCTTAGCACTTTCTTGATTCTGAATGTTAATTAGCTCTTAAACAGTGCAGTTCAAGAGGGATTCTGTCTTTGTAGTGCATTCTCCATTCTAAGGGATAAATTCTTTTTCTCCATACACATTCAGGATTCCAGCTGATATTTTTTGAGAGCTCCACATGCATATGGAGAGAACTGCCCCCTGCATTTTAGAGAGAGAGAGAAATTTAATCCACCATAAATTGGCTTAATAGTTGTTGTGTGAGGATTCAAAAATAATTTATTTTGTGTATTGAAAAAGGTGTGTAGCCTCCATACCTGATTTGTTCAGGATATTAGAACACATTAGCCCTGAGGTTCTGATCTAATTCCAATTAGGGTCATTACATTCTGCCTATAGTACCTGAATGCCTCACAGTTTCAATTAGATGATGTACTCTTCCTTGCTTTCTCTATGAAATTGTTTTGTAATAAACGTAATAAATGTTTGTCCCTGGAATAATTTGCCATAGCTTCTATTTTATCTTTCTATCATTACATGATAGAAAGCATAAGAGGTGTTTCTACTTCAAGCTGTACAGTTGTCTCTGTTGTAAGTGCAGTTCACAACTTACAGAAAGAAAGAGGTCACTTATTATGATCTCTCATTCATGCAGTGCATACTTTATTGAACAGACTGGCAAGACTAGCCTAGGCACACAATGATTATGGGAATAGCAAACTATAGTGGCTAAGCTAGGTATAGAGATCTGTCATAGCACAGTGCTCACACTCTGCAGAACATAAAAACTGGAATGACACCAAGGGAGTGGGGGATGTTCCAGGAGGCATGTTTATTTTGGGGGTTGGTACAGAGACTTGGTTGAGTGTTGTTTAAATATTTCTTCAGAAAGTGATATTTACATTTCTGATGTTTACATTTTGTATTAAATAGTCTGGTATTAAATATATTAGTTTCATTTAAGAAAGAGACAGAAAAGGAAAATTAACACTTGAAATGACTAGGTGCACAAAGCAACTTTGTGTAGAGATTAGTGTCATCCATGTAAACACTGCTGCCAGCACTTACATTCCTTCCATTAGACTCTGTGCACACTGTGGTTTGTAACTTTTTAAAAACCTTTTAAGATACAAACAACCTAACATAACTGTAGCTAGAGATGGGCTTGAGCTGCAAAATTTGAATCTGGAACTGAATTCTGATCTTCCCTACTCCAGGATTTGGCAACATTCAGATCTGGAGGTTTGGTCTGAGCCCATTTCTAGCTGGAACACAGCTTGCGTCTACAGCATCATGTAAGAAACCCTCTGTAGCCTGGTTTCAGCTAACAAAGATGTTTTTAAAAAATCCCCTTTCACACTGGCTGCGGTGGCTGTTCATGAAGGGCCAAACCCCACCAGTAGTATCACAACTGTGTTTAAGTGTGTTACTTCAGGTTGCAGAACCACCTGCTGCCACTGGGGCACATCTGGTGGGTCTGGGAGAACTCCAGCCCCTGGAGGCCGCAATACACCTGGATGCCAAGAGAGGATCTCTGGCCCTGTAGCACATAGCAGAGTGATGATGCAGAACAAAAGTATCCGGCAGGTAGCCCCACAAAGCTATTGGAATGTGCTCTCTGTTACCTCTTCTCCTGCTTTTCCAGACTAAATAACAAGTAGGTGGGGGGGCTTCTGATGTATGGTGGGTGTCAGGTCAGAGGGAGAATAGTTCTGAGCCTTGGGATGGGATATTTGGGCTTGGAGGGTTGTGTGTGTAAATGGGGTTAGGTTGATGGTGTATTCGTGACTTGGGACTGTCTGATGGGAAAGGGTTCAATGTTGAAGGAGTGATTCTGAGCTGTGGAGATTTTGAGTAAGAAGAGAAGGGGTTATCCCTTTTATATTACTGTTGATAATACACCACCCTGGCCTGTCACCCAAGCTCACATTCCTGGGGTAGTTTTTGACTGTTCTTTCACCCAGGGCCAATCGTGGGGGGCAGGAGGTCCATTTGGCCTGGGCCTCAAGCTCAAAGGGGGCCTCAAATTTAGACACTTGTTAATTTTTTGGCGTCTGATAAGTTTTGCAAATTGTTTTTATGCGCATCCCTATTGGACCAAAATGTGACATGCTCTCTCAGCTTAGAGCTGCAAATTTAAGCAAATAAGAGACATGATTTGGTAAAAGACATATTTTTTTAACTGATATAGATTTTGTCATATTAAAGAATTAAAAATGTTCATAAATATTAATAAAAATATATCGGTCCTGATGGCACAAGATTAGACCATGATGAACGTGTTCTCTCAGATCAGCTGATTATATAAACAAACCACTAGTAGTGGCTGGTGCTGGATCAAGTGTGTGCTGAAAGGTAGAGAATTGTTATATTTTAGTGTCTTTATAGTTTGCCGTCTAGTTGACTAAGGAATTATTTATTGGTGATAATTCCTCATTATTGTCTTCATATGGTAGCTAAAAGAGGTGACTGGTTGGTTGGTTGAGCCCTAGCTTGGTAGCTTGGCCATCATCATAGGCTTTCGTAGTCTATAGGCCCAAATTCAAGGTGAAAATTTGTGAGGACGATCTTGTATAGTGAGTTTCATGAGAGAACACGTTTGAAATTTTTGGACATTATCCCACTGTCTGTATCCATGTCTGTGTTTACTATATATATATGTCATCCCTTTGTCTTCAGCTTAGCCTGTTATATTATACCTTGCGTGCTTGAGTTTTGATTCAGTGATAAGGATAATAACCTGTGTGAGTGTTTCATTTTGTGTTCTTAATTAGTATTCCTTCGTTTTAATTCTTTTCAGCATTTGTGTACCATACAGCATTTGTGTACATGTTTACAGTAGAAGATTACAGGTGTAGATAAGCTACTTATTTACAGCAGAATATTTCAAGTATGGATAGGCTGCATATTGACCAGATAGATCACTACGAAGAGGAGATTTGAAAGTGGTGCAAGCAAGAGACAGCGAAAACAACTGAGTGAAGCAGCAGCTAAGAGCTCAAAGCCAATAACTTCATTTCTAAAACCACTGGAAAACACACCTTACCCAACAAACAATGCTACAGATAATGAAAACTCCGCAACTGCAACAGGCAATATTTCAATGCCAATACCTGAACATGAGGACAGTAGTCAAGAAGGAGATGTGCCAACAGTAACAGATGTAGCAGAGGATCCTGTGTACAGTCAAGAAACTCAACAGCAACAGGAAGATGTAGATCTTACACAGCAAGAGCAATTCATGAGTTTGACTGTGACTGACATTGGAATTATTGACAAGAGCAATGCTGCTCAAATGCAATCTTTTCTTCAAATTAGTTGTTGTGAAATTCCAAATAACATTCCACAAGATGCTGATAATCATGCTTTCCCTACTCGTCTGCTGACGAAAACTCTTCCAAATGGTGAGACCTGCACAAGAGACTGTTTATGGAAAAACAATCTCTGTTCTGTGAATCCTGCATCATTTTCAACAAAAGTGCTGCAAATGCATCTGTCAAGGCTGATTTCCCACTCTGGCACTCTGAGTGCAGAAGGTGGGGCCCTGCAAGGATTCTAAAAATTAATACTGGCCACTCCAGGCTTGTATTAAGCTCCCAAGGGAATTCCTTCCTGTGGGGTACCCTCAAGCCCTTTCACCCCCCACCCTCCGGGGAAGAGCTGAGAAAGAAAAACAAAGGAAATCTGCTGTTGCCACCAGCTAATTAAACATGTGCACAAACCTCTTAGGACACAAAAATCCAATCCTGTTCTTTAAAAAGATAAATTTTATTAAGAAAGAAAGAAAGAAAGAGAAAGAAAGAAAGAAAATACATCTGGAAACTCAGGCTATTGCTAGATTTAAAAAAAAAAAACCCTTACAAGGATTAAGCATCAAGAATAACTTTCTTGAGATCCAGCTTAAAGGTTACAAGCAAAACAAAAGCTTTTGGGGTTAGCACAGAGGAGTCCACAAGCCATAAAGAAAAAAAAGGAGATAAACCTGATCACGTCTTCCTAGACATTTCCTGATCTACTTACATATCTGGGGTTTCAGATGAGTAGTTTCTAGGTATAATACCGATAATTTTTCATACCTGACCCCAAGCTTCTTACAGCATAGTTGCAGCCCTGTGTGCCTCTCCCCGAGAACAACAACAACAGACAGACAAAGGGGAAGTTTTTTCTCAATTTTAAAAAGTTCTAACCTTCCCATTGGCTCTTCTGGTCAGGTGCCCACTCACTTTCTTTTACCTATGCATAGCAGTGATACTTTTTAACCCTTTACAGGTAAAGCAAGTAGAGAACAGTTACTAAGAGGGATTTTATAGCTAACTGGCTGGATGTCCATAACAGGGAGCTATCCCCACCCCCGCTTCATTTATCACAGCATCAGTTCTCTCTGATCAATCAATATGGAGTATCAACAGAGGTTGGAGGAAGTTGAAAGACCAAATACCATCAGATGAGAGTTCAACGTCACACAAAGAAAACTATATTGTATGGAAATCAGCCAGTAGGGCAGCATCAGCTGAAAGTTCAGCAGAGAATTTACTCTTGACTGAACTCTCTACAGAAAATAATAACTGGAAAATACTCCTTGAGTGCATCCTGAATGTCATCCTTTTTCTTTCTGAGCGGGGATTGGCTTTCTTTGGTTCCAGTCAACGTATTGGTGATCATGCAAATGGAAACTCTCTAGGCATAGTTGAGCTCCTCAGCAAATATGACCCACTTTTATCAGAACGTCTATTATCTCTCCACCTACATACAAAACAAGTTTATTGAGCTATGTGGGTCATTCGTACAAACAACAATTCAAAGTGCCAAGTATTTTTCAATCATTGTTGATGTCACTCCAGATTGTTCTCACAAGGAACAGACTACTATGGTTATTTGATATGTTAAGATTGTAGACTGCTCAAAATTTTCTATTGAAGAAAGGTTTATTTTGTTTAATAATTTCACGAGAAAACTGAAAAAGAAATTGCTGCTCTAGTACTAGCAATTCTAGAAGGTTTTAAGTTAGATTTTCAAGTCTGCATTGGTCAAGCCTATGACAATGGATCTAATATGGCTGGAAAGTACAAAGGTGTACAAGCAGTTCTGCTTGAGCATAATTCAAACTGTATTTTCTCCAGCTGTGGAAACCACACACTAAACCTTGTAGGTGTTGAATCATGCAAGGAGGCAATTACTTACCTTGGAACTGTTCAGCAAATGTACAATCTCTTCAGTAGCAATCCACAAAGGTGGGAAATTCTGAAGCAATATCTTCCTGTTTCACTGCATGGGATGTCCAAAACTAGATGCTCTGCATGGATTGATAGTGTTCAACCAGTTGCACAGCATTTGAATTCAGTGAGAGAGGCTTTAAATGAGCTTGAATCTCTCAATCTCACTGCACAGGCTCGAACTGAACTTCAGTCTATTCAGAAGCACATGTCCAAATTTGAATGTATTCTGATGTCCTCTTTTTGGATGAAGCTACTTACAATGATCCACCAAATTAATCTGGTAATTGCAGCACGCAATGCTACACTTGATGTTGAGCGGGATAACATTGAAAATCTTATCAATGACATTCAACAGATTCGTCAACAATGGGATGCAATCCTGACTGAGTCAAATTAGTAGCACAGAATATTGGCATTTCATCTGAGTTCTCCACCAATTGCAATTTACCTACTGAATCTGATGCCGAGCAGCATTATAGGGTCAATATCTTCCTTGTCGTCATTGACTCTATTCAATCAGGTCTTGCACGTCGATTTGAGTCACTGCGACTAATTTGTACCCTTTTCAGGTTTCTTTGGCAGTTCAACAGATTGAGTAAAAGATCCGCTTTCTGCAGCTGAACAATTTCAGCAACAGTACAACAAAGAAATCTCAAAAGCTCTCAGTGACGAGGACATCTTCCTCAAACGAATATATTCCACAAACTTTAAATTGGATTGCAAGCCAAAGGAATTACTTCAAGAAATACTCAAACTTAGACTCTGTGGGGTGTTTCCTAATATCACAATTGCATTGCATATTTTTGTCAGTTTGCCTGCATCAGTGGCTTCAGGTGAACGCACCTTCAACACGTTGAAGCAGGTAAAGAACTATTACGGTTCAACTATGGGACAAGAGTGTTTGAATGGGCTCACCATGCTTAATATCAACTGTGACATTGCACGAAAGCTAGATTTTTTCCTCAATAATCAGTGCATTTGTACAGAAAAAGGCTACAAAAGCATTTGTCAAATAAAAAAATATTCAAATTATGTCACTCTTTTTTTGGTGCCTTATTTTGTTTTCATGTGTCATCATTTTTTATTTTTATTATGGCTTGGGGCCTCAAAAGCTGGAAGTGGTCGGGGCCTTTCTGGGTGGGCCTGTTTTCACCCCACACATTCAGGCTGATAGAAATGGTGGGATTTGGTTTCTCCACAACATCTAAAAAACCTGTCTTCCTCTCTACCCCTAGAGCTAAAACAATTGTTCCTGGTCAAGTTATCTCCTACTTGAACCACTTCCTCTCTGACCTCACTGTTTCCCACCTTGCTCCCTCCAGCCCATCCAGAGTGCAGCAGCCAAAATTATCTTGCTTTCCCGCTGTTTGGACCTTATTGCTCCCCTATTCTTATCCTTTGTTCATCTAGATCCCCTTCATCTCCCAAATTAAGTCTCAGTATCTTATGTGAAGCCTTGAAGTCTCTGTACAACATGACTGCTGCCTAGTCTTTGGTCTTGTTTCTGATTGCCTGGGTCCCTCCCCCCATCATTTCCGCTCTCATCTCTTGTTTTGTTTCTGTAGCGGAGTGGTTACCCGCTCCTGCCCTGCGGGGCTTGAAACAGCCTAGGAGAGGGCTGTGGCTGGGGCAAGAAGCCTGGGCTGATTGGGGGAAAGTAGACTCAGCTGGGGCCATGCCCCAATCAGGCCCAGCTGGCTCCTATAAGAGGCAGTGAGCCAGGAGCCCACTCAGTCTCTCTCTCTGCATTCAGAGAGAGAAGGGCCTGGCTGCAGGGAGCTTTACCAGACACCTAGATTGGGAGCAGGGCTGGGGAAGGGCTAGAGGAGCTGGGAGCTTGTAGCAGGGTGGACACCTGCTCCGGCCTGGAAGGGCCTGAGATAGCCCAGGTAGCATGAAGGCTGAGTTGATTGAGGGAAGTGGCTGCAGCTGGGGCCATGCCCCAATCAGGCTTCAGCTGGCCTATATAAGAGGCTAGGAGCCTGGAGCTCAGTAGAGTCTCTCTCTGCCTTCAGAGAGAGAAGGGCCTGGCTGCAGGGAGCTAGACAGGGTACCTGAGTGGAGCAGGGCTGGGGAAAGGCTGGGGAGCTCCAGCCTGGATAGCCCCAGGCTGCGGCCTGGTAATAGGCAAAGGGGTACTGGGGGTTGCAGAGGGCAGCCCAGGGCTAGGCCAAGGCAGCAGGTCCGAACCCAACCTTGCCGATGATGAGTGGCCTATACTGCAGTCTGCCCCAGAGAGTGGGGGCTAGCTGGTGACTGGCAGTGGCCTTATCCTGAGGCGAGGTGGAGTTAGTGGGTGGGGGTTCCCCTGTGAGGGGAGACTTAGCATATGTATGGGTATTGCTAGGGGGCAGCACCCAGAGCAAGGGGCACCGGGGTCCTGGGAGGGACACGGGGGCCAGAGAAGACGAAAGGCGGATCACTGGCCTGCAGAAGGCGCTCCAGAGGCTGGTGAGCTAATTCCCTGGACGACCAGCAGGAGGTGCCGCCGGTTGAGTCTGCGCTGTGTTACAGTTTCCTTGTCTCACTTCTGTCTGTCACGACCTCTTTATCCCAGTGCACCAGGCTCCATCCTCTTGAAAACAGTATTCTGACACAGGGTTTACAAATACTAACAAATGACAATAAAATGTCGTTACCACTCCCACTAAGAAAAATGTTCTAAGTTATCTCACTGGGGGATTTCCCAGTACATCTTGTCTAACCTCTGTCTTTTAGGCTGTGGGGAACCCCTTCAAAGTTAGGGAGACTAATGGGGCTCCACGTGGGTGCAGAACTATGCCTGTGGGACTCCAACTGAAGAATTGGGGCCTAACTTTTTAGGTGCCTGTTAGGGAGACCCTGTCTGTATTTATGCATTGTAATTCACTTAGTACATTGTTGGCTCTTAAAAATAATAATGGTAAGGAATGAATCAGAACAAATGAAGATATTCTTTGCTCTTTAAACAATGGAACAAATGCTTTTTTATTTGAGGGTGTGCTCACTTTTATTTCTAGGTTTTATTCATACGCTTCTGTACATTATATTTAGTAAAATTTTCTTTCCCTCATATAAAGTTGGTTTAGAAAAATGAAAAATCAGTTGATGGCAAATTATAACTATAAAATAATCCTATCTCAGAAACTAGTATAACTTAACTAGTGAGAAATACAAACAGCCCTGGAAAACTTCACAGTATTGTCTAACGTTGTATTAAGGAGAACCTTATATAAATATCAGGCTACTGTGTTATTTTTTCACTTAGCCAGTAGAGGGAGCAATTCACCATGAAAAGCCAAAACTAGACAGAACTAACAATATTAATGCATTGACATGTTCATAGATTCTAAAGTTGATATTTGCTATGAGGCAAATTCTGATCTCAGTTACACTTATACAACCCCACTTGAGTCAGTAGAGTTACTCAGGTATAACAGAAGACAGAATTTGGGCTTGTGTGAGTATTGCACATAGCCACATGTAAGCTTTTGGAAAGTGACTAATGATTTTGGATGTTTCAATTTTTAGGCATCCAATGTGAGAAACTTTGAGAAGGTGAACTTTTCAGATGGTAGGTGCTGAGCACTTTCTAAAACTGAGGCTCCCTTACTGTACGTTTCAAGAAGTCAGACACTCAAAAATGGAGGGAACTAAAATCATTAGATACCTTTGAAAATCTTGACCATAGAGATTAAAATAATGAATATCAAAAGTAATGAAAATATTAACATCATTTAAATGTTAATATAGGAAGCAGAAGGATAGGGTGGGAAAGGAGAATGGAAACTTCAAGTGATTTTGGGTACATTTCAGAAATACATCCAGACATTTCAGGGATTAATCAAACCAAGTCTTAGAACTTCTTAAAGTACATGAAATAACAGAAAAGTTACAATATTCAGTGATAAATTCAAAATATACATACTAATGCTATATATAGGAATGTAAGAGAGGAAGCATGGTTTAAGGATTAGAGCAATGAACTGGGAAACAGGTGAAAGCGGTTCTATTCCTGGCTCTGTCATATGTTCCCCATGTGAACGTGGGAGTTTGCCGTTGACTTCAGTGAAATCAAGATTAGTTCTCTTGCAGTGCACAAGGTGACAATGTTAGGTAGTAGTCTGTACATTCCGTATGCAAGGGAGATAGAGAACCAGGAGCTTCCTTTGGCTGGTGGAGAAGACCGGGGCTCTCCACAGGTCAGACACCTTGGAATAACTGAGAAGCCACACTGGTATGGTAGTCTTCTGAATTCCCCATGTGTGGGGGTATGGGACGCTGCACACCCCTTACTCCTGAATTTTGATGGGTCATGATTAGGCCCCCTCTGTTTCTCCAAGTGCCATTGTATAATTATTTAATGTGGTTATCACAAAGGTAAAAACTTTCAATATCTCAAAACAGCAAAAGCTTTTCAAAAGAGCCTAAGTGACTTAGGAGCATAAGACCTGTTTTAAAAAGTGACTTAGGCCAGGTCTACACTAAAAAGTGAGGTAGGCTCAGCTACATTGTTTGGGGGAGAGTGGGTGAAAAATCCCCCATCCCCTCCACCCCCTGAGCGACATAGTTAAGCCAACCTAACCCCTGGTGTAGACAGCGCTAGGTCGACTGAAGAATTCTTTCATCGACCTAGCTACCACCTCTCAGGGAGGTGGATCAACTCCAACAATGGGAGAACCCCTCCCATTGCTACAGTAAGTGTCTACACTGAAGCTCTACAGCGGTGCAGCATTTCTAGTGAAGACATAGCCTGTGGGACTGAGGAGTCTGCATTTGGTAAGTCTGCCTGTGTTCTGTGCCTTTCCCTGTAGTAAGTTTGTATTTACTACTGTGATGCTTCTCTGATCCATAACTCAGGCTACAATTTAGTCACTGAGGTTACGGCAGTCACAGATTCCATGACTTGACAGGATCTCCTATGAGTTCTTCTGCTTCAGCTGTCAGCTGGAACCAGGACACTGCTGCCCCTGCCCTGTAGCTTTGGGGCGGGGAGGCCTGCAGCCAGGCTGTGTGCCCCTGTCCAGCAGCTGTGGCCAGCTCTGGAGCAGGGGGCTGTGCACCCCCCATGGCTGCGACCCTCGTTGTAGCCGCTGGGGCTGTGCCCCCTGCCATGGTGGGGGGTTCGGCCTGTCAGTCTCCCCACCTCCGCATGAGGCTCCATTCCTCTTTTTTCACACTCACTCTCCCTCTCCCTGGTTATTTTTAGTAAAGTCACGGATAGGTCCTGGGCTCCGATAATTTTTGTTTATTGCCCGTGACCTGTCTGTGACTTTTACTAAAAATAACCGTGACAAAATCTTAGCCTTACCCATAACAATTCATAGATTCTGTGTCCTCTAGCAATCTCTGTATCTGTATGCTCTATAACAACCTAGCATTGTGTGTTTTTGATGTGTCTTCCCAGTAGGCAGCATACTGTCTTTTCAGGGTTTGACCTAACCATGTGTTTCCATGTTTGTTTTTGAACAGTTGTTTTTGTATATTTTTGATTTAGTAACTTGCATTGTTGCCTCATAGGAATGTGTCTATCAGATTTCCATTTCAGGTATGGCATCGCTTTCTGATGAAGAGAAGGTAACAAAAAAACAAAGTATTTTGTGTAGATGTCTAACATGGAATCATCCTAGTTCTGGTGGGCTTCAGCCACTGTTGGGAGTGTTCCTGTAAAAAGATATTGTAGCACTTGTTTGCAGACTTGCAGATGCAAGAGTTTCTGTAGGGTTGTCGTTCCATTGAGTATATTCTGCTGTTAAGAGTTGTGCTCCGGACTTGCTGCACTGCTAGAAACATGGTGCGAATTAAACTGCCAAACAGTTTGAGCAGTAGCTTTTTATGAGTTTTACAACAACAACAAAATCTCCAAGGAGAAAGAAACTTATTAATTTAGCAATAGCGCTCACAGCTTCAATGCACTGTACAAACATTAACTAAATTAATCCTTATCGCAATTCTGTGGGTTAAATACTAGTAAGTAATTTTATTGAGTTAAATATTACTGAGGATTCTGCCAAGCATTGCATAAGGTCAGAAGAATACCTAGCTAAAATCAATCTCAGTAAATTAGCATGGTTAGCTATACATCCAAAGGCTCCTAAGGAACCATTGAGATTGTCACAGGGACCACTCTCCTCCCTCCTCTCCCCACCCACTGGCAATCACGTAGCCTGTTACCACAGTTGTAAACATGTGAAAATAATATTTTAAAGGCAATTTAATAGCTGTGTAATGGGATCTACAAACCCCATACTGAACAAAGGCAGAAGGGGAAGGGCAGCCTCCCCTACCTATAGGCAAACCACACCCCCATGCAATTACCATAACTGCCAATCACCCTTAGCTGCAATCAGTGAGGAAAACAAGGCCTGCAATAAAAGGAGAGAGTTCAGAGAGTAAAAGGAGGCAGAAAGGCCTGGGACAACAATGAGGCGACATCTCTGCACCAGGCTGCCTCCAGAAACAAAGCCCAAAGGGACCAAAGCAGACCACTAGGCCTAGTTGCAGGCCAGGGGCCAAGAACTATCCTGACCAGGAGCTACCCAAAGAAAGCCAGTCAGGGAGCAGTAGAGACCCCCTGAAAGGTGACATCAGGGATGGCTGACAAGCTGGAAATAAGGGAGAGAGCTAGCATGATGTCACAAGACAGCTCTTCATGGAGTACCAGCAAGTGCTCTGCAAAATAGTCGTCCATGGACCACAGTTTGGGAACCTCTGCTCTACCAAATTAGAGTCTTAGTCCTGGTCTATACTACAAACTTAAACTGGTATAACCGCATCTCTTAGTGGTGTGGAAAACACCCTTGAGCGATGTAATTACATTGACCTAACCCCAGGTGTAGACAGTGCTACTTCAATGGGCGGGCTCTCCCATCACTATAGCTATCACCTCTTGGGGAGAGGAGTACCTGCACCAATGCGAAGCTCTGCCATTGGCATAGGCAGTGTCTTCACTAAGCACTATGGAGGCACTGCTGCAGCCCTGTATGTGTAGACAAGCCCTTAGTGTCTTCAGGTGTCTCTGCAGGAGAGTGCAATGTCAGCTGCTACATGCTGTGCTTTAAAAGCATAATTTAGCCCTGGGTGTCTAATGATGAAACATTAAGCTCCAGTCTTCTCTATATCCCACAGTATATATCCATCCCTTAAGAACGTCCACATTTTACCATATTCACATGTTAGATCTTGTTGAAAGGGAAGTTACTGCTTTTATTAGTTATTTAAGAGCAGTTTTATGTAACATTTTCATGTGTGAGCTTATTTACATAAGCCATGTCTACAGATAAATGGAGGTATTGTTCTAAATGGCTGTGTGATTGTCTCCGTATCTTTTAGCTCTTTTTGGTTGTATTTGCAGTCTGCATGCTCTTTTTTTTGTGGATGTGTGCAGTCATTTGTGCATAACGGCTTTAACATATATGCACACAAAAAGAACTAGCATAGATGTACTTTCCGCTGGTAATTTTTCTATTGCTTTGTAATTGTCCAGTAGAAAGTACATGGTCAGAGGAAAAAGGTTTTAATAATAATGGCGAGCTTGCTTCCATTTAGCTATAGTCAGGAAAGCCATTCAGTCTTTGATAAAATAGACCAGTGAGACAGGAAATACTGAAGTGGCTGGCTAAATTTCACAAGTAAATGATTGGTTTTTCCTTTTTGTGTACCAGTCTCTACTGAGAGAGAGACCTTTAAGGCAGTTATAAAGCTGTTCCCTGTAGATATAACTAACTGAAAGTCTGAAGCTAAAAGAGATTTTCCATAAGAGAGAGCACACCGCACAGTTCATTTAGCTTGCATATTCCTGAGACTGTGTGAAAGGTTTTTTTAAAACCTTATGGAGGTGTTGTGCCTATAAAACCAGCTGAGCAAATTATAGGGGGTGTGTGTGTGTGTGTGCGCATTTCCCACGCAACGTTTTGAAAGTTTTGCTTGGTGTATCTTTTTCAACCATATTACATTTGAAAATAATTTTTTTTTACAGAAGAAGATATACCATCTGTTCACTAATTACACGGAGACTATGACTAAGATCTACTAAAGTGTGGGCCTCAACTGGTCATGAAGATTCTATGAATTTGGGACCAGATTTTCAAAAATGCCTGAGTAGGTTAGGCACCTGTTTACGTGCTTTTAAAAATCCCACTAGGTGCCTATGTGTATCTTTAGGTGCTTAAAGATCTTTGAGCTATTATGATTCTAGGCATTAAGGGCCAGATTTTCAGACTACTAGCCTGGCCATGGCAACCCTTTCAAATAGGGTGGAGGTATCCTTGGAAATTACATCCACGGTATCACAATGTGGTATCTTCCGAAGATCATTCCTTTTTATGTTCATTTCAGGATGCTGGAATGAATAGGGCGGGCTGGAGTTATACAAGGCACAGACAATCATAGATGCAATGCTGCACTGACAGAGTTAACAACAAAAATAAAACTAAAAACCCAACCCTATGATGATTTTTTTTTTTTGACAAAGCATCAATTGGAACAATTCCAGGCCTCAAATTAACATGCAGACAAGCATGAACTAACAATGTCCATTCATACATACTTCAATCCCCTTTTAAAATGACTGATTTCTGATTTTATCATTTGATTAAACCGTATACAAAAGCTAAGCCAGAGATATCAAAGTGCTGGATTGCTGGTAGCTGAAAAATATGCTTGTGTGCTGTTTTCATAAAGAAGGTCAGCAATTTTAATGTGGAAATATCTGTGTCCGTATGATTGTTGCTGCTTATCCAGAAGCACTGTTATTTGGATCCCTTCCCCCAAAAATCAAATTCTGGCTACACACACACACACACACACACACACACACACACACAGAGCTAGTAAAGTACTATACATTATAAATATGCCCCTCTCATCAGAGAAGCAACAGAGATGTATTTTACTACCACAATTTCAGTTTTGATGGCATAGAACTGTTAGCATGTGTCTTAGAAGCTATTGATTAATACTAATTTAAAGGCATGTATTTTTTCCTTTATTTAAAGCTACTGCTGCTTAGGTACACCCAGGACTGTCTAATAAAAAGCTAGACCCCTTATGCTAGCATTTGGGAGGTGGATCATATGGATAACGTGTTAAGGCCCACACTGAGCACGCAATGGCATTTCATTGCGGCTTTCAAACCTTGAAGATGTGCTCCCAGTTGTCAGGCTGTAGAAGCGTGGGTGGAGAGAAGATGAGGGTAAGGAAGTAGGAAAAGGACAGACTGTGGGAGGAAGATGGGGTGGGGGGAAAGGAGGAATGAGAGGGAGACTCACAGAAGAGGGAAAGACAGATCAGGAGGAGAGAGACTTGGAGGGAGTTAGAGAAGGAAGGAGGGATGGAGTGGGAATAGCAGGGTCCTTGACAGTGAGGGTCTGGGTATGTGGAGAAGGCATCCAAGGAGAGAAACTGGAGAAGGACATCAGTAAAGAGAGATGGGGAAGAAAGGACAAGGACTGGAGAACGCTGTGGGAGAGAAAAATTGGGGAGGAGAGAGGAACATAATGCAGTAGAAAGAAGTGAAGATCTAGGGAAGGAAAAAGGTACAAGATTTCAGGGAAGTTGTGGTAGTGAGAGATGAAGAAAGAAAACAGTAAAAGAGGAAAGGAAAACACTACACAGAAGATAAGAAAAAGAAAAGGATCCATTATAAATAGGGGAGAGGACAAAGATGAGAGGAAAAGAGCAATAAAATATCCACATATCTTCTTGGGCCTTGTCTACACTACCAAGTTTTGTCACTAAAACTGCCCTTTGTTGACCAAAACAGTGAGTGTGTACACACTGCGAGGCTAATTTTGTCAGGCAAAATGCCCAGTTTTAGTGACAAAATACATCCACCCTCATGAGAGATTTAAGTCTTTTTCCTCTACATTTTTGTCAACAAAGTGCCAGTGTAGACACCATGCTTGATTTCATCGCTTTAATTGGCCTCCAGGAGGTGTCCGACAATGCCCACCCTGACCACTCTGGTCAGCAGTTTGAACTCCACTGCCCATTCCCTTAGAACTCCCGGGAATTTTTGAAATTCCATTTCCTGCTGGCTCAGCGTGGAGAAGTCCCATCGCATCTTCCCAGGTGACCATGGCGGATTAGCGCAGCAAATGCTCTTCTGCTTGGACCACTGCAGAGCTGTTGGATCTGCTCAGTGTTTGAGGAGAGGAGGCTGTGTAGTCCCAGTTGCTCTTGAGCCATCGGATGTGGGGTACCTACAGGCAGATTTCTCGAGGCCTGTATGAAAAGGGCTATGATCGGGACACGCTGCAGTGCAGAGCGAAGATAAAGGAGCTGAGGCAGGCATACCATAAGGCAAGGGAGTTAAACCGTCGCTCAGGTGCTTCACCTAAGATGTGCTGGTTCTATAAGGAGCTGGATGCTATCCTCTGTAGCAACCCCACCTCCACTGTCAAGAGCCTCTTGGATACTTCATAGGGCATGAACACGGTGGAAAGAAGACCTAACACGGAGGACGAAGTTATTGATGAAGAGGTGGAGTTAGATGAGGATGTGTAGCTCCCGATGGGGTCGCGGGTGGGGCAGGCAGCCAGGAACTGTTCAGCACTCCGGAGGTATCTAGTCAGTCTCAACAGTGGCTCTCCGGCGAGCAAGAAGCAGGAGATGAGACTCCTAGTAAGTGGCTTGTGTAGTGCAGAGGTGGGGTCAGGGCATAGAAATGTGAGAGGCTGGCTGTGTTTTTGTGAGCTGGACATTTCCCTGTGTAGCTAATCGGTACAGCAGAATGGTGTTGATGCACACTGAGATCTCATGGGAATCCTCCAGAGAGATCTCCAGGAAAGTTTCCTGGAGGTCCTCGGCAATCCTCTGCCCAAGGTTCCGTGGCAGAGCTACTTTGTTCCTTCCCCCATTGTAGGAAACTTTCCCGCGCCATTTGGCAATCATTTGTGTAGGGCACATAGGCAAGCAGAGAAGAAGCCACAAGCATAGAGTAGATGTACCCTCATTTCCCTGCTTACCCTTAGCAGTGAGATGTCTGCTAGAATGACCCCTGCCTGTGGAAAAGTGTGGGAGAATTTTAGAATTTGTTCCCTAGAATGCTGCACCACGACCTTTGCAAAGAGCATGTGCTCTTTTGTCCAGGTGAAGTGCCTCCCCCCGCCAATACTTATCATACGTTGGGTGTTCACAGAGATGTGTGCCTGGCTAGGGTCAGTGAGAAAGTGATGGCAATATTGCAAAAGGTGCATTTAACTGAAATGTTTCAATGCTGTGTGTGAATGTAATAATCCCGCTTCTGTGCATTGTCCCCTGTGCTTCACCAGATGTGGCCTTCAGGAACACCCCACGCACCTCAGCTAAGTGTATCCGCCAGATAAGAAAGCGCTCAAGACGCAGCCAAGAAGACATGTTCCAGGAGGTTCTGCAGTGCTCCAATCCAGAAAAAAAGGGAACTCAAGGAGTGCTGGGATGCCGAACGACAGAACAGAAAAGAGAATCATGCATTTGTTCAGGCCACAACTGAGTGGATGATTAATGTAATGGAGGAAAAATGCAGATGCTGAAGTCCTTAATAATGCTGCAGACTGAGCAGATCAGTGCTCAACCTCCAGTGCAGCACATTCAGAACTCTTTTCATGCCCCTCCCCCCCAACTCCGCCTGCATAGTCCTTTCTGCTTTCTGGGACTTCTCGGTTTCCCCTTCACTCCACCCCCTCAGACAACTTTCACAATGATAGCTGGACCTACACACAGCTCTGAAAGTCTGCCCTTCCCTGGTACCTCCTTTCCCACCAAGTGCCTTTGTGTGCATGTGTGTGTTGTTTCTTGTTTAATAAAAGCAACGTTTTTGAACAATAATTCATCTTTGTTTCCTACAAATTGAGATAGCAGGCACCACCAATACATGAACAGGCAGCTTAATCACTTCCTTACTGGAATATAATATCCCCATTGTCACCATTGCCCCCCTAGGAAAACTACATGTAATGTAACATTGAAGCACCTTTGACAGCGATATGTTACTGGTGCTCATTGTCAAAGTGCTGCCGCAAAGCCTCCCTGATTCGAATAGCCCCCCCTCTGACAGCCTTGGTAGCTGGCTGCTGAAAATCAGTGGCCAAGTGGTCTGCCTCAGTACTCCACCCCTGAGCAAACCTTTCACCCTTAGCTTCACAGAGATTATGCAACGTATAGCATGCGGCTATGACCATGGGACTATTATCCTCAGTGAGGTTTAGCCTGCTATAAAGGCATCACCAGCGTGCCTTTAATCTGCCAAAGGCACATTCAACTGTCATCCGGCACCTACTGAGTCTGTTGCTGATCTGTTCCTTACTGCTGTCCAGGTGTCCTGTGTAAGATTTCATGAGCCACGACTGTAAGGGGTACAGAGGGGCCCCCAGGATCACTATGGGCATTTCAACATCCCCCACTGTAATCTTCTGGTTAGGAAAGAAAGTTCCTGCTTGAAGCTTTCTGTACATGCTGGTGTTCCTGAAGATGCGTGCATCATGCACCTTCCCAGACCACCCCATGCTGATGTCAGTGAAAAGCCCACAGTGATCCACAAGCACCTGCAACACTATGGAGAAGTGCCCCTTCCTATTAATGTACTCCGTCGCAAGGTCATCTGGTGCCAAAATGGGAATATAAGTGCCATCTATCGCCCCTCCACAGTTAGGGAAACCCAATTGTGCAAAGCCGTCCACTATTTCACGCACATTTCCCAGAGTCACGGTCCTTTGTAGCAGGATGCGATTTATTGCTCTGCACACTTGCATTAACGCAGCCCCAACTTCCCCCACTCCAAATTAATTTGCAACTGACCGGTAGCAGTCTGGAATTGCCAGCTTCCACACAGTGATTGCCACATGCTTCTCTACCAAGAGGACAGCTCTCATTCTGGTGTCCTTGCGCCGCAGGGCTGGGGTGAGCTCCACATACAGTTACAGGAACGTGGCTTTCCGCATCCGAAAGTTCTGTAGCCACTGCTCATCATCCCACACCTGCATGACAGTATGATCCCACCATTCAGTTCTTGTTTCTCAAGCCCAAAAGCAATGATCTACCATAGCTCCTGCTCTGTGAATGCCAAAAGCAATCTAAAGTTGCTCCTATCCATATACACAGAATTTCAGGCACCTGCGAGTCTTCCTCAGTTAGGAATTTCACAATTAACTGCACTGCCATCCACAAAGTCTTCATGACAGTTAGAGCATAGCAGAGCAGGGTGGGATCCATTCCTTCTCACAAAAATATTGGGGTGCACAGCAAAGAAGGGCTGTAGCAAAAATGCTGCGAAAGAAAGCTGGAAGCCTATGGAGTGCTGGGATGAAAGCAGTGCATAACTGGACATTAGCCCTGTCCCAAGATGCGCTGCGATCCGCTCCGTCTTCCCACAACACCTAGCGACAGAAGGTGTCGAGCTGGACTGTGGGATAGGTACCCACAGTGCATTGCTCACACTGTCAATGATGGTGCCTCCACTGTGGACGCGATCTGCTGACAGAGGGAACGAGTGTGGGAATGAAATTGTGATTTTTATTATGTCGACTTTTGGGTGTCAACATCACTTTTGTCTACACAAATTGGTAGTGTAGATACGGCCTTAGTATTAGAGCATCTTATAGCTCCCTGGAGCAAAGGGAGAGAGAAAAGGGGAGGGAACCTTCAAGCCATTAGCATTTGAGAAGAAAGCTTCTCTGTGTGGGGGATTTCTAGATTGATCCTAGTGCATTGTGAGCATTGTACCAGTCCTTTTATTTTTCCAATTCAAACACTGCCTCAGCAGAGCATCAGATCTCTATTACTTATCTCCACTTTGTTCTTTTGGATTGGAGAATACAAGACATTTACATACACAAAGCAGGTGGGAGTTTGGTCCTTGGCATGGATAGGTGCTGACATCCTTTCTAGATGTCAGAAATGGGGCAAACCATCTCTCTCCTTACAGTTCCAGACACCTGCTCCCTTTGCTCCCATTGCATCTGTTACACCATCTGCTGCTCTGTTTATGACTTATTTGAATACCAGACCATCATCACATTCTGCACACGTTTGTCATCAAAAGCCTGGAACACATAGAACAAATACAGCCAACTGGCAAATTTGTGTTACCCTCAGTGGTTTTGAGGTGTACAACCATCCACACCCCATTTCTGCTTCCCATCTACTTTAAAATAATCTTGTGGCCAGCTCCAGGGACGCAGCAAGATACGTGATATTTAGAATTTGGCTTGCTTCAAATTCTCATCTTGTCCATTCCAGGACCTTGAACTTCAAGGTTTAGCACAGATATAGCTGGGCTCCCAAGTTTATAGTTTTCACAAGAGAGAAAGCTATAATCAAAACTGTAAAGACAACTTGCATTACACCCCCCAGTTTTAATTCACTAAAAAATAAGTGTTGTCCCTCTGAAGAATTTCTTCAAGATTGATACTTATCTTTTTCTTTTCTGGAAGTTGGAGGAAATTCTGTTCAGTTGCTTTTAAGCTAAATAGGTGGGGGGAAACACATGGCATTTCCCCCTTTTTTGTTTAAAAACACCCTACTTTTTTAACAGTGATAATTAAAATAATAGCTGGACTTCACATATGATTGCCTAGTTATAATATCAGTTTAATAGAAAATAATTTGTACAGGTGATTAAAAGCTGTGTATTCCACAAATACAGCAAACATTTGTAATAAATATAAAAAGATATATAACTTCTTATACAGCTATGCCTACCGAGGTTTCTGGAGCTACAGAAAACTCAGCTACACAACTGCTGCTGTGCCAGGGTTGTTTTTCTTGGCTCTTTTGTGTTTTTTTAATGACAAAAACCAAAGAACCTCTTACTCTCAAGGAAATGAAATGCGGATGCTTACACAAATGCTACTGTGTGGCCTAATTCTAACATAACTCCATTGATTTCTGGGGAATTACTCCAGACTCACACTTGGGTGAGAAGAAAATCAGGTTCTAAATGTTATTCAAGGTTGAGAATGCAGAAAAATAAGGAAGCAATGTTAAAGCACACAGAGCAGTATTACCTTACTCAGATTGCATGTAACCAGCACTTCTGAGTACTGGTCAATCTTCCCCTCTTAAAAAGCCTTTCTCTCCCACTATCACAGGTTGATTGGCCCCGGTAAGAAGAAATAGGTCCATTCACCTGTGACTAATTAGTTACCTCTCAATGGGTCCTGATAGAAAGCATCTGTCAGCTATAACAACCTGGGCAGCAGCTGTAGCCCCTGCCAGCAGAAGCTTGCCTGAGCAGCTATAGGGAGGTAAGGGAAAGAGCAAATAGAGAGAAAGAATGGGGGAGAGTTGGCCTAGATAAAGGGGAAGATCTGACTCAGGAAAGGGCAGGCTAACCCCCAGAAAAGAGGGTGATTCTGGAGGTGCTCAGCAGGACTCACAGCCAAAGAAGGCCAGGGAATCTGCTTGCTGAAGTCCTGAAGTAAGGGTTATGGCAAAACACTTTTAAGAAGCTTTAAGAATGGCCAGCAGGATGGAAACCCTGGAATATGGGCACAGGAAACATGAACAGGGATTATTACCTCTCGGGAAGGTGACCTGGAGAGGAGGAGTTGGTAACTAATGAACTGTTATCTTTTCAGCTTATTTTAATTTGGGGCTTGTGAACTATTGCTCTGGGACCTGTGAATGGATATGCACTGACTTTAAGTGATGCCCCAAAACAGGGCTCTGATTTGACTAAAAGCGACATCCATTATTTACTGGGGGGGTGAGATGGCTGAGACTGGTTTGTGGCAGGAAGGATGGACAACTCAGTTGGCTCTGAGGACTGCAGAAGGTGAAATTGAGGCAGGATGTGCCTGCTGTGCTGCAGTCAGCTGCTTGATGGGCCCCTGGCAGGGTGACTCTCATGAAGAGACATTCTCAGTTAAGACCCTCTTGTAATAATAGCACTGCTGACCCAGTTGCTGAGGCTACTGGGCCAGCCCATGGAGCTGGGATTAGGCACTTTGGTGTATATACCAGGAAATAATAGCATCTCTCTCTCTCAAGTATACTTTACATCTCTAAAAATGTAACTGTAATGTAGAACAGCAGCCATTTTGTTCTCAGAGTTGCTGTAGCTTGTGTAGAGGCAATACACACTGTGCTCTCTCATGAACACTTTAATTTTGTTCTTCCTAGTTGACTTTGAAAGTTGTCATTAAAAGCCATTGAAACTGGAAGTATATGGTTGCCTGCCTTGCTATGGTCATAGAAGGAGCAACTTAACAGCACTTCCTGCTATGAATGGATGTGTCTTAGGGCATGTCAGTCCTGTAGTGCCACCTGTGGTACTGTGAGCACTCCTTGTCTCAATTTCCCCTCATCTAGGTATTCTGTCTTTCCTAGGGATTCTTGTGGCTCAGGCAGAGTTACTGTCCGAGATCAACCCCTTTCTGAGGAACAAAAGACCCAAAGCAACAGAAGATTCTTGCGCCCTGTTTGGGCTTATCTTCAGCCCTCCCTACAGCCTCTGGTCCCAGTCTCTTCTGGGTTACTTTTGTCACACACTCTCTCTCTCTCTCTCTGGTACAGAGCACAGACTCCCATGCTCCTTCCCTGGAGTACCCTCATGCAGTCTCAGCCCCTGTGAACTACCTTTCTGCCTTAGTTGTTTCCATGGACTCCTTCCACAGAACTATCCTCACTCCCTGTGATTTCTCTCTCAAACAGACTTTTCTCAACCCTTTTATGAGGCCCTGGTGTGTCAGGATGTCACCTGATCCCAACTAGTCCAACCCCATTAGGGGCAGGCCACTCTGTTATCACCTTTCAGTCTGTATTAGAAGATCAGATTCTATTCTATGATCATCTATTTGGAATCTGGGGATGGGTAGGTGCAAGCCTGCCCACAGCTAAAGGCTCCTCCTCCCACCCTAAGGAGAGGAGCTAGCAGACCCAGATCCCAAGCAATTCCGGGTAACAACTAATGAGAAAACCAGGTTGGGTGTGAGGGTCAGAATCAAGAATCCAGAAAAGGACACCAAGCAGAGAATCCTGGTCAGTGCCCACTGCTCCTCAAAGGTGTCTAGGGAGCTGACGGACATGGGCCAAAGGAACTCTGCCCGGATACGTGATCTGAGGGAGGAGCAGAAATATGCCCCCAGTCGCAGAGCACCTCCCCATCTAGCATCCTCTTTCTGATATGGTGAATGGCCATCTTGGCCAGTGCCAAGAGGAGGTTGGTGAGGAGGTCTCACAACTTCATGGGGCCACGGATGGGGTGTGCAAAAATCAGGAGGTGCAGGGGAATGTGCAGCCAGAACCTAAGGAGAAGGTTCTGGAGGAGCCGGAAAAGGGGCTGCAACCTAGTGCGCTCAAGATAGATGTGCGCCAGGGTCTCCCTCACACCGCAGATAGGGCAGCTGTTGGGGTGGGGGGGGTGAACCACGCCAAGTATGTGCCCGTGCTCACAACCCCATGAAGGAGCCACCAACTAATATCCTTGGTGGGCTGTGGGACCAAAGTGGAATACAGGCTGGCCCACCACCATATTAGAAGATCAGAGGAGCAAGCAGGACCAAGATAAAATGGAGATGCACAAAAGATTTAAGTACCACCCTGAAGACATTTCCATTAAGTACAGAAAAGGGCAACAAAAATTGTTCAAGAGAGAGGATTTGAACTTGGGTCTCTTATATTGCCTACTAGACATTCCGGGGAGGGGTTCTCGCACTCTTCTCTTGAAGCTGTTGCACTCTGAATAAATTACTTGCATAGTAATTGGCGGAGGAAATTGAACTTGGGTCACCTACACCCTAACCACCAGACTAGAGAATCATTCCCACGCACTCTTTTCCTGGCCCAATATTCATTGTCATTATGAATTGCCACAGTGAATGATAATAAATAGTCACTGGGCCAGGAAAAAAGTGAGTGAGTCCAGCCTAGTAGGTAGGATGTGCACCTAACCTAGGGTGTGCAAACCCAAGTTCAAATCCCTCCTCCATAGCAGGTGGGGGAATTGAACCTGGGTCTCCCCCATCCTAGGAGAGTTCGCTAACCACTAGGCTAAAAGCAGGGCACCTTCTCCTTTGGCTATCTTGTGACTCCCCATGAAAAATTGAATTGCTTTGGTAATGTAAAAACACTGTGATTTTTGTCATTACCAAAACACTTTGGGAGGTTTTCAGTTCAGCTGAAACTATTTGGTGAATCTGTGAGTAGTTTCAGGCTTGAGCACAACTGCATATTTCAGCAAATAAACCATTTGCCAAAAAAACTTTGCTCAGCTCTACACAAGAATAGGAATATATTGGCCTACTAGGGTTACAGTGCTGCTAACATTTGGCCTTATTTCTAACAAATGGACCAGTTATATCATTACTATCCTGGCCCTGCTCAACTTTTGCTGCTTCCTGCACCCTCGGTGGTAGAAGGAAATAGATGCTGTGTCTCATACTTTGGTAAAGTGCAGAACAAACATGTATGCAGCAAACTCAGTCACTGACTGGAGAATTCAGCTGTGCATTGCTGCTACCAACCCTCAAACTAGGATCCTACTGGACCCTAAATAGCTGTCCTGTCACATAAACCAAAGGGAGTCTCTGGCCAAGCCCATAAAAGCTGTTCTAAGCTTTCCTCACCCTTTGCGTAACATACAAATCATGAAGCCTTCGGCTTTTTTCATCTTCACAAAAGACTGGTGCACATTACGCTTAAGCTTCCACAGACCGAACAGGTGTCTAGTTTTCAGTGGGTCTCTTATGCACTCACCTGTATAAATGCTTTGCTGCATTGACACCACCACATGCTTGGGCCTATCGTTGCCTGTGCACAGGTGGTCATGTTTTCCCCCACAAAACCCATTTGAAAGTGCTATGCATGTACCCATATGCATGGGTGAGCACACTTATGTGCATGACTAGCGCATGCTGACAAATTTGTGTATGTATGAAGCTGAAGCCAGGGTCAGAAAATCAGACCCTGAGTTTCCTCCTGAATAGGAATGAAATCATAATGTTGCATTCCTTATGGCATGTAATCCCATTTATAATATCTCAATATGGTCGATTATAACTATCAATAAATGTCAGCTAGGGAGAAAAAGAAGTGCTACTTTTCCAGCAACTACTTACATAAAAAAAATCCTGAAACGCTTTTCTGTTGCTCCTGGACTCTAGACTCACCTTCCCACTGGGAAGTATTATAGACTGGACAGCAGGGGGGCACAAATTTCAGGAGCAGCACGAACTGACGCTATGAAATGACTGGAGACTTTTACCTTGAGATTTGTCAAGATATCCTCTGTTTTTTTTCATACAATAAAGAAATGCTAATTGATGAAGCCCTTTATGATTATACGGCGGGAAATTGCTCCCTGCTTTACACATTTTGCAACAGAAGCAATGGGAATGAAATACATCACTGAGCTCTGATGCTGAGTGTACTGATAACCATTCCCATAAGTTAATTATGTGGATAATGTTGCTTTCTAAAATAACATGTCACTCAATGAGCATCTTCTGATGCTATAATTGTTTCCCCAGCAGTGCTGAGTTGAAGTGAATGATGGGAAACATAGCATTGCTTGTTGACTATGGAGGTGTTTGGGTACCAAAATACTAGATGCTTTCTTGGGTTTCTGAAGCATATCTACAGCTATTCATTCTTTGTCAAACTGTTTCAGCCCATTGTCTCAGTGGGTCAGATGCTAATCTCTGCAGAACACAATGGATTTACTTCAGTATCATTAAAGGAATAATTTGAACCAAAATTAAGGATTAGATATTCTTTCCACCATTAAGTACGTGTGAGAATGTATTACATCTCTGACATGTTACATGTCAATCACTACTGATAAAATAAAAAAATCCTTTTACTTTACAAAATCATCTTTAGCAAATATTTATTTTATATTGCAAATCCACTATTGGAATAATAAAGAGCTTCCAAGAGTTAAGTAGCACTTTGTCTTACAGGGGAAATACAGGTACCATACTGTAGTAGAAGGAAATGTTGGCTGTGGTTTTTCCACCCCATCTTTTGCTTGAAAAGATAAAATTTCCAAGTTAATTATCCCTCTCCTCCCTCTCATGTGCACACAAGGCATTTCAAGGTTGCTGGCTACAGCCAACACTCCCCTTATGATCGTGAGAAGCAGACAGTAGTAAAGAACTTCAGTGAAGCTGCGTGGGTGTGAATAAGAGAGTATGACTAAGCCTACGTCTATGCTGCATTGCAGTTCGGACAACAGAGGTTTGAACAGCAGTGTGCACCAAAGAGTGCACTGTTACTCCCCCATGTGGACATTGCAGGCACAAACTAAAAGGTTCCTAGTTTACGTTAATGTAGTCCTGTTGGAAGAGAGTGCCATTAATATGAATTAGGAACCTTTTTGTTCACACCCTCATTGTCCACACAGGGGAGTAACAGCACAGCATTTTGGTATGCACTACTATTCACACCTTTGTAATCTGTACTGCAGTACAGTGTAGACATTCCCAGGGTGAGCATTAGTTAAACTTCTTAATAGTGAGGAGACATTTTGGGTAGCAGGCATTGTGTTTGCCATAATGATACTCCATCAGATGATAGATGTTGTATATCTCCAAGTGCTTAATGTGACAGTCTGTACTCTTATGTTCACCCTTTTTACAAGTCTATGATAAATTTTGTACGAAATATGCTTTGTGAGGTGTTGTTTGAAAACTCATAATCTGCTGAACATAATTGTCCTGGTAAAATGTGTGGCAACGTTATATTTAAAGTTATGAAATTCTACTGTATAAGGCATGTTCCAAGTCTGGGGAAACAGCTTCAGACCAGTTCCCCAAAGACAAAAGGCTAGCCAACACCTCAGCCAAACATCAATGTAATCAAATGAACTATCACCTAGTTAAGCAGCCATTCTTTGACAGGACAAAGGGTGTAAGTGAAAAATTTACATCTGGCAAAGGAACAGATTTGCTGTCACCTGAACCCTATGATTTTCAAAGAGGAGAAAAAGGATATAAAAATGAGGAACAGAGGCCCCAAATCACCTCTCTCCCCTCATCTCTAATCATAGGATCAACAACATTTGAAAGACAAAGGAGGCATCAATGAACTGGGGAAGGGGTCTAAGTACTTAGTAGGACTAAGTATTATTTAGACCATCCCTAGGTTTGTCTAACCTGTTCTTAAAAACCTCTAGTGATGGATATTGCACAACCTCCCTAGGCAATTTATTCCAGTGCTTAACTACCCTTACAGGAAGTTTTTCCTAATGTCCAACATAAACCACCTTTGTTTCAATGTAAGCCCATTGCTTCTTGTCCTAACCTCAGAGGTTAAGGAGAAATTTTTTTCTTCCTCCTTCTTGTAACAACCTTTTATTACTCCTGGGGTAATTTTGGGCCAATGGAGAATTTTGCAGAAATTAATGTTATGCACACATAATTTATTTTTCCCCACAGAAATGGGCTGCAATGCTGCTAGCCACCACTAGGGGTTGCTGGACCCAGGAGAGCCCAGTTTGCAAATAAAAGACAAGGCCGAAGGGGAGAGGGAGGGAACTGGAGGGTTCCCGGCAGCTGCAGTTCCCAGCACACCCTGAAGGAATAAGGAGGCGACGCGCAAGAAACTCTGTGCAAGCCCGGGACCCAGCATCAGGCTGTTTTTCCATCTGGATCCCTGGGCTCTGGAGAGAGAAGGGTGTGAGTGTCTGGGTCGGGGGGGGGGAGCTGTAGCTGGCCTCTGGGGGTAGAGGATGTGAGTGTCTGGGCTAGGGGGAGGGGTGTGAGACTTTGGGCCGGGGAGAGTTTCACAGCTGGTCTCTGTGGGGGAGGGGGGCAGAGAAACAGGAACTGGGTTGTCGTAGGGGTTTCTACTCTCTACTCCTGTGGAAATTTTTGTGCATGTGTCTGTATTGTTATAGACATACTTGCTGACAGGTCTTTTGAAATAAATTACCAAAATAATTGAAACTGGAGAGATTATATAGTGTTACTTTGACAAATAAAATTTGCAGAATTTTAAAATATTGTATGCAGAATTTTTAATTTTTTGGTGTATAATTCCCCCAGGAGTATTTTATGTACATGAAAACGGTTATCATGGCTTCTCTCAGGGCCTGGTTACACTTGCAGATGTAGAGTGCTGTGAGTTAAACCAGCGCTCAGAGACCGTAGTAGGGAAAGCGCTGCAATGTTTCCACACTGTCAGATTCAAGCACACTGGAGTGGCCACATTAGCAGCTCTTGCAATGGCCACAGAGAGCAGTGCATTGTGGTAGCTATCCCAGCATGCAAGTGGCTTCTACGTGCTTTTCAAATGGGGTGGGTGGGTTAGAGTGTGACAGGGAGTGTGTGGTGTGTATGTGGGGGGAGAGAGAGTGAGTTATGGGGGAGCTGAGAGCATATCAGCATGCTGTCTTGTAAGTTGAAACAGCAGCAGACCCTCCTTCCCCCCGCCTCTCTCTCTCACACACAGCATTCCACAGTAATGGTTTGCTTTGTCCCAGAGAAGATAAGCATGCCAGCTGTTAGAAACGGAGCTTTGAAAGGGCATATCCGCATTCCTGCAAATATTCCAAAACAATTGACTTAAGGGGATTATGGGACGTTTCCGGAGGCCGATCAGAGCGCAGTAATGCAACACTTCATTCACACTGACACCCAGGAGTTTCAGCCGAGGCGCACCAAGCGTTATGCTTCTTCTGGAGGTGGATTACCAGGAGCGCTCCAGCTGCAGAGTCAGGAGCTCTAAGTGCCTTGCCAGTGTGGATGGGTCATGAGTTAGGGCGCCCAGGGCTGCTTTAATGCGCTCTAACTTGCAAGTGTAGCCATGCCCTCAGTCTTCTCTTCTCCAGACTAAATAAACCCAAATTTTTCAATCTTCCCTCATAGGTCATGTTTTCTAGACCTGTAATCATTTTTGTTGCTCTTCTCTGGACTTTCTCCAATTTGTTTACATCTTTCCTGAAATGTGGCACCCAAAACTGGACACAGTACTCTAGTTGAGGTCTAATCAGTGCGGAGTAGAGCGGAAGAATTACTTCTCATGTCTTGCTTACAACACTCCTGCTAATACATCCCAGAATGTTTGCTTTTTTGCAACAGTGTTACACTGTTCACTCATTCAGCTTGTGATGCAGTATGACCCCCTGATCCCTTTCTGCAGTTCTCCTTCCTAGGCAGTCATTTCACATTTTGTATGTGTGCAACTGATTGTTCTTTCCTAAGTGGAATACTTTGACATTTATCCTTATTGAATTTCACCTATTTTTTTTTCAGACTATTTCTCCAGTTTGACAAGATCATTTTGAATTTTAATCCTTGTGATGTTACACTCTATGATTTTATGAAAATATGCTAATGAATGTGAATGTAATGTAACTGGAATATGCTTTATGCAAAAGGTCTCTTGTAAGGTATCATTACAACGCTTATAATCTACTGAGTGTGGTCATCCCATTTGTATAAATGTATCACTCTTGTATCTGAAACTAGAAATATGAAATATAACTCTGATCTTATTGTAATTATGCAAAGTGTGGGCCATTAATGGTGGCTTGGAACTTGATGGCTTCCATTAACCAGGAGAATTGTTATAGATGGCTCTGTTTACTTGTAAGTCTTCCTGCATTCATGTGTGCTGGCAAGTGGGTAATGAAGGCTTACAGTGACATGTGATCATGTCACCTGAGCTGGAATCCATCTTTAACCTGGTGCTTTTCCATTTAGGAGGAGGGGTGGGAATCCAGAGAGGGACAAAGGATTTCCCGCCTTGTACAAAAGATATATAAGGGAGTGGAACAGAACAAAGCAGGCTGCAATCATGAGAAATCCCTTAGCTAGTACCTGAGCTGGAACAAGGACTGTACCAGGGGAAAGGATTGGGCCCAAACTAGGAAGGCGTCCAGTCTGTGTTAGAAGCTTATTGAAACATCTCTGAGGGTGAGACTTCATCTGTAATCACTTTCTTACTGTATTAGGCTTAGACTTGCGTGTTTTATTTTATTTTGCTTGGTAATACACTTTGTTCTGTCCTTACTTGGAACCACTTAAATCCTACTTTTTGTATTTAATAAAATCACTTTTTACTTATTAATTAAACCAGAGTATATATTAATACCTGGGGTGGGGGGGGGGGCAAACAGTTGTGTATATTTCTCTATCAGTGTTATAGAGGGCGAACAATTTATGAGTTTACCCTGTATAAGCTTTATACAAGGTGAAAGGGATTTATTTGGGGTTTGGACCCCATTGGGAGTTGAGTATCTGAGTGCTGGAGACAGGAGCACTTCTTAAGCTGTTTTCAGTTAAGCCTGCAGCTTGTGGGGGACGTGGTTCAGACTTGGATCTGTGTTTGCAGCAGGCAAGCGAGTCTGGCTCAAACCAGGCAAGGGACTGAAGTCCCAAGCAGCCAGGGAAAATAGGCTCAGAAGTAGTCTAGGCACATCAGGTGACAGTCCCAAAGAGGGTTTCTGTGATCTAACCCACCACAATCCTATCCTCCAAAACACTTGCAACCCCTCCCAGCTTGGTATCATCTGCAAACTTTATAAGTGTACTCTCTCTGTCATTCTCTAAATCATTGATGAAGATATTGAATAGAACTGGACCCAGAACTGATCCCTGCAGGACCCCACTTGATATGCCCTTCCAGCTTGAGTGTGAACCACTGATAATTACTCTGTGGGAATGGTTTTCCAACCAGTTATACAGCCAACCTAGCTCCATATAGGTTCTATTTCCCTAGTTTGTTTATGAGAAGGTCGTGCAAGACAGTATTAAAAGCCTTTTACTAAAGTCAAGATATACCACATCTACTGCTTTCCCCCCCCTATGCACAAGGCTTGTTACCCTGTCAAAGAAAGCTATTAGGTTGGTTTGACATAATTTGTTGTTGTCAGCATGGATTTGTCTGTTACTTATCACCTTATTATCTTCTAGGTGTCTGCAAATTGATTGCTTAATTATTTGTTCCATTATCTTTGTGGATACTGAAGTTAAGCTGATTAGTCTGTAATTCCCCGGGTTGTTCTTATTTCCCTTTTTCTAGATGGACAGTATATTTGCCCTCTTGGTTAAGCCAGGGTGATCTCTGCCATACTTCCTATCTTTCCTACACAGTGGGAGGTTTGCTCTTGTACCCTTAATAATGTCTCTTTGAAAAACTGCCTCTCTCTTGAACTGTTTTTCCCTTTAGACTTGCTTCCCATGGAATCTTGCCTACCAACTCCCTGAGTTTTCTAAAGTCTGCCTTCTTGAAATGCATTATCTTTATTGTGCTGCTTTCCCTCCTGCCATTCCTTAGAATCATGAACTCTACCATTTCATGATCATTTTCACCTAAGCTGCCTTCCATTTTCAAATTCTCAACCAGTTCCTCCCTATTTGTCAAAATCAAATCTAGAACAGCCTCCCCCTGGTAGCTTTCTCCACCTTCTGAACTAAAAAGTTGTCTCCAATACATTCCAATAACTTGTTGTGCCCTGCTGTGTTAATCTGTGCCCTGATAATATGTGCCCTGCTGTGTTATTTTCCCCAGCAGATCTCTGGGTAGTTGAAGTTCCCCATCACCACAAAGTCCTGTGCTTTGGATGTTTTTTAAAAAGTGTCCACCACCTCTTCTTCCTGGTTAGATTGCTGAAGACTGTGTGAGAGCTAGCCAAGAGTGGTTGCTCTCATAGTGAAACAGTGTAAAAGGCACCCAGGTTGGAGAATTGAAGGGCCACAACTGTCCAACAGTCCAAATAGTACCCTGGGGAATGTTACCTAAGTAAGCCTCAGAACACCCTAAGAGGAATGCATTACCAGTCTGCCTATGTTATATAAGAGACAATTGAACAGAAAGGAAAAGACAAGTAATTTAAATCATGCCTGGCCGGGTTCTGCAACTGTTGTTCACCTTGAGGAGTATTTACTCAAGTATGTATTGACTTAAATGGATTTATTCACATAAAAAAGTGCTAATCGAAGTGAGTAAAGGTTGCAGAATCTGGTCCAAAATGAGTATTTTGAGAGCTGGACATTGGACTCAGGAATTCTGATTCCCAGGGTCTTGCTTTAACCAACAGACTCACCCTTATAATTGCCAACATTGCTGTGTAGCACCTGGAAATTGTAGGTTTTAATACATCATTCTGTTTTTAAAACTACAGGAATGTAAATGTGTGTATATAAAATTTCAGTATGTGTTCTTTGTTCTCAGCTTTAGTCCCGTGGCAGATGGAGGAAAAAAAGAATGGTTCAGATGTGAGATAGGGGGGACTAGATGCAAAGAAAATTCTCCTGAGGAGAAAACTTCTGATAGTTCTGTGTATTAAATTTTCTTTAGGGGGAACAGCAGTCAGTGGACCCAATTGAAGGTGTTTTTTTCTTGTATTATTCTAGTTTGTGTACAATCATTTTGGGTGACTGGACAACAAAATGGCATATGAAATTTAATGTTGATAAATGCAAAGTAATGCACGTTGGAAAACATAATCCTAACTATACATATACAATGATGGGGTCTACATTAGCCGTTACCACTCAAGAACGAGATCTTGGAGTTGTTGTGGATAGTTCTCTGAAATCATCCACTCAATGTGCAGCGGCAGTCAAAAAAGCGAACAGAATGTTGGGAATCATCAAGAAAGGGATAAATAATAAGACAGAAAATATCATATTGCCTCTATATAAAGCCATGGTACGCCCACACCTTGAATACTGCATGCAGATGTGGTCGGCCCATCTCAAAAAAGATATATTGGGGGGAAAAAGTTCAGAAAAGAGCGACAAAAATGATTAGGGGTATGGAACGACTTCCGTATGAGGAGAGATTAATAAGACTGGGACTTTTCAGCTTGGAAAAGAGGCGACTAAGGGGGATATGATAGAGGTCTATAAAATCATGAGTGGTATAGAGAAAGTAAATAAGGAAGTGTTATTTACTCCTTCTCATAATACAAGAACAAGGGGTCGCCAAATGAAATTAATAAGTAGCAGGTATAAAACAAACACAAGAAAGTATTTTTTTCACGCAACGCACTGTGAACCTCTGGAACTCCTTGCCAGAGGGTGTTGTGAAAGCCAATACTATAACGGAGTTCAAAAAGGAGCTAGACAGATTCATGGAAGATAGGTCCATTAATGGCTATTAGCCAGGATGGGCAGGAATGGTGTCCCTAGCCTCTGTTTGCCAGAAGCGGGGATTGGGTGACAGGTTATCCTCAAATGATACATGCCCTATCTGTTCATTCCCTTTGGGGCACCTTCCGTTGGCCACTGTCTGAGGGCCGGATACTGGGCTTGATGGACCTTTGGTCTGACCCAGTATGGCCGTTCTTATGTTCTTATTTTGAGATAACACAAGCTGATTCCCAAGCTACTGGGAGAATGACAAAATACCTTTGTGAAACATTGGCACCAACCACCATACAGGGGCTCAATATTTCGAGCCAAATTTTTGTTTGTAAAGGATTTCAACAAGTTTGAGAAAAGAAATTTTGTTGTTTAACAAATGATCTTTCAACAGTGAACTGAAACTGTACTGTATTGTTCTAAGATGTTGCCAACTTTCAAACATATAGTTGGGATTCTGTACATCCCTGCTTCATTTCCGTATTCATTCTTATTTAGTTAATCTACATGGTATTTATCAAGGATTAACCTCACTATACACTGCCTCGCAATAACCATAGTGGAAACTGCAATAGGCTCTATTAACATCTTTCTACTAGTCTCTTGATTTTAATTGTTGGACCAATAGCACCAGTACAATCAATTTGAAAAATTTACTCTTGCATTTTCACTAGCATGAGCCGTAGCTTGACTGCAGCTATTAACAAACCACCATCAGGCAGAGCTACATTAAGAAAGGCAGAAGGTTCACTCCCCTAAGCATCAAAGGCAGCAGACATTTATGCTTTTGTATGTGGAGGAAAAATCTTTTACCCTTTAGTGTCTGTGCAGAGCCAGCCATAATTTGGCCACAGCTGTGCATGATTAGATACCTTACAGAGGATTCAGAATCTTGGAGTGGGGAGAGTCCACCAGTGTATAAGAACCAAGACATTTTTAGCTTCTAGCATATTGCAGAAGAGCTACATCACTGAACACCGCTAATGCAACAGCTGCTGCCACTTGTGTTGCCAAGAACACTGTTGCTCTTAGGTGACACTTCACATTGTCAAGTCCTGGATCAAGTGGCCAACACAGAATGTTTATGGATGAGGAAAACTAATTTCAGTTCCCAAATGTCTTTAATCAGAGGCTGTCTCTAATTATTACTGAGTCCTCCATGGCTGTGGAGTTTTGAAGAGGTACCTTGTAAAAGAAGATGTGTATGGAATAAAATCCTGGAGTAGATCAATACCGTAATTGATAATATACTAAGAGGAAAACTGAGAAATGCAAATAAGCTGGTATGGTGCAGGATGAAATTTCTCAACCTCAAAACAATAAATGTCTCATATATTTGTAGTTTGCAGTGTTGTTGTAAAGTTTTGTAATATATTGTACAATATAAACCCAAATGGCGTAGTACCATCTTATACTTTGTTTATGGACTAAACCTCATCCTGTTACTGACTAGGTAAAATGCTGTCATGGTGTACTATCCTTTAAGGAATTGTCTGGCACTTACAGCCAGGGCAAGGCAGGGGGAATACTTCATTTCACTAGGCTTACTTCAGCTGTAAGTTCCAGACTGCTCTGTTAAGGGCTAGCACACCCTGCCATGTATGCCATCCGCAGTTTAGGAATGCTGGAGTAGTGCAGTACAGTACAGTACAGCCTTATTGTATATACTACCTGTATCCTGAAACACTTTGTAGTGAAAACTTAGGCGATGTCTACACTACCACTTATCTCGTTATAATTTGCGTCACTCAGCAGTGTGAATAAGCCACCCCTCTGAGCATGGGCAGTGGGTGAACTGCCAGCTCAGGGAGATTAGCCCCAGACTGGGCCCACCCCTCCTGCCCAAGGCTCTGCGCCTCCCTTCCCCCACCAGAGGCCAAACCCTCTCATTCCCTCTCCCTGAGCACTGGGCAGGCGGCATGTGGCCCCCACTACTCCCTGAGCGCCGGGCGGGAGGTGCGTGGCCACCCTCAAGCACCAGGCAGGTGGGTGGTGCACGTTGCCCCCTCCAGCCCCTGAGCAATGGGCGGGTGGGAGGCGCGCTGCCACCCCCGAGCACTGGGTGGGTGGACACCCCTCCCTTTGAGCACAGGGCAGCAGTCCCAGTTCCAGCAGTGCCCCCTCCGAGCACTGGGCGGCGCGGCCTCAGTGCCCAGGGGCCCCCCAGCACTGGGTAACCCCAGCCACTCCAAGCCCCAGTCCCAGCAGGCTTCCCGGAAGACAAGTAGCCTGCCTGGGCTCAGGCTAAGGGGGAAGGGCAAGCAGGGGGCCTTGGGGAGGAGTGTAGGCGGGGCCATGCCAGGCTGTTTGGGGAGGCATAGCCTTCCCCAGCCTATGATACACACCGCCCATGCCCCTGAGCGACATTAATTACACCACCTAAGTGCCGGTGTGGACAACACTATGTCAGCAGGAGAGCTTCTCCTGTAACATAGCTGCCTCCACTCGTTGGAGGTGGATTAATTAAGTGAACAGGAGAGCTGTCTTCTGTTGGCTTAGAGCACCTACACGAGAGTATAAACTCTAGTGTAGCCATAGCCTTAGAGATAAATAATGGCAGAGGGAAAGAGGAATTAAGAGGTTTATAGTTTTTGTTTTAAGGCTAGAAGAGACCATTATGCTCGTTTAGTCCAGGGGTGGGTAAACTTTTTGGCCTGAGGACCACAGCTGGGTATGGAAATTGTATGGTGGGCCATGAATGCTCATGAAATTGGGGGTTGGGGTACGAGAGGGGGTGAGGGCTCAGGGGTGCGGCCAGAAATGAGGTCAGCATGCAGGAGGGGGCTCCAGGATGGGGCAGGGGGTTGAGAGGGGGTGAGGGCTCCGGCTGGAAGTGTGGGCTCTGGGGTGGGGCCAGGGATGAGGGGCTTGGGGTGCAGGAGGGGGCTGCAGGCTGGGGGTGGAGCAGAGGGGTATGGAGTATGGGAAGGGGCTCTGGGCTGAGGCAGGAGGTGTGGGAGGGGGTATCAGCTGAGATATTCGGAGTGTGGGCTGGGGCTCGGGCTGGGGCTGAGGGGTTCACAGTGCAGGATGGGGCTCCAGGCTGGGGCAGGGGTTTGGAGTGCAGGGGGTGTGAGGGCTCTGGCTGGGGGTGCGGGCTCTGGGGTAGGGCTGGGGATGAGGGGCTTGGGGTGCAGGAGGGTGCTCTGACTGGGACCAAGGGTTCGGAGGGCAGGAGCGGGATCAGGGCTCGAGTAGGGGGTTGGGGTGCAGGTGACGGTCAGGGGTGCAGGTTCCCAGTGGCTCTTACCTCAAGCAGTTCCCAGAAGTAGCGGCATGCCCCCCCTGGAGGCACGGCCAGTCGGCTTTGCACGCTGCCCCATCCGCAGGTGCCGCTCCTGCATCTCCCATTGGCTGTGGTTCCTGGCCAATGGGAGCTGCAGAGTCGGCACTTCGGGTGGGGGCAGCATGCAGAGCCCCCTAGATGCCCCTATGCGTAGGAGCCTGAGGGGGGACATGCCGCTGCTTCTGGGAGCTGCGCAGAGCCATGACACGCACGGAGTGGGGCAAGCCCCTGACCTGCTCCCCAGCAGGAGCTCGAGGACCGGATTAAAAGATCTGACAGGCTGGATATGGCCCATGGGCTGTAGTTTGCCCCCCACCCCCCCACCCCAATCTAGTCTGACCTGCATACCACAGGCTATAGCATTTAGCTAAGTGATACAGGCAAAGAAAAAAGATGTGAATGGAGTTTGAGAGCTGATAAATGATTAAGAAAGGCTGTTCCAGATGCCATGAGTTGCAATGGAGAAGACTCTTGCACCAAAAATGACTAGAGGGAGGAACAGAGATCAGGCCAGTGTTAGATGGGAATAGAAAATGGGGATGGCAATAGAGAGACAAGATCAATGATAGGCTGGAATGAGTCGGTGGACAGTTTTCCCATATGTACAAGACCTACAGACTTTAACTGAGCATATTGATATTGAAATTAAAACACATGGGCTATGACTTAAAAATAGGAACCAGGGCCGTAACTGGGCTGGGGGTGGGGCAGAGGGTGAGTGGGGCAGCCTCCCAGAGTGCAAAGCCGAAGGGGTGGAAAAATGACAGGAAAGAAACAATAGGGGGTGCAAATATGCTTGCTCGCCCTGGGCACTAAAATGCCTAGTTATGGCTCTGATAGGATCCCAAAATTAGACTTAAATCCCTGGCTAGGTTTTCAAAATGCTGGATAACCTTTTGGATGCTTAGGACTTTTGAAATTCAGGTTATTTGGATATTCAACTATTGATTTAGGAGCCCAATTTTAGGGTCCTGTTTTTAAAATCTTGCCATAAACTACAGTTACCCCTAAAAGGCTGCATAAGCACTGCTGCAAGATGAAACACAAACCAAATACAAACCCAACTGTTAAATCCAAATAATAAACACAATCTTTTGTCCCCTGAGGATCACCAAAATGGTCTCTGGCAGATTAACAACAGGAGCAACTGCTGGAAAGTTCAGCTCCAGGAGCTGACAGCAATATCCTAGCTGATTATAACTACTATGTGAGAATAGAAGATTAGACAAGTGGATGGCCTCATCAATTGGGTATAGGTATTTGACAAAGGTGCAGGGCCTCATCAGTCCTTGCTCCCTGAAAAGCTGTGAGATGGCTCTGCAAGTCTCGTTGGAGGGTGTAATGGGGTGAGACCAAGTGGGTATGGGGTTGTATGGTGGCCCTAACTACCCATGGCCCCTGTATTTAGTCCTTCATGCAATATATTTCTATTTCTAAATGGAACAAGACTATAGCAAGAGGTCTTTATTCAGGTCATTCAATACATACATGCATATATTAAGCTATAGTTACAGAGAGAAAGGATGATCCAGTGGTTAGGGCACTAGCTTAGAACTTAAGAAACCCAGGTTCTATTCCCTGCTCTCACAGGCTTTGAGGTCACTTTCTTTCAAGTCACTTAGTCTTTTTATGCCTCAGTTCCCCATCTGTAAAATAGGGATGCTCATACCTCACAGGGTCTTGTGAGGATATACAATGGTAATGGGAGTAAATAAGTACCTAAGTGACAGATTTGTGTTTGATTGTGGTGGAAGATTACACTGCTTTCCCAGTACAAGGTAGAGTAAGGCCGCTGCACCAAATTTTTGAGAGATTATGGTATCAGATACTGTAATACTGGGCACCATGTAAGTACGTAAGATCAAAAGATAGAATAGATGGAGTTAGGGACCTATATCTATGTTCAGAACTTAAATAAGTGGCTTAATTTTTCAAAGGAGCCTAAATATGAATGGAAGTATCTAATTTCAGGGTACCTCATTTAGTAAGTTTATTCCTGAAATCTAACGTGTTGGCCCAAGAGGGTTGGTTCTACCTGCTACTCTCACTGAAAAAAGTCACAGCAATAAGGCTGCATTGGTAGGCAGACATCAAAAAAGGATGAACAGGAAAATATTGGTTTGAAGAAATTGTTTAGAAACAGTTAATTTCCATCAGATCCCTTGTAGCGCTGACCAGATCCCCCAAAATGGGGTTATCTGGCACGTAATTCCTCCTGCTCTCAGGTGAGACTTTTCAAAGAAGTGTCCATGTTTGTATTCTTTGTTATAATGTACTCCTTTGTGCTGATTCGTGCTCTTTTCCCTTTATTACATTTTGAACTTTTATAACTGCTCAGTTACACTCACATACTCATCAGCTAAGTGACTCATTGCATATTGCTTAACCCACAATGATGAATATTGATTTTTATATCGTGTTTAGGACAGGGAGCGTTACTTTGCAGAAGTCTTGCTATAAATAAAATGTAGCTGGGGCACCCTTTATCATCATAAACTTCTTATGATTCAATGTTTGACTCACGATTTTCTGCCTCTCAGTTGGCATCACCTTCACGGCCTTTCACACCATACTCTCTCACCACCTACATCTCAGCTTTCTCTTCCTCCTACTCGCCCTCTTGCTCATTATATTCCTTCCAGTCCTCCTCTTACTGCTCCCTTCATCTCCTTCTCCCATTCTCGGCTTTGCTCCTTCTCTCTGTTGCCTCTTATGTTTGGAACAGCTGTTCATCTACCTCTTGAATACCAAATGCCTTCCTGGACTCCTTCAAAGCCCTCTTCAAAACATCCTGCATGAGTCTCTTGAACCTTGATTTTCCCAGGGTTGTTAATAAAATTCTCCCATACCTGACCTGCTTTGTTTTTGTTGATGTAAAATGGTAAGGTTTTCAGGGCATGGCCCTGGTCTTACTTGTTTTGTAAAGCACCATGTATGCTACTGGCACTATACAAATAATATTCTGGCAGATGTCACCAGTGTTGCTATTGCACATAATCTTCTGAGTTCTTTTTCTTAGTGTGCGAGCAAATGTTCGGTCCTGGGAAGACATGCTGTGTTATTCTTAGGGTTTTGTTATGCAAGGTTCTGATCTGTACAGAGGCAGTGGCCCTTGGAAAGGGAGCTTTGGAAGCAGCAGGTGTTCAGAATGTTGCCAAGTTATCCACTGGTGTCAGAACTGATGTCAGAGGAAGGAGTAATAATTAACTAATCTCCCCACTGCTGCTCCCAAATGGATAGGGTCATTAGAAAGATGCCAGGTTTGGGGATTAAAATCTGTGTGTCTCTTATATCCCAAACTTTTTTTAAAGGTGAGTAATAGACCAAACCCCATATATTGTTTGGTTTCATTTGTTGCTTAATTTAATTATGCCAAAAGGCATATAGCATCAAAAACATGTGGATTCCTGCAGTAACAAGCAAACTACTAAAACACTAATTTTGTTATGTGACTAGATTTAGCCTGCCTTAGAATCAGAATTTCTCTCTGGCAGAGCTGGAACAAGGAAATAAAGAAAATTGCAATACTGTTAGGCAGAATAATAGGAGCTATTAGATCTCTGTTTTGAAGACAGACTGGCACTGCTTTTCACAAGCCTGGTTGTGTCTTAACCTCTAGCCCCTGAAGAAAGAAATCTCTCTTTTTACTGAGAATGATTGTCTAGCGGTATCCAGATTCTGAAGAATATAAGCAGCAGGCAACAAATTTAGGGCCCAATGCTGCAAAATTTGCTGTCCACAACAGATATTCTGACATGGAAAGACTAAGGAAGATCAGACTAAGAGCTCAAGGGAGATCAGTAGCTGAGCTAGTGATCATGAGGAAAGAAAGCACTGAGAGGGAACCACTAGGAAGAAGGAAGAGGCATGTATCCTAACTGATAGTTTCAAATTGAGGAAATACTTGCATAGCCTTACTGACCATAATTCTGGCATTGTTTCAGATATTGTTAATATATTGTGATATTTTTCCAAGAAGACGTTTCAATTAAATTCACACAATATTTCCATTGCAATTAGCCATTGTGCCCTCTTCGATACTTAAACTACCCACCAGAATGCCTCTTTCTTTCACAAGGGGACATACTTATTATTTTCTTTCATTTCTTGCTGTTGCAGTTCTTGTGTATAATAAAGCCATCTCCCCAGAGTATTACACTCAACTCTGACCCCATAGCTATTCTTATTTGCATGCTCCCAGGTGTCACTCTTAAAGACATGGTCACACATATTGCATTTATGATGAGTTGTGCTGAACACTATTTAAATTTCTCCTCCATGCTCCATGTTTAGGTCAGACAAGTACTGGGAAAAGCAGAAGGAAAACTTTTTTAAAACTTCATTTGATTTCATGGTATTTATAGACAGTTAATTCATTGTCTGATGAAATTGTGACAACAGAGTTAATTCAACCAACTGACATTCAGGTTGAATTCAGTGAATACATTTGGGGGGAAAAATTAAAAGCAAAATTTTCTGAAATGTCAATTTTGGAAATGTTATCCCACTTTTACACACAAAGAAACTGAGGCATGGAGCCTTGTCAGGTTGAGGTGAAACATGTCCTTGTTACTGTTCCCTTCGTCCTCCTTCTCTTGTTCTATATGGTTGATCACAATCCACTGTTGCATCCTGTTGGAATGTGAGCTCTTGGCATAGTGCCTAGTAAAAGGGGGCATTGGTTTCTTTACTATAATACCTATAACAAAATTGGAGCCACAAAGGAAGCCAATGCAGGCCTTGGAGCACTGGTATAAAGGATCTCTCTGGTCAACCCAGGAATCAAGCAGGCTACTATTGTCACTGATTAAATCTCAGGTGTAAAATATGACCTCCTTTGCTTAGGGGTGGTTGTAGTTCTGCAAGAGAATTCAAGAGAAATCCCCTCTTAGATTCCGTTCTTGGATTCCTACTGTGCTTTGAGGCGGTGGCAGCAGATGGCAGCTTTCATTCATTCTCTCGCAAAACAAAATAAAAGCATTAATAAAAACAATAATAATGTATTTCATCTCTAACATAAGCTGATACATTCCGGGAGAAGATGATCTAATAAGTCTTCCCCAGCTCTAACTTCTAGGATTTTTCCCATCTTTGTCTGTTTTTCTAATAAAGAATAAAAAACGTGTTCCACGCTCTGCAATGGAATAATAGAGAACAGTGTTTGCTGCATGTTTACATAACTTTTTTAACATGGTGCGGCGTAAGTGAACATAAGAACATAAGAATGGCCCTACCGTCAGACCAAAGGTCCATCTAGCCCAGTATCCTGTCTTCCGACAGTGGCCAGTGCCAGGTGCCCCAGAGGGAATGAACAGAACAGGTAATCATCAAGTGATCCATCCACTGTCTCTTATTCCCAGCTTCTGGCAAACAGAGGCTAGGGACACCATTCCTGCCCATCCTGGCTAACAGCCATTAATGGACCTATCCTCCATGAATTTATCTAGTTCTTCTTTGAACCCTTTTATGGTCTTAGCCTTCACAACAACCTCTGGCAAGGAGTTCCACAGATTGACTGTACATTGTATGAAGAAATACTTCCTTTTATTTGTTTTAAACCTGCTGCCTATTAATTTCATAGTTCTTGTGTTATGAGAAGTAGTAAACAACACTTCCTTATCTACTTTCTCTTCATCATTTTATAGACCTCAATCATATCTCCCCTTAGTTGTCTCTTTTCCAAGCTGAAAAGTCCGTCTTATTAATCTCTCCTCATATCGTTCTATACCCCTAATCATTTTTGTTGCCCTTTTCAGAACCTTTTCCAATTCCAGTATATCTTTTTTGAGATAGGGCGACCACATCTGCACACAGTATTCAAGATGTAGGCATACCATAGTTTTATATAGAGGCAACATGATATTTTTTGTCCTATTATCTATCCCTTTCTTAATTATTCCCAGTATTCTGTTGGTTTTTTTGACTGTCGCTGCACATTGAGTGGATGTTTTCAGAAAACTATCCACAATGACTCCAAGATCTTTCTTGAGTGATAACAGCTAATTTAGAACCCATCATTTTATATGTATAGTTGGGATTATGCTTTCCAATGTGCATTACTTTGCATTTATCAACATTAAATTTCATCTGCCATTTTGTTGCCCAGTCACCCAATTTTGAGAGATCCTTTTGTAGCTCTTCGCAGTCTGCCTGGGTCTTAACTATCTTTAGTAATTTTGTATCATTTGCAAATTTTGCCACCTCACTGTTTACCCCTTTTTTCAGATTATTTATGAATATGTTGAATAGGACTGGTCCCAGAACAGACCCCTGGGGGACACCACTATTTACCTCTCTCCATTCTGAGAACTGACCATTTATACCTACCCTTTGTTTCCTATCTTTTAACCAGTTACCAGTCCATGAGAGCTGTGATGTTGCACTCTATATAATATTATGAAAATTTGCTAATGAGTGTGAATATAATGTAACTGGAATATGCTTCATTCAAAAGGTCTCTTGTAAGGTATGATTACAAAGCTTATAATCTACTGAGTGTGGTCATCCTATTTGTATACATGTATCACTCTTGTATCTGAAACTAGAAATATGAAATATAACTCTGAGGTTCTATTGTAGTTATGCAAAGTGTGGGCCATCAATGGTGGTTTGGAATCTTGATGGCTCCCATCAACCAGGACAAATGACTGTGTATGGCTCTGTTTGCTTGCAGGCCTTCCTGTGAGTCAGGCTGGCAGGAATGAGGGCTTGAAGTCTTACAGTGACATGTGATCATGTCACCTGAACTGGAATCCATCTTTAACCTGGTGCTTTTCCATTTAGAAGGAGGGGTGGGAACCCAGAGCGGGACAAAGGATTCCCGCCTCGTGCAAAAGATATATAAGGGGGTGGAACAGAACAATGCAGGAGGCTGCAGTCATGAGAAATCCCCTAGCTACCACCTGAGCTGGAACAAGAGCTGTACCAGGGGGAAGGATTGTGCCCAGAGTAGGAAGGCGTCCAGTCTGTGATAGAAGCTTATTGAAACATCTCTGAGGGTGAGATTTCATCTGTAATCACTTTCTTACTGTATTAGGCTTAGACTTGCGGGTTTTATTTTATTTTGTTTGGTAATTTACTTTGTTCTGTCTGTTATTACTTGGAACCACTTAAATCCTACTTTTTGTATTTAATAAAATCACTTTTTACTTATTAATTAACCCAGAGTACGTATTAATGCCTGGGGGGGAGGGGCAAACAGCTGTGCATATCTCTTTATCAGTGTTATAGAGGGCGAACAATTTATGAATTTACCCTGTATACTCTTTATACAGGGTAAAACGGATTTCTTTGGGGTTTGGACCCCATTGGGAGCTGGGTACCTGAGTGTTGGAGACAGGAGCACTTCTTAAGCTATTTTCAGTTAAGCCTGCAGTTTGTGGGATGTAGTTCAGTCCTGGAGCTGTGTTTGTAGCAGTCAAGCATGTCTGGCACAACCAGGCAGGGTTCTGAAGTCCTAAGCTGCCAGGGAAAACGGGCTCAGGGGTAGTTTCAGCACATCAGTTGGCAGTCCCAAGGGGGTTTCTGTGACCCAACCCATCACAAGAGTACCTTCCCTCCTATCCCATGGCAGCTTACTTTGCATAAGAGCCTTTGGTGAGGGACCTTGTCAAAGGCTTTCTGAAAATCTAAGTACACTATATCCACTGGATCCCCTTGGTCCACATGCTTGTTGACCCCCTCAAAGAATTCTAGTAGATTGGTGAGGCATGATTTCCCTTTACTAAAACCATGTTGACTCTTCCTCAACAAATTATGTTCATCTATATGTCTGACAATATTGTTCTTTATTATAGTTTCAACCAGTTTGCCTGGTACTGAAGTATGACTTACAGGCCTGTAATTGCCGGGATCACCTCTGGAGCCCTTTTTAAAAGCTGGCGTCACATTAGCTATCCTCCAGTCATCTGGAACAGAAGCTGATTTAAATGATAGGTTACAGACTACAGTTAGTAGTTCTGCAATTTCACATTTGAGTTCCTTCAGAACTCTTGAGTGAATACCATCTGGTCATGGTGACTTATTTCTGTTTAATTTATCAATTTATTCCAAAACCTTCTCTAATGATACCTCAATCTAGGACAGTTCCTCAGATCTGTCACCTAAAAAGAATGGTTCAGGTTTGGGAATCTCCCTCACATCCTCAGCCATGAAGACCGATGCAAAGAATTCATTCATAAGCAATGGCCTTATAGTCCTTGAGTGCTCCTTTAGCACCTGATTGTCCAGTGGCCCCACTGGTTGTTTAGCAGGCTTCCTGATTCTGATGTACTTTAAAAAAAAATTGCTATTACTTTTTGAGTCTTGGTCTAACTGTTCCTCAAATTCTTTTTTGGCCTTCCTAATTGTATTTTTATACTTCATTTGCCAGTGTTTATGCTCCTTTCTATTTTCCTCATCAGGATTTAACTTCCACTTTTTAAAGGATGCCTTTTTGCCTCTCACTGCTTCTTTTACTTTGTTGTTTAGCCACGGTGGCTCTTTTTTGGTTCTCTTATTATGTTTTTTAATTTGGGGTATACATTTAAGTTGAGCCTTTATTAAGGTGTCTTTAAAAAGTTTCCACGCAACTTGCAGAGATTTCACTTTTGGCACTGTACTCTTTAATTTCTGTTTAACTAACCTCCTCATTTTTGTGTAGTTCCCCTTTCTGAAATTAAATGCTACAGTGCTGGGCCGCTGTGGTGTTTTTCCTGACACAGAGATATTAAATTTAATTATATTATTGTCACTATTACCAAGCGGTCCAGCTATATTCACCTCTTGGACCAGATCCTGTGCTCCACTTAGGACTAAATTAAGAATTGCCTCTCCTCTGGTGGGTTCCAGGACCAGCTGCTCCAAGAAGCAGTCATTTAAGGTGTTAAGAAACTTTATCTCTGCATCCGGTCTTGAGGTGACATGTACCCAGTCAATATAGGGATAAATGAAATCCCCCATTATTATTATTGAGTTTTTTATTTTAATAGCCTCTCTATTCTCACAGAGCATTTCACAGTCACTATCACCATCCTGGTCAGGTGGTCGGTAATATTTCCCTACTGCTATATTCTTATTATTAGAGCATGGAATTTCTATCCATAGAGATTCTATGGTACAGTTTGATTCATTTAAGATTTTTACTTCATTTGATTCTACGCTTTCTTTCACATATAATGCCACTCCCTCACCCTGACCTGTTCTGTCCTTCCAATATATTTTGTACCCTGGTATTACTGTATCCCATTGATTATCCTCATTCCACCAAGTTTCTGCGATGCCTATTATATCAATATCCTCATTTAATACGAGGCACTCTAGTTCATCCATTTTATTATTTAGACTTCTGGCATTGGTATATAAGCACTTTAAAAACTTGACTCCTTTTAGCTGTCTGCCATCACACAACGTAATTGAATGGGACTCTTTCTTATTTGACTGTTTCTGATCAGACCCTACCTGTATTTTATCATTTTCCATTATCTCGTCCTCACTAGGACATAGAGATTCTCTATTAATAGATCCTCCCCTAAGGGATGTTCGAACCATGTGCTCCTCCACACCTGTTGACTTTCCCCCAGCCCTTAGTTTAAAAACTGCTCTACAACCTTTTTAATGTTAAGTGCCAGCAAGTGTGCAGAATTCCATTGTGGCCAAGGGCAGCATAAAGGGCTGCACTCACAGCAGGTGCGCCTCCTTCTTGCTAGGTCTAGGAATTAGCTTTTACCCTGTATGGCACCCTGTGACAGAGTGTTAGAAGCTACCCATTGAGTCAGCACTCTGATCTCTTCGAGTACATCTACACTACGAGAACTCTCAGCATGGTCCCAGCTGTCCTGGGCCAGCTGACTCAGGCTCACCGGGCTACAAAACTGCAGTGTAGTCAGTTGGGTTCAGGCTGGAGTCCGGGCTCTGAGACCCCATGAGTGGGGAAGGTCTGAGAGTCCAGGCTCCAGCCGGAGCTCAAACATTTACATGATCATTTTTATCCCCGCAGCCCAAGCCCCATGAGCTCAAGTCAGTTGACCCAGGCTGTCAGACTGTGTGCTGTGGGTTTCTTAATTGCCATGTAGACATATCCTGAGTCACCAATAGTTTCCTCTGGAGAAGGCTGATTGGGGATATGTAGCTAATTAGCTGATCAGGCTGGGAGGGCTTACTAACCAATTAGCCATCAGCTGAGGGGTTTGAAAGAAGACACAGGAAGGCAACAAGAGAGAAAACCTGGGCTAGCTGAGCCCAATAAACGCTGAGATCTCAAGAAAGGGAGACCTCTGTTTCTCTCTGGCTCTGTGGGAAAGGTCTAACAGGCAAGAAACACTGTAAATACTTTGCTGTGTAAGACTGTATTGATGAAGGGAATATAAACACAGTTGCCACTTACTGGACAGGGTCTGAGATGTTTCTGGGGCATCAGAGGAGGTGGAAGGAGCCTGCCCCATTGCCCGCACTGTGGTCAGTCTCTCATTGCAACTCACAATGCGCTCTCTTCCTGACTTGGTCTTTTGGTCAGGTCACTATACACTCTCCCCCTCTGCCACTTCTAGGGTATCAAAGTCCCACCAGACAAGCTGTCCAGATGCAGCCTCAGACAGACTTCCAGTCCACTCTAGGTCTTGTGCCACTTCCTAGTGGCTGGTAGGGGAATCTAGTCTCACCCACCACTCCAGGTTCTAGCCTAGGGACCCTATGACTAGCATTCCAGGTCTGCTCAGTCCCAGTGCCTGTTGTTGTTTCCCAGGGCTCCTTCCTACCCCACCTGCCTACCTCCTGGTCTATCACTGGATTTACTTCCACAGCATCCTCTGCTCCTCATGGCTACGTCACTCCTCTTGGCCACTTGCCAGACTCTCTAGTCCAGGAGAAGATCCCAGGGCTTAGTCTTCCATTGGATTTCCTCCTTGTCCCTCACCAACTCCCTTTCCCTCTAGGGACAGATTTCAGGACCCTACCCTTCAGCCATTGCCACTTCCTGGCTTTATAATTCTATCCCATCTCTTCCCCCAGTTGGGCTTCATCTGCAGTTAGGTCTTATCAAGCCCCCGGCTCCTCTCCAGGTGCAGAATATGGTTAATTGCCCCTTGCTGGCCCACATTAAATTGGTCAGGACTTGACGAGGTGAACACCCCATCCCAGGCATTCATACACAGCTCATAAAAAGATCAGCTGTGGCCTTTCAGTAATGTTAGTAACATACATTTCTTGTCATCCTCTGTCTCATAGCATTGTTACATGTGCCATTGTAAAAGTGCCAAGGACTACTTAAGAAATCACCTTGGACTAGATTCCGATACCTTTGTGCTGTGTAGCACTTTCCGCCATGAATAGTCCCATTAACTTCAGTGGGGCTCCTATGGGGGTATGTTACAGTTCACCAGTCAGGGCGCTCAGAATCTGTCCCCGTGTGACCAGCCTAATAATGAGACCAACACAGTCACTTTATTATTTGTGTGGTATGATGTTATTGTTGCTTTGTGTTTAGGGTGGTGCTCAGATGCTAAACAACTATTTAGACTCCTATTCTCAGCTCCAGACCCTTTGCTCAATGGTTGCTGTTGAGCATAACGCTCATTCTGTCGCTGTTATAGCAGCTGGGTTTGCTACCCTTCCCTGTCTTCATCATTGCAATGCAAATCATGTAGTTTCACTGACAAAGCATATGTTGTTGCCTTTTATTAACACGTAAGCATTGAATATGCATGCATATGCTCTATAATTACCAAGCAGTACTTCATATAAAGAAGTCTGAATCTTGCAATGTGCACAAGATGAAAATGGCCTAACACGTTTTTCCTTTTGAGTGCATTCATGGCTCCCTTTCAACATCAATTCCTCCTGATATTAGGAATAAATTGGCAGTCAAGGCTCAATCTGTCTGCCATTGAAATCAAGGACTTCGGCTCAATGCTATTGATTTCAGAATGAAGAAGACAATGTGAAAGCTGATTTTATCATTTTTTGATGGGGAGGGGGGAATCTCAACAAGTTATATACATCAGAAGTTATACTACAGCGATATGACCTTACCTTTTAGTAAAGTAGTAATATTTTTATCCTTCATACTATTACAACTATAGAGTGGACATCTTTTTATTTTTATGGATCTTTTTCTTTTTCAGGGTGGTTGTATTTTATAAAAGGAATGAGAGGAAAGGTGTACAACAAACTACAAATGTGTTTAAGGCCTTGAAGACATTAGGACCTCAGGCTAGTTATCCACTAACCCTGGTCTCCTTGGGGGTGGAGATACTCAGAGTATTATTGTCCATTCTACTATGTAGTATTTTTCTTACCACAGTTAAGTACTGTGGTGATAATAATCACAGAGGACGCAGTGAAGGACAAATACCCCAAGAAATAACACTGCAAGAAGCTTTAAATGACATAACATTACTGTAAATAATGTTGCCCACAACTTCAGCTTCATATTTTTCATGCCAGTAGTTTACAATAATGAAAACAAGAAACTACAAGATGAAAGTGGGATGGAGGCAGATATGCTTTACAATGAGGGGAGTTCCTCCTTCTATAGAGCAGTTGAGAGGTATGATCTGTTGAACCAGTTGTGCAACAAAGAATCATCATACAACCTTAGGGTGACCAGACGTCCCGATTTTATCGGGACCGTCCCGATATTTCCTTGTTTGTCCCGCGTCCCGACCGACGTGCGGTCGGGACAACCGGACAAACAAGGAAATGCCCCGAGCCTCGAGCCCGGAAGTGCTCGCGCCCCCCCCCCCTGCCCCGACCCCGCCCCCTCCTCCCCCGATTGGCTCCCTCCCCGAATCCCCGCCTCTTCCCCGGGCTCACCATTCCCCCTCCCTCCGCAAGTGCTGGAGGGAGGCCCGGGAGACTCAGAGGCAGCGCGGGGCCGGGGTGAGTAAGAGTCCGGCCTGGCCCAGTGCAGGCAGGACTCAGTTGGGTGGTCGGAGAGGAGGGGGGCGACCCGCGGGGCCAGGCGACGGGGGAGGAAGCGGCCACGGCGCTCGGCGGCTCTGGCGCCCCCGAACCCCCCGAGCCGGGGCCTGCAGCAGCGCGTACGCTGGGCCCAGCCCCTGGCTAGGCACGTCTGGGCTGCCCAGCTGGTGCTATCGCGCGGCGGCCCCGGGGCGGAGGCATCGGCAGCCCAGCCCCGTTCGTTCCCCTGCGGGACGGGGGGGCTGGGGCCTGCTGCCCCCACTCCGGGGCCGCCGCGCGATAGCACCAGCTGGGCAGCAGCCCAGACGCTGGCCAGGGGCTGGGCGCAGCGTGCGCGCTGCTGGGTCCCCGCAGCAGGCCCTGGCTCGGGGGGTTCGGGGGCGCCAGAGCCGCCGAGCGCCATGGCCGCTTCCTCCCCCGCGGCAGTGGGAGCTGCAGCAGCGGCTGCTCCCGAGTCCCGCTGCCCGGGGGTGAGAACAGCGACCGCCTGGCCCCGTGGGCCACCCCCCTCCTCTCCCTACCACCCAACTGAGTCCTGCCTGCTCGGGGCCAGGCCGGACTCTCACTACCCCGGCCCCGCGCTTCCCCTGAGTCTCCCGGGCCTCCCTCCAGCGCTTGCGGAGGAAGGTTTTTTTTTTTTTTTTTTTTTTTTTTTTGGCCCCGCCCCCCGCCACGTCACCCCCCCCCGCCACGCCCCCCCACGTCACCCCCCCCCCCGGCGTCCCGATATTTGTCTTTGGTGATCTGGTCACCCTATACAACCTTCCCTAAGCTGCTATGGCCAAGGTTAGTCAAAATACTCCAGAGAATTCAAATCTCATGTGTGAACACTACACTTGAATGTTGTCGCTGGAAATGTTGTAGGGGCAACATCCTCTAAAAACTATTTATTTCTCTCTTAAATACTAAGGGAGATAAGTGAGAGAATGATACTGACTTAATACAATAACTGAACCATTAATCTACTCTCACTTACCACTTCTTTTCCTTACTACTTTTTAAAAAAAAAAAAACCAAGAAAACTAGCAGCAGCAAAGAACATGTTTAAACAGAGGAATCGTGATTGTGCTGCTGTCGCCCTCATTCTTTTTTACTCTATCCCATTTCCTCCTTGCTTTTGGTAACCCTGACTTACTGTATCATGTCTCAAACTTAGAATGGGGCAGGTACACACCTATCTTTATCTTGTAAAAAGCACCTAGCACACTTCAGGCAACTAGAACATAGTAAGTAACAAATGTGAGATGGAAGATATTAGCATATGTGGTGTGACTGTGATTCCTCCCGCAGCAACTTCTGTGACTTCAAGAAAAACAAATGTAACACAGCCCAAGGTGAAAAAAACATTTGTAATGGGAGAACCATGACACACTGATATTTATATGGACATGCTGCTATTCCACAGCAAACTTCTTGAGACCTGATATATGCTAAGGACTGAGATAATGGGACAGTTTCTTAACCGGTATAAATTGGCAGAGCTCCCTTTACTTCAGCGGAGCTCGTCTTTCACTCTAACTGTGTACCCTGACCTATGACTGGTATCCACAATACAGACCCCACCACCACCACAGCAAGCATCCTTGCTGGCAGTAGAGGCCAAGGACTGAATGAGCATGCACAGAAAGCCGCCTTTCCTCTCCTAGAAGTCTGCTTAGGACAGGGTAAGGGCACTGTGACAGAATATACCCATGTACACTACTGTAGTAATCTTTGTACAAAGTGTGCCTTGTGAAGTATCATTTCAAAATTCATAATTTGCTAGTCATTATCCTGGTAAAATATGTGTGGAAACATTGTATGTAAAGTTATAAGATTCTACTGTATGGTGTTACTAAAATATGTTCCAAGGCTGGGGAGTGGCCAAGCCAGTTCCTCAGAGACAAAGGGCAAGCTAGTGCCTCAGCAGGGTGTAAACAAGGTCAATGGGCCATTATCTGTTAAGTGGCTATTCATTGGCAAGTAAAGGGGCCTGGGCAGAAAATCTACATCTTAGCAAGGACACAGCCTGGGGTTCCCATCCACACAGTCTGCCTGTAGCCATAATCCCTGAAGATAGTTCTCAAAGGGGGGAGAGGACTATAAAAAAAGACAGGGGAAACACCCCCAGGGATGCCTCCTCTTCTCTCTCTCTCTCTCTCTCTCTCTCTGTCCATTGATTCATTGCAAAGGAAGCAACCATTATACAGAAGAAGTGGTCCTGGCCTAGAAGTTTGGCCACTAACACTATTGAGAGCATGTGGTGAGAAAAACTTTGCTTTGAATTTAACATAGTTTGTTAAGTTGAACATTAGTTGCATTTTATCTTTATTTCTCTTGTAAACAGTTCTGACCCTTATGCCTCATTATTTGTGTTCACTTAAAATCTATCTCTTTGTAATTAATAAACTTGTTTAATAAGCTTGAACGGAAGTGTCTGGAAACCTCCATTTGGGATAACGGGATTTGTGCATAACATTTCTATTAATAAAATTACGGACTTTATATGAGCTTGTATTATCCAGGAGAGGGCTGGGCAGTATAAGACATACATTTGTGGGGGGAAATTTGGGGCTGGGAGTGTGTGGGGGTCACCCTGCTGTATAAGTCAGGCTGGTAAAAGCCTGGATGTGACTGCCAAGCTACAAGTGCACACAGACATAAATGGGGGTGACTTACATGCTAGAGACTATCTGTGATCAGTCCAAGTGTGGAGGCAACAACAACAAAGCAGTGTAAAGGGCACCCCAGGTTAGAGGGCAGGGGTGACACACCTACTCACTAGTCTAGATTATACCCTGGGTATGTCACAAGCACATAGATCATGGGTGGCCAACCTGAGCCTGAGAAGGAGCCAGAATTTACCAATGTACATTGCCAAAGAGCCACAGTAATACGTCAGCAGCCTCCCATCAGTTCCCCCACCCTGCTCCCAGTGCCTCCCACCCACCAGCAGCCCCACTGATCAGCGCCTCCCCCTCCCTCCCCACACCTCCCGATCAGCTGTTTCCTTGCATGCAGGAGGCTCAGAGGGGGAGGAATGAGGACATAGCAGGCTGGGGGGATGACAGGAAGGGGTGGAGTGGGGTAGGGCCTGTGGCAGAGTCAGGGGTTTAGCAGTGAGCACCTCCCGGCACATTAGAAAGTTGGTGCCTGTAGCTCCAGACCCAGAGTCGGTGCCTATACAAGGAGCCACATATTAACTTCTGAAGAGCCGCATGTGGCTCTGGAGCCACAGATTGGCCACCCCTGACATAGATAAAGCAGCGTGTGTTGCCTTTTTTCCAGGATTGCCAATGTGGCAGCTGTCATAAGTTCTAAACTCAGAGCTGTGCTACAGCGATCCTCAAAATGTTTGAGACTTCATTTTTGCATTTCTCTCCAACTAATCCGCTTCCTTCCCAACTAAAGGCCAATCTTGATTCATCAGAGCCCAGCGTTCACTATATTTAGCTACATTTAACTATTTTTAATTGTCTCCTCTGTAGATGAACTCCACTTTGCCTGCATACAGCCTGTGTATTTTGGCCCAGGTAGGCGAAGTGTGGAGGGTCTGGAAAGGGAATTCCACCTCAATAGCCATGCCAACACTGGGCCAATGAGCAAGGCTACTGCACATCTCCCCACATCCATTGGAGTAACACCCACAGTCCCTCCAAGGCTATTGGAATCTGGGGATCCTCAACACCAGTTAATCAGACAAAAAGTGTCTAAAATTGGGCACTCAAAATTAGTGGACACTGAAAATGTTGGCTTAAGCTTTTATCTATGGGCAAGGAAGCTGAGGCGATCACAGCAATATTACTGACTCAGGATCCTATTCTCAGCAAGCACATTTGAAGCTTATACATAGTGTACCCTCATGGCCATGTGTTAAGATGGCATCGTGCCAGCTCCCAAGGGGATGTGCCAGTTTTAATAGGACATATGGGCTAAGAAAAGACATATTTAGTAGGGCAGCCTGCCTAATGCTGCAAGTACCAAATCTTCTGCCAAAAGTCCCCTTTATAGAAAACTACAGTCCTGTTAACACGTGATCATGCTTCTCAGTGCTTTTGTTCCTAAAGAGTCTACCTACTCTGGGGAGGAAGGGCAGACAAAGGGGTTGTGGCAAAAAAAATAAAAATAAGTGCAGTACCACAGGTGGTTATGAACTCATTTGAAACACATGGGATGATAGAACGTCTGTTACACAAAAACACACCCTTGAGGCATGTTCTGTAAAGGCAGGACCACGGTAAATGATGGCTCTGGGACGAGTTTTTTCATAGAGGAGGCAAGCAGCCGGACCCCCCAAATACACATTATGCATTTTCCCTGAGAAGTGGAAGATCAGCAGGAGATTCGTAATACATACTGACTGGTGAATGATGCCCTTTCAATGTCTTTTCTTTAAAAAACAAAAGAAACAAAAAAGGCTTTGCACCGATCAATTCTGCATCTAATTCGTGCCACCACTCGTGACCTAACTGTATGTGGGTTGGCTAAAGCAAGATCACCACTGTGCGGGGGTTGATTACGATTAATAGATCAGCTGGCTCTCAGTCACAGATGAAACACAAAGGTAAATTGACATAAGGGAAACTTGTATTCATTATGAGACAGAGGCTGGAACCTTTAGCATATCTTTGACAGGCATATATAGAAAACCTATGTATTTTCCTTTAAGGACATCAGCTGCAGTAGTGTAAGCCAGCCTAGTAGGGGTGAAGTGATGTGGGGGAGGTGGAAAGAAGGGAAAGTGTTCACACAGCTCATGTCTAGCTCGTCAGTCATTACGATGTCCTCTGTGTTGGGGCATATTCCATATAGAGTGGGGGGTTGGGAGGGAGAAGGGAAGATTTATCTTCCCGTTTGCAGCAGATAATGGGGGATGGGTGCTTGGGTGGCAAACAAGGGCAGTAGCCAGAGCTGTTCATTAGGCTTTCTGAATCATCCTCTGACAAACTCCACATGCTCATGCAGTATAACCTCTGTGGCCAAAAGCATAGGACTCAGATTTTGTATCGAACGCAAGAGCCTAGTATGGGAGAACTTAAAGGCTGCATAATCCATACTGCAAATTCAATACTTGCTGGGCAACGGCATCAAATAACATCTTCCTTCTAGATACTGAAACACAGCAAATAAAGTGATTATTATGCTGTATTTTATCACACTCAAAAATACGCCTGATACTTTACAGAGAAATACAAATGTGTCCCTGCCTTAAAGAGCTTGCAATCTAAGGCACCAATCCTTCAGTCAGATCAGGGTGAGCGCTGGGCCTATGCAGATGTGACTGCAGGATCAGAGTGTACTTTACACACAATGTGATGAGTGAAGGCAACAACCAGTATGGTGGGGATCAGGTGAAAGGACAATATTATAGTAATAAAATCACATGGTGATTCAATTAAAGCAACTGTACAACTAGATGGGTCCATTCAAAGCTTTTGTGACCAATCCCACCATCAATTCTAGTCTCTGCCTTGATCTTTTGGGTTCTCCTCATGAGTTCACCCACTCTAGCCTCCAGGCAATATTGCTCACTGGGTTTGGACCCGACCTCAGAGGGGGTATATGTTCAGGATACACTTTTTTCCTTTCAATATGTCTGCTTAAAGGTTATGAGGTTCTCTCATCTTTGAGGATTTCTGCATGGAATTATCTGTACAACATTAGTCATAACAAAAACAAGATTTATCGAAAACAGGAAAAAAAATGCAATTCAAGCAAAAGAAACAGTTTGCTTGACGTACCTAGATTTATACTTCTCATGAGCTGAAAGAGATGAGAGAGTCTCAGCTTAGTTACAAACTAAAAAAAAAAAAAAAAAAAAAAGTGAATGGTTTATGACCCTTGAAAGCAATGTTATTTCTCTGACTGCTCAGGTCCTTTTGTCAGCATGGTGTTACTATCGAGCTAGAGTTGTGAATGACTCCTGTCAGGACCCTGGGCTGGAACCCGGTGGAGTAGGGTGGGCCTGGATCCCCGTACCGCTTGCGGCTGCTCCACCCCTGAGGTGCCTGCCTACCCATCTTAGACCAAGATGCCTGTGTTTTAATTATGTATTTTTAGTGGGGCTGTCGATTAATCGCAGTTCACTCACGCGATTAACTCAAAAAAATTAATCGCTTTTAATCGCACTTTTAATTGCACTGTTAAACAATAGAATACCAATTGAAATTTATTAAATATTTTGGATGTTTTTCTACATTTTCATATATATATTGTATTCTGTGTTGTAATTGAAATCAAAGTGTATATTTTGATTACAGATATTTGCACTGTAAAAATGATAAACAGAAGAAATAGTGACAGGTTTCAAAGTAGCAGCCGTGTTAGTCTGTATCCGCAAAATGACCAGGAGTACTTGTGGCACCTTAGAGACTAACAAATTTATTTCAGCATAAGCTTTCGTGGGCTTTTGTTAGTCTCTAAGGTGCCACAAGTACTCCTGTTCTTTTTTCAGAAGAAATAGTATTTTTCAATTCACCTCATACAAATACTGTAGTGCAATCTCTTTGTCCTGAAAGTGCAATTTACAAAGGTAGATTTTTTTTGTTACACAACTGCAGTCAAAAACAAAACGTGAAACTTCAGAGGCTACAAGTCCACTCAGTCCTACTTCTTCTTCAGCCAATCGCTAAGACAAACAAGTTTGTTTACATTTACAGGCGATAATGCTGCCTTCTTCTTATTTACAATGTCACCAGAAAGTGAGAACAAGCATTTGCATGGCACTTTTGTAGCCAGTATTGCAAGATATTTACGTGCCAGATATGCTAAACATGCGTATGCCCCTTCATGCTTCAGCCACCATTCCAGAGGATATGCTTCCATGCTGATGACGCTCGTTAAAAAAATAATGTGTTAATTAAATTTGTGATTGAACTCCTTGGGGGAGAATTGTATGTCCCCCTGTTTTACCCGCATTCTGCCATATATTTCATGTTACGGCAGTCTCGGATGATGACACAGCACATGTTGTTTGTTTTAAGAACACTTTCATTGTAGATTTGACAAAACGCAAAGAAGGTACCAATGTGAGATTTGTAAAGATAACTACTGCACTCCACCCAAGATTTAAGAATCTGACATGCCTTCCAAAATCTGAGAGGGACGAGGTATGGAGCATGCTTTCAGAAGTCTTAAAAGAGCAACACTCCAATGCAGAAATTACAGAACCCGAACCACCAAAAAAGAAAATCAACCTTCAGCTGGTTGCATCTGACTCAGATAATGAAAATGAACATGTGTCGGTCCACATTGCTTTGGATGGTTTTCGAGCAGAACCCGTCATCAACATGGACGCATGTCCCCTGGAATGGTGGTTGAAGCATGCACATCTGGCACATAAATATCTTGCAGCACCAGCTACAACAGTGCCATGAGAACACCTGTTCTCACTTTCAGGTGACATTGTAAACAAGAAGCAGGCAGCATTATCTCCTGCAAATGTAAACAAACTTGTTTGTCTGAGCGATTGGCTGAAGAAGAAGTAGGACTGAGTGGACTTGCAAGCTCTAACATTTTACATTGTTTTATTTTTGAATGCAGTATTTTTGTATATATTTCTATAGTTGAAAGTTCAACTTTCATGATAAAGAGATTGCATTACAGTACTTGTATTAGGTGAATTGAAAAATACTATTTATTTTGTCTTTTTACAGTGCAAACACTTGCAATCAAAAATAAATATGAAGTGAGGACTGTACACTTTGTATTTCGTGTTCTAACTGAAATCAATATATTTGAAAATGTAGAAAATATCCAAAAAATTTTAAATAAATGGTATTCTATTATTGTTTAACAGTGTGATTAATCACACGATTAATCACGCTTAATTTTTTTAATCGTGCGATTAATCGTAATTCATTTTTTTTTATTGCTCGACAGCCCTAATTTTTAGTACTATAACGTGCATTTAAATTACATAAGAACTGGTGGTAATACACTGAACACAGTAATAGAAATGCCTTAATATGTATTATTTGATAGAATTCTTCTGATGCCTTAGGAAAATAATATGCCTTTAACAACTCTGTGTGAAGGATTATTGTTCCCTTTTCAAGCTAACAAAATGAGATTTAAAAAATTAAATATTAATGTTGTATTCAGACTGATAAAAGATCTCAGAGTTAAGGCAGGTACAGATCCTCTGACCTTTGTTCAGATTGCTCTCCTTTGTCTTTTCAGTTATATGAGTCAAGGACAGAATGGTTCTGCCTTACCTTTGAACTTGCAAGGTTTAGTTTACTTTGTATCAGCATTGTAATTAAGCAATAATTGATTACAGTGCATTCCTAGGTGATTATTGCACATCTTTGAATAGTGTTTCAGCAAACACTCAGTGCCTAAAGCCAGTTGGCTAAAATGCAAAAAGTGCAAAACCACTTGGAAGTAATGTACACAGTGTAAAATCTTGTCCCTATGGAAGTCAATGGGAGTTTGCCATTTGTCTTCAGTGGGAGCCAGGATTTCATCCAATGTCCAGAGTATTTTATTATTGCTTGAAATGGAAGTGTCGATACAAATATTGGGTCAGCTCTTTTCTACAATTTAAGTCAGTTGCAAAACACCCATTGACTTAACAGGCGGTAGAATGAAGCACAGGGATAAGACGAAGCCCCTGAAATTACCAGGTAAAACTGAAATGGATAAGAACTCAAGAACAGCCCATTCCGATAATTTCATTTATGTCTGCCATTTTTAAAGCCATTTCACAATGTTGTTGAAAGTAACTAAAGTATAGGTTATGTACAAAATAAATTAAATGCATGGATTTAACTGGATGGCACACAGCATTGCCATAGCTACAAGAGGCATAGCCCCAATCCAAGTATAAGAGAGAGAAATGATCCGTTCCATTGATGTTCTAAATGAATTAAGGTGGGATTTACAAAAGCACCAAGCATTGGCTTAACTCGGCTCCACCGGAAATGGATGGTAAAGCTCCCATTGACTTCAGTGGGAGATGGGTTTGGTCAAAATTGAGCCCTTTTGAAAATCCTGTCTCTAAAGTTTCAAGTGATGCCCGATGCTAAAGCAGCACCTGAGTGATGACAGCAAGAATCACACAACACAAAGCCTTACTAGGAGTTCAAAGAAGGAACAGCCACTGCGAGGGTGCAATAAATGGGGGGGGGGGGAAGGGAGGGGTGTCTATGTGCACACAAAGGGATAAAAGAAAAAACACTTGGTCCAATTTCTCTATTACTATCGTGCTTGTCTTAACACACACACACAAGTAAAATGTTTTGGTTGGTCTCCTGGCCAAACTTGATACCACTCGCTTTTAATACTTTCATTATTTTATGGTGTCCTGGCATGATAAGCCATTCATCCACTGAAGATATTTTTTTACTCTGCCTAGCCAGCAATTTATCTTTTAGTCAAATCATAAGCTCCCCCCGCACACACGCACACACACTACATATATTATCCTGTCCTCCTGCAGAGGGGAGATTTAGGCCAGCATGGAACCAAAATTGTGGGGGTGAGAATTCTTTCCTTCCAGTCCCCTTGAGGAGCTGCATAGCACCCAGGCCAATTACTTGGGCTATGCAATGAGACTGTGAAAGAATGATCTATGTCAGGGTGGAATAACAACAGGTGATTTGACCTGGTGTGATACACAGGTGCAAAGGAGTCATGCTGTTCTTTACAAGCAATTCCTGTCTCCGACCTGACAAACTCACTACAGCTAATATACCACTTTCATGGTATAGATCCATGAAAGGTAACTTGTGAGGTCTCCAGTGAAAGATTGTAACTTATCGGTACTCATAATCATGGTGAGAAGTGTGTACAGGTAATATTTAAGGGGTAACATAACTATATTGAAAATTATGCCCTGGTGGTCTTCGAGCAAAAGTGAGTCACCAAGGAATCATCTGTCTCAGCAATGTCCCATTCAAGTGGGAGGGAGTTGTCACACCTCCCTGGTTAGCCAGGTATGTAATGTGCTGCTCAATCATCTCCCTTTGCACCAACCCAGAAAAGTCAATGGAAAACCATCAAAGACAAACCATAAACATCTAAACCACTTGGAAGTGAAAAGGAAGGACAATACAACAAAGCTACAATACTACAATGCATTGGTGACCTCCCAGAAAACACCATCCTAGCCACCATGGATGTGGAGGCTCTCTACACAAACATCCCACACACAGATGGAATACAAGCTGTCAGGAACAGTATCCCTGATGATGACACAGCACAACTTGTTGCTGAGCTCTGTGACTTTATCCTCACGCACAATTATTTCAAATTTGGTGACAATATATACCTCCAGACCAGTGGCACCACCATGGGCACCCGCATGGCCCCACAATATGCCAACATTTTTATGGCTGACCTGGAACAACGCTTCCTCAGCTCTCGTCCACTCACGCCCCTTCTCTACCTACGCTACATTGATGACATCTTCATCATCTGGACCCATGGGAAGGAGACCCTGGAAGAATTCCACCATGATTTCAACAGCTTCCATCCCACCATCAACCTCAGCCTGGACCAATCTACACAGGAGGTCCACTTCCTAGACACCACAGTACAAATAAGCAATGGTCACGTTAACACCACCCTATACTGAAAACCCACCAACCGCTACGCCTACCTTCATGCCTCCAGCTTCCACCCCGGACACACCACATGATCCATCGTCTACAGCCAAGCGCTGAGGTACAACCGTATCTGCTCCAACTCCTCAGACAGAGACCAACACCTACAAGATCTTCACCAAGCATTCTCAAAACTACGATACCCACACAAGGAAATAAGGAAACAAATCAACAGAGCCAGACGTGTACCCAGAAGCCTCCTTTTACAAGACAAGCCCAAGAAAGAAACCAACAGAACTCCACTGGCCATCACCTACAGTCCTCAGCTTAAACCTCTCCAATGCATCATTAGTGATCTACAACCCATCCTCAACAATGATCCCTTGCTTTCACAGACCTTGGGAGGCAGGCCAGTCCTCACCCACAGACAACCCGCCAACCTTAAGCATATTCTCACCAGCAACTATGCACCGCATCATAACAACTCTAACTCAGGAACCAATCCATGCAACAAACCTCGATGCCAACTCTGCCCACATATCTACACCAGCAACACCATCACAGGACCTAACCAGATCAGCTACAACATCACCGGTTCATTCACCTGCACGTCCACCAATGTAATATATGCCATCATGTGCCAGCAATGCCCCTCTGCTATGTACATTGGCCAAACTGGACAGTCACTATGTAAGAGGATGAATGGACACAAGTCAGATATCAGGAATGGCAATATACAAAAACCTGTAGGAGAACACTTCAACCTCCCTAGCCACACAATAGCAGATTTAAAGGTAGCCATCTTACAGCAAAAATACTTCAGGACCAGACTCCAAAGAGAAACTGCTGAGCTTCAGTTCATTTGCAAATTTGACACCATCAGATCAGGATTAAACAAAGACTGTGAATGGCTTTCCAACTACAGAAGCAGTTTCTCCTCCCTTGGTGTTCACACCTCAACTGCTAGCAGAGGACCTCACCCTCCCTGATTGAACTAACCTTGTTATCTCCATACTGATTTATACCTGCCTCTGGAAATTTCCATTACATGCGTCTGACGAAGTGGGCATTCACCCACGAAATCTTATGCTCCAATACATGTTAGTCTTAAAGGTGCCACAGGACCCTCTGTTGCTTTTTACAGATCCAGACTAACACGGCTACCCCTCTGATACAATACAACAAAGGGATCCCCTGTCTGTGAATAGAGACAAAAGACTGATTCAGTATATCACAAGGTAGACAAAGGTTTCAGAGTTGCAGCCATGGAGAAAGACACTCTGCATCCATTTGCTGAGGACCTTGAAGAGCAGGGGTGCTTCAGGAAAGACTGAGCCCTAGCTCCTTGGGCTGGCAAGTGCTGCAAAAGACTGAACATTGGGGTGAGAATCTACTTTATTAAATAGGAATTAAAAATATCTATAATAAGCTTAGGTCCTAGTTCCCATTTTATAATTTTTAACCATTTTAACCATTTATTTCCATCATTCTATTTTAATCTCTATTCTTTCCTAAATAAATTTTTTTTTGTTTTACTATAAATGAACTCCAGAAGCAGTGGGGTAAGATAGAGCTGGCAAACTGCGGTGCATTGGTACTTTGGGAACAGAAGATCTGGGAGTTCTGTCAGTGATTGGGGCTGGACACTACATGTGGACATTTTTGAAGGGACACTGGGGCTGGAGTGCATATATTACACTGGTCTACAATTTTTGAGAAGTCATCTGCTTCAGAGATAAAATGTGCTATTTATTATGTATTTTGATGTGCTGAATTCAAATATGACAATTAAAACAACTGATTGGCTACTGTTTCTAAAATATTTAAGTTTTTACATTTTATGTCTATGTATATTGTGTAGATAGTAGAGTTTTAATCATAAATTGTAAACCTAGGTTTTTTCACGTGTTTATGGTTGCTTTACATGATAATATTTCACCTGTCATGTTCATGTAACATTTTAAAAATCAGCAAAAGGGTTATATAAATAAAATGTATTATGAAACAAAAGGCAAAAAACTATTATGTACATAGTTTAGTCCTATTCAGTGTCTACTCAGCACTTCTTGGCTTGTCTCTTGTATTCATTAAATGGAGCATCTCTTGTCACTGTCCAGCAATAGTCTGCAAGCATTGATGGGCTCCATTTGCCCTGATAGCGTTTCTCCATTGTTGCAATGTCCTGGTGAAATCGCTCGCCGTGCTCGTCGCTCACTGCTCCGCAGTTCGGGTGGAAAAAAATCTAGATGAGAGTGCAAAAAACGTATCTTTAGTGACATATTGCAACCAAGGCTTTTGTATGCCTTGAGGAGGTTTTCCACCAACAACCTGGAGTTGTCTGCCTTGTTGTTTCCGAGAAAATGTATTGCCACTAACTGGAAGGCTTTCGATGCCGTCTTTTCCTTGCCACGCATTGCATGGTCAAATGCATCATCTCGAAGAAGTTCAGGAATTTGAGGACCAACAAAGACACCTTCCTTTATCTTAGCTTCACTTAAGCTTGGAAATTTTCCACGGAGGTACTTGAAAGCTGCTTGTGTTTTGTCAATGGCCTTGACAAAGTTCTTCATCAGACCCAGCTTGATGTGTAAGGGTGGTAACAAAATCTTCCTTGATTCAACAAGTGGTGGATGCTGAACACTTTTCCTCCCAAGCTCCAATGACTGTCGGAGTGGCCAACCTTTCTTGATGTAGTGGGAATCTCTTGCACGACTATCCCATTCGCAGAGAAAACAGCAGTACTTTGTGTATCCAGTCTGCAGACCAAGCAAGAGAGCAACAACCTTCAAATCGCCACAAAGCTGCCACTGATGTTGGTCATAGTTTATGCACCTCAAAAGTTGTTTCGTGTTGTCATAGGTTTCCTTCATATGGACTGCATGACCAACTGGAATTGATGGCAAAACATTGCCATTATGCAGTAAAACAGCTTTAAGACTCGTCTTCGATGAATCAATGAACAGTCTCCACTCATCTGGATCGTGAACGATGTTGAGGACTGCCATCATACCATCGATGTTGTTGCAGGCTACAAGATCACCTTCCATGAAGAAGAATGGGACAAGATCCTTTTGATGGTCACGGAACATGGGAACCCTAACATCACCTGCCAGAAGATTCCACTGCTGTAGTCTGGAGCCCAACAGCTCTGCCTTACTCTTGGGTAGTTCCAAATCCCTGACAAGGTCATTCAGTTCACCTTGTGTTATGAGGTGTGGTTCAGAGGAGGAGGATGGGAGAAAATGTGGGTCCTGTGACATTGATGGTTCAGGACCAGAAGTTTCATCCTCTTCCTCTTCCTCGTCTGACTCAAGTGAGAATGATTCTGGTGCATCAGGAACTGGCAGTCCTTCTCCGTGGGGTACTGGGCGTATAGCTGATGGAATGTTTGGATAATGCACAGTCCACTTTTTTTTCTTTGACACGCCTTTCCCAACTGGAGGCACCATGCAGAAGTAACAATTGCTGGTATGATCTGTTGGCGCTCGCCAAATCATTGGCACTGCAAAAGGCATAGATTTCCTTTTCCTGTTCAACCACTGGTGAAGATTTGTTGCACAAGTGTTGCAGCATATGTGTGGGGCCCACCTGATCTCCAATTTTGCAGCCAAAATAAAGGTGATAGGCTTTCTTAACCATACTGGTTATACTGTGCTTTTGTGATGCAAAAGTCACTTCACCACAAACATAGCAGAAGTTATCTGCACTGTTCACACAAGTACGAGGCACCTTTGCTCACTTTGGCTAAACAGAAATGTGTCCCTTTGCAAAATCAAACACTGACAAATAAGAGAGCATGACACTGTATGATTTCTAGAACTGATAGAGGGCAATTTGTTCAGCAGAGTGATGTAAGCTTTGTTATGATTGCATCATCCATGACTTCTAGGAATAACATGATGCAATTCATATCATGTATGCCGCAATACCAGCTTCAGCTTGCATCATTCATTGTTTTGCCTAAAAAGCAAGTACTGTCCAAACCCAATCATAGATTTATTCATAGATCCAGTCAAAGATGTATTTTAGTCATTTCTGGTTTAAATTGAGATCCCTTCCCTTTATAACTCACTTATCCTTTGCCATTCCCAAGTCAAGGGTCGTATATACTGACCCAATAGCATATCTTGAAAACTAGAGCCAATCAACAATTTTAAGCATCATTTTCGTTCTCAGTGACCCAGAATTAGTAAAGTTTGACTACATTTATTTCAGAAGCATTTTGGCTGTAGAACAGTGTAGTGGGTGTGACGTTGTGCAGTCTATATGGTTTTATAAAAACTTGATAATAAGTCAATATAATGTAACTGGGATAGTTTTAGAGAAAATACGGTAATAAGTGAATGTAACGTAACTGGGATATGCTTCATGCAAAAGGTCTCTTGTAAGGTATCATTACAAAGCTTATAATCTACTGAGTATGATCATCTGATTTGTATAAATGTACCACTCTTGTATCTAAAACTAGAAATATAAAATGTAACTCTGAGGGCCTATTGTAATTGTGTAAAGTGTGGACCATTAATGATGGTTTGGAATCTTGATGACTCCCATTGTCTGCAGATGGCTGTATTTACCTGTGAGTCTCCCTGTATATGTGTGTGTTGGCAAGTGAGTAATGAAGTCTTGCAGTGACATGTGATCATGTCACCTGAACTGGAATCCATCTTTAACCTGGTGCTTTTCCAGTGAGCGGGGGTGGAAACCCAGAGGGACAAAGGGTTCCCGCCTTATGCAAAAGATATATAAAGGGGTGGAACAGAAGAGAGGGGAGAGGAGCCATCATGAAGAATCCCCTAGCTATCACCTGAGCTGCAACAAGAGCTGTACCAGGGGAAAGAATTGTGCCCAGGCCTGGAAGGTGTCCAGTCTGAGAAAAACTTACTGAAGCATCTCTGAGGGTGAGATTATCTGTATTCAGTTTGATTAGGCATAGATTTGCGCATTTTATTTTATTTTGCTTGTGACTTACTTTGTTCTGTCTGTTACTACTTGGAACCACTTAAATCCTACTGTCTGTATTTAATAAAATCACTGTTTATTTAGTAATTTACTCAGAGTATGCATTAATACCTGGGGGAGCAAACAACTGTGCATACCTCTCTATCAGTGTTATAGAGGGCGAACAATTTATCAGTTTGCCCTGCATAAGCTTTATGCAGGGTAAAACGGATTTATCTGGGTTTAGACCCCATTGGGAGTTGGGCATCTGAGTGCTAAAGACAAGCACACTACTGTGAGCTGTTTTCAGGTAAACTTGCAGCTTTGGGACAAGTGATTCAGACCCTGGATCTGTGTCTGGAGCCAGACGGGAGTGTCTGGCTCAGCAAGACAGGGTGCTGGAGTCCTGAGCGGGCAGGGAAAACAGGAGCAGGGGTAGTCTTTGCACATCTGGTGGCAGCTCCCAAGGGGGTTTCTGTGATCCAACCCGTCACAGTGGGACTCTTTCATTTTTACGTCATTGAAATAATATTTTCTCATCTCCACGTTCATTTCTTGTTGTTTAGATTCTGTCTGACTACCACAAAAAAGCATTTGACATAAATACATAAATACACTCTTGCCACATAGCTGTGCTGTTTCCAAAACTTCCTGGCCCTAGTCCAGCCAAGCACTTCAGTCTACACTTGAAGTGCTTTGTTAAACATGAATGGATGTAAGCATTTGCTTTAGAGTTTTGCAGAGTTAGAGCCCCTGTGACTAACTGGTATATTTTTGTATATTTTATTTAGGTTTATTAAACAAAAATCTATCTGACCATCTGCTGCATTTTTATAGAAGTTGAGATATTACAACATAGGCATATTAGCTAATCTGGTCATCTCAGCCCTGAAATATAATTGAACCAGCCAGGCAAATAAATACATAAATAAATGTGTCCCGACAATCTCAGTCCTGGGATGTTCCCCAAACCCACCCCAAATATGTAGGAAAACAGACAGGCATTGCAGCAAGCCCTCAAGGTCAACAACACATTGGCAGTATCAACATCATATGGGAAATGTTTACTTACATTTCCAAACTGCAAGAGGCTTCACAGTTGTAAAATATTGTTTTAGAGGAAAATCCTGCAAGACAACTGATCTAAATATGAATGCAGTGCTCACTCCTTTCAAGACTCCTGCTTTCAGATGATGTGTGATACTGTGTTGGTGAGTTATGAATACTACAGTGTGCTACTTGAAACACAGTAGTAAAAGATTATTCAAATAACATTGGAAATGTTTGTTTCAATTTATTTCTTGGCTGTATTGCGGCTGGTTTCAACTCTTACATAACAGCTCCTTTCTGGATGAAGCTACTGTGCTCATGCTGTGAAGCCTGTGTCTGTATGACAAACTTTTTTCGGAGATTAGGGGAAAGGAAAGCCAGGCATCATCAGAGGTGCCTGAGAAGGGGTGGGGGGAGGAGAAGGAGGGTGTAAAGGGCCAGCCCCTCAACTTTTGAGAACTTGAAGTCAGTAAGGGCACAATGAGCAGCAGGGTAGGGCGTTGGTCCTTGACCAGAGTTGGCTGGCAGCAAAACCACTGCTCCGCTAGCATGACAGAGGAGCAAGTGGGCTGAATTTGAGTGAGTGGCTTGCTCCCTCACACACACTTTTGCAGACCTTCCAGAGCCCCTGGGCATCAGGGTTCATATTCAGAGGATGTGTAGTCTGGTGTGTTTGTTTAGTACTCATAAGGGAAGGGACGGGTTAGATTTACCTGGTGCTGTGTCCCTTTAAGGATTGAAAGTCTGCTGAGGGAGGTCAAAGGTTGCAGCACCAAAGTTGGCTGTGCTCTAAAAGGACTGAAAAGAAATGGGGCTTGTGCAAACTGTATTTTTTATGCCCTGTTTTATTAAACTCCAGTTTTAAAACTGTGCCTGGTCTGGGAGTGTAACATTTGGTGAGCCATGCAGGAGAGGCAGAGTTTCAATGATGTGACTTTTCTGAGATGAACCTTCCTAGAAGCTGCTGTAGATGGGTTGAGGAAAGCTTACAGGGAAGATTTAATTGTTTACAAGCACTATGGCTGGAAGAGGACCTGGGAGGTCAGAAGACTTTTATACTAGCTAAAGAATAAGTATTTAAGAGAAGTCTGTGACTCTGGACATTTCTGGGACGAGTCACAGCGAAACTGCAGCAAAAAGCCATTTCGCTTTAATCAAATGTCTAAGGCTTGGTCTACACTACCCCCCCTAATTCGAACTAAGGTACGCAACTTCAGCTACGTGAATAACGTAGCTGAAGTTCGAAGTACCTTATTTCGAATTAGTTCAAACTTACCTTGGTCCACACTCGGCAGGCAGGCTCCCCCGTCGACTCCGCGGTACTCCTCTCGGCGAGCTGGAGTACCGCAGTCGACGGCGAGCACTTCCGGGTTCGACTTATCGCGTCCAGACTAGACGCGATAAGTCGAACCCAGAAGTTCGATTTCCAGCCGTCGAACTTGCCGGTAAGTGTAGCCAAGGCCTAAGAAACTACTTAAATGAGCAGGAATATTTGGAAGAGTTATGTTCTTATGAATGGATCACTTATGAAGATCAGGGATTGCCTAAATTGCTGGCATTAAAACATTTTACACTGCATTTATACAGCAAAAGAGGAGCAAAGTGAAACAACCGAAGTAGAAACAATTCAGAAACAGTAGGCTAAAAACTAAAATTTCTTGAAATACAGTTTTTCAGGAAATCATGAAAGAAATTACAAGCCAAACCCCCATGGAAAATCTGTTATCCCACTTCAGAAAACAGAACCAACTTTAAAGAGAGGAACAGGACAGACTGGGAACTCCCCCAAAGTGGAGAGGCTAAGCCAGTGATACTCAGAATGAGGTTTGGGAGCCACAAGTGGCTCTTTAATGTGTCTCCTGCAGATCTTTGAAGCACACGATATTAAAACAATGTGATTTTATTAGTAACCGATCTAAGTTATTAACTAATTGTCTAAGTTATTAGTAACCAAATATAACCAGAGTTATTTGCGAACTGGTCAGCCATTTTGCTATGAGAATAATATATCTAAACATATATAAATGAAACAATAAATTCACACTACTATGGCTCTTTTGACTAATGACTCTTTTGATCACTAATTTGGCTCCTGAACCATTGAGGTCTGAGTATCACTAGCCTAAGCCCAAGAAGTTTGGTTCATCACATTTGGAAGGAGTACATTGAGGCAGAGATCAAGGAAGTTGTGATTGAGGCAGTTTGCCCATGACTGAGCCTCAGGGGTTACGTAGAGGGAAATCTAATCTGAGCCTGCCAAAACTGAGGTGCATTTTAAGCTCCTATTAGCAGGAAAAAGAGGTGCAACTGAACTTCACCAGAAGCTCTCAAGAGTAGCACAAGAGCCAGAAGACACACCTTGGGACTTCCTAGTCTGAGCATCTGATCTGAGACAAAGTATGGTTTGCCTCACAAGAATCTGACTCTGACCTAAGATATGACCCTGTCCTTGTACAAAACATGTTTCTCTATTCAGTCCTGTCAGGACCACAGAATGACAATATTCAGACTGATGCAACCTTATTTAAAAGATAATCAGGGTGCAGATAAGACCTATTTTGAGACGCTGCATACTGCTGTAAGTGATGAGGTAGAGAAACAGCAGAAGAGGGGAAAGAGGCACATACTAAGCCTGTAGCTGGTAATTCTATGCAATTGCCCTAGACAGTGTTTCGCAACCAGTGTTGCCATCAGCCCAAACAGGGGTGCCGCGGGATTTTTGAAGAACTACATATGAACAAAGAAAACCCTTCCCTTGTATTTTAATTAGTGTCTGGACTTTTGCTGTCTGGGGGGAGGCCCCTTTCAAATATTATGCATGCGTCACATTCCATTCCCCAAAGCAAGGTTAAAATAGCAACTATGAGTCCTATGGAGAGGGGGAGGAAAAGGAAGGAAGGGGGGAAAGCCATCTTCTGATTGGCTGTCTGCGTCACTGCCCCGCCTCTGCCGGGGCAGAGCAACCAACCAACCACAGCTCAATCTCCCTCTCCTCCCCCAACTCCTACTGTAAGCAATGGGTCAGCTCCTCTGCCCCTCCACCTCCCTCCTGCAGCCACTGGCTGGGGGAAGAGCCCCTAGACCCGCTCCCCCGCAAGTCTGGAAGAGGAGCAGGGACCCTGCTGCAAGCCCCCAGGATGGGGTGAGGAAGCTATGTGGACTGAACTGGTGTGAAGTGGGGGCTGGGTGGGAGCGGGGGAGCTGAGGTGGCAGAACTGGATGGGACTGGGGCAGAACTGGGGTCTTGATGTGAATGTGTGAGTCAACTGAAAATACTTATCACAGTCTGTACAATAAAATTAATGATGTTAGACTCTAACATTAACTTTATTGTATAGACTGAGAGTGGCAAGGGTGGTAAACAGCTTAAACTGAAGCGATAAGAGGGCATGTTCATCTGGAGACATATGGTGGTGTGCCTCAAAATAATTAAAGGTATCTTTGGTCATGGCAGACAAAAAGTTGGAAATCGCTGCCCTATACAGAGCATGGGTTAAAAGCAAAGCAGCATCTACCTCTTCCCAAGAAAAAAGAAGTATCCAAAGGCGATTCACTAATGAATGAGATACGGATACTAAAGGCCAGTATTGACTGATTACGTCAATGGTGTGAATGCCCAAGTTAACATATTAAAGCAAGCTGTCCAGGCATGTGACAAAAGAACTGATAATGGTATGAGCAGACAGGCAACCCCAGAGAAGAGGAAGTGCTAGCAGCAAGCAATCTGGCAGAAGTAGTACTTGTGACCACTTGTGGCACCTTAGAGACTAACAAATTTATTAGAGCATAAGCTTTCGTGGACTACAGCCCACTTCTTCGGATGCATATAGAATGGAACATATATTGAGGAGATATATATACACACATACAGAGAGCATAAACAGGTGGGAGTTGTCTTACCAACTCTGAGAGGCCAATTAATTAAGAGAAAAAAAAACTTTTGAAGTGATAATCAAGATAGCCCAGTACAGACAGTTTGATAAGAAGTGTGAGCATACTTACAAGGGGAGATAGAATCAATGTTTGTAATGGCTCAGCCATTCCCAGTCCTTATTCAAACCGGAGTTGATTGTGTCTAGTTTGCATATCAATTCTAGCTCAGCAGTCTCTCGTTGGAGTCTGTTTTTGAAGTTTTTCTGTTGTAATATAGCCACCCGCAGGTCTGTCACTGAATGACCAGACAGGTTAAAGTGTTCTCCCACTGGTTTTTGAGTATTTTGATTCCTGATGTCAGATTTGTGTCCATTAATTCTTTTGCGTAGAGACTGTCCGGTTTGGCCAATGTACATGGCAGAGGGGCATTGCTGGCACATGATGGCATATATCACATTGGTAGATGTGCAGGTGAACGAGCCCCTGATGGTATGGCTGATGTGATTAGGTCCTATGATGATGTCACTTGAATAGATATGTGGACAGAGTTGGCATCGGGGTTTGTTACAAGGATAGGTTCCTGGGTTAGTGGTTTTGTTCAGTGATGTGTGGTTGCTGGTGAGTATTTGCTTTAGGTTGGGGGGTTGTGTGTAAGCGAGGACAGGTCTGTCTCCCAAGATCTGTGAGAGTAAAGGATCATCTTTCAGGATAGGTTGTAGATCTCTGATGATGCGCTGGAGAGGTTTTAGTTGGGGGCTGAAGGTGACAGCTAGTGGTGTTCTGTTATTTTCTTTGTTGGGCCTGTCTTGTAGGAGGTGACTTCTGGGTACTCGTCTGGCTCTGTCAATCTGTTTTTTCACTTCAGCAGGTGGGTATTGTAGTTTTAAGAATGCTTGATAGAGATCTTGTAGGTGCTTGTCTCTATCCGAGGGATTGGAGCAAATGTGGTTATATCTTAGAGCTTGGCTGTAGACAATGGATCGTGTGGTGTGTCTTGGATGGAAGCTGGAGGCATGTAGGTAAGTGTAGCGGTCAGTAGGTTTCCGGTATAGGGTGGTATTTATGTGACCATCGCTTATTAGCACAGTAGTGTCCAGGAAATGGACCGCTTGTGTGGATTGATCTAGGCTGAGGTTGATGGTGGGATGGAAATTATTGAAATCATGGTGAAATTCCTCAAGGGCTTCTTTTCCATGGGTCCAGATGATGAAGATGTCATCAATGTAGCGCAAGTAGAGTAGGGGCGTTAGGGGACGAGAGCTAAGGAAGCGTTGTTCTAAGTCAGCCATAAAAATGTTGGCATATTGTGGGGCCATGCGGGTACCCATAGCAGTGCCGCTGACTTGAAGGTATATATTGTCCCCAAATGTGAAATAGTTGTGGGTGAGGACAAAATCACAAAGTTCAGCCACCAGGTTAGCTGTGACATTATCAGGGATACTGTTCCTGATAGCTTGTAGTCCATCTTTGTGTGGAATATTGGTGTAGAGGGCTTCTACGTCCATAGTGGCCAGGATGGTGTTTTCTGGAAGATCACCAATGGATTGTAGTTTCCTCAGGAAGTCAGTGGTGTCTCGAAGATAGCTGGGAGTGCTGGTAGCGTAGGGTCTGAGGAGAGAGTCTACATAACCAGACAAGCCTGATGTTAGGGTGCCAATGCCTGAGATGATGGGGCGTCCAGGATATCCAGGTTTATGGATCTTGGGTAGCAAATAGAATACCCCTGGTCGGGGTTCTAGGCATGTGTCTGTACAGATTTATTCCTGTGCTTTGTCAGGGAGTTTTTTTAGCAGATGGTGTAGTTTCTTTAGGTAATCCTCAGTGGGATCAGAGGATAATGGCCTGTAGAATGTGGTGTTAGAGAGCTGTCTAGCAGCCTCTTGGTCATATTCCAATTTATTCATGATGACGACAGCACCTCCTTTGTCAGCCTTTTTGATTATGATGTCAGGGTTGTTTCTGAGGCTGTAGATGGCGTTGTGTTCAGCATTGCTGAGGTTATGTGGCAAGTGATCTTGCTTTTCCACAATTTCAGCCTTTGCACGGTGACGGAAGCAATCTATGTAGAAATCTAGTCTGTTGTTTCGACCGTCCGGAGGAGTCCACGCAGAATCCCTTTTTTTGTAGTGCTGGTAGGGAGGATTCTGTGGGTTAGTATGCTGTTCAGAGGTATGTTGGAAATATTCTTTGAGTCGGAGACGTCGAAAGTAGGATTCTAGGTCACCGCAGAACTTAGGGTTACCATATGTCCGGATTTTCCCGGACATGTCCGGCTTTTTGGGACTCAAATCCCCATCCGGGGGGAAATCCCAAAAAGCCGAACATGTCCGGGAAAATCCGGCGCCGCTGGGCCGGGGGCTGGCCCGGGGCCGGCCCGGGGCCGGCGGTGCTGGGCGGCCGGGGGGTGCGCCGGGCCGCCGGGGGCCGGCGGTGCCGGGCGGCCGGGGGGTGCGCTGGGCCGCTGGGGGCCGGCGGTGCCGGGCGGTGCGCCGGGCCGCCGGGGGCCGGCGGTGCTGGGCCCCCGGGGGTGCGCCGGGCGGCCGGGGGGTGCGCCGGGCCGCCGGGGACCGGCAGTGCCGGGCGGTGCACCGAGCCGCCGGGGGCCGGCGGTGCTGGGCGGGCCGGGGGTGCTCGGCCGGGGACCCGGGGGCCGGGCCGGGGGTGCTTGGCCGGGGGCCCGGGGGCCGGCAGTGCTGAGCGGGCCGGGGGTGGTCGGCCGGGGCCGGCACCCCAGGGCCCGAATCGACCCAGGCTTGAGCCGCCGGGGGGGCCAGCCTGGGCCGCGCCTCCTCCCCCCACACTCCCCCTTACCTGCTTCAGGCTTCCCGCGAATCAAATGTTCGCGGGAAGCAGGGGAGGGGGAGGAGACTTTGGGGAAGGGGCGGAGTTGGGGCGGGGGGCGGGGGTGGGGCGGGGGCGGGGCCCCGTGGAGTGTCCTCCATTTGGAGGCACAAAATATGGTAACCCTAGCAGAACTGTATCATATTCATGGGTCTGGAGGGACAAAAGGAGAGGCCCCGAGATAGGACAGACTCTTCTGCTGACACGATCCATTGTCTACAGCCAAGCTCTAAGATATAACCGCATTTGCTCCAATCCCTCGGATAGAGACAAGCACCTACAAGATCTCTATCAAGCATTCTTAAAACTACAATACCCACCTGCTGAAGTGAAAAAACAGATTGACAGAGCCAGACGAGTACCCAGAAGTCACCTCCTACAAGACAGGCCCAACAAAGAAAATAACAGAACACCACTAGCTGTCACCTTCAGCCCCCAACTAAAACCTCTCCAGCGCATCATCAGAGATCTACAACCTATCCTGAAAGATGATCCTTTACTCTCACAGATCTTGGGAGACAGACCTGTCCTCGCTTACACACAACCCCCCAACCTAAAGCAAATACTCACCAGCAACCACACATCACTGAACAAAACCACTAACCCAGGAACCTATCCTTGTAACAAACCCCGATGCCAACTCTGTCCACATATCTATTCAAGTGACATCATCATAGGACCTAATCACATCAGCCATACCATCAGGGGCTCGTTCACCTGCACATCTACCAATGTGATATATGCCATCATGTGCCAGCAATGCCCCTCTGCCATGTACATTGGCCAAACCGGACAGTCTCTACGCAAAAGAATTAATGGACACAAATCTGACATCAGGAATCAAAATACTCAAAAACCAGTGGGAGAACACTTTAACCTGTCTGGTCATTCAGTGACAGACCTGCGGGTGGCTATATTACAACAGAAAAACTTCAAAAACAGACTCCAACGAGAGACTGCTGAGCTAGAATTGATATGCAAACTAGACACAATCAACTCCGGTTTGAATAAGGACTGGGAATGGCTGAGCCATTACAAACATTGATTCTATCTCCCCTTGTAAGTATGCTCACACTTCTTATCAAACTGTCTGTACTGGGCTATCTTGATTATCACTTCAAAAGTTTTTTTTTCTCTTAATTAATTGGCCTCTCAGAGTTGGTAAGACAACTCCCACCTGTTTATGCTCTCTGTATGTGTGTATATATATCTCCTCAATATATGTTCCATTCTATATGCATCCGAAGAAGTGGGCTGTAGTCCACGAAAGCTTATGCTCTAATAAATTTGTTAAATTTGACTGGGCCCTGTGAACACTAGTGTAATGCAAATATTAAGTAAATACCTAATTGCTTAAATAGGTGTAAAGAAATCGAAGATGGTTTAATTTACAAACCAAGAGACAGGAAGAAGGTGAAAAAATCTGAATTAATTGGTGGGAGCTAATTTAACATACCCATCTTACAGTCTCCTTGCCAGTGGCTGGTTGTGCTTAGTCGTTGGAGCAGGAGTTAGGCCCAGTAGCTGGAGTGGGAGTTGGTAGTCAGAAATTGGAATCCAGGGTTAGAACCACAGTCGGAGGCCAGAGCCAGAGCCAGAAGGACAGAATTGGAGCCAAGGGTCAGAACCAGGCATGAGGCAAGACAGGCCCAAGGCAGGAGAAGGTCTGGAACGAGGCAGGAGCAGGAGCTATCGCAGCCATGGGCAAATGATGTGAGCTGCTGCTGGACTGCTGCTGCTGGTATTGAGAGCCAGTCTGCTGACTCTTATAGCCAGTCAGGCACCCCTACTATAGGTCAGCTGCACTTGTTAGGTTGCCTGGAGACTGGCTGTGCTGCAGGCCCTGATTTCTGACAGCACCCCTCCATTGAGGGCACCTCCCATGGGCTTTGGGGCACTTCCAGTGGAACTCTCACAATAGAGCTAGGGTGTGGATGTTCTTTACTGTTTCCCAAGACTGGTCATCTGGACTGAAACCTTCTCCTAGCTCGTCGAGATCTGAGGATTTGGTGGACCAAGTAATCCTCCTGTCTATGAACTGTTATGGGTGGTGATGTGTTGGAGCGGTCTGGACATGGGTTCTCAGTGTAGGGCTTTAAAAAAGTGAGATGTAGAAGACAGAGTGGATCTTCAAGGGCTAGGGAAGTGATAACCTGAAGGCCACTGGGTTCACCTGTTCTATAATCTTGAAGAGGCCCAGGTATGGGTAGTCTAGCTTGGCAGATGGATGGTTTGATTTAAGGTTATAGACAGAGAGCCAAACTTTCTCCCCTATGATCTGATTATGGGCAGCCTGATGATCTTGGTACACATGGTGTTATAGGCTTCTTTGACAGACTGCAAGTATTCTTTGAGCTCCCGGTGCACCCAGCATAGGTGGGTAGTCAGTACTGGGGAATATATGGGTAAGTCTGGGTGGAAGTGAGCGTGAAAGCCATAATTTGCAAAGAATGGGCTATGTTGGGTCAAGGCATCGATTGCATTGTTAATGTGAATTCATTGTAGCACAACAAGGGAAGTCAGTCATCCTGGTGGTAACTCAAAAAGCAGTGAAGATACTGCTCCAAGATTTGATTGGCCTTCTCTGTTTGTCCATTAGTCTGCCAGTGATATGTGGCTGAGATGAGGGTCTCAATGACAAGGAGTCTGAGAAATTTCTGCCAGTATTGGGACATGAACTGGAGACCCCGGTCTGATGCAATGGCTGTTGGGAACCTGTGGTAGTGGAAGACATTTTCCAGGAAGAATTGAGCCATCTCTTGTGTGGTAGAAACAGAACAGCACAGGATGAAGGGCACCATCTTGGTTAGGAAGTCAACAACAACCAGGATTACAGGGTATCTTTGGGACCATGGCAGTTCTACAACAAAATCTATTGATATAGTAGACCAAGGCTTCAGCAACATGGGCAGATGCTGGAGGAGACATAGAGGGTCTGATTGTGGGTTCTTGGTATGGACACTCACACAAACACATTCCAGAAGGTGGTACCAGAACACCCCGATACCAAGTATGGTACAAACACACTCCCTGGAGATAATACAAGGACACACTGACCTCCTCTTAAAGATAAGGTCAGATGACAACGTGATGCCAAGAGATGTTTTGATCGAACCAACAGGTATAAGGTAAAGGGTGGTAACTAACCATGTCAGAGGGGCAATGCGTAACTTGTTTGTATAGGTGTCTAAAGAGGGGTCTCAGAGGGAGTGTCTTTGGAAATCAGGCCTTAGAGCTGCTCCCAAAAAACATGTGTTATGCCAACCTACACTCTTTGAGCTTAATTCTCCTTTCACTTTCTTTTTTTTACACCAGTGTAATTCAATTGACTTTAATGGAGTTACTGCTGATTTGCACCAGGGCAAATGAGAATAGAATCATGATCTCTTAGCCTTCTATATCAGCAGGAGAAAAAAAATTTTTGTAGTGATAATCAGGATGGCCCATTTCAAATAAAGACTGGGAGTGGATGGGTCATTACACAAAGTAAAAACTATTTCCCCGTGCTAATTTTCCCCCTACTGTTACTCACACCTTCTTGTCAACTGTTTGAAATGGGCCATTCTGATTATCACTCCAAAAGTTTTTTTCCTCCTGCTGATAATAGCCCACCTTAATTAATTAGTCTTGTTAAAGTTGGTATGGCAACACCCATTTTTTTCATGTTCTCTGTGTAGATATATCTCCAACTGTATTTTCCACTGCATGCATCCGATGAAGTGGGTTTTAGCCCACGAAAGCTTATGCTCAAATAAATTTGTTAGTCTCTAAGGTGCCACAAGTACTCCTCATTCTTTTTGCTGATACAGACTAACACGGCAACCACTCTGAAACCTCCACAATAGTTATGGCTGGTGGAATGAAGAAAGTGACTCTTTCAATTTGGTTTGTTGGATCATCTAAAATTGAATCCTTATTGAATATTAAGAAAAGCAGAATTACAACCATAATACCTAAAATATGCACAGCTATATTATAAGCATGGAAGAGATCTATGAAATATCACTGTGATCCATCACAATATGAAAACTACTCCATTAGGTAGAAATGAGCTAAAGTTGTGATCCAAAGAGATATTCAGTGGGATTGTCTTACTCCTTCAAATTCTTTGTCAAAATCCAACCTTTCTCTCAAACACTCATCTTTTCTTCAGCTGTATGTAAACTCAAAATCTTGTCTTTTTCTACCAACAGAAGCTGGTCCAATAAAAGACATTACTTCTTCCACATTGAATCTCTAACCTCCTGGTACAAACACAGCTACAACAATACTGCAAACATTAAAGATCGTGTCTTTATTCTCTTTAAAAGCACCATGCACACTATTGCACTAGATAAAAATGTTAAATAATCATCATCATCCAAATAAACAAGCAGACTCTAGTATTTTTAAATAAAGCAAGAGGGGATAGAACATCACTGAATAGACTGAACCACTGCAAAATCTCAGCTTTTTCTATTATTTGTGCTCATAATTTGTTTCCCCTGCTGAAGTCAATAGTACCAGCTGTCACTGAAATATCAGAAAATGCTACCAAGAAGCCCATTTTAACATGCCAATATATATGCTTAAATTTACATTGTAAATCCCTATTACTTTTAATCATGCCTTGTCAGTGGACTCATTCAAAGAAAAGATAAATAACCCATGATCTTCACAAAACACAGATGGCTTTGGTTTTATAGACTTGATTTGAGCAATATTAATAGAGCCACAGCCTAGGCAGAAAATGTACTTTGGGAAATCAGTGGGCTGTTTCATCGGCTTACCAAACAGCCTTATGATGATGAACTGTTGCTGGGGCCTTTTGGACATTAACATACCAACAAATATTCTATTTGCCAGGAGTTTGCAAATTCCCAGCAACAGTTTATTATTATAACCTCCCATCAAATGGAAAAGTATAAGACAGAAGTTCCCAGCAACAGGTTATCGTTACAAAAGCCATTATGTGTGTCAGTGCATCAACGTTATGATTCAGATCCTCAGCTGGGGTAAATCCAGGTCACTCCTTTGATTTAAATAGAAAGTGGATCATTATGCCAAGAATCCCAATTTACTGCTCTGAAGTAAACTGTTTATTTTTTTTTCCTGCTGATAGATTTTCACTTTTTGATCTGACTACCTTTGACAGGGTGGCAACATCTAGGAATCTACATAGGAATACAAGGCTTTTCTCTTGAGTCATCCTGTTGTCAGTGATCTTTGCTGATTTATGGGGACAGGTGGATTGTGTTAACTGCGTAGACTGCGTAGACTTTTTGTCCTTCATCAGTTGAGACTGAGCTGATCACAACACGTCTTCCAATCTTCTCTCGCTCTGGCCATCCTTCGCCATGCCTGTCCATATCTCCTTGTTAGGAAATCATCCCACCTCTTTTTTCAAAATTATTGAAAGTTTTCAATTTTTGCAATGTTTCTATGACATCATTTAATATGTGTATTGAAGTTTCATCAATTTTAATATACATCATTTTTCAAAATATTAAAATGTTTGTTTACTGAAAACCTGGTTTTCAATAGGAAAACCTAGTTTGGGGCAAACAACATTTGATTTTAAAATGATTTCAATGATTTTTTAAATATTTTTTCATTATATTTCCATTAACATTTAATAAACATACAGAAATATCGTCAATTTCAAGCCCTGTGAAACAATCATTTTGATTTTTTTTTTAAATTGTGAAATAGTTTCCCCATTTTTGACTACTTCTAAGCTCAGTGTTTTTATTGGGACTGAAATGATCATTTAAGGGTTACACCTCCAAACAGTATCTAGCTGAATTTTGGTCAAAATTCTGTTATTTATCTTCGAATGAATAATTTTCAAATGTTATGTCTTTGAAGCCAAATACTAGAAGATGGTGCCACTCTTTTGGTATCTGCAGCAAGGCTGGATTGGCTGCTGTTTCTTGGGGCACTTCTTGGGGCACCCAGGGCTGTGAGTCACCTTCTTGCCACCTGCGTCCAGCAAAAGGGAATCTTGCCTGTGCCAGCTGGGTGTTAGCTCCTTAATCCAACCAGCCTGTCAGCCTCTCAAGCACTCTCCTCTGGGCTACATCAGCCCTGTCTTTGTCCTGCAGGTTGATAACACTGCTCTACAGTAGGGTGACCAGATAGCAAGTGTAAAAAATCAGGACGGGGGTGAGGGGTAATAGGTGCCTATATAAGAAAAAGCCCCCAAAATCGGGACTGTCCCTATAAAATCAGGACATCTGGTCACCCTGCTCTACAGCCAAAATGCTTCTGAAATAAATGTAGTCAAACTTTACTAATTCTGGGTCACTGAGAACGAAAATGATGCTTAAAACTGTTGATTGGCTCTGGTTTTCAAGATATGCTATTGGGTCAGTATATACGACCCTTGACTTGGGAATGGCAAAGGATAAGTGAGTTATAAAGGGAAGAGATCTCAATTTAAACCAGAAATGACTAAAATACATCTTTGACTGGATCTATGAATAAATCTATGACTGGGTTTGGACAGAACTTGCTTTTTAGGCAAAACAATGAATGATGCAATCTGAAGCTGGTATTGCGGCATACATGATATGAATTGCATCGTGTTATTCCTAGAAGTCAGGGATGATGCAATCATAACGAAGCTTACATCACTCTGCTGAACAAATTGCCCTCTATCAGCTCTAGAAATCATACAGTGTCATGCTCTCTTATTTGTCAGTGTTTGATTTTGCAAAGGGACACATTTCTGTTTAGCCAAAGTGAGCAGAGATGCCTCGTACTTGTGTGAACAGTGCAGATAACTTCTGTTATGTTTGTGGTGAAGTGACTTTTGCATCACAAAAGCGCAGTATAACCACTATGGTTAAGAAAGCCTATCACCTTTATTTTGGCTGCAAAATTGGAGATCAGGACAAGAGGTGGGCCCCACACATATGCTGCAACACTTGTGCAACAAATCTTCGCCAGTGGTTGAACAGGAAAAGGAAATCTATGCCTTTTGCAGTGCCAATGATTTGGCGAGCGCCAACAGATCATACCAGCAATTGTTACTTCTGCATGGTGCCTCCAGTTGGGAAAGGCGTGTCAAAGAAAAAAAAGTGGACTGTGCATTATCCAAACATTCCATCAGCTATACGCCCAGTACCCCACAGAGAAGGACTGCCGGTTCCTGATGCACCAGAATCATTCTCACTTGAGTCAGACGAGGAAGAAGAAGAGGATGAAACTTCTGGTCCTGACCCATCAATGTCACAGGACGCACATTTTCTCCCATCCTCCTCCTCTGAACCACACCTCATAACACAAGGTGAACTGAATGACCTTGTCAGGGATTTGGAACTACCCAAGAGTAAGGCAGAGCTGTTGGGCTCCAGACTACAGCAGTGGAATCTCCTGGCAGGTGATGTTAGGGTTTCCATGTTCCGTGATCATCAAAAGGATCTTGTCCCATTCTTCTTCATGGAAGGTGATCTTGTAGCCTGCAACAACATCAATGGTGTGATGGCAGCCCTCAACATCGTTCACGATCCAGATGAGTGGAGACTGTTCATTGATTCATCGAAGACGAGTCTTAAAGCTGTTTTACTGCATAATGGCAATGTTTTACCATCAATTCCAGGTGGTCATGCAGTCCATATGAAGGAAACCTATGACAACATGAAACAACTTTTGAGGTGCATAAACTATGACCAACATCAGTGGCAGCTTTGTGGCAATTTGAAGGTTGTTACTCTCTTACTTGGTCTGCAGACTGGATACACAAAGTACTGCTGTTTTCTCTGCGAATGGGATAGTCGTGCAAGAGATTCCCACTACATCAAGAAAGATTGGCCACTCCGACAGTCATTGGAGCCTGGGAGGAAAAGTGTTCAGCATTCACCACTTGTTGAATCAGGGAAGATTTTGTTACCACCCTTACACATCAAGCTGGGTCTGATGAACTTTGTCAAGGCCATTGACAAAACACAAGCAGCTTTCAAGTACCTCCGTGGAAAATTTCCAAGCTTAAGTGAAGCTAAGGTAAAGGAAGGTGTCTTTGTTGGTCCTCAAATTCCTGAACTTCTTCGAGATGATGCATTTGACCATGCACTGCGTGCCAAGGAAAAGACGGCATTGAAAGCCTTCCAATTAGTGGCAATAAATTTTCTCGGAAACAACAAGGCAGACAACTACTGATTGTTGGTGGAAAACCTCCTCAAGGCATACAAAAGCCTTGGTTGCAACATGTCACTAAAGATACATTTTTTGCACTCTCATCTAGATTTTTTTCCACCCGAACTGCGGAGCAGTGAGCGACGAGCACGGCGAGCGATTTCACCAGGACATTGCAACAATGGAGAAACGCTATCAGGGCAAATGGAGCCCATCAATGCTTGCAGACTATTGCTGGACAGTGACAAGAGATGCTCCATTTAATGAATACAAGAGACAAGCCAAGAAGCGCCGAGTAGACGCTGAATAGGACTAAACTATGTACATAATAGTTTTTTGCCTTTTGTTTCATAATAAATTTTATTTATATAATCCCTTTGCTGATTTTTAAAGTGTTACATGAACATGACAGGTGAAATATTATCATGTAAAGCAACCATAAACACATGAAAAGACCTAGGTTTACAATTTATGATTAAAACTCTACTATCTACACAATATACATAGACATAAAATGTAAAAACTTAAATATCTTAGAAACAGTAGCCAATCTGTTGTTTGAATTGTCATATTTGAATTCAGCATATCAAAATACATAATAAATAGCATATTTTATCTCTGAAGCAGACGACTTCTCAAAAATTGTAGACCAGTGTTAGTAGTAGTATTACCATAGTACCTAGGCGTCCCAGTTATGGACCTGGACCCAATTGTGCTACAAATGCAGAACCAAAAGACTGTCCCTGCCCCAAAGAGCTGAAAATCTATGCCTTTCACTTGTACTGTTTGAGTTATTAAATGGTTGGATGTTTTAGCTTTTTTATAAAGCAAAATACACTTCACTGAAATCTATTGAATGCGTATTTTAAATAATTGTGTCTCTATTCAACAGTGAAAGTGAGATCAGGGAGATATGTTCTGCTAGTGACCTACAAACATTTTGTATACACAGAAAGTAGAGCTTCTGAAATAAACAGGAATGAAAAGCAGAATCACAGTGACTAAAAAGAAAGCTAAAAGGTCCACTCGATGAAATCTGATACAACTGTGTCAGGATCAAAGAACATTAAAAGATCCTCTCATAAGATTTTCTCATAAAATTTTTCACTAAAAGACAAACTTGTATTTAAAATTGTTGCATTTTAGTTTGGTTTGTTTTATTTTTAAATTATAAGATTAAAATCTGCCATGGAACCACTATTCTAAATGCTAGTTTTCGTGGCTCCAGTCTTTTATCCTATAAAAAACCAAAGGGCAGATCCTTAGCAGATGTAAATTGCCATAGCTCCACTCACTCTGCTGTGGATCCGTCCTTGTGCACATAACGTACCGTTTATCAGAAGACCAAGAAGGTCTGTTATAGTGGAAGTGATAGTGTAGTAGTTGCTAGATGGACAGGTGTGGCCAAACTGAAATGATGGGAAAAAAGAACACCTTCCTGGTAGATGTCAGCCACCGTCTGAGAGAACTGAGGGGAGAACTTCATGCCCTCACTTACTAGAAGGCTTAGGACCCCTAATAATCCTAAGAGGGGCTCCCATAGTTGTCAGAGGGGATTGCTGGTTTAGTGCTTTGCCCACATCAAGCTAATCTAGTTTATCTATCTAAACTAGGGATTTACACTGTGCATCATCATGTTATTGGATGGCCTTGCCATTCTAAAAGTAAACATCTCTTCTCTTTTTACAAACAAATCTTTGAAATTTCCTCTTCAACCCCCATTCAACAAGGCTGTAGATTTCTTTTTTTGTTTGTTTGTTTTTATATTCCCCCGACTGAACTGTATAAGAGATCACATGGATGGAACTTCTAGCTGTTCCAGTCAGCGTGGGCAGCCTATACCAAGAACTAACTGTCTTCAAGAAGGAATAATTTTTGAGCTTCTGCTCTGCAGGTGCACTGTAATAAGGTTAGCAGAGATCTAAACTGGCTGAAAGACATTAAAAAATGTAGATAAAGGGTTAAATTCCACAAGGGAAATGCGGGAAGGAACCTACCCTTCTGATCTCATGGAGCTATAACCCTTGTGACCTTTGCACTACCTCCCCTATGAGGAAAGAAGAGGGATAAGAAGAGATAATGTGCTTGATTGGAGGGAAGAAGAGGAGTGAATGGTGGATCCACAGTACTGAAATTCCACTGCTCTGTCCATTCTCAACTTGATCAGCTCCAAAATCCCCACCCCCCGCCTCCATGATTGGGTGCCAGGAGTCCTCATAGCAAGGTGCTCTGCAGTGTGCATGGTGAAGGTTTGTATCCCATGAATGATTGGAATCCACGCACATAGAACCCTCTATGTACACACCATGCAGGATTTTTTGTCAGGGGGATGAGTTACTCTGTTACCACGCAACTCCTTAAAACATTGATTACTATGCACGCATTTCTGTAACTGCGTTCCACAGTTCCCAGAGTGCGTGGGGCAGTTCCTTCTGCCTCATGTTCTTGAGTTCTACAAACAAAAGGTCCTTTTCTGTGCCCATCTCTGCTCATTCACATTGGTTGTCCTTGGCCAGTGAAAACCCAGGGTTCAGAAGTACATCTGTGTGAGTTCACCTCCCACCTAGGGAAGAAGGCACCTTGCTTGCTCTGCCATCTGAACCCTTGCTCTGGCTAGCCGCCTCACCAGCCAATCATTTGCCGGCCAACTGTCAGTCACCTTCTGCTGCTATCTTCCTCTCTGCTGTGACCTCTGCACATCAGTCTCCTAGTAATTTTCAACTCTTTGCAGACTGGGCAGAAACACTGCCTCATCTCAAGTGATTTAAGCTCTCATTTGAGCACTTTAACATAACAAAAAGGCTCCCAATAAGGCCTATTTAGCTCATTGAACAGTGGGGAGGAACAGGTTAAACCAGACTAGGGAGCCTTAGGGAGAATCCACACCTCCTGGCTGGGACGCCTGTTCCCACCCCTCTTACTTTCACAAGGATCTGGTATTTGAGCCCCTGCCTTAATGAGTTCCTTTCAACTGAGGTGTTCCTTTCAACTGGCCCTCAATCAGGACAGATTCAGCACAGTTCTGCTCCCGTTTACTCATGCAATAAAGATAACATGGATAACAACATTTCACTACCTCTGCATTCTGTACTACAGTGTTTTGTAGCCCAATGCCATCCAAAGTTGATAACACAGCGCCTGTCTGCTGAATACCTACGCAGAGTAGGTGTGTTCATGTAAATACAGTTTGCTCCTGAAGTCTTTCCCCCTCCCAGCTAGCTGTCAGAGGAGAGTTCATTCAGACCCTGCTTACACATAATTAAACATTAAATCCAATATTTGGGCTTCTTGGCTGGTACTTTCAATGAGCTTCGTATGGGCCTGATCATGCAAATACTTACATGCATAATGCTTACTATTGGACATAGTCCTTGTCATAAAAATACAGCTAAGGGTAGCATAAAATCCCTCCTTACCTGTAAAGGGTTAAGAAGCTCAGATAACCTGGTTGGCACCTGACCAAAAGGACCAATAAGGGGAGAAGATACTTTCAAATCTGTGGGGGAAGGTTTTTGTTTTTGTGATCCTTTGTTCTCTCAAAAATAACAAGGAGTCTGGTGGCACCTTAAAGACTAACAGATTTATTTGGGCATAAGCTTTCGTGGGTAAAAACCTCACTTCTTCAAATGAGGTTTTTACCCACGAAAGCTTATGCCCAAATAAATCTGTTAGTCTTTAAGATGCCACCAGACTCCTTGTTGTTTTTGTAGATACAGTCTAACGCGGCTACCCCCTGATATTTGTTCTCTCAGAGTCAGCAAGGAACCAGGACAGGGAAAATACATCTCCCTAAGCCATATCTGAACTAAGCATCTAATATTGCAGAAATAGTAAGTAATAGTAAGGAAATGCATTAGATTATCTTTTGTTGTAGCTTGTGAATTTTCCCTGTGCTAAGAGAGAGGTTTATCCCTGTTTTTGTAAGTTTAAAATTTTTCTTGGAGGGAAAATCCTCTGTGTTTTGAATCTTTTTGTTACCCTGTAAAATTATCTTCCATCCTGATTTTACAGAGGTGATTCTTTTATCTTTTCTTAAATAAATTCTTCTTCTAAGAACCTGATTGATTTTTCATTGTTCTTAAGATCCAAGGGTTTGGGTCTGTGTTCTCCTGTACCAATTGGTGAGGATATTATTCTCAAGCCTTCCCCAGGAAAGGGGGTGTATCACTTGGGGGAATATTTTGGAGGAATAGGACTCCAAGTGGTCCTTTCCCTGATTCTTTGTCTGAATCACTTGGTGGTGGCAGCAGCATACTGTTCAAGGGCAAAGTGGAATTTGTAACTTGGGAAAGTTTTTAACCTAAGCTGGTAAAAATAAGTTCAGGGGGTCTTTCATGCGGGTCCCCACATCTGTACCCCAGAGTTCAGAGTGGGGAAGGAACTTTGACAGTCCTGTTATTATTATTACCTGTTTGTGTTACAGCAGTGCCTAGGGCCCCCAGCAGAGATTAGCCCCATTGCACCAAGGGCTGTACAAACACCAGGCAGGAGAGTCCTTGCCCCAAACAACTTACAGTCTGAATAGACAAAGCAGACTAGGAGGGGAGACAGAAGCATGCAGAGGTGAAGTGACTTCATAGAAGTCACCATGTTTGGTAGTGTCTGCAGAATCAAGGCCTTTGTAAAGTCCTGTTAGACACAAGGAGAGTGTGTCTAATGTCTCTGGTATAATCACTTCAGTTAAAAATACATACAAGGTGCATGAGGCAGCACAGAAGGAATTATTCTTAATCCAACAATAAGGGGGGATTCACAATTCAAAATTAAAGTTTTAAACACAGTTTGTGTAGGGAAAACAAAGTAAGGTGGGATATGACAATGTTATAGAGAGCCACAAATGGTATATAGTGTGGCAAGGCACCTACTTTGACTTCTAGGCCTCTGTGTTTCTCCCTCTGGCAGGGGTGGAGGGCATGGAGTAAATCAGTCCTATGGTGGAGGCTTTTAGTTTTTCACTCTGGTTTATTTTTCAGTATTTACAAAGTGGGCCTCAGGGTCGGCCCAAGCAGTTCTCTTAAGCCCAGCAAACACCCAAACTCATAGCACAAAAAGAAATACCTTTTTCTGCCACTTCTCCAGAGTGTTGCCTTATTACATTGGCTTCTGGGGGCCAGTCCTTTCACAAATAGTTAACTGGCCTATTTCCCCTATAGATGAGGTAGTCAATAGGCAGGCAGGTCAACTCAAATCCAGACAGCCAGATGCTTTTGAATGGACTGTGAAATCTTTTTATTTATTATTATCATTATTATTTTCTCTGGAGTCTGGATCTTGACCAAGAAATTTGGACCTTGACAAAAAATATTTGATTACCCCTGCCCTAGGCAGGGCAGCCTTCCACCCAGAAGCCTTTTTCTTCATGCTATCACTGACCCTGCTGCAGTTTGTTTCTCATTCCACCTCTCTCTCTCTCTCTCACCAGAAGAGGAGTTTTTAAAGGTCACTAGCAGCTCTTAATTGGACTCAGGTGTCTCTAACCTGAGATAGCCTCTTTTCAGTTCATCAGGAAAAGGGCCTTCGCCGTTCTAGAGCTGATATACCTGCCTAGTACCTTCCACCAGTCTCCTATATCTGTCAGGTCTGAGTTTGTCACAATAGGGAAAACCAGTCATTGATTCTACTTCCCCATGCCCCAAAATTCAGAACAAGGCAACACACTATTGAATGAAAATGTAAGAGTAGGTCTGTGCAGATTGAAAGTTATTACCATCTGTTGGCAGTTTGGATGAAAACAAGTTGGTGGTCTCAGTCCAGATCTCAGTGGACAGGTATCCACACTAAATAAAAAAATAAAAAAATCCAGCACACAGTTACACTCACTGACTCAGCAGAAATTGAGTGATCATCAGGACTGAATGCCCCTCTGGGTTCCTCCAATGTATGCCAACGTTCTCATGCATCTGATATAATAGCAATGGATCACCCTGAAATAGGAAAACTCTGTCCATGCTCTCTTTTTCCAGCCACAACCAGCAGCTGAGAGAGGGAGCTACCAGAGGGTCTCCCTGCTCTGGTGTGATCCTCCTGTGGCCAGTTAAGCTGGTTTTAGGGCTGCTTTACACAGTCAGCCCAGTGCAAAGCAGCTCCAGTGCAGGTGAGGAATAGGGCCTTTCTGTATGGTTTTGTTTGCCTGTATTTCAGTATATGACCGAAAGCGGTGAGAGCTGAAAGAAATAGCATGTAAAGGTACTCCTGTGGATTCTTTGCTGTTATTGGTGGTGAGCCATACGGCCTTCAATATAGGGCCTACTGTGGGTTTTCACTATGCTTCATTGTTCCCAGTGATGCTGAGAAGTGTTGTTAGGGATGTACTTACACCTTCACCACCCCAGGACATTGCAGTTTGTGGAATGAATTACAGCAGGCACTTATATGGAAACATAATAAGTTGATGCTAATGTAGTGAATTCATTATGGGAACATTGTGTGTGTGTGTTTAGAATAGATTATTTAGTTAAAGTTTACATGTCAGTGAATCTTTCCACGCTAATGTCTTGCTTATTATAATGATTATACATATGCTAACACATATCTTCTTAAGCACTGGGTTGCCTAGAAGAACTAATATTTAATATGGGGCTTAGGACTTGTAAGAGTGTGGTCTGCCCCTTTAAAGGCTAGGAGCCTTGGGGCCAGTCAGCCCTGGTCAGTGAGCCCCATCCTGTTACATTTGCACTGGGTGTTGGAGCACACAGCCCAGCAGCTACAGTTGTACTGTTTCTGCTCTCCTTTCAGTAGGAGTGTCTGCATCCATTCCTGCTGCACCACCAACAGGCAGACCATATCCTTCATTCAGTAGCCTGTCACCCAAAGTTTCCATCCTCTCCCCTTATTCCAAGGGCAGTCGTCCTGCCTGCATTCTCGACCACGTGTGCAAGACTTGCCATCCCAGAGCAGTCCCTCATGGCATAGTGTGGCATTGCAACAGCTCTGCCTCAGCTTCCCCGCCATGCTCTTTCGACTCTTTCAGATGGAGGTATGAGTTGGTCCTCCAGCCAAGAGGCTTTAGAGAATTCAAACCCTTCCAGGGTAACAGAGTCTTTTAGACAAAGTGCAACAAAAGCACAAAACAAAGGAATCTTCAGCCCTGTCAGGATTGGCATCCAGCCGGCTTCCTTGCAGACAGGCCCCAGCTAGAACAGCCTGTCTCAACATCCACCACCAAGTACCTAGACAATCTAACAATCTGGTCTAGGTCCATCCTCTACAATGGGCTCTGGCCAGCTACAGTCCTCAGACAGCGCCTGGCCATCAACCAGGCTTCTTGCCCACAAGTAGGAGCAGTCTGTCTGCTTTCCTCCCCATTCAGCTCTCTGACTCTGGGACCCATTTTTCTAGAAACTGCAGGAATCACTCCTACTATCGCTACTGGGCTTCCGGCTCTGAAGTCCAACACCTAGTGCAGGTATGACGGGGCAGAGCTCAATGAACAGGGCTGACTGATCCCAGGCCTCCTAGCCCTTAAAGGAGCCAGTCAGGACCCCACCAAGTGCAGGGAGGGATGCATACATGCTCACAGTGCAATTAGGCAGACTTGAGAGCTATCTGAGTTATACACAACAGGATGGTATTTTTTGACAGTCTCTATTTGTGGTACAAGCTATACACTTATTAGGATCAACATGAATACACATCTGTTACTTATATTTTTCTTAGATATTGTATGCAATTGTTACATTACCAATACGCAGTGAAATATTTCAACACATCAGTTATTGGAACTATAATATTATATTGTACTCCTCCTCTTCCCTCCCCCCCAGTAAACTGGTTCTTGGCCCCAAAATGGGCGTTTGCTCTTTTTTTAAAGCGGTATTTGTCCAACACTGAGAGAAGGCACTTACAGACCAAAGGACTGTGAGTTTGCATAACAGACTGTATACCATGTTTCCCCTTTTCTACAGATATGTTCAAATATTTAATATCAGTAAAGAAAATGGGGGGAGGGGGCATACATTTTAAAAGGATAAAAGGAAATCATTTTTAGTGCCATATATAAACAACCCAGGCAAATTACTACTGGAGGATATTAGTGAGGAAATGGTTTAGTGAAATTCAGAAAAGGTTTAGTCATTTTTATTAATAGGAATAACATCTGCTGTTACACAAGCTAGGTGAAAAAGTTACAAGGGATATTTTTCTTCATGCTGATCCCCAGCTAGGGCTGGGAAGGAATCCCCCCTCCACCTCTCTGGTATAGCATTGCACATTTGGCTAGGGACATTACTGAGGCTTCCTTTGAATCATCAAGTATAGATCATAGTCAGAGGTATGGCTCCTGACTGTTCTGGTATGGCAACTTCTATTGTTCCTCACCTCCAATATGTAAATATCACAGGGTGCCACGGCACTATTCCCTTAGCTGCATCCTGTTCTATTCAACTATTCAAAGCTTGATCCTTAATTATGAATTTCCATCCATAATACATGGTTAATCTGATTTTTGTCTGAGACTTTTGAATAATTTAATGGACCTTTGGTATATGAAAGAATAGCTCTGAGGCCTGTTATAAATCACTCAAACTGCACACTGGAGATTTAGGATGTCAGCAGCATCCCTCAAATGAGTTACATCTCCATATTCACTCTAGGGTCATCTATTATCCTAGATGTAGTATCTAAAATGGAATTATGCATGTAATCTTCATAAGAAAATAAACCCGTAATCTCCATGATAAATGTGATGCTAAGGCATCATAATCCAATAAACCTGATGCCTTAATGCCAGAGAACACTAGTTTTCTGCTCTAGCATCAAAGATCGTCTCACTCCACAAATACACACACATATTTTGTGTGGAGAGCTGTTTTATCTCATAATAGCAATTCTGTAGGCACAGTAATGTGTAAAAACAGAAAACCTTTGCTATATTCCATGAGGCCCCTAGATGGCCCCAAAGTGGAATTCACCCTTTGAATCACAACCAACTATCCATTTATTATTCTATACTTAGTAATCATAGATTATAGTGGTGAGAAATTCTCACTAGGAAAAAAAATCCACGTCAGATATTGATATGTCGAGATAGACGTATGTAAAGAGCTGAAATTTACTTGTAAAGATGAAAATGGAAATATGATTTAAAAAACCCTCAAGTCACAGTTGGATCTATCTGTGTGCCAAAGGAATTGTCAAAGGCTGGGGTGGTTCTTTAAAGGATTTGGGCTCAGCACTACCTGTGCCTTGGCATCTGGTCCCAGGTGATGGATTTGGACCTAGTGGTTGGGCCAGGTTACGAGGCATCATGTGATCGTAGTTCCAAGATGGGTCTTCCTATAGGAGAGAGCCTGCTTCATCAGAGAGATGAGACCAGGGCAGTCACTTGAGAGATAGGCAGGCAGGTGGGCAGGAGGAGGAGGAAACAGAAACAAGTGCACACACACACACACACCCCCCACACACAGAGAAGGCCTGATATAAAGGTAACTGAGGAGAAAGACCTGTACAGGGGACCCAAGATGAGACAGGACTGAGGAAGGGGCTGTCTATGCCAGCCAGGTGAAAAGGCCTAAAATGGAACTATGAGTAGTGAGGAGCAGAATCCTAAAGAGGCTTGAGGAAATGCCAGGGAGTAGGACTGGGACCCTGGGTTTGGGATAGAACTGTTAAGCCCAGCAATGGAGTGAAGAAATTGTGGAGAGGAGGGAAAGTCTTGTTTTGACATTTGAACTGTATTTTTCTGACTCCAAAAGAGGGTGTTGTTTGACTTGCACAAGAGTCATGTGGCAGTTTTAGAGCCCCCCAAAAGGGGAAACTGAGACAGCAGCGAAGTCTGATGCTGGATTGGGCATGACCCTGTTATAGCCATCAGCACTGAACTACTGCAGCTCTAGTTTGTGTGCAGTGGTATTAATTTGAAAACAGAGGTTCACTATTTGCTTAGCCATATTCTAGCAATTTGCCACCCTCTTAGCTTCTGTTTGTGTTGCCTAGGTATAGATCAGCCTTACTGCTTAGGCCAAATCATCCCTTCCCTCAGGAAAGCCTGTAAGGCCAGGAAATTAGAGTCTACGGTCAGAGTTCTTGTGGAATCCTTTAAACAAGAATATATGTTTTCCATTTCTCTCCTTCACCCTGAGAGAGCAGTGGGAGAGAGACCCTCCAAATGTATGGATCTCAAGATATCTGTGGAGCACTGGAGCATTCACATGGGGACCTATTCTTGCTTGTGTAGCCAACAAACCCCTTGCTATAGAACTATATTAAAAAACCATGCACCAGCCTAAGTAACTACATTTCCATGGCGTTTCAAAGGGGTTTGTGTTGGGTATGTTGGGGGAACTTGTTTTCACTGTGGCTACAGAAAACCCAACAACACTGTCCCTTCTTAAAAACCACCTTGCCATCATCCATGAACAAAGTCAACAAAATCTAACAAGAAGAGTCACTATGAACATAAGACATAACCTCCCCTAGGTTTTTCTTCTTCTTCTTTTCCCTTTGACCTGCAGTAGCTCTTTTTTAATGGATTGGTGTTGAAGAGCAGAGTTCAGATCCTGGCTTGGGCTCAGGTACCAATTTTAAATGAGTTTCTAGGTTTCATCCTAGATCCTGTTTGTAAACAGTGGGAAACTATCACATTATTTGGCATAATTAGACATATGAAAGAATTGGTAGCAGATTTATTTTACATCAAACTCCTGAATTTGCATACTCACTGTTGAAAATCTGCTTTTATTTCCTTTGAACTATTAAAAAATTTAAGGCAAGATAAAGTATGAGTTTGGATATATGATACCAGGTCCCTGCACACCCAGTGTAACAAATTATCTTACTTTTCAACTGGATTTTATCAATGAGCAGAAAGCTCAGAAATGCCAATTTTAATCACAAACCTTATTTACAAACACGATTTACAGTTTCAGTGAAGAGGGGAAAGTTCTTGTGTCCACTTTCATATTATCACACCAACCAACACTATTTTCTGGTAATTTTTCATTTGACTGGATCATTTTTGATTTTAGGAGGTTGATTTTATCATTACCTCCTCTCTAATCAATTACTTTCTGCCCCTATAGTTGAACATTTTCCACCTGGAGATGGACATGAGCTATAAAACTTGACTCTTTATCTGGATTTTTGACCTACTACCCCAAAACTCAAGATTGTTTGTATCTGGGATTTTGTTTTAGTCAAGGGCCAGCTGCAACATTTGGATTTTCTGAACTTTCCCAAAGTTCAGGGTTTTTGGTTCAGACTCATCTCTGTAAAATGCAAAAACGGAGTAAGGAATATCCAAAACCACTCTGCATTATAGTTATTCCAGTATTGGCATTGCTTTATAATGACAAGTAGCTGTCCTTTTCACAGATGTATGCTGTTGCACACCTTAATTAGATTAGTGAGTTTAATTATATATGGCCAATGAGTGATCAGATGCTAATAGAATCATGAAAAGTTAGGGCTTCTCTAATTTTACAGCTGACAAGGGACACTGTAAGTATGGAACTACAGATGCCTTTTCGGCGCCTCTTAATTGCCACAGAAATTGATGCCTAAGTGTCACTGAATTTCATGACCAAGCATAATCTTATTTAAATGGAAAATCCCATGCCTGAATGACATTATGAAACTAGTTTTTAAATTTCATTTGCACATTTTAGGTTAATCAACATCCTAAGCAAGGTGAAACTGCCCTGGGTGTCTTCGAGCAAAGCTCCTATTATTCTGAAAAATTATTTAAAACCTGATGGATTTTCAAAATGACTTTAAAAATGGGTAACATGAAGCTTCTAATATTCCTGAAGGAAAACAATAAAAATTGATCTTGAAAAATGGTCAGGACTTTCCCCAAGTCCTGGCTACAATGTCAGGAACATATGGATTGGAGTTTGGCAAATGTGCGTCTAAGCAAATGTCTCCTTTTCCTATTCACCTGAAAAAGGGAAGATTCTTGACCCTAAAACTAGTTTCTCATATTTTTTTATTCGGTACCACAGGGTAGCATGGTCTTCAGGTGATCCACCCTTCTAGCAAGTGCTGAAGCCCTGCATGTAAATGAAGACTAATTCCTGATGACTTACTGTAGCAAGCACAACTCACTAACCCCAGTTAGTGAACAAAAAGGAGTTATGGCTTGGGCTCCTCGTTCCCAGAGAGCTAAGGGCTAGAAAGCAAGGTCCTACAGGAAAACCCAAAGAACAGCCTGTCGGAGAGATTGGAGAGAGAGAGAGAGAGAATGCACATATGAGTGAGTTTAGGCTGTTTTACACTGAGTTGCTGTTATTTCAACTGTCAATAAAAGAAGAACCCTGGGAAGCAAATGTCTACATTACACAATTCCCTCGGCTGATAAAACCCTGAGTAACTTCTCAAATCAGCCTAGCATGAGAGAGCACGATCACAATGCCCATAAAACAATCAAGTTCCACAGGTTGCTTTACAGGCCCGCCAGTCCACACTGGGGCTGTGCTCAGTCCTGTGAGATGCAAAGAGTGATGGGGACACATCTTGTAGCATCACTGCAATGCAAGTGCGCCACTCTGCACTGGAGATGAATAAAGTTGCTGGTGCTGGAAGCCATGTGTGTCTGGGGACCAGGACACTGAGCAGTCCTACATGCACAGCGAAGTGACTTCTGGCTAGGGAACAGCCAATAGGTAGATAACATGACCAGCCAGAGGGGGGAAGAGTCCTGGGGAATTGTGGGAAGGCACTGGAGGACTAATAGCCATCAATTGTATTATGACACTAAGTTGTGTGCACACTAGAGATAAATGAGCAACATTTGAAAGCTGTTCGCTTGAGGTCTGCCCTCATTCCTGACCATGCTAGCTGCCTGAGGTAATGGCATGAGCAAGACAGGACTGAAGGGGGTTTGTATCTGGAGGGGGAGTGAGTTAATTGGAACAACCGAGTCAGACCTCAGAGCTAAATTAAATCTCTAGTGAAGAGAAGCCAAAGAAAGCTAAGTCTTGCCCTTATAGAACACTAACACTTATGCTGTGTTACACTGTTAGAGTCCTGTAAGGATCTCAGCCCATTAAAAAGGGACCATATTATCCTTTTTGCTTGCATTGAAGCTAATGCGTGGGAGGGAGATCCTGAAGTCATTGTTTGAGTTGCCTGCTTATGCCAGGGTTAAGTTTGTCATGAAATTGGATGTTTTATCTGCATACGGGGGAACACTGAGCACTGCCATTGCAGCATGACTGTAGAGACCAGGAATGCAAGTTCTGAAGTCCTTTTACTGGTTTACCTTAGTGACAGGGCTGGAGAGTGGCCCTGAGCAGGGAGGATGTGATAAATGCCTTCTTTCATTTTAGACTGGTCAAGAGATTGCACCCTTTTCTCTTAGATGCCAATCTTCAGAAAATTATCCTGTCTTTGATACCTCAAGGATAAGCTACTGCAATACACTCAACTGGGGCTAACTTTGAAGCTTCAGCTAGTTCACATTCTGACTTGAGTTTTGAGCAGGGCATCTAGCAAGAGAATATTAGACCTATGCTCTGTACTGGCAGATGAGATTCAAGGTGCTGGTTATTATCCATAACATCCTACATTGTCTTGGTCTCATAGACTAACCCATGCCTCATCATGATACCTGGATTGGCAGAAATTTAATAGCGAGAGATCTTATCTAATCCATCTATTTTATCTATTTGCTTTGGGCATTTATAGATAAATGCATTACCAAGGTATCCAGCTGCCAATGTCCAAAAGTAAAGTCGGTAGTAGGGGATTTTTCAGAGCAGGCCTTTGTCTATGGCAGGGGTTCTCAAACTGGGGGTTGGGACCCCTCAGGGGGGGGTCATGAGGTTATTACAAGTGGGGTCGTGAGCTGTCAGCCTCCACCCCAAACCCCGCTCTGCTTCCACCATTTATAATGGTGTTAAATATATAAAAAAGTGTTTCTAATTTATAAGGGGGGGTCATACTCAGAGGCTTGCTATGTGAAAGGGGTCACCAGTACAAAAGTTTGAGAACCACTGGTCTATAGATTCAGTACTGCCATACAACCCCTTTCTGAGTCAGAGTAGCCCCTTTAAATGTGATATAGGACACTGAGCTTTCCTTAAACTGCAGGTTCAGACTCTGAAATCATTTAGGTTATTGAATAGATTTCCACATTTATGCCCTTTGTTCAGACTATTACATTTTGTGCTTTAGAAATATATTTTTTTCTCTTAATCTAAACATCCTAAAGCAATCACGCCTAAAGGGAGACCAAAGAAATGAATAGAATGCTTTATTAGTATATTTTAAAATTATGCTTAAAACATTATTTTAAAATGTAAAACATTATCATCTTATACTGAAAATGTAGGTTTCATTTATTTTTAAAAGCACAAACCCTAGTGTCATTATAATTGTTTTTATGAAATCAGTACCAAATATTTGGAAACAGCACTTGTTTGTGTTTAAACATTTCCCCCTGCTGTGTTTGCGACCTAAACACTGCTGCACAGAACAGGGTGAAACTAACTACTTTATAAATAAACTCACTAGCTTGTTTGAGAGAAATGTACACAGGAACAAAGGAGCACAAACAACCACCAGCCAGTCAGGCTTTTACAGTCCTTTCGGTCGGAATAATCTCAGGCAAGCTAAGTGAGGACATTTATTTTTTATTATTATTTACATCTGATTGTTAACCTGTCAGTGCCCGTTTAATTTTATGGAGGCAATTGCACATCTTGGCCACTGAGAGTCTCCCTCCCCCTTTGTCTCCCGGAGAAACTGACGCTGAGTGGAAGCCCAGATTGAGGGAGCGGGGAATACTGGGGACCGTACAAAGCCATCTCAGCACTGGGAGCATGAACCAAAAGCGCTAGACAAAGAGCAAAGGGGTTGGCAGGAGTCTCATCAACAGCTAAGGCGATTCCTCCACCTCTCGGGCAGCAGCATCCCCACACAGCCAGGGGCGCGTTACAGTCAGTCCCCTCCCCACCCCCCGCTCTCCTCTCCTTCCCCCTTTCTTTCATTTGCAAAAATTGCTACCGAAAGGGGGTGGGGGAAGCCAACAAATCAACCCAACGTGGCGGTTTTTCCGCCCCTACCGATCGCGTCTTTGATTGGGCCGCTTAGGCTCTTTCCCCGCCCCAGTAGGCAGTGGCGGCGGCTGGGTCTCCCTGCTGCTGGGTCGGGACTGGAGCGTGGCTGGAGTTTGTGTGAGCGGGGCGCTGGCCGGGCGAGGAGGCGGCGGCAGGGGCGCGGGGAGCTGAGCGGGGCAGGCTCTGAGCAGCGGCCGCTACTGAGCCAGCCCGGAGCTGAGCTTGGGGCTGCCGTCTCTCGTTCTCATCCACCAGGCAGAGCTGCGGGAGTGCCCGCCCCGGCCCCCAGTCTGCACGGAGCGCCCTGCCCTGGGGGAGGTGCGGGGCTCACCTGGATTTATTCGCCCGCGCGCTGGCTGTGTGCATCGGCGGGGCAGTGCCCGCTGCCAGCAAGCCCTGCCCGTGCACAGCCGGGGAGAGGGCTGCCCGGCTTTCGCTCCCTCCTCTGCCGAGCGGGACGCTCGCCCAGCGGGATCCATGGCTAGCGGGGCTGTGGAGCCGGTCTATGGACTTTCTGAAGACGAAGTAAGTCACTGGGGGTTGTGACCCTCTATCCCCCGTTCCCGGCTGCGGTCCCAGCTCGCTGCTCGGAGGGGCCCGGCAGCAACGCCCTTGCACCGGCCCCGGGGCTGCCGCTGCCCTGCGCCGGGCTGTCCGCACAGCGCTGGCTGGGAGGAAGCTGTAATGCGACTCGCGGACACCCAGCCGGGAAGGGCGCTCGCGCGGGGGCCCCGGCGGGCAGCGAATCGCTGGGACGGGTGCCCCGTAGGTAGCAGAGCCCGGCTCCCCGCCTGCAGGGTCCCTGGCTCCGGGGAGAGCCCCGGCGCCTCCTACCCCCCACTCCGCTCCCTTAAGGGCGAGGGTCGGGCAGGGAGACGGAGCGTAGCTTCCCACCCATTGCCGCTGGCCCCCGGGAAGCCGGGGCGGCGCTGGGCGAAGGCTGAGGAGCCCTTCGCAGCGCGCTGCCGGCAGGTGCTGTGAGGCCGGGGGCAGGGCGCCCTTTGGTTGGCCACGGTCTCTGCTGCAGGGCTGGAGCTCGGGGCGGGGGCGGGGAACCGCTGCGCCCTCGCGGTAAGGTCCCCGCGGGTGGGAACGCCGGGAGCACCGGTGTGTGCGAGCCGCGGGGCGGCGACTCCGCAACCCGTGCTGCATTACTCAGCACGCAGGTATTTCCTAGCCTCGTGAACGGGCTGATACACCGGCAGCGGCAGCCTCGCTGGGGTTCCCCTTTTCCTCCCCTCCCCCTTGGGGAGGGAGCGTGGAGACTGCGTGGGGTTTGACAACGGTATGGCCGGGGGCTGGCAGAGCCATTGTCAGCCTCCGCGCTGGGTTTAAACGGGGTTCACGGGAAGGAAGGTATTGTGTGCGATCAGTGCCGACTACAGCTTCTGGCTGTGTCAGAGCAATCGGTATGTCTGCAAGTGTGACTGTAGGTCACCGGGCACACCCTGTGTGTGTATGTGTGTGTGTAACATCGATTTACATCATAATAATGGATGTGTGAGGTGCCTACGTAAACTATCTTTATCTGGCAGTGAGGCCACAGTTCAGAGAAATTTTTATTTTTAAACGTATAGAACCTCCAATCTGCTCTCCTGCATAAAGCCCATAACTGTTAGTGTTTAGATCCAAAGAGCAGGCAGTGTCTTTATTTTAGGAACATACTTACCATGCACACATACATTGTCTCCAACTCCTGTGCCCTCAGTTTGTTGCTTGACTTCATTATAAACTCTTCTGGGCAACGTCTGCCTCTGCTTGTGTAGCACCTAACACAATAGGGCCCTGATCCTGACGGCCTCTTGAGTGCTGTGTACAGTATAATTAGGTACAGCATAAATCTGTTGGAGTATGGCCCCTGTATTTTTATTTGCCTGTAAAGACATGTGGCACTATATATATTATATCTTGGACATTTCAGTTATGTTGTACAGACACTCTTTATGCCATTGTAATGTTACCTAGGCCTGCCTTGTTCTTTTTCTCTTATCTGATCTTTCACCTTGTCAGTAGAAAGGAGGCAGTGTCCCCCAGAAAGTGGCAAGATGCAGACATTCGGGAACAAAGAACCAGGCTTCAGGCTGAGGTATTGTAGGTGGAAAGACAGCTGCTGTTCCCAAGTCTTATTTAAGGTCTCTCTCAACACAGTGTAGGAATACACATTGCTCAGGAACTAAATACATTTTGTTATATCTAATGAATGAGACTAGATGTTTGGGTTGCGTGCAAAGTGTTTTATATCTGGGAGCTAGTGTCAAAGTCGGCCTTGTGTTTAATGGTGTAATGCAGATGGAGCTTGATTGTCTTATCAGTCCTGTTGGTTAGCCAAATTATGTAGTGTATGCTAGTTTTATTAACTAGTGCCTTGTGTAGAAACATGGGTGGTGCTAAAAAATAGAACCTTTGCAGACAGAATAATCCATTATACTGCATCTGATTGGAGACCACATTGTTGAGATGCTGTGTGTGGTGAAGAATCGTTACCTTTGGTGAGTTTGCATAGTGGTCAATATAACAAATACCCAAACAAAGGTTGACATGCTATATTAATAAACTCTTCCAATTTCATGTGTCTTCTTAGTGTCAACTTTAATGCTGCCACAGGCCAGCATCTTAAGAACCAAGGAAGTAGATATGATGGGCATCATAGCAGGAGATTAAGTGTAAATGCTGTTAAACTACTCCAGTTCTTATTGAAACTGACTGTTGTACTCAAATTGAATCAAATCTAGGTGACTACATTATTGAATTCAAACTAGATAGGATCCTTTGTGTGTGGGTATTGGAGTGTTGATGATTATTTGGTTTATAAAGCTGTGAAAGCGAACAGGTAAAAACAAGTTTTGTACAAACGTGGGGAAGAGAGAATGCATTAGAATGGGTTTAGCTGTTCAAATGATTAAGATGAAGACAAAATTAGAGTCTCTCTGCAATTCCTTTCCTCCCTCATCTGGCTTTATAAACCTTCTTCATGTACTCTTCAAAAGCAATCTTGGCTACATGTGAATTCTCAGGAACAAAATACAGTGGAAGCTCAATCTAACGAACTCTCAGCATGTCTCCTTGTTTTATTGACTGGGATCATCGGAACACTTCTGATGTCACCCAAGCAGATCAGATAACCAGGATTCTATTGTAGTATGAACTGTAAAAGGCTCAGAATCCTGCATTGACATAGGCCTGTTACTGTAATGGTTGAGGGCTTTAATAAGCTGAAGAAACAACTAGGGCAACTGTTGTATCCTGCAATACTTTGCCACATCATGGAGGTTTGGGGCATTCGTGTCTCAGAAGATCCTAGCAAATGTATAGCTGTCAAGAGAACTGAGGGAGAGCTTTTTCCCTTTGATACTAGTGCTTGTAAAAGGTGTTGGTTTTTTTTCATTTTATGCACAGAACGTATATGGCCTATACAGTGGAAATGCAGGCTTCCCATTCTCCTTCACCTGAGTAACTCAACCCTGAGTTGGAGGGAAGGAGAGGAAACAAGTTCCCAGTCAGGATTAGAGACCCATTGTGCTATAGGAAGACATGGTCCCTGTCCCAAGGAGTTTACAATCCAAGAAAACAAGTACATCCCTCCGGAGGCCAATCTAATATTGTTACATTTTTATGTATGAGTTTCCTATGCCTACTATGTCTCTGGCCCCTCTTCTAAGGCTGTTCAGTCATTGCTGGCACAAATGCAGTGATGTTTGTGGTAGGCATGCTTGTCCATTGGGAACTGGACTGAGATTACCAGTTTGCTGCATGTGATGGCTGCTTAGTAGCCTACATGGGTAATAACTGTCCATTGCTACTGCCATGGGCTGGTTTTGAACCAGTAATCTGGAGGTGAAAGAACCCATATCTCTCAAACCATCTGGTCTTCTGCAGATTTATTTTAGATCACAACTAGTTTTTAATTCTGTTCAAAGAAGACTTGTTTTGTTACACTGTTGGTGTGTATTTAGATGTTTAGTATCCATTCTAGACCCTATGTGCTTACTAATTGAAATAATTCATTTAAAAAATTAAGTTTCATGCATTTCATGAGTGCCCACATAAATAACAATGCAACTTGAAAATAGTTAAGCACAAACTTAACTTCTATTCATATGTAAAGTCCTATGGTGTCAGTAGGACTATTTGCATGACTAAAGTGAAGCATGTGCTTGAGTATTTGCAAGATTTGGGCTTAAATTACAGCCCTTGGATAGTACCCATAATTTTATATAGGTCTCTCTCATACAGAAGTGTTTGTCTTCAAAGAATTTGATATGCATTTATTATATTCAGGTTTTTTGTTTGTCTGTTTCCTCAACTGTACAAATAAACATGCACTTAATGTCACAAAACTCATTAAATAAGCAGAACTTGCTGTTCACTGTAAATAATTTTAAAATGTATAGTTGGTAGTTACACATAAACAAATTCTACAGATTCTTTATATATAGTAAAGTATTTGGGTACTGATATAAGCATAATACTCTGGTGGGAGCTTTATCTATAGCTAAAAAATGCTAGTCCTTGGTATTGTCAGAACAATACTTCAGATTTCCCATCTTGAGTATACTTTCTCTCTTCCACTCTGTGCTGCATGCCTTTATTGTAGAGTCTTCATTTGTGCGATTTCCATTCAAGTGGGAGCTCCTGGTATGGAATAAGAACCAGAGATCTTCTTTGCTGGTTTGAGGGAGCTGAGGCAGAGAGTGCAAAACTATGGACAACAGTCTAGGTGGAAAAGGAAGACGGATGTGTCTGCACTTGGCAGCATATAGAGTACAGACACTGCATGCCCATGCTTCTGAACCCCCAGGTAAATACTTTAGGCATGTAGACAGTCATGTAAGCAATTCTTCCCATTTGTACAGTGCTACACACCACACTGACAAGTGTGGACACAGTCTGCCTTTCTCTGTGATGTATAGCTACACATGTAGCATCTGTACTCTATCCACTACTATAAGGGTAGACATAGCATATGTGGGCTTCTATTACGGTCCTCTGTTTCCTTGCCCATGTGCCTTCAAGGCTGAAGTATGTACTCAAATGGTGCAGGAAGCCTAATTTGCAAATACTGCTACCCAGCCAATCAGTCTGTTGTTACAGTGTTAGTATATTAACATCTTGATATTTTTTTCCCCCACTGGAGGACAGAGTGTTGCCCTTTGTTGAATCTGTGCAACTCGCTTTTAATTTAATAAATTTGAGTTTAGTTACATGAGCATAGCCCAAAGAACAATTTAACATTCTTTCATGTTCTTTCTCCCAAGCATATCTTTGCAAAGATCAGATTTTACAGCTCCTTATTTCAGTAAATAAGAAAAAATATATTTGGAGAATAAGCTCCATCAAACACACACAAGCTATAGCAAAAGAAAATCCTATCTTCTGATTTTTTTCTTTATGTATTTGCATAGTTTGTAGCCTTGAACATTTTTCCTGCCTTTGTGGTGTGCCTCCCCTACCAGTCAAGGGTTTTTTCCTTTTTTTCAGATTAGAAATAAATTGCACAGTTTTAGAGTCCCTCCTTAGTTTGTACAGTATAACGTGCTGACATAAGTTACCTCTTCAGTTGCTTTGTGATACATTGTGAACTGTCACAGAGGAATTTGTGTGTGGAAATTACTCTGTCTCAAGAGACAACAAAGATGAAACAAAATAGCTCAAGTGATAGTCATCACTATACACCAGTGGTTCCCAAACTGGGGTTCGCAAAATGTTACAGGGGATTCTCGGGGGGGGGGGGGGGCGGAGGAGGCAGGGAAATTCCCTAATGGCGGACAGAGCTGTCCCTAGGGACCCTGGGCAGTAGGGTGACCAGATAGCAAGTGTGAAAAATTGGGATGGGGGTGAGGAGTATTAGGAGCCCATATATATATATATATATTTTTTTTTTTTAAAGCCCCAAATATCGGGACTGTCCCTATAAAATCAGGACATCTGGTCACCCTACTGGGCAGCACGGGGCCAGCAGCCTGGAGCCCCTGGGCTTCCAAGAGCTATGCTTGCTTTGATCTGCTTATCTATCACACTGAGGAGATTTAAACTTCAAGACTCCTTATAAGAAATGGAAAGGGAGGTGTATACATTTTGCTGTTTTTAAAATTAAATAGGCAGCTAGTATTGTTTTGAAAATTATTATGAAGAACAAGTTTAAGCTTTATTGTAACGTGCATTGTTTGCCTGGACTGCTCAAGACCTGAATGCTTGTGTAGGAGGAACTCTTTGAGTTGTCTTCTTAAATACCTTCATGCTGTTTCACATCTGATACTCCTTGATGAAACATAAGAGCCTTGTCTTATAACAAAGGTTATTCAAAGTGATACAAGCTACGAATGTGAGATCTTGGAAGAGTGTTGCCGTTTTCATACAGTAATAATACTGCAATGATAAATAATAATTAAGAATAGTATGTAATAAGCATGTCATAAAAACAAATTTTATATTTCCAAGATCACTGCTTTTATCATTTATACTCTGGTAAAGGAGAAAATCCCTGGAAATATTCATTTTGATGAGGGGGTTCGCAAGATGACATTTTAATGAAAGGGGTTCACAAGTTGTTAAAGTTTGAGAACCATTGCTATACACTGATATCCCCTCCCTCATTAATTCTCATGCAGTAGACTAGGTCAAGTAAGTATGTGTTAAATAGACATTAGCTTGGATTTGAAGTACTAAAAGAACCTTTGTGGCACTGCAACATTTTTGAATAAGCAATAATTTAGCATTTAGAAATGAAACCAGAGAACTTAAAAATGTTATGGGAAGTGATACTAGTTGACTATATCTCTATCTTAGAGTCTGCAACGTCCAATTAGAGTAAATTTTAACAAGTCATGCTGAAATTTTAGGTGACTTCTGTGATTTTGATGCAGTGTTAACAATAAATATAGCTCCTATAAGATTCTCTCTGGTGGTAGATTGTATCACAGATGATGCATGTGGGAAGTGAAGTTGGCTTTTGGCATGTTATGTTTGGCTGTTCCTGATGGAGTTCTATTGTTCTGGAGCAATCTCCCTTGCGAAACCACTTGCTTGTGCTGTAGAGCATCATTTGTACTGCTAACAAATGTGAGCTGCACAGGTTTCAATGGGATTATGGTATGTAGTCTGTAACATTCCCAAAGAAGAAATGATTACTGCTGGTTTCTTAAATGTATTTAAACCAGGCTATTAGTATCACGATCTCCCTTGGATCCTGAGGACTTCTTGTTTTTTCTCTTTCTGTGGCTGATACTGGAACAGCAGTTTTGCTTTAAATTCCTGGTTTCACTTCCTCGAATACATTTGCTTACTCCTACTCCAAAGGTGAATTTCTCCACCCTCTGGTCCCATGTCCCTTTCTTATTTTAGAGAGGGTCAGGCGCACATGAGAGTTGCACCAAAACAGCGGGGAGACTTTTTGATACAGTAAAGGAAAAATCAGAACTGGTTGTGAAAGTAAGTGTGTGTAATTTTGTGTGCGCTTTTAGAGACGAGTGTGAATCAAAGCCAGATCTAAATATCCCGGAGGTTCGGCTCAAGATCTGAACTCTTCAGGAGTGATGAGCCCACACTGATCTTTTTAAAAACCGAGACTCCAACTTGGATTTTGTGTCGGGTTTCCAAAACCACCGAAGTCAATTAGTGCTTTTGAAAATCCCTTTCTTAATTTACATTGAGGTGAGAAAACACCTGACTGATTGGAAGATTTTCTGTCTCAAAATTTTTAAGTCACATATGCAATCTCTTGAAAATGTAAAAAAATAAATACACCTCTACCCCGATATAATGCTGTCCTCAGGAGCCAAAAAACGTACTCCATTATATTGAACTTGCTTTGATCCACCAGAGTGCTGCTTTACTGGATTATATCTGAATTCCTGTTATATCGGGTTGTGTTATATTGGGGTAGAGGTGTATAATCAGACACTTATCTATGATTTGTCTTCCTACCGTTTCTGAATAGCCTATGATAAAAACAAACTCTTGAAGTTAGTCATGACACAAACAATATGCTAGTTATAAGCAACCGAAAACATAATTGCACAACAATTAATTTTTCTGTCTTTGGACAAGCATTTAAGTGAGTTTCAGTGGAAGATCTTCTAAACCTTTTTTGATTTCTCTTCGTGATACTATTTTACTGTAAACTAGATTCCTAACACAGTGTCTAATAACCTTCCACCAGATATGATGTAAAATTCTATGTTCAGATTACAAAGTTGAGATAAAGAAGCATTCTCTCTTTTGAAGCTAAAATGTAAAGATGTGTTTTAGGTTGAATCTATCGGGTATACTGCTATTAAACCCTTTTGTGGGGCATTAGTAATGAAATGAGGCCAGTAAAAATTCTCACATGCCAGTCAAAATCTTCTTTAAACCTAGTGAGTTTTGTCATTTATCATTTAATACTTATGGGGCTAGATTCTCAGCTGGTGTAAATTTCCATAGGTCCACTGAAGCTATAACTATTTACATCAGTTGAGGATCTGCCCAATGGCGTTTAAAGATTGATGAGCATTGATGTTGTCAATGGGCTGCCTTCACGGTGTGGCTAAATTTAAAGATTATCTGCTATAGAGATTGGCAGCCTAGCTTGCAATCCTAGAAACAGGGATGCTTGTTTACTCCACAGATATAGTAAGCTTTTTTTAAAAAGCTGTGTACAGCTTTTAATATTTTTTTTAAACAGCATCTTTAACTGTAATATTTGTCAACTGTTTTGAATAGTAAAACATTGAAATGCCATTCTGCTGAAAGAAAACTTAAAAAAAAAATGATTGGTGTATATAACAAATGCAATAAACTGCTAAATAACTGAAGATTTCACCATTATTAGGCAAGAAAGGCAAAAGTTAGTGTTCCCGTCTTATTGGAACGCTCTGGTGCTATATAATTATTCTGTGCTGTATTCAACAGTCTGTGCTGCAAGTATATTCAAGACACAAACACTAAAACAGACTATATAGCTGTGGCTTCCAAAGTAGCCTAAGAGATTTGGACACCTAATTATCATAAAAAGAATGGTATCTACATTGCACTGTAACAATCCCACCATCACAGGTTGACTAGCCCCTTAAAAGTGAGCAGGGTCTAGTGCACCTATGACTGATCACCTGCTGCCTAATTGGGCTTAAGGGAAAGCACCTGGGCCTGATAAAGGGGGAAACAGGGAGAGGAAGCTGTGGCAGTTTACATTGACCTAACCCATGAGTAGACCAGGTCTTAGAGGCTTCTGCTATTCTCTATTTGGAGTTGTTTTTCTGGTTAAGAGCACAGCAACTTGGCTGTATCTTTTCTATGCAAAATGATAGGACCTAATTGCAGTGGGAACAGTGACCCATAATTAAAAAATGGACTGGAGGCTCTCTTCAAAATAAAATAAACTACAAAAAAAGAAAATAAAACCAAAACATTTTAAGAGACCAAAATATGGAAAATTCCACCTTAAGCCTGGGGCAAGTGCTAAGTATTTTAGAAAGGTATGAGTGTGCAAAGGCAGGGAGGTTGGTAACCTCTCTGAGACATCACAGCCAATGCTGCTATTCTTAGTTTACAGTCACTTGCAATTGTTGGAGATATGTACCATACAAAAAGGCCAGTTATGTTACTGTAACTGCATACATATTCCTCCTCCCCACTTTGGGTACTGTACAGAGTTTTGATTAGTAAAATAGAGAACTGACCCTTGCATCAAGATCTTGTGAAGAGTATTAGCTGCATTAGATGTTTGCATTTAATAAGCAACTGGCACTATTATGAGTGTCAAGGATGTAAGTAATTACATATGTGTTTATTGTCTTGCTGTGACTTAATAACAAAATTACTGGGTTGCAGTTGTCTGTGTAGTACAGTAATTTTGGATTTTTTTTTTAAAGGCTTGCCTTTAAACCTGCTTTTAATGAGTAATTGGTGTGTACTTGATATCAGCAGCACTAGCAAATTAAACTAGTACTTTAAGTATTTAAAGTATTGTAAAGTAGTGTAGTTTGTTGCATTAAAATGTGGGTTTTGTGGTCTGGCCAACAAATGTCTTTTACTACAGTGGAAAAAATAGGCTGTCTTGTACATTCTCTTGAATGCTGGCAAAGTATTGTGCTGGATCTCTGCAGTAGTTTCAGTAACACTACTAAGGTGCTTGTGAAAGAGAGCTTAGCTTCTCCATCTCTTCCATTTGTCTCTTGGTACAAAATTGATTCAAGCGTCATTTCATGGACTGGCCATTGGAGGGCACTGCCTAATGGTAGATGAAAGTGATCCCTTCTATCATTGTGCATCATTACGGCTGTCTTGAAAAAGAAACCTTGGTATCCTGTGTAACAGCCCAACGTAATTCTAGGGAGGCATCAGGCTTCTTGATATTATGAACATGGTTCTGTGAGGCTGTAGCTACTTAATAAGCCTGTGCTATGCAGTTTTCTTTTTGAGCTGCTATACCCAGTCAGACACTGAGTGAAATTTGGCTAGAGTTTTCAGAGGGGAAGCAATAGGGGTGGGCTTTTGGATGTTGGAAGAAGCAAGTATCGGGGGGTAGCCGTGTTAGTCTGTATCTACAAAAACAACAAGGAGTCTGGTGGCACCTTAAAGACTAACAGATTTATTTGGGCATAAGCTTTCGTGGGTAAAAACCTCACTTCTATGCTATGCATCCGAAGAAGTTATTGGATTGTTGTTATTGGAAGAAGCAGTATCACAGTCTGAGGAGGTGATTGGCATCTGCAAGTGTGAGGGCTTCACAGGGCATAGCCCCTGCCTCTTGTAGCCTGGATGTAGCTCCTCCTTGACTATAGACTATCTGTATTACAGACTTGATGCATCTTCTCAAGGGAGCTGTGTCAGGGATTGTGGGATAGGTGCAACAATCCACGGGTCTCGGCCACACTGTTGCAGTGCTGCATCTGAAGCGAACAGATACATGCAACATCTATTCACAAAGTCCTGGTGCAAGAAAAAATGGTGGAGTATTATCTAGTGTAGATGAAACCTTGGATTTCAAGTGAGCCACTTGCATGAGCTGATACCTGAAGCCAGGTTTAGCCCCGCTGACTGATTTAAATTAGAAGAAGATGGGAATTTAGTAAACTTGAGAACAGTAGAACCTCAGAGTTACAAACACCAGAGTTGTGAACTGACCAGTCAACCACACACCTCATTCGGAACCAGAAGTATGCAATCAGGCAGCAGCAGAGACAAACAGAATACTGTACTGTTTTTTGTTTAAATGTAAACTACTTTTTAAAAAAAAAAAGTATAGCAGTATTTTTCTCCAGCGTAGTAAAGTTTCAAAGCTGTATTAAGTCAATGTTTGGTTGTAAACTTTTGAAAGAACAACCATAATGTTGTGTTCAGAGTTCTGAACATTTCAGAGTTATGAACAACCTCCATTCCTGAAGTGTTCATAACTCTGAGGTTTTACTGTAATACAGAACCCTTTGAGGCTTAGGGCTTAAACAAGATTTGTAAGGGGTGTAAACTGGGGTTTTTTTGTAAGTAGATTTGAAATCTCGTGCCCTCCAAACCACAGCGAGCTCTGGATACGTGATACTTTGCATTGTAACAGCTGGGGGGCAATAATAAATCATAGGCGCAAAACCAGAGATATAGACTTTTCAACAGAATCTTGACCCATTCAGAGCTTCTACGTTCTCTTTTTTTGCAATGGAGTAACTATGGAGTAAATCCTACTAACTTTTGGTTCCTTTTTTCTCTCTGGCTTTCATTCATACTTCCTTGTAAATGTTAATTTTTAATGGCTTTGCGTAAGAAGATATTACTACAGCAGCAAAACAAATGTCAGCAGATAGCCCTGTGCCATGTGACAGAAACAAGTGCAATTCTGTAAACATTCCAGTTCAAGAATGTGTTTGTATACCAGGAAAGAACAACACCGTTCTACTGCTGGTCACTGCAACTCAGTTTCATGTTTACCATCAGCTGGAATTAAGAAGTGTGTGGCTTTCAAAAGCCTGCAACCCACTGTCCTACTGACTTTGATATTGTAGCTTTTTGATAATAAAAGCTAAGGTATGTGTGATGGGTTGGATCACAGAAACCCCCTTGGGACTGCCAACTGATGTGCTGAGACTACTTCTAACCTGTTTTCCTTGCCAGCTTGGGACTCCAGAACCTTGCCTGTTCGAGCCAGATGTGGTAGCCTGCTACAAACCCAGACTGAGGTCTGAACAAGTCCTCCAAAAGCTGCAGGCTTAACTGAAAACAGCTTAAGAAGTGTTACTGTCTCCAGCACTCAGATACCTAACTTCCAATGGGGTCTAAACCCCAAATAAATCCGTTTTACCCTGTATGAAGCTTATACAGGGTAAACTCATAAATTGTTTGCCCTCTATAACACTGGTAGAGATAGATGCACAATGGTTTCCCTCCCACCCCCCGCCCCAGTATTAATACATATTCTGGGTTAATTAATTAGTAAAAAGTGATTTTATTCAATATAAAAAGTAGGATTTAAGTGGTTCCAAGTAATAACAGTGAATTACAGAATAAAGTGAATTACCAAGCAAAATAAAATAAAACACGCAAGTCTAAACCTAATACTGTAAGACAGCGATCACAGATGAAATCTCACCCTCAGGTGTTTCAGTAAGCTTCTATCATGGACTGGATGCTTTCCCAGTCTGGGCCCAATCCTTTCCCCTGGTACAGTCCTTGTTTCAACTCCGGTGGTAGCTAGGGGATTTCTCATGACTGCAGTCCCCTTTGTTCTGTTCCACCCCCTTTAGGGTGACCAGACGTCCCGATTTTATTGGGACTGTACCGATATTTGCTTGTTCGTCCTGTGTGCCGACCGATGTGCGGTCGGGACACTGGACAAACAAGCAATTTTGCCCTCCCGGAAGGGCTCTCGCCCCACCCCACCCCGACTCCGCCCCTTCCTTCCCCCATTGGCTCCCTCCCCAAATCCCCGCCCTGGCCCCGCCTCTTCCCCAAGCATGTGGCATTCCTCCTCCGTCCCAGGCTTGCCTCCATTACAGCGGCAAGCCTGGGAGGGAGGGGATGGTGGTCGGCTTCCGGTTCCTAGAGCTGGTGAGTACGGGCACCGGGCGGGCAAGGGGGCTGCTCCCCCAGGAGGGAGACGGGGTGGCTCCGGGGCTCTGGACCCCGGCAGCGGTGGGGAAGAGCGGCTCGGGGCCGCACAAGTGGCCATGTAAAGTTTATTGGCTTGGGGGGACCCTGGCTGGTCCTCGCCCCGGTAGGGGGGTGGTAAGGAGCCGAGTCCCCCCCCATCTCCCTTGCCTGCCCACCCAGTGCTTCCAGCTCCAGAAACTGGAAGCTGGCCACCACCCCCTCCCTCCAGGCTTGTGCCGGCATTACAGCTGCAAGCCTGGGCGGGAGGAGGAATACCACTCAGCTGAGGAGCCAGGACGAGGGGGGAGGCGGACTCAGCTCCTTACCTGGTCTGCGGCGGCCGGTGGGACATGCTGGCGCGGGGCGGGGACGCTACCCCCCTACAGGGCAGGGCGAGGAGCTGGCCAGGGTCCCCCCCCCAGCCGATAAACTTTACGTGGCCACTCGTGCGGCCCTGAGCCACTCTCCCCCGCCGCTGCTGGGGTCCGGAGCCCCACACCTCTCCCGCTCGGCTGTGGTCCAGCGGCTCCTTCCCTGCAGGGCGGCGGGACGCGCCGCATGTGCCTGGGGCCTGCTAATTCCCCCGGCACCTGCAAAACGCCTTTTTTTTTTTTTTGCTCGCCCCCCCCCCCTCCCCCGCGTCCCGATATTTCATGTCAGTGATCTGGTCACCCTGACCCCCTTGTATATCTTTTGCATAAGGTGGGAATCCTGTGTCCCTCTCTGGGTTCCCACCCCTCCGTCTAAATGGAAAAGAAACAGGTTAAAGATGGATTCCAGTTCAGGTGACATGATCACATGTCACTGTAAGACTTCAAGCTCTCATTCCTCCCAGCCTGACTTGCAGGCCGGCCTGCAAGCAAACAGAGCCATCCACAGTCAATTGTCCTGGTTGATGGAAGCCATCAAGATTTCAAACCACCATTAATGGCCCACACTTTGTATAACTACAATAGGACCTCAGTTATATTTCATATTTCTAGTTTCAGATACAAGTGATACATTTATACAAATAGGATGACCACACACAGTAGTTTATAAGCTTTGTAATGATACCTTACAGGAGACCTTTTGCATGAAGCATATTCCAGTTACATTATATTCACACACATTAGCATATTTTCATAAAATCATAGAGTGCAATGTCACAGTATGAATTTAAAACACTTCTTGTGCAGCAAATAAATAAATTGGCTGTGGAAATAAGTAAAATGTTGATAAGGAAGTACTGTCAAGTCTGACATGCCCAGACTCTTACTTGGTGGGTGTGGAAGCTCTATTTAAAACAAACAACCAAAAAAAATAACATAAAACTCTCTGAACTGCTTGTCCCTCTAAAATGAGAGCTGCTACACAGATACAGTCCTGACTGGGCAACAAATGCAGTATATGTAATTGCAGTTTTCTCCCTGAGGTCTTGATCTTGATTCTTATGAGCTGGCAGGATATGGCTTCATGCCAGATTCGTGCTTTTAGAGATCAGGATGCTTGTAAATTTTAAAACCCTACCAGTCATGAGAATGGAGGCAGGAAGCACGGAGGAGAGCACATGTGTGATTGCAAGCCAAAACCAAGCTGTTAAATCCATTTCTTTTGTCTTTCTCTTTGGATAGGTGTTCCTTCTTTTAGTCTTGTGATAAAGGAAAATTAATTTTCATTTTATTGGAATTATTCACACCAGCTCACTGTCTTTATTAATATAATATATTTTATATATACACACACACCATGTAGGAACTAGTGTTCAATAATTTCTTGGGTTTTTTTTTGTTTTTGTTTGTTTGTTTTAAGCTTTGGGAAAGTTCCAGTTCTAGGCTGGAGATAAACTACCATATTTCCTGTACTTTATTATTTAGCAAATTAAAAATTATCTCGATTGCACAACTTCTACTGGACTTTAAAATCTCTTCCTATGTATTATCACACCAAATAGCATTACAGGGTCTATGCATGAGAGTGAGTAGAAATAAGACTTTTAAAGCCTGGGAATCTTCTCAGCAACTGAATGTGTTTGGTGGTTGTGTCATCAGAAAACTTAGATTCTGGCCTATTGCAGTGATGCCAGGCTTGAGATAAATGATATCAAGAGTACCTCTCTGTAAGGTCTGCTTTCTCCTTGTGCATGTGCAAGTGGAGCAGCAAAATTAACTTGACAAGATCTCTAAAGAACCTCTGCTTTCCACTTGGTTCCTCTGCTCATGCCTGGGTTGGGGTGGTAGGAAGGTAGAGAAAAACTAATCTCCGGGTAATAAAATGAAATGGGAAGGTGAAGCCATCAAAGATTGGGATTTGATTGCATTTATTCTGAGATCTATGGAGAAAAAATTTGTTGCATTGGCTGAATATAAATAAGCAAACCCAACAATGGCAAACTGCTGGATGGGGCTGCATGTTCCTTAATGTGTTAGATTATTTATCTCAATATTTATATAACTGTAGAGGTACCTGTTCAAGGAATACATATATTAAGAATGGCCTAAATACTGTAACATCAAGCTAATATATACTTTCATCTGTTACAGGTTGGGGGAACATGGTAGTGGGGGGGGGGGGGGGGACACTACCTTTCACATGCCACGATATTTGGGTCCTAATAGTTTAGGAAGATTTCATGTCCATATGTATATGTTCAGAACCATCAAGCTATCCAATTTAAATAGCTGTCACTTGTTTGCAAAAACTTATTTAACTTTCTTAGAGTGACCTTTTGATAAAGAACTCAATCCTGACACAGCGCAAGGGCTGGGCCTGCCCGAGAAACACTCCGGGACCCTGCCCCTCCATACCAGGTGAGGGCAGGCAGACTCAGCCTGACAGGATCCAAGTGCGAAGGGACTTAGTGCGAGGGGGGATCCAGGTGTGGGGTGAGAAGGTTCTGTGTGGGTGGCTCAGTGTGGGGACTGGGTGCAGGGAGATCTGGATGCAAAGGTGCTTGTTTTCGGTGTTCCAGATGCAGGGGCATCTGCAGGGGCAGTCCAGATGAAGGTGGTTGGGGCTCAGTGGGGTGGGGTTTTGAGTATCGGGGCTTGTCAGGGTGGTGGTTTAAGTGTGGGGGGGCTCAGCAGGGTTGCTCCAGGTGCAGGGTGTGTGTGGATGTGGAGGGAGAGCTCAGTGGGGTCTGGGTATGGGGGGAGGGAGGGTTCAAATGCAAGGGTTGGGGGCTTAACAGGGGGTCTGGATGCAATGGGGGTGGGGTTCAGCAGGGAGTGCTGGGTGTGAGGGTGGGTGGGACTCTGGTGGAGGTTTGGGGGTGTGTGTGTGTGGGGGGGGTCTAGATGCCCAGGGGTTGGGCAGATAGTGGAGCATCTCCCTGTACAGTGACCCCTCTTCTTGCAGCTGAGGAGCAGTGGGGTGTGGGAGGGTGTAGAGCTGGGGGAGCTTTCTGGGAGTGGGTCAGCCCTGGCCTCTCCCTACAGGGGAAGTGCACTCCTACCTCATGCCTAGCCCAACCAGGACTAGCATTTGAGCTTGGCGCAGGGTGTAGGAGCCACACATTGGGGCATCTCCAGCCCTGGGTGAGGCTGGGAAGAGCCGGATGCAGGAGAGGGGGCTCTGGATGTAGGGGGTAAGGTTTGGTGGGGTGGAGGTGTGTGGGGGTGCTGGGTATGGGGGGGGGGGAGAGCTGGATGCATGGGGGTGGGTCTGACCCAGCACCAGCCAGGGTATCCCCAGCAGTAATTTACCTTTCCTCCGGGTGCCCGAAATGGCGCACCTCTGTTGCTGGGGAGGGCATGTGACTGCTCTTGCAGTCATTTTTCTGTGGGGAAGCAAAGAAATCTGCAGGCACATGAATTCTGCATACGTTCAGTGGTGCAGAATTCTCCCAGGAGCAATGTGCGTGCTATAGGTGTATGAGTTCTCTAGCAAAGAGATCTGCGAGAGCAATTGTGAGTTTGTTCCCTATGCTCGGGGATGGGGATCAAACAAGGCTGGCCTTAGGGAAAATAGCGCCCTGGGCAAACTTGTATTTTGACAGCCCCTGGTCCTCCCTCAGCCCCTCCAAGTTGCCCCTAGGTCATGGTGTCTTCCTACTCCCCCCGCCGCCATTGCCCCAAGCTCCCTTCCGTGGCTTCGCACTCCGGGCCCCCTTGCTCCTTGCCTCTTGACTATGGCGCCTTGGGTGGTCACCCACCGAAAATGCTGGCCCTGGGAACAAAACAAGCCCAGATTTTGACTCTGTAGGGTCCTTACATTGTTCACTTTTGCTGATTGGTGTTGAGAGAGCAAATCTGGGTTTTGATGCAGTGGATGATGATGTAGTAGGCAGTTACATAATTGGCTGCTCAAGACACACTAGTTGTTCCATGGAGTAATATATATATTATTACTACTGGGGAACTCTCATTCAATCCATGGATAACTAATAACTATTTTCAAATAACTCTGCTTAAGTATTCTAGCAAGACTTTGACCTAACCAGATCTTGGTTCACTGAACTAAATTATACCCGCATTTAAAAAAATCTCAGCCAGTATTTGCTTGTTTGGACTCCACAAAATGATCTTTAAACTGACTTTTGGAATAAGAATCTTTAACAGAGCACAAGACTTTCTGCAGTCACTGAGCCAACTCGTAGTTTAACATAGTAAATTTAAATTGGACTGTATATATGGCTTGTTACATCTGTCAAATTTTTCAGTTTATTGGCTTGTAACTCATAGTTCTTTATTTCTACGGGCTTGATTTGATGTAGTCTTGCTTAGTATTATGACCATTATCTAAATACATCAGTAAATGGGGATGTGAGAAAAATATGCATTTTTTTATAGCACTTCAAATTTGAAGAGGTATCTAACCAGAATCAAGATTAAAGGCAATAGAACTTCCCTCACACCACTCCCCGTTCTTCCAAATAGGCTTTTACAGTGTGTACTGTAATACCCTGTTTGGGAGAATGGGGAGCTGTGTGGGGGAGATGGTTGCCTTTAGATGCCTCTTCAAAATTTAAAGTGCTATAGTGAGTGAGTTGCTTAACTCCTTAAATTGGCCCAGTGTATGTCATTGGTGGTTTTAGATAGCAACGAATCCTTGGAAAACAAGCCTAGGATCTTGGGCCAGTTAGCTCTCTGGCAGACAGGAACTGAGGGCCATGAGTGTCTTCTGTCTGGTGAACTTTAAGATATTTTTTTAAAATGCCAAATTACCAGGGCAATGTAACTACAGGTGATTCTTGGATTGCTCCATTGCCTCTTACTGGAAGACCATAACTCAATTAAATCCTATTTTACTTCTTACATAGCACAATCGTATATCACACTGCATTATAAAGGTGCAATGCTACAAGGTAAAAACCCAGAAGAGCAGCAACCCCCCTTCCAGTATAGCCCTCAGTACTTGTAAGACTAATGATGGACATACTACTCATTTTGACAGTACAGTTACATATCCAGATCTATTGGAAGCTTCTGCAAGTGCACTCCTCCACCTTTTTGTACTGTGAAACCTTTTCTTGATTACTAGCTATGGCAAAAGTCATTGCCTGTGGTCACAAGGGGAAAGAGACTATAATTGTTTCCTGCTTGGTGAGAAAAGAGTTGTCCTTTGCCTACTTCGAAAAGTGCAGAATCCTGAAATGTGGTATCTGGCACATCCTAGATACTTGTCATGATGACCCAGGTAAGGCTTGCATTTACCATTAACTTGGGCCCCTTTTTTTTGGTCAATGTATTGCTGGGGTGGGAAAAAAGGACACATGTTCCATCAATGACTGCTGGGAAGTTTTGGAAGCTCAATTGGCAGGTTGGCTACCTTGATCGCACAACCGGGAACAGTGCATTGCCCTGGAAACCCACTATCAGCATAACCGGTCCCACTGCCTAGGAGAAGACCAGTAATTACTTGAGGTAACAATCATTTATTGATTCACAGGACAGTTGTCACTATTTAAAATATATATATAATATTAGTGGTGAGGAAATGGCTCTTCTTTGGCCTGGTCTGGTATTGTGTTTGAAAGGTATGTGGTGCCCCTTTACAGCTCCTTAGCAGGCAACGTGCTCCTATTTTGCTGAGGAGTAATAATAGTTCACTGTGAAATATTTTTTCGTGTGCCAGACTTCTATGTAAAGTTGTGGTCCCTCTTGCAACAGCTACCTTTTCTAAAAGGAGAAGATGTGAGCTCATTTTGGGTTGTTTGTGTATATAAGTCCACCAGCTTTTATCCAGTATTCTTTTCCCCTCAATCCACTTCTAACTGGAAAATATTAAGTGTGTTCAAACTAAAATGAAATTTTGAACAACTATGCTTTAGGAAAAAGTGTGAACAATTGAGTGTGACAGACATGAATCTTAAGAATCAGTGAGGCATGAGTCTGTACTAAAATGTAAATGAAAATATCCATTAAAAACCTCCATAGTATAAAGAAATTCAAGTGTGTGGTTTCCAAGGTAACCATAATTCAGCTCTTTTGCGCATTATGGGATTAAAGTTATGGTCAGCTTTATAAAATTAACTTTACTCCTATAATGTGCAAAAGAGCTGAATTGTGGTTGCCTTACCCATAATTCACACTCCACTGGTGGTAGTAATAGTGGAACTGTAGCGCAGACAGGACTCTGGTATTTTTACCACACCTTATCCTCCAGTCCTGGTGCCTCAGCAAATGTGCTCCATCATTGCTAATATGCATCCTATGCACCTTGGACGCTATTTGTTTTTAACACTGCCTGTTAATACTGACCCATTGTATTCTCAATGCTTGTTTTAATACCTGTTGGTTCAATTGTTGAACAGCAGTAACTCCACCCTTCCCCACCGCCATACTTCTAACAGTGTTTTTTTTTAAAGTGTTACAGGTCAATATGCACTTTAATTAAACTGCTCCTCCCATCCTCCCTGCTACCAATTGATTGACTTAACAGTTACGTGCAGAATGCCCTCACTTGAGTGCATTATGCAGACAGAGATTTCTGTTGGTTAGGTCCCTCAAACTCGTATTGTACAGCTCCACCTCTGGGCTTTTCTCCTCAGACCACCAACACATTTACCACTGGGTGTATCTAGTTCTAGTGGTAATATAAGTATCCTCAGGTCCTTTGTGCAGTAAGTAACTTACAACTGGATGCCTCAGTGGTGTAGGATTTGCATTCTAGGGACTGCTTAAGTGTGTGTGCAGCGGGTGAGGCGTGGGGAGGATGGAAAGGATGGAAGTGTTAGGATTGGGTGAAAAGCAGAACTAAATGCCCAAACCTTAATTGGGCAACATAGGAAGTTAAATGCAAATGTTAATTATAATCCAGTTTCCTCAAATTCCGTAATTAGTTGTGAGCACCAGTAAACACCATGACCACAATCTTTTTTCTTTTTTTTAATAAATCAAGGAATACAGAAGTTTCTCAGCATTAAAATTGCAGTATTTGAAATGTGAAAGCTAAGGCTTCTGAATTAACCGTAACTCTGCCCTGCTGAGTCTGTATATTAAGAGAAGTATTTAACACACATAGTGTGATTAAAGTACTGAATGTGAGAGTTAGCGTTGCTGTGGAAACCTGAATTGTAACACTTCATTCTCATTTTTGCACGTATCAAACATTTGAAACATTATAAATGAACTTACTGTAAAGCTGATCTACAAAGGAACCTGCTTGAACCTTGTGCCAACTCTACAACTGTACAAATTAAATCCCAAAGCTATTTTTTTATATCCTTCCTGTAATCTCGTTACACTAGAAATACCAGTTTTGTTATCTTTTGGAAACAACTCTTCTGACATCCCTGTGGTGCTTTGGAAAAACAGAAGAGGTAGTGCTCTTCGGACATCACAAGAGCCTGGTTGTTGATTTAACTGAGAATGGATGGGAGATCTAGGCTGATTTGTCTAAATTGGTTTTGTTTTGTTTATTGTTCTTGTTTAACACCTATTTAGCTCAAACTCCTGACAAAGGAGAAAAACCTCTTGTGAAATCATTAATCAATTCCATCAAAAATAGGGAAGATAAGACTTATGGGGTTAGTCTCCATTGCCCCTTAGCACACAGCTTCAGTATAGTATTTGGGGGAGGAGGAGGGAGGAAAGCTGCCAAGGAGCCATTTGTAGCTCCCTGACTCTGTCACCCAGCTCTGGCATGAGTTAAAACTGCAAGGGACAGCTTTTAACTTAATCCTGAGAGCTTCCACCAGCAGCGTATCTCTGCTCCGTTTGTGGTCTCTGCAGTGCTTAATTTATGCCAGGACTGAGCCCCAGCATCGCTAGGCTTGGCAGTTCATAGCCCTGGCACCTTTTTGGGCTTGCTGCGTCAGTTATGAAAGTAAAAAATTGCTTGAGCCCCAGCACGTCTTTCATTACGAATTAAGCACTGGGTCTCTGAGTACACTCCCTCAGGCGTCTGGCCTTATGCCTCTACCTATTCTGAGGTGAAATTCTGCAGTTCTTCCATTCTTAGACCAGGCCCTGTGCTACGGCACCTTGCGTGTCAACCGTGCTTATCTAATGGGTCTGACTGAGTTCTGGCACCTGTGGTTCCTCCCATTGCGGGTCTGTGACCAGGAGTATACAGGAATCGGACAGCCTTCTTAACCGAAGTATTGCTTACATAATAGTGGGAATGAGCATTTAGAGCGAAACTTGTTTTTAAATAGTCTACGCACGTCTGTCCTATGTCTACACTACAAATTACTTTGGTACAATTTATGTCATAAGTTATACTGACTTAAGTGCTCGGAGGAGCTTTCCTGCCGAAGTAGTTACCACTTCTCATGGAGGCAGGAGTTAAGCTGACTGTAATTCTCTTGCGTTCCCAGGACTTTTTGAATACATTTACATGACCCACAACAGCAAGCCTTGGGGATTTAGCACTCTAAAGATAGCTGTGTAGACAGCTCTTGGGAGTTGTGGCTTGGATTCTGAAGCCTAGATGGGGAGTGGACTTCAGAGTCAGGGCTCCAGCCTGAGCCATGACTTCAAAGCACTGTGTGCACGGCTATTTTTTAAAAGTCCTAGCGTGTGCTCTGGTAGCCCATGTGGGTCAACCCAGGCTGGAATTATCCCTTAACAATCCTCAGGTGTTTGCTGAGAAGTGGCTTATCTTGAGCCATTCTTTCTTTTCCTCATCTTTTCTAACAGCCCACCATTACCTTAAACCATAATTTATGAACTATGGTTTATTAAGAATAAGCTTTTCAACTGTATACTAGAGTCGGTTGGTGTGAAGAAATGGCTTCAATTTTTAAGCCATGACTACCTTTAAAAGAATTCTCCAGTATCATTGAAAAGACCATGACCTTCCCTCTAGGTCAGGGGTTCTCAACCTTTTTCCTTCTGAGGCCCCCCAACATGCTATAAAAACCTCCAGAGCCTGGGGAGGAAGGGGAGGGAATGCCTCAGAGCTCATGGCTTCTGCCCTGTGGGGGGTGCCAGGGCTCAGACCACTGGGCTTCAGCCCCACGGCCCCTGGAATCTGGCTCCACAGACCCCTTGTTGAAAACTGCTGTTCTAGGCCATGTCCTAGACAAATGGGAAGTGTGTGGTGATCGATAGATAAATGCTAAGAATGATCTGCATTATGCCATTAACTTTCTGAAAATCTCCCTCCAGAGATTGCAAATCTCGTGCTCCACAAATGCCATGAGTACCTTACATGTAGTGGTGTTGTAGTCATGTTGGTCCCAGGATATTAGAGGGACAAGGTGGGTGAGGTAAAATCTTTTATGGATGAACTTGTGAAAGACAGGGTTTCAGGCTTAGAGGTCAAAAGCTTGTGTATCTCAGCAACAGAAGTTGGTCCAATAAAAGATATTACCTCACCCATCTTGTCTCTTTAAGTACCTGATAGACATGATCAAGACTGGGCCATGCTTGAAGCCAGTGGAAGTGAAATTTTCAGGATTGGCTTGTTTCATTGTAGGGTTCCAATAAAGACTAGAGGAGGGAAGAGGGGAAAACTCTGGGATATTTCTCCCCTAAAACGTACTAAGAGCTAAACAATATGTACAGACAGTGATTCTAATCTGGTGACCAATCTCCATGGGAGAATTCCTAATATCAGTAGGTATAGGCCTATTTACATATTCCCATCAGAAAATGTCACTGCAAATAACTAAGATTTACATATCTAGACTCTGAATATCAATGCAAGACATGGCCATTTGGGCTGGCCACCACCTTTTAAAATATTTACAGAGATTGTATTGGTTTCAAAAGCCTTCAGGGGAAGGAATAAACTTCTGACTTCTGGGGGCAGGGGAGAACTAGAAAGACACAGTCCAAAGAGGTAACAAACATAAGACTGCATGTGGATTTGTAGTGAATTGAGGATGATGTCATGTCAAAGATTACTTTGTTTTGGGATTGTACCAACCCCACACAATTGAAGGGGGAAAATTCTTTGAGAAGGAAGAGTCCACAGCATGCTATAGTAAGAAGCAGAAACAAAACTAAAAGGCAACTAATGAAAGAAATAAGAAGTATTCAGACTTGCTCAATTCCCTTGAACAATACTGGTGTTTGTTACATTCATTGGATGCAATACCCTGGTGTCTGTTCAATTCTGAGTTACGCTATTGTTGAAAAGCAGTAGGGAGCAATAGAAGTAACACACAATAAAACTGGAGATACGGGCTCAGAACTGCTTGCAACCTCTAACTTTGGTGGGTAGCTGTGACTGTGGCACTTTCGGGTAGTTTAAGGAACAAGATCAACATGAAAGCAAGAACATCTATTTTCTAGAGCCAAGAATGGTCATGGAAGCCCTCCTCCACTAACACAAATGTAGTGATAACCCGAAGCAATGACATTGTGCAGAGGTGTGTCTAGACCAGGGGTCGGCAACCTACGGCACATGTGCCAAAGGCGGCACATGAGCAGATTTTGCCTGGCATGCAGCTGCCAGCCAGGGTCCTGGCCACCAGCCCAGCTCAGCCCGCTGCCGGCTGAGTGAACGGAACCCCAGGCCGGCAGGAGGCTGAGCGGGGCCGGCGGCCAGGACTCCAGGCCGGCGGCAGGCGTGCCCCCTGGCTCCCCCCTCACCGCGCTCAGGTTCTGCGGCTCCCGGAAGTGTGAGCCGCCGGGGCGCAGGGCCCTGAGCCTGCTCCGGGAGGAGCGGTGGCGGCGGTTCCCACTCCTGGGAGGCGCAGAGCCGGAGCGCGGTGAGGGGGGGGTGCCGGGGGGTGCACAGGGACCACTGCCCGCATGCATCCGCTGCAGGAGTCCCGCCCCGGGGGGGCACCGGGCCGCAGCCCGGGCAGGTGCGCCCCCCGGCTCCCCCCTCACCGCGCTCCAGTTCTGCGTCTCCCAGAAGTGTGAGCTGCCGTTGCCCCTCCTGAAGCTCCTCCCCTCCCGGAGCTCCCCCCTCCCGCTGCCTCAGCACTCTGCGGGGGAGGGGCTGTGCGCGCGGCAGTCCAGCAGCGTGTTTTGCCTCCACGTGGCGCGAGCGTCTGACCGGCATGGGCATGGTAAGGGGAGTCCTGGGGGAGGAGGGGTCAGTCAGGGAGCAGGGGGAGGGTTGGAAGGTTCAGGAGTTCTGGGGATCCTGTCAGAGGGTGGGAAGTGGTTGGATGGGGCGTGGGAGTCCCGGGGGTCTGTCTGGGGGTGTGGATAAGGGTCGGGCAGTCGGGACGGGTAGGGTCGGAGGGGGGCAGTTAGGGTGGGGGGGGTTTCAGGAGGGGGCAGTCGGGGAACAGGGAACCGGGAGGCTTAGGTAGGGGGCGGTGTCCCAGGAGGGGGCGGTTGGGGGTTCTGAGAGGGGCAGTCGGGGTGGGAAGTGGGAGGGAGTGAATGGGGGTTTTGATTGTTGAAATATGGTAACCCTAGGCAAGGGGGGAGCCAGGGGGCGCATGGGGGTTGGCGCCTGCATGCATCTGCTGCAGTCTGCAGGAGCCCCTGGCGGGGGGGGGAAGGGGGGGAGAGCCGGGCCACAGCCTGGGCAGGAGTAGTGGGGGGGCATGGCTGCTCCCCACCAGCGGCGTCACCGCCTTTGCAGGGCTGCTGCCTCCCTGCACCGCGCCGGCTCCTCCATGGCTGAGGCTCGCTGCCGCCGCAAGCAGAATGCTTTGGCTCTCCGGTGCCTCCGGAAGGCGGCTTCTCCCTGCCGAGCTGCTGCTGCAGCGGCCCAAGCCCGGCAAAGCCAGTGAGTGGACTTGGGGGTGGGGTGGGGAGAGCTGGCGGGGGTGCTGTGCACCGTCCAGGGGAGTTCAGGGGGTGAGGAGGGGGGAACCTGGTCTGGGGAGCAGCCCCTGGGCACGGCTGGCCTCTGGGCAGGCTGGCCCCTGGGGTCTATAAAGGCTCGTTGGGATTTGCCCCTCAATGAACTGATGTGCGGGGGGGTGGAGGGGGAGGTGGAAGTTTCGCCTAGGGCGCAAAATATCCTTGCACCAGCCCTGCCCCAGGAGGTGCGTGCACCCCAGGTTAAGAACCACTGCACTAAACTGATAAGATATACATTTTAATTTAATTTTAAGTGAAGCTTCTTAAACATTTAAAAAACTTGTTTACTTTACATACAATAGTTTATAGACTTATAGAGAGAGACCTTCTAAAAACGTTAAAATGTGTTACCGGCATGCAAAATCTTAAATTAGAGTGAATAAATGAAGACTCGGCACACCACTTCTGAAAGGTTGCCGACCCCTGGTCTAGAGCTTCAGTCTATGCAGTGCTCAGTCTGTTACTGTGGTTGGAATTAGATGTTCTGTCCATAGCAATCAAATTAAGAGTCACAGTGATGGGGGTTTACGGACCCCCATATAGAGACTTATGCTTTGTCTACACTACAGAGTTTTGTCGACAAAAGGCAGCTCTGTGATGTGACTTTTGGTAGCAAAAATGCCATGTTTTGGCAACAAAATAAAACCACCCCAACGAGAGACATAAGGCTTTTTGCACAAATTTTTTGTCAGCAAAGTCCAGTGTAGACACCACCCTTGATTTTATTGCTTTAATTGGCCTCCAGGAAGTGTCCCACAATGCCCATCCTGACCGCTGTGGTCAGTAGTTTGAACTCCGCTGCCGTGCAGCCAGGTAAACAACCATCCCCCCTTCCCCCTTAGAAGCCCCAGGAATTTTTGAAATTCCACTTCCTGTTGGCTCAGTGTGGAATTGCATCTTCCCAGGTGACCATGGCAGCTTATCGCAGCAAACGCTCTCCTGCTTGGATCACTGTGGAGCTGCTGGATCTACTCAGTATATAGGGAGAGGAGGCTGTGAAGTCCCAGCTGCGCTTGAGCCATAGGAATGTGTGTGCCATCTGTCACCTGCCCACAGTTAGGGAAACCCATTTCTACATAGCCATCCACTATTTCACGCACCTTTCCCAGAGTCATGGTCCTTCATAGGAGGATGCGATTACTTGCCCTGCACGCTTGCATTAATGTAGCCCAACGGTCGACTTCATGACTCCAAATTGAGTCCTGACTGACTGGTAGCAGTCTGGAGTTGCCAGCTTCCACACAGCGATTGCCATGCACTTCTCTACCAATAGGGCAGCTCTCATTCTGGTGTTCTTGTGCTGTAGTGCTGGGGCGAGTTCCACACACGTTTCCAGGAAGGTGGCTTTCCGCATCTGAAAGTTCTGTAGCCACTGCTCATGATCCCAAACCTGCATGATGATGTGATCCCACCATTCAGTGCTTGTTTCCCGAGTCCCAAAGCAATCGTCTGCAGCTGTTCTGTGAATGCCAAAAGCAATCTAAAGTTGTTCCTATCCATATCATGCAGGATGTCAGGCAACTGGGAGTCTTCTTCAGTTAGGAACCTCGTGATTAACTGCACTGCCATCCACAATATTTTAATGACCGTTATCAGAGCATAGGAGAGCAGTGCGGGATCCATTCCTTCTCACAAAGATGCTAGGGTGCACAGTAAACCAGGGCTGTTGAAAAATGCTGTGAAAGGAAGCCAGAAGCCCATGGAATGCTGGGACAGAAAGCAATGCATCATGGGACATTGAGCCCAGGCCCAAGATGCGCTGCGATCCACTCCGCCTTCCAACAAGACCTAGTGACAGAAGGTGTCGAGCTGGACTGTGGGATAGGTACCCACAGTGCATTGCTCACACGGTCAATGATAATGCCCCAACCGTGGACGCGCTCTGCTGACAGAGGGAGCGAGTGTGAACATGCAATATTGATTTTTATTCTAGCGCTTTTTGAGTGTTGACATAACTTTTGTCAACAACACTCTGTAGTGCAGACAAGGCCTTAGGAAGGGAAGGAGAGTACTAGGCCGAGAGGGCCCCACCTCTCAACAGCTGTAGAGCATGCTGAAGGATCGTCTCAAAAGGGGATTTTTGTCAGCTAGGGAGAGAGAAGGGGAGGCTGTCCAAAGGGAGCAAGCTGGTTTGCAGCTTCTGGAGGCAAAGTGATCAACAGGAGAGGGTCTGGACCATGTGGAAAGACCCACCCAGGAGGGTAGGGGCCAGCTTGACTCTTCCCCCACTCCCTACTAAGTGAAAATAACTGGACACTAGGAAGAGGCCTGCAGAATGCTTATTTGACTGACTGACAGTTTCTGAGATTGAATGGGAACTTCTGTGACCACACCCCAAAACGAAGAGAGTGAGGAGGTGAGAACCACTCCAGGGGAGAATGGTCAGGTGCACCAGGAAGAAGTAACCAATACACCCAGCCCTTTGGGCGCTGGGATGGGACTGGTGGAGAGGGAGGGCCTGGGTCCCCATACCTTCCCCCTGCCCACCATCTCACCCCCAGACTTTAGTAGGGGAAGAACTGTCAAGCTGTGGCCTACACACTAGGCCTGCTGGCCCCTAAAGGAAACCATCTACATTTCTTTTGACCATTTAAATACAGATGGAGCCTTCACAGTACCTTGTTCGTATATAACAATACAGTTTGGGAATCGCCTTGAATTTCTTGCCTCTGTCAAATCTCAGGGCTATTCTATTTATTTAGCTCAAAAACCCAAAGAATCTTGGAGCAGTATTTGGTAGATGTTTGTAGCAAAGATGGGGCGAAAGGCCTTATCTAGCCAGTCTTCCTGCTACCTTTGATAAATGTGTAGTGTCTGCTCGTGCTGCATAGTACTCTGTGTATGCCAGATAATCCATGAAAAACAAATGAAGTACGTAGTTAAATTGTGCTTGTGCAATGGACTGTCCTTATTTATAATGGAAGCAAAATGCAACCGTAACTATCTATTTTTAGAACCTTACAGCTCTGACATAGGAAAAACTTGTTCAGTCTGAAAATTGCCATATTTAGTCTTGGTACAAAGACAATGTTTCTGCAGTTTGAAGAACGAGAAAAGGCTGTCTGATCAAACATACCTGCCTTTCATTGGTTGATATTCAATCCCAATTATCTCTCACCTTTCTATTAAGTTCTTTCTCCCCTTCCCTTTTTCTCTCTAGAAACAAATCTGCATGCTTATTGAACTCTATCACTGTCTAGTTTCTGATTTAAACATCTTCCCTGGCAACGTTTTCCATCCATGTCTATTACTTGTTATGTGACATAGTAACTGTACAAGTGCCCTATCTAGGCTTTGTTACCTTCGATCTACTTCTCCTAATCCTGTGTGTGTGTGTGTGTGTGTGTGTGTGTGTGTGTGTGTGTGTTTAGCAAAGGCACTAGGGTTCATTTACTTTAATTTGCCAGTCCTTTTCTTAACTTGGCTCTTGCTTCAGCAGTTTGAGTAGATAGCTAAACCTAACTTTGCTCATCTAGGTGAGCAGAGCGCTACACCAGCAGCACTCAAGCAGTAGCTCTGAATGACAGCTGCTTTGTGCAACCATCACTTCTTCCTCTAGGTGGAGTTTAAATTGAAATCTCCAAAGAACACTTGCTCCATGAGTACCAGCCTCGCCTCTAGCCCCCATTCCCTTATGATCATTTTCTTACACTAGTTATTTCTACCAGAGAACTCATCTGCTGGAGAGCTTTTGGAAAGTGAACAATAGGGGTACAAACATGTCTAAAGCAAATACTTACTTGTAGCTCTACAAAAGGTTAACTCAATTAAGGACAGCCCTTACACAAATGAATGACTCCCACTGAAATCAGTGGGTGTTCAGCACTTGCTTAAGTGCTGTGTGCAGGGCCGGCTCCAGGCACCAGCTTACCAAGCAGGTGCTTGGGGCGGCCACTTTGGAGAGGGGTGGCATGTCCAGCTGTTCGGCGTATGGTCCCTCACTCCTGCTGAATTGCGGCCGCAGATCGCGATCGTGGCTTTTTTTTTGTTTTGTTTGCCCGCTTGGAGCCGGCCCTGGCTGTGTGAATAGGGATTCCATGCTTCTGGGAGGATGTTATTGCAAGACTTTCACCTCCTGGTGTGTTGGTGCATTTTTGTTGCTTTGAAGACCAAAAGATTCAGATAAACATTCACATTTATCCATATTAAACTTTCTGGGGCTTGTTCATAAGACTTGCAGCAAGCAACTTCTGTAGCGTAAATGCAGATAGACTTTTGAGTACCGGTATTCATTTTAAAAAGCTCTGTGTGTATGACTGTTTGTTTCCCCCTTCCTTCCTTTGATGCAAGTCTGAGAGGATGCTATTGCTTTAGAGATGAATTTCCTTCCTTGACTGTACAGGCTGACTTCTTCCTCTAGGTGGAGTTGAGATTGAAATTGTGAAATCTGTCTGGCAAACATGTTTATAAGATCAAATAGTGTTCATGGGCACAGTAAGTTTCAAAGGAGCACATAGCAGAAACTGCAGTTTTGTACAGCACCTCACTACTACACAAAGAGAACAGCTATCCTTAAATCCAGCATTTGAAGACAACTGGAGAAAAATGATCTGTCACTCAGTGCAAGACACTTGAAGAGCATTCTAGTAAGGAAAGGTGAAGTACAGCAGCTCCAAAGTGTAGCAGAGTTTTATTGTTAAAATTCCTTTCCTATCCACATCCTGTTCTCTATTCTTAAATTTGTGGGTAAACTTAGTGCTCCTAGAAGAGTGATTTAACAGCACTAGTTAGTAGATAATGTATGGATAAGTTATGTGCAAACTTCCCCATGCAGATTTTTTTCGTTGCATTTCTCTCATGATAAAGAGCACTTCCCCATGTTCTGTGCTACAATGGAGGAGAGATTCAGGAACAGAGACTGACTATTGTGTTTTTCTGCTTCGCTTTTTCTTTTTCTTGAGACAAAATATTTATAGTGCTGAGACGGTTCCTATCTTGTGTGCTTTTGTTGCAGACCTTAACTGGGATGTAGTTCAGGAAACTAAAACAAAACCCTGAATCTTGAAAATCCCATTCCACATAAGTAATTAGGAAACTTTTTATTTTATCACTGTATGTAATTCTGTGAGAACCTTTAGTCTCTGCCAAACTTTCGAATATTAAGCTACAAAACCCCTAAAGCATCCAGAAAATGTCAACAAAAGCTTAATGTTTCTTCTGTACTAGTAACACAGTGAATGAGGTAGAAGCTATTTACTTTACAATTCTGCTAAGAGTGGTGGTTGGTTTTACTCTCTCCCCCCCCCCCCCTTTTTCTTTTTATTTATTCTTCTCCCTCTTTCCACTTCTCCCACTCCACCAAAACACATCTGTGTTTTGCTGGTATGAGGTCCTGATCTGATGTGATAAATAACTGAATTTCTTACAAACTTTGTGCAATATATTGATTCTGAATGTGGCTTTTGTTAAGCTTGGATGATCTGCATTTTGCAGCCAGAGTGCCTGGCAATAAACAAAATTGATTCTTTGTTTTGAATAATGAGCTCTGGATTTTTCTAATGAGTGTTTCTCAGTGTAGTGAGCATCAAGTACCATTTTAGTAACAAGTGATTGAGCTAACCTCCATTGCGCTTGTCCCTTAATCATCCTTTTTTGATGATAGTATTCTACAAATCTCGAATGAGTTCATTATACAGTCCCCTTTAATGTATAGGTCCAATTCTCATTTGCAAAATAAAGATGCTTTTATTCCAGGGTGACTTCTTCTAGTGAGGCTGATTTTGTTTATGGTTCATTCCTTTTTCGAAGAAGGAAAAAAAAGGGGGTATAACATACGTCTCTCCGGGTGTAAAAAAGCCCCATCCCCGGGCGATATAAGTTACACTGATCTAACCGCTGGTGTGGACAGGAGAGCCTCTCCCACCGACATCGCTACTGTCGCTTGCAGGGGCCACAGTAATTAAGCCACCAGGAGAGCTCTCTCCCGTCAGCTTAGAGTGGCTACCTGCAATGAGCTCTTCCAAAGCTCTGCACTTGGAAAAACTGACACCTTTAAGTAAACCAGTATTAACCATGTACACATGAGAATTCTGCCTCTGAGAGGCAATAATACAAATCAGGGGAAGTAGCTGAGGTTACAAATGATCAAATAGTTCAAATAAAAATTTTAGAACCTCTCCTCCCCACTCCCAAAAAGGTGACATTGGATTGCTAGCAATAATCTCATCAGATAAAATAAATGGAAAAACTAAGAACCAACTTTTTTCTCTGACAAATGACTCTAATTTAGGATATATTTCCTGTAGCTAAATTATTTCAATGACTGCTGCAATATTAATCAGATTCTTGTTACTCTTTAATAAAAACAAACAAACAAAAAAAAACACAGCTGCATTTTTGTATTGTCTTCTTTTTTTTTTTTTGCCAGTGTCTTGTCTGTTAACTTTCTCCTCTAGTGTATATGTTGATGTGGTAATCAACTTCCTTTGCTAAACTTGCTCTTTCTAGTCAGGATTACCTGCAGTTGTTCATTGTCAGCTTCTCAAGCCCGATCAGTCTCTGCCTGCATAATATCAGGATTTTTTTTCTGTCTTGATTGACAAGATTTTAACCTCTTTTAACCTTACAACAGTGTTTCCTTGTAGTGATTCAGACACTTAAATGGTGAAAATCCTATGTAAACATGAAAAAAGCAAAAGACTAATTCAAGGTGAAAAGGGCTTGTATTTATTTTTAAGGGGGGTGTGTGTGTGTGTGTGTGTGTGTGTGTGTGTGTGTGTGTGGCGCCAAGATAAATATCTTGTGTGCAGGGTTGCTTTGGCATTGTAGAAAATAATCCTGCTACTGCATAGTACTGTCTGTATGTTCAAAAATAAAGATGGTGGTTGGGTGGATGACTCTCTCATTAATGACTTCCAGACCCGACAATGGCAACTAAAATAAAGCTACATGCTTTCTGGAAAAACTTCAATTGGAAAACAGTGTAGTGCTCTGCCTGCTTGACGATGGAGGCTTTCTCTTCAGAGACTGATAATCGAGGGGTTGCTACAGATATGTTACCACACTGCTTTCTAAGCAAGCCTATTGTATTCTTAAGGTAAAATGCACTTCAGAGAAAACCATATTAAAAACAATAAAAACCTACAGGCATGCTAATAAGCTTACCAGAGTTCACCCTAACATGGGTTCTGGCAGGCCCAGTTCTTCCAATTCTACCTTAGGGATTGGGGTCTTATGGACAGGCCACCTGGGCCATACTTGCTGGATTAGGAAGGAGGCACTGGGTCAGTTTAAACTCCAAAAGTATTGTCTTTGTGTGTTGGTCTCTGGAGAATCTAGTTTGAACGAGTTTATGCATATCCCATTGCGGGGGTGGGGTGGGTGTCTTAAGGCTGATAATGGAGGCAGTTCATGGGCATCCCCTCTCTACTAGAGAAAGTACATAGAGTGCCACAATAACACACACAGGGCTGTATTTTTAACACAATGTACCTATAAGGTATTAACCTTAATTCCATAAGGCTTGTTCAGAACATTACAGGATATTGTCTATCGGTCACAGTGTGCTTGAAAGCTTCTGTGTCACCCACAGAAGTTGAACCAATAAAAGATATTACCTCACCCACCTTGTCTCTCATATCCTGGGAATAACCTGGCTATAACACTGCATACTTAATTTGATAAGATCACATTTTGGCTTGAGAAAACATAACCCAAAAGATTAACACTTCCTGAAAAGCTATAAGCTATTGAAAACAAGTTTTTTAAATCTGGGCTCTTGCCCTGATAACTATAATCACTACTGAATGTTGAGGAGTGGGAGGGGGGAAGAAAAAACTTAGAATTGTAAAAAGGCTGATGGAAGTGAAGTATAAAATAGAAAACTTGATCAAGAATGCATTCTAAGCTAGGGTAACCAGATGTCCTGGGTTTTTTTGGACTTTTTCTTGTATAGGCGCCTATTACCCCCCCTCCCCCGCAACCCCTTTCACAGTTGCTATCTGGTCACCCTATTCTAAGCAAGTCTTAAACTAATTTGAGTGACTTGTACAAATTTCTCTGTCATTGCTAACTCTAGTTGAGAATTGGAGGCCTTCATTCCCTTTTGTGTCATGAAAGAACTGCATGGTTAATATAGGAAAACAAATTGCCCATGAAATGCATGTGTTTATGGCGCTGCTTGTTAATTAAAATCTGTGGACCCAGCAGAAGGCTATTTCCATTTTAAACTTAGAATAATGGAATATAAGAGTTGGAAGGGACCTCAGGAGGTCATATAGTCCAACCCCCTGCTCAAAGCAGGACCAATCCCCAACTAAATCATTCCAGCCAGGGCTTTGTCAAGCCTGACCTTAAAAACCCTTAAGGAAGGAGATTCCACCACCTCCCTAGGTAACCCATTCCAGTGCTTCACCACCCTCCTAGTGAAAAAGTTTTTCCTAATATCTGACCTAAACCTCCCCCACTGCAACTTGAGACCATTACTCCTTGTTCTGTCATCTGGTACCGTTGAGAACAGTCTAGGTCCATCCTCTTTGGGAACCCCCTTTTAGGTAGTTGAAAGCCACTATCAAATCCCTCTCCCCCCCCCATTCTTCTCTTCTGCAGACTAAACAATCCCAGTTCCCTCAGCCTCTCTTCATAAATCATGTGCTCCAGCCTCCTAATCATTTTTGTTGCCCTCCGCTGGACTCTTTCCAATTTTTCCACATCCATTTTGTAGTGTGGGGCCCAAAACTGGACACAGTATTCCAGATGAGGCCTCACCAATGTTGAATAGAGGGGAATGATCGCGTCCCTTGATCTGCTGGCAATGCCCCTACCTATACAGCCCAAAATGCCGTTAGCCTTCTTGGCAACAAGGGTACACTGTCGACTCATATCCAGCTTCTCATCCACTGTAAGCCCTAGGTCCTTTTCTGCAGAACTGCTGCCTAGCCATTTGGTCCCTAGTCTGTAGCAGTGCATGGGATTCTTCCGTCCTAAGTGCAGGACTCTGCACTTGTCCTTGTTGAACCTCATCAGGTTTTTTTTTGGCCCAATCCTCTAATTTGTCTAGGTCCCTCTGTATCCTATCCCTACCCTCCAGCGTATCTACCACTCCTCCCAGTTTAGTATCATCTGCAAACTTGCTGAGGATGCAGTCCATGCCATCCTCCAGATCATTAATTAAGATATTGAACAAAACCAGCCCCAGGACCAACCCTTGGGGCACTCTGCTTGATACCAGCTGCCAACTAGACATGGAGCCATTGATCACTACCCGTTGAGCCTGATGATCTAGCCAGCTTTCTATCCACCTTATAGTCCATTCGTCCAGCCCATACTCAGGGCCGGCGCTTCCACTAGGCGACCCTAGGCAGTCGCCTAGGGCGGCAGGATTTGGGGGGCGGCATTTTGCCACCCTCGGTGGAAATTCGGCGGCGGGGGGGTCCTTCCGCTCCGGCTCTTTGGAGGAAATTCGGTGGCGGGTTCTTCACTCGCTCCGGGACCCACCACCGAAGTGCCCCGAAGATGCAGAGCGGAAGGAGCCCCACCGCCGAATGCTCAGAGGAGGAGCGCTGCCGCCTAGGGCGGCAAAAACCCTGGCACCGCTCCTGCCCATACTACTTTAACTTGCTGGCAAGAATACTGTGGGAGACCATATTAAAAGCTTTGCTAAAGTCAAGGAATAACACATCCACTGCTTCCCCTCATCCACAGACCCAGTTATGTCCCCATAGAAGGCAATTAGGTTAGTCAGTCATGACTTGCTCTTGGTGAATCCATGCTGACTGTTCCTGATCACTTTCCTCCAAGTACTTCAGAATTGATTCCTTGAGAACCTGTTCCATGAATTTTCCAGGGACTGAGGTGAGGCTGACTGGGCTGTAGTTCCCCGGATCCTCCTCCTTCCCTTTTTTTAAAGATGGGCACTACATTAGCCTTTTTCCAGTCATCCGGGACCTCCCCCGATCACTATGAGTTTTCAAAGAGAATGGCCAATGGCTCTGCTATCACATCCGCCAACTCCTTTAGCACCCTCAGATGCAGTGCATCCGGCCCCATGGACTTGTGCTCATCCAGCTTTTCTGAATAGTCCTGAACCATTTCTTTCTCCACAGAGGGCTGGTCACCTCCTCCCCGTGCTGTGCTGCCCAGTGTAGCAGTCTGGGAGCTGACCTTGTTTGTGAAGACAGAGGGGAAAAAAAGCATTGAGTACGTTAGCTTTTTCCATATCCTCTGTCACTAGGTTGCCTCCCTCAGTCGGTAAGGGGTCCACACTTTCCTTGACCTTCTTTTTGTTGCTAACATACCTGAAGAAACCCTTCTTGTTACTCTTAACATCTCTTGCTAGCTGCAACTCCAAGTGTGATTTGGCCTTCCTGATTTCACTCCTGCATGCCTGAGCAATAATTTTATACTCCTCCCTGGTCATTTGTCCAGTCTTCCACTTCTTGTAAGCTTCTTTTTTGTGTTTAAGCTCAGCAAGGATTTCGCTATTAAGCCAAGCTGGTTGCCTGCCATATTTACTATTCTGTCTACACATCGGGATGGTTTGTTCCTGCAACCTTCATAAGGATTCTTTAAAATAAAGCCAGCTCTCCTGGACTCCTTTGCCTCTCATGTTATTCTCCCAGGGGATCCCGCCCATCAGTTCCCTGAGGCCTGGTCTACACTGGGGGGGGGGGGGGGGGAAATCAATCTAAGATATGTCGACTTCAGCTATGCTAGTCTCGTAGCTGAAGTTGCGTATCTTAGATCGACTTAGAATTACTTCGCGTCTTCGTGGCGCGGGATCGACGCCCGCGGCTTTCCCGTCAACTTTGCTTCCACCTCTCACCGAGCTGGAGTTCAGCAGTTGACGGGAGAGTGATCGGGGATCGATTTATCGCGTCTACACTACACACGATAAATTGATTCCCGATAGATCGATCGCTACCCGCCAATCCGGAGGGTAGTGTAGATGTACCCTGAGGGAGTCAGTCTGCTTTTCTGAAGTCCAGGGTCCATAATCTGCTGCTCTCCTTTCTTCCTTGTGTCAGGACCCTGAACTCAACCATCTCATGGTCTCTGCCTCCCAGGTTCCCATCCACTTTTGCTTCCCCTACTAATTCTTCCCGGTTTGTGAGCAGCAGGTCAAGAAGAGCTCTGCCCCTAGTTGGTTCCTTCAGCACTTGCACCAGGAAATTGTCCCCTACACTTTCCAAAAACTTAACCTTTTAAAACTATATGTTGTAAGTGTATTACTGATGAACAGAGGGTAGGTAAAAACGTTTCAAACCTTGGGTGTTTAAAGTTTGAGCATCTCTAAAAAACATGGACTTAAATAAGACTTATCTTGAGGCCACAGCCTGTTAAGAGCAACGCTAAACTCTGATATGAAATTTCACAAGAATAGTAGCTGATCTCTTTGTGAGGTACACCTGTACTCTGCTATAATGCGACCCGATATAACGCGGTAAAGCAGTGCTCCGGGATGGGGGTGGGTGGGTTGTGCACTCCGGCGGATCAAAGCAAGTTCGATATAACATGGTTTCACCTATAACGCGGTAAGATTTTTTTGGCTCCCGAGGACAGCGTTATATTGGGGTAGAGGTTTATGTTGATCTAATCTAAGTAGCTGAGAGGGGAATCTCTCCTTTTTATCTCCAAGACTTTTCCCCCTTTCTCTAAAAACTGTCCTATTCTTCACTTCCCCAGGTTAAACAGCTGCTTACAGTATTTGTATTATAGTAGTGGTCAGAGGCCCTGAAAAGCATCAAGGCTCGTGATGCTGCGGGCTGTGTAAATGCACACAGAACAATTCCTGCCCTGAAATGTTTGCGTTCTCTATGAAGGGATTACACAGTAAATGGGTGTAACAGCTAATGAAGGTAAACAATGGCAGCACCTGGTTATATATGAGATGGGGGGGAGGGGGGTTCACTCCAAAGGAGTCCCTGAAGATCCCTTCAAAGGATTGGGACCTAATTTTGTAATTGGCTTTGGGTTAAAAGGCATTAAGTATGAATGTAAGATATGATCTATGAAAACCGCTGTTTTTGATGGACTTTAGGAGGGAATATAGCAGCTTCCATTGTGTCAGGCAACTTTTTCGTAACTGAAATGCATCTTTTGAAATAATGTTTTGGGGGGTGGGGCAGAGGGAACCTCACTTTAGTCAGACAAAATTGTGCTGGTATGTACCTTCCTTAAAGTCTGGCCTGTTAATGCATTTTTAAGAAGAGTTTTTAAAAGTGCTCATCTTACACCATTTACACTGATTTCTCATTAGATCTAGTCTAAAATGAATAAACAGTAAATTGTCTCCATACATCATGTGGCGAAACTGATCAGTAAGATTTTCAAATGCAGTCATGGTGTGTTTTGTTGTGGATCTGAGAATTGCTAGGTCATGTGGACAGTGAAGAGGAACTGGAGTTTGAGGGTTGCGAAATACTCATGCCTCTAATGTGAACAGAAAGAGTTGCCTTTATTGCGATTAGCTTTAATGGCTGTCTAAACTAGACAATGATTTGAGACAGGAGGGGAAAGGTGCATCATGAAGCTGTTATATAATAAGATATCTAGGACAGCTTTGGCTTGCCTGGAAGTACAAAAACAACTTTGCAACAGAAGATAAGCTAAGAAGAAGTGCATAGGTTTGTTTGGTTTTGTTTATCCTGCTAACGATAGACAACTGAATGTATGTACAGGTAATGTAGCTCTGGAACACTTGATGATTGGGTGGAAAAATTGTGTTAAATGTCTATTGCACCTTACAGTGATTTGGACTGTCAGCAACATTGGCTTATATTGTATCTAATAGCAGGGATTGAGTGATTCCTTGGAGGGCACCCTGACAACGGAATAGTGGTGTTAGGCCCCCTTTCCCTTTGTCTGTTCTAAATAAACTTTTTGTCTTCTTTGAAGAATCCTATTGCATGTGACCACTCTCAATACTTCAAAACAATGATATAACTAAAATGAAACTCTGAAATTTATATTCCCTCCACAAGCCTAATCTAAATAAGGTCATCATGACAGTTCCTGTTTTTAGGAAAATATCTAAAAAATGTTTTGGTTAATGGAGGGATTCAGATTTCAGTGTTTTTTTTAAAGCGGGGGTGGGAGGGTGGAAGAAGTTAAGACTGTAATATAGATCAGTAGTTTTCAAACTTTTTTTCTGGCCACCTAGTTGAAGCAAATTGTTGTTGCCGGTGACCCAACAGAACTGGGGATGAGGGGTTCAGGGTGTGGGAGGGGGCTCTGGGCTGGGGCAGAGGGTTGGGGTGTGGGAGGGGGTCAGGGCTCTGGGCTGGGAGTGCAAACTCTGGGGTGGGGCTGGGGATGAGGGGTTTGGGGTACAGGATGGGGCTCCAGATTTGGGGGGGGGGGGCTAGTATGAGATGATGCCCTATCTGTTGGGACCTGAAGTCCCTGTGGGTTACATCTCCAGGTTAGACATTATGGCAATCTAAATCTGTTGAATTGGGCAGAAATTTGAATCCCTTTGGAGTAGTAGTGAATGTGGCTCATTTGGTGAGAGCTGAGGGCCATCATGATCAGTCACACGTGGTTTCTGATTTTGGGTGGTAAATGTAATGTAAAGAGCTTTTTTCCCCCTAGCAAAAATTGGCTACCCTGTGTCACACATCATGGTCTGAAGTAAATAGACTAAAATTCAATAAGGACAAGTGCAAAGTACTTCGCTTAGGAAAGAACAATCAGTTGCACATACACAAAATGGGAAATGACTGCCTAGGGGTTCTAGTGGATCACAAGCTAAATATGAATGAACAGTGTAACACTGTTGCGAAAAAAAAAAAAAAAAGTTCTGGGATGTATTAACAGGTTTGTTGTAAGCAAGACACGAGAAGTAATTCGTCTGCTCTATGCCATGCTGATAAAGCCTCAACTGGAGCATTGTATTCAGTTCTGGGTGCCATATTTCAGGAAAGATGTGGACAAATTGGAGAAAGCCCGGAGAAGAGCAACAAAAATGATTAAAGGTCTAGAAAGGAAGCACAAGCAGGAGAGCGCAAGAGGGGAGGACTCCTGTCTCATGCTGAGAAAGAGGGACAATCATTGAGTTATCTTAGGTGCCTATACACAAATGCAAGAAGCCTGGGAAACAAGCAGGGAGAACTGGAAGTTCTGGCACAGTCAGGGAACTATGACGTGATTGGAATAACAGAGACTTGGTGGGATAACTCACATGACTGGAGTACTGTCATGGATGGATATAAACTGTTCAGGAAGGACAGGCAGGGCAGAAAAGGTGGGGGAGTTGCGTTGTATGTAAGAGAGGAGTATGACTGCTCAGAGCTCCGGTATGATACTGCAGAAAAACCTGAGAGTCTCTGGATAAAGTTGAGAAGTGGGAGCAACAAGGGTGATGTCGTGGTTGGAGTCTGCTATAGACCACCAGACCAGGGGGATGAGGTGGACGAGGCTTTCTTCTGGCAACTAGCAGAAGTTGCTAGATCGCAGGCCCTGGTTCTCATGGGAGACTTTAATCACCCTGATATCTGCTGGGAGAGCAATACAGCGGTGCACAGGCAATCCAGGAAATTTTTGGAAAGCGTAGGGGACAATTTCCTGGTGCAAGTGCTGGAGGAACCAACTAGGGGCAAAGCTTTTCTTGACCTGCTGCTCACAAACAGGGAAGAACTAGTAGGGGAAGCAAAAGTGGATGGGAACCTGGGAGGCAGTGACCATGAGATGGTCGAGTTCAGGATCCTGACACAAGGAAGAAAGGAGAGCAACAGAATATGGACCCTAGACTTCAGAAAAGCAGACTTTGACTCCCTCAGGGAACAGATGGGCAGGATCCCCTGGGAGAATAACATGAAGGGCAAAGGGGTCCAGGAGAGCTGGCTGTATTTTAAAGAATCCTTATTGAGGTTGCAGGAACAAACCATCCCGATGTGTAGAAAGAATAGTAAATATGGCAGGCGACCAGCTTGGCTAAACAGTGAAATCCTTGCTGATCTTAAACGCAAAAAAGAGGCTTATAAGAAGTGGAAGATTGGACAAATGACCAGGGAGGAGTATAAAAATATTGCTCAGGAGTGCAGGAGTGAAATCAGGAAGGCCAAATCACACTTGGAGTTGCAGTTAGCAAGAGATGTTAAGAGTAACAAGAAGGGTTTCTTCAGGTATGTTAGCAACAAGAAGAAAATCAAGGAAAGTGTGGGCTTTACTGAATGAGGGAGGCAACCTAGTGACCGAGGATGTGGAAAAAGCTAATGTACTCAATGATTTTTTTGCCTCTGTCTTCACGCACAAGGTCAGCTCCCAGATTGCTGCACTGGGTAGTACAGCATGGGGAGAAGGTGACCAGCCCTCTGTGGAGAAAGAAGTGGTTCGGGACTATTTAGAAAAACTGGACGTGCACAAGTCCATGGGGCCGGATGCGCTGCATCCGAGGGTGCTAAAGGAGTTGGCGGGTGAGATTGCAGAGCCATTAGCCATTATTTTTGAAAACTCATGGCGATCGGGGGAGGTCCCAGATGACTGGAAAAAGGCTAATGTAGTGCCCATCTTTAAAAAAGGGAAGAAGGAGGATCCGGGGAACTACAGGCCAGTCAGCCTCACCTCAGTCCCTGGAAAAATTATGGAGCAGGTCCTCAAGGAATCAATTATGAAACATTTAGAGGAAAGGAAAGTGATCAGGAACAGTCAGCATGGATTCACGAAGGGGAAGTCGTGCCTGACTAACCTAATTGCCTTCTATGATGAGATAACTGGCTCTGTGGATGAGGGGAAAGCAGTGGATGTGTTATTTCTTGACTTTAGCAAAGCTTTTGATACTGTCTCCCACAGTATTCTTGCCGCCAAGTTAAAGAAGTATGGGCTGGATGAATGGACTGTAAGGTGGATAGAAAGCTGGCTAGATCGTCGGGCTCAACGGGTAGTGATCAATGGCTCCATGTCTAGTTGGCAGCCGGTTTCAAGTGGAGTGCCCCAAGGGTCGGTCCTGGGGCCGGTTTTGTTTAATATCTTTATTAATGATCTGGAGGATGGTGTGGACTGCACTCTCAGCAAGTTTGCAGATGACACTAAACTAGGAGGCGTGGTAGATACACTAGAGGGTAGGGATCGGATACAGAGGGACCTAGACAAATTAGAGGATTGGGCAGAAAAAAACCTGATGAGGTTCAACAAGGACAAGTGCAGAGTCCTGCACTTAGGACGGAAGAATCCCATGCACTGCTACAGACTAGGGACCGAATGGCTAGGTAGCAGTTCTGCTGAAAAGGACCTAGGGGTCACAGTGGACGAGAAGCTGGATATGAGTCAACAGTGTGCTCTTGTTGCCAAGAAGGCTAACGGCATTTTGGGCTGTATAAGTAGGGGCATTGCCAGCAGATCGAGGAACGTGATCGTTCCCCTTTATTCGACATTGGTGAGGCCTCATCTGGAATACTGTGTCCAGTTTTGGGCCCCACACTACAAGAAGGATGTGGAAAAATTGGAAAGAGTCCAGCGGAGGGCAACAAAAATGATTAGGGGTTTGGAGCACATGACTTATGAGGAGAGGCTGAGAGAACTGGGATTGTTTAGTCTCCAGAAGAGAAGAATGAGGGGGGATTTGATAGCAGCCTTCAACTACCTGAAGGGGAGTTCCAAAGAGGATGGAGCTCGGCTGTTCTCAGTGGTGGCAGAGGACAGAACAAGGAGCAATGGTCTCAAGTTGCGGTGGGGGAGGTCCAGGTTGGATATCAGGAAAAACTATTTCACTAGGAGGGTGGTGAAACACTGGAATGCGTTACCTAGGGAGGTGGTGGAGTCTCCTTCCTTGGCGGTTTTTAAGGCCCGGCTTGACAAAGCCCTGGCTGGGATGATTTAGCTGGGAATTGGTCCTGCTTTGAGCAGGGGGTTGGACTAGATGACCTCTTGAGGTCCCTTCCAACTCTGATATTCTATGATTCTATGATTCTATGAAAACATGACCTATGAGGGAAGATTGAAAAAATTGGGTTTGTTTAATCTGGCGAAGAGAAGACTTGGGAGGAGGGGGCATGATAACCATTTTCAATTATGTAAAAGGCTGTTACAGGGAGGAGGGTGAAAAATTGTTTTCCGTAATCTCTGAGAATAGGACAAGAAGCAGTCTTAAATTGCAGCAAGGAAGGTTTATATTGGACAATAGGAAATACTTCCTAACTGTCAGGGTAGTTAAGCACTGAACAAATTGCCTAGGGATGTTGTGGTATTGCCATCACTGGAGGCTTTTAAGAACAGGTTAGAGAAATACCTGTCAGGAATGGCCTAGTTATTACTTGATCCTGCCTTGAGTGCAAGGGACTGGACTAGATCTATTAAGGTTCCTTCCAGTCCTACATTTCAGTGACCTGAGATTCCTTTCATCATGCCATATAGCCTAGGCCCAAATCATGCACACATGTAAATGTTCGCAAAACTCTACCTACATGAATAGTCCCTACTGAAGCCAGTTGGACAAAGATTGTGTCCATTACAGAGATCAAGAACCAGGCACACCTCTGGCACTACATACAAATGCAATAAATACAGTACAGACCCGTTTACGTGCGAATCTGCTTAACGCACAGCAGCGCCGTGCTTCCCACTGCTACCTATTTAACATGTGAGACTCCTTAACGCTTGGTACAGGAACTTGCTATGTAGTGCTACAGATTTGCTCACTAACTCACTGACCTAGAAATCGACAGGAAGTGCGGAGTCGAAATGTGTTGTACGTCTTTACCGCTGACGGGGGGGGGGGGGGGGAGAGAGGGGAAAGGGGCATCAATGTTAAAGCGCTGCTGCAGCAAAGGACCCTGCAGCACCTTAAAGTCCCTCCCCTTTTGCTCCCCTCAGCCACCGATGGGCGAGGGGGGGGCGGAGGCAAAGGGAGCAGCTGCCCTGGGGCTGGCGATTTAAAAGCAGCAGTGGTGTCCAGAGCCCCGGGCCCTTTAAATCGCCACGGGAACCCCGGGCAGCATGGACTGGGCAGCCTGGAAGGGCTGGCTGGGGGATGCTGACCCCTAGCCCTGCCCCTTCCACCCAAGGCCCCACCCCTTCCGGGGGCCAGAGCCGCCCCCGCTCTGTACCAGTAAGTGTCCTGAGTTACTTTCACCCCATGTAGTAGTAATAGTAATGTTTTTTTTATTAGATTACACATTTGAATTTATATTCTTGCAAAGCGCCGTTAACAGATAGGCCTGCATTATTTGGGACGCTGTGAATACGTATGTAATCCTAGATAATTATATGTGTCTGTGTCTGTCTATCTAATAGATAGAGATATAGAGAGAGGTAACTTAAGATATTTCAGCATGGCCCTCTTAACCCGTGGTCCGTTAACACGCGGTCGTGACAGCTTGACTCCTGACATCTGCGCGTAAACTGGTCTGTACTGTAATGACTTAACAATGATTTTAAAGGTATTTACATATTTCATCCATGGTACTAAAAGAGAATGTGCTTGCAAGGTTTTCTATCCTGATGTCCTGATTACTGAATGTTCCTTTTGTACAAGTCTCTTTCCCAATTATAATTTAAATTAGAGTTTGGAGCTCTGACCCCCTGAAGTCTTAGGCATGTGACTGCTGGATGCCTTTCCAAATATCCCTGTTCCCCCAAAATAATTAAATTTTCCTTGCCAGTTAAGTTTTTAAATGTAAAATCTGATTTGGTTAAAAACAAAACATTTTTGTACAGTGCTCATCGGCATAGTATTTGAACATCATGATAGTGGGATTCCTGCAAACTTGTTTGTTGGTTTTTGGAACGATGATCAGTCATTTCCCAACAATTTTAGTAAGATGCACAGTGGTAAAACCATGATGCTTGAGTGAATATAAATGTATGTGTTGTGTGTTTTTTCTCTTTGAGGTTTACCCTGTTGCCCAGATTTGCATGGCTAAATTGAACCAATGTCATATAATTTAGGCTCTGATCCTGCACATGGGCCCTTGCACTCTCATTCAGCTCTAAGGAAATTGTTGGAGTTCTTCAAGGGTCCACTTTGTTTATCTGATTGCAAGATCGAGGCCTGAGTTTTGTGTGGCATGTGAGGTTTTGCGTGTGCTGTGTTGTTCACTTTTGTGTTAGAAGTGCTTACATCATGTTGGCCGAACATATTATTTATAGCAAAGATACATGTCTGGTGTCCACAGTAATGTTCACAATTTTTCCTAAATTTGTACTTAGATCAGGTATTTTGATTTGTTCCCCGAGGCTAGCATTTTAACGTTTTTATTATTCAGTCACTCTTGGGTTGTGGATTTGGATGTATTAAGTGATTGAAAAGTAACTCCAGCACACACACTGGGACACCGGATTTTAAATTAGAGAAATAAAAATGTATTCCCTACTTGATTTGAATTGTGAAGGAAGAACAACCAGTCCCCTAACAAATTAGCTCTTACTTTTTGTAAGATGTTTAATTCCTCACTTAAATGATGATTTTCTTGATGACACCTCAACAAATGATATTAGGATACCTTATTAAATTGAGTGCATTCTAGTAGTAATGTCTTAACTGAGGGATATAATTATTGATATACAGTAATAGGTAGTCTGTGGTGTGAAGAGAAAAGATGTAAAATGTGGTGGGGTTTTATTTATTTTACTTATTTATTTTTAAAGAAAAATGTTCCAAATTTTTCAACTTCCATATTAACTGTTCAGCTGTCCAAAAAAAAAAAAAAACCCATCTCTTACTTAACTGCTGCTGCAAACTCTGCCTGGAATCAGTCAAGCTGTGTTTTCATTCATGCATCATTGTCGGTAATAAATAATTTTGCGAGCATAACATACGTCCCATTGAGCCAAGATAGAATGTAGCTCACTGTTTCCTGTAGCTCTATTATGTTATGTTAGCTCTGCGGTGTGACAAGTCTCAAAGATAATAAACACTTTATTTTTGGCAATAAAATAGGTAGATCAGAGTCAGAATATTTGCAGGGGATAGATCTATTAAGTAAGAAGGTCCATTTTCCCCCCCTTTTATATCTTAAAGGTTTAAGAATCTCCAGACATCTCCCATCCCCGTAACTATGTTTAGGGTGGGAGAATTTTGGTTCGTTTATTCCAATATATTTGGAGTTCTGTCAACAAATTAAATCTTGCTTTGAATGTACTGTGCACTCCCAGTATTGTACTTTGAGCTGGTAGAACCAAATTATTTCCAGCACAAAGAATTTATTGGTGAATTAAAGAACAAAGTATATTTTAATAGAATGTGTTGCTGCCCCTAGTAAAAATGCAAAAGGACAGTAAGAGGCTACTGTATGTGGCCTAAATCTTTAAATGTAGTTGGAATTGTTTTTTTTAATTTATATATTATATTTCTCAGAGGCCAAATGGGCAATTAAATTTAACTGAGTATAGAAGAATTAAGCCTCCCTCTTAAATATACCATCCCTCCCCCCAAGACAGTAATGCACCTGTTCATATCAAGTGAGTTTTATGTATTCCTCTTGAGTGAAAAGAGGGTGGGCTAATAGTAGAACGTTCCCCATGAGGACTCAAATAAATTGTCCCTTCTCCCCGACCCATCGGGGGAAAAAAAAAAAAAAAAACCCAAACCAGTCAACATTGGCCATCCTTTCTGGCCTGAACCCTGGTCTTGTGACCTTTGGGACAAAGCTACAAGATGCATCTAAATCATATGAGCTGCTGAAGAGGCCTGGTTAGATCTGCATGGTGGAGCTGCTTTGGGGTTGTTATGGGGGTTGTTTTATTAGTGGTTTTGGGCAGATGGAATGAACAAAACTAAGATTTTATGGAGAGGCGGATGTTAAGGTGTAGTGCCCAGAAATATGTTAAATGCTTCACAGAAGATGCATCAGGACATACTCCTTGCCCAAAAGAACGTCTGATCTCAAACTGATTTGCTTAATTTTCAGTCTGTTTAGCCTCTGAGACTTGCAAACCTCAGTAAAGCACAAGTTGTGAAAGCTCAAATTCTGGCAGACTGTTCTTTAAGAAATGAACCTTTTCTCTTGATCTCTTGCCTGGATTTTTATTATTTGTATTACTGTAAGGTTTAAGAGTCCTAGTCATGGACCAGGACCCCATTGTGCTAGGCAGTAAAACAGAAATAGAAAGCTGGAATTTGAGTGAGTGATCACTTTGATGTAAATGAATTTTCCACACCATCCAGTTCTGCCTCTCTGCTCGCAACGGTGCTTGAACGTTTTATCCCACTGGTGGTTTTACTGTCCACACTGGAGTATGTACTATAACAGGAGTTGGCAACCTTTCAGAAGTGGTGTGCCAAATCTTCATTTATCACTCTAATTTAAGGTTTCGCGTGCCAATAATACATTTTAACGTTTTTAGAAGATCTTTCTATAAGTCTATAATATATAACTAAACTTTTGTTGTATGTAAAGTAAATAAGATTTTTAAAATGTTTAAGAAACTTCATTTAAAATTAAATTAAAATGCAGAGCCCCCCAGACTGGTGGCCAGGACCTGGGCAGTGTGAGTGCCACTGAAAATCAGCTCGCGTGCCGCCTTCGGCACGCGCGCCATAGGTTGCCTACCCCTGCACGATAAGGTGGGGAGACGGATCCAAGACCTTGTCTGAAATAAGGTAAAAGCCAACATGTTAGCTAACAGGTACCAAGTTTGAAAATTCTAATGTGGACAAGCAGTGTCTATTAATATATGCTAAGATGTCAAGGAAGAAAGTCTAAGGAGAAACCTTGGCTTTAACTCCACCCACTTTAGCATATGTTAAAATAGACACTTCCTTGTCTACACTAGATTATTTTTTTCAGTGTTAGTTTGTGTTCAAACTATTCTAACAGATTTCAAAATTATACGTTTAAATCCTAGTTTCCGCAAGACCAACTGGCGGTGTGTGTATAAGATTCTTTTATGCTTCCATATGAGTTGCTTTAAAAAAAAGTTACAAGAAGAGAGAGCCTCTGTACTTGGCCTGTGTTCTACAGGAGAATAGACTAGATTATCACAATGGTTTCTTGTGGTCTTGGAATCTATGAAAGAAAGGTAGAAAGTTCCCTCTAAGCTGTGCAGCCATGCAGCAGGCTATCAAGGGCTGCGCAGGTATACAGCCACAGGGGCCTGGACTGGAGAGGTAAGGGGCCTGCAGGGCTATGGTGGGGAGAGATGCCTCTCCGCTGGCCCCAACCCCGGGGCTGCCGTGGCAAAATTACTCTGGAATAAGATTGTGATTGTTGGAGAAACTTTGATACAGATTCATTCCAGAGTGTCCCATAGACAATGTTTATTGGCATTTTTTTGTGACTGCAACTTTGGGATTGTCCGAGGAAGATTCATAGAGTTTATGGCCAGAAAGGGACCATTAAATCATCTAGTCTGACCTTATGTATATCACAGGCCTTTAAATTTCACCCAGTTACCCCTATATTGAGCCCAATAGATTGTGTTGTGCTTTAGCCAGTGTCCCAGAAGAGGATCCACTCTTGATTTGAATACCTCAAGAGATTGAGAATCCACCACTTCATTGAGACAAATTACCAAGGGATTAGTCACCCTCACCATTAAAAATTTGTGCTGCTTTAGCCCTTTCTGCCACAACTTTGCGCTGGGAGTCAGGGTGGATTAAGTAAGCATCAACGATATTTAAAAAAAAAAAAATTAAAATGGGATTTTAAAAAAATGTAACTGAAATACACCGTGACCTGATATAACAAGAATTCGGATATAACGCGCTAAAGCAGCGCTATCGGGGGGGATGGGACTGCGCACTCCAGCGGATCAAAGCAAGTTCGATATAACGTGGTTTCACTTAAGATTTTTTTTTTGGCTCCCGAGGACAGCGTTATATCGGGGTAGAGGTATACAGGCTTGTTTTTTAAAAAAAAAAACAACAACCCTGAAATTCACAATTTACATTAAGGCCTAAACTTCTCCTAATCTATTCAAACCATTTAAATTAAATAAATACATAAATAAAAAACGAAGGAGCTGCCAAGTGTGTGTTTTTTTTTGTTTTGTTTTTTTTTTTAAAGTCAAACCACTGAACTGTTGGAAGCCACTAGCTAAGTATCTGGAAGCAGAGTTTGTTGAAGTTCTAAACCAACTTTTAACAGCAGTAGCCTCTTCTTAGGTGCAGAGAGAATTTTTTCTTCATTTCAGTCTATTCAACTAGTTCAGTTCAATGACTAGTTCATTCAAAGTTAGGAAACCAATTGGGAGTTCAAAAAGCAGGAAAGCTTGTTTTCCTCTTGGAATATATGAATAAAAACAAGGATGAAAGGATGACATCTACTAATACTAAAATCTTGAAGGTCATGGTGACCAGAAACAATCAGTTCAATTCATTAGCTACAGATACTTTCTTTTTAAATAATTCAGTTTGTTTTAAATGCAAAACATATTTTGATAAACCTTTTTTCTTATGTATCTGGCATATTTAAGGTAGTTTTTATCCAATAATAAAAAAGCTGTTTTGGGACATTAATTGAATTTAAATTTCCATCCAAATAGAGCTTGACACGGATCACCGGGGGGGGGGGGGGGGAAGAAATGCATCATTCACCATTTTCTAACAAAATAAAAACATAAAAATAAAGATCTGAATAAACATAAGTTAAGCTATATAATTGCTTAAATAAGGTATAGGTGTACCCTCCCTGGTGAGCAAAAAGTACCAAATTTAGTGTAAATGTTGTATTTACACTAGTTAGCAACCAATGAGAACCAGTCTTCCTTTAGGAAAATAAGTACAAATGAAAACGCTGTTGAAATTAATGTTTAAATCTAGGTTCTACTTTTTGATTTATGGTTAAAATTGGTGATCTAAATCAATCCACCATGCTTGCTCAGTTGTTGTTTTTTTTCCAGTATGCCCCCTTAGATTGTTCTCCCTCAGAGCCTTCTAGGATATAGTCCCCGATTCTGTAGGAATGGTCTGCACTCCTTATTCCCAAATGTATAACTGCATTTGGGTGCATTAAAACATTTGAAGGGGCTCAGCTTACTTTGAGACCCATTTGGATCAGTATGACTTTCCTGTCCTCGTTATTATTTTTCTGTCAATCTTTATCATCTGCAAATTTTATCAGCAGTGATTTTATTTTTTAATATTATCTTCCAGATCATTGATGAAAACGTTGAATAGCATTAGGCTTAATACTGACCCCTGCAGAACACCACTCGAAACACCCTCTTTTGATTATAATGATTCCCCATTGACAATACTTCTTTGAGAACTGTCACTTGGCCAGTTCTTAATCTATTTAATATGCTTTGATATTGTACGTTGCTAATTTTTTAAAGAGAATGTCATGAGGCGCTAAGTCAGATGCCTTTCAAAGTCTAAATATATTACACCTGCACAGTTATTTTTATCAACCAAACTTATAATCTCATCAAAGAATTAAATCAGGTTTGTTTGACAAGACCTATTTTCCATAAAGCTGTGTTGATTGACATCAATTATATTCATATCCTTGAATTCTTTATCAAGTGATCTCATGACAGCTTTTCCATTATTTTGCCTGGGATTGATGTCAAGCTAACCAGACTACAGTTATCCTGGCCATCCTCTTATCCTTTTTGTATACACCTCTACCCCGATGTAACGTGACCTGATATAACACTAATTCAAATATAACATGGTAAAGCAGTGCTCGGGGTGGGGGTGGGGGGGGCTGCGCACTCCGGCAGATCAAAGCAAGTTCGATTTAACGCGGTTTCACCTATAACATGGTAAGATTTTTGGCCCCTGAGGACAGCATTATATTGGGGTAGAGGTGTACTAGAACAACATTAGCATTTTTCCAGTGTTCTAGAATTCTCTGGTATTGAGGACTTATTAAAAATTAACATCAATGGACCAGAGATCTCCTCAGCCAGCTGTTTCATGATCCTTCTGTGCTAGTTACTTGGGCCTTCCAATTTTAAAAATATCTATCCCTAGTAGATAACAGTTAAGGGTAATCAATTCTTCATTGTGCTAAGGTCCACAAGTCAATTATGAGTCCTTCAGCCTGCAACCTGTTTTTGTTGGCAAAATTAGTTCTACCAGTTGCTGGCAGCAGGCAAATACCTGATCTCCTGAATCTCCCTTCAGGAGATTTTTTTTTTTCCCCACCTGCCTTTCCCTAGTGGTGGTGACTCAGCCAGACCTCCCAATTGCAGAGCTTCTCTGAGAGAGATTCCAAACTTCATATCAAATCTAAGAATTATTAAAATGAATTGTTAGACTGTCTCGTTTCCAGCCATGTCCTGGGCTGGGAACAATAGGGGACTTAGAGCGGAAGCAAAACTGAGTCAGGGGCATTAGCAGTGGCTGGTGTCCAGCAGCTTCAGGGAGCAAGCTAGGCCAGCAAAAGGATAGGTCTGTGTCTCCTGATTTACCTCCTTCCCCATTATTGAGTGCCTCTTTGGGGAGTCTGGGCATTTCTGTGGGTGTAGTGCAGTTCCCCAAGCCCAGTCTGGGTCTAGTCCCCTCCCCATGCTCCCCCAACACAAAAAGAGCCAGAAGGGCAGCGCACCAGATGGAAGATAGTGCTTGCATCGCTATAGCCGGCACCAGCAGCACTGCCTTTGACTGTGGAGCTCAGCCACCACCTCCCGCTCCTTTCGTGCCATGGAAGAGCATCAGATGCAGCATGGATGCTGCCAACATCAGAGTGCGATAAGGGTTCTTCAGGCCCACTTCCCTCCCCCTGCTGCCAACTCTGTAACACCTCCCTCCCCAATCCCAATGACCCCTGCTGATATCCCAGGTTGGGGCCTCCAAGGGAAATGCAGACCCACATGGACCCCATACAGTAGAGGGGTGGAGCTGGGGAATCTATCCTTAAACCCCTAGGCCAGTAACCTTCTTGAAAGTCACAGAAGAGGCCCATGTACGGGAGAGCAGACAAGAAGGCCAGCCTCTTTGATACCAGGGAGATTACTCTGCCCCACTCCCACTTCTAACAGGAACAAACTCCCAAAAAGAAAATAAATTAAACAAAATCAGCACCTGATTCTCTTGCTCACCTTCCCAGGGTGTAGCATGGCACATCAATGTAGAAAAGACCAGACCACAGACAAGTGCTGATTCCTGTGGGTGTGCACACACTCCAAAAGGGAACTCTCCTTCCTTAGGGAAGAAAAACCCGCTGCCCAATCCACACAGAGTTAAAGGATCAAACAGTAAATTATCCAAATAAAACAATAAACAAAGCCAGGCAATAGGCTTTCAGGCAGAGTAATAAGTTCTGTGGAACTATGCTTAGGTGATCTGTATAAGCTATTGATGTATATTTCATTGTTTTTTAATATTTTTATTATGATTATTAAAGACCATCTGGGACCATTAGATCTAGTCACCTCTTGTATCTTGCAGGCTAATCGTTTTTGCCCAGAAACCTGTATAGTCTGCCCAGTAAGTTGAGTTGTACTAAAGCATTTCAGGTTTCAATACCTATTTAGTTTATGTGCCACAGACCGAGAAAAGGAGAGACTGAGGTGCCTCCAATGTCAGAGCCCCTATGATAGCGAGCACTTTAATTAATGGAAGTGCCCAGATGATCCTTGCTGGCAAATCAAGCCCCAGGCTGCAGATGGAGGTAAACCCCCTTCCCTCTCTTCAACCCTCTGCCCCACAAGAAACGCACAGTGGCACTGGAACAGTTTTTGGAGTGGGGGTGCTGAGTTGCACCCCTTTTATCCCTGTCTGTGCCCCTCACTGTTCCCTACAGCGGGGACCAGGAGTAGGGAGGGAGGAACGTGGACAGGGGTAAGGTGGCGGAGGCTGGGGTCACAGCTAGGGGCGGGAGTGGACCCCTGGGTGTGGGGTTGGCAGCTGGGACCCCGCATGCAGGGTCAGTGGCCGGTCGGGATCCTGGGGCCGGCGGCTGGCTCGTGGCTGGGGACCCTGGGATGCTGGCAGCCAGTGTGCAAAAGCAGGGGGTGCTGCAGCACCCCCTGTACTCCTACTTCCCATGGCTATGGAGAAACACATTGGTTCCCTACCAATCTGACCTGGGGAAAATTCCTTCCCATCTCCACATCTGCTAATCAGCATAATCCTAAACATGTGAGCAAAACACACCAGCCAGGCATCCAAGAGTATTCACTGTACCCCCTTCAAGCACTAATCCACCTCGCCTAGTGTCCTCTCTCCAGCTTTGGCCAATGTCTCTAATGCTTTAAAGGAAGGTTCCCCTTCATCCCACAGAATACATCTGGCCAATTATGTATCGGAGAAGGAAGTCCCCATCCCTCCCTTGCATCTCCCAGGGTGCATGAGGAGAGAGATAAAGAGGGATTAGATGAGATTAGATATCGTTTTATGAGATATGCTTTAATCCAGTTTCTAGGAGGAATTTTATGGACTGTGTGGAGCTGTTGGGGGGAATGGGAGGGTAGGTGGGTGGCTTCTTCTGGTCTTTGAATCTTAATTGATGAAGCCTCATTCATCTCCTTACTTCATGGGGAGAACAAGACTGCCTGCGTTGCCATCAGCATGCTCCTAGTACCTGCAGCTCTGCACTAAGATAATGACTACACTGTATACCAAATCTCATGCTTCATGGCTTCAGCTGGTCACCTCAGGGGTCAGAAAGAAAATTCTGCCAGACCTAAAAGACTGGGAAAGTATCAAGCTGTTGTTCCCGGGTACTGCAATGATCACCATGCCCAAACATCCAACCAGTTGTTTCCAGTTACTGCTGCAGGTTGCCAGGCCTCCTCATCACCACCGCCTCCTAGCAGCTGGCTATGGAGTGACAAGATGTGGCAGAACAAGCATACTGTAAAGGGTCTCTTGGCTCACTGTTTTAGTCTTTTGCTCCTTCCACCTCTGGCTTCCATTGTATAAGGTTAAAACATTTTTCAGTTTGCAACCGTCGGAATTCAATCTACCTTCAGTCATGACAATAAATGTGGCTGTCCAGGGTCGTCCCTAGGGAGGTGCAGGGCCCGGGACAGGCATCAAGTTTCTATCTGCCAAGGGGTGCTCCCCCGGCCCCGCCCAGCCCCCACTCCACCCCTTCCCCTGGCCCCGCCCAAGTTTGCCTTTTGCCGTCCCTGCCCCACCTCTTCCCCGCCCAGTTCCGCCCTCTCCCCCGAGCACGCTGTGCCCTTGCTTCTCTCCCCGCAGTGCTTCCAGACTCCGTGAAACAGATAATTAGTGGTAGGCGCTGGGAGAGAGAGGGAGGTGCTGATCGGTGGGGCTGCTGGTGGGCAGGAGGCACTGAGGGGAGGGGGAGGGGTGGTTCCTTGGCCCCCCGCCTCATCTACCTGCCTGTCTCCTGCCTCACCTCCCCGCCCGCCTTGTCACAAAGCGGGTGGCCCCCACAAAGCACAGGGCCCGGGGTGGTTGCTCTGTGGCTGTCCAGTATATGGTCTAAACAATCTGGAGCTTAATAGGCAAAGCTTAAACAATAATAGCATTTTAATATTCTATTACGAAAACAATTTAAATCTAATCACTTGCTAGTGCTTTTGCAAATTCCATCTTGCCAATAATATTGAAGGCTTGGTGATGTCATGGTACAGAAGGTTTTAACTTCCTTATTTTTGTTGCTTTTAGCGGTCTTATTGCTGCTGGCTGGCTTTTAGAGGTGTTATCTTGAGGTGTGCTGGGATGAATAAGCTGAGTGGAGAGTGTAAGCATTAGCATGAGTGCAAATATGTGTAAGAGTAAGAGCATCAGACAGCGTGTAAGCATGAGGTGTTCATCAGGGTTTAGGAGTAAGAAATTCCTCGGAATTCTCATTCCCATCATCTCGCTGAAGTTGGAAAAGACATCTTTCGTGGACTTGACTGGATTCAAATATCAGGGAGGGTTGTATCTACATGTAGGAGGGTTGTAATTTTTCTATTCAGTGGTTATATTGCTTCTGTCTTTGTGTCAGGAAACTGAGAACATCTGTAAATTAGAGTTTTAACACTTCCTTTTATTCATTCCCTTTTCTGAGAGATCCATTTAGTTCCATCAGGGATTAATAGGAATTGAAATTATATTTCAAATGAGTCCAAAAACTCCTATTTTCAATATAAAGTCTATCACCTCATAAAATAGTTTTTAAAAATTTAAATGAGGTGTAAAGAAAATATTTAAATGTACATGATTAAAGAAGCTATTGTCCTTTCTTACCGTCCTTGGAGAGGTGGTTCTTATCCTCCTGAGTTTGGTAAGGAGTTGCTTAAGCATTGCCAGATAACTAACTCCCCAACTAACATAAATATTTTTATACTCAAATGGCTTCTTATATTTGTAAACAGTTACAGTATCAAATGACCTTGCTGTATTTATACATAAAATATATTATTATACACATAAAATTGATGTCAGGCAGTTAAATGAAAGGTTTGGTTTTAGATATAAATTATTTGCTAATAAACATCTCAAAGGAAGCTTATGCCCTTTAAATCATTTGAGGGACAACTTAAGGTTTTTTAACATGAGTTAGAGAGAACCAATATCTTAAAACTTTTTCCACCCAGAAATGTCCTCGAAGTTTAAAGAGTGAAGACATTAGAGTGTTTATAACCTAAACTGGTTTCAGTAAGAATATTTTTGGTTTTCATTTGTGTTGGTTTAAAACTAAATGGCTGTCTCCTTCCAAAAGAAGAGAGAGTAAAGAAAGCTCACTTTCACAACCTGGTGTATAGCTCTGATAACATGTCATTAGCATCACTACTCTTTGGAATATCCGGAATAGAGAGCACCATTCCATTCTTTTACACAAGCAGGTCTTTGTAAAGTATCATTAACTTGAGATAAAGATGCTGTCCATACCAAACTGCTGTCTTGTTGGTTGTTTGCCTTTTGACTAAATGGTTGCTAGACTTAAAACCTACCATTGAAATATACTCATAATTTGTAATTAGAATCTATCAAGTGTTCTATACAACACACAGATAGCAATAACTAACTTATATTTTGAAAGACGTTAATGTGAACTCTCATTTTCTAAGCATGATGTGTGTGAAAAGAATTGTACTTCCTAAACTCAGTTGTCAAAGAAAAGTCAATATTGGCATTTTTTTAATTCTGATTTTAGGTTATTAATAACCATTTTGCATCAATATTGAGGTCTGCCCCTTACTGTCCCTGAAATCAACTTTTGAATGGTATAGAGAACCAGTTTAGAAATATTAGTTATTAAACTCTAAAAGCATTAGCACCTCTACTTATAAAAAGTTTGCATCTGTGATAGCAGTTGTTTTCTCAGAAGCTTCTTAGAGTGACACTCCCTGAGTAGGAATCAGGGTAGCAGCCGTGTTAGTCTGTATCCTCAAAAAGAACAGGAGTACTTGTGGCACCTTAGAGACTAACAAATTTATTAGAGCATAAGCTTTCGTGGGCTACAACAATGCATCCGAAGAAGTGGGTTGTAGCCCACGAAAGCTTATGCTCTAATAAATTTGTTAGCCTCTAAGGTGCCACAAGTACTCCCTGAGTAATGTACAGTGGCTTAGAGGAACATGCCCTGCAAGGGCCATAAGTTAGATCCTCTCCTCTGGGGTTTTGTGTTGTGTACACATGAGGTAATCTGTTACTCTCTCAACCCCCTTGCCTTCCTATTGCTTGGGGTCAGTAATGGGGATCATGGTGCAATATTTTCTATACTAGATCCATGTTACAATGTACCATAAAGTGAACCAGACCAGCAATATCATGTAAGGTCTGCCTGTATGAAAATGATTGTTGTTCTGTTAGTGTAAGGAGGAAAGAAGCGGTTGGTCAGAGGTGTGCAGTATGGGGATGCAGGGGGATTTTCAGCTCCGTTCCACAAACCCCTCACATTTGTCCTGTCCCTCCCCTCTCCCATATTTCTGTTTCCCTTCCAAAAATGCCTGCACAGACTTCATCAGTCTGAGGGGCCTCTGCGAATGGCTGCCTTTCTGTGGAAAGGAGTAGGGACTCTGATCCCTCAAGGTACATCTGCACTTCTCTTCCTGTTGTAGTGATAGCTGTGCCAACATGCTCCAACTAATCCCTCTGCCCTTCAAAACCTCTACACCCAAGACACTGAACAGCAGTTGAAGTGCCTGCAGATAAATGCAAATATTCACATCCGTGGAACACAAACAACGGCATGTTCTCTTAATTGTTCCTACTTGTGCCCACTCATTATGACAGCACTTCATTTGAGCAGTTCCCAGGTACTACTGCAAGCTCAAGAGCTGGAGAAGAAGGATTTATCTGGGGGGCAGAGCTCAGTCAAAAGGGGATTTAGAGGCTTGTAGAGGTAACATAAGGAAACAGAGCTGACTCTGTAGACAGGGAGGGATGTGACCTTGTATCTGGGGGAGGGGTTGGGGGCAGGAAAAGGATAATTACCTTATGGGGAGAAGCCAAACAATCCTAGCTAATACAACTGCAGATGCACTTAGCCAAAGAATACCAGCAGGGAATGCTACATTTTTAGGGCATGGATATAAACAGACAAACCAACCACTCACTGATGAGTACAATACACAGTAACTGAAAACAGCTAATCACACCCATTAGATGTATTCCAAAGTGCCTAACAGGTAGATCTACCTCAGTGGTTCCCAACTTTTAACAACCTGTGAACCCCTTTCATTAAAATGTAGTCTTGCGAGCCCCCTCATAAAAAATGAATATTTCCAGGGATTTTCTCCTTTACCTGAGTATAAATTATAAAAGCAGTGATCTTGGAAATATAAAATTTGTTTTTATGACATGCTTATTGCACACTTTATTATTAATCATTACAGTATTTTTATTACATTATGAAAACGGCAACACTCGTCCAAGTTCTCACTTCTGTAGCTTGTATCACTTTGAATAAGCCTGTTATAAGACAAGGCTCTTATGTTTCATCAAGGAGTATCAGATGTGAAACAGCATGAAGGTATTTAAGAAGACAACTCAAAGAGTTCCTCCTACACAAGCATTCAGGTCTTGAGCAGTCCAGGCAAACAACGCACGTTACAACAAAGCTTAAACTTGTTCTTCATAATAATTTTCAAAACAATACTAGCTGCCTATTTTATTTTAAAAACGGCAAAATATATACACCTCCCTTTCCACTTCTTATAAGGAGTCTTGAAGTTTAAATCTCCTCAGTGTGATAGATAGGCTTGCTTTGATCTGCTTAGCTCTTGGAAGTCCAGGAGCTCCAGGCTGCTGGCCCCGTGCTGCCCAGGGTCTCTAGGGACAGCTCTGTCCACCATTAGGGAATTTTTTCCCGAGAACCCTCTGTAACATTTCATGAACCCTAGTTTGGGAACCACTGATCTAGCTATACCCAGCCTTTGATTAACTGTCACTCACATGCTGCAGAGTACACACACTCCGGGTGGGGCAATATGCACACCTCTTGCTGTAAACATGTAGTATAGCCAAAATGACACACGGGGCAACATACCCCATCAAAACACACGTTCCAGTGACAATCCTGCATGCTCTCCTACTTTGCCTCCAAAGCACATACAACCTGCTATGCCTTTGAATACGCACATGCACACATCTCTCTTAAACATTTAGATAGTGCACCACAGGATATTTGTAAACCGGCACAAAGACAGCACAGTATCTAAAATTTAACCCAAAGCAAACGCTGAGGCGGGGGGGGGGGGGGAGGAAGGAGTCTTGGGACTGCATTTCTCAGGGATAAAAACATAGCATTTCTGAAAAAACTTAGGAGAGTAACTGTTTTTGGCAGTTAACACAAAGTTAAGTTTGCCCATTGCTACTGTGTGCCCTTCCAGAATGTTGTGTGCACCTATATTAAAACTTCGGAAAGCTAAAAAAATCCAAAGCTGAGATACACACCTTGTCCACTATGGATATTTACTCTGCCCTCTTTGAGAGATGCTGTAACATGCACCTGCTACTTAACACTTCTGGAACAGAGCACATGAGCATTGTAGGACAAATCCTAACACTTTCTGCTTGTTAAGGCAAAACTTACGGTTGGGTTAGGGGTGGGGACTAGCATCTTCCTACTCTCTGATACAAAACCTATACACAATCCATATCAGATTTGCAAATCCCTTTACTCTTGCCCTGACTATTTATTCCTTCTGAGACACTGCCTTCATTTACCTCTCACTAAGCCCTGGAGATTGTTGTCATGTATGCTACAAAACAAGTGGCGAATTAGTCACTGGGTCAATGGGGACTGTGCCCAGGGGCCCCGGCCAATTGGGGCACCCCCGTGCACCAACTTACTCCACCCGCACCTGCTCCCTGGTAGAAGCGCCTGGCAGGTGGGGAAGGGCAAGCCCCCCCATGCCCTGATCCTGCTCCCCGGCAGGAATGCCGGGCGGGGAAGGGCAAGCCCCCCCCCCCCCCATTCCCTGACCCAGCTCCCTGGCAGGAGTGCTGGGCTGGTGGGGAGGGCAGGGCAAGCCCCCATGTCCTGACCCCATTTCCCCGGCAAGTGGGCAGGGTCTGCAGGTGGAAGGGGTGAGGAGGGGCCCCTTGCTCTGGCCCAGGGCCCTACAAACCCCTAATCTGCCTCTGTACAATACCCATGGCAAGGAGACATCCTCATGCACCTCTATTGACAAAATGTACCTGCTGAAATGGGACATACTCTTGACAGTACATATGCGCTTCTCCTCATATCACTGACAGTTCTGCCAACCTGCTCCAACTAATTCCTCTGCTGTTCAACACAGTTGTACCTAACAGAGTGACTGTCAATTGGAATGCATGCTGATAAATGTTGGAATTCAAATGCGTAGAATACAATAAAACATGAGAGATTCTTAGTCTTTTCTCATGTCTACCTTTGCTGAGCCAGTCCTGGTGGCTACTGGTAGATCAAGAAGGGCAGAATTAAGGCTGTGTTGTGGAGATATTGAGTGTTTTCCAGACCCTATTAAGGTTAATAATGTTTCGATTAATGGCCAATTGATCTGACTGTGATAAGGTTCTCCCCCCCCACCCCCTCTGCAGAAATCCGGCTACGCAGAACTAACGCTACAGAGTTGAATATCTTTTGGGGAGTCTCGGGATGGATGACAGGGACACTCGTGCTAAGGGCAAAGTAAAACCTTACATACCTTTATCAAAATAATGGATAAAGCTAGAAAAGGCCCTAGCCACATAACCTTGATATTGTATTATCTCTGTCTTATCTGTGGCATCACACTATGCATACTCAAAGCCTTTGTTGAGGACTTGGTGATAAGAGACAAAAGAACTAGCCCTCTCTCTGGCATGGTCCAAGTTCCTCAATGAGTTGAAGGGTCAAGTAGTAGCAAAGCAGACAGCAATGGAAGTTGACCAGGAAAGATGAAGCCCCGGACCACGTGGTGACTGCCCTGTTATAGGGCTTGAGCATCATCTGCTCATGCTCAGTCTTCCATGCCTATATTTTGCCTTTTCACCCACATAATACTGAGATGTACTTATTCTATAGGTTAACATATTGATACGTGTAACTGCCATTTCAGCTCATTACCATACCCGTCACCCCTCGCTTAAGCAGATTTTATGGTTATTACTTCCTTGTTCCTTGCAGTAGCACTTACTGGAACATTCTAACTCCTACCATTGAGCAAGCTCTCCCTAGCTCCCAAAATCTAAAGGTTACCAATAGGCCATTAATCTAGGCCAAGGGTTATGGCCTACTTGATCACACTTATGCTAATTTATCCTTCAGCTAATAATCTTACAGGATACAGGCCTGTAGATTTCTTGTGGGCTGAATATAATGAAAGCAGCTAAATATAATGAAGGCAAGCCAGTGAATATAATAGGCAAGCTTGCCCTGTTGGCTACACGAGTACCTTAAACCTAAAAACCAGGAAATAGAAGTTTAAGTATAGGTTCACATGTTCTGGAACAGCACAAGGTGGCACTGGACAAGCTCAACTCTGCTTTAACAGGTATTTTTTTTTATTTTTTGAAAGTTTATTAATCTAAGGAATTTAGCTAACTTGCTTTAATAAACAAACTCTCTGAAATATGTTTATTACAATTCAACTGAATTTTCAAACTGATACGTTCCCTTAGTCAGCCATCTGAAGATAGGTGACACTATGGATCATTTATAAATCTAAATGATACCTTTATAAAGACATGCTAACTGATTCGTACTTCAAGCTGTAATTATGGCTTTTCATTAATCAGTTTCATAATAGTCCAAAGCAATAGTCAGTACTGTAGGGGTCTCTGGTATCTCTCTGCTGCAAAAATATTATGTTGCTCAGTCCAGCCAATTATGTAAAAAATTACTTGTTCAGGCCCATTGCCAAACAAGGTGAGTCAAGGGAAATTGGTCTGCCAAAAACAATACCAAAAAAAAAAAGGCAAGCTTAACTTCATCCAAAAGAGGTTGGTGCTCACTAGACACCACAGATGTCAACTCTGCCCAGTTAGCTTCCAATAATGCTTTGATCTAGATTTCTAAATACATTTTCATCTATTTGGAGTTCTATTCACACATTGTATAAAACTTTGCTATGGATAATGCTAAGGGCAAAACTCTCTTCTCCTCCTCTCCCCGCCTCCCCCACAAAACAAAGCACAAAAACCAAACAAAACAAAACAAAAACCCCAAACAAACAACAATAACCAAAAACCAAACGAATATTCTGGCTAAAATAGAATTAACTTACGTATATGCAGAATATACAGATCTGAATATCTGGACATACACTGCATCAGAGGAGTGATAGAATAGCCATACCAAAACCGCACTTTACAAAAATTTAGGTGATTTTAAATTATATTCTCCTATATAATTCCTTCCACCATTGCAGTTAAAGTCACCAGTTCCAAAAGAGGAACTGGTGAAGATGACTGTGATGGGGTGTACTTGTCTACAGGAGACCCTGCAGTCCTCCTACACCCTGCCCCAGGAAGCAGCAAAGTGGCAGGAAAGGAGCAGCCAATCAGAGCAGAGCAAGCTCAGATAAAAAAAGCTCAGGGCCTCAGCCGGTCAATTCTTGGCTGGGATCAGAGGAGTGAAGAAGGGTGCTGCTCTCTGGCCTGGAGATGGAGAAGAACCTGAGGATGTTGGCCCGGAGAGAGGGCTGGAGATAAGAGGCCCGGTAGGAAGAGGCCCAAGGAAACAGTAGTGATGGATTGAAACAAGCAGTATGTGGCTAATGTGTGTAGGGTCCTGGGTTGGAACCCAGAGTAGTGGGTGGGCCTGGGTTTTCTTACCAGCCACAGGTAAAGTGGTATAAACCCCAAGAAGGAGGAAAGGCTTGTTTGGGAGCCTGAATAAAGGGACTCAATTTAAAGGGCCCAGAGCCAGGATTGAGAAGATCTTAACAAGGGAAAATAGGCTATTAGTTATTGGACTCTTTAATACCTGGGGAGGGATTCATTTGGACTTGCCAGAGGGTCAAGCCCCCTACTGAAGACCAACTAAGATCATCCAGGAGCTTGCACGGGGTGGCAGGGTCAAGAGGAGGAATGCGGTATCTTGCCTAGCTCAAGGTGAGTGCCTCTTTACAATGAGGAAGAACATGGTTTTCTTTAACCTCTGAGAGACCATCTATTACTCAATTTAAGGAGCATTTTAAAAGAGAATCTTTCATTCTTACACCATTCCACCCCGGATGGTTCAGGAAACTGCAAACAAGTATGTCCCCAAACAAAATAGTAATAGGAAGAGGAGGAAAAAAAGCAGAAATTGATCCTCTTTGAGGGAGGGTGGCTAAGATAAAATATGCAATTTATGTTCACACTGCATATTGATTAAAAGGTTGGGTATAAACTAGCTGCAGTGAACTGCAGGTTTTATTTGAAGAGAATATTGTATGTAACTCTGTATATTTCAGTGACCATCTGGTGACTTGAAGACATGGTTTTTCTTTTTCTTTAAATCCAAATATCATTATCCATTGATTACTGCAGATCTTCAGTCAGTCTTCTCATGAACAATTGGAATACAGAACAGTAATCTCTATAGACCCAGCAAACGTCAGCAAAGGGTGAAATATCTAATGAAATGACATTGATATGTTCTTATAAGCATTTGAGTGATGCTTTTTTTGACACATTCAGATTTAAAACAATCTCGTGTCCTAATTTAGGATAAGAGCCCAGGTATATAATTTTGCTTACGTTGTTGTTGCCTCATCAGATTTACTCAGAATTGTGTTTTTCTGTTTTGAGACATGCCATAATGTCAGGAAGAAACAAAAATTTTCTAATTTTAAACAATAAGGGTGAAAATCTGATACTTATCGTGGCAATATTCAAATGGCAACATGGCAACATTCAAACTCATGAAGCATTACAAGCTCATGAAGCATATACATAAACAAGAACTTCCCCTCGCCCCCTGGCAATCTCACTCAAAGAAAATGCAGAATGGTAGAAGGTCACCACTCTATCAAGGTAGCCTTGGTAAAATGGTTTTAAAATGTAATGTAATATAAATTTCCATTGTACTATCTATGTACAATTACAAAAGAGTAAATAAGGAAGGAATTCCCTCCTCCCCCCTCCCCCCCCCCCCCCAGGTCAGATTGACCAAGCCACTGAGGGGGTTTTTGCCTTCCTCTGCAGCCTGAGACACAGGTCACTTGCAGGTTTAAACTAGTGTAAATGGTGAATTATCTGTAAGTTGTAGTCTTTAAAGCAAGATTTGAGGATGTCAGTAACTCAGCCAGAGGTGAGGGGCCTATTTCAGGAGTGAGTGAGGTTCTGAGGCCTGCAATATGCAGGCGGTCAGACCAGATGATCACGATAGTCCAGAGGTGGGCAAACTACGGCCCGTGGGCCACATCCGGCCCACGGGACCCTCCTGCCCGGCCCCTGAGCTCCTGGCCCGGGAGGCTAGCCCCCGGCCCCTCCCCAGCTGTTCCCCCTCCCCCGCAGCCTCAGCTCTCTGCGCCACAGGCGCAATGCTCTGGGCGGTGGGGCTGCAAGCTCTTGCCAGGCAGCGCAGCTGCAGAGCCGTGGCCTGACCCAGTGCTCTGTGCTGTGCGGTGGCGTGGTTGGCTCCAGACGGGCAGCATGTCTGCCTGTCTTGGTGCTCTGGGCAGCCAGCACCAGTGCTCCAGGCAGTGCGGTAAGGGGGCAGGGAGCAGGGGGGGTTGGATAGAGGGCAGGGGAGTTCAGGGTGATGGTCGGGGGCGAGGGTGTGGATAGGGGTCAGGGCGGGAAACAGGAGGGTTGAATGGGGCCAGCAGCCGCAAGAGGGCAATCAGGAAGGAGGAGGGGGGGGTTGGAGGGGGCGGTGGGGGGCAGCAGTTCCGGGGGAGGTCAAGGAGAAGGGGTGGTTGGATGGGCAGGAGTCCTGGGGGGACAGTCTGGAATGAGAGGAGGGGTTGGATTGGGCGGCCGGGGGCAGTAAGGGGTGGGGGTCCAGGGGCGGTCAGGGGACAGGGAACGGGAGAGTTGGATGGGGCAGGAGTCCTGGGGGGGGCTGTCAGGGGGCAAGAAGAGGGGGGGTCGGATAGGGGGTGGGGGCCGGGCCACACCTGGCTGTTTGGAGAGGCATAGCCTCCCCTAATCGGCCCTCCATACAATTTTGGAAACCCGATGTGGCCCTCAGACCAAAAAATTTGCCCGCCCCTGCGATAGTCCCTTCTGACCTTAAAGTCTGAGTCTAACCTCTTGGGGTTAACTTTTTTATAACTGAAACCGAAAACTTGCAACACTGACGCCTGCATTCAAATGTTATTTATTTCCTTTATCTCAGATGTTATCATACTTGACTGCCTGCAGGAAATGTCAGTAAAATGGCAGTTCTTGTTGAAAGATCTGTAGAAAATGGATGTAGCGAGTGACTTTTTGGAACTCTTTTGTAAATTCACTTCTATGTGTTATTTGGTAAATATGTACTTTAGTTTTCTGTGAAGTACAATTTTACTCTGAAAGTGGCTGTGTGTGTGCACATTAACTTCAATTTTTTCCCTTGGTTTACAAGTCAGATGTGTTGGCTGCTTTTTCTAGGAGACAATACGTTTTTAAAAATATCATACCTGTCTTTTTTGTTTGTTTAGAATGGCAGTAACTGAAAAATATTTTACTTTGTGAGTTTTGATGGCACTTTGTGTAGAGTCAGTTTCACTGTCTCCCAGGTATAGTAAACTTCCCCAGTTTTATGGAAGACTCATAAACAAATAGCTATAGGTGGGTGAGGGACGTTAAAAAACAAAACAAAAAACAGTTTTAAAAACACTTGCTGGGGTAACAGTTTGTGGGGATTTCCTGTGTGTTAAACTTCTGTACCCCTTTCAATTGTCACTGCTGCAAATTCACTCTGAGGAAACAAAGTCCAACTAGTTTTTCTGGCTCAGAGATCACCAATAACTAAAGATTGTGTAGACTAGACTTTGCTCTCACTTAAAATTTTGCAACCTCAGTCTTAATGTTGGAAAATTTAACAATTGGCAAAATTTGGGAAGTTAGACCATAATCTGTTAAGCAAGAGAGAAAGGCATGTCTACACTACAGACCTATATTGGTATAACCAGGTCACTCAAAAGTGTGAAAAATACACACCCCTGAGTAATGTAGTTATACCGACCCCTCCTCCTCCAATAGACAGCATTATGTCGCTGGGAGAGCTTGGGGAGGCGCTGTATATGAAGACAAGCCCTAAGTCTAGCTGTGCGCAACTACATCTGTGTTGGTTCTGCAATGATAACAGGAGTAAAGTAGTGTAAATGTCCTCTCCAGAAATGCGTGCTTTTTGGAGTACAACAGAGAACAGATGTGAGGTGAATGCCTCCCCCCCATCACCCCCCGCAATACCTGGCTTCCTTTGGTCTGTTCATTTGGTAAGTCCCCATTCTCTCTACTTTCCCTCTCCCTTCAATTAGGAGGTGGAAGCGCCTTCTTCCTGCTGAGCAAACCCACTTAGGATCTCTTATCCATTCAAAGTACTATTGTTAATGTCCAATATTCTCCATTGTTTCTGGTCTAGGAGAGACATACATTCAAGTTGGTCGGATATGGTGGATAGACCTACAGAAGGCTTTCATGATACAATTTCATAATACCAGCCAGCCACAATTCAGAAGTTATACAAACAGATCCCCAATTCATCACAGTTGGATGTGGCTGCGAAAAGTTGTAAAAACAGATCAGTGCTCACGTGGGGTGTTAGCTTCTTTCTAAAATACAGAGTATTGATATTTTATAAGCAGATTCTTGTAAGGAAATATCCATATAAAGAGGGGTAGTAGCTAAGCTAAGTTTTTTTCAATATATGGTGAAGTGGATACCGCACTGGACTGGGACTCAGGAGACCTGGGTTCTATTTCTGGCTCTGCACTGGCCTGCTGTTCTGTGGGGTAAGTCGTTTAACGTCTTTACCTCAGTTTCTCCACCTGTAAAATGGGGATGATGATACGGACTGCCTTTGTCAAGTACTGTGAGATGTGTGGATGAAAGCCCTGTATAAGAGGTTGGGTCATCTCTTCTTCCCTTGAAATGCAGGACCGCTGTGACCAAGACAGTTTTTAAAATAATCACTTGTGTGCATTTAGCCTGTGAGCAAGTCTCTTGCCTTCCAAGTCTGTTGCCTTCCAGAAAACTGTCATGTAATGTGAAAACAATACGCTACCACTTAAATAAGTGGGGGGGAGGGGTAGCTCAGTGGTTTGAGCATTGACCTGCTAAATCCAGGGTTGTGAGTTCAATCCTTGAGGAGGCCATTTAGGGATCTGGGGCAAAAATCTGTCAGGGACAGTACTTGGTCTTGCTGTGAAGGCAGGGGACTGGACTCACTGACTTTTGAAGGTCCCTTCCAGTTCTATGAGATAGGTATATCTCCATATAATAAATAACTAGTAGCTACTGTAAATGCTTGTTTCTATTAACCATGTGAAAATTAAGATCACATAGTTCTTCAGATTCTGCTGTCTTCTTAATTATAATGTGTAATGGTCCAATTCAAGAGCTGGTTCAGAGGCATAATATATTTAATAAAAATCAGTTATAATTAATGTGTTTAGCACAGAGAGCTAATGATCAAGCCTGTCAAATATGAAATTCATTTTGACCTGCAGGAGTTTAGGTTACTAGTGAAAATTAGTTTGCTGAAATCATACAAGAAGCCCTCAGAATCCCACCCCTCTCCTTTGAAAACCAGGAGGTCCAAATCTGACCACATCCTTTCTCCGCCTCTAGTTCCTGGTGTGATGGTTAGCTAATATTAATTTTATTCAGATATGGGGCTTTTTGGTTTGTTTTTTAAAAAGGATAGATACCGTGTCTCTTATATGCTGTGGGCTCCTATCCTATTGGTTAAAACACATTAGGGGCTGGTCTCCATCACTGCTTAAGATGATGTAACGTAGGGCTTGTCTACATTACCTGCTAGATCGACTGGCAGCGATCGATGCAGCGGGGTTCGATTTATCGCGTCTAGTCTAGAGGCGATAAATCGAGCGCTCTCCTGTAAACTCCAGTACTCCACCAGGGCGAGAGGCACAGGTGGTGTCGACGGGAGAGCATCGCAGTGAAGATACACGCGGTAGGTAGATCTAAGTAAGTCGACATCAGCTACATTATTCACGTAGCTGAAGTTGCGTAACTTAGATGGATTCTCTCCTCCCCTTCCCCCCTCCCCCCATGTAGACCAGGCCTTACAGTTGCTCAGGGGTGTGAAAAAGACACCTCCCTGAAAGACGCAAGTTACATTGACTTAAGTGCTGTCCACACTGGCGCTATGTTGGCAGGAGATGCTCTCCCAGCGACATAACTTCCACCTTTCGCGGAGGTGGAGTAATTATGCCAATGGAGAGCGCTCTCCCATCTGCATAGAGTGTCTTCCCCAGACGCACGATGTAGCACCGTGGTGTAGACTTGCCCAAGGGGCAACTGGATCTTGTCCCAGGTTTTGCCTAGTTGCTCTGAGAAAATCCTGAACTTGATGTGTGAAAGAAATGCTACTATGTCAAGAGCTTTACAGTTACAGAAACTTTTTTCAGCTGCTCACCACTTGGAAACTAGCTGTAGGAAACTGGTCAGGGTGTTCCCTCCCCCCGCCCCCTTTCTCCCTCTACTAAATTACACTTAGATATGCAATTTTCCCCCTCCCTCCAGCCCTTCTCCCTTCATCTTGTGTAAGCCTGCAGTGCTGGAATCCTTCATGAATGCTGAATGTACTTAAAAAAACTAATCCAAGTATACATTTTGCAAAAATTCTCCAGATCGAACTTTTTTCATTTTGATAACTCGGCTAGGTAAAACTCTTACATTCTGTTGTCCTGGGCTGTTCATAGAAAAACAACCCCCCCTCCCCCCCAAAAAGCTGTTCTCTTTCCTGTTAGAAAGACCAATCTATATCCTGTTAGAAAGACCAATCTATAGCTTAAAAAAACCAAAAGGTACATTCATCCAGTTTCACAAGTTGCTGCTGCTGAAGACACCTCTAATGGGACATTGATTTCTGTTTTTCTGTCTCAAGTTAAATAGCTCTTGTACCCTGGAGACTTCTGATATCTTAGTTCTATTTCCTGTGCTGATGAGATAATAGACTTGGGCTTCATATCCTTAATGCTTCTGTTTTGTTGTCTCACTGCAGAAATGCTGCTTATTAGTTCAGTCTAAAACTCTATTTGGTATTGTAGTGTGATCCCAAGAGTGTTAAGTCACCACAGGAATCTTAGTGCAAGTTCGCACCAAATATAAATGTGAAGTTGAGTAAAATATTCTAGAAATGCCCAACCTCAGAAGCATCCATGCACAAATTGGGCTTTCCACAGAAGTAGTGGTTGGCCATGTGCCTCTTCTTCCCCCCCCCCCCCCCCATCATATAAATAGAAAACCATCTACTTCCTATAACGGCACCTCTCATTGAGAGAATGCAAACTGGCAGCTATGCTTATAGATTTATAATATGTTGACTGGCCTTGGCCATGCTCATGGGCTTTCTTCGCCCATCCAGCGTGCAAACACGGAGGTTACAGCTTTATGCTATCTGGCTGCCTCTTCATGCTTTTGTTTCCTGCAAAGTAGGAGGAGTCCAAGTCAATATGGTTTTATGCATGGTAAAACAATGTAAGGCCTTCTAGGATTGAAATTTTGGGAACTTGTTTGAGTGAAAGGTCCTAGGGGTTTTTGGTCTCTGCATACTTTTGTCTTGTCCCTGTGATGTCCTTTTTGCATCTTTCTGGTGATTGCCTCTGGGAGGAGGCCCTTACTGAGCCAGTTGGAACACACAATTGAGGAAGCTGAACTCCAATTAACACTACTGTGGTTCAGTGCCCCTCCCAAGTAGACTGTCCTACCTTGTTGTGTGGATGATGGGACACACATGTAACAGTATGTTTTAAGTAGGGTGACCAAATGTCCCGATTTTATAGGGACAGTCCCGATTTTGGGGTCTTTTTCTCACATAGGCACCTATTACCCCCCACCTCCTGTCCTGATTTTTGACACTTGCTATCTGGTCAGCCTAGTTTTAAGTAAGGGGAAGACCAGGAGCTGCCAGAAGTCTAAGGCCTTGGCTACACTTGTGGATTCACAGCGCTGCCGTGAAGCACGAGTGTAGTTGCGCTGCCAGCGCTGCGAGAGCTCTCTTGCAGCGCTGCAAGTACTCCACCTCTCTGAGGGGAATAGCTTGCAGCGCTGCAAGCGAGCGTGCAGCGCTGCAGGCGCTGATTACACTGGCGCTTTACAGCGCTGCACTCGCTGCGCTCAGGGGCGGGGTTTCCCACCGCTGAGCGCAGCAAGTGCATCGCTGTGAATTGCCAGTGTAGCCAAGACCTAAATTGCAGAGAAGGGAACCACTCTGTTCCTGTCTCTTATTCCAGAGCCCTGGTGTGCTTGATCCACGGGTGCGAGAGTAAGGCTCATTTGATTAAGTATTTTGAGCACAGAAGGGGTGCTGTGTTGGTCATACCTGTGTCACAACTGTAGTATGCCGATATGGGGCTTTAATGGTTATTTCTTGCATTTGTCTTGTCTGCCACATTCCCTTCTGAAAGACTTAAAAGATTTGCGCTCCCTTCAGAGTGGAAATCACAGGTGGGTTGTTTTTTTTTTTTTTTTTTTTACCCGCAGGGTCTTTCTTTAATTGAACTGGATTAAACTCCCATCCTTTTGTTTTAGGATTAATTTATATTTTTGGCCACCTTTCATACTTGTTCTTATTTCTCAGTGATCGTTCTCCTGCAACCCTGAAGGGCAGTGGATCAGAAGTTTGATATTTAAGGTCACATTCCAATGGCCATTTCTCATTTAGGAAAATTGGGGAGTTAAGGGCAGTGTCAAGTGTACTGTGAATTCCCTTTCCATGGGACAAGTCTGTGTAGCTTTTTACATTTTTTGTTTAGACTGCCTGAGGTAGCTTGACTCCTTCATTTCATATTAACTGGCTCAAAATGGGAATGCCTGTAAGGCCCTGTTCTTAGTCATTGGAAATGTGTTAATCAGTCAGCCAGCAAACCGGTAAACCACAGCGGGAGGGCATTCAAGCCTGTTCTTTTAGAGAGCTGAGCGCATTCTTGGGTGGAGATAGGAAGCCTTAGTGAATGAGGCATGTGAATGGGAACCTAATCTCCTCTTTAAACTGGGAGCTTGTTGGGGTATATGGAATACTGATCTGGCAGGTTGTTGCTTGGGTAATTATATGTTTGAATAGTGCCTAGCACAACAGCATCTCAATTCTGATGATGCCTCTAGGTGTTGTTGAGACACAAAGAATTAACTATCATATATGCTCACCTTGAATTAAAAGTGGGATGTGTGTGCATGGGTTGAATTGTGCTTCAGCTTCCCTTAGTTCCGTTTGCACAGGTTGCTATGTAACCTGTCTGAAGAAAGTACAGTACATGTCTTACTTTCTAAAGTAAAATGTAAAATTTTGTTGCACTATAACTTCTTGTAATGCATTACTCTTAATGTGGTTATAACATTGATTGATTGGTTTTAGTCCACAAGGCAGAACCAGTGCTAGAATGTTTGGTGCCCTAAAAGTACTAACTGCACTCCCACATGCTGATTGTCTAGCAGACTTGGTGCATAAGAACTAGCCCAGTCTGGTGTCTACACAGTATTTTGGAGTAAGTCTCTCCCAGTTGCGTTGGCAGGCTGGGACTAGAAGGGCTCTAAAATTAGCAGTAAAGACAGCACTTCGAATTGCAGCTTGTGCTCTGAAGCTTATGGACTGTAATCGAGTCACCCCCTAATCTTTTCTTTGGTAAGCTAAATAGATTGAGCTCTCTGAGGCTATCACTATAATGTTGGTTTATTAATGCATGTTTATTAATCCTTTAATCACTCTTGAGACTCTTCTCTGAACCCCCTCCAATTTATCAACTTTCTTCTTGAATTGTGGACATCAGAACTGGGTACGGTACTCCAGCAGCGGTTGCACCAATGCCAAATACAGAGATAAAATAACCTTTCTACTTGAGATCTCTCTTTATGCATTTTAGGATTTCATTAGCCCTTTAGGCCATAGCATTGCGCTAGGAGCTCATGGTTAGCTGATTATTCACCATAACTCCCAAATTATTTTCAGAGTCACTGCTTCCCAGAGTAGAGTCCCTCATCTCATACCCTACAGGCTTTGTTGCTAGATGTATACATGTGACTTAATACGCATAAATGTACATGTTTGATTGGACTCAGTTTACCAAGTGACCGCAAAGAAACGCACTTGCTCACTGATGATTCCCTGTTTATAATTGCATTTTGAGACCTATCGGTTAGCCAGCTTTTAATCCATTGAATGTGTGGGATATTAATTTTGTTTTCTTCTGTTTTTCAAATCAAAATATAGTGTGGTACAAAGTCAAACACCTTACAGAAATCTAAGTATATTGCATCTGCATTATATTACTTTTATCAGCCAAACTTGTAATTACCTTTAAAAACAAAATCAAGTTCGTTCGACAGAATCTATTTTTCATAAACCCATGTTGATTGGCATTATTTATATTGCCCTCCTTCAATTTTTTATTAATAGAGTCCCATATCAGCCACTCCATTGTCTTGCCTGGGATTGATGCCTTGCATTGTATGAATGAAAGAACTGTTTGTATAAAGTTCCTTGGCATAAGTAGCTTTCCAGAGTTATGGTATTTCTATATTTTCTTTCAGTGGAAATTTGCCTCACTCCTCTCTCTCTAGGTTTAAAATCAAAAACGCCTTTACGGAGAAAAGCATTGCTGTGATTCATGTTGAGCTTTTTTCAAATTAAATGAGGTCTGCTGGCCTTTCACCTGGTTACCTTGGTAATGGAAATTTACTGTTTTGTCATTCATACTTCCTCATACTGATTGCTACTCCTTAGTTTCCTGACTTCTTCTGCTTAAAAGTCCATGTTTCTAAAAAGATAACGTCTTATAGTGAAGAAACTGCATGTTTGGTAAGTTGGTTAGTTTTCATTAACTAGTCAGAGGGCCTTTCAGTATATCTGTATGAATTTATGAATCTCTAGTCTTACGGTTGTATGGGGACAGTCTAATTTTAATGTATTGGAAATGAAGGTGTCTGTCTTGTATGAACTGCTGAGGAACAAACTGTACAGTAAAGGCTTTATCTGGCATGTTGGGAGGATGAGGGATGCCGGTTAGCCAAAAATTCTGGTTAACTAAGAGTTATACTTACCAATGGAATACCAATTTTCAAAGAATTGGAATACAGTAAAATGAATAAAGTATGAAATAGTATACAGGTACTCACCAATCCAGTAGTAGTACTGCACTGCAAAGTGGTTAGTTTCTTGAAGCAAACAGTAACCTACTGTATAGAAAACTTTGACACTACATATGACTATGGGCAGCGCATGGCATACACCCAGATCACTAAAAATGCACTTAACACTAAAACTGTACTGAACAGAATTTAATTTTTCTTTGATTCAGAAGGATCTTGCAGTGCCTCAGGGTCATCATTATCAACATCAATTATCATTGTAGATGTAGACGTTGTAGGAGATTGGGCTGAATCTGTAATAACCCTATGACACACCCTCGAAGCTGCTTTTTTGAATAAATCCCTGATGTCAGCTTGCTTGTCTTGTGCCTCTTTTGCATAAAAGTAGACTACAAAACTTGCAATTGCATAACCTCCTGGGCAGTATACTAGTCCCGGTTACTAGACTGAAGATTTGTATTGGGAGATATCAGAAATGCCGGTTAATGGAGCTTTCTGATTGATAAAGTTCTGGATATAACCGCTTTTACTGTACTCTGTAACGGAGCAGTTCTTGCCAATTTGAAGCATTCTGTTAAACTGTGTGATTTCATAATAAAGCAGGAACGCTTATTAACCAGTTGAATGTGTAGTACTGCACCTGGACAAGTAAAAGGAGAATCTAATTCTAATGTAACAAACATTGAAATTCATTAATATCGGAATGTTGTGAATGTTTCTCTTAATGTTTAGTTATAATAAAGAGCTGTTTTAGTCCATTTTGGGAGACTTAATTTTCCTCTGATCTTGTTTACACTATATTGTTGAAAGGATTTGTTGAATGCTCAAATACTATTTAAATAACTTCTCCGGTCTGTCCTGTGCTAAAATATTCATAATTTCATTTCAGCCAAACTTAGTGTGTTTTAGGCTTTTAGAAAAAGAAAGTTCTTCATTTGGGTTTCCCGGTTGGCTTGCCTCCTGCAGGCTTCCCTTTGCCTGTGCAGAGCATGAGTTCCTATGGTACATGTCTGGAAGAACAGATGTTGAGAAACTGTGTGGACATGAGAGTAATGGTTGCCCTTAATTAGCAGCAAACATCAGGAGAAATCTATCTTGAATCTTTCCCAATTTGGGCTCGGGGGTAGGGAGAGTGTATATGTCCTTCTAGCAAAAGTGTATAAGATCAACAGAAGAAAATAATTTCTCCCAAAATGGACTAAAAATAACAAGCTCTTTACTCTATTATGACGAAACATTAGAAGACAACTTGCACAACATTCTGACATTGAAATTCATGAATGTTATATTAGGTTATAATTGGATTCCTTTTACTTTTGTATACACATACACTTTTTATTTATTTTTATATTTTAAGGTACTCTAAATTTGCCTCAAGTTGATTTGCAGGAAAAAAACAAAACAAAATTTCCCTTAGTTCATAGGGAACAAAACTAGCTCTTCGAGATTATTCTCTGAAAAGGATGAGTTTAGGAATGGAAACAGAGAGAGAAATAGTATCTTTTGTTTGGTGGTTTCTTTTGTTTGTTTGTGTTTTTTTTTTTTTTTTTTTTAAAAGACAAATTTTAAAAAGAAACCTATAGGGTTGCCAACTTTCTAATCGTACGAAATGGAACACCCTAGCCCCGCCCTTTCCAGGAGGCCCTGCCCCTGCTCAATACATTTCCCCCTCCCTCCATGGCTCACTCTCCCCAAACCTCACTCACTTTCACTGGGGTGTGGGAGGGAGGTGAGGGCTCTAACTGGGGGTGTGGGCTCCGGGGTGGGGCCAGAAATGAGGGGTTCAGGGTGGGGGTGGGGCTCCGGCCTGGGACAGGGAGTTGGGGTGCGGGAGGGGTTTGGGCTCTGGGGTGGGGTTTGGGTGAAGGGTTTGGGGTGCAGGAGGGTGCTCTGGGTTGAGGATTAGGGGTTTGGAGGGCAGCAGTGGGGGATCAGGGCTGGGGCACGGGAGGGGTGCAGGCTCCGGGAGGTGCTTATCTCAGGTGGCTCCCGGAAGCAGCAGCATGTCTCCCCTCTTCCCCCCACCCCCTCCACCTGCTACGCCAGGTGCGGCCAGGCAGCTCTGCGCGGTGCCCCGTCTGCAGGTGCCGCCCCCGCAGCTCCCATTGGCCGCGTAGGAGCCAGAGGGGGGATATGCCAGCTGCTTCCTGGGAGCCGCGCGTCACAGAGGCTAGCAGGGAGCCTGCCAGCCCCACTGTGTGGCACTGCCAACTGGACAGTCAACAGCCTGGTCAGTGGTGCGGCCCGGGCCGCTAGGATCCCTTTTCGACCGGGTGTTCTGCTCAAAAATCAGACACCTGGTCACCCTAGAAATGTAGCTTGTTTATGTTGGGCTACATGAATGATGCAGTAGATATTGAAATGGTTTTGCACTTTGGGGCACTTGCAGGAAAACAAATGTGTAGTTCATTTCATAACATGGAAAATGTGTATTAAACTTTCATTCCCATAATTTTGTAAATACTACGAATATATTTTTTAGTCTATTTTTTTTTAAAGAGAACTGGGTCTTTGCTTATTGGTTGGCCATTAATAAAACCTAGTTGCTTTTTCATTTTATTATTTTTTGAGACTGAAAAAAGCTAATTTTGAGCTCAAACATGAGTTGGTACAGGCTTACTCAAGCCTGTCCTCTGTAAAATGGCAAGATGAATTATTAAAGCAAAAAATGAAGTTGTGCAATCTGTTAAGAGGTTATAGATTTTGCTTCCTGCTAAAGAATAACCTGCCTGCCATTTTTAGGGCTGCAAGAGTATATAACTTCATGTTAATCATTGGTCAAAACAAAACTCAAATTGAACGTGCTTAGCAATAAATTTAACTTGAACGTCTAACCAACATTAAACACTTCATGGTCTCAGAACTCTACAAGCTGAATGGATAGACTGCATCCGTACACAAATGCGCGCGCGCACACACACACGCAGAAAATTGAAGATACAATAGTTAGAAATTTTAATATTCTCTTATTTAATCTTTTATGTATTAAAATTCTATGGAATTAGAGCAAAATATTGCATATGATTCTTCGGTTGATGTATTTCAACCAGTGTAGTTTAATTCTTAGTCCCATTCCAGAGCCTAGTAACAGAAGCTCTTTAATGTTTCAGTGCAGGAGACACGAGTACAACGCCAGGTTTTATTCCATTCCAGGGCTGGTTTTAAAGGGCTTGGGGATAGCAGTCCTGCAGTTGCTCAACTGCAACTCTTAACTGATTAAGGAGTGGCACTGGCTGGCATTTTAAGAAGACCTTGCAAGCTCTGCTGGCTGGTGGATATAACATTGCACTCTCAGGGCAAGGAGGATTAAAAAGGTTAGAAAATTCCTGTGTGGTGTTGGGATTACGGGTATTTCTAAAGGAAGAAGGGATAGCTTTGGGGGTGAGGGCTTTTTTTGTTATGTGAGAAATGTTTGGGGCAAATGTAGAGTAACAAAATGACAGGAGCGGAGTTGAAACCTGCACAGGGGTTAATGTATTCACCTTAAGATGAGCTGAATGAAATGCAACATAGGAATTGTCAGACTGGGTCCTAGCCAAAGTCCATTTCATCCAGTGGTCGGTCTGTGATAGTAGCCAGTACCAGTTGCTTAAGAAGAAGATATAAGAATCCCACAGTAGACAGATGCGGGATAATCTGCCACCTGCATTCAGGGCCGGCTCTAGGCACCAGCAAACCAAGCACGTGCTTGGGGCAGCACATTTTTAGGGGCAGCATTCTGGCCATCGTTTTTGTGTGTGTTTTTGTTTGTTTGTTTGTTTTGGTTTGGTTTTTTTGCTTAGGGTGGCAAAAGCCTAGAGCCAGCCCTGCCAGCAGCAGCGCAGGGGGGGCACCCTGGGACCGCTGTGGTTCGTGTCGGGGAGCAGCGCCCGCACCTTGTGGCTGGGTTGAGCGGGTTCCAAGCATGGGACACTCGGACTGGGGGCCACCGGGTGGGGGGAGCTGCCTGCAGGTGCCGCAGGGCGGCCGCCCCCCGGCGCCGGGGCTGGGTGAAGCAGCCCGAGCCGCCTAGGGACTGCAGCAGAGCGGCCAGGAGCAGTAGCAGCAGCGGGGCCATAGTGGGGACCGGTGTCCGGGGCGCTGCCATGTGGGCCTGCGTCCCGCTCTCCGGGGCTCCGCTCCCTCTGGGGCTACCCTGCCCCAGCTCCTCAGTCCCCTGCTGGGGCAGTCCCCCAGCTCTGCCCTCCTGGATCCCAGCTGGTCCTGGAGGCAGGAGGCCTGGCTGGAAGGGCCCTGGGCTGAGGTGCGGCCTGGGAGCCCCGCTGCTTACTCCAACCCTGCCAGCGCCAGACCGGGTGGAGGCGAGGGGGGAGCGGGTGGAGTCAGCACTGGTGGGGGGGAGCCCAGAGCTGGGGAGGCAGGGGTGTGTGGGGGGCAGCCAAAATTTTTTTTTTTGCTTGTGGCGGCAAAAAACCTAGAGCCGGCCCTGCTTGCATTAGTTCTCATCCTAGTCTCTAATAGATAGACATTGGCTAAAGACCTGAACCATGAGGTTTAATATCCCTTCTAGAAGTTTTGTTAGTAGTAACAGCTTTGAATATGTTTGTTGTCTATATGTCAGTGCTGATAGGTGAAAGTCAATCATTCTAACAATAGTTATGTATGCTGCTTTTACTTAGTAAAATCTAGAGACTGAAGAGACTCTTTAGGTCCCCTTATTGATCTCCTATGCCAGTACAGGACTGTTCACTTTTGTGCTTCAGCCTATAGTCTTAATGTCTAATAGACACATTGTGATATCATGGTAGTCCTGTTGAAATTTTGAAAACACTCTTACTTTGTTAAATAAATATTTTTTCTTTGAAATAATGCAGCCCAGAATGAAAATCATTCACTGCTATCTCTAGAGATCCCTTCTGAGATAACCCATGTCCACACCTTGTTTCGGGTAAAATTTCATATAGCTTGTAAAATCTCAGGGTTGTTTCGGAATGTTCCCAGGTATGTGACTTGTAAAATCTGATCTTTGGCTTTATTTTAAGAGCCAAAGGCAGGGCAGAGTTGAATTATTGTGTTGTTTATGTGGACATAGACTGCTTTGATTTACTCGCTGGATGTTTAGTCCTCTAGAAATTTTGCTGAGGTTTCCTACACTGCAAAATAGGTGTTAGGATTGTATCTTCTACTTATAAAACATTTTTCCTTTTGTAAATGATACTGATGCTGTTGTCGGTTGCCTAACTGACATTTAGTACAATTTATGTCACCGTTTTGAAATGTTTTGTTTTGACTGCTTGATTTAGAACAATATTAAACTTTGAATTACAAGGCTTTTATAAATGCACAATTTGTGCAGCTGCTGTTCACCTGTTCTACAATGTTTGATGATGGGAGGCGCAGCCATTCCAGAATGTAACTAATGGGGAGGGGGAAGGGAGAAGAAATTTTGTACAAGCAACTAAGATGAATAAGTGTATTGTTAATGAATGATGAGAGTTTGCCTAATCAGCTGTGGATGAGAACCTCAGGAGGAAGATAAAGGCTCAAGTATAGGAAATCTTTTTGATTCCAACTGCAGATATGTTACCTTTCTTTAACCAAAAAGGCTCGGGGGGGGAGGGAAGGGGGACAAACTTTAAATTAACAATGATTTTATGAGCTGCTTGTTTTGCTCTCCATTTTATAAAGGAGACCCCCATAATTAGAATAGTGCTTAGCTTTTTGTTATCAGTTTGTTTTGTTTTTTGTAATTTCCCTTGCTATCTTCATCAACACTGAACCAAACCACCTAAGTTCCTAGGTATGTGCTCCTCTGGTAGAGAACTGTTTTTCTAAAAAGGCTTATGTGTAATTGAACAAGACATCAATGAAAGATTTTACAAAAAATTAAGTATTTTACCTTTTGGTAGATTGCTATATTTTTGTTTGAAAATCATCTTAGAAATGGCTTGGCCTGTAACTTATTCTTGTAAAATGTAATTTAATTTAAATGTTACCCAAATGGAGCTCTTAAAGTAGTTATTACAATGTCTTTGTGCATTGTTTGGATGTTATCACATTTTGCTCAGGTGAAGAACCGGTTTTGGGGAGAAGGAGCAGAGTGTCTGGTATAGGACAAGAAATCCTCAGGTCTGTGAGAGTGAGGGATCTACAACCTATCCTGAAGGAACCAAACCCTGCCCCTTTGCTGTTAATTGATTTATCTCATTAGACTGACCTAACACTTGGTAAAGCACCCCCATCCTTTCATGTATTTATACCTGCTCCTGTATTTTTTTACTTCATACATCTGATGAAGTGGGTTCTAGCCCACGAAAGCTTATGCCAAAATAAACTTGTTAGTCTCTAAGGTGCCACAAGGACTCCTCGGTTTTTTTTTTTTTTTTTTTTTTGTCTGATTGTCCATCTTGGCAAGAAAAGCTAGCAACTTACCCTTGTTGGGTCCAACTGCCCAATGGACCTTACTGGCTCCATGCACTAGACATGCTCCTGCATGGAGTAGACAGAAAATATTGGATCTTCTGGGCCTGTGGGGAGAAGAGCCTTAAAAACGTGGACATCTACAAGCAGATTGCTTGGCGGTTGCAGGCAAAGGGATATGACAGGGATTAGTGGATAGGGATAACAGCAAAGTTATGTGTAAGTGAAGGATCTGCACCAGGGATACCACAAGGCCAGGGAGTGCAACAATAGATCTGGTGCTGCACTGTAGACCTACGTCTGCAAGGAACTGCATACTGTACTTGGCAGAGACACTACCACCACTCCACAGAGCATTGTGGATATGTTGGAGGAATATAGAGAGATCGCGATCTCTTCTGTGAACAGTCAGGAGGAGGAGAAGGGGGGAGACATGGCAGGGGACTCCAGCTGTGCCTGAAGCCAGGACCTATTTGAGGTGTAGCCAGTCCTGCCAGGCGAGTGCAGATGAGCCTGACGAAGGAGAAGGGAACTTGAGTAAGTGTGTGCGCATCGATTTTTACAGTGTTTAAAGATGGTGCCTAGCCCATGTCTCTCTCTCTGTCACTCTAGTGTGTATATATAGATACAGTGCCAATATACGTTGCCACTTCCCTATACTCATACCTGTGGAATAAGGATTGAAATAAGATTATAGCTTCATGCAACTGAAAATCCTCCTCTCTTCCCCCACTTCTCCTTTCCCCTGGCAGGGTGTATGCACCTAGAGTGGTGCTGTGAGGAGGTGCTCCAAAGCTGAAGTGTTTAAGTATTTCTTATTAGAAGTGTTTATGGGAATAACAGAAGGGAGTTTTTGAAACTTACTTTTCTCTTTCCCTTGCAACTGTAAATCCGATGCTATTTCTGGCTAGGGTGACCAGATCCGAGAGAGAAAATATCGGGACGCGGGTGGTGGTGAGCAAAAAAAAAACAACCCACCAGTTTCGCTGCACACGGAGGGCCCGGGGCCGGGAGCACAGTGCGGAGGCTGCTCCAGCCCTACAGCCCGCAGGGCAGCGCGGTGGTTCCGGGCCGGGGGCGGGAGGCACATCCCGCCGGGAAGGAGCCGCAGCCGCTGGAGCGCAGCACAGCCGAGAGAGGCGCAGGGCTCCGTGGCAGCAGCGGGAATTCGGCCCGCACCGCCCACCCAGCCCCTGCCCGCTCTGTGCTGCCCCCGCCCAGACCCACCGCGCTGCCCTGCGGGCTGCAGGGCTGGAGCAGCCTCTTTGCTGTGCTCCCAACCCCGGGCCCTCCGTGTGGAGCGGCCCGGGAGCCGGGCAGGAGCCCTCTGGTGCGGCGGGGGGCTTAGAGCTGAGCGCCCCCCCCATCTCCCTCCCTCCCTTGCCAGCCCCTCTTTGCCCGCCTGCCCGGTGCCCGGGTGCCGGAGCTGACTCAGTAGCTCCAGGATCCAGGCGCCGCCGCTGCCACCCCCTCCCTACAGGCTTGCGCCGCCATGCAGCTTCACGCCTGGGAGGGAGGAGGAATGCCACGTGGTTGGGGAAGAGGCGGGGCCAGAGCGGGGATTTGGGGAGGGAGCCAATGGGGAAGGGAGGGGGCGGAGCCGGGGGGGTGCGAGAGTCCCACCGGGAGGGCAAAATTTCTTGTTTGTCCAGTGTCCCGACCAAACATCTGTCAGGACGCGGGACAAAGAAGCAAAAAAATAAAATCGGGACGTCTGGTCACCCTATTTCTGGCCTGGTGACCTTGGAGGGTGCCCCCATCATGCCCCTGATGATGAGAAAGAAGAGGACTAGAGAGGACATGTTCTTTGAGATCCTGCAAGCCAGTGGGCTTGGAGACCCAATATGACCAGCAGTAGGGAGAGAAAAGGACAGGAAACAGGCCTAGGAGTCCCACGGGGACAAGGAGAGGGAAATGAACCAGGTCATAGTGGGTCTTCTCAGGCAGCAAACCCAAAAGCTGCAGACCCTGGTTGACCTACTGGTCCAAAAATCGCTTTTCACCATTTGCAGTCCTTGGAGAACTACGTGACGTTATGCCCCCATGTACATATCAGTACTTGTATGACTCCATGCTGTGGGACAGCAAGGAGAACCACAGCTTTACATACGCTGACCTGTGAGACCACAGTTGGCGAATGTGTAGCCACAATGGACTATGTTTGTGCACTCAAATGGATGTAAATGTTTACTCCTTTTCTTATTTTAAAGTTTCCTCCCCATTAATTTGTTAAAAAATTGTATAGCATTGGATGTCTTTTTTTTTTTTGCATATTGATTTTTCTGCACGGTTTTTCCACTCAATAAAAGTCTATTTTTGGAAAATCAGATTATCTTTATTAGATTTACAGCAAATATTGCAGAATGCAAACCATACTTGTAAATGCACACCGAGCACCACATAATTGATAGTTTCAGGAAAATACCCAGTCAGCCATAAACATACAGTAATCACTACACTGTTAGACACACCTAAAACTCCAGCACAGAACACAACTGTGGCTGACTGCTAAAGTGCCTTATCGTGATAGACTGAGCTCCTTGAGGCTAACAGAGAGAAGGTTATAGAGAGGAATCAAGTCATGTCTTAAGTATAGACGTGGGGGAAAAATGTTTAATAATCATAGAACTGGAAGGGACCTCGAGAGGTCATCTAGTCCAGTCCCCTGCACTCATGGCAGGACTAATTATCTAGACCATTCCTGACATGTGTTTGGAGACTTTTAAGAGTAGGTTAAACAATGATGGAGATTCCACAACCTCCCAAGGCAATTTATTCCACTGCTTAACCACCCTGACAGTTAAGAAGTTTTCCTAATGTCCAACCGAAACCTCCCTTGCTGCAATTTAAGCCCATTGCTTCTTGTCCTATCCTCAGAGGTTAAGAAAAACAACTTTTCTTCCTCCTCCTTGTAACAACCTTTTACATACTTGAAAACTGTAATGTCCCCTCTGTCTTCTCTTTTCCAGACTAAACAACCCCAATTTTTTCCATCTTCCCCCATAGGTCATGTTTTCTAGACCTTTAATCATTTTTGTTGCTCTTCTCTGTACTCTCTGCAATTTGTCCACATCCTTCCTGAAGTGTGATGCCCAGACCTGGACACAATACTCCAGTTGAGGCCTAATCAGAGCAGAGTACAGTGGAAGAATTACTTCTTGTGTCTTGCTTACAAAACTCCTGCTAATATATCCCAGAATGATGTTCAGTTTTTTTGCAACAGCATTACACTGTTGACTCATTTTAGCTTGTGGTCCACTATGACCCCCAGATCCCTTTCCGCAGTACTCCTTCCTAGGCAGTCATTTCCCATTTTGTATGTGTGCAACTGATTGTTCCTTCCTAAGTGGAGTATTTTGCATTTGTCCTTATTGAATTTTATCCTATTTACTTCAGACCTGTTCTCCATTTTGTCCAGTCATTTTGAATTTTAATCCTATCCTCCAAAACACTTGCAACCCCTCCAAGCTTGGTATCATCCACAAACTTTTGTAAGTGTACTCTCTATGCCAGGGGTCCGCCACCTTAAGAAGTGGTGTGCCGAGTCTTCCTTTATTCAGTCTGATTTAAGGTTTCGCGTGCCAGTAATACATTTTAACGTTTTTAGAAGGGCTCTTTCTATAAATCTATAATATATAACTAAACTATTGTTGTATGTAAAGTAAATAAGATTTTTAAAATGTTTAAGAAGCTTCATTTAAAATTAAATTAAAATGCAGAGCCCCCCGGACTGGTGGCCAGGACCCGGGCAGTGTGAGTGCTACTGAAAATCAGCTTGCGTGCCACCTTCGACACGTGTGCCATAGGTTGCCTACCCCTGCTCTATGCCATTATCTAAATCACTGAGGAAGATATTGAACAGAACCGGACCCAGAACTGATCCCTGTGGGACCCAACTCATTATGCCCTTCCAGCATGACTGTGAACCACTGATGATTACTCTTTGGGCTCTTCAAATTAGCAAAGAACAGTAAAACAATACCATGACTGGGAAGTTGAAGCTAGACAAATTCAGACTGGAAATAGGGTGTAAATTTTTAACAGGGAGGGTAATTAACTTACCTATTTGAACAGCTTACTAAAGGTTGTGGTGAATCACTGAGAACTTTTAAATCCAAGATTGGCTGTTTCTCTAAAAGATATGCTCCAAGAATTATTTTGGAGAAGTTCTATGGCCTGTGTTATATAGGAGGTCAGATCAGATGATCACAATGGTCCCTTCTGGCCTTGGAATCTAAGAATTAACCCATTGTTGTATGGGTCATAAGTGATGATCTCTTCAGCACTCTTTACTGACTCTTGGTGCTATTTAATGGTAGTTTTGGTAGAGCCAGGAAATGGAAACTTGTGTTATGTTGGGAAAAGCAGACTATGTAAACCTATTAATTTATCACTTTTGAAGGTCTCAAAGTTGTATATTTAACTACCTAAAAACATACTCCACTTGATTTTTGTATATCAATAATGGCAGTTACAAGTATCTTTCCTATAGTTTATCCTTGTCCTGCATAACCTAAAACTCCTTATTACTGAAAAGTGCATTCCTTTATGGAGTGGTGCCTTTATTGGAACATCCGTTTTTAAAGACATGCACCTAAAAGCAGTATAGTGAAGAAAGAGTGTACTTTTTGAGGTCCGATCAGGAAGAATGGTGGGACAAGTCTTCGTCTTTGAGGATTTACTTTCATGCAGTTTTCTCTTCCAATGTGAGGGAAGCAGAAGGATAAGATATCAGTGAACGCTGCTGATCTAGAATGTCATGTGGCACATCCTAACTAATATGATATTTGATAGTGTGACCAGATGTCCCATTTTTAAAGGGACAGTCCCATTTTTTGGGACTTTTTCTTATATAGGCGCCTATTACCCCCGATCCTGTTTTTTTCACAGTTGCTATCTGCTCACCCTAATATTAGTATATTTCCTCTATTGATGAGACTCATACAGAGGCAGTGAATCAGGTTAATAAACTTTTGGCCATGCCTTCTATGCTGAAAATCATTTGGTTCCCCCCTCTTCTCCCCCCACCCCAAATCTTTCAGTTCAAACTAGCACAAGATGTACACCCTTTGAAGCCAATGAAGAGACTCCAGCTGACTTCAAAGGAAGTTTGATCAGGCCTTTAACTTGTGACAATCTCATAAGAACAACACATGTCCTTGTAAGATTGGTTATTGCAATTCCTTCTTAGGAGGATAATAGTACTTCAGACGGTAGCAGACTGTTTAGCTCATTAATTTGAATGACCACTATTGTATTATTTCTGCTTCTCTGTTCGGTACATAGAACTTAAACTTCATGTTCATTTAATAATAATAATTAAAAAAAAAAGCAAATATGCTACAATGTAATACAAAGTTCACCTTGCCCCTTGCAAACAATGGGTATATCAAAAGTATCTTACTGGCTGATTAAACAAAGTTGTGATTTGTTTGAGAATTCAGTATAATTACACAAGCTGGACCTTACTACACTTTTTTTTTTAATTGTTTATAGTTTCTATGAAAACTATAACCAACTTCAAGCGCACCTATATGCGATACCTATGCTTTTTGGGGGACAAAGACCGCCAGGTCTGAGACCTTTTCTCTCTCTTAGCACACAGTGGGAGAATCTTTAGCACTATGCACTGTCTCATATGTTCATGTGTGTGCTTTCTTTTAAAGATGCCAAGAGAGACTGAATACAGCACAAAAACTCCACAACAGTGCATTTAAAGCTTCAATTTAGTACATCTCTTGAACTGGTGTGCTTTGGGAGTTGCTGAGTCCCATCCATTACTTTAAATTTCTTCTTAGGAGAATTTCAAAACACCTGTGAGTGGAATGATACCTTACATAGTGGTGTTTAAGTTTAAGGAGGGGCAAAATACCACCACAGCATAAAGCACAGTCTCCTGTTGACTTTAGACATAATGGTGGAAACCTTAATAACAGTTGTGAGTTCAGATAGCTGTCACTATAAAGTCCTCTGTGACTGTCCCTCACTACTTATCAACCTTTATCATGTCTTTAACAATGATGCCAACTGTAAGCCCTCAGTTTATCCTACAATTATTTCCTGGCATTCTTCCACGCCTACTCCCTTTGCATGAAAGAATCTTGTGCTTCTCTGCACAGGCCCCACCCGTTCTAAATTGAAGTCATTCCTGAAGACCGTGTCTGTTGTAATGCCTATAAGAAAACTATGGACACCTCCATGCTTGTAAACAAATTAGGATATGTAAAATACATCCAGTTCAGTATCTGTTAATGTAAGTGTCTGTTAGTTGCCCACCCACTGTACTGGTCACTTTCCCTGTTTTAGACGGTAAGTTCTCTGGGGAAGGGATCATACTTCCTCAGTTTGGAAAGCACATAGCATGCTGTGAGTGCTGTTGGAAATCAGTAATAATAAAATGAAAAGTCAAAAACCCTGTAAGCTTCGAAAAGGTATATAAATGGTCAAGCTTTTGGTCGTGAGACATCCTAACTATTGAGAGGAGGGGGATTACGAGGAAGCTTTCCCTGCAGGCAGGTTCTACCAAAACAGCCTCTCCTGGGTTTCTTCCTTTGAAGCATGTGACTCTGTCTGCTGTCAGAGGCAAGCTAGTGGTCTGCTTTTAGAATGGACCTCTGGCCTTCCTAATCATGTGGAAGTCTTAAATGCAGATTTAATCGATGGATTCACTTTGTCAGCTATCTCTAAAACAAATTGGAGTAGGCATAATATGTACAAATATGTACAATAGTACAAACCTGTGAGAAATTCACTGCTTTTTGAACAAGCTACGAGCAGCGGGCGTCTCAGTTACAATAACGGAACCTTAGGATCATCCATTACTATAAGCTGTTTGCAGGTAAAAAGATGAAATGGACACACGTGATGGCAAGACCAGTTTCAATGGGATCTTTCTCAGAACTGTTTGTTTGTATTACCGTAGCACCTAGGAGCCAGGCCCCAAGCAACATTTAGCTGGGCAGAGGGCAAACTCGTAACAATGGGCTGCCATTCCATCCCACACAGATACAGAGGTACAAACACACTCCCTGAGATTATACACAACGCTAAGTCAAACTCAAATGTCCACAATATAGCCTGACTTCCCCCCCTCCCACATGGTGAAGGGCTTGTGGCCCTCTTGCCAGGCCCCTCCCTTGGACCAGGCCCTGGTAAAGTGTCTCCATTTCCTCCTCTTCCTCCCCCCGCCCCTTTACTTAGGGCCTGCCTAGGAGCCTTAGTCATGCACCAGGATGGTGTACAAACACTCCCACTCCCACCACCAAGTGTCTGCCCCAAGGAGCTTGCAATCTAAGGCGAGACAATAGGTGGATACAGGCAGATGGGGAGTAAAAGGAAACAGTGAGATAATATTGCTCAGTATGACAGACTGGTCTTAGCACACAAGCCGCCTAACTGTTACCAAGGGTTTTGTAGGCATCACTGCAAATGAGAGTATTTTTAAGGAGGGGTTTGAAAGAGGATTCTTTTCGTGTTGGTGACAACCTTTTTATTTAAAAAAAAAAAAAAAAAAAAAAAAAAAAAGGCTGGCCAAAACACCGCGCACAAACAAAAGCAGTGTCAATATTGATGTTCAAAGACAGTGGAATGTGTCAGCATGATCGACTGCTGTGCAAGGTGATGAGCTGGTAATTTGCATTTTCAGAAACTGTCACACAGGTCTTTGAAAAGTAATTTAAAGCTTTGTATCTGCCAGAACACAGAATGTCCTTTATTTCAGTGGTTCTCAACCTTTCCAGATTACTGTACCCCTTTTAGGAGTCGGATTTGTCTGGCATACCCCCAAGTTTCAACTCACTTAAAAACTACTTGCTTACAAAATCAGACATAAAAATACAAAAGTGGCACAGCACACTATTACTGAAAAATTCTTACTTTCTCATTTTATCTGTATGAAATTTTAGTTTGTACTGACTTTGCTAGGGCTTTTTATGTAGCCTGTTGTAAAACTAGGCAAATATCTAGATGAGTTGATGTACTCCTCGAAGACCTCTGTGTACCCCCAGGGGTACACGTACCCTTGGTTGAGAAACACTGCTTTATTCTTTTGCTTTTGGGAAATCTACGGGGCGTGAGAGGGGGAGATTGGAAATCAAGATAAAAATACTTGAAATTTTGTACCATATCTAGATCTCATTTGCTGTTTCAGTGTTTTGTTTTTCTTTCCTCATGCGTTGGTACTACTAAGTACACATTATTTGATAAAAAAATTATAAAAATTTCACTATTGGCAATTAATACCAAAATAAATGTTGTTCTTTTCAAAATCATATGGCCTTGTATTGAAGAGATTAACTTGAAATCTGAGAACCAGGAATTCCTGTGGAAATTCTCTGGATCATTTGAAATTTCAAATGGCCCTGTTATGCAAATAATACCTCCTCACCCCTCCTTTTCAGTGCTCTGGCAGTTACTTATTCTTGCCAGCTTTTGCTATGGCTGGACTAAGAGCCCTTCATGTCTCTGTTTGGCACTGTTCTCTGGGAGCTGAACTGTGCAGCTCCCTCCATAAGGCTTTCAGAGTTTAACCAGACTCCTTCTATTGAGAGACTGACAGTTCTTTCATGTTTGGGAAGTAGTGATCCAACACCTTCAAAAGGTCACTTGTATTTGCATGAGTAAAACACCTCTGTTTTTTTCTTTCTTTCCTATTTTATTAGGACGAGTCTCGACTCCTCAGAGTTAAGGTTGTTTCTGGCATTGATCTAGCAAAAAAAGACATCTTCGGAGCCAGGTATGTGTGTTGCGTTCAGCACTTGTTTGAAATTTATAGTACGGGCACTATAGCAATTTTGTAGCTGTTTATAAACACAATGAAAGATTCTGTGATGTGATCGCAACCGGTGTAGATCATGGGATGTCTGTTAGGAGGCTAGCAAGCAATTTAGTTTCACACCCTCTGGAATAGTCCCTCCCACACCACAGAGTACTCCAGTTTTCTGCCTCTGCAATAGGCACCACAGAAGGAGGCAGCTCAAGCTTTGGTAGTGGTTTTAGATACTGTATTTAAAACGACTTTTTTTTTTTCTTCCCCTCTGATTTTAAGAGGGGCAGAAGGCATGAAGGATGCAGTAACTCACTTCAGTTTCTGATAAAGCACCACTCCTGCTATTGGTTTCAGCAGCAGTTGTGCTGGTGTTTAGATACAGAAGCCTGATAGGATTGTTGCACTGTGATTTATTGGTTGGTTTGTGTGTATGGGTGTTTTTTTGGGTGTGTGGGGGCATTGCGGTTAGGGCAGTCAATCTTATCCAGATGTCACTGGTACAGTTCCTGTGTACTCTGCCTTTTAAAAAGAAAGTGGTTTGAAAGGTTTCTTCAATCCAGTCCATGTGGGAGAAGGCTAGGAAGTGTTAATGTGAAAAAAGCATGGAACAGACCATGCTGATATTTTTGCCAAATAGGAAGCCTTTGCACTCCACGTGAGGGGCCTGTTTAATAAAATGCAGATTTAGTGGAGTGAAAGATTTCAGGCTGAGGAGTCAGCATTTATGCAAAAAGGAGTACTTGTGGCACCTTAGAGACTACCAAATTTATTTGAGCATAAGCTTTTGTGGGCTACAGCCCACTTCTTCGGATGCATAGAATGGAACATATATTGAGGAGATATATATGCACACATACAGAGAGCATGAAAAGGTGGGAGTTGTCTTACCAACTCTGAGAGGCCAATTAAGTAAAAGAAAAAAACTTTTGAAGTGATCACCAAGCTAGCCCAGTACAGACAGTTTGATAAGAAGTGTGAGAATACTTACATGGGGAGATAGATTCAATGTTTGTAATGGCTCAGCCATTCCCAGTCTCTATTCAAGCCTACGTTGATTGTATCTAGTTTGCATATCAATTCAAGTTCAGCAGTTTCTTGTTGGAGTCTGCTTTTGAAGCTTTTCTGTTGCAAAATTGCCACCCTCAGGTCTGTTGTTGAGTGACCAGACAGGTTAAAGTATTCTCCGACCGGTTTTTGAATGTTATGATTCCTGATGTCAGATTTGTGTCCATTTTTTTTTTGCGTAGAGACTGTCCAGTTTGGCCAATGTACATGGCAGAGGGGCATTGCTGACACATGATGGCATATATCACATTGGTAGACGTTCAGGTGAACTAGCCCCGGATGGTGTGACTGATGTGGTTAGGTCCTATGATGGTGTCCCTTGAATAGATATGTTGCAACCATTTATTCATTTTTATGCAGCCATTTCACAGATTTCCCCCCCCCCCCCCCCGACCTGCTAAGTGTTTCAGGAATCACTGGAATATGCAGGCTCACAGTTCAGTTAGGGTGAGAATTACAGAAGTTTTTCAGCTGAAGACCAGTGGCTGGATGAAGAGAGAGAGCCAGCCAGAGGGCATAAACCAATTTTCACACAAGTGGCTGCTACCTGTCAATCAACAGAAAGTGAACAGTCCATGGTCTGCACTGATATAACCTCAAACAGGGTGACAACTGGCAGAAATGAAAGCTGTGGTTAAGTGTTTTTGATTTAAAAAGTATGGAAAGGCCACTAGGCTTACTTCCAAGTTCTTTCCTTTTAAAAATTATATATTTTAAAACACTTTTTGCTCCCAGCCTAGACTTATTGTGCATGCACTAAACCAGTGGTTCTCAACCTCTTTTCATTTGCGAACTCCTAAAAAAAATTTCAGATTGAGGTGCGGTTCCCTTTGGAAGTCTTAGATGTAGTCCTTGGACTCCCAGAGATCTACAAACCACAGGTTGAAAACTACTGTTCTCTGGTAACTACAACCTTTCCTTTCGCGGATCTCTTAGATGTAGACTGCAGACCTCCAGGGGGTCTGCAGACTACAGGTTCATAATCACTGCACGAGACAGCTCAAGCCACAACTTGCAGTCCTGAAGGAGTGTCCACTTAAACATAAAAACACTCTGAGAAGCGATATTTCTTGAACAACCATGCAAATTAATAGGATGGGCATATTTGAGAATTTTTGGAGTGTGCCTACAAGGTAAACAAATCCCAACCTCTCGCAGACGACTGATAGAGAAGGAGTGAATTCTAAAGATAAGGACCCTTCTCGTAAATCATTTAACCAGCAACCCCCTTTTCAAGTCCCCTTTAAACTGAGTAGGTTCTATCTAGCTTGAGTATCCCTGCTGACCTCAACCATGTTGCATGAGGAGCGAGGTAGTTTCCAAACCATTTAGAGCTTTTTAGGTTAAGACCCACAGCTTGAATTTCACCAGAAAAGTTACTGGCAGCCAGTTTAGCGCTGAATGTAAAAAGTGGACCCCCTTACTGCAACTAACTCTAGCTTCTTAATGTATTAATGAGCCTCCCTATGGATTATTTTGTGTTTCTTTAATTATGCTAAACTGTAGTCCATCCGTTTGATTATCTAGTTTGAAACTACTTAAAAGCAGTAATTGAAGGTTTAATCACCTCTTGATATTTTTTTTTTTTTTGTGAATCTTGCATAAGACGAAGCCCTTTCTTTCTCCCCTAAAATTGCTATTTGAAATAGCTTTTGACTGCTGACTATAAGCAACAAAAAAGCGGCTCATGTTTGGAAGTGATCAGATACATAGTGCTTGCTGAGTAGATTAGTAATAGTACTGTTAATAGTGTTGGCTAACTTGCACTACAGGAGTACAATTGCTTGCACATCCCATGTTAGCATTTATCTCATGGGAGACCTTTCACCTACTCTTTCAGCTGAAGGTGAGATGCTGCAGTAGCAAAGGGAAGAGGGAAAAGGGGAACAAATTCTGGAGGAGGGTGGAGTGGAGAAAGGAGAAAACAATTTCCATTTAAAAAAAAAAATTAAGACTAGAACTATGTTTTGTTAACTTTTGCGTTTTCAGCTCTTTAATTTGGCTCCAACATTTTTGTACTGGTATAGACAATGATTGGCTTTATATATTTAATTGTCGAAAATGAAGAAACAAAATCTGGCCAAGTTGTAACTAAATTTGACCATTCATGTAGTTTATTTAAAAAACAAAACAAACTAGTGTCTGGGTAGGCAAATTATCTTATCATAGAGAATGTTCGTGTTGGGGTGTAAGTGCAAATTTAAAAAAGAATCTGAGGAAAATGAAAAATTCCTTAGCATACATGTAATTCTTTACAGGATACATGGGAAGCTTTATAATTGAATCCCTGGCACTGTAGTATCGTCTCCATCAGCCAGACCTCTCCTACGTTGTAAATATTTAAGATGCCTTAATCAAAAGAGAGTCTGAAGTTTGCTGAAGAATGAATATACCTCAAAAATCAGTGTTATATCTTTGAGTTCAAATGCTTAAGTTGTGTGAATTGGCAATGAGTTCTATTGATATGGCCCTTAAATATTTAAAGTAACTGTCTCAAGTCCAGTAGGGTTTTCATTAAGCTAAACAGTTGAAAACGTAAGTTGGAGTATGTTTTTAACGTTGTTTGAAATAGATATTTGCTAAAAATGATATTATGGCATTCAGTTTTACTGAAATGCTTGCACTGCTGAGCTGACAAGCTTCTCAGAAAGCTTTTTGTGGGAAAAAGTTTTTTTAAATGGATTTGCATTTTCTGATGCTAGTTTTACAGTTTATGCTGCTTGACTCGAATATGATTAAGTTTCCACAAATATCTAGCTTTCCAATGTAATTGTCAAGCATACCTCCCCTAAAAATTATCATGCTGATAAATTGTGTTGAGTTAATCAATAATCAATGAGGTATGGAGCTCTACATTACTTACGCTGTAGAACCTAATTTCAAATAAAACTGTCTGGAGGAAAAGTGTGAAATGCTAAAAATTGTTAAATTTTCTGAAGCATGGCGTATGTGTGAGATCTCCTAAAAAAGCACTCAAATAATCATATCGAAGAGGGTGGTGGTTTTTTGATTGGGGGGGAGGGGGGAGAAACGCGCACACAGCATAACGGTCTGCTGTAAAAAAAAAAAATTTTTTTTTGGAGGGGAATTGTGATGGGATAATCTTTCAGCACCCTGTCACGGGTTCAAATCTTGTCAAACTCAGCAGCAGCTGAAAGCCATTGTGATATGTTTGTTTTTGTGAAGTCTGTGGATAGTCGCAGTCTAGCTGCTGGGCGGTAAGTGTCCACGTCATGGAAAACCCCCACCATGGTTGCCACCCTTTTTGGCAGATGCAACAGAGAAATGAACTGAGTGGGCCACGTAGCCTGAACCATCCTCTTGTTCATAGGTGGGAGAAAGTACAGAGGTGTGGAGATCCGTGAATCAAAGGGCTGGAGGTAGGAACAAAGAGGTTGTTCCGCAAATTAGTTCAGTACCTTTCTTCAGAAAGACCTCCGATTGCGCCAGGTTCTATTTTGCAGATTTCTGGTGTAAATGCGTGTGATGGTGCCTGAGTTTTGTATAGCGTGCTGAACCCACGCATGGCCCAATCTCTGCAATGCAGGAAAGGGGGTGCTCGTCCTCTCTTCCCCAGTCAGAGGTGGACTGGTAGATGTCGTCTCTGCCTCCTTACATGTGTTCCAGGCCTATGAAGCCTCTACCTTCCCTCCAGGTGCCTGCCCTCAGGAGAAGGGGAGATGGTCGGACTCTTTCCTCTGGCTCCCCCTGTTGTCTAAGTCTGACTCTGCCTTTCGGCTGGTGAGTGGAGCTCTTATCTGGGCAGCCCCACACAGAAAGGAAGGGTGGGGTGGGTGAAAGCAGGGGCTGTGGAATGCCATTTGAAGTGGGAGGCATAGGTTCTTTTCCTCCCACCCCTGTCTGATGCTCCTTTTCCCCTCTCAGGTACCCTTTCCCATCAGCAGCTTGGCACCTCTGGCCCATGAGCCCCTACAAATCTTCCCCTCCCCCCCAACATTTGAGTGAGTGGTGCTATGACCTGAGCACGGGGTTGCAGCACCACTAAGGTTTGGCCTGGCCAAAAAGTGGTCTGGCCATGGCCCACGTGGCCCCTCTGCTCTGCGCTCTCTGGGTCTTCACAGCTGAAGATGAGAGAGAGCTTCCCAAACCTATGCCAGTCTTTTTAGGTGACACATCTGAGGAACTGTCCCGGATTGAGGTGTCATTAGAGGAGGTTTTTGGAACAAACTGATAAATTAAACAACAATAATTCACCAGGACCAGATGGTCTTCACCCAAGAGTTCTGAAGGCACTCAAATGTGAAATTGCAGAACTACTAACCGTGGTATGTAACTTAACTTATTTAAATCAGCTTCTGTACCAGATGGCTGGAGGATAGCTAATGTGACTCGAATTTTTAAAAAAGGATCCAGAGGCAATCCTGGCAATTGCAGGCTGGTAACCCTAACTTCAGTACCAGGCAAATTGGTTGAAACTATAGTAGAGTACAGAATTATTGGACACCCATATGAACATGAGAAGGAGAGAAGTCAGCATGGTATTTGTAAAGGGAAATCATGCCTTGCTAATCTACTAGAATTCTTTGAGGGGGTTCAACAAGCACATGGACAGGGGGAATCCAGTGGATATAGTATATAGTACTTAAATTTTCAGAAAGCCTTTGACAAGGTCCCTCACCAAAGGCTCTTAAGCAAAGTAAGCTATTATGGGATAAGAGGGAAGGTCCTCTCCTGGATCAGTAACTGGTTAAAAGTTAGGAAATGAAGGGTAGGAATAAATGGTCAGTTTTCAGATTGGAGAGAGGTAAATAGTGGTGTCCCCCCGGGGTCTGTACTTGAACCAGTCCTATTCAACGTATTCATAAATGATCTGGAAAAAGGGGTGTGGCAAAATACCTTCTTCTCCTCAGCAGGCTCAGTCCTTTTTAGCCTTGGAGAGACAGGCTTGGGCAAGGCAAATCCTTATAGGTAGCACAGGGTCCAGCTATTCCTTTCCTCAGTCAGTCCCGTGTGCTTGTTTTGCTTCCCTTCTGGGGAGGGAGTGCAGCCATAGAGCCTCAAGGGTTCTATGTCTTGCTACACCTAGTCTACTGGCAGCTTCCCTGCTTCTCTCACACCCTCCCCTTCCATGCCGGGAGGGTTTAAAAAGGTCTCAAGCAGTTGGAGCCAGCTGAACCTAATTAGTTCCCTGGTAACCCCTTTTCCAGCTGAACCTTATTTCCCCCTGGTTATCTCTCCTCAGTGGATAGGGAGAGGCCTTTTAAACCCCCTGGGACTAATTACTTACCACCCCTCCTCCCCGCCCCCTTGTAGCTGTTTGTCCTGGGTTTACCACAGGGTAAACAGTGAGGTGGCAAAATTTGCAGATGTTACAAAACTACTCAAGATAGTTAAGGCAAAAGCAGACTGCAAAGAATTACACAGGGATCTCACAAAACTGGGTGACTGGGCAACAAAATGGCAGATGAAATTCAATGTTGATAAATGCAAAGTAATGCACATTGGAAAACATAATCCCAACTATACATATAAAATGATGGGGTCTAAATTAGCTGTTACCTGTCAACAAAGAGATATTGGAGTCATTGTGAGTAGTTCTCTGAAAACATCCACTCAATGCAGCAGCAGTCAAAAAAGCTAACATTGTTGGGAAACATTAGGAAAGGAATAGGTAATAAGATAGACCCAATATGATATTTACCTATATAAATCCATGGTACGCCCACATCTTGAATACTGTGTGCAGATGTGGTCATCCCATCTCAAAAAAGATGTATTGGAATTGGAAAAGATACATAAAAGGGTAACAAATATGAGTAGGTGTATGAAACAGCTTCCATATGAGGAGAGAGAAAAAAAATTGGGACTTCTCAGCTCAGAAAAGAGATGACTAAGGGGGAGGATATGATCGAGGTCTATAAAATCATGACTGGTGTGGAGAAAGTAAATAAGGAAGTGGTTTTTTTTTTACCCCTTCTCCTAACACAAGAACTAGGGGTCACCCAATGAAATTAATAGGCAGCAGGTTTAAAACAAACAAAAGGAAGTGTTTCTTCACACAACACACAGTCAACCTGTGGAACTCTTTGCCAGAAGATATTGTGAAGGCCAAGAACAGGGTCCAAAAAGGAACTAAGATAAGTCCATAGAGGATAGGTCCATCAATGGCAACCCTAGCCTCTGCTTGCCAGAAGCTGTGAATTGGCGACAGGATGGATCACTTAATGGTTACCTGGTCTGTTCATTCCCTCTGAAGCAGCTGGCATTGGCCATTGCTGGAAGACGGGATACTGAGCTAGATGGACCTTTGGCTGGACCCAGTATGGCTGTTCTTATGGAGCGATGACCTGCTGCTGTTGTACACATGAGCACTTTTGGCTCTGGAACTGGCCTCCGTTTCCCTCCGCTCCACCAAAGGCTCAGTTTGGACGATATGGGGAAAATGTCACTCTATGATGCACCTACCCATACCCTTGCCACTACAGGACATCACTCCCCATGTTGGTGGGGCATTGTTGCCCACAGCTACTGGTTGTGTAGATCATGTGCTCTCTGGATAACTGAAGGCTGTTAATTTCCCAGTGCTTTCTTTGTCTCCTTTCAAAAGTGAAAAATATGGTTTGAGGAAAAGCTGCTATTTAAATGCTCTTTGTGAGGAGGGCAGTCAGGTGACCTACACTAAATATTGATACACTTATAATCTCTGGAATGAGTGACTCATAAAGTGTTTAATGAAATGGTATTTTGAAAACTAGCATTAGAACTGCATAATTACAGTCATAGTAGCTGATAAGCTACTTCAAGGTTGAGTCATGGTAGTATTTAATACTGGGGCAACATGTGAACACTACTGTGTGCTTATGAAAGGTGCCTTACAAAACATGTTGTATCTTACATATAAAACCACCTCAATGGGCTTTCTTTTAAGGATTTAATATCAGGAATTACTGCTATGGGTCATCTTAATTTTAGACATCAACAGTTTGCAAGTGATCATTTTTAGAGTTTGAAAGTCCTCTTTTCCCACTGATTACTTCTGAAGAAAATCACTATCCTTTGGAGTACTTGAGAAAGTATTTTAAAACAAAAATTGGGCTCCACAATTTTCTTTTTTTTTTTTAAATGAAAAACTGTAACTGTTTTTGATCTGTGGTATTGCAGTTAGGCTGTAATTCAGGATATTCCAGAGTTGTTCAGTTAAGGTGGCCAATTGAACAAAAAAATAGATTGGCAGTTAGAATAGCCCTCATCATTGACCTAAGAATGCACTCCACTGGAATGTAAAGTTCTATTTCATAGAGCGGTAGCTAAATTGGAGTGATTTCTAGGTGTGCCAGATTTCTTCCTACGCAATTTTGTTAACATTGAAATAACTGCGTCTCATCTTTTTTTGGTCTACTCAGTATGGCATGCTTTTTATAAAAAAAAAAAAAAAAAAAAAAAGGGACGTGGGATCTTAACTGTAGAGTAACAACTTTTAAGTATTGTAAATCAATATCTAGTGAAACTCAGTAGTTTTGGATGGAACATTGCTAGCTCTGCACTGGGCAATAAGAGAGTATTAATTTCCATGAGCAGCTTTGTTTGTGTGTAACCATTATTGCATGAGCACTGATGCACTTACATATTTTACAACCTGAGGTTGCTATTGAAATTACGGCATTATAATTTGAATAACTTTTTAATTCTTTCTCTTAAAAACGATTGTTTCTTAAATGTTTGGGTTAAATTATTGAAGGAATTCCTCCTCTTGTTTATCATCCAGTGCAAATTATAAAGCCATGAGTCATAATCGTGGTACACACTGAAAACAGTGCTGTATTTATTTTTTCTGTATGTATTTGTATTGTGATAGTGCCCAAGGCTTCAGTCAGGATTGAAGTCCTATTGGCTTATTCACTGTACAAACAAATAAAAAGACATGGTTCCTGCCTCAAAGAGTTTGTAATGTTAAAATATAATCTCATGTCCTGACTCGGTGTTGTTTACTAACATTTCAGTGATGTGTCTGTGAGCTTCTCGTCCTTTTCTCCCTTGTCACACCTCCCTGCCCCCGCCCTCAGTGATGAATTCCCCCATTCGCTGCTTACGTGAGGCTCCTGTGGTGGTTCTGATGACTCTTCCAGTAATAAGTATTTACAGGATCATGCCTTAAATTTGTTTTTTAAATAGATGAATAAAATAGATCTGTTCTATTTTTGGAAGTGTGGAACTTAACTCGATTAATCTAGGTCTTCTCTGTGTGGGGACATGGAACTGTAGCGGAATAATTATTATACTGTAGTTTTGCCAGAGAAATTATTCTGCTATGGCTCGGACAATCCATTTCCCCATGTAGACAGGCCTTTAATGTTCAGGTATGGCTGTTCAGCAGCCCCTGAAAGTTAGGGCCCATGTTGCTAGTCCAGTGCAATACTTTACATTAACTATCTTATAAAATGAGATCATCATAAATCACGTGTTGAAGTTCTGAATGATTTACTTTATATAGTTCCTCTCCCCTGCTGTCTTGTTTTTGCATCATGTTAAATTTTATAACTTACAAAAATTATTTATTACACATATAAACATATTTTAGGGATTTAACATTTAGTAATCTTAATTCAGAATTATTAAGGAGTATTTGTGTTGGGTATCTAGGACATCTCTGAGGATGGAATTTGGTTGGATGTATTGGTGGGTTATTTGGCATAATTATGGGCAAATCTTTTTTAATAGGTATATGCATGCATGAAATGCTTTCAGAATAGAAGGCAATACATGCATTATTGGCTGTATGAAAGTTACGCTGACATTCTTACTCCAGCAAATTTGGAAAGAATGAAGGGTGTGTTTTGGACATGGGACTAAATTACTCTGCTACTACTTCCAGAGTCTTCGAAAAATATACTATACGTGAAATTTTGGCTATCTAAAAGTTTTTAAAAAAGAAAAGGTTTGCAACCGAATGATTGAAAAAAATCCTTAACATGAAACTACATTTTACTTCTAACTGCATCATTGTTCAGTATTTGCCACCAGTGGGTTCACTGATGGACAAGTTGAAGTTGTCCCTGCTCTGAGGAGACTACCATCTAAAAGGCACAGCTAGGACAGCAAGCTTTTATTTGCCCTAAATTTTCTGCTCTTAATACCCTTGGTTAACTTCAATGGTGGGCGTGCTAGAGCCAACAGACTCCAGGTTGCTGCTGGCATTTTAAGAACATAATTTTGAGCAAGTCTGTGTGAAATGTGGCTGAATTCTTCTGGTTACATCAATTCTGTTCTTATTGATTGCTGTGGAAGTAGCACATGTATAACTGAGAAAAGAAAACTTGGCTCACAGATGATAGATGACAGACATTTATATCTTTATATTTACCAGGGCTCCCATTATTGTTAGTTCTGTTCAAATAATGGGCAAAGAAGCCTGGTATGAAGACCCAGAGGTCTTAGCTTGGAACTAGGGTGACCAGATAGCAAGGGTGAAAAATTGGGACAGGGGGTGGGGGGTAATTGTCACCTATATAAGACAAAGCCCCAAATATCAGGACTGTCCCTACAAAATCGGGACATCTGGTCACCCTACTTGGAACATAATTTTTAAATACACTTTTCTTCCCACTGTTCATTTCCTCTGCAGAAGGCAATTGAGTGACGTGAGTTAGTGTCAAGAAGTTTAGATTACTTGCCTACACAAATTCCTTTTTTAAAATGCACTAGTACACAAGAATTAGTTGTTCAGAACACCCTAATAAGGAACTTCTGTATAGATTATATTCATGGGAGCCTGAGCTCCCTCTGGTGGTTAATTTAACATATACATTTTATCTTTTACTTTAACTAAAATACATTGATTGACTTTTTAAAAATAGTTAATGGTATATTCAAATCCTGTTGTCATTAATTGTCATTGTCCTTACTAGTAAGATGACTTCTTGAAACTAAAAATAGATTAACTCAAATTAAGCACGATTTTTTAACAGTGAGGTTAATTAACTACTAGAACAACTTATCAAGGGTTGTGTTGGATTCTCTATCGCTGGCAATTTTTAAACCAAGGTTGAACTAGAGCATTTTTTCTTTCTTAACCCCCTCCCCCCAACCCAACCCTCCTAAACAAAAAAACCCAAAACAACCCCACCCTCCCCAGCCCCCCATCCAAACAGGAATTAATGCAGGGAGGCCTATGGTTTTTGTTACTCAGGAGGTCAGACTAGATGATTTCTTCTGACCTTAGAATCTATGAAACCCTTAATTCAGCAAAATAACATCGTCATATGGGGTGTTTTAAAAAAATTCTCATAACCATTATCCTTGGACATCAGGGATTGAGCAAAAACCCACTCAGGACAATGCCAGCCTGACAAAAGAGTAAGTAATGCTGTCAAAATAACATTGTAGTGGCACAAAACAGAAAATATTTGTGTGACTGTGATTCTATTACAATATTTAGTCTAGAGGGTCTTTCTGCAGGTGAGGCAAAAAGAAAGGCTATGTCTACAGTGCAGTTACATACCCATGGCTGGCCCGTGCCAGCTGATTCAGGCTTCCCAGGTTTGGACTGCAGGGCTGTTTAATTGCAGTATAGACGTTCAAACTGGGACTGGAGCTCAGGCTCTAGGACCCTGCGAGGTGGGAGGGCCAGAGCTCTCCAAGCCTGAAGGTTTGCACTGCAATTAAGCAGCCCCTTAGCCCAGTCCAGAGACCCTGAGTCAGCGGGCATGGGCCAGACACTGGTGTCTAATTTCAGTGTAGACATACCTAAAGTGTACAGTTCTGCAACCCTAACTCAAATGAGTAATTACTTACATGAGTAATGATTGAATCCAAGAGGACTGCTTGCCTAAATAGTAATTATTTAAGTAGGTTTAGACAGGTTGAAACCCTGAAGCATGAGCTTTAGGAACATAAGATATAACCTGGAAGCCCCGGGTCGTTGAGCCCTGTCCCCCATCATCCCAAGCATCCCCGTCATACAATTGCACTCATAAATTTGTCCAGCTCTCTCTTAAAACTGAGTCGTTTGACACCCCCCCCCCCCAACTCCTCTTGGGAGGCTGTTCCAGATAAAATAGGAATTAGCTGTGTTTAAATTAAAAAAAAAAACACACACACAAAAATAGCCCTAGTCAAATTTTAAAATGAGAGAATGTGCAGAGGTTTGAAGTGAGAGTGCACACACAGAAGGAAAAGGGGTGGGGTGGAGAATTGAGCATGGGTGTAAGCAAAGGTTATTTTAAAATAAGGTTAGACATTCTCAAGTTATCTAGCCCTTGTAAGTCCGTGAGCTTTATCAGTATTGCCCTCCTCCTTCTCTCACCCACTGTTTGTTAAGCCCACTTGTGCATCTGGTCATAATAGGGGTGGTGTTTTTCTTGAGGTAGGATGATCCTGTGGTTAAGCACCACTTTGGGATTTAGGAGAGGTGGGTTCAGTTCCTGGCTCTCATATGCTTCCTGTGTGAACTTGATCTCTGTAACTCAGTTTCCCATCTGTAAAATTGGGATAGTACTTCTTTTTTTCCTGCCCCCTTACTGGTCTGTTATATGGGGCAGGACTCTTGATACTTGATAATATCAGTTATTCCAATCCGCCTTTCAAGCCAGCCACTTGTTATTTGGCAGATTTCTTAGAGGCATTGTTGCAGAGGTCAGTCTTGAAGAGGAATTTGAAAGAGGGCACAACAGTGGCTTTAAACTGAAGAAGTGTATTCCAAGGGGCAGCATGGAAGATGCAAGCATTTATGCAAGAAGCTGATAAACGGGTGGTCGAGGCTGGTATTGTGAGTGGAGAGGGAACGCCATTCAATAGAAAACTGACTGATAGTAAAGTTAATGATGTGTGTAAGAAATCTTCATTTGTAGAGGTTGAAAAATGCAGGTTAATTCTGGCTGCTGTAAAAGAGGGGGGAAATTTTGACAACCACGATCATGAGGTTTGAGGTCAATAATGAGGTCTAGATACATATGTATTAAATTTGCAATCTAGTGTGTGTCTGATGGTATTACATTAAAAAGCAGTTGTGCTTTTATTTTTAATGCAACAAAGCTTTCTGTAAAACCTTGTGTGCTCTTCCCCGACCCTCCCTCCCACCCCTCGTTCTAGCCAAGCCAGCCTGTCCCCCCTTTCCCATCCGCCCCCCTCATCAGGCTTCTGTTTGCACTTGAAAAGTTGGGTAATGCACAGAGATTGGGCTACTGTGGGCAACAAACGGTATGCCCCTCTATGTTGTGTAGGCAGCAGCAGAGGGCACCAGAGGGCTTCATCTGTCTGCAGCACCAAATGGAAGTTTTGTGGGCCTGATTATTGGGGCATTCAGGCTTTTCTGGCTTCCCAATTGGCATCAAAGGGTTCTGCCCATTGATACCTAGAATACCCTGAAATTTTGGAATGGATCAGATGTAGTTTTCAAAAGTTACCTAATTATATAAAGATAGGCAAACAGCAATGATCACTAGTTGAGTCTAGGGCCATGCTTTGCTCGACCCACTAGTAGGCATTGTTGAAAATTTTTTGAGGGGTTTTATGAAAAGTTTTTAACTATTGTTTGGAAATTTGTGATGAACCAATTTTGAAATGAAAACTTTTCCTTTTGATTTGAATGGAAATGAATCTCCTTTCCACTTTCTTCCCAGCTTATTTCATTTTGAATCATTTTGTTGAAAAATAAGAATCTCATGAAACACTCTGATTTGTATTTTTTTTTTTTTGCATGAAATGAATAGTTTCATTAAGAAAGCATTCACATTTTTCAGCCAGCTCTGCTTACTAATGTTCTTTGTGTATTGATTTGTTTGTAGATCTTACCTAATTATGGGAGTGCAGGAACCCACTGGGGAAGTTCACAGGGCAAAGTCAAATGTTCAAACAAATTCAAGGGGAAGAAGTGGCTCTAACTGAGGGAACTAGTGTTGTGTGCTTTTTTTTTTTTAAACATAGCCTTCCAAAGAACTGAAGACAAACACGCATTTCAGAGTGAACTGAATTATGGTATAAGTAACACCTGCTATTACTATAATTGAAAGAAGCAAAATAAGCAGAGTATTTTTTTCTACTTTGAGAATTTGACAGCGCTGTTTCAGTGGTAGCCATGTTAGTTTGTATCAGCAAAAAAAGCGAGGAGTCCTTGTGGCACCTTAGAGACTAACAAATTTATTTGGGCATAAGCTTTCATGGGCTAGAACCCACTTCATCAGATGTATGTACAGCGCTGTGTGTATAGTCAGCTTCACTGTTTCCCTTATGTTTCCAATTTTTTTTTCTTTTCTTTTGTGGGCCTTTCACACAGCAACAAGGAGAGAAAAGAAAACATTGGCAAAATAGGAAAATGCGGAACCACAGAAAGGGTGAGGTGAAACTAGTTTGAATTATCTAAGCTGACGATTCTAAATTGACACTGTCCCTTTTTAAGTGTTCAAAGTGAGTTGTAGTTGGCACTCACCTAAGTGGATCAATAAACTTTGACATTGGCGTCTTTTGAGTTTTGATACCAAGGCACAATATTTGGGATGTTAGACTAATCCTGGTTAGAAGGGAAGTAAGCCCATGTGATTAATGGGAGGGGAGGAGGTCTATAAGACTGTTGTTAGTGAGATGCAGTATTGCTAGTGCAAGATGTTCCACAATTGAGTCAGACCCCCAAAACATGAAATACTTTTGGTAACTGAGCCTTTACAGTTTGTTTTCCAGCTTTTCTCTGCAACCATGAGGGCTAGAATCTTTTTTTATTTAAATAAAATAAAAAGCTTTGATTCTCAGGTAATCCCAGGACTCCAGCGGGTGGGGATTTAAGAAAAACACCAGATGCAGCAAGAGGCTGATGATAGTGCTAAATTGAAAACACTGAAGATGCAGCCCATGCTCTGAAAGTTTGAGAAACTCTGGGTAGTGGGACCTCACTTGGTATCAGCACCTTATCTCAGGCATTCTGTCTCCCCCAGATAGCATGTTTAAGAAGAAATCAATAGCTTACTAGCTGTCTGTGCACAAGATACTTAAAAAGGTAACACTTGGAGTTGAATGAACCTTTTAAACATTCTATTAAGATGCTTTTTGTGAATGTGATCTGCAGTGGGAGATGGATTTGTGCCCCCTTTTGCGTCTTTCAAGAAATAGTCTGAAAGTCTCTCTCCGTTAATATTAGAGTATATGTGTCACAGGAACTGGCTTCTAATTTTCCCTGGGAATGTTCAACCCCCGCTCAGCCCAAGGCCCTGCCCCAATCCACCCCTTCTCGCAAGCCCCCACTCCGCCCCGCTTCTTCCTGCCCCCACCCCTGCTAAACCCCTTTTCCCAAGGCCCCACCCCCACCTGCCTCTTCCCCCTCTTTCTACCCCCTCCTCTGAGCGTGCCCTGTCCCTGCTCCTTCCTCTTCCTCTCCCGCTCCCTCTGAGCACCTCCTGCATGCCACAGAACCACTGTTCCATGGTGTGCAGGAGGGGCTTAGAGGGAGGGGAAGGAGTTGATTAGCGGGGCTGGCGGCAGGAGGGAGGGGAGCTTGTCTGCCTGCACCTGCTAAATTTTTCTCCATGGGTGCTCCAGCCCTGGAGCATCCATGAAGTTGGCACCTGTGATATGTGTAATGTCAAGTTTAGTCTTCTCTGGTTATGCTGGAGTTCTCCTTATGGATCAGATGTGGATAGCAAGCTCCCTCAGACTTTAACGGAAAAGGCAGAAGTGTTGAATCATTAACAACACACATTTTTGTCCTTAACATTTCTCAGGTGTTTGAGTTAAATGGTTGCTAGCAACATGTATTTTAAGTAGTTTAAATAAAACACACTTCCTCTCTCTGCTAATAAGGATTTTTACTTGCATGGTGCACATAATAAACTTACAACTTCACCAGAATCTTGCAGTCTTTTAGGAAAAAGATTAGTGTATAAAAACCAAAGCTTAATTTTATATGAGGCAAAACCTCTCTGACCTCCCTCCTCTACTGATCACTTTTAGCCATCCAGAAGAGGTTTCCATTTTTTATGCTTTACTAGCCTTTTTCCTTTTAAATTTAGGGGTACCCCAAATCTGACACAGAAGGACATACTGGCAGCTTGTACAGATAAATTTTCACTGCCTCTTGACATTAGGTTTTTTTTTTTTTAAGAAAAAGTAGTCATAACTTGTATCATAGAGTCAAAGTCTTGTCTCTTCCTTGATGAATGAATTGAAATGTGCTCATCTGAGTTCATTAGCAGTAAAAGCCTGCAATTCTCCTCACCTTGCAGTTATGGAGGGTGCACAGCGGCAGTTATTACCTCAATTCAGCCGTCTGGTCTATGTGGGCAGTCTTATGCCCCATCAGTGTTCCTTTGGAGTCAGTGGAGTTTCCCAAGGGCACAGAAGTTTGCCTGTGCGGTGGTAATTGCAGAACTGTGACCTAGGCCTGTGCCGGTATATTTGACTTCATACACCTCATATTTCAGGTGGATCTTCCATATCCTTTGCTTGTCTGGAATTAATGGTTATGACATAACAAAATCTGTGTAACAATGGGAACATCCTGAACCTTTGTAAGCCTCCCAAGTAATCTGAAAATATTGTTCTAATTTGTCTACTATTCATTGATACTCCACGGGTGCTTCACTCTGTAAATCCAGAATAACTGAGCAGGATTTGATGTCTTTTCCATTTAAGAACATTAACTTATGCTTGGGAGGAGGGAAATGCTTTTTTAAAAACAAAAACAAAAACCCTGCCTTCCTGCTAACATACTAATTACAACCACAGAGTAACCCTTGGAGCTGTACAAAACGTGAAGTAAAAATTATCCATTCAAAAGTAGGTAAATTCCAAAACTACTTGTGATGTAAGTTGTGTTTTTTTTTTTCTGCCTAATGCAATGAAATAAAGATATTGGTCAATCATTAACAACTGTTAAAAACCTGCCCCAAAGCCTTTCCTCGTGAAACAGTTCCTAGGTTAACTCAACTTTAGACAGGTGCAACAAAACAAAGTGTCTCTTTAAATCCCAGTACCTTGACCTGTGTGGTCCAGGACATATTAAATACAACCAGTAAAATGAGTGTTGACAGATAAAACACCAACCAAACCTATAAAGTATAGATCAGTAACATGATTGAGCTGATAGGATAGTTATGTAGTGCTTTTCCCACCAAAAAAATCCCCAGGTGCCCTACAGCACGGAGGTATCTCTCTTCATCTGCTTATGACACAGAAACGGCTGCCTTTGAGATGGAGGTTGGCAGCCACACAGGTAGCTGGTTTGCAGTATATTGCACAACTGGTAAGGGAAAGTAGGAGGAAGTTGCACTCTGGTATCGAGGCAAATTTCCATTTAAAAAAAATGACCACTGGGGATGTAATCCATGTACAGCAGACAGGATGTCCACTTTTGAGATCACCAGGACTGACTGTTCTCTTGAGAGACTGATTCATTTGTATGCAGTGTTGGTCCCAGGATATTAGATGACGTAGGTGAGGTAATATCTTTTAATATCTTCTGTTAGTGAGAGACTAGCCTTTGAGCTTCCTGTTGGCAGGAATGACCTGCAATTGCTGATGCCACCCACCAGGCACCATTAGAGCACCTGCTGAGCAGGTAGTTACATTGCCACTGGTTTTGCTGCCCTCCTCATTGAATCTAAACAGGAAAGGAGTAGCCAGGAGAAGGCAGCTGCAGCAACAGCAAATGGAAGAGGTGGGGACGGATGGTGAGGGCCCCAATGCTGGTTCCAGACAACACCATCTTCTCCCTCAATTTTCAGTTACCCCATATGCTAGCATCCTGCCTGGCCCCCACTCAGCCATCCAGACATTGACCTGCCTAGTGAACAGTTGTAATTTTGCTCTGAATGTAGTCAAACCAAATGTCTCAAAGCCAAAACAACCAAGTAGCTAGTATAAATGCTGCATGATACACTTTAACATTTCTTACAAGGGCTCCAGAGGTGACCCTGGCAATTACAGCCCGGTAAGCCTAACTTCAGTACCAGGCAAAAGGGGTGAAACTACAATAAACAGAATTATCAGACACATAGATGAACATGCTTTGTTGGGGAAGAGTCAACACAGCTTTTGTATAGGGAAATCCTGCCTTACCAATCTGTTAGAATTCTTTGAGTGGGTCAATAAACATGTGGACAAAGGTGATCCAGTGCATATAGGATACTTAGACTTTCAGAAAACCTTTGCCAAGGTCCCTCATCAAAAGTTCTTCATCAAAATAAACAGTCATGGGATAGAAGGATCAGTAACTGGTGAAAAGATAGGAAACAAAGGGTAGGAATAAATGTTCAGTTTTCACAGTGGAGCAGGGTAACTAATGGGGTCCCCCAAGGATCTGTACTGGGACCTTTGCTGTTCAACATATTCATAAATGATCTAGGGAAAGGGGTAAACAATGAGGAGGCAAAGTTAGCAGGTGATACAAAACTACTCAGGATAGTTACATCCAGAGCAGACTGCCAAGTTACACGGGGATCTCACAAAACTGGGTGACTGGGTAACAAAATGGCAGATGAAATTCAATGTTGATAAATGCAAAGTAATGCACATTGGAAAAATAGTCCCAACTATACATATAAAATGATGGGGTCTAAATTAGCCTTTACCACTCAGGAAAGAAATCTTGGAGTCATTGTGGATAGTTCTCTGAAAACATCTGCTCAATGTGCAGCGGCAGTCAAAAAAGCTAACAATGTTGGGAATCATTAGGAAAAGGGGATAAGTAATAAGACTATAAACACCATAATGTGAATTTATAAATCCATGGTACACTCACCTTGTCTACTGCATTTGGTTCTGGTTGCCTCAACTCAGAATTGGAAAAAGTACAGAGAAGGGCAACAAAACAGCTTCCATACAAGGAGAGATTTAAAAAGACTGGGACTGTTCAACTTGGAAACAGAGATGACCGTTGGGAGGTATGATAGAGGTTTGTAAAATCACTGGTGTGGCGAAAGTGAATAAGGAAGTGTTCTTTATTCCTTAATGTAGCATGTGAACCAGGGGTCACCCAATGAAATTAGTAGGCAGCAGGTTTAAAACAAAGAAAAGGAAGTATGACTTTACATAATGCACAATCAGCTTGTGAAACTTGTTGCTAGGGGTTGTTGTGAAGGCCAGAAGTATAACTGGATTCAAAAAAGTATTAGGTATATTCATGGAGGCTAAGTCCATCAATGGCTATTAGCCAAGATGATCAGGGATGTAATCCCATGCGCTGTGTCCCTAGATCTCTGATTGCTAGATGTTGGAACTGTATGATAGGGGGTGGATCACTTTAGTATTCTGTTAGAATTCACTCCCTCTGAAGCATCTGGCACTGGCCACTGTTGGACGACAGGATGCTGGGCTAGAGGGGCCATGGGTTTGGCTCAGTGTGACCATTCTTATGTAACGTAGCAACGTTTAAAAGGAAATTTATGTATTAACATTATCAAAACCTATTATTTATCAAATGATTCCAGTACTTCTGTGACCAACCTCAGAACCAAAAATGTGGTGTTACAGATCATCACAAAACAACTTTTGAAACCCAACTATTCATTGTAAGAAGTTCAACATAACCACTGACCTGAACTTGCTAGGCCTCTGACAGTTCCTTTTATAATCATGAGTTTTCCATCAAATATGTAGAGACACTTGGATTAAAGCAAACAAACTCCTCCTCCTATCTCTTCCTATACAACAGTATCTCTCAACCCTTCCAGATTGTACCCCTTTCAGGACTCTAATTTGCCTTGTGTAGCCCAAGTTTCATGTCACTTAAAAACTACTTGCATACAAAATTAGACTTAAAAATACAAATGTCACAGTACACTGTTACTGCAAAATTGCTTACTTTTTAATTTTTATCCTATAATTATAAAATAAATGAACTGGAATATAAATATTGTACTTACATTTCAGTATACAGAGCAGGATAAACAAGTCACTGTCTGTATGAAATTTTAGTTTGTCCTGCGTCACTAGTGCTTTTTATGTTGTAAAATTAGGCAAATATCTAGATGTGTTGATGGACCCGCTGGTAGACCTCTGTGTCTCCCCGGGGTACCCATTCCTCTGGTTGAGAATCACTGCTATAGAAAATGATAATGGTTGATGAGCAGCAGTCATTGCCGCTGTTGACAATGTATCTTTGTCCCCTCCAAAAATTCCGTGGGGTTGGGTCTGTTGGTAAGGTATACCAACTTCACACTGACCGGGATAGGGTTAACGATCTGCTATGGGCTCAGTCGACTCTACCCTGCTACACCTGCTTGGATGAAGGAGTTAGAAGGGGAGAGCACTGCTCAGCTGGGGGCTGACTGGGAAGCAGAGCTGACCTCCAGCTCCTGATGAGAGAGAGAGACAGAGACCTTGCTGGGAACAGGGACTGCTTGAGAAACTGCTGTCAGCCAGATCCAGGGGGAAGGTAGGCCTGATGTGGGACTACAGTCAATGGTCTACCTACAGTGTCCTTTAGAGACTGCTGCCTGACAGAGCCTCCCTGAGGGAAGGGAGGCCTGACACAGGACTGCTGTTGGAACTTACTGCCAGAAACTTGCCTGGGAAACTGCCACCTGTTAGGGCCTCCCCAAAGGAAAGGAGGCCCGACACAAGACTATTTGTTGCTCCTTTGCCCCCTGTGTCTTGTTTGTTATGCAGCAGGTGGCCTTACCTGATGGGAGCAACAGCCAAATAAAACTCCTTTTTGTTTCATTACATTTGACCAAGGTTCTTGGTAGTGGTTTGTTCTGTCCCCAGGAGCAACGTGGGTCACAGCCTGGTAAAAGTCAAGATGTTGCAAAAAGTGGAGTTGATAGTTGACATTATTGAAACCATAACCGGGATGGTGCTAGGAAGCACTAGTGCTGGAGATGCAATCCTTTGAGAGGTGTAATTGAGGGCAGAATTTATATTGATCATTATGAAGTACAGGGCAGGGGCGGGGGAATAAATCTTTGTACATAGAACAAGTTGGCTCTGGAAGTCCAAGTGACCCAATAAATATGAAACCACATGATGCTGGATTTAGTCAGTTTCTCAGGTTACATGAACTTTATCCTTTTTTGGAGGAACAGGTAGTCTCTATTCAATGTTGTCTCAACACAAATTGATTAAATCTGTAGTAATTTTGGAAATCAGTTATGTGCACATTATGTTAACATTCACTGGCTGTATCAGTAGTGAAAACAAAATGACTTACTACCTTTTTTTGAGAGAGAGACAAGGTGGGTGAGGTGATATCTTTTATTGGACCAGCCTCTGTTGATGAGAGAGACAAGCTTTCGAGCTACACAGAACTCTTCTTCAGGTCTTTTCTTCAGCTTGTCTCATCGACAGAGGCTAGTCCAATAAAAGATATTACCTCACCCACCTTTTTCTCCAATATCCGGGGATCAACGTGGCTACAGCAACACAGCATATGTTTTTTGAGGCTTATTAAGGTAAATTCAGATAAGCTGGTATAAATGAAGAAAAACAACAATTTCTAAAGGACTTTAAACTTACTCCCTTTCCATTTGCTCTTGTAACTTTGTCTTCAAAGGTACTTTGGGGCTTTTAGACAGAAGATATGGATAATTGGTATTGCTACAGTGTATGAAATCATCTGAGGTTGCATCAGGTAGATGACAAACCCCAAATTACTTTCAGAGGTAGGGTTACAGACATGTAAATGGCAAATTCTTTAGCCCTGTAATGGTACCTGCAGGGGTACTGCATTTTTTCCCTACTATCTTTTAACATTCAATAGAGTTCTTTTCCTTATAAGCCTGTTTGTATAAAGAGAAAATATATTATTAGATTTTATTCATGTAGTTCTCAGCTCTAACAGGAGGCTATTAAGAAATGATGTTCATTTTAAATGCAGTAATTGACAGGTTACTTCATATCCTTTTATAGAGTCAAATACAGCATCTTTTATGAAAAGAAATTTGAAAACTTCCAAAAACAAAATAGTCGTAGGAGCCTTAGAGCTCTTTAGATATCACCAGTTTATTCGGGCTTTTCCAGGGATAATTGGAGCAGGTATAACTTGGCAGTTTTTATTATGCTATTTTGCTACGGGGCAATACAGGAAAACTCTAGTTTGTATTGCATTTAATGCCACTAGTGTGCATTAGAATACACAAAATTCCACATACAATAATCATCCCATCAGTGAACAAAAGGCGTGAGTATCTTCAGGCCCTGCACTGAAATCCTGATGCATGTGTAAGGTATGCAAAGAACAAATTTCATCAGAGACTAGTTTAGCCAGAGGGATTTTCCTTTCTGATTCACCTGACCCGGTTAGTTTTTGCTATAAAGTGTAGTATGTAAGCACAGTTCAGTTTGCTCTAGTATATGGCCGTCCGTTTGAAAATATAACAACATCAAGGAGCTAGGATTTAGTGGGATGAAAACTCATTATGTTTGAGCCTGCTGGTGGCACCTGATTCAATGTAAAGAAACCTCCTCTTTAAGCATTACCCACATACTGGAGGTTTTTGTCTGAGTTTGTAAATTGTCTTTTAAAATCATGAACTAGCCCCCTAAATCAGATTTTTTAAGAGTTGGACCATTATACTGTAATTGTTCAAGAATGTATTACTGTTCAAATTCCTGTCCAATCTAAATTATAACTGATGTGTACAGTTGCCATTGTATCTCACTTAAACCATGTTTGTTTTATAGGGCAAGAGTGATATATTACTGCATACGTACTGCTTCTGTGCTGGGGGTGGGGTGGAGATGCATTTGTGTCTCTGCTTGAAGTTGTGTTTTAAATGCACTCCAAGAAGCAGTCGGTCTCTGTTCTTAGATCTGCAGTATGCAATCATAATAGGGTGAATTAGGGGGCAGAGTGGAAGCCTTAGCTTTCTGTTCCCTTGGTTTAGTAGGCTAATAGCATCTAAATATGTTGGGTTGCTCCCCCACCCCAGTTGGATATAATAACTGTGATAGTGAGAGGGAGGTGAGGCAGGATGATAGAAAATCCCATTTTGTTGTTATTTCCCCCCCCCACACACACACACCTTGCTCAAAATAAAACTAACCCAGCCAGTGTGGGTGTTTTTCCTTGTTTTTTCTTTGGGGGGGCTTTTTTGGAATATTAGTGTTACACTGAGTTGTTCTGCAAGTCCATAAACTATTATTGAAGCTGTCCAGCCCCTGGGCCTCTTCACTTGACAGTAGTTAACCTGCTGGTATGCGGAGGCCACTACCTATCCTACCAACCAATCACTGCCTATTATGCTGCCCAATATTATCTCATGATTTCCTTATTCTGTCTGCACAAGTTATCACTTCTCTTTATACATTGGATTGTAAGCTCTTTGGAGCAGGGACTATCGTTTTGTTCTGTGTTTCAGCAGTGCCTAGTTTTTTGATAATACAAATGATCTTGATCAACTGGAGGAAAGAGGTGGTAGTGGTGACCTGACGAGCCATTACACCAAGTTAAGTTACCACATCACTGATAACATTTTATCAGTAAGCGGTTTTTGGTGATAGCCGTGTTCTTCCTACATAGATCTGATTTTAAAAAAATAAAAATAAAAAATCCATGCATTGATTCTCTTTCTGTTTTTTAGGTAATGTTTTCACCTGCCTTGGTTCTGAGGGATAATGTTGGACCAAATAAGCAACCTTGGAAAACCAGTAATTTTAATAGACCACACCTCTTAATTCTAGCTATATGATATATACACAAAAAGATTTACCAATACTCTCCTGCTGGGTGGAGCTCTGCTATGTTGGGTGGTGTGAAACTGTCTTGTGGGAAACTACTGATTCCAATCCCGCAAAGCACCTCACCCTCTTTCCCAGCCAAAATGTGCATTTGGATGAGATATGCAGAATGTGGTGGTGCTTCTCATCAGCCAGCTTATTGTAACAATGAATTCTAATACAAACGAGTGAAACTTAATTGTGTCTACATTTGATTTCTCTTCACAATGGTGTTGTCTTCACTAACTCATTTCTGTACCCTCAGTTCTCCTTATTTATGTGCATCTGCATCCTCATTTAGGGGTATGCCTGCAGTGGCTTCTCTTTAACCCACTGTTCTTCAGTGTGTTGTACTTAGCATAACATTTTTTTAACCCCATCTGAGTAAACCTGTCCTCATGACAAGTTAACCACTGTGAAGTAAGTTCTTAACCTGCTGTGATTTCCTACCTTCATTAAAGTATCTTGAAATCCTTTATCTCCTGCTTTGGCAGTCACAATGATGCTTCTGTGAAGTGTTTCTATTATTAAATGTGCATCTCATGGGCTCAACCAGTCACGACTATGCATCTTTCAAAGTATTCATTGACTAGGTACTTAGAATGCAACATACCTTCTTCAGGTTGAAATCAAGATCTCACCACACTTTTAGATGGGCTTATTCCACCCAAAAGATTCCCAACAACAAAGCTTCAGGATCTGACTGTTTTACCTGCTGAACTCTACAAATGTGCAAACAAAGCTTGCTGCAAAGATTACACGAGGCATTGCTACTCTGTTGGGAGGAAGAAACTGTACCACAAGATTTTTAAGGATGCTCGTTTCATTCAACTCTATAAAAACAAAGGAGACAGAAGTAATTGTAATAGCCACAGAGGTGTATCTCTTCTTAACATCTTGGGAAAAATCTTAAACTGTATTCTTTTACCTAGCTTTCAAACTTTAGCTGAGAGAATCTATCCTGAGAGCCAGTGTGGCTTCCGCTCAGGAAGGTCCACCATAGACATGGTCTTCTCTGTAAGACAACTGCGGAAAAAGTGCAGAGAGAAGCATGTTCCACTGTACATGGCTTTTATAGATGTAACGAAAGGCTTTGACGCGGTGAGTTGGTCAGGGGTTTACATTATTCTGAAGAAGCTTGGTTTGCCATCTATATTGCTAAACCTTGTGAAATCCTTACATGATGGCATGAAGAAACTGTGATGTATGAAAACTAAGAGATTGACTTGAGATTGTTTAACATCAACAGTGGAGTGAAGCAGGGTTGCGTAGTGACTCCTACATTGTTTAATATTTACTTCTCATTCCTGATTCAACATGTGTTCCATGATATTCGAGACGGTGTCTATCTTAGCATTAGACACGATGGAGGTTTTTTAAAGATTGCAAGGCTCAGTGCTAAGACGAAAGTGAAGGAGATCATCATAAAGACCTGTTAGCAGATGATGCATCCCTTGTGGCTCTCACTGTTGATGCCTTACAACATCTTATTACCAAGTTCTCTGATTCATGCAAAATCTTTGGGCTAGCAATAAGCTTGAAGAAGACTGTTATGCACCAAGGCTCTTCAGAACCAGTTCCAGATATCACCTTCAATCGTATTCATCCATATGTTGTTGACCAATTTTGCTACCTTGGCTCTACTGTTACCAGCAATGTAGATCTCAATGCTGAGCTCACTAGTAGAATCAGCAAAGCAGCCAGGAACTTTGACCTTTTGCAAGACAGAGCCTTGAACAATAACAAATGCTCAACTAAAGTGAAAATCCGTATTTGAGAGTTGTTTTATCCCCTCTTCCATATAGTTCAGAAACATGGATGACTTACATCAAACATAACAAAACACTAAACAATTTTCATATCAGATGCCTGCATAAAATTCTTTGAATAAGATGGCAAGACAGGGTGACAAATGTGGAAGTGTTAAATTGTTCTGGTATGTCATTCGTGGGAACGTTGATTAGTAAGAGAAGACTCAGGTGGCGATGATTTAATATCCTTTGGAATCTCTGTGGATGATTGGGAAATGCCCCTCTGGTTGGCAGAGCCAGCTTGTAGATGGAGTGAGGCAGACTGGATCAAGCTTTGTGGTGAATGGCATCAGAGAAAGAAAGAGAGAATCTGCTGCTCGGATTTTGAGCATTGCTAGTGTGTGAGTGTGCCCTACCTGTGGATGGGACTATTATTCGGACATTGGACTCAGTGGCCATCAAAGAACTCCTTTGGCGCATGCGACTGTGCCTCCGCCCCTCCCTCCCCCCCAAAAAAAATCCACTCTTGGGAGGTATCCCCATTTTGTTGTGATCATTACTGAATAAACCACCCCCTGAGCGACATAAGTTACACCGAGATAAGTGCTGGTGTGGACAGGGCTATGTTGGTGGGATAGCTGGCATAGCTACTGGTGCTCACAGGGGTTGGAGTAGTTAAGCTGACGGGAGAGCCGTCTTACGTCAGCTTAGAATGGCTACATTAGAGAGCTGACAGCTGCAAGCTGTCTAGTGTAGCCATAGCCTAAGTGAAGATGGGGAGAAGATTTTAGTCCCTATTTTCACAGAATATGTTGATCGATATATTTTGTTATCTCCAGTGCCAAGATGTTTCTGGTGACAGGTACATAAGAAATACGTGACTCTGTAAGAGAAGAACTGCCATATTTAGATTGTGATGGTAAGGGAGTGTCAGGCTATCTGGAGCGACTCAGAAGCTTGAGTACGAACTTCAAGGCAGACCGTTAAGAAGCAGGACACAAATCCCCAGTATCTAGTGTGAACTCCTCAAGTACTAGAACAGCCTTAACATGGAGTCTCAGACTCCGGTCCATCTTGATACCCAGGCAAGCTTGCCTTTGTCTCTTGCACCAAAAATCACACCAATATTCATGTTATTCGCATTCCTGAAGGACAAGTCACTTATCCCAGGTTATTTGCACTTTAGATCCTATACCAAAACAACACTTGTAGCCATTCTATAATAAATTAACTAAAGATTTATTAACTAAGAAAAAGAAATGGGCATTATGTATAAGGCTAAAGCAGGTAAACACACACACAAATGAATTATAGTCTTAGGTTCCAAAAGGTAATAAACAGCCTATTATAGAAGATTCTATGTCCTTTAGGGCTAACCCAGGGCAAGCACTGGGGATCCCTTGCTTATACTTAGAAATATTTGCCCCTCAGAGTCTAAGCAGCATAAAGATATATTTCCTTCTTGTCAGGGATTTTTATTCCCTTCTCCCAGAGTTCAAGCTGATGGTTTGAGTCCTCATGTACATCTCCTCTTCATCGGTGTGGGGGTGGAGGGGAGCAATCACGGAAGACTTTTTCCTTTGTTTCACAGTGGCTCATTTGGTTTCAATTGGCCGCCTTGTGTGCAGAACCCAACGTCTCCTGTAGGAAACCAGCCTTTATGTTAATCAATGCTTTTTTCCTATTTTACGGTGAGTTACACAGTTACCGAGGTTTCAGAGTAGCAGCCGTGTTAGTCTGTATCTGCAAAAAGAAGAACAGGAGGACTTGTGGCACGTGGGCTGTAGTCCACGAAAGCTTATGCTCTAATAAATTTGTTAGTCTCTAAGGTGCCACAAGTCCTCCTGTTCTTCTTTTTACAGTTACCGAGGTTTACCATGCAAACACTTAATATAACCTTAAAGCAGATGTACAGATGTTAAGGGGTACAGATGTTAAGTTAGAGTAATACATGCAGCATCCTACAAGCATTTCATAAAGTCTAAACACTAAATCCATTTTTATAAATCTAACACCTATTTTGATAAAGCTAACACGCAGGTGAGCCAGACAGGTTTCCAGCTATGCATTCGTCAGTGTTCAGCTGGCGCCTAGGGACCTTGGCATGAGCTGGCAGCTGGTCTGCCAGCGTCACAAGGAATATCATCTTTTGTCTATCAGATAATTTTCCTGGCCTTAATTTTCTACTGGCTAGAATTAATAGGTAGAAGTAGCACAAGTGGGATTTCTATTGGGACGGTCCTCTATGAATTCAGATGTCTTTTATTTTTCATTATAGTACTTTCATTGTATATATGTACAATTTAAAATGAAATATGTAAAAATTTGACTCTCCTAGGCCAGAGTTGAGGATTTTGTTTTCCCTTGCAGCAGTTGGTATTCAGTATCTCCCTAAAATAGAGCAGGAAATGTTAATTTTTTTATTTTTTTTAATCAAGTATTTAATTAAGTGTAAACATGGATTCTGTTGATTTAATAGTGAATTTTGTTCTTAACGCAAGCTTTGCCATATTATTGTACTGGTTCATAAAGCATATTATTAATAATCTGTGCTACAGAAATAATTTATTGTAGGTAAGTCTATACTGGAGGCACTTGAGCTACTTTTTAAACGCAGTAGAACAAATATGTCAAGCCCTAGGAATACAGTTTTCTGGAATGCAGCTTTTCAGGATAAAAAACATTCCGAAGCGCAAGTATTTCTGAATGTATGTAAGTGGCAAACAAATGACCCTGTGTTCTAATGAATGCCAAGAAAAAGGAACTGCCAAATCTGTCTAAGGCCCCAGTCCCACTTTGGGATCAGCTCTACTTGTACACCACTAGTTTTTAATTGTGTAAGAAAGCAGGGCTTTTCTGCAGTTAATCATAATGAATAAGCAAAGAGGCTATTTGCAGCATATGCACAATGTGTAAAATATGGCAAGTTTTTCATTAAAAGTTCTATTAGTTTCAGTTTTTGTTAGAACACTGATATCAGGTGGCTAGAGCTACACACAATAGTTTGAATTAACCCACATTTTGTCAAGCAGAATTTTTTTTTAAAAGCTGTAAGTCTCGGGGATCACATGACTGCTTCTGCTCCCGGATCTCTCATGTGGCTGCTTCTGCATCTCCTTCCTCTCCAATGGTTCCCTAATTTACTGCTCCACTTATGGGCTGCTTCCAGTGACCCCGGATCACTGTCCTACGCAGGTTTCTCTCAGGCCACGTCTATACTAGAAAGTAAGTTATGTCTGCGTACAGCTGCCGAAGTTTGTTGCTTGGGCACGTGCACGATTTGGGTGCCTGCATCAGCACTGTGTGTACTCAATGGGAGTGCTTGTGTCAGTGTCAAATGCGGTGAATCACAGATAGGTATCCCAGTGTGCCCTGCACTGCAGGCTGGCTCAATGCTTTGTGGGATATTTTTGCAGCATTTTTGTGGGATACCAATGATTTGCCTAGGGATTTCTGGAAGCTTAGGGGGTCAAGTTCCCACCATGCCACTTTCTCCATCCCATACTTTCCACATCCCATAATTTTCGTGGCATTTTAAAAAAATCCCACAATCCTATCTGGTGCTTTTCAGTCTCCGGCATCTATCTGTAAGAAGCATGGTCCTGCTGAACTCAGCACAATTCTCATGAGTGTTGCTTCTGGGCCTGAAAGACAAGCACTGATTGGTGGGATTGCCTGCATATCCCCGTTATGGAGCCACCCCCTTGCCAGTGAGTACATCGACAGAAAGGGATACTTTTCCCTGGCTATGCCAGGGCTAATTGCTCACTGGAGTGCTTCACCGATGTAGGTGTGGGCTGGTCAGGGAAGGTGCATGACACTTGCATCTTTAAGAATACAGGACTTTATCCTGTGTAGCTCTTCGAATTCTTTCCCAAGGGCAGATTAGCACTGGCGATGTTGACATGCCAGGCTTGATTCTGGGGAATTCAGCCTACTCCTTGCTGCCTTGGCTCATGGAGCTGTAACCTGGTCACCTCAACACCACCAGGGAAAGGTTCAATTACTGATTCAGCAGGTACAGAATAACTGTTGAATGTTGTTTTGGTAGATTGGAGGGATGCTGGCAGTCTTTACTAACTAGAATGGATCTTAGCCAGAAAAACATCCTCATGGTTATAGTTGCCTGTCACGTATTGCATAAAATCTGTGAAGTGAAGTGGGAGAAGCTGCAGCAGGGTGAGGTGGACCAGCAATCTGCTGAGTTTGAACAGACAGACACAAGGGCTATTGGAAAAGCTAACTTTGGATCTGTGTTGCTGAGGGAGGCCTTAAAAGACTATTTTAGTAGTCAGCCACAGTGTTGTCTGTTAAGTATAGGTGGATTTTTGCCTCCCACTATGAATTCCTTAGTGCTTGGGGTAAACTAATAAAGATACTTTGTGGTTTCCAAAAATAGAATCTTATTGTGTGCAAAGAAGCAGGGAATAAAATTAAAGTGCAACCAAACACATACATTGTTCAAAAATTTATTTTTACCAACACTCTAACAGGGTGAATTATACTTGACTTTGTTTTCACTTAGGATTTGAAAGAGGGAACACTTATGTCCTGTAACTAAAACATACAACAGTGTAGCAGGTGACATGTACTTTGACCTCTGGTTGGTGTATTTGTAGCAGTTCTCCTTGTTGTGTGGAGGGGTAGATATAAGGATGTTCATCATGGTGCCATGTGGCACCATGTTGGGGGTGACCGTTGAATTCTCCCAGAACTGAAGACTACAGTTTGGGCTTTTTGGGCATGTAGGTCAACAGTGCACTGCAACAATTGGGTTTATTGTCTGAGCAACCCCATTATGTCCTGGGGTATTTGGATTGGAAAGGCAAATATAGTGCCCATCTTTAAAAAAGGGAAGAAGGAGAATCTGGGGAACTACAGACCGGTGAGCCTCACCCCTGCCCCATCCCGGAGCCCCCTTCCACCCTCCAAACCCCTCGGTCCCAGCCCGGAGTCCCCTCCCCTGCACTCCTGCCCCAGCCCGGAACCACCTCTTGCACCCTGAACTCCTCATTTCTGGCCTCACCCCAGAACCAGTATCCCCTCCCACACCCCAACCCCCTGCCTCAGCCCGGAGCCCCCTCCCATGCTCCTAACCCCTCAGCCCCCTCCTGCACCTCAAACCCCTCATCCCAGTCCCCACCCCAGAGCCTGCACCTCCAGCTGGAGGCCCTCACCCCACCCTGCATCCCAACCCCCAATTTCATGATCATTCATGGCTCGCCATACAATTTCCATACCCAGATGTAGCCCTCAGGCCAAAAAGTTTGCCCACCCCTGGACTAGCATCACATAAGAGTTCTCTGGCAGAGGCAGGGATAGCATCCAGTTCTCTAGGGCATCATTCAGTTACTTACCCACGTAACCATCACTTCTCTTCCTGCAATACCCTGCTTCATTCCCTACACATCTTCCAATCTAATGGCCCTCCGAACCTTATCAGGCATCTGTCCCATGAGTCTAAATGGCCCACCCCAATGCACAATCTGAGCCATCTAAAAACATCCAGCTGGTCCGTCTCCGAACCGTGCCCAGGAAGCATCTGTACGTGCTCATGCTCCTCACCATCCTTTTTTTGCCCTTGTGTCCTGCCCTGACACCAAGTGGCAGGACATGCCACCTGAGGAGGGCAAGGAACGCCAGTGGACCACTTTGGTCCCACAGCCTGATAGCCATAGTCAGTGCCTTCACAGAGCCATGAACACGGGCCTGTACCTAGCGCCTCCCTTGACACCTATTTCTTTTGCAGCAAAAAGGAGACCCTAGCTCACCTCTAAGTAGCATGTCAGGTTGCAGCCTGTTCCGGTTCCTCCAGAACCTCTTACTGAGGTTTTGTCTGCTCTTCTCCCTGCACCTCCTGATCCACGCACCACCCCATCCATGGCTCCATGAAGTCATGAGGCCTCTTCCTGGTGCTGGCCATCCATCACTCCAGGAGGAGGATGCTGGGCAGGGACATGCTCTCTGTGACTGTAGGACCTATTTCTGATCCCTTACCTGATCACAGCTCCAGGCAGAGGAGTTCAGGGTGTGGGAGACTATTCTGGGCTGGGGCAGGGGTTGGGATGCAGGAGCAGGTGAGGGCTCCAGCTTGGGGTTCAGGCTTTGGGGTGGGGCTGGGGATGAGGGTTTTGGGGTGCAAGAGGGTGCTCTGTGCTGGGACCAAGTGGCTTGGAGGGTGGGAGGGGGATCAGGTCTGGGGCTAGGGGTTGGGGTGGGGGAGGAGATTAGGGGTGCAGGCTCCAGGCGACGCTTACCTCAAGCAGCTCCCGGAAGCAGAAGCACGTCCCCACTCCGGCTCCTATGCAGAGGTGTGGCCAGGCGGCTCTATGTGCTGCCCCGTCCGTAAGCGCCACCCCCGCAGCTCCCATTGGCTGTGGTTCCCAGCCAATGGGAGTTGCGAAGATGGCGCTTGGGGCAGGGGCAGTGTGTGGAATCCCCTAGCTGCCCCTACGCGTGGGAGTCAGAGTGGGACATGCTGCTGCTTCCGGAAGCCACGCAGAGTGGGGCAAGTTCCCAACCCCGCTCCCTGGCTGCAGCGGGGCAAGCCCCTGATGCTGCTCCCCAGTGGGAGCTTGCAGGCCAGATTAAAAGGTCTGACAGGCCGTAGTTGGCCAACCCCTGTGCTAATCACTCTGATGCTATCCTGATGAGTGCCATATAAGAGCTCTTGAAGAAATTAATAATTCTGTGTTTAGAGCAGGGCTTGAATAGCGTGCTGTAAATAAGGCCTATAAGGCCTGGGGCCACACATACAAAAATGAGGAGAAAATGGGACTGTGAGGAACGCCATCCATCCTGATTGCTGAATGAAGTAAGGAAGAATAGTATGTGATCATGTCACTGAAGACTATCATGATGCCTACACACTTGGAGACTGAATTAAGATTGCATGGGCAACCTTAATTCTGGCATTTCCTAACTTTTGAGTGCTTGACACAGAAAAATTAACATTCTTTAAATGTAGGTGTAATGGGGTCGCACTCACCTCTTGCGAGTGCCCTGTGGCCGAGTGCGTGTGCCTGTACGCTCTCGCTACTTGTTTGTGGTGGGTCTTTGCTGACTCAGCCCTCCGGCCGAATCTCTCTCAGTCTGTATGTGAAATAAAAACAAAGCAAACCCCTTCCAGGGGACAAGTCCAACTCAGCCTATCTCAAAGTCCTCAATAAGGTCTCGTGATCTGCAGCCCTATCTTTGAGCTTGCTCCTCAATCAGTCCAGCAGGGCCTATCACAGTACCCTGGTTTGAATTGTCTCAGCCCCTTCTGGGCTCTCTCAAATTGTCCCTGCTGTTCGAGCAGACTTGGTCCAGGCCCTGGTGTAGGACACATCCCCCCCAGGACTCCCTCCCTGGAGACTCTTCACTTCTCTGGACCTTCTGGCTGCAGCTCTTCAGCTGGGCCACTAAAAGAGTTCAATACCTCTTCTGGGGTGCATCAAAGTCCTGGACACTTTCCCGCTGGCTGGCGGATGAGGGCGAGGGTAGGCGTAGCACCAGCACATTCTTCACCCTTGTCCTGGTGGAGTCTCAGCAGCCAGCCCAGAGCACCATCCACTTTCCTCCAGCTCTAGCAGGTGACTACTGTCAGTCTGGCCCCGCAGCTCTTCTTATACTAGTCTGCTGGGCCCTGATTGGTTGCTGCCCACACAGCTACTCTAGACAGCTTGGAGGACCTCTCTACTACCCTTTTCTGAGGCAGGGTGTGGCAGGGCCATAAGGCCTCCCGCAGGGGGCCTCAGGGTCTAGTCCACTCCATCACAGTAGGAGTTTTTAATGTAATTTTATATTTATGTTAAAATAAAAGAATGTATAGTCCTTGTTTGTTTAAGTGCAGTTCTGCTCTGAAGAGCATCTCTCCATGTGTCAATGTGGGCTTCCAGACCTATTGGGTCTCTGTGGTTTCCTTACTAGATTGGGAGAGTTTTTTTTAGTTGCTGGAGGACAGATTTTGCTGAGCATCAGGAAGATGGGTGCTGGCTCTTTGGCTCTCTGTGGTTACTGTATCTTTTTGGGGTGTCATTTTCAAAAGCATTTAAAGTGTGGCAGTTGCACCATTGACTTTATGGGAGCAGAAGCAGGCCAATGCTGTGTACTTATGAAAATCCCAACTTTTAGGTCTAGGACATATTCTCAACCAGGGGATCATGATCAGATGTCAGATTTATACTAAAATGTGGGAGGAGGTTCCAGGGAGGGTTTTGATATGGAAAAGGTTTCCCGGGCTGGAAATGGTGAAATCAAAGAAGAATTTAAAATGCTTTGTCATCTAGCAGTCAATTGCTGCCGAGGTGGCTGGAGGCTAAACCTGAGAATGAAATGGTGCTGGGTGTTCTTGTGAATAGGAACTCTCTCGTTGTACTAATGTTTAGTGCATTGGATTTTGGTAAGAGTGAAGCTGCGGCTTCTGGTGTGAGTTGGAACGGTTTATGTGGAGCTCATTTGGGGGAGGAGATCTTTTGGAGGCTGTGGAGATTGGAGCAAGACCTTTTTTGTTCATGGGATGGTAGAAGGAGGAGGCTCCATTGAGTAGCTGCTGCTAAGCTGTGTAATCCACTTCCATGAGTGTAATGTTTAGTGTACAGCCCCTTAATTATGTAGTAATAGAACTATTTTACAAGAATTAAATTTATATGGCACTTGCAGCTGTTGGTTTCTGACCACCTAACAAATTAGAACTGAAGAAAATGGCAACATATCTCAAAACCCATCCTTGAAACTGCATACAGATGTAGCCTTCAAACCTCACCCCAGCATTAAACAAATATCTTCCCCATCAGCAAACCAAAGGAGAAACCATGTTTATTGCCAATAATGAGTTCTATTCAAAAACTTTTCTTCTGTTTCAAGGGAAAAAACATTCTGACAGGGCCACGTAGACAATCAGAAGTCCCCCAGTAATATTTAATGTAAAAATTCAGTTCCTGGGTAATAGGCAAGCAGTGTTCATCCCAGACTATTGTGGGTGGAGGCTTTTGAATAGTTGTGTAGCCACATTCCTTAATAGCCTTTTTTTAAGACTAGTTTGCAAGAGTAGCTTCAAATAGAGTATACTCAGTGACCTGGCGAAGAGGTCACAAAGATTTGGGTTGTCATGGCAAGGTTCATATCTGGAAGAACATGTTGCAACTCTCAAATGTTTCTGAGATTGAAACCGTGGTGCTCAACCACTGCTGAACACAAGCTTTATGTTCAGCAGGAGGCCAAAACAGTCTTCTAAATTACAGATCTTTTAAAGAATATTTTTGTTTCTGAAGAGTGAGTTTGGGCCTTCCTGCTGTTAATTACTTGATTAGTACATGTGCCTACACTGGTGCCTGTAGTAGAAGTGTGTGTCTGACATGTGACCACTGTCCTAATGAGCCAGCAGGGGTTATGACTTGTGGAGTGTCAGTTCTTGTGCTCTGCACTTCAAAATATAAAGAGAAGGGTCCTTCTCTGCGGAATTTGCCACAAAGTGTGTTTAGCTTTCAGCTATTGACACAACTTCTCTCCTGTGGAATTTGTCCCCACCCAATGCAATACCGTGGTGCCAAGTTCTCTCCTATTGTGGAGCTTGGTTGCACAGGCATCTAATAATAGTGCTTTTATGTGAAACTTTTCAGCTTCACGACTCTGAATAAATATTAAGAACCTTTTTCCTTTTTTGCTAGTTAGGTAAATAGAAAATTTTCTTTGGCTTATGATGTTCCTACATTTTAAGATCTTCAATTATGTCCTCTGCAGCTCTTCAAAGTCAAGATGTGAACTGCTTCCTGTTATACCTATGCATTGTACAATGTAAAGAACTGCTATTAATTCTTCAGTGTATTCCTCTCTCGTGTCCCAGTTTTCCTTCTAGTGCAGCTAACATATCTAATGTATTAATCATTTTCACAGATATTCTTGATCTTACTGTCTCATCCAGTTGCACATTTTGCTCATTCAGTCTACAGCATGTTCCTGTGGAAAAAATAACCTATTTTGTTTAACACTGTGAGGCACAGTGAGTCCAGTCTGAAACACCATCTTCAAAGCAACCTACCTTTGATCTACATTGCCCTGTAGAGCCCTGGCCAGAAGGTGTGGAAGGCAGAGTTCTCTCTGTGGTACCCAGTCCCGAACCCACAGTCTTTCTGTGGGGCTGTGGATCTGCATACAGAGGAGGGGATAAGGTATTGTCATTCCTATCCACAGTATGAGGAATCCACACACTGCTGACTAAGTTTGGTGGGAGCTCTCACTGGAGTAGGACTATTTCTGACAAAAAGGCAGCAACCAGCCAGAGACAGCCTGGCTCCCTGGAATCGTGTTGGCGAAGTGATGGCGTGACACAGTGGGTAGGGGAAGCAGGCATCGAGTTTCTGCTGAGATAACTATGATGCGTCCATGGAGCGCCATGTGTCTGGGTGTGGAGGACATCAATTATATACTCGTTCATAAGCCGAATATTTTTAGTAAAAAAGGGAAGCACCAGAGAAGGGGGTCGGCTTATGAACGGGTATAGAGAGGGAGAGGTGGGACACAGTCCCTCCCCACAACAGAAGGAGCAAGGAGAGGCAGCAGAGCCAGAAGGGAAGAGGCGGGGCCAGTGTGTCTCTGCTTCTGGCCACGCTGCTCTCCCCCCAGCCTCTGAAGCAGCTGCAGCTCCGGGGCTGGCAGGCTGCAGCCGTGCCGCTTGGCCCCACCCCCCAGAGCAGCGTGTGGCCGCGCCACCTGGCCTGCCGGAGCATGCTGCGGCTGTGCCACCTGGCCCAGCCCACTGGAACATGCTGCGGCCGTGCTGCCCGGTCTGGCCCGCCGGAGCAGGCTGCGGCCGTGCTGCCCACCCTGCCGGAGCAGCTCCAGCCAGGTCAGAGACCTCCTCCCCTTGCCCTCTCCAGATAAGGTGGGAAGGGATGGGATGGGGAGAGTGTGAGGGTCCCGGGCTAGGCGTGGGGTCATGTGTGTGGGGTGGTCACAGGGGTTACTCCCCTGACTCCCAGCTTCTTCCCCCTCCCCCAAATTTCCCCACCAGTTGCTGTCCCAGCCCATCAGGGTAAGCCGCTGGCACGCCGGGACATTTTGTTTACCTAGGTTTACCTCTGTGCTTGTGGATGCTTGAGGTAAACAAACCATCTCGGCCCGCCAGCGGCTTATCCTGATGGCCCAGGATCCAATGTTTGCTGACCCCTGAATTATAGGGTCGACTTATGAATGGGTTATAAAAAATTTCCATTTTTTTTTATCCATCTGGGGGGGGGGGGTGTCAGCTTATAAACGAACCGGCTTATGATCGAGTATATATATATATATATATATATATAATATGTGTGTGTGTGTGGTGTGTGAGAATATATAAAAATAATATGGGGGGGGGGCAGGATTTTTAGTTCCCCTGTCTTAATTTTAGTTTGCATTTGCTAGAAACCTACAAAAATGTCCATTACTTATAGACTTTAAGGTCAGAAAGGACCATCATGGTCATGTGGTTCTCAATTGGAGGTATGTGCACCCATGGGAGTACACAAAGGTCTTCACCAACTGATCTAGCTATTTGCATAGTTTTACAACAGGCTACCTAAAAAGCACTAGCAAAGTCAGTACAAGCTAAAATGTCATACAGACAATGGCTTGTTTATACTGCTCTACATACTGAAATGTAAGTACAATATTTCTATTCCAATTGATTTATAATGATATGGTAAAAATGAAAGTCAGCAATTTTTCAGTAAAAGTGTGCTGTGACACTTTTTTTATATTTTTAGGTCTGATTTGTAAGCAAGTAGTTTTTAAATGAAGTGAAACTTGGGGTATGCAAGATTTATGAGACTCCTGCAAGGGGTACAGTAGTCTGGCAAGGTTGAGAGCCACTGATCTAGTCTGACCACCTATATGTCTCAGGTCACAGAACATCACCCACCCACTAATAGCCCCATAACCTCCTGCTGAGTTGCTGAAGTCCTTAAATCTTGATTTAAAGTCTTCAAGTTACAGAGAATCCACTCTCTACTTTAGTTCAAAGTGGTGAGTGATCCATACCCCATACTGTACAGGAAGGTGAAAAACCCCCATTGTGTCTATTAATCTGACCTGGGGGGGAAGTTCCTTCCTAATCCCCACATGGCAGTCAGTTAGATCCTGAGCATGTGGGCAAGATCCACCAGCCAGACACCTGGGAAAAAATTCTCTGTGGTAACTTAAGAGCCCTCCCCATCTAGTGTCCCATTTCCAGCTGCTGGAGATATTTGCTACAAGCAGTCATGGATGGGCAATATACCATTGTAGGCAGTCTCCTCATACCATCCCCTCCATAATCTTATCAAGTTGGGTCTTAAAACAAGTTAGATTTTTTTACCTCCCCATCTCTCCTTGGAAGGCTGTTCCAGAACTTCACTCCTTTGATTATTAGAAACCTTCATCTAATTTGAAGCCTAAACTTATTGATGGCCAGTTTATATTCATTTCTTCTTGTGCCAACATGGGCCTTTGACTGGCTGCAACAAAACATTTTTTACCCTCTCCTTTTGGGCAGGCAGTCATTAAAATACACTTTTCTGAAAAGGAATAAATATGCTTGTTGGAACTGGAAGCCAAGATCAATAGAGTTGTTTTTAAAAACAACTTAAGGTCAGAGCCTCAGCTGATGGAAATTAACTTAAATGGTGATATATCTATGGACATTAGCTGAAGATTGCCCTGTAAAGTTTTTGAAGGGTTTTGAGAGGAGGAAAATCAAGTTAAATAGGTTATGGTGGTGGTTTTTTTTTTTTTAAATAAATCTCTTTGGTTTTATAGGGGCATAGGCTAACATTTGCCAAGTAAGTGGTTTTTTTAAATGGTTTTCAGAGTTGCCTTACTTTCATGTTGTCCTGTGTTACTTCATAACTGTTTGGTTTTATGGTAATTGACAGCTAGTCTTGCCATGTAAAACAAAATTGCTCCTTTTACATGGGGGGCAGGGGGAGAATCAGCATGCAGTGTTGCACTTTGGATGAGACGATTGCATTAGATTATTTCAGAAAGATTTATTTAATAATCTGATGCCCTACAGCAGCATCCTGCGCTGTCCTTTTGGAGATGAGAGTTAGGAGATTATCTTGGGGATTTTCTTTGTAAAGTTGCTGCTCATATGCTATTGTAGATGGTGAGGTAAGGCACTATCAGATGGCCAACCTGTTCCTCTTTGTAACAGGGTAGGACTCACCACTGTGCCACCTCTTTCTGGTCGTTCTGGGAATTAGCTGTCTTTTTGCAGGGCGCCCTCCTCCAGTGGTGTCTCGCCTGCCGTCACTTCTGTCCAGACCCACATCATCTCAAGGATTGCAGCATCCTTTTCAGGACACAGCCCTCCGGCCATGCCCCATTCTGTTCTCGCTCCTCCCCTCCCCCCGGGGGAGCAGCAGTCGTCTGTCCAGCCATTGGTCTCTGTGGCCGACTGCAGCCCAAAGTTCTAGCCACTTGTCTAGTGGCAAACTGCAGCCCTTCACTGGTCACGCCCCTCAGTGGCAAGTGGGGGCGGAGGAAGACCCAGGCCCACCTACTACTCCAGTTCCCGACCCAGGGACCTTCTAGGCGGCAGCCACATGCTGCATCTCCTTCAACCCCCACCGTCCATTTCCCTAGGCCACTTCCCCTTAGCACCTTCTCTGCCCTTGTATCTAGGCTTCATTCTTTCAGCCAGTCAGGCTGGATCACCCTCTTTCTCCCCTGACCTGGCCCAGCACTGATCTGTCCAGGGTGCTAGTAGTTCCCTCAGCCCTTCAAGGATCCAGTCCTTTCTCCTGGGCTCCCAAGAGGGAACTGACTCCTTTGCCCTGCAGCTCTCTTTATATATAAGCCTGCTCTGCCCTGATTGGCTGCTTCTTGCAGCCCCTCACTGATTGGCTGTCTGCTGTGTAGCCTCCCCAGGGCTGCTTTTAACCCTTTCTCCACCAGTGTGAGGCAAACTCTCCATCACACTCCTCTTCAGCATACAGACGTGCTCAGCCCTAATGATGCAGACCAATTGCTCTTCTCTGTAATAAGGCTTGTAAGAGGGATGTATGTTATGCTTTTAATACTTTGGGAACAAACAAAAAACACTGTTAATGTAGAGTTCTAAGACACCAGATCCTGTCACTATCACCTGTAGGCAGTGTGAGAGGACGTGGGTGAGGTAATATCTTTTATTGGACCGCCTTCTGTTGATGAAAGAGACAAGCTTTTGAGCTACACAGAACTCTTCAGGTCTGGGAAAGGTACTCAGAGCGTTACTGCTAAATAGAAGATTGAACAAAATTAAATGGTCTGTTCAGTAGATACCACGCTCACCTTGTTGTTCTAATAACTCCTGTATGCAGTGTGTTGTAGCCACGTCGGTTCCAGGATGTGTATGTCTGTCTCCAGATTTCCTCTGCGTTTCTTGATTGCCTGTTACTCCCCCACCCCCGCTGCCCTTGCATTTTTTTGGCCCTTGGGCAGTAGCGTGGCTGCTAGAGTCTGGTTGACCATAATAGCAGATTTTATGTTGCTTTCATCTTCACAAAAGAAAAAACATCATTGTATTGGGAGAAGAAACAGCAGGAGAAGCTGATAGGGCTAATCAGCGGAAAAAACCACCCACCCTGAAATTAGTAGTAATGATGAATAAGTGACTTTTATTCTAGTGTATTCTCTTTTTCTCAAACAACAAGGAGTCTGGTGGCACCTTAAAGACTAACAGATTTATTTGGGCATAAGCTTTCGTGAGTAAAAACCTCACTTCTTCGAATGCAGCATTCGAAGAAGTGAGGTTTTTACTCACGAAAGCTTATGCCCAAATAAATCTGTTAGTCTTTAAGGTGCCACCAGACTCCTTGTTGTTTTTGTAGATACAGACTAACACGGCTACCCCCTGATACTTGACTCTTTTTCTCAGTTTTTTAAACTTCCCTGCTCATGGAGTTGCCAGTTTCCTTCCTGATGATATACTGTAGAAAGATTCAGATTCAAACTGAGCAAACCACCTTGATATTTACTTCATTTGCATGTGTCTGCACTTAGGAACATAGGAATTGCCACACTGGATTGGCCCTGGGGTCCATCTAGTCCACTCCAGTATCCTGTTTCTGATACTGGCCATTACCAGAGGCTCCACAGGAAGGTGCAAGAACCCCACAGTAGGCAGAGGTAGGATAATCTGCTCCCACTTTAGGTCTCAGGCTTATTTCTAATAGGTAGAGACTTCTGTAAGCCTTGATGCAGTAGGTTTAATATCCCTGCCAAAATTTTTGGCATCATTAATTATAACTCTGGATATTCTTATCCATATAAATGTCTAGTCCTATTTTGAATCTTGCTAATTTATTGGCCTCAATGAATTCCACAGTCTAATTATACATTCTGTACAAAAGTATTTCCTTTTATCATTTTTGAGCTTGCCACCTTTTAATTTCATTGAATGCCCCTTTGTTCTTGTGTTGTGGGTTTCAACAGAAATTTAACATGATCTGCTTAGACAAGTTGGTAGCATGGAAGTACAAGAACTCTTCTGAGCGAATCTGCCATTGTGAGATATCCAGTGTACAAGGTTTGGTTAAGCATGAAATATTTGGTTGCTTATCTAAAGTTTGAGGCCTGCACATCAGTAATGGAGCCTCTTTGCATGTGCCTGTCCCTCACCTTGTCTATTTGTTTAAACTCTGCCAAACCTGTTTATCAACTCAGCCAGCCTATTAAAGCTCATTAGCACAGCTGTTTCCCAGCACGCCTGTGTTGACTGTTTCTGCTCCTAAAAATCACCAGTGTCACTAAGTTTGCTTATTTCTTCTTCCACTTATAGTTAAAGTACCAGATTATTTGCATTTAAGAAAATTCAGTGGATTGCAATGACATACAGGAAATTCAAATTTATAGGCAGATGCACTTTTGTTCTGAGCTAAGATCATTTGTTTTCATTCCCGTAAGTGAGAGAGAGAGAGAGAGAGAGAGGGTGGTGGTGGTGGTGGTGGTGTTTTGTTTTTTAAGATTCTGGAGCAAAATATTTTATAAACGTTTTCATTTATTTTTATGCTTTTATTTGGGCAAAGTGAGAAACAAAACCGTAAAGATTAAAATTTGTTTAGCTTTTTTTCTAGAAAGACTTTTGAACCTGTTGTGTTCTTCATGCATTACTATAGCAAATAAATATTCAAAATTCATAAGCACACTGAGCCGGGTTATGACTATTGGAGCAGAGGGTTTTAAAAGCACTACCTGGAAGGGTGGAGACACTATAGGTGGAGTTTAGTTTTTCTTAAACTCCTCTTTCACCCACAGGCATTTCTTTGTAGCTGGCTTTGATATGAATCATCATGATACCTAGCAGCTCTTTGAATACCTTCTTAGTTATGTTAAAGCTTTGCTAAACGTCTGGAAATGTAAGCTGAGGTGTGTGTCTGCTTGTAAAATAGATTTGGGATTTACATTAATACTGCAGGCTTTTACTACTCTTGGATATGGTACATTGCTGGTTCTGACTGTGAGCAAGAAATAAGGTAAGGACAAAAAAGTCGGAAATATTTTTCTCCTGAATGTAAGTGTATCTTTATTCGAGAGACAAGGTGGGTGAGGTAATATCTTGGATCATCTTCGTTGGTGAGAGAGACAAGCTTTCGAGCTTACACAGAGCTCTTCTTCAGGTTTTTTATTTGAGCGCAGTCAGTAGGAGCGTCATGCTTTGTTTTCGGAGTGGTATCTGAGACTTATATAACAGTGAAAACACCGTGCGCCTTTTCTTATCTGAAAGGATCCAGAATGTGCTTGGTGTGATATAAACACACAGGGAGAGGCAATCTGTACCCTGAAGAGTTTATACTCTAAACAGAGAAGACAAAGTGCAATAGGCAAAATATAAGCAAAATGTTTGAGGTGATATTTCCTAAGCATTAGGTACAACTAATCTTTGTGCCTTTTTGTGTCTTCCTACAGTACAGCCAAGCAAAAGAAATGCTTATAGTGACAAAACATCATAATTTTAATAAGCATCCTGTCACAATAAGGCTGCTTTTTTTACTGTCTCGTGACCGCTATTATTTACTTTTTCTGCTAAGTTTTTATTTCACTCTTAAAAATGTTTTTTGTGTTGATGTTTAGAAGTTCACCAGTATTAACTTGAAAATGGTGTGTTGTTGTGTAGTTCCCTTACTGCTTTTAAATTTAAAAATCTCCTAACAAAACATAGAGCTCTGTCTTTTGCAAATATTGATCAGTCAGTCTGGACTACACAAAAAACAAAGGCTTTAACATAACTTTAAATGTGTTTAGATGAGCTTGCAAAACAGAGCTTTTCTCCCACACCCAGATGTAACCATCTCCTATCTGCCATGATTGTATCACCATGCACAGGCAGACACTATTTTGGAGGGGATCACTGAAAATTCTTCAGAGCACTTAAATATTGAACTGATTGTTAGTTTATAAAAATGAATGCAGAGGGTATTGTTGCCTCCCTCATGGCTTATCTCCTGTAAGAGAAATGTAGTTTAGTTGCTTGTGCCAGGTTATGTGCATAATTGTCAACATTTTAAAGTGCTCTAGGGCAGCATTTCCCAAGCTTTTGAAAGCTGAGTCCCACTTCAGGAAAATGACTTCAGTTGTTCTCTCTTCTGTTGAAAAACCCAATATGGTTCAGAGAGGAGCCACAAGAATAATTAAAGGATTAGAAAACCTGCCTTACAGTGATTCACTCAAATAGCCCAATTTGTTTATCTTACAAAGGGAAGGTTAAGGGGTCACTTGATTCCAGCCTGTAAGTACTCACATGGGCTCTTTGATCTAGCAGATAAAGGTATAGAAGATGATCCAATGGCTGGAAATTGAAGCTAGACAAATTCAGACTGGAAATAAGATGTAAATTTTTAACAGTGAGAATAATCAACCATTGGAACAATTGACCAAGGGTCACGGTGAATTCTTCATCACTGTCCATTTTAAAACCGAGATTGGATGTTTTTCTAAAAGATCTGCTCTAGAAATTATTCTGGGGAAGTTCTTGGCCTGTGTTGTATTGGAGGACAGACAACATGATCACAATGGTCCCTTCTGGCTTTGGAATCTATGAATCCTACCATGTCAGCAGAACAGCATGGAGGAAACTTGCGCTGCTACCTTGCTCCAGCTTCAGCTGGTTCTTTCCATCCCCCAGTGGGCATGATGCCCTGTGATCTGGGAAATGATGCTGTAATTCTCTGCAGTTCTCAATATGAACTAACTAAAGCCTGAGAATCGCTTTGTCTGTAGCTTCTGGAAGGTTTTATATGCATTCTGTTCAATGTTAGCACTTGTGCTAGCACTTTACAAACATTGTCTAATGATCATGATATCCCACTGAAGGTAAATACTAACCCTCTTTACAGAGGAAGGAAACCAACACAGGAAGGTTAAGTGACTTGACTAAGGCTCAAGGAGGAGTCTGTCAATGCCCTGGTCAGAATGCAGGACTTTCTTGCACTATACCACTCTGATTCTCTTGCACTTAAGTTTGGCTACAAAGGGAAGAGGGGTCTGAGCAGCAGGCTCAGTTGCGGACAACTGGCTGGAGCTTCTAGCAACTGAAGCTATGTGTAAGCAGGTTGAGTGGTGTTGGCATCTTTCTTCCACAAATGGACCTGTGCATGCCCCTCTTTCCCCCCCCCCCCACCAAATAGACTGACCACGCATCTCACAAGTCCCAGAGGCCAATCTGTGAGGTAGAAATATTTTTTTTAATGAGCAGAAGTACTCTGTTCACATGTATGATCCCTGAAATCAAAGGGCAAGGAGTCACAGCAGTGGGCTTTGTGGGTCCTAAAGATCAACTCTAGAAAAAGTGACTAAAAGTCTATGAACAGGCTTGGTAGAACTTATCAGCTGTGTAATATTAACATTCACTGTTATGTTACCCAGGGATTTGTAGAGAGGGGGGTGTGCGTGTCCGTGCAAGGGAGTGAGAGGGACCTTCAGAATCCCTTTTGTTCAAGTGGCGGAAGAGGCTAAATCAGAGCAGCAGTCAGATTATATCCCCAGGCAGATCTCCCAGCCAAGAGCAGGTGGAGAGCTGAACCTTGGCTGCCCCAGCAGGAGAATCCTTCTCTGCTTCCACTTTTAAGTCCAGCAGCAAGTTGGTCTCTCACTAGTCAGAATCACATGTGCTGTGATAGTCACTGGAGAGGGTTGGGTAGCACAAAGGAATGTCTGCCATTTTGCTTTCAATAGCAATGGAGTCATGCTCAAGACCTCAGTTTCCTTTGAAATAATAGTACTGTTTTGAAACATGACATTCCCTTTCATAAGAGGGGCCTGGCATGTGAGGACTTGGATCCCAAGTGATACTAAATTTTATTTTGGGGGGGGTAGGTGGCTGCAGTTTTTTTAATAAACTGAAAGAAAAACATTCTGGGGACATAAGTCTTACTGCTTTCTCACATGTGCCTGCACACTCCTCCTCTATTTGTTATAAGTGGAATAAGATAACATGAGGTTATTGATACCATGTAAACTGTTTCATGACAAATGTAATAACTCCATTGCCTATCCCCACATGTTAGCTATCATGAATAGGGTCCCAGCAATCATGAGATTTTAAATAAATTGTTGGGGTTTCTGTTCCCCCCCCCCTTCTGGCTTCTGAGCCTTTTCGGGTACGTCTTGACGGCTGATGGGAGTGAATCTCACAGCCTGAGTTGACAGATGCAGGCTAGTGGTGCTTGGATTAGCATGCTAAAAACAGCTGTTGTAGATGTTGCTTTAACATTCAGGCTTGTCCCTCCCTAAGCTTCATCACCTGAGTGTCCACATTGCTATATTTAGTATGCTAGCACAAGTGTGTCAACCCAGGCTGTGCGACAGTGCTCCGAGCACCTATGTAGACATACCCTCGGGGGTTCATAATTTTCCACTTTCCTCCACAACCCGCAGGACCTTTTTAAATGAAAGCTGACATTCTCCGGAGATTGTATCGCTTCAAGAGCTGGGGCTTTAAGAAAAAAATGCCAAGTATTGTGAGAGTTGACAAAACTGTAATAAACAGAAAATAACTGAGTATGTGCTGGAGCTTCTGGAGAAGTCTTGCTTCAAAAATTTGACATCTCAAAGCTCTTGCTGCTGCTCTTTTTACAGATCCCTCCAATTAGGCTCCTAACAGTTTCATTTGCACACTGTTCTTAAACAGGATTCTGTTTGTTCCTGCTAATTCTTGTTAGAAGATGCAAAATGCTGTTAATCTGAGCATGCTTTGGCATTCTCTTTGGGTTTGTGTAAATAACTTCACGATCGATGAGATTAGCCTTTGTTGATCCACTTGGGATATTGTGTGCAGGGATCCTGTCTGCAGACATTTTACAACTAATGCACTCCCTTCCACCCTCTGCCACCACTATGCTAGGCTAATAACTGAACGCCTGTCATGGTTCCTACAAATTCCGCTCCCCCCCCCAAACAGCAACAAAAAAGCACCTGATTTTAAATCCCCTCCTTGTTCATTGAATAAATGCTGTTTGTCAATAGACTTTTGATTAAACTTTTACGCAGCAAACTTGTAAGCAGCAATACTACTGTCAAGTACAGATATAATGTATACACCTCTACCCCGATAGAACGCTGTCCTCGGGAGCCAAAAAATCTTACCGCGTTATAGGTGAAACCGCATTACATCGAACTTGCTTTGAACTGCCGGAGTGCGCAGCCCCTCCCCCCGGAGCACTGCTTTACTGCGTTATATCTGAATTTGTGTTATATTTGGTCATGTTATATTGGGGTAGAGGTGTAACCCGAGGAGAAAAATCTCTCTCTCCCCTTTGTACAAAGCAGAGGCTTGCTCGCTCTCCTTACTCTCCTTCTGTAGTTTGCTTCAGGATTATCCATGAAGAGAGTGCCTCTGCTCCGGTACAGAGAACGTGAAGTATTTTTCTCATCTACATTTATCCTAACATTATTTCATGCTTGTATTAAAATTTGTTGCAATTCAATTTTCTGTCCTTGAGCAGAGAATGCCTTTATTAGCAATAAAATTACAATGAGGTAAAGCGCGGTTAACTACTAGTCATTTCATGAGCATTTACTTTAAGAAATCTTTAAATTCTGTGATTCCAAGTAGTGTATAATAATGTGGTGACAAGCTGAGTAAACTTTTGGCTAATAAGAGCCCCAAAATTATCCCTCTGGTGGTAGTAACACAATATGAAGATACCATAACAGAGAAGAAAGAATACGTGATAAAACGCTGTTCTTTATTATTTGGTTGGATGTCAAGAATGAAAGAATTGTCATTGCCTGTTTTAAGAAATATCAAAACTATTATTGTCTCTTTGTAAGTGGTGGTGGTGGTTAAAGTGGTATAGTAAAATGCATTGAGAGAAACATGTTGGAGAATGTTAAGCAATGGTAAAGGGCATCTGATTTCTGAGGAATAGTTGCTGAACTTGTAATCAAAAGTAGGAGGCTGTCTTGGTGTGGCTGGAGACATCAAGAAGCTGAGAGCAGCATGTATGCACCAAGGGTAGATCATGTTTTCTCTCCAGAGCAGGCAAAGTTCAAAGAAAGGCAAACCTTTCTGAAGAAACCCTGGGAGAAAGACCGAGAGAACGGTTTAAACCCTCACACATATCGTTTTTTAGATAATGACAAAGTGATTCCTGGCCTATCATGAACTGAGAGTTAGAAATCATTTAAAAGCTGTCAGCTGACTTATAATTATCATGTGGACATCTCCAACAGAGGACTTTGCAAAGCAAAATGTTTAACTTGTAAGTCAACACTTTTATGCTGTTTTGAAATTACCTTTATATCCCATCCTTTGCTACAGATTGCAGCAAAACGGTATGAAAGAATGGCAAGTGTATGTAATGTATGCTTTTATCAGATTGAATGATTAGATGAAATTAACTTCCTTGTTCCTGCTGAACTACAAATTTACAGGGTACCTTTTCTCCACCCCCACCTAAAATTATTTTTCCACCTGAGTCATGAAAAGGTCATTTGTCTTCCTTATTGGAAGTCACATTAGTCATTCAAGGCAACTGCTCTTTTGTGCTATAATCTAGGAATTGCCAGTGTACTTATCTGGCCCCCATTACTGTGGTATTGGAATGCTTCATGGTCTTTAATGTATTTATCCTCACAACACCCCTCTGAGGTAGGAAAGTATTATTATGCCCGCTTTACGGATGGGGAGCTGAGGCACAGCGAGAAATGACATGCCCCAGATCACATGGGAAATTTGTGGGGAAGCAGAGAATTGAACTTTGGTTTCCAGAGTCCCAGGCTAACTTGAATTACTGAATCATCCATGGTATGCTCATTATTTGCCATCATCTCTTCATTTTATAGTACTTCCGGTGCAGTTTAAGCAGCATAGGAAAGAGAAAGAACATGGCTTCTGCTGGACAGAGGGATGATGATTAAGAAGCTGTAAGAGGAAATAAAGGGGCGCAGAAGTTTCTGTGGCAGTTAAGGTGCACACTGCACTTAGGGGCAGGGCAGTGACTTCAGAGGTGGAAGTTGATCATAGAATCCAAATGGTGCATCAGTATAGATGAATGGATGTGGATCAAGACAGTTGTCTGAGATGAGTGAATGTGCCTCAGGTGCTGACATAGGATTCTTTTGCAGAGCGTTAACTACCCTATTTCACATTAATTTTCCAGGTAACAGAAACTATTGTTAAATGAATGCAGATTGGTTTGGAGGAGTACAGACTATCACAGGGTTTTATGTAAGGATAAAAAGCGTTTTCCTGGTAATACACTTGGGGGGAGTTTTATTAATGCTAAATAAGAATTGCAGTCACTTCTGAAATTCTCATTTGATTAAATAAAACCCAGTGATAGGGAGACATTCAATCCTGTGAAAAACAGATGGGCTCAACACCTTTTTTCCTATTTGTTTAATGCAATGTGTGCTTGCTAATTGTAGTTTTGTCACAGAATAACTGCATGTATGAATTGGCGCTATAAATGCGGATATTAAAAAATACAAGTTCCATGGAATAAATTGACTGAACTAAAAAAAACAAAACAAATCAGATAATAAATTATAGCACAACTGATTTATTCTTTAAAAACAACCAAATAAAAAATCAGAACGAAAAACAGAAGCACAAAAACCCCACGCATACCCCTTTATCTGTACAAACATTTTATTTATACTTAGCTTCATTCTTCAGCTCCCAGGTACCTTTAATCACAGTTGGTCCTACGCACTATATGTTCAAATGAGTCAATGAAAAGTTCAATGTGCTCCAAAGATTCTATGACAAATTTCTCAAATGATGTGGCAGGGTTTCCAGTAACTGACTGTAATTAGACAATTCTTTACATTGCAGTTACATAAGCTCTTGGTGACTAGAAGATGTCTGACTAATGTTCATTAGTTAGGTTATTTTTAGATAACCAAAAAGGGTATTTAGAATAAGTTTTTAAAAAACTGATTATTTAAAGTTAGGCTCCTATGTTCACATTTTAGGCAACTAAATCAGCAGTCCATTTGATAAGTGCTGAGCAACCAACTGATACAGATAAAGTAAGTTGCTTGGAGAGACTGTCAGATCAGAGTATTGGTTTACAGATAAGAGCATCAGGTCATTCCATGGGACCATCACCAGCCTTACCAAGTTTCAGAGTAGCAGCCGTGTTAGTCTGTATCCGCAAAAAGAACAGGAATACTTGTGGCACCTTAGAGACTAACACATTTATTAGAGAAAGCTTATGCTCTAATAAATTTGTTAGTCTCTAAGGTGCCACAAGTACTCCTAGCCTTACCAAAACTGTTAGGAGGTGTAGTTATCAGGAAACTTGAAGTGTCAATTATCAGTTGCTATCTGACCAGGATCGTTAAGCCTCAAGAAGTGTTTTATTCCAACCAGCACATGTATCTGGCTCAGTTTTTAAAAACTTCAGAAAGAATCATGTACAATTTTAAATGGCTCCAACTTGGAATGATGAGCTGTACCAAATGTTAGCGTTATGTTTGGCAGAAATGGCACTTTATAATACTTGTTGCCAAGAACAATTCTTATTTCTCAACAGTAACTCTTGTCAGTTCTCTAAATAAAAACATGGAGTTGTTCTGTGACAAAACCACCATTTTGAGAAATGTGCTTAAAGAGCTTTAATTGATTACATTTGCCACTTGTGTTGCTTTGGCAAGTAACTTTATTAAAGTATCTATAAAATCGAGATACTTGCTTATGTGCCCCTCGGGTATTGTGAGGGCACTTTTAGAGTATTTCTTTAGTGCAAAGATGAGTGATTGACACTCACATGTGACCATTAGAGTTGCCCTAATTGAGGTAAGAGTGCACACACTGCAAAACCCTACTCAAGTTACTGCATCCACACTATCATTGTACTCCATTGTGTGAGGTGAAATGCCTCCTGGGGGATATCCCAGAGTTCTTAGCGCTACATTAATTTGAGCTGCTATCTGAATACTTCCACAGTGTATTATGGAAAATCTTATCTTTCCTTTCTGGCCACCTGTGCAGAAATGGGCTCAACTCACCAATTTCTGTCTGCGGCCTTCATTTTGATGCACAGCATAGCTCCAACTTGGAACGATGAGCTGCACCGAATGTTAGCGTTAATGCAATTCTCAATATTGGCAAGTGAAGTATTTTGCTTATCAGCTTCCTTAATGCTAAGGGTCATTACAGCCATAAGAACATTAAAGACCCAGTACATCACTTTCCGACACAGCACTGAATTTGTTTAAAGTAGAAGTAGAACAAGTTTATTAACAAAAGAGCATGGATTAAGTAATACCAAGTAAACCAGAGAAAGGTAGAGGTGGTTACAAGCAAATAGAAGTGAACACACACACCTAAATTCTAAAACTTAATATAGCAAGATCGTCTTTGTTCAAGATGGTTTCTCTCACCTACAGTCTCCTTTCCAGCTTTTTACTTGCCAGAACCCATCACAGATATCAGAGGGTTTGGTTTCTTTGTCTCCTAAAATGAGGGAGAAAGGTGGAGTCTCTCTCTGTTTGTTATATCCCTAAAGGAATGCTTTTGTCTTACAAGTCAAGACGACCACCTGGGGATTCAGTCTCCTGGGTCTCTTGGAGCCATGTTATTCTCTCTCTCTCTTAAGTTCAGGATTGGGATATAACCCCTGCCATTTAGCTTTGTTTACTGCCAATATGTAAATTTATGTAAATCCACAATCCTTTGTTAAGGACAGACCTGCTTATCTTTACCTAGGCTAGGCTGTCTGGCCTTAAACATGTTTTAGTAACAGCATACAGAGGGAATTCATAACTTGACATATAACATTAACACACACATTTTGCAATTATATTAATAAGTAGCTTTCATGTGATGTCTCACAAGGCCTATCTTGTACAAATATCAATGCCTTAGTGTGTAGGATGTGAATACATAAGTGCCTACAGTCACAGGGTTTATTTGGCTGCTTTTCATCTGACTCTTCACTCTGACCTCCTATCCCCCTGACTCTCCTGAGGACCGTTCACATGCTGGCTTCTAGAAATGCAATTGGTCTAAGGTTCCCAGGCTTGAGATTGGCAAACTTCTGGCATGGGGCTGAAATGCCCTCCTACTATTGGCAGCAATCCCTGGCAGAGAGGCCAGTCTCACCTCTCTTTATAACTGGTACCGACTACTGGCCTTTGGTAACTTGCCACAAAAAAGAAAACATTCATACACGACCGTAAGAGAGCCTTTCCCCAGTTAGACTAATTACACACCCACTCTCTTCCCACCTTGTTTCTGTAGACTTGGTGAACCACCAACAGTGAGGTACTGATGTTGCCACAACTCAATGCCAGGCTTAAATAATATATGGAGATATACCTATCTCATAGAACTGGAAGGGACCCCAAAGGTCAGAGTCCAGCCCCCTGCCTTCACTAGCAGGACCAGGTACTGATTTTGCCCCAGATCCCAAAGTGGCCCCCTCAAGGTTTGAACTCACAACTCTGGGTTTAGCAGGCCAATGGTCAAGCCACTGAGCTATCCCTTCTCCACAGGCTTCATTTAATCTGTGGATGGGGGGGGGTTTGAGATCAACATTTTCCTCCTCTTAGGCTGCCCCTGTACCCCCAGACTAAAGGGCCCCACCAATCTGGTTATTCTAGAAGCACCAGGTACCTGCCTTTCACACCCCTACTTCTAGTAAAAACGTCTCTGCCACATGAAGGCAAGTGATGGGGAGTTTGACTGTCAGAGGCTATCATGGATGCTGGCCTTTTATGGGAAGTTGTAGCGTAGCAAAGACTCACCAGTGCAGCGCCTCCTGCTGGTCGTCTTGGGAATTAGCTGTCCAGCATATGGAGCGCCCTCTGCAGGCTGGTGTCTCACCTGCCGCTGGCCCTGTGTCCCTCCCAGACCCCTTTACCTCGGGGATCTGCCCCAGCAGTATCCCCACACTCTGGGTCTCTCCTCCCAGGGGAACCCCCAGTCTGCTAAACCCACCTTGCCTCATTGGCTACTGCCAGTCATCATCTAGCCCCCAGTCACTGGGGCAGACTGCAGTCTGTAAGGGCCACTCATCATTGGCAAGGGGTTAGGACCAGCTGCCTCTGCCTATTCCCAGGCTGCACCTCTGTACCTTCATAGGCTTTCACCAAGGCCTGCAGCCTGGGGGGTTTACCAGGCTGGAGCTCCTCATCTCCCCTTGCCTTTCCCCAGCACTGCTCTACCTCTGGTAACCTGCTCCCAGGCAGCTAGGTCCTTCTCTGTCCACTGCTAGAGAGAGACTCCTTCAGCTTCTGGCCCACAGCCTTCTTATACGGGCCAGCTGGGCCCTGATTGAGCTGGCCACAGCTGTGGCAGCTTTCCCAATCAGCCTAGCTTGGCTGCTTTTAACCCATTCTCCAGGAGTGGGGCAGGTGCCCCACTACAGAAGTGTTGGGAACACCACTCCCTGCCCATAACAGTCCTTTTGGGGTAGGGTTACCATACGTCCTCTTTTTCCCGGACATGTCCGGCTTTTCGGCACTCAAACCCCCGTCCGGGGGGAATTGCCAAAAAGCCGAACATGTACGGGAAAATGGCGGCTCTGTTTAAGATCCGGGCTGCCTGAACGCTACCGGCTTCGGGCAGCCCCGTGCCTCCAGACCCTGCGCCGCCGGAGCCCGGGAGGGGAAGTGCCCGTCTGGGGGCGCAGGGTCCGGAGGCAAGGGGGCTGCCCGAAGCCGGTAGCGCTTGGGCAGCCCAGCTCTTAAACAGAGCGGGGGCGGCTGGAGCCTCCAGCCCCCGGGGCTCTGTGTAACTGACACAGTGTCAGTTACACAGAGCCACAGCCGCTGGAGGCTCTGTTTAAGAACCGGGCTGCCCGAGCGCTACCGGCTTCGGGCAGCCCCCTTGCCTCCGGACCCTGCGCCCCCAGCCGGGCACTTCCCCACCCGGGCTCCGGCGGCGCAGGGTCCGGAGACACGGGGGCTGCCCAAAGCCGGTAGCGCTGGGGCAGCCCGGCTCTTAGAGCCTAAGAGGAGCAGAGCCTCCAGCTGCGGGGGCTCTGCTCCTCTTCGGCTCTGTGTAACTTATACAGTGTAAGTTACGCAGAGCCGCCGGAGCCCCGGAGGGGAAGTGCCCGGCTGGGGGTGCAGGGTCCGGAGGCATAGGGGCTGCCCAAAGCCCGAGCGCTACCGGCTTCACGGTTTGCTGGGCAGCCTCCAGACCCTGCGCCCCCGGCTGGGCGCTTCCCCTCCCGGGCTCCAGCTGCGCTGGGGAAGCGCCGGCCAGGGGCGCAGGGTCTGGGGGCTGCCCGGCAAACCCTGAAGCTGGTAGCACTGGGGCAGCCCTTTCCCCCTGGCTGGGAGTGGGAGGGAGCGGAGTTAGGGTGGGGAAGGGGCGGAGTTGGGGCGGGGCTAGGGGTGGGGAAATGGGCGGGGCCATGGCCCGTGGAGGGTCCTCTTTTTTTATTTATGAGATATGGTAACCCTATTTTGGGGAGGCTTTTACTTTACAATATGAGCTAGTAAATAGTAGCTGTGCTCTTGAATACCATTGCATAACAGTGCAGTAGAACTTTTTGTCTTTGAAAATTTTCAAAGTGATATAGTTCAGTATCGTGTATTAAACATTTTTGTTTTAAAGAAGAGCTCTGTGTAGCTCAAAAACTTGTCTCTTTCACCAACTTCCCGTCTAATAAAAGATATTCTTCTTCAAATGTTTGCTCATGTCCATTCCATGTTAGGTGTGTGTGCTCACCCCATGCACCAGTGCCGGAAGTTTTTCCCTCATTGGTATTGTAAGTGTGCGCAGACTGACCTGACGGTGCCTCTTGCTGGTTGTCCTCAGGAATTAGCATCCAGCCTTTGGGGCACCCTCTTCAGGCCGGTGTTTCGCTGCCACTGCTGGGCCCCCATGTCCCTCCCAAGACCCCAGCGCCCCTTTAACTGGGTGCTGCCCCCTGGTAGTACCCCTACAGTTCTGGGTCTCCCCCTCCCAGGGGAACCCCCACCCACTATCCCCACTTTGCCTCCGTCTTGGCTACTGCCCAGTCTCCATCTAACCCTCGTTCACTGGGGCAGACTGTAGTGTAAGCCACTCATCACAGGCCAAGGGGTTCAGATCTGCTGCCTCTGCCTACCCATGGGCTGCCCCGTTGCAACCCTGCACCTATTCGGCCTATAGTCAGGCCTGCAGCCTGGGGCTTTCCAGGCCGGAGCTCCCAGCTCCCCAGGCCCTTCCCCAGCCCTGCTCCCTATCTAGGTGTCTTGCTTAGGTCCCTGCAGCCAGGCCTTTCTCCCTCTACAAGCAGAGGGAGACAGACTGGGCTTCTGGCTCACAGCCTCTTATAGGGGCCAGTTGGGCCTGACTGGGGCATGGCCACAGCTGAGCGTACTTTCCCCAGTTAGCCCAGGCTTCTTGCCCCAGCCACAGCCCTCTCCTAGGCTGTTTCAAGGCCCACAGGGCAGGAGCGGGTATCCACCCCACTACAGGTATCCATAGGGGACTGGCTCTGGTGCTCTCTGGAGTGGAGTGCATATGCCATGTTATAAGGGGCGCCACTGGCTCCCCCGACCCTCAGTTCCTTCTTACCGTCAGTGACGGTGCTGGAACGTTCCTTTGCTTGGGCAAACCTTTCCTCCTTTAGAACTGTTCGTTGCGAACCTTCTATTGTAAATAGTTATATCAGTTAGTATTAGTTCCCTTAGTGTGTTTTTAGTTAGTTATAGTGCCCCAGATGGGAGTTAGCCTTGGGATGGAGTATGCCCTGCTCCCTGGGGTTTAAGAACTGCGACTGTTGTGGGAAGCCTATGCCGGTCAGTGACCCCCACACGAGTTGTTTAAGGTGATTAGGAAAGTCTCATATTAGTGACAGGTGATGCATCTGCAAGAGCTTTAAGCCTTGCACTAAAAAAGAGCAGGATATCCAACTTAAAGCTCTCTTTATGGAGTCGGTGCTGACACCTGCACCAGAGCAGCTGCGATCAGACTCCACGCACAGCACCGTCATGGGACAGGTGAAAATCCACCTCCACGACGCCGGCCAATAAGAAGAGGAAGACCGGGAGAGGTTGTCTCCTGCTCGCAAGGGAAATGAGAGGGCGGGAGGAGAGCCTAGACCCACGAAGGGCGGCTCATCATCCCCAAGTGGGAGTCAGACCCCAGCTTCGGTTGAGTGGGTTAGCCCATCCCAGGATGCGCCTGCCACCCCAGACAGCAGCATGGGAGTCCGGCACCCGGAGATTCAGTTGACCCCGAAGGTGCTGCAGGCAGCACAGGATATTTTGTCTCTCCCGGTGCTGCCCACACCAGCTCCCAGATCAAGGGGTAAGCCTGCCCTTGGACCACCCTCTCGGTCCCCATCAACGTGGCTCTGCTCGCCACCTCAGGGAGCATCTCGCCAGCACTCGACTGCTCAGAGCCACCGCGCCTTGGATGTAGGGCTGTCTACTAATCAAAGCCCTCAGCGCCAGTCTCTGGATTCCGGACATTGCTCTGCGGGCTCGAAGTGTTGGTCGCTGGTAGTATGGCGTAGAACTACCAAGGCACACACGATCCCGCGACCCTGGTACCGGGAGCATCGTAGCCGTTCACCCTCAGTACGATGCTGATCCTGTGAAAGTCTCCATTGGGACTCAGTACAGTCACCGGCCTACCGACATAGATTGCCTTACCAGCGTTAACACTCACCATCATGGCTTAGGATGCAAGGTACGTGGTCCACAGAGGAGCTGAAGTTGCATATAAACCTCAAAGAGCTCAGGGTGGTTTTCCTCCCACAGTTATCTGGCCAAGTGGTTCAAGTGCTGATGGACAAAACAGCCTTGATGTTTTACATCAACAGGCAAGGGGGGTAGCATGCTCGTCAGCCCTCTGTCAGGAGGCACTCTGCCTATGGGATTTCTGCATCCAGCATGCAATACACTGGGAGGTCTGTCACCTTCCCTGCCTCAGGAACATGATGGCAGATCACCTCAGCAGGTCCTTCTTCTCTCACCACGAGTGGTCACTCAACTCAGAAGTGATCCAGATGCTCTTGCAGAGGTGGGGAACTCTGAGTAGACCCATTCGCCACCGGGCAGAACAGGAAATGCCATCAGTTTTGCTCCCTGCAGGGCTTCGGCAAGGGCACTCTCTTGGACTCCTTTCTCCTGTCCTGGTCAGGAGTCCTGATGTACGTGTTCCCGCCCATCCCACTCGTCAGCAGAGTACTGTCAAAAATCAAGAGGGACAAGGCTTGAGTCATTATGATCGCCCCGGCGTGGCCGCGTCAGCATTGGTTCGGCACGCCATTGGATCTGGCAGTAGCCCCCCCGTGGTCGCTGCCGGACTGTGCAGACCTTCTCTCGCCTCCTGCACCCCAACCTCACCTCCCTTCACCTCACGGCATGGTTGAACCCGGAGGAGCAAGCCTGATCCAGGAAGATGTGGCAGGTCCTTTTGGAAAGTAGAAAACCTACTCCACTAAGGCAACGTACCTGGCAAAGTGGACGAGGTTCTCCTACTGGGCGTCTGAGCGTAGTGTCTCCCTGACGCACTCTTCTCTGAAATCCATTTTGGAATATCTGCTCCTGAAGAATCAGAATTTGGCCCTCTTTTCTATCAAGTTTCATCTAGCTGCCATCTTGGCTTTTCATCCGCTGATCCAGGGTTAATCGGTGTTCTCACACGCAATGTTGGTCAGGTTCCTGAAGGTCCTTGAAAGGCTCTTCCCTCCTGTTAGGGATCCTGTCTCACAATGGGACCTCAATCTGGTTCTCTCCAGACTCACGTGTCCGCCCTTTGAACCCTTGGGCTCTTGTTCCCTTTCCCACCTATCGTAGAAAGTCGCCTTCCTTGTGGCAGTGACATCGGTTAGACGAGTGTTGGCATCTGTTTTACATCCTTTCTGGCTGGTCAGTTTTAGGGTCGGTGTCTGAGTGTATGTAAAAGCAAACTGATTATACAGCACTAACAAAATTTTATGGTCCCTCACATAGACAGTACAAAGTGGATAAAATTCAAGTGACTCTGTTACTATAATTTTCATTCATTAGGATGTCATTCTGCTGCATCTGTACCACTACTACTTTTATTTGTGTGTGTGTGTGTGTGTGTGTGTGAGATAACCAAATACAGATTGTTTTACGGTTCCTCATACTCAGGTATTGATCTTTGCCGTGTTTCTCATATTTAGTTGCAATGGTTTTCATGTTTACACCACACGGAGATATGGTATGATCCCTGTCCTCAGTCAACAATAATGCCACTAATCCCCTTTCATGTGGAGATAACATTTGGACGGAAGTACTGCATGCAAATGTTTATACAACTGTTCTGAGGAGGTTTTTTGTGGTAAATTTAAAATGCCATTGCGATATGCTTGAATAATTAGGAACTTCTCAGAAAAACATTTTCCAAGGTTATTTGCTATTAGAAATTACTCACAAATGGTAAAATGACACTTCAAAATTGCCTGATACTTTTTCAAAGCTGCCAAGAGCCCACAACTTCCATTCTTTCTGCTGGGTACGTGGATACCTTTGGCAATTTAATAAAGCTATGTTTACACTATGCACCTTTTAGCGACACAGCTGAGCCGCTAAAGCCATGCCGCTAAAAGGTGCGTGGCGTAGCCGCTCTTTGTTGGCAGGAGAGAGCTCTCACACCAGCGCTTTTCGTCGGTAAAACTTTTGTCGTTCGTGGGAGGGTGGTGGTGGTGGTGGTGGTATTTTTTTCACATCCCTGAACAACAACAAGTTTTACCGATGAAAGTCCAGTGTAGACAAAGCCTAAGACATACAGGTTTACCGCTTATGGGCCCAATCCTGCCAACATTTACTCAGTGACACTATGCTCTGTAGTAATTTTTCTTAAGATGACACCTTGATAAGGTGCAGGAAATTGAAGATCATTTTCTATCTGGTTCATCTGATGTTGAACAGAAAAAGTTATCGATTCTCCAGTGTTAGAATAATTCTTCCCTTTTAAAAATTATCCTCCTCATTTAGTGTATAATTTGCTCTTTCTAGACACGTTGGTGGGATGAGCCTTTGGTATGAAGTTTATTATTTTGTAAAGATAGCATATGTATCTTTGGCTGCCCTTCCTGCTCCACTGCAAATTGTTGGCAGTAGTGGAAAAAGGACTTTTTCCTTTCGTTGAACAAACCATTTATAGATAGATCTATTAAGTCAGTGTTTCTCAAACTTTTTTTTCGCGGACCACTTGAAAATTGCTGAGGGTCTCGGCAGACTACTTAATGATCTTTTCAAATGTTGTTTGTACTGTTAACTAACTACACCTCTACCCCGATATAACGTGACCCGATATAACACGAATTCGAATATAATACGGTAAAGCAGTGCACCAGGAGGGCGGGGCTGTGCACTCCGGCGAATCAAAGCAAGTTCGATATAACGCGGTTTCAGCTATAATGCGGTAAGATTTTTTTTTTGGGCTCCCGAGGACAGAGTTATATCGGGGTAGAGGTGTATTGTAAACGCTTTGGATAAAAGCGCTATAGTAAAAAAACCCTTAATAATAATTGTTTTTTTGTTCTACAAATAAAAGCACACAACTCCTCTTTTAATATCAGTAGTCTTACCTTTCTAATGCAATGGATGTGCCCTCTGTCCCCTGGTGCAGCAGTCCCTGAGTTAGGGCTGGGAAGGAGGAGGGTCTCTCCCCTGCCACAGCAGCCACAGAGCTGAGGCTGGGAAGGAGTGCCGTCTCTCCCCGGCAGCTGCAGCCCTGGAGCTGGGGAAAGTCGCCTCTTTCTCTGTCTGCCGCAGCCCTGCACTCCCAAATTCCCCCCAACCCCTCTTCTTATCCCACTGCCCCCTTCCACTTATCCCCTATTTCCCCCAAGACCACCACCTCACCTTACATGTGCGTTTTCTCCACGGTCCAGGCACCTAATTAGTGAAGCCACGCCTGCGCCTGCCTGAAACGGTCCACGGACCACAGTTTGAGAACCTCTGTATTAAATGATATCTGCATCTAAACCTTTTAAAGGGTTTTCTGACAGGCTCTTTAACCATTGAATATTTCTGTGGGTGGGGTGATCTTCCTATCTCCAGGGATATCTCCCAGTGGAAGCAAATGGCCATATCTAGGAGAAGCAGAGATTTTTGGAGCGTCAAAGTGCATTTCTAATCCAAAAATTAATCTCAAAATCAGATATGCTCACTTGACGTGCAACGTCCAGCCCTGCAAAACCAAAGGTTGGTATGTGACCGTCATGCTGGATTTGCATCTCCTTGAATAGAATCAGACGTAAAAAGATGCAGTAGGAAGCATGGATACAGAACAGAATGATGTAGCAAGGTAGCCAGCCAAAATCAATATGGTGGAGAGGAACTGTTTTGGTGCAGATGATAGTACATTTGAATCCTCTGATATAGTGCTTGTGAATGGCAATAGTGTACTCTGTAAATTCAATAGCTAATCCTTATCTGGCTAACTGCCATTGCAGACTACCTAGTAGAAATTTCTACACCTATAATTCATGTTCCAAGAAAGTTTTTAGACTTTAGTGATAGCTTTGACTGCAGACAGCTATCTCTTGATAACTACAGTGTAACTTTATTTTATGAAACACAAGGTCTTTCCTGACTGCATTTCCCCTCCCTTTTTAAAGAGAACAAATAATGCTGAAAGAGAGATCTTGGGCAGTATGTCTATTAAATAACGTGAAGTATGTAAATGTGCTCCAAAAAATTGGAGCATCCAGCCAAATAGCCTGTACAGATTTAATTGCTCGACGCAATCTGCTGTATGGTTTTATTTGTCAGAATAAAAGGCAACTTGTTCCAGCAGTAAACCTTAAGAATTTTACAGCTAAATTAGCAACCTACTAAAATCGAATACATCTCAGTTGCCTATTCACAGTAGACTCAAATTAGGTTGCCAGTTGGATGAAACATTTGCTGCTTATTGCAGATTTACAGGCTGCAGTTATTGACAAAAAGGGGTTTGGCATAAAGTTCTACTGTAGTTTAATTATGTACAGGGTTGCCAACCCTCCAGGATTGGCCTGGAGTCGCCAGGAATTAAAGATTAATCTTTAATTAAAGATTGTCATGTGATTAAATCTCCAGGAATACGTCCAACCAAAATTGGTAACACTAATTATGCATGCTCCAGGATGTGACCTTAGCCATGCAGCCGTGAATGTTTGTAAATGTCATATTTGATCAATCTTGCAGAATAGCATAGAAAGATGTTTGTTTTCTGGTTGTACTGAAACGGTCTCATTTATTAAATTGTTTGACAAACATAACCAGCGGTCAGAGTTAAATGTAAATGAATGTTAAAGTACATAAACACATTCCTGCCTGTCTGAAACTTGTCATTATATAAGCAAAGGCACCCAGTGAGCTAGTTCGTACTAGAAGGAATATTGCATATGTAAATTATCTTAGATTTCATTTTCAACCAACCAAAAAACAAAACAAAACACATGTTTATTAAAGGTGATGGTGATTTTTTTAAAGAACTATTTTAATTATTTGAATCTAAAACTTGATTGATTAATATTTTCACAGTTAAAAGTGCTGAGTTGTGTTTGCAATGATTGGTGTAGGCTTATTATTCATCTTGAGTATCTGGGGATGACCACCATGTATTTGTCAATGTTTGAGTCCTGACATTTTTATTTATTTTAGAATGAATGTTGTGAACTTGGAAGTTGAGTGTTTGTTGTTCATTTTATAAAGTTTTCTTAATCTAATGGTGGATCAGAGCCAATACCATGTGACTTAAATGATTCCTATGCAAATAATAAATAGCTGAAGTGTACAATTAATGAAAAACCAAAAGGCTGACAATGTATTCATCAGAATTCTTTGAATACTGATGGTTGACTAATACATTAATCAAAATCAGGATTTTCATGCAAGCCTCTCTCAAAACATAAAAAGGGGCTAAACTCAGAATGTATGCTATTCAGAACTAATAGTTTGATCAGCTCTAGTTATTTAGCTTCAGTAATGATGGGCCAAATGCTCCTGAATTTACATCCTCTGCAGTCCCCTGAAGTCAGTGGGGTTGCATAAGGTGCGAGTCAGGACAGGATTTGGCCCATTTTGTTCACAACCTTGGTCTCTATGCAAACAAGAAATCTATAAACCTTCCTCTTGTTTTAAAAACAGATATGCTTCAACTACAAAACAAATTCATTTGGAATGTGCCCGATTATGCATGGTTATCCATTACAATGACAGTAATTTTTCTTCATGCACCGGCCTTGAGTTCGGTCTAAAGTTTGGTCTATACTTACAAGTTAGGCTGACATAATTGCATCAAGGGTATGAAAAATCCACAATCCTGACTACGCTGACTTAATTCCCAGTGTAGATGTAGCTATGTGGATGGAAGTATGCTTCCTTCAACCTAGCTACCATTGTGCAAGGAAATAGTGTTACTACCACATTGGAAAAAAAACCCTTCTGTGCATGTAGGCTGTGTCTACACTATGGGATTATACTGGCATAGCTATGGTGATGTAGCTAGGCAAGTATATTCTCTGCAGACTTGCCACATTTTGGTCAGCAAAGACAAATTAAAAAATGGTTTGGGTTACAGTTTAAGGTTTAAGGGTTAAAAATGCTACCTATGTTTTAAGTTGCGTTTTTAAAAAATCAGACTTTAGAAGCAGTTTTTAAATAAACCATTTTAGTTTAAGTATCAAGGGTAGCCGTGTTAGTCTGTATCCACACAAAAAACGAGGGGTCCGGTGCATCTGAAGAAGTGGGTTTTTACCCACGAAAGATTATGCCCAAATAAATCTGTTAGTCTTTAAGGTGCCACTGGACTCCTTGTTGTTTTCATTTTAGTGTTAAAATTTTTGCTTACAAAAAAATAATTGTAAAAGCCTGGTATTGGTATCCTCTTGCCCAGGATTACAAACACAGGATGGGTAAATGTCATCTGAATTCACAGAGGCATATCTATGCTGCATGCTTCTTTTGGTAGCGCATAGAGTTCAAACACACAGAGCCCCCTCTTGCATGTGTGTTAACAGCCAGTGAGGCATGGCTTACGCAGGTAAATACACACTTGAAGGGTGGGGTATGTACACGATTACATACCCTACATGGTTCCTCACTTGTCCAGGCTGTCTCCCCCTGTCTACAGCAGTGGTGTAGTGTCCCAATGCCTGTCTGCTGCTGAGCCTTTCCCCACCGCAGAGAGAGACTGCAGCAGGGGAAAGGCTCTAGCAGGGGGTTTCGCTGCTGCCTTTCTTCGCTGCAGTGAGAGGCTCCAGCAGTGGGTTGCTGTTGAAGCCTTTCCCTGCTGCCAGTCTTTCACTGACCTGTACTACACACTGCAGTGTGGATGCAGCTCGCTTTCACTGCGACATGTAGCTACACGTACCCTACATGCTGCTGCCAGTGGTCAGAGTGTAAACCGGGTTGGCTAACCTGTGGCTCTGGAGTCACATGCGGCTCTTCAGAAGTTAATATGCGTCTCCTTGTATAGGCACTGACTCTGGGGCTGGAGCTACAGGCGCCAACTTTCCAATGTGCCAGGGGGTGTTCGCTGCTCAACCCCTGGCTCTGCCACAGGCCGTGCCCCCACTCCCCCCCTTCCCTCCCCCTCCCCTGAGTTTGCTGTGCCCTCGCTCCTCCTCCCCCCTCCCCCGAGCCTCCTGCACGCCACAAAACAGCTGATTAGGAGGTAGGGAGGAAGAGGGAGGCACTGATTGGCAGGGCTGCCGGCAGGCGGGAGGCGTTGGGAGCAGGGGGGAAACTGATGGGGGGCTGCTAATATATTACTGTGGCTCTTTGGCAATGTACATTGGTAAATTCTGGCTCCTTCTCAGGCTCAGGTTGGCCACTCCTGGTGTAAACCTAGCCACAGTGGAATGTAGTTGCTCTAGATACTACTGTGGAGTATGTCTTCCTCCCTTTTTGTACTGTTTCAACATCAGGAACAAATTTAGCCCAGGATTTGAGAACTAAAATGCTTTGGCTGCAGAATGGAGCTGTGGGGTGAAATCCTGACCCCCATTGACTTGAGTAGGACCAGGATTTCACCTATTGTGTTTGAAAGGGGCATCAGGTATTTGGAGGCGGAGGCTGTGAGGACATGCAGATTCTACATAGTACATGGTTTTGTTTTGATAGGATTCCAAGATTGGTTCTAATACTTTAGATCTCACCAAAAGATCTGCTATACATAACTAAACACCAATTGGCCGAGGCTTAAAAAAATTATTATATGGCCAGACCAACCATGATCAGTGGTTCTTGATACTATTGCAATGTAGGGCAATAATTCTGTCAGTATACTGCATCTAAACCTGCAAATTATGTGGTATAGGACTTCTGTAACTCTTAAGCAATCTAGTTAGAATGGATTCTTAGTTTGATATTATAAAATTTAAACTCAACTATACCACCTGACTGCAGCTTACGTACCACAATTTGAGAACCACTGAAATATGACATTTGATTTTGCCCCTCCTGAAGAGTCCCTCTGAAGATTAGAAAGATTTTAAATACTAATTTTAAAAACATTGTGTGAAAAATTCACTAAGAATATATAGGCTACCCATGTATGTACTTCTGTTCTTGTTCTTTCTCAAGGATGTTGCCTCATCTTTAAGGGTCTCCAGCTCAGTGCTTAATTTGTAATGCTGGGGCGTAAGCAATTTTTTTTTTTACTTTCATAACTGATGCAGCAAGCTCAGAGGTGCCGAGGCTGTGAACTGCCAAGCCCAGAGGTGATGAGGCTGTGAACTGTCAGGCCCAGAGGTGCTGGGGCTGTGAACTGCCAGGCTCAGAGGTGCCGTGGTTATGAACTGCCAAGCCTAGAGTGCCAGGCCCGGCTCAGCCCTGGCAAGCCCTGGCACAGATTAAGCACTGCTCCAGCTACAAAGCACACAAAGAGAAATGACACACCTGATCAGAGGAGAGCTTTAGAATGGATAAATACACTCACTGTAGAATTAATTGCGTCTTCTCAGTATATTTTGTTTGAAGTTAACTTGAACTGGATTTCTAATAAATGTCCTGTGTTTATAAGGCTACATGTTTGAGATTAGTCAGATGAAGGTAAAAAAAGAGTTTGATGTTCCATATGTTTTATACCCAGACCCCTGGCTGAAAATGATGTATTTTTGCATACATGTGTTACTTAAACACTTCAGCCAGGCTGATCCAACAAGTGACATCACCATTTAATTGCTTCTGCATGCTGATACAGCAACTGCTTTCTCAAACTGTCAGTTGCCTCTTCAGGGTCTTTTTCTTCGTTTGTTTTTCCCCTCATCCAATTTTTGGCCTGGGGTTGCATAGGCTGTGCTTTTCATGTACACTGTGCTATGAATTTGTTAGGGAGTGGCTGAAATAACTCATGAGATTTCAACTCTTGTGGATTATGTCCCTCACTGTACTTAGTTTTTTATAAAGTTTTTCTTGGAAAAGTACAAAAGTAAACAAAATCAATGACAAGACATTTAAATTAATGACCATCACTTTGTAATTGACTGGAGAAAGTGGTGCAAATTTAATTTGTACTCCATGTAAACTTATGATCTCTTGCTTTTTATTACTTTTTGTATCTGGGAAAGGTCCCATGCATGACTAGAAGATCAGTGTGTAATCAAAAAAGTTGTTACTGAACTTATTAAAATCTTTTAAAAGAGAAAAGATTGCTTCTGCTATGTTTAAAACTTCAGTGAATCCATTTTGTATCTTTCCCTGGGGGAAATAGCCATGCCTTTCACCCCTGGACGTGGCACTGAGCATTCTGTCAGGTGCAGGGCTGGTCTGAGTGCCGTATGTGAAGTTTGGAAGGAATTTTCCACCAGGTCAGATTAGCAGTGACCTTGGGCACTTTCACCTTCCTCTGCAAAACTGTCTGTTCAACAAATGCTTGATTTTCGCACACGCTTCCTCTGGTGCAGTGGTTCTCAACCAGGAGTACACGTACCCGTGGGGGTACACATAGGTCTTCCAGGGGGCCCATCAACTCATCTAGATATTTGCCTAGTTTTACAACAGGCTACATAAAAAGCACTAGCGAAGTGAGCACAAACTAAAATTTCATACAGACAATGACTTGTTTATACTGCTCTATATGCTATACACTGCAATGTAAGTACAATATTTATATTCCAGTAGATTTATTTTATAGTGATATGGTAAAAATGAGAAAGTCAGCAATTTTTCAGTAACAGTGTGCTGTGACATTTTGTATTTTTATCTCTGATTTGGTAAGCAAGTCGTTTTTAAGTGAGGTGAAACTTGGGGTACGCAAGACAAATCAGACTCCTGAAAGGGGTACAGTAGTCTGGACGGGTTGAGAGCTGCTGCTTGGGTGGGTCTGCAGCAGTGCTTGTCAAGTACTTAATACTATTCTGTGAGATGTATCAACATGCTCAGTTATGCCGGTATACTAGCAAGAAAGCTTGATTAAATGTGTAGTGGTGATTTACTTTGAGAAATAATATTTGAGGTGCATAAAAGACCATTTTCTCGGGCATACCAGTTATGAGGAATTACTGGCCTGAAGAACAGCACTGGAATTTAATCATACTCATTTATATATTCAATGTTGTTTTCTTTTTTAAAAGTACATCAGTGTGGTGTTTCCTATTACCATAGAAAGTGGGGTTGGAGGGTGGGTGAAGAAGTGGTATACATTTTTTTTTAAAGGCTGATTTTAATTCATATGAGCAGGGTATTACTAGAGACCTAACACTTGTAAATTTGCCAGTCAGATTACTTAACATCCTCAACATTCCTCTAAGTTTAACATTATGGTCTCACAGTAGCAATACCATTGTTAAGGTTGCGCCAGAATTTTCAGTTTCACTAGGGTTACCATATTTTGTGCCTCCAAATGGAGGACACTCCCCGGGGGCCCGGGCCCGCCCCCAGCCCCGCCCACGCCCCCGCCCCAACTCCGCCCCCTCCCAACGTCTCCGCCCCCTCCCCTGCTTCCCGCGAACATTTAATTCGCGGGAAGCCTGAAGCAGGTAAGGGGGGGGAGGGGGAGGAGGCGCGGCCCAGGCTGGTCCCCCCACGGCTCCAGCCTGGGTCGGCTCGGGCCCTGGGGTGCCGGCCCCGACCGACCACCCCCCGGCTCCCAGCCCCGCGGGCCCGGCGCACCCCCCGGCTCCCCGGTCCCGGCCCGGCGCACCCCCCGGCTTCCCGACCCCGGCGCACTCCCCGGCTTCCCGACCCCGGCTCCCAGCCCGGCTCCCCGACCCCGGCGCACTCCCCGGCTCCCAGCCCGGCTCCCCGACCCCGGCGCACCCCCCGGCTCCCCGGCCCCGGCGCACGCCCCCGGCTCCCCGGCCCCGGCTCCCCGACCCCGGCGCACGCCCCGGCTCCCCGACCCCGGCTCCCAGCCCAGCTCCCCGACCCCGGTTTGCCAATACGACCCCGGCTCCCAGCCCGGCTCCCCGACCCCGGCTCCCAGCCCGGCTCCCCGACCCCGGCGCACGCCCCGGCTCCCCGACCCCGGCGCACTCCCCGGCTCCCCGACCCGGGCTCCCGGCCCGGCGCACCCCCCGGCTCCCAGCCCCGCGGGCCCGGCGCACACCCCGACCCCAGCCCGGCTCCCGGCTCCGCGGGCCCGGCCCGGCTCCCCGACCCGGCTCCGCGGGCCCGGACCGGCACCGCGGCTCCCGGCCCCGCGCCCAGCCCGGCCCCCTGCACCATGCCCCCGGCCCCGGACAAAGAGGCCCCGGCCGAGCCTCCCGATTTTCCCGGACATGCCCGGCTTTTGGGGATTTCCCCCCGGACGGGGATTTGAGCCCCCAAAAGCCGGACATGTCCGGGAAAATCTGGACGTATGGTAACCCTAGTTTCACGGTGTCTGTATCCCAGTGTCTCACTCTGCCACCCTCTTCCCTCCAACCCCTTTTTTGAAAACATACCTTGGGGAATTTGAACTAAATTTCAGCCACTAATTAGCTTGTGGGGATTGATTTCAAATGCACATTTGGTGTTTGCATGTGATTGGTTTCCTGACAAACAATAGGAAAATCGGAACACTGGAAAAGACTGATTTCCTCCCCCTCCCCTTCCCACCCTGCGCGCAGTGATACATTTGCTGTCCCATGCTAACTAAGCAGTCACATGACATGAGAGATAATTTACCACTCCCTCCCTTCAGTTAATTTGCATACTTGGTGATTTGTCCTGTGCACTGAATGAACCAGGGTGTGTGGTTTAAAAATAGAAAAGAGGGAAATACAGGCTGTATTATGATGCATACGCACAAAGAGGATGAATTAAGGTTGCACGTTCGTTATAAATGCATACAATCAGAGGAAGATAGACCCTCCTCCAAATATTTATAATGTAAAATGACATTATTATTATTATTACTTATTATTAAAGAAGGCCAAGGAGAAGGGGATAAAAAAATATAAGCAATGGACTAGGATGATTCGTTGTCCATTAAAAAATATTAATATATTAATATATAATATCCCAAAGTTCATTCTCCTGCGGAAGGGTGTGTGTGTGTGTGGCAGATGAAAAATAATGCACAGGAAGTGAGATTGGGCGCTTGGATGGTAGTTGAGGGATGTGATCAATGGAGACAACTGAGGGGGAAGGAAGATAAAGGGTACTGTAGTCTGGAAGGTGGAGATAAGGGGTTTTTGAAGGATAATATTTGGAGGAACAAATGATGAGACTAGAAATTTGAAAAGAAAAATGAGGGAGTAAATTTTTGGAGGGGGGGTATTTATAGCCTTGTTCTGTGTTGGGGGTGGGGGGGAGGGAAGGGAGGATGGACCAGAGGTACCGTGTGGGTCGGTGTTCTGCCGCCCTAGCTTTGCTGTAAAATTACTCCATTGGACTCCTATGCTTCTGGGACCATTTGGCATGAGAAATGGGGGAAGTATCCTTCCAGTGCCTGTAAAATGGGTTATAATACTTAGAACATTTGCTAATAAAATGAAGTGTCCTTCTATGAGTATCCTCCTTTGAGTGTTTGCACATGTCCATTCCAATGTAAGTGTGTGCACGCCCCCGAGCACAGTTGCCGGAATTTTTCCCCGTTATGGTATCCATCAGGTCAGCTCCAGCACCATTCATAGCATTGTTACAAGGGGCCCTGTCAACCCTGCACTCCTTCAGTTCCTTCTTATCACCTGTGATGGTTGCTGGAACTTCTCTCATTGACCAGGACATGCCTCGGTCACCAAGCTTCAAGCCCTGCACTTCTTGCAGCAAGTCAGTGCCATTGAGTGACCCGCACTCGAGTTGTCTCTTATGCTTTGGGGCATCTCACAGGAAGTGGTGCTGCTAGATCTTCAGGGACTTCAAACTCCGCAGCAAGAAGGACCAGGAAGTGAGGTTGAAGGTCCTTCTCATGGAGGCAGCCCTAAGACCTGCTTCAGAGCCATGCTCAGAATTGGCACCAAGCACCTCAGACAGTGTACCAGTCAGTTCACAGTACTGTTGACTCCATAGGCATTTGCAGCAGCCAGAGACCTGCTTTCATCAACAGTCCTGGTGTTCCCAGAGGTTCTGGAATCGGTACCGCTGAGCGGCAGAGATCCATCTCCCTGCCTTCGCCCGGTACCACTGCTGTCCTCTAGGGGAAAGCCCCCTTTCGTAGGCCTCTGCTCAGACTTCTCTGTGGCACTGATCACCAGCACTGAGGGGGTCAGCACTGCTTTGGTCTCCTCACTGCAGTTCATCCCCTTCATCGGAGTCCGAAGTGGGGTCCTACTCTCCCCACCGTCATAGCCGCCCATGCTGCTCCCCAGGCCATTCCTACTATGCTGTGGCCCCAAGTGAAGGGATGCCCCTGAACATCCGGCCCTAGATGGGCTCTCTAGCACAGCGCCGCCACCTTGGAGACCAGAGATATTGAGGATTGGGGCTGCGAAAAAGGCACTCCCATATAGACCGTGTGTTGGTTCAACCCTCATGTCAATGAATTGAGGACTTGAACTGAGGACGGTGAGCACCAAGTCCAGATGATGTCGCAAAGGTGAATATACCATGGCCAACTAGGTCTAGAGAGGTCTGAGACCCAGTCTTGTGTATTGCACTGTGTATGTGCATGATGCCATGTGGCCCAGAAGGTTCATACATTTCCGGGCGATTGTGATCAGATGTGTCTGAAGGGACCTGATCAGGCTGTGACTGACTGAAACTGATCTTCTGGAAGCAAGGTCTTCGCCTGTACGGAGTTGATACCCACCCCAATAAACTCTCTCCTTTGTACAAGGATAAGAGTGGATTTCTGCTTGTTTATCAGTAGACCTAATGCCCAGAAGGTTGATTTGGATGAGATGGATGTAGGATTCCATCTGAGCTCTGGACTGGCCTCTGACTAGCCAGTCGTCGAGTTATGGGAATATGTGAACTCCCCTTTTTCCAAAGACATTTGCTACTACCAGCATACATTTGGTGAAGAACTGTGGGGCGGCCAACAGGCCAAGCAGAAGACCTGCAAACTGGTAATGAACTTGGTTGAGGACACATATTAGGAACTTTGAAATGCAATATGTGGAAGTATGCGCCCTTTAGATCAAGGGCAGCATACCAATCCCCTGAATCCAGTGAGGGAATGATGAAACCAAGGAGATCATGCACAACTTTAAGTTGTTGAGATGATGCAGATCTGTGATTGGTCTGAGACCACCTTTGGCTTTCGGAATAGAACCCCTTTCCTCTTAGATGATGCCAAACCTCTTTCACGGCTCCCACTCAAAGGAGGAATTGGACTTTTTGTTTCAATAGTTGTTTGTATTGAGGATTCCTGAAGGGGAGTGAGGGGTTAAGAAGATGAGATGGACAAAAACTGGAGGGTGTATCCCACTTCTATTGTGCTTAGTAGCCGATGGTCTGAGGTAATGTGGGTCCAGACATTGAGGAAGTGGGAGAGTTGGTTGGAAAACACAGGGGTAACTGGGTCTGGTACTGAGGGGATTGAAATGTCCTCAAGTGTCTCGTCCAAACGAGTGATTTGAGCTCCCTGAGTGTCTGAGGGTGGACTGCACTAGCACTGTTTAGCAGGTCAGTGGAGGGGGGTGTCTACATTTGAACTCCTTGTTTTTCCTCCTTCAGTGGTCTTGTGTGGCTGGCTGAGCAAAATAACGGCCAGTCTGTTGGGGCCTATAGTGTTTTCTGGATATCGCTCGGACATTACAGTTCCAGATATTTCAGGGTCCCAAGGCTAGAGATGATACCAACTTCAGCCACACAGTCTTGCAGTCAGCTTGTTCTTGAACTTCAAGCCCACCACTGCTTGTGAGTCACCTACATTGGAATGGACATGTGCGAACACCTGAAGAAAGAACAGTTACTAACCTTTCTGTAATTGTTGTTCTTCAAGATGTATTGCATATGTCCATTCCCAATCCCGTCCTCCATCCCCTTTTATCGGAGTCAGTCGATAAGAAACTGAAGGGGTGTGGGGTTGGCAGGGCCCCTTAAACTGACACTATGAATGTGCAACATCAGAGGGCACTAGAGCCAACCCGACAGGTACCATTAAGGGAAAAAATGTCCAGCAAGTGTGCTCAGGGCACGCACACACCTATGTTGGAATGGACATGTGCAACAGTTACAGAAAGGTTAGTAACTGTTTTTCCCCCCACTGAAAATGAAAGTGATAATTCAGTTAGAGAGAACATGGGCTGAGAGAAAAGGAGGAGTGGGTAACATTCCAAAATGTTTGTACTTTTCTTGCAGGACTGAATTCCAAAATAGCTTAATCACAGACTAGTCACAAAGCATATGTTTATTGTTTCTCAGTCTTGCAATGACACTATGTACCTGAGTCTCTTAATTTCATACTTTGCTGTACATAGGTGGCTGGTATAATTTCTGTTGCTTGGAATTCTAGGATTTGGTTACTGACACAATTTTTCTTAAGTGAATGTTTAATCATTCAGTGTCTATGGAGTGTCTGTTTACGTTTCCCCCCAAATTGTTTGGGGCTATAAAAATTGTATAGAAATGACAGCTCAGGTGCATAGGTTAGTAGGGAAGCAAATAACTTGGTTATATGAAATCCTGGTTGCACAATGGACTTAACTTGAAGCAATAAAAGACCAAAAAAACGGTTAAATATCTGTAATATCATTTCATTAATATTTAAAAACAAATGGTAAATATAAATAAAGCTATAAATATGGAGATATACCTATCTCATAGAGCTGGAAGGGACCCTGAAAGGTCATTGAGTCCAGCCCCCTGCCTTCACTAGCAGGACCAGGTACTGATTTTTGCCCTAGATCCCTATGTCGCCCCCTCAAGGATTGAACTCACAACCCTGGGTTTAGCAGGCCAATGCTCAAACCACTGAGCTATCCCTCCCCACACAGGCTAATGTCCAAATTGTTCTTTCTAATGGGTCTGTTAGTATAATGCAATCTTGCTTTTATTGCAGTTAGCAAACAGTTTCTATTCACCTGTTAATGTTCATGTTTAGAAGTGCAAGCTGACATGGTTGTTTATATTGCTTTTTGTACAGTATGTAAATGTATATGCCAATTAGGTCTGGCCATCCCTGCTGTTGGGCCAGTAGGTTCTGTCTCTGTTCTTTTCTGGATAGATGTTTTACCTGATGTGTTGCACAGGAAGTCCTGAGATACATATTTCTGAAGTGCAGAGCTTTGCTCTGTGTGAGGGGAATCGAAGGTAGAGTGACCGAAGAGAGAAATCCTTTAAAAAGAGTACACTTGAAGCTGAAACTCCAGATATGACAAGCTGGCCCCTTCCACTGATATGTCATGCTTAATTTACATTTATACTCTGAATGCCAGATTGATTAATGAGCAGCCCTCTCAAATTTTTTTATTATACAACACAGCCAGAAATATGAGAGCCTGATTATGATCTCTTTTACACAAGGACTAATTCTATAAAATTGAATAGATTTGCTCTTCCAGATTTATGTTGGTATGAGCAAGGTCAGAATCTGTCTTTGAATTTTTAATAGCCACGATAACCTTTCAATACCATTCCTTGCACCCCACCCACAGTGGTTGAACAGAGTGAGCTAGAAATTCAGCCAGTGGTGGTAGGTCGGAGACAATGAAAGCAAGATAGTGTGAAGGATACTTAGGCCTTGTGGGAGGCCAGAGGCCGAGAGGTGCATTTGGTATGGCTGGACATTGCCCTCCTCCCCACCAGGCAACATTTTACTAAGGGTACGTCTATACCCAGCCGCTAGTTCGGCGGCTGGCAATCGAACTTCTGGGTTTGACTTATCGCGTCTTGTCTGGACGCGATAAGTCGAACCGTGAAGTGCTCGCCGTCGACTGCGGTACTCCAGCTCGGCGAGAGGAGTACCGCGGAGTCGACGGGGGAGCCTGCCTGCCGCGTGTGGACCGAGGTAAGTTGGAACTAAGGTACTTCGAACTTCAGCTACGTTATTCACGTAGCTGAAATTGCGTACCTTAGTTCGATTTGGGGGTTTAGTGTAGACCAAGCCTAAGTCTAACAAAATAGCCTGATTTTTCAATTAGTGTCTGGTACACTCTGCATTTTTATTAGGTTATTGTGACAGTAAATATTTGTTTAATGCACAACATTTACTATCTAGCTACAGTTCCATTGAATTAGATACTTTTTTGTTATTAATGTGATGCTTTAATCTCATTTAAACCATGGTGATTAGTGTGAATTTAATTACATTTTCAGCAGCTCAGCTATTGATATAATGACCAGCAAGCACAGTGTGGAGTATTTATTTTTCCTTTTCTTCATCCTACTGTGATATTTCATTTTCAAAGGTAAATTAAACTTCTTGTGTGGTGTAAATTTACTTGCGCGCCACAGTGATACTATCAAGTAGTTTAGTTAGTTAATTAGATTTCAGTTAGTGAAAAGTAGTGGGGATGAAAACATGAACGATGCAGAAAATCCTTTCAAATAATTTGGATGATCATCTGGATCTGTTTTGTGCATCCTTTCTCCAGTCAGGCCCAGATTCCATCCCACTGACTATGTTGCAGTCTTGGAAAGACAACATGGAAGGAGTTCAGCAGTCTAGCTACTACTCTCTTAAGGGTTTCCTTCCTCTCCAGGTGGAGTGAATGGTCCAGTCCCACATTCTGGTGTTGAGTCTGTGTGAGGTTATTCTGCTTCTCTGCTGTGTAGCAGCAAGATGCGTTAATTGCTTTGTTGGGTCCTAGCAATTTGCTGCCACTTAAACCATAAAGGTCAGGCTGCAGTTGATACCCCAGAGTGAATGGTGGTATTGGGAGTTGCACAAGCTTGGTATGGGGCAGTTCAGGTTCCTGGAGCATACCGGGTTCTCTTCTCCTTCAGCTCCTGTGAGAGTTCTTTCATATATTTTGAGACGTCTCGGTACTGCCGTGCACATTGTCCTAGGAATGAGACTGGGTGGCCCACTGTGCAGCTTTGATGCAGTAGGACTCACTAATCCCTCTGCTGGATCACAATAACCTGCCTCTTCAAAGTGTGTACTCCATTTGGGCCACCCAGTCTCATTCCTAGGAAAATCCCCAGTGTTGGTGGGAAAAGTGGCCCTAGATGTTATCCTAACGCTTCACCACGTTTTTCAGGAAGGCTCTTTTCTGTAGGTGAGGGAGGGAAAAATGAAGGGAGCATAACGTATTGGATTCTAGGGGCCATATTAGAAACCGGTTTACTTTTCTCCTTCCCAAGAGACAAAATCAGGTAAGGAAAGAGTTTGGAGGCTAGTGGAGCTGTAGCAGCTGGTCTTGGCTGCATGGGTGAGATTTTCCCTCAATGGAGATAAAATTAATATGGAAGGGAATGGCAGCTGCTTATGACCTTTGTGGGTTCGGGAGTTGGGGATAATACCTCCTTCCTACAAATTTGGTATTAGCCCAGCTTCACCAGAGAAGGGGATTGATTCACATAGTGACCCAGGCACTAGTAGAAGACGTGGTGATTGCCTCAGGCCTGGGAGTAAGATGGGCCGGATAGGCACAGGAAATGTTGGAATGCTATGGATTGGAACATCAAAAAGAAGGGGCATGCTGACAGTCTGAAGAGGCTGTGGTCTTAACTCCCCACCTTCCACCCCTCTTGGCTGGTGCCAGTACATGTGTATTAGGAGATATCTTATGATATAAAATTGTGACCACTTGGCCAGTAAAGATAATTCCTGTCTCCATCCTCATTGGCCCCTGCCATTTGCAATAGACCTTTTCCAAAACCCAAAGGTTAGAATTTGGTCAATTACTATTTTAATTCTGAGTGAAACATTTATTTCTGTTAAATGGATATGGTGGACCAATGGGAAATTGGATGAAAATCTGCAGAATATAAATAGTTAAGAATTACTTAGGCAAGTTAGATGTCTTCAAGTCGTCAGGGCCTGACTGGGTACATCCTCTGGATAATATTTAGTCCTGCTTCAGTACAGGGGATTGGACTATCGAGGTCCCTTCCAGTTTTAGATTTCTGTGATTTTATATATATCAGAAACTTTACATACATACATATATACTTTTTTTTTTTTGTCATTTAAGTGCATGCTCATCTCAGGTAGCTCCTCATCTCAGTCATTTCTTGTTATGTGGAAAAAACAGATGTTCAGTTCATTTTCTGATACTATAATTAGTCTTTAACATATTTCTGTTTGCACTTGCTTGATTAAATAAGGTTAAAATAGGTTTAATACAGAGACTTTTGCCCCAGTAAACAAGTTTTTTACTAGGTGTATTTGAGGCTATTAATTATTTGTGTAATGAGACTAAATGAACAATTCACATTGAATTTACATCTATTATAGTTGTCAGTAAAATTATAACCCTATTAAATGTGACACCTTCTTTTGCAGTGACCCCTATGTGAAACTTTCCCTGTATGTAGCAGATGAGAACAAAGAACTTGCTCTGGTGCAGACAAAAACTATAAAAAAGGTACGTGGTGGTTCTTCCTTCACTGTGTTCTGGAAGTATTGAGAATGCTGGAGCATGCTTCTTCTCTACACGATATTACAGTATTGATTTAAAGATATTGCCTGTGAATGTTTGTATGTATATTGGATAACATTTTCTTTTCTTTTTTTTTGTTTGTTATCAAACTCTTCTAAGCCAGTGCATGCATTTGCCTGTAGCCAAGTGCAGACTGTGAACCATAAAATAACTACTTTATATCAAAAACTTCTCAGTTGAGGTTTGATGTGTTGAATTGCATTGTTGCTTACTTTTGTAAGATTTATCTAAAACTAATACTAAGCTCTAATAAAATATTTTTAATTCTTTAATTCCCAAGTCTTTCTATATCTATTTGAAAATATTGCATGTGGGTATTAAAATGTAGGGCAGAATTGTGAACTACTGAAATTCATTTTGAATAATCTCTGAAGATGTTTTAAAAAAATCATTTCCAACTGGTACCAAACCTAAGAGTATGAACAGTGAAAACTAAAAACAGTTAAAATTGAAGGAATTAAAAAAACAAAACCCTCAGGTGTTTGCTAATTACACTGATGTGGAAACTCCTTTTTTATATATATATATATATATATATAATAGTGGTTTTGATCTTATGTTGTCCACTTTAAAATATGTTTGGCTTCTACTAACTTTAGTTTCAGAGCCTATCCAAATCTGTTTTTAGTTTTGGTGAAAATTCTTAGTGAAAAATTCAGCTCTACTTAGTTGCTACAGTAACAGCATAGAACATAGTGTTTTGGGGAATTGTTTTTAAATACGTTTGACATTTATAACAAAATAATATAGATATGTGGGAGGCTTTCTTTTGATAATGGAATTTTTTTTTCATAAGTAGGATTCACCTGTCATCCTGCTATCATGGAATTTTTATTTGTACACTATGAACTCTTACTCTTTTTATATCAATGGAAAATGTTTAAGCCTGGTCTGTATAGGAAAGTCTTTTTAGTAGAACCTAAGGTTTGAATTTAAACAGATATATGTTCTTTCCTGTATTTATATATTGTTATTCCAGTTAAACTAATCTGTAAAAAAGGCACTTTTCATGTCGCTTGGGATGGGATTTAAACTATATGAAGAATAAAAGTTCATTTCTTGACCGATTTTATTTTTTAAATAAAAAATTGGATTTTTTAATTTAAATTAAATAACTTTTTTTTCCTTTTTACAAATATACCTATTTAAAATTAAATTTTAAATTGATAACTGTTCATCCATTTAAATAAAAAAATAAACAGTACATATTTGCTGCCTAAATTTAAAAGAAAGGCAAACCACTGAACTGGTGGACGTCGCTGGCTAAGCACATGAAACCATAGTTTACTGAAGTGCAAAATCAGCTTTTGACAACAGTAGTCTTTTCTGCAGGTTCAGAGAGAATATTTTCTTCTTTTCAATTCATTCAACTAGTTCAGTTTAATGGCTCATGCATTCAAAGATAAAAAACTGACTGGGAGTTGAAAAAGCAAGGAAGTTTGTTTTCCTCTTCCAGTTTATAGTAAAAACTAGGGTGAATTGATGACATTTACTAGTACTAAAATCTTGAAGGACGTAGTGACCATAAACAATAAATCCACTAAGCACAGATTATTTATTTATTTATTATTATTTTGTATTATCATAGCTAGGGGCCTTATTCATGGCAAGAATATATTTTATTTTTATAATAATCAGTTTTAAATGCAAAACATGTTTTGATAAACTTTTTCTTATCAATTAATGTTTCTCATCAACTAATGTAAATAATTAAAAAATAAATTAAATTATTTTTGTTCACTTTAATTGATTTCTAATTTCCATCCAGACAGAGCTTAATACAAATCATGAATAAAAAATTAATAATCTAATAAGTAGAAAATGATGCATTTCTTAACACAATAAAAATAAGAAAATTGAATACGTATATTTTAAGCCATGTAATTGCTTAAATAAACATGTATAGATATAAGCATATTCTCCTGCCTAGCAAAAAAGTACCACATTTAATGTAGAGGAGGCTATATTTAGTTTAAAATCAACCAGTTTTAATGGTTACCAGCCAATGAAAATCAGCCTTTCTTTAGGAAAATAACTAAAAAGTACAAATGCAAAATAAAATTAAAGTCAGTAATTTAAATCAAGGTTTCCTGTTTTCTGATTTAAGTCATAATTAAAATAGTAGATTGAAATTGCTTTGATTTAAGTTGGTTTACCCTGCTTCATATAGGGGTTTATACCTATAACTGGTAAAACTTTCCCTTGTAGGCAAGTCCCTGAGGTGGCAGAAGGCTCCTTCTCTTGTAAGCAATAATGTGGGGTGCTGCTGGTTGTGGGCAATATAATTTTATAAGATATGAAATTATTCTAATGTTGGCCACATAGGCACTGGTACATGGGATAAAACCCTTCCCCCACATGGAGCCCTATTGAGGTCAATGGGTCTGCCCCCATGGATCTCTTTACTGGACTAGGGATTACGTCTGCCAGAAAACAGTGAGTTTGTTGTTGTTGTGAAGTGGACAGTAGCTCTGGAGTTGGCCTGGGATTGTTTTCAAAGTGTTGTGATGTTTTGATTAGCTGGAAGGTGGTGAAAGGCAATTATTTTCTGTTTTCTGTATAGTCTGCGCTCAGAATACCAGTGTATAATGTTGCTGAGAAAGGATGGAAAATCTGGTTTTGCTTATTTCTTTTTGAATTATGTTATTACTACTGTTCTAATTGGTATAGCAGCTTTTATGGTGCTCATGTCTTTTCTCTTGGAGGATTTTCTCCTTCTTTATTAGTATATTGTTTGTAAGGCTGCTGCTGTTTCGTTGTCGTCTATGTAGTGATTGCCAGGATCCTGTGTAGTATTTCTGTGCTGTACTTTTGATTGTACGTTCTCTTGTCTGATTTTTTGTTTTTTGTTGCTGGGGTTTTTTTTAGGCCCAGGAGTAGTGTCATTGAAGCGGCTGGGATAAATCTTGTGGTTAAAGTGAAACACATATTTAAATGCTTTTTCTGAATCAGAACCTTAATGTTTTCCCAAAATGTACATGTTCCATTGTTCCCAATAGGTATAAAGGTTGTCATGGGAACTACATCCTAGCTTCTGCATTAGTGAAGGAGACCCAGATAGAGGATTTGACTTTGAAAGAAAAACTACAATGTCATATAGAGCAGTTTTTTTTCAACAACCAGTCCATGGACCAGTCCCTGAGATCTCCCTGACACAGTTTTGGAAGGCAGCAAACCGGTCCCTGGTATCAAAAAGGTTGAATATCCTCTATATCAGTGTTTTTCAGTATAATATACAAAATATAATTTAATGCTTTATCTAGTTACAAAGAGGAGGAAGACACTAATAATTTTTAAAAAATTTGGAATGTAGTAAACACTCCAAATAAGGCTTCATGTTTGACAACAACACGAGGAAGGGCAATACAGTATTTTGTTTAAATTGGTTTTAAACTTAATTTTATTGAAAAATTTAACAATTTACAATACAGAGCTACAAAATACCAAAATCCTGAAAAATAAATTAAATAAAAACAGCTGCCTCTCCAACTGACTTATGAAAACAATCATAATGCTCATAAACATACCGAGAGAAATACAGTGCTTGTGTAAATGTGAGGAAGACATGAACATTTCTTAAAGGGGCAACTCCTAACATATTTTGTCATAGGTGTTTTTATTTCTCCCCTGGAACAACTTTCTCTCTCCCAAGACTCTGTTCCCTGGTACAGATAACCACTCTGCCTTTGCAGGGCAAACAGTGTACTTACACTTCTTAGTATCTCACTTCTTAAAATTGTCACAGCTGCAGATAACAAAAATGCAAAGGTGTAAATCTGCAAGACCAAGTATACGAACTTAGCTGACAGGTCAAAATATTAGGCTTCAAGAAAAAGAGCAATGTGCTGGTAAAGCCCAAACTCCTAAATTTGAGAGGTCAAACCATCTCTCCTGACCTCAGACCAGACACTTTCATGTTCTCCACTTATATGGTGCTAGTCTAGACCTATATTTGTAATCAGAGGAAACATAGTACCTTGTAATTCCTCCACAAAAAATAAGGTGCAAAGGAGACAAATGCAGGTAAGTCTCCTCTGCCCTCCCTGTCCTGAATATTTAAACAAATGTAATCTGCTTGGCTTCTGTTTTAAAAATACTTGGATTTTTCTTACTCCATATCTGGGGGTAGGGGGGGAAGCTTGATTTTTCATTGTCTTTGTTTGATTTTAGATATTTGAAGAGCAGTACAACCATGTTAATGGGTGAAGAGGAAAAGTGTAGTAACATGACATTGTTTGTACAATATTATAAGCATTTGCTTTCTAGACCTGGTCTTTACTCGCATTAGAAAAGCAAATATTGAAAAATACTTTCTTTTAAAAAGCACCAACCATCAGTTAAACTGAAGGAAGTGCTAAGATTAATATTATAGTTCCAATAGCTACTATGATTAAATGTTTCACTGGATCACCTTATCCAGAATCCTTTGCCATCTTATACTGCACTCAGTTTTTAAGGGTAATTGCTGTTTATGGGCCCAATCCTGCCAACATTCTTGTGGTAGCCCCATTGCCTCCCACAAGGCTAATGATTAAGGCTATGTTTTAGTCACGGGTATTTTTTAGTAAAAGTCATGGTCGGGTCACGGGCGGTAAACAAAAATTCATGGCCTGTGATCTGTCCATGACTTTTACTATATATCCCTGACTAAATTAGAGTGACCAGACAGCAAGTGTGAAAAATCAGGACAGGGGTGGGGGGTAATAAGCGCCTATATAAGATAAAGTCCCAAATATTGGGACTGTCCCTATAAAATCGGGACATCTGGTCACGCTAGACTAAATCTTGGGTGCTCTGGGGCGGGGTGGCCTGGGGTGCCGCGGGTGTTTAGGGGGGTGGCCTGGGAGTGCTGAGGGGGTTGGCAGCCAGCGGCCCAGGACCCCTGCAGCTTCTGGGATGGTCTGGGGACCCCTGCTACTGTGGGGGGGAGGCAAGGGGGAGTCGGTGGGGCTGGCAGACTCCCTACCTGGCTCCGCGCAGCTCCCTGGAAGCAGCGACGTGTCTCTTTGCTCCTAGGCAGAGGTGCGGCCGCGGGGCTCCATGCATGACCCCGCCCTGAGCACTGGGTTTGCAGCTCCCATTGGCCATGAACCACGGCCAATGGGAGCTGCAGGGGCGGCGCCTGTGGGCAGAGGCAGCGTGCAGAGCCGCCTGGCCACACCTCTGCCTAGGAATCGAGGGACATGTTGCTGCTTCTGGGGAGCCCCCTGAGGTAAGCACCATCCGGAGCCCTCACTCCCTCCTGTGCCCCAACCTCCTGCCTCAGCCCTGAGCCCCCTCCCACACCCAAACTCCTGCCGCTTCTCGGGGTGGGGGGAGCAGTGGTCCAAGACTGCCCCAGCAGCGGCTGGTGTGGCTGGCCCGGGGCTGCCCAAGCTGCTCAGGTGGCCTAGGTCCAGCTGCACCAGCCACTGCAGAAGTCACGGAGGTCCTGGAAAGTCTCGGAATCCGTGCCCTCCGTGACAGACTCGCAGCCTTATTACTAAGTACATTACATGTTGGTAAGTGTTGGCAAAATTGGAACCATCATTTGATGATCAAATATCTTCTTCGGATACTGTGTCACAATTGGGAACTGATGCTAATAGGCGGTAGCATGACTGCTCTTATGGTAATCAGACTCTTTCCCCCAGTTACTCTTGTAGCCAGAAAATTCCCCCTACATTTTAATTTTGTTCTTTGAATTCATGAAGCTAACAGAATATCATGGATTCTTGAGTATAAATAGGTAATCAGTACGCCTGTTCATTTTGATAGATGTAGAGCATTCCATAACTCCTTATCTGATTGAAAAATACATGCACCAAGCTTAACCCACCAAAGTTGAATGTGATGACACATCCGTTTTGGCACTCACTTCAGGTGCAAATAATAATAATGCAGAGAAAGAGAGAGAGAGAGTTCACTGCCATTTATTACTGATAACAGTCATGAACCCTGAGAGGAAAAAGCTGCTGAATACTCTCCCTTTGTGAACAGAATAATTATTAGGGCTGTCAAGCAATTAAAAAAATTAATCGTGATTAATCGTGCTGTTAAACAATAATAGAATACCATTTATCTAAATATTTTTGGATGTTTTCCACATTTCAAATATATTGATTTCAATTACAACATGAATACAAAGTGTACAGTGCTTACTTTATATTTATTTTTATTATAAATATTTGCACTGTAAAAATAAGAGTATTTTTCAATTCACTTAATACAAGTACTGTAGTGCAATCTCTTTATTATGTAAGTTGAACTTACAAATGTAGAGTTATGTGCACAAAATAGCCGCATTCAAAAATAAAACAATGTAAAACTTTAGAGCCTACAATTCCACTTAGTCCTACTTCTTGTTTAGCCCATCGCTCAGACAAACAAGTTTGTTTACAGTTGCAGGAGATAATGCTGCCTGCTTCTTGTTTACAATGTCAACTGAAAGTGAAAACAGGCATTCTCATGGCACTGTTGTAGCCGCCGTCGCAAGATATTTACATGCCAGCATGGGAGCATGTCCTCTTGAATGGTGGCCAAAGCAGGAAGGCGAATATGAATGTCTAGCTTATCTGGCACGTAAATACTTTGCAATGTTGGCTACAAAAGTGCCATGCATACGTTTGTTCTCGCTTTCAGGTGACATTGTAAATAAGAAGCAGGCAGCATTATCTCACGTAAATGTAAAAAATGTGTTTGTCTCAGTGATTGCCTGCACAAGAATTGGGACTTAGTGGACTTGTAGGCTCTAAAGTTTTACACTGTTTTGTTTTTGAGTGCAGTTATGTAACCAAAAAAAATCTACATTTGTAAGTTGTGCTTTCACGATAAACAGATTGCACTACGGTACTTGTACGAGGTGAGTTGAAAAATACTATTTCTTTTGTTTATCACTTTTACAGTGCAAATATTTGTAATAAAAATAAATATAAATTGAGCACTGTACACTTTGTATTCTGTGTTGCAATAGAAATCAATATATTTGAAAATGTAAAAAAAAATCCTAAAATAGTCAACAAATTTCAATTGATACTCTATTGTTTAGTTCTTTTGTGACGATTAATTTTTTTCAAGTTAATCGTGTGAGTTAACTGTGATTTAATCAACAGCCCTATTTTATTCCGGAATGATTTGCCCACATGTGGAACTATGGCAGAAGAGGCATTGCAAAATAGCATATGCCAATCAATTTCCCCATGTAGACAAGACCTTATGCTAGGGTTACCATATTTCCTCATTAAAAAAAAGAGGACACTCCACGGGGCTCTGGCCCCGCCCCTTCCCTGCCCCAACTCCGCCCCCTCCCCTGAGCGCCCGGCATTCCCCCCTCCCTCCCAGCCAAGCGAAAAGGGCTGCCTGAGCGCTACCGGCTTCACGGTTTGCTGGGCAGCCCCCAGACCTCCAGACCCTGCACCCCCAGCCGGGCATTTCCCCTCCCGGGCTCCGGCTGCGCTGGGGAAGCGCCCAGCGCAGGGTCTGGAGGTCTGGGGGCTGCCCGGCAAACCGTGAAGCCGGTAGCGCTCGTGCAGCTCCGCTCTTCAGCTGCACAGCTAAGGTGTCTGAGAGGAGCAGCAGCAGTCGCCACCGCGGGGGAATCCGCCTGCAGCTCCCCCCAGACACCTTAGCTGTGCAGCTGAAGAGCAGAGCTGCACGAGCGCTACCGGTTTCACGGTTTGCTGGGCAGCCCCAGACCTCCAGACCCTGCCCCCGGCCGGGCACTTCCCCAGCGCAGCCAGAGCTTGGGAGGGGAAGCGCCATCCTAACTGGCTCCCTAGGGCCCTATCCCCTACCTGTCCCCTGACTGCCTCCTCCTGAGACCCTCCCCCCATCCTAAGTGGCCCCCTAGGATCCTACCCCCTACCTGTCCCCTGACTGCCCCAACCCTTATCCAGACCCCCAACCCCAGACAGACACCAGGGACTCCCACGCCCCATCCAACCACTCCTCACCCCCTGTCAGCCCCCCCTCCCAGAACTCCTGACCTATCTAAACCCCTCTGCTCCCTGTCCCCTGACTGCCCCCTCCTGGGACCCCTGCTCCTAACTTCCACTTCAGAACCCCACCCCCTACCTAAGCCTCCCTGTTCCTTGTCCCCTAACTGCCACCTCCTGAGACCCTACCCGCTACCTGTACCCTGACTGCCCAAAACCTTACACCCCCAACCCCCAGACAGCCCCCCCCCGAACTCCCGACACATCCAACCCTCCCCCTGCTCCCTGTCTCTTGACTGCCTTCTCCGACCCCCTGGCCCCATTACCGTGCCGCTCAGAACAGCGTGTCAGGCTCCACGCGCAGCCTGACATGCTGCAGCGCCCCCCCCACGGAGTGCATAGCCTGGTTCCCGCCCTCGCAGAGTGCTGCGGAGTGGCGCGCTGGGCAGGGGGAGGAGCTCCATACTGCCAGAGGCCCGAACGTCCGGCGATCTGCGAATGCAGTGAGTGAGTGATCTCAGCTGTCCGGGGGAATCCAGACGAATGGTAACCCTACCTTTATGCATGATTGAAGTGCATTATCAATAGCCTAGTAGTTAATGTGAAGGTAGAAAGGAATTCTACAAATCTTTCTCCTTAACTTTTTATTTCCATTCATTACAGTCTTGGTGGATGGGTATGTCATGCTATAACTTTAAATGCCATTAAATGTAGTTTTTGTTTGCTAATTAGCATTTAGCTTTCTTCTTAATCCATTTTAATACCTCTCTGCTAGGCTTAGCCTTGTGATGGCCTTTACTATAGAATTTAAGTTAAAACTACTTTACAACTACTTGGCATTCAGTGAGGCCCATAGGCACCGACTTCTGCTCCTGCCGGTGGGTGCTTGATCCCCCTCTGCCCCTGGCCCCGCCCCCACTCCGCCCCTTCCCCCAAGTCCCCATCCCTGCCCTGCCTCTTCCCACCCCTGCCCCGCTTCCACCCTGCCCCCATTTCACCTCCTTCTCCAAGTCCCCACCCCGCCTCCTCCCTTGAGCGCGCTCATAGACTCATAGACTCATAGACTTTAAGGTCAGAAGGGACCATTATGATCATCTGGTCTGACCCCCTGCATGATGCAGGCGCTGTGTTCCTGCTCCTTCCCCTCCCTCCTGGAGTGCCACCAAACAGCTGTTTGGCAGTGAGCAGAAGTGCTAGGCGGGAGGGGTAGGAGCAGGAACGCAGCACGCTCAAGGGAGGAGGTGGGAAAGAGCCGAGGGGACCTTGGCTGGTGGTGGTGCAGAGCACCTGCTAATTTTTCCCTGGAGCACCCTCAGAGTTGGCTCCTATGGTGAGGCCCAGAATGTCTCTGGCATTATTAGAGTCTTGGTCTCCTATTGGGAAATAGGGACGGTTACACATTTTTGCTTCTGAAGGCTGCGCACATTGCACACAACTGGGGCTCTTTACGTTCCTCCATTCTTGCTTCCCTCAATTTCCCTGGGTGCCACCCTCCCATCCCGCTCTATATCAGGGACTCCTATGATTCCCTACCCCATTAAGCCAAGAGTTCTGTGTTCCCCACATTCCCCCATCATGTCAGTGGCTCCTTGTCCTCCATTCTTCATTTCTTCCTATTCTCCCCCCCACCCCCCACCACTTGTTTTCTTTTTTTTGTCTGGGAGATAGATCATTCAGGATGTCAACATTTTAAAACTATTGATGGGCAGAGCTGAGATGGAGGTATTGCTATGCTGGAAGATGTTAATGGCCGCTATCAACTGGTTCTTTGATTTATAGAGAATTGGTGGTTGAAACTGCTGGCTCTGCTGATCAGATGCCAGGAGCTCCATGTGTTCCTCTTTTTCCTTCTCCTGCTTTTCCAGTTTTCACCAAAACCATTAGGATTCTGCCCACTGATGCTTATAACATTCCCTGAAATTTTGGAATTGGCTGGATAAAGCATTCAGAAGCTATTGCATTACATACAGAAAGAGAAATACCATTGAGTTAAGTGCAAGACCTCACTTCCCTCTGCCAATTAGAACAAAAGCCCTCACTTTGAGTGGGATTGTTGTCCCTCACGACAATGGAAATACTGAAACAGTGACAGGTATTTCTTTAACTTGTTTGGAAAAAATGGCATGGTAGACTTAGGAAACTTAAAAACAAGTATTTCCCAAGGCAATAAAACAAATCACTGCAGTTTTCCTTGCAATGTGCTGAGACATGGGATTGTTTAGTATGCTTTGATTCTTGGTGTTGAGCCTGTGATTAAGGGCGGCTTGTGGTCTCGTGGCACAATGTTATATAGCTTTAGGTCTGTGTTTGGCTTTTTGGGAGAATTAACGTTCTGTCCCCAATTCTGAGCTGTATGGAGCAGGGATGATCAATAATTAGGGTGGAGAGAGACAAGGGGCAAGGGTGCATGTATGTGTGGGGGAGGGAAAATCATTTGACATTAAAATGATCTGAATGGGGACTTCAGATAATTCTTTTTCAAAAACTGAATTACACATATTGCTAATATTCTTATTACTAATCTGTTCATCTTGATAATCTTATATTTGGTCTCCTTTTAGGTTGTAAGCTAAGTGCATATTCTACTCAAATCATTAATACAAAATTGTGGTGCTCTATAGCCTTTATTTGGGAAACTGGGGAAAAAAAGCCCTAAGCAAATTCAACGAAAACAAATGTTACCTTTTTGCAGTCTAGAGCTATAACTTTCTTTGGAGAACTAAACTCATCCTTGTATTTAAAAACTGGTCATTTTCCGTATTTTGGTTTATATTATAAAACATTTCATTAAAATTAGTCTTCATTACGATCTCTCTGCAGAGGTCCTCAATCATTTCCCTTCTACTGATAGATTCCTATTTATAGTTAACATCTATTTCTGGATCATCCGGCTGAAAATACCCTCCCACGCTCAGTTTGCTTGGTAGATGAGTTTTAAATCATTTGACAGCAATGTTTTTATTCTTGGTGGTTGTTGCTATGAAATATTAGGGTTGTTTTTAATTGACTTTTAACAGAGATTGTCACATGCATGCACTTGTAAGTGACTGCAAATATACTGACAGCCTCAATAGACTTTAAGATTTTAATAATGTTTGCATAAAAAAATTTAATTTCTTTTACAGACACTGAATCCAAAATGGAATGAAGAATTTTATTTTAGAGTAAGTTTTTCTTTACTTGTAATAAATTGTTTAACTACAAGTAGATTAGTAAAATTAAACACACCACATTGTAAAGGGTGGGAAGAAACTTATTATTTTTAGTATTTTACCCTTTAAATATTTCTTGTGTATTTCAAAGAAAAATCACTTGAACTGACGTAGTTACTGGCTAATATCTGTTCTAAAAGATGGAATAAAACATAGGATTTGCCATATGGTTTAATGTATGAAACGTTTGTTGCACAAATTGATAATTGAAATTGTTGCGCAATTCTTTTTATACATGCTTTGAGTTGATGTATATAGAAAATGTAATATGCTTCACTCAAACGTGCATTTTTAGCAGATCATGTTTGCTGTGGTATTAAACTGGTAATGTAGTAGCAAATAACCAGAAATTCTTCCTAGGGCTATATGATAGCCCAGCATAACTAGATGAAAGAGACTAAGTAAGTGTTTCATGGTTAAAGATCTTGAAAGTTGAGCGAGCATGACAAAAGTAGTGAAGTGCAAACATAGAAAAGGAGGATTGAAAATGCAATTTTTGGCAAGTAGCATAAAAGCAAAGAGAAAATATCAAATTTATTTTATTCTTGTAACTTTTTAAACGTGTGTCAAATCATGTTAGAAATGTTAATAGAACTGCACTTAACATCTAGTGCTTTTCTATTATAAGTAGTAGTTGACATTTTCATCATAAAACGTTAAATATTCACAAAATGTGAAATAATAGGCTCAATATGAAAAAAAAATACCCCAAATTAAATGTAATATATTTATGGAACATAAATAGCTAGCATGAAAAAGATCTCTGATATTCAATTATTACAAAGAGTTTTCAAGGAGCAGTTACTTAGCTTCTGTCCAGTTGTAGTTTTTACAAGAATAGGTTAGGTAAAATTTCAACAGTTTAAATTTAATCTTCAGAACAGCTGTTTGAGAACAGAGAAAGGCATTGTGGATTGTTAAAATGGTAGTATCCTGTCAAAATGCATTTTAGCTGTTGACCATTGTGCTAATTTGGTAATTTACAAGAGAATATTTGTTAATATCTAATTTGGGGAGATTATAAATGCTTTAAAATGTCAATTCCATTAAAATAGCTTTTTACAGGGTGAAATTTAATAGATTTTTTGATCTCTAAAACAATCTTCCCAGAGATAGCTATTTTGATTCCTATAATATAGTACAGAAGGCACTTAAATCTGTTTCTTTGAGTAATGCAGAATCTCTAGGAATTGTCTTGGCACTAAACTCCGTATGACTGGCCCCAGCTTTTTCCATTTCAGTCACAACAAGATTTGTTATATGCAAGATTCTCATTAGTAGAACGTTCATCTGGTCATGTTACACTTTCACATATTAAGTTTGACATTTCTGATTCTTGGGATTCCCCGTTAAAGGCTACAAGAAAAATGTCTTAGAAGCAAGCAGCAAATCAAAATGTTTATCCATTGTCAGAATTAGGTGTTACCAGTTGCATCATTAGTATTTATTCCCAGTTAACGTACTTTGCTAAACATAATTTTGAGTACACATCAGTAATTTACCATATGGTTCCAGTTACCAAAAAACCAAAGCAGTAAAAGCCCAGGAAATACTGTGTTAAGAATAAACTTAAAAGGAATCCAAACATCAAGGCACCCAAACAGCCTTAACTCTGTCCCTGTAGTGATGTGCTGGAGGGGAAGAAGCAATCTTTGTCTCTATCTTCTCTAACTGGTGGTAAAAACTGGTAGTTTTTACCACCAGTTAGACTAGGTGAGGTCAACACTATCCTCCGCTTCACAGCCCTGTGACTGACCTCACCTAGTTTACCTTATGGTATTTTGTCTTCACTATGTATTTACTGCAGACCCTTGGAGGCACAACACCGGAAGTTTTCAACACAAGGTAAACTAGGTGAGGTCAGTCACAGGGCGGTGGGGGAGGAGAGCGATGACCTTAGTTTGCCTCATTGTAAACACTGTAAGTGCCTTGTCTCCACTTAAGGTTTTACAATGCGATAACTATCACCTCTTAGTTAACTCGCTGCCAATAAACAACAAAAACAACCACAACTTTGTGTCAGCAAAGACAAAGCCTTATGACAGGTCTATACTACCACTTAAGTTGATCTAACTTGAGTCACTCAGGGCTATGAAATAGACCCCCCCCTCTGAGCAACGGACGTTAAAGCGACCTAAGTGCTGTCCACACTGGCGCTATGACACTCTCCCACCGACATTGCTTCCACCTCTCGCAGAGGTAGAGTTATTATGCCGACGGGAGAGCGCTCTCCCATCGGCATAGAGCGTCTTCATCGGACAGTGGCGCAGCTGCTTTGATGTAGTGCTTCTAGTGTGGACCTGCCCTAAAATAACCTTCATGCATCTCCAGCAGTTCCATCTCATTAATGTCTATAAACGCTAGCAGGATTTACTCTTAATCACGCAATGGCTATGTGTAAATTTCAGCCTTTGTGTAGCTACATGCGATCCCCAGAAAAAGATGTACTCTTGGCTCTCCGCTGTTTCAGACATTATTCAGCACTAACTCAGATTTGATTCCACACTGGGCAGGTGGAAAGCAGTGCATTTTTATACACAGTGCTGGGTTGCAGAGCAACTTGGAAGGCACAGAGCTCGTGCAATCGAGTGCTCCTCCTTTGGCGGTATGGTTGTGCATTCAGGATTTGCAGAAAACCAGATATTATGCTACACATATTTGTATTTATGATTTTCACTGATGTTTTTCATGGCCAGTTTATACTTCCTCCTGGAATGAAAATACAGTGAGATCATGAGAACTCTTGTTACTTAGAGCATGTAAATGGAACCCTGCAGCACTATAAAAACTCATGAAAATCCTACCCAGAAATACACATACTAGTACTTGTGTGCACTCCCTTATTTGATGGATCAGAGCTCCTTGCGCTAGTTCAGTTTGTCTACAAACTCACATAAGTGTCTTCCTATTACAGAATATCTTCTCTATGTTGCCTCAAATAGAGAACTGGGCTTAGCCACCTGTCTTATAAAAGCTTTCCTGAAAAATGTACTAACCTGGATTAACTACCATAGAAACTTGTCCTTATTCATTGGTGGCCTTGTTGCCTCCTTGATCGTTCATTGTTTTGAAGGGATCTATGTAGTTCAATGTCTGTCCATGGAAACTACATCCTGGAGATGTACTCATTTCTCTGCTACTTTTAGAAAAGTTTGCACAGGGTATACCTTCTCACCTCCTCAGCAGTGTTTCTGAAGTGGCATATGTGGTTAAATGGGCTAGGAACAGTGACTGACTGGATCTGGGCAGAGGTTGAAAAATAGAGGAACTGCATAATTCTGAAAGGCATGTTCAGAATCCATAACAAAGGGGAATATCCTTTAAAAATTCTATTTCCTGCATCATACTTGAGCTATGAAGTTGCAGTACCAAGAAAGACCCTATAACCCTATGTGACATCCATAAAATGTCTCTGCCTCTTTGAAGCTTTCTTAAGGAACAAGGATGTAGTATACTAAGTGCTCTATTAATAGCTGTAAGTAAAACATATTGAACACCAGAACATTTCTAGTTGTACATTTAGGACATAAATATGTATTTACACACTAGGTATACTTAGAGATATATACAAGGCCTGTCAGACCTATTACTATTGCCTTGGATTGGTCATTTAGCAAATTATTGTACCCGTGAATGGTTTCTGTCATAAAGATAATGAACATGAAGTAACACTATATATATTTTTTATAGGTAAACCCAACTAATCATAGACTCCTGTTCGAAGTGTTTGACGAAAACAGATTGGTGAGTGTTCTACTGTATTCCCCTTTGTGTGTGTTTTATTAATCACACAGCTAAATATGGAAGTAACATAGCTCCTGAATTTTAGTTCCTGGAAATTTGGCATACCTGAAATTAAAGTTTATTTTGTTTCAGTGGTGTAAATATGTACACTAAGGAAAGTCAAGTGAGGTATATAAAGCAGGAAATTTGGCTATTTTATTGGCTGAACATTCATAACACTCATCTTGAGCCAAAGTTATCTTATGCAGTGGAGACATTTAGGGAAGGCATAATGCAATTACTTACTTTTATAAATCTTCTTTGCCATTTTTGATAAGATTAAATAGGTGTCTAAGCAAAAATCTCTAAGGTCTGATTTTGGATATAGTTGATGTAAGACATCAATATAATCACAATTTATAAATGTACTTTGAGGAAATTTTAAAAAGCAGTATTATTGGAATAGCATACGGTCTGACCCACTAACAGTATATTTATGAACACTTTTATAATAGAGGATGTGGCGCTATAGCACAAAATATTCGGTTCCTTCAGATTAGTTAAGTACAGTACGTCTCTACCAAATTTGCTTACTATATATTGGGGGTAAATTTGCCAGATATATTTTGGGTAGTTTGAATATCCTTTTGTTAATTAAAAAAAAAACTCTCATTAAGAGAGAGGTTTTTTTTTTTCTTTCAGCTCTATCAAAGCAAATGTTAACATAATGGAAGGAAAAAGATATAAACTCTGTGTAGGTAACCTTTTTCAGGGGGAAAAAATCTAGAGGGCCACTCATTTAATGTTGTGAGGAAGTACAGTAACAAATTCGTGGCAGGGTGGCAACATATATGGAGACTCTCTGTGGTGATCAGTGTACTGAGAGACATTTAATCTGTTTCACAAACCCAGGCCTCTACCATTTGAACTAGCGGAGAATCTTGATTAACTTTTGCTAGTTTTAGCTTATTATCCTCTTTGCCGGCCAGCCGGCAGAGTGGAATAATATCAGAAAACTTGAACGAGTTTTATGTGAACCAGCAGAGGGTAGTGATGTGCACAGTCAAACCAATATGTGACAGTATAGTGGTGGTCGTTAAAAAGACATTTTTTAACCATTACCACCACACAGGGACATCTGAGAGGTGGCAATTTCCCTTCTCTCATACTAGTGTGTGGTAACTTTGCACCCTTTTATTTTGAGCCAATATTTGTATTAAAAAAGAGCACTTATGGTTAAATATATATTAGGATTCCAGGTTATGTGCCTAGATTGAGGGAGTATTGAATTGATTACTCTAAGATTAATTTCTGTAGCTTGAGCATATTTTTAGGATCTAAAACAGTTTACTATGTTTGTCTGTTTTCTGTTACAATTTATGCTGGGAATAAATACCTACTTGTAAAGCTTACATTTGTAAGATTTGCCCCAAAAATAATTTTCTTGCTTGTTCATCTCGTTCCTAAACCAGTTGTTCGAGATTGCAGTAGGTTCCCCCCAATCCTTGCCACAACAGAGACCGTGGATGCAAATTTAGTCTTAGAAGAAAAGAGAGACTTACTTACTTAAATAGCACAGAAACATGCTGTTGTCTGAAAAGTGAATTAAAATAATTCTAACACCTGTGCTTGCACAAGGCAATCTACAGTGCTGTTACTGTGTAGCAAATACCCATGTTTTTCTCATTGTTGGCTCATAGTCCGGTTAAAACAATAGAGGATTGTACTGGCCCTTGGCAGTTTTATCGTTTAAACCAGCTTCAATTTCTCTTATACTCGGTTGTTTTCTGCATTTGAAAACAAGCTGTTGTAAAACAGTGGTTTAAATGTCTAGATGTAGTATTGACCCTACACCTACAAGTCAGTGTAGAGCTGTTGAAAAAACTAATTCTTTGGAGCTTTCATAGGACCCAAGTTGCCACTCGTTGAATTGAATTAGTTTGTCTCTCTTTTGTAGAGAAACTTTTTGTTTAAACGGATGTTGTTTCTGATTCGTGCAAAAATGTTCTAAAACTTCAGTGCACCTCAGCTGTGACAGACCCTTTTTAAACACTGAGATTCTGCAATGTGGCAGGGCTGAATTGGGATGTTTACTTTAATTTTTGGTTGTATCCCATATGTTCTTCTTTTGAAATCTTTTGGCTTTCAGCAAGCATAGCTATACTCCATGCTGGCAATCGGACGGGAATATTGCTAACTTTCTCATTGGAAGGCTGCCAGCGTTGGGCAGCGTTTCTGTACGGCGCTTAAGTCAAATCATTACAAAACTACATGCATACCCTTCTTCAGTTTTCGCTCGTCTTTGCTGCCTGGTAAAACTGAAAAAGAGACTGTCTCCTGCCATCTTGTTCATTTCTGCTGCTATCCTTGTCTGAGAAGTCTTTGTCATATGTAAGGTTTCTTTGTTGCAATTTCTAAGGGAAGAAAAGGATCTGTATGTAGGATGAGTAGGTTATGCTGTGTTTACCGTGGTAATGTGAAACTTGTGGGTTTTTTCCAGAGTGAATAGTTGGTTACTTAATCTTTTAAAGAACCAGTGAAAAAATTCTAGAGTATAACCATGGACTAATATTTATTTATGTTCTACCATGGTAGTCTAATGCTGTAGCATTAGGGGGTTGACAGATGAAGCCTGAATTTGTCTACTTGAACCAGTTTTGTTCTTCTCAATCTGCATTGTGAAGTCCACTTGAACTTTTAACACTTAAAGTGCTTTTGTGGCAGTTAACATTTTTGTACAAAAGTGCTCTGTGAATGTGATGTGGCTTAGATTTATAGCAGTGCCGAGTGTGCTTGCTGCCTTAGTCAGCTGTGAGACCTCTCCCGCGGGGGCAGCTCTTTTCTGATGGAAAAGGAGCAGCTGTGAAGGTGCTGTTTCAGGCTCTTGCTGGTATTAAAAAAAAAAAAAAAAAAACCACTCACAACTAACTTGCAGTGGAGAGGGGGAACCAGATCATGTGACTCCAACCATCCTACCCTATGTCACAGTGTGTAGGAGCGCTGATTGCTCTTATCCAATCATGCCTGGAATGCTGCTTGCCACTTGGGCTATTTCTGCTATCTGTCGCTATCAGTGCTGCAGTGCTAACAGTTTGGCAGATGGGACACTTTTTCTTGGAGTTTGTCTTTGTTTTTTAACTTCTGGCAGTGCCTGAACTGTTGCTGTTCTCCCTCTCTCCCTTTCTTCTCTTTGTTAAACCATGGCCCATCGGCTGCGGTTTCATTTTGGCTCTGGACGAAGCAACACGGCCCCTGAATCTGAGATCCTAGACCGAGAGAGAGAAGATGACTTTTTCATGGCATTCCACACTTTGCCAAGAAGAAACAGTCCTCATCCTTTCTCCCGACATGGAGCGGATTATGGTGGCGGTGATTTGCAAGAAGTGGGCTCCTTAAAAAGAAGCACATCGATGTTTATTCCTCAGCTGCTGAACAATATTGAGGTGCGTCCAACAAGGAGCTCATCTATGCAGATTTCTCTTCAGCGCAAAGCTGTGAACGGCTGTGCTGATGAGTGTGGAGCCCCAGAGTCTCCTGAGGAGACTCTTCCATGTAAATTCTCAGACTTCAGGGAGCATTACACGTGCCCAGTTGACAGTCATTCTTTTTCTCCAAGCAGTCCACAAGTAACCCCAGAGAATTCTCCACCGAGGATGCCTGAAGAGACTGGGCAACGGCTTAATGGAGCTGTTTCTTGTAATCACAGAATATTTTGTACAATTCCTTCCAATAACCAGAATGATGATGTTGCAACGACTGCCGAAGAAGATGAAGCAAGTGAAGCGGCTTCAGGGTTAAACATAAGTGGTGTAAGAATTCAGCATCGCGCTTCAAGCGCAGATATGCATCAGGTTATGCTATCGCCCTTTGGTTCCGAGGTTCAGGATAATGCCCCTGCCTCTGAACCCAGACGCTGGTCTTTGCAGCATCTGCCAGACACGTCAGCAAATTCAGGGAAAAAGTTGTTTGTTTTCCAGTTGCAGCAATCACAGGCAAGTGGTCCAGGTACAGGAAGCGACTATAATTTTGGTTTTACTGGCACAAAAGGGAATAGATTGGTCAGGTATCCTCGCATACGGCTGGAGAGGAGTACTTCCTACCCGGTCCAGCCGCGACCAGAACGAATTAGCCTTGTAGAAGGCGGAGGGAATTCAGAACTGCATGGAAATAGCAGAAATGGGTCAGAAATATCTAGAAGCAATTCGGTAGAGAGGATTCCTCAAGGGCAGGGATGCTTGTTTAAAATCAGACCAGATCAAAACACAAGGCAGCAACACTTCAGAATTCTTGTAACCCGTGGTACTGAAGAACAAAATCAAGTTCCTGATGAAGACATCCCTGATGCCTCTGGGCCTACAGTGACCAGTGCCACAGTAAGTAACATGCTGAAAATGCTTCCCCTTGTGTTCCAGCAAAATGTAAATGGTAACATAGAAAAGCTTCTGAATTCTAGGTAACTAAAGAATTTCACTCATTAATACTGGTAAGATCTACATTTCTCTGGAACAATCTGTAAAGCATCCCTAACTCGAACCTAAAATAGTTTTGCTTCCAGTGATGATTACATCCAGTGCAATGTTTTGTTGGAGTCCTAATGTCTCACATGTTGCTTAACACAGTGTTACGTCAGCTGAAGAGTTTTAACAAATTGGAAAGCCCAAGTGTTACTATTTGCTCTTATTTCTTCATGAGTTTGCTAAGTCCTTGCTGTACAAAGAATTACATTTTTGAAACAAATGCTTTAATGCTTTCCATATTATTTTAAAATATATGTATAAATGAAATGTAAATATACTAGCAGTTCAGGACATTGTGGGGGACAGAAATCGGTAAAGAAACCAATTTTGTTTTCTCAGTACCAAGCGATGAGAATTGTTTTATTTCAAAGAATACTTTTGCTCTTGACCTTCTTTAAAATAAAAACTTTTCACGTTGTCGTTTCAGTCTCATATGAAATGTGATCAAACTACTGTAAATGCAATTTAGGCATAATTTGCAATATCTTATAATATAGCTTTGGTATGAAAGATGATATAAAATCTTCTTATACTGCCTACTTCTCACGTAATATGAGAGAGAGAGATGAAGTTCTATAATATTTTTTGAAACATACTTTATAGGCCCATGCGTGGGTAAAACTTACGGGGGCATGGATTGTCATTTGCTTGAATTGCTTTGCCGTGCAATTTAACACTGCCCACTTGAGTTTCTAAGCTCAATGATGCTGTATATAGAATAGTAAGTACCCTATCTCCAGCTGTGAAAACAGACTCACAAGATCAGCTTTTGGTCTTTATTGCTTGTGTGTGTTCTCATTCTCTCGTGGTCTCTTTCAGTGAAATGTAGTATAGAAAGACAGCTGCTAAATACAGTAAGACCATATGATGACTCTGCAGCTTTTATAGCAAAAACTAACTGTGAAAGTTATTCCAAGATAACTTTCTTTTTAGCACGTCAGTATACGTTTTTAAACACATGGACATGAATAACTAGCCCTCACAGCCTCTGTGGGGAAAATTCTTCTCTTCTGCTATATACCATATCACACCCTTTATGTATAAATTGCTAAATGTGTTTGCTGTCAGCCTCTGAATATTTTACATTCAGAGTATTCCTGCTGAAAACACCTCCAGTTCTTTTGTTTGGATTTCACTATCACACTCAACAATATGTTAAAAGATTTGTTCTTTCATTTAAAATATCTTTTTTTGAGAAGTTTTTATCTTGTTTACATTAGAGTTAGGCCTTGAAGTGTAAACTTCTTATCTGGACACAGATTTTCCTGAAGACTTGAGGACAGGGCCGGCTCCAGGCACCAGCTTAACAAGCAGGTGCTTGGGATGGCCAAGGGAGAGGGGCGGCACCTGCGGCAATTCGGGGGCGGCAGGTCCCTCACTCCCTCTAGGAGCGAAGGACCTGCTGCCGAACTGCCGCCGCCGATCACGGCTTTTTTTTTTTTTTTTTTTGCTTGGGGTGGCAGAAATGCTGGATCCTGCTTGAGGATGTCTGAATCCTGGATTTTGGGAGAAAAAGAGCCACTGTGAAGTTTTACTCCAGGCCTGTCTCTTCTCTTCTACAAGTACAGTTGATATTCTTTAGACACCCTCACCCAACATCCAGTGGATTGCACACAGCTCTTCATCTTAAACCATTACTCCACATCACCCAAGTCCTATGTCTAAACTGCCCTTTTCCACTCATTATCCCTGGTTCATTTCCAGCACTGTAAATATTATATAAATGTTTCCATAAATCAGACAGTGGAAGAAGATTTGGACACAATCAGATTTGTGTAATTTCCCAAAAGGTTGTTCATCCCCCAGTTCATTGTCCCTGCAACAGTGCCCATCTCTGTTTAACTGGAGAAAAGAATCCCTGATATCTCTCCTGAACTTGGCCTCCATTAAACAGTAAATTTATGTTTTGGGGTATAAATTTATAGATTTTCTAAACCAGTTGTGCTGCTTGCTACTGAGTGAACCCTTGGCAATCCGTTTTAGCCCCACATAAAGTTACTCAGTGAGTTGTGTACCTTGGCAGTTGCAGAGGCACTCAATCTAAACAGGGTTTAAAATCTTTACTGCAAATAGGTTTCTTTAATTAAGACTTTTTTAAAGATATATTCTACTTTCTTCACATTATTTCTAGTGAGCCCAGAAATGTTCTGGGTGGAGGCAGCTTACTAGGCACATTTACTAAGTGGAGGAAAGCTGGACAATGAAAACAACTTAAGGATGAAAGATTTTCTTTATTTAGTCTACACACACAATGTTTTTCAGTGGGGTGTCATTTTTAATTCATTCCTTACAAGTTTGTTTTGATGGTCCCATGATGATGATAAATTGTGTGCAGAAATGATTGTTTCATTAAACTGGGGAGAAAAGTTTTTCCAGTTAAAGCTCTTAGGGTAAAATAATTTCTAGACTCTTCCAGTTAAGCTAGTTTGTGTGTATTTGATTGATATAGGGCATGGGCCCTGGACTGTAGACAGCAGCTGCTATAGCCTTATTTATCTTGAGTGAAAACATTCATGCGGGCGTCTGCAGTCCTACTGCTACTAAGTGTTTATGATCTTTCAAATATCTTCTGTTTTAATCAGAAGTGTTTTTGGGCAGGCAGGATATATTTCGTTGAGTTATCATGAAATATTAGGTAAAATAAGAACATATGACCAACTTGAAAAAATTTATTGGAAATCTCGGTAGATTCTTTGAGTTATTCTGATATTTTATATGCAGTGTGAAAGTTTTCATGCTGTGTATGTCTGCATATTAAAAACAATAGTTATTCTGTCTATTGATCGTGTTTATATTATTGGGTTTTTGTGTATGTATGCTAGAAATACTGTGATAACTGAACATAAAAAATCCCATATGAGGGGTAGCTGGTGTTGGAGAATATCTGAGTATTCCAGTGGGCATTTGTTATTGTTACTTTGCATTTTTGTTTTTATCTTGACAAATAAATTATTGCAGGATTGTATTATAATTACTGAGAAGGAAGACCTAACACCTCCAGAGTTTTGGAATGCAGTCCTGCAGTTGTTAGAACTGAACTTTCATTCTTTTTCTTCTTTCCTCAGGAATATCTATCTAACCAGATCCAACTATTACAGTAATCACTAAGTCCCACTGAAAATTGTCTAAATTTTGCTGTAGGAAAATTATGAGCTTGGAACTACTCTTTAGGTGGCTTTTTTTAATGGATTTATTTGGGCCTACCTGCTTTTAAAAATCTAAATTTCTACAAGATTCTGATATAAGCAGATAAAGATTCTGGTTGTGTTTATACACCTATATCTGTACTATACAAGCAAAGGTATGTTGCCACATACTTACCTGGAGCTATCCTGTTCCCATTGAAATCAGTGGCAAAAACCACATTAACTTCAGAGACAACAGGATTGAGCTGAAAATATGTGCAAATATACAATCTCTCTTCCTCCTTGATGGCTTTCTTGGTGGTATATATGAAAAAATAAAACATTGTAAATAGATATTTTAAGAGAGAGCTGGACTATACTTCTACTATATGTGGTTGACACTTGACTGTAATTTCTGTATATAGGATTTCCTAATTACTATTTTTAAAAATTATATTTTTAAAAGAATACCTATTTCCAATATACTAATTAGCCATTAATGGAAACACAAGAAATACTAGAAATGAATTGATCACATTATCTAGTTCATTGTAAAAATATCTGCTCTTTTCAGATAACTGCATCAGAATATTCTCTTATGGTATGTCTACACTGTAGTCTTAGCCTGTGCCTCCACATGTGTTTTTGCCCAAACCCCACTACCATCCACATGCACAACCCTCAAACAAGGGTTTATTTGCACTTCGAACCTGTGCTTGCTTGCACAGAATTAAAGCCTGAGCTGTGCTTTATACCTGGCTGGAACCCCTTTGCTGTGAGTGTGCAGACAAATACTAAATCATTCAAATACTAATAGTCTTCCATTTCCTTCCTGCTATTCAGATTCTCCCACAATTGATAGAAATGACTGGGAAAGAATGCTAGAGCATCTCAGCACACACAATCACAGGATATTCCCCCAGACACACACAGACAAATGCAGAAAAGTGAGGACACAGTAGCACGGGTAGGGCTTTGCTGTGTCAATGCTCACACTTGGGCTAGGCTAACCTGAGTGCTCAGACCTGGTTGCCAATTACCTGCGCTAACTGTGCAGTGTCCCTACCCTAATGCCTCTGCCCGTCTCTGTTGTTTGTTTTCAGAAGATGGGAACATAGACAACTAATGCTCAATCTGCAAACTCCCTCTTGTAACAGATTCTTGCTCCTATTTAGTTTATTTGTATCTGTTTTATACTTGGAGTATATTGAGCTGCACTCTCCAAGGCCTCCTACCCACTTAAAATATTCAAACATAAGCATTTTAAATGTTCTTCATTGGAGCCAAGTAACTGTAAATACCCAGAAAGATAGTGGAACAAATTATGAATCAGGATGGTTTTTTTTGTTTTTTGAATGGAGATATCCTATCTCCTAGAACTGGAAGGGACCTTGAAAGGTCATTGAGTCCAGCCCCTTGCCTTCACTAGCAGGACCAAGATCCCTATGTGGCCCCCTCAAGGGCTGAACTCACAACCCTGGGTTTAGCAGGCCAATGCTCAAACCACTGAGCTATCCACCCCGTTCAAACCTGGAGCATAATAAGATGACAAGTAATAGCCAACATGGATTTGTGGAGAACAAATTGTGCCAAAACAATCCTCCTTTGACAGAATAACCAGATTAGTGGGGTTGGGGTGGGCATAGGGGAGAAGTAGACATGTTATGTCTGGACTTTAGTAAGGTGTTTGGTACAGTCCCACATGGCATACTCATAAGCAAATTAGGGAAATGTGGTCTAAATAAAACTACTATAAGGTGTGTGGACAACTGGTTGAAAGACCATATGTCAGTGGTTTGTTCTCAAACTGGGAGGACATAACTAATGAGGTCACTCACCGGTCTGGGACTATTCAATATTTTAATTAACACCCTGGATAATGAAGCGGAGAGCGAACTTATAACATTTGTGGATGGCACCAAGCTGGGAAGGGATCTCAAGCATTTTGGAGGACAGGATTCAAATTCAAAATGACCTTGAAAAATTGGAGAATTGGTCTGAAGACAAACGCGAAGTACCTCACTTAGGAAGGAAAAATCAAATGCACAACAACAAAATGTGGAATAACTGGCTAGGTGGTAGTGCTGCTGAAAAGGATCTGAGGGTTAGAGTGGATCACAAATTGAATGAGTCAATAATGCAATGCAGTTGCTGAAAAAGCAAATGTCATTCTGAGGTATATTAACAGGAGTGTCCTGTATAAGCCTCAGCTGCAGCAGTGCCTCCAGTTTTGGCCCTCACAGCTCAAGAAAGACTTGAATAAATTGAAGAGAATTCAGAGGAGAGCAACAAAAATAAGAGGTTTGGGAAAAATAACCTATGAGGAAAGCTTAAAAGAACTGGGTATGTTTAGTCTAGGGAAGAGAAGACTGAAGGGGGGATGTAAGTCTTCAAATATATAAAAGGTTGTTATAAACAGGATCGTCATCAATTGTTCCTCTTGTCCACTAAGGGTAGCACAAGAAGTAATCTTAGTTTCCAGGATGGGAAATTCAGGATATATATTAGGAAAAGCTTTCTAACTGTGTGGACAGTTAAACACTAGAACAGGTTACCTAGGCAGGTTGTGGAATCGTTATCATTGGAGGTTTTCAAGAACAGGTTGGACAAATACCTATCAGGTATGGCCTAGTTTTATTTAACCCCGCCGCAGAGAGGGAGAATGGACAATATGACCTCTTGAGGTCCCTTCAAGCCCTGCACTTCTGTGATTCTACGAAATCAGGATGTATAGAGAGGGTAGAGATTTGTGCTCTTCAGACTTACATAAAATGAGTCATTGACAACTGAAAATTGTATGGCTACAATGTCAGTGAGGATTTCTTATGTTTGTTGTCTTGTTACCAGAATCCCCAGGCTTTATAGAATGGCATTTGAAAGTTGTCTTGTGCGTGTGTGTTTGTAAAACGGAAGTATTACATTCTAAATGTTTTCTTAATATTCTTTGACTCACTATCTCTTTCCATAGTCCCAACTTTTTTGCTTTTTGCACCTCTTGGAGACAAACTTGCTACTACTTGTTCTTACAGCATTAGCTGCCTTAGGTTTTATGTGTAGAAGCTCATTTGGTGGATTTCTGAAGCTTTTGAGCTTTCTAAATAAGAGTTGCCTGCAAGTTACCGTAATCCCCATGGAAAGCCACTACTGATGGACAGTTAAACTGGCGTTTCTTTAAGCCACTTGGAGAACCAGAAGTTTTTATTGCTCCCCTGATCACACTGGAAGTCATTTATTTGTATTTTCTATTATCCTGGCTACCACCTCAGGGACACGCTGTCAATTCCACTACTAATCAGTGTGGTGGGAGCCACTGGTGACAGTGAAACTTGATTATACTGGTGGCTGAGTGTTTTACTAACATAGATTATTCAAGCGTAGTAGCGTCTAACTGCTGCTAATTGTTCATGTAAAGACAATATCACTGTATGCTGTATATATGATTGCAAATATGTATTTGCACACAGTATTCAACAAAGTAAAGGCCTTTTAGCCACATGCCAGCCCTGCAGTGGTTGTGGGAATGAGATCTGAGCGCTTATATCCAGGAATAAACTGCAGATCTCTTGCACAGAATACCCCTCCATTTCTATAACCAAGCCGCCAAGAAAATGGCATTACCTCACTCTCATTTGTCAAAAGTGTGTTGTGACTGGGGATGTACTGTGTGCTAATTGATATGTAGTCTTAATTGTAAAGGGAAATAAGCAATTTCACTCACTGCAAAGGTGGGCTTGTTTCATTACCTGTTTGGTCGTGTGTTCTTGGAGCACCATGCTTCAAGGCTCCTCCACTGTGCTAACTCCGCACATGATCTGTGGAGAGCCAGAGTGTTTTCACCTGATCAGTGTTACTGTAGAGCAGAATGTCTATGATATGGAGGGCTGAAATGCTCTAACCTCCCAACGATTAACATTTCAAAAAAGGCACAGCCGAGGACTAAAAGAATGCAGCGTAGTTAGATAGAAAAGATGATGTATTATTGTACTTCTGTGCCTTTGATGTCACCTGTGTAGACAGGTGGATTGGTCCCTCCTCTCTGTGGAAATCAGATAGTTAGCAACTAATAGCTGATCATTTTGAAATGGGTAGTGACATCTGTGTACTTGAGCTCTTTTTATGCCCCCTCCCCCCCAAAGTACAACCTCACTGGCTTAGCTGGAAACCGATTCACCGAGTGCTCGTGAAGGAGGCAGCATTCCAAGAAATAGTATCTCAGGCCTTCTGTGCAGGCAATAACAGGAAATGAGGCAAATTCTGTAGTTGTTTCAGCCTAGGGTGAAAAGGCTCAGGAGTGTCTGATGGCAAAATGCTTATATCTTTCAAGCTTATGTCTCCTGTCATGTAATATACTTAGACTTCTGTAAGGCATTTGACTTGGTACTGCACAACATTTTGATTAAATTATAATGATATAACATTAACATGGCACACCTTAAATAGATTTAAAAGCTGGCTAACTGATAGGTCTGAATGCCATTGTAAATGGGGAATCATCATCGAGTGCTTGTGTTTCCAGTGGAGTTCTGCAGGGATTGGTTCTTGCCTTTGGGCTGTTTAACATCTTGATCGATGACCTGGTAGAAAACATAAAATCATCAATGATAAAGTTCCCCAATGACACAAACATTGGGGGAGTGTTGAATAACGAAGATAACTGATCACTGATGCTGGGCAAACCGGATCACTTGGTAAGCTAGGCACATACAAACAATTTGTTTTAAGACAGCTAAATGTATTCGTCTAGGAACTAAGAAAGTAGGTCCCACTTACAGGATGGGGGACTCCATCCTGGGAAGAAGTGACTCTGAAAAAGACTCAGAGGTTGTGGAGGATAATCAGCTGAATATGAGCTCCCAGTGTGATGTTAGGGCCAAAAGGGCTAATGCTATCCTGGGATGCATAAACAGGGGAATCTTGAGTAGGAGTAGAGGGTATTTTATCTCTGTATTTGGCAGTTGTGTGACCGCCGCTGGAATACTGTGTCCAGTTTTGGTGTCCATAGTTCAAGGAGGATTTTGATAAATTTGGAGAGGGTTCAGGGAATAGCCACAAGCATGATTAAAGTATTAGAAAATATGTCATATAGTGATAGACTCAAGGAGCTTGATCTATTTAGCTTAACAAAGGGGGAGGGTTATGGGGTGACATGATCACAGTTTTATAAGTACAAATATTTAATAATGTCTAGCAGAGAAAAGTATAACATGATTCATTGGCTGGAAGTTGAAACTAGACAAATTCAGACTGGAAATAAGGCACACATTTTTACCAGTGAGGGTACTTCACCTTTGGAACAATTTACCAAGGTCGTGGTAGATTCTCCATTCCTGGCCATTTTTAAATGATGATTGGATCTTTTTCCCCCTAAAAAGTATGCTCCAGGAATTACTTTGATGAATCTCTGTGACCCGTGTTCTACAGGAGTCAGACTAGATGATCACAATGGCCTTGGGATTTCTGAATCTCTGTCCCGCATGTCCTGTTAATGTAACAGCCATTTTCTTCCCAAACCTTCTACTAAAAATTGCTGGGGATGCAAGTTAGATCCCATTAGACTGCAGAAAAGAGGATTCTTTACCTGGTAATTCCTTCCTGTAGCCCAGACCCACCAGTGCTGACATCCAACCGTCAGTATGTAGGCAACCAATGTCTGCGCATATTTGTGTTATGGCTTGTGTTATTCATGTTAATTGTTGAGAGGAAAGGGGAGGAAGGAAGGAAAATGCTATTGATAGTCATCTGTCTGATTTGAAGGTGGGACTAATCTATGTACTCTGGTGGATCAAAGCTGCAGGAAGTATTAACAGGCAAAGATTTTATTGAGTCGCTCTTTTGGTTTTTCTCTTTCAAATAAATGAAGCCCTGCTGAGACTAATGAGACACAACATAAACTTTGCATTTAAATGAGACTCTTTCTAGGCCATGGCAAGTCCAAAAGAGTCTATATGCTGAGATAGGGTTTAGATACTAACCTGGTGTGATTTATTGCAGAGCATTGCAAGGTAAGTTTACTGCATCTTTAAAGGCCAAATATAAATGAAAAATTGGGCTGAGGAAAGCCAGTTAACATTGTAAAGAGGTGACCTGTTTCAGGCAAGCTCGCCTTACCAGTTTACTCACTGAGATGGGAAACCCAACTTTTCCCTTAACTTCACTCTTCTTGTTGAATCCTATAGTCAGTCACCAGCCTGCCCCAGGCACCCCATGGCACTTCCTTTTCCTAGAACGCTTCATTGTATACAGCTGGCCCAGCTCTCCTATTTTTCAGGTGTCTGAGTATAGGGAGCAGTGGTCTTTCTGGTCTGGGGAGAGGATTAACTGTTTCCCTTTCAACTTCTGGAAAGAGTCTATACAAACTATGAAGGAATTTGAAGAACAAATAGACAAAATGATTTAAAGACAAATGGTGCTTCTGGTGTACTTCAGAGAATTTTAATTATTTATTCATCCAACTTGTTCTTGAGTGGAAGATGAAATAGGTTAGGACCAACCCTCACGCCATTCAAATTGCACAGAAGGCAGAGATGATAGTTTTCTTTTTGTATGTATGTATGTATGTTTATTGCTCTGACCTATTGTACAAGGATATAGAGAGAGTTTTCATTGCAAAAATCCAAATCCAGATGCAATCACATGCCTGATGTCCCTGAAACGGCAGATGAAAGTGATTATGGATGAGCAGAGCTGAATGTTTTTTGCTGCTTCCTTTTAAAAACTTGTATTAAATTTTCCAGTCTTTGTAAAACAGTCTAAGGCCTTAAATAGCACAAAGCAGTGAATTGTCAAAATATCTATAGAATGTATCCTGCTTTCTTTCCTTCCTTCCAGCAGCTTATTTGTGAGGCTACACTGGAGTAAGTCACTTTAAAGCCAAACCTGACCTCCAACAAACCCCTCTGGGTGCAGAGGGCTGTCTTGTATATGAACATGGGGAGGGGGCCCAAATTGGGTTATATGCCTCTTTCCAGGGAAGGAGCATGAGGAAGGCAACTTCACTGATTTCAATGAGAGTTGAGGGCATATAGTACCTTGCAGGTGGTTTCTGTCTTGCAGAATCAGGCAGCATCATTCCTATAATACATTTATTTAAAGACTCAAGCACTGAAAATGCTATGTCTGCTCTTTATCCACAGCCCTCCACAAAGTTTCCTGGAGTCTGTTCCACACTCTGATAGATGTCCCTTTTGGAAGTTGTTTTTCCTGAAAGCCCAGACTTTTTCCTCATTTAATCTGTAAAGAAACTAGAATAAAAGCTTGACTAGGAGTGCTGGAAATAATATCACTTTTTATAACAATAATAAAACATTTGCTCTGCCTGGAAAATTCGTATGTTGAGTTTCAGCCCAGAGTGATCTTTTTGTAAAAAAACAAAACAGAGTTTATAAGGTACTTTGTTTATAACGGAAATAATGACACAGAATTTTAACAGTGAAGGTGCCAGTCAGAGTGACTTCAGCATAGATACATCGACAGAACATTCTAGACATCCGTACACCTATACAGTGTTACTTAGTTTGTGATATCAAACTAGGGTACCCACTTGATGAAAGGCACCAAGTAATATGAAATTTAAGAAATGGTCATTTTGGGGGGGCTATTTATTTCACAAAGACTGCTCTAAAGCCAGCAGTTTATCTCCTGTTTTGTTTTAATTCTTTCCTGATTATCTCTCTATGAAGTGCGGTGTTAAATAAGTTCACTTGAAATATGCTGACTTTTTTTTTTCTTCAGTTAAGATGCTTATTGTAGCCTCTAGATGCCTACACATAAGTAATGAAAAAAGTGTATGTTAGTGACATTGGCAGTATGTCAATCCACGCTCTGCAAACTGCTAAAACTCAACCCTATGTGTGTCATCTCCACCTTTTGGCAAAATCCTGAGTGAACAGATAGGCTGGGCAACTGTGACAAGATCCTTGGGGTACAACCTGGAATGGCGTACCGCTGTGCTGCTTAACTCTCCAGCCTGGGCTATCTCTCACAATGCTTTGCTAGTGACAAGCAGCAAACCCCTCCAGGCTTTATCATCATTCAGCACAACCGCATATGGAGCCCCTCACCCAGCTAAATTGCATGAATGCTCCCTGAGCCACTCATAAATCCCACAGAGAAAGGCACTAGCAAATCTACCAAGCCCCTAGCCTTGACCCCAAAACTGTACCATCTTGCCCTGGTCAGAAGCCTGGCCAGTGTAAGTTTATTACCCAATCCGCCCCTCTCTCAATGTGGAGAGCAGTGTTCCCTCTAATTTTTCCCACCCATGAGCAGAATGAATTTTGTTATGTCCACCAATATGGAGGTGATGTGTGACACCTCACCTTCATATTGGTGGACATAACAAAATTTATGGGGTGGGGGTGGGGCCGAGGGGTTTGGAGTGTGGGAGGGGGCTCAGGGCTGGGGCAGAGGGTTGGGGTGCAGGGGTGTGAGGGCTCCGTCTGACGGTGTGGGCTCTGGAGTGAGGCAGGGGATGAGATGCTCAGGGCTGGGGCAGAGGGCTGGGTGCAGGGGGTGAGGGCTCTGGCTAGGGGTGCGGGCTCTGGAGTGGGGCAGGGCATGAGGGGTTTGGGTGCAGGAGGGTGCTCGGGCTCCCTCCCCATCTCTCTCTCCATGCAGCAGCACCTGCACTGGGTGGGGAGAGGCGCTTCTCCCCACTGTGGCAGCTCTTGGGCTGCGGCTGCATGATAGGTGCCCCTCCTCCAGCCCTAGCAGGTCCAATCTGGGTCTGGTGTGCTCCAGCGGCGCCCCGGCCATGCCTGGGTCCGGGCCACGCCACCCTGGCCATGCCGCCCCAGCAGGTCCAGGTGCCCCAGCTGTGCTTGGGGTTGGTCTGGGCCGTTCTACAGCAGAGTTGGGGCCGGGGAAGTTGGGGGGCCGGGCTTGGTAGGGGTCCTGTCTATATCAGCCACTGAGTCCACAGGACTGTCTTAACTCCATTATTTATAACTCCCCCTCCACTCTCCTGTGCTCTAATTGGCTCATCTCTTGGAGTGTGACAGGGTGTGACCTGCCAGTTGGATTGCCTACTATTAAAACTTCCTATACTGCTTCAGAAACAGTTACTGAGCATGTCTAGTAACTGTGACACCCTATTTCTGGGCACAGTGTAAAATGCTGCAATATAAAGCATGTGGGTAATGGTAAGAGTAGATCAGTAATATACAGTCAAAATTTATTACCATACAACAACACACAACAGGCCACAACGTACTCTGCAGTACTGTTGGCTTGCGAGTGTTATTGGGCACACAGAAGCATGTAGCCCTGGAAAGTGATGATATGACTGTTTTATTAAAAAAGCAAAATACTTGAAAATCCCACAGTAGTTATCAAACCATAAAAATCTTTTGAAGCTGAAGGGTGGAGCACATATTAATCCTCATTAAAATACTAATCTGTACTTTAAACCCTAACTTTCACAAGCTGTTAAATTTTTGTTTGAAAATATCCACCCCTCCTGATTATAGCTATGTCTTATTTTAAATTAATACCTCTTACATAGGTCCATTGTTTGAAACTGCTTTTATTTTAGGTCCTAACCATAAAAAAAGCTGTGCATATCAACATAGCGCATAACAAAATCATATCTTTTGAAATTGATTCTGTGAAGTTAAAATTACACTTTAAACAAAAATATATTAAAATTGTTTAGATTAGAAATGTTTAGATTATTAGAGCTGCAGCTGTTACTTTCCACTTTTTTTGTTGTTGTTGCTGTTTTACTTTCTGCATTTTTCTCAGCTTGGACCATGAAAATTTAATTATATCAGTTTCTTCTTTGTTCACTATAACAATTGTCTGTTTCACTTCTAGGTCCCGAACGCTGTAATGCTTTTAGGTTGCAAACATGCAAGGGAGTACTTGTTTGAAACTTGTTTGTAGTACATTTTAAAGAAAAACAACCCTGAAAACATTTGTTAATTTCAGGTTTTGAAAAAGTGTTTTTTAATCTAAGTTTAAAGGTAATTTGGGGTGCCTTTCTCTTCAAAGGCAGAGTTAGAACCTCACTTCCTAATTTATACATATGAAAAGTCCTCTTTCCATATCTCTCTGCAAAGGTTTAAAACTGTAGAGTGTAGTAGTTGCTATATTACTAACACTTCATTATTTTTAGAAACTCTATCAGAGAACACTTGCCAGTGTACTGAACTATTATAAACAAAAGTGAACTATACTTGCTGGAAAATGAACACAGTACTTTTGGTGACGCATTAGCCATACTGTGCTGTTTATTCATATACTGATTTGCAAAATTCAATAATTCATAATGAGGGAACCCAGTCATTAGTGTGAATTAGTGAGGTATGTGTTAACTGCCAAGCCCAAATTAGCTTTAATAGTTTCTTCATGTCTTATGTTTTTCAGTGTGGCTACATATACTGCTGGCCTTATGGCAGTGTAAAAGCCTTTGACAGCTTTCTTGATGCAGACAGCTAGTATCCCGTTTGAGATTCAGAGGGCTTTCAAGCTCTGACCATTTAATTAGACCTTTTTTAAATAAATGATATTAAGTGCTGTGTAAACTTCTTCAGAATTAAGTTACTTGTTGCGTTGTTATTAGGTACATTGAAACAAATGAGAGACTAGACAAGTATGTGAATTGTCATGGATGAAGATGGAACACTTTAATTCAGAAATATAACGTTTCATCTAAAACCTTTTTCTTTTTGGAGCTGTGTATTCTGTGTAAAGCAACAGTTATAGTAAATTTCTACCTCTTATGTCCACATAGGATACCAGGGTTGGAAGGGACCTCAGGAGGCCATCTAGTCCAACCCCCTGCTCAAAGCAGGACCAATCCCCAGATAGATTTTTGCCCCAGATCCCTAAATGGCCCCCTCAAGGATTAAACTCACAACTCTAGGTTTAGCAGGCCAATGCTCAAACCACTGAGCTATCCCCCCCCCCACTCCTATCAATATGTGGAATGGTTGTGGTGCCTAATAAGTTTTGCCCCATGAAATGTAGTGAGTTAAGTTAGCCCTGCAATGCTTACTGTGAGAAGTCAGTTAGATTCGTGGATATTTCTAGCCTAGTTTGTATCGATTTAGAAATTAATAGTCTGAATCTCTAATCTGATTAGCAGCTAAAACGTTTTTTGTTAGCTTGTGTTTTAACCTCTAATGCAGATAAGTGACTCCATTATCATCATTTTTAATAATGTGTCTAATTTAAAATATTCCAGCAGGATTTTTCTTTCTGAAATTTTGCAAGCCAGACAACTGAAGATCTGTCCGCAGGGTTCTGTAACAGACCAGTTGTTGCTTCATGCATCTTTTCCATTTCCGTTTCCTAAATATGTAATTTAAAATGGGTCAGAAATTATTAAGAAGTTTCCAGAACCCATCCAGAGGTTGCCAGGAATGGGGTTAATCATCATCTTCAGGGTAGAGAGAGGACTATTGTGATTTTCCCTGGGTGCAGGGAATTTTAAGGTAGCATTGCTGGGGCAGGCAGGTGGAATTACTTGAGGAATGTTTTGATTCTGGTAGTGAGAATTGCAAAGAAAGGATTACTAGGAGGAAGGACCGGATCAGAGATGAGAACTGGGATTCCTCTTGAAATTGGGTGAAGCAAGCTGAGATTTTGAAGCCTTTCCTGGGACTTCACCTGAAGAAACCCCTGTTGTGTGTTTTGACTTGTTAGGGTTCACATGGTTTTACAATAAAGCATATCACAAAGGTGTTGAAACTCCCCTTAGGTGAGCAGAAATCTTTCCTGCATCAGTTGATTATAAATTTCAGGAAAGATCCCTATTTACTTCCTAATATGAGCCACTGTACGGAAAGTGTATCCTACAACACTAGGAAAATACCATTTAAAAACACTGGTGTTTTTTCTAAGGGAATTTAGTCATGATTAGTCATATTAACTGTAACATTCAGCGGCCAAGCTTTTGCAGAATGGCTAGTAGTTGGATGCTTCAACACTTGGATGCCTCTAAATGTTTCTGACAACGGAGGTCTGGTTCCATTACTAGGGCTCCTAGGTGCTACGGTAATACAAATAATAATGGAAGTCGTTGTCTGGTCTTCTCTATGTTCTTCTTTGGCACTACTTAGACCAGGGGTAGGCAACCTATGGCACGTGTGCCAAAGGTGGCACGTGAGCTGATTTTCAGTGGCGCTCACGCTGCCCGGGTCCTGACCACCGGTCCAGGGGGCTCTGCATTTTAATTTAGTTTTAAATGAAGCTTCTTCAACATTTTAAAAACTTTATTTACTTTACATACAACAATAGTTTAGTTATATATTATAGACTTATAGAAAGAGACCTTCTAAAAACGTTAAAATATATTACTGGCACGCGAAACCTTAAATCAGAGAGAGATTAAATGAAGACTCGGCACAGTACTTCCGAAAGGTTGCCGACCCCGACTTAGACTAACATGCCTTTAGAAGATGGAGGCATTGGCTGTACAGTGACTCAGAAGAGTTAATTTGCTTGACAGCTTCTACCCATCCACCCAAGTTACCTTTGTAAGGAACTGCTAGGTAGATCCCAGGAGTTTTAGACCAATGCACCAGAACCGCAAAAACCTCATTTACAGGTATCAATATTAATATTTGTCTACTACATTGGTCAACACTAAAAAAGTAAGTCAAAATAGCTTAAGCCTTTTTCCCATTCCTACAATGAAGTGATGTGACATCAGTTGCTCAAAGCTTAGACAAATGTTTCTTTTTAACGTCAATTATTAAGTTAAAGTTGCAAAATTAATCTTGGAAAGTGAATCAGGCTCCTAAAAATAACATATGTGGCTGCTGCTATCTGCCGGTATCTCCACTGTATAATTTAATTTCCTGCACCTATTATTTCTAGTTATTCACCTTTTTGCCTGTTGTAAGTGTAGGGCGTTCAGCATTAGTAGTTTAGCATTAATAAAATGCAAATCAAAATGGAGAAACCTAGGGGTGGAATATAAAGTATATTTTAAAAATATTATAACTAACTTACATTTTGGGGCTTATATATGCTTTGTGTGTGTGTGTCAAGTCCTAGGTATTGAACCTGAGTACTGAAGTAAGTTGGCTATTTTGGGCAGAAACATTCATTCCCTGAAATCAGAAGTTGCAGAGTATCAGCCCATATAATAGTTTTTTGGTGTGTATTAAATGCCAAAAAAAAAAAAAAAAGGGTGGCAATGCAGTGCTGATAGGTAAGTTTACAAGACCAAGTGTAAGAACATTCCAAAGTGTTTCTTTGGTAGCATTATCTCTGTCACATTGTACATCTTGTATTATATGGGTCTGGTGTTAACTAACCAAGTTAAATATGACTTAGCATTCTTTGTAGACTGGGACTGTTGTAGCTACCGTTAAAAAACAACAAAGAGTCTGGTGGCACCTTAAAGACTAACAGATTTATTTGGGCATAAGCTTTCGTGAGTAAAAACCTCACTTCTTCGGATGCATAGAGTGAAAGCTACAGATGCAGGCATTATATATATAAGTTTCCAGAACCCATCCAGAGGTTGCCAGGAATGGGGTTAATCATCATCTTCAGGGTAGAGGGAGGACTATTGTGATTTTCCCTGGGTGCAGGGAATTTTAAGGTATATATATAATGCCTGCATCTGTAGCTTTCACTCTATGCATCCGAAGAAGTGAGGTTTTTACTCACGAAAGCTTATGCCCAAATAAATCTGTTAGTCTTTAAGGTGCCACCAGACTCTTTGTTGTTTTTGTAGATACAGACTAACACGGCTACCCCCTGATACGTAGCTACCGTTGTCACCTGGTCATGGATAAACCCAACTGAAACCATATGTTTAATCACACTGAGCTGACATGATATTAAATCAGATTTGTTTTTTCTATACTGGCTGCTTAGTCTTGTTTAATGTCCTGTTAACACTGCTTCTCAAGGTCATGTCCTAACACAACCTAATTTTCTACGGAAGACAAGACTTATCAGAGTAAGGCATTAAGCTTTATATTTAATGAGGAAGAGAGAAATAAAAAAAAATACTACTTCTGTGCAATATGAGAATATTGATGCTCCCAGAGCAACTTTAACTTGGGACGACCTGCCTTGTGGGTATTTGAGCTGACAACCTTCATATTTCATTATGCTAATTTTGGTCATTTAATTTACTAGTATTAACAAAAAAAATAAGGGGCTATAAGAGACAAACAGAAGCAGGGGGAGGGTTTTTAAGGAATTCACTATGGAGTAAATACTATGAAAGCCACCTGTGTGCACTTAATTAACTACCCAAGCAAGTACAGTGCATCTGTGCTTAACTGTGCATCAGGAGATTTAAGAAAATTTCTTCTTTCTGTACTCAGTAGACACTTTTTTAAATTATTATACCTTTTTTAATAAAACCTCACTATTTTTCAAACTGAGCAATCTCACTAGTCCATAATTGTTTCTATGTCATGTTAAAAACATCAAGTTTTCTACATATGAGTTTAAAAAATATTTTTTTAAAGAAGTGTGGGAGGAAAAAATGGAAAATTTCACCCTAAATGGTTAATATTTCATAAAGCTAAGAGCGTATTAAAATGGGGAGGAAGGCAGCTACAATGCAGTTTTTCGTAACTGTAGAGTATGCTACAAGTCATCTTCTGTAATAAATTAATCAAAATCTTGGGCGGGAGTAACTGCCCAAGTTAATGAGAAATCAAGCTCTATGTGTTGCACTTTGCAGGACTTGTTTACCACTGTCAAATTATACGTGGGCCATTCAGCAAACATTAAAAAAAAAAAAGTTGATTTCTTTTGCCAGCTTCATCCAAAAGGGAGCAGACTTTTCAGAAAGATTGGCTTCAGCCCTGGGCGGGGGGGGGGGGGGAGCTCAGATTACATGCCCCCACCTAGGGCTGAAGCCCTTGGGCTCTTCCCCCGCCCCCCTTTCCCCCGGGTGGCTGGACTCAGGAAGGCTCAGGCTTCGGTCTCCCCCCTGGGATTGTGTAGTAATTTTTGTTGTCAGAAGGGGGTTGCGGTGCAATGAAGTTTAAGAAGCGCTGTGCTAGAGAGTATTTTTCACATCTATTGTGGCCAGCACTTGAGTCACCATTCCAACTGTTGTCCTCCAGCCAGTCATGTGCTGGTCTGTCACCGTTCAGTCTAGAAGTGTGAAACAGAACAAAGGAATCTATCAAACAAGAGAGCAATTGTAGTGGGGAGACAAATTAATCAGCAAGGGTTTAAGCAATGCTGCTGAAAAGCAGCCACAATGCTTAAAACCCTTTTTCCCCAGCTGCTGAGCTGTCTGCCTTCTTTTCTGGTAGGTTTTTTGTCTTGACTAGCATGCCGTAGCATTGGTGGACTCGCCAGGTGACATCAATCGGAATGCTTGTGTCAGACGCCAGCCAAAACAGATGCGGGAAGAGTAGGAGGAAAAGGAATTCAATGTCCTCAATTTGCAATGCCAGCTTCATTCTCCATGGAGCTGGTGCGTAGTTTTTTGTTTTGTTTAGTTTTTTAAACTGTTCCTTTCTGTAGCAAATGTTAGCCTTGTGAAATGCTGGAGTTTCAGTGAATTTGGAATTGGAAACAGCTCCGTATTAGATATTGCTATGCTCCTCAATTTTTTTGTAGAATTTTATTAAGGTTGCTGCAAATAATTTCAGAAGTGCTGGAGATTTCTTGAATTTCCAACCTTCCTTTTATATTGCAAACATCAACATAATAAGTGGGGTTTCCTCTAGGTTGCAAAACTGTATATTTGTATTACTGTTACGACATCATCCTATCTTCCCATTTGTTGTTGCATTCACATATTCAGTCTGATCTTCATACTTGAAGTCTCTGCCCTAAAGAGTTTACAGTCTCTTACTGTGTACATCACCTAGCACAATGGAGCTGTTCTCATTTATGGGGACTCCATGTGCTACTGTAACATAAAAACAAATTTTCTTTTACTGATAATAGATATTATCCCTTAACTGCTACCCAGGACTGTAAATTACATGCACAGTGTCACATCATAAATATCAAATTGGAAGTACTTTTTTGCCATTTATCGACACTATAAATATGTTGACAGGGTTGAACGAGGCTGAGGAGTATGAAAGGTTCTATATAAAACCATATTCTGCTGGCATGTGCAAGAATTAATGTAACTAAATTGTTTAAATTCTTATCTGATTATTTAATATTTCATAATCTCCAGTAGGAAAAAACTATGTGAGGAGAAAAATGTTGGAGATGATTGGTGGAGTCAGTGAATTAAATTGTATTTTCTGTTTCTGTTTCCTGCTATATCTTTGAAGCCAGGGTGAGGCTATAGATTTCTATAATCTAATGAACTCTACATGGTACACTAGGTCACGTCTCAAGAACAGTGAAGTCTAACAGAAGCATAATTCATCCAAGAATTTGAGCTATAATCTAGCAGATGCTTGCTTTTCAGTTCACTCTTGCTTAGATAATGTGTAATCCAAGTTGAACAGGAACTGCTGGGCACTTTATTATGGAGAAGGCACATTACAGAACTGGAAAAATGGAAAGGACAACGTTTGTGGAAAGTTGATAAGTCATGACTTTCTTATTTAACTGTGTTTGTTACTAATGAGTTTGTTACTAGTCTTGGTATTGGAAGTAAATGGATGAATCTTTAATTTTTAACATATTGTTTGTCTTGTGATAGAAATAGACATTTGTGTTTGAGTATATAATTTATTTTAGAAAGAATTTTAAGAAATTAAAAGCACTATCTTTCTTTAACTGGTCTATAAATCAGAATTTCATTGACAGCAGCAGCATATTTCCATGATATAATTTGCCTTTGCTCTTGCATGCATGTTTTTGCTGCACCATATTAAATAAAAACAGCTGTAATACATATTTGCATAATACATGCCCAGAATTTAGAGCTCTGCCAATGTTTTGTAACCATTAGCAAAACTGTTAAAGACCTGTTCATCTTGAGAAAAATATTACTCCAAATGCTGCCAAGGTTTAGTGTCTGGTTGGGCAATTTCTGCATAAGTGCCAGTCAGGGAGCTTAGAAAGACTAGATTCTTGGTAGAACTTGCTTAGCTGGTTTTGGGGAAATTTTTCTGAATAAGACTCGGTATGTTTTTCTTACTTCCGTTCTATCCCATTTCTCCAAATTTGCTCCATCTTGCCAATTCCTTCATTTTTTCTCTATCATTGCTCCCTTTTGCTTAACTTCAAACCAGGATGGTTTCATTGACCACATAGTCTTAAGTACTATATCATCCTCCAAGATAAACATGTTAACGGGTTGTAGTATAATTTAATCCTCAGGGAAGGTGCTTACTATGACTTCCCCTCCTCCCCTATTTCCCCATGCAACTTGCTAAACGTTCCCTTACACATCACTGAGGAGTGTAACCAATTTGGAACAGAGTTTTGAAAATGTTAATGTGACATTTATTTAGAAACATTCATGCCGTTTTTAAACATAGATGTACAATAAAAATGTAAAAGTCACTGTCTCAATGATCCTCCAGGCTATTGAAATTTAACACGGATGTATCTTCAGCTTCTCAGAAATAAGAGAAAAGTAGACCTTGCCAGTGAGGCTCTGCTTCTGGTAGCTTGACATAACTCGTAGGCCTTCAGTGGAATTGTAGCTTGCATAAATAAATGTTAGTTATTGTTTGTGTGCCCGTACAGCCGAGGATTTTATTAAGAGTTCTCAGGGGGTCAGATGAACATTTTAGTGGCTTTCAAAAACGGTCTCTTGTCATTTGACTATGGTGTTTTATGTGGTCAAGTTAGTGAATTTCAAGCACCACTGGGATTACTGGCGATTCAGCCTGCCTTCAACTGTTTACAGTGGCATGTGTCCAAGACTATGGTATGTTTAAGTGGTGTATGAAATTGCAGAAATTAGTGTACCTTAACAATATGGAAAGTTGGGAATGTTTTTGTCTTGAGTGTAATATATTATGATTAATTGCCAAGTGGTCAGATGTATATTTGCATTTATTGCAATATTTATTCAGAAATCTTAATAAAGGAATATTACCACAGTGTAATAAAGGTGTTCATCATGTGTGATAAATGACTAAAAATATGTTCCCTCTTAAAGAGCTCCTGTCATACCATAGAAACAATTCGGATGTCTCAAATCCTTGCTGGAAAATAATCTGCATTTACATAGAATAAAGCCAATAAATTTATATCTGAATAGAAATTAACAGAAATTATGGGGAAAATGCAGAAAAGATACATGACAGTTAACTGAGGGTTTTATAAAAAAGGATAGTGATTTATATTTGCATGCATGTGTTTGCCATGTGTAGATGATACCTAAATTCCCACCAATACTTTAAATCCTATTTACTTCATGACTTAGTCATCTTAAATGGATAAGCAAGTATAGCTTTAAACATATTTATACTTATTACTTAATAATCTAATACTATTAAATAAAGCATGAATGACTGTCCTGTTTAAATATACTGAGCCATAATTAGAAGATCTAGCAAGAGATAATTATAATCCTAATGAAATGTGGTGAGGCTTGACGTTCAGGCTTTATCTGCCAGGAAAAGACCACTGTGAATACATAGTAATGGTAGATGATTTGCAAGAAAACCCCAGAGCAGGCAAATTTAACCCTTTTTAGAGTTTTATTTTAAATAGGGTTGCCAAATTTGGTTGGATGTATTCCTAGAGATTTAATCACAGGATATAATTTTGAATTAAAGATTAATCTTTCATTCCTGGAGGCTCCAGGCCAATCTTGGAGGGTTGGCAACCCTAGTTGTAAACCTAAATCTCCTCTCACTTTTTCACACCTTCTGGAAGAAGTGGGCAGAGGTTTTTCTGGTTCAGTTTTGCCCTACTTTCCCTCCCTCCCCACAGGCACTCTTTCTGTCCCCAAGATCACCCAGGTTCCATTTCCCCATTTTGTCATCCTGAATGCACACAATCCATTCCTCACAGGGACACTATTAAGTTAAAATGATAAGATAAAATAATAATAATAAAATCCACAATTGCTACAAACTACACCTGCAGTTTTACTATAATTGTTTTTTTTTCCCAATGAAACTTATTACCTAACCTTTTTTTGAATATGGTCTAGTGCATAGTCTGTTACTAGTCAGTTTCACTTTCAGAATTTCATGTACTTGCATAATCCTGCAACGGTTGGCTGCTTTTCCTTTTTCCATTTTTCACTTAAAAAAAACCCAAGTAAAAAAATAAATGTTATTGTAACCCTTGTCCTCCTTTTTTTCTTTCACTCTCCCTACAGTTGTTTGCTGTCATTCCTTGTATCATGTCTAAAAATAGATTGTTAGCTCCATGGGTCACTGTTCTTTAATAAACTTACCAAACTTTGTGATGTCTAAATAATTAACATTTTTGGAGGATGCTTGCACCATTCTGAGAGTCATTTTTTTTTTAAAAGTGCCATTTCAAAAAAAATGTGTTAAAGTTTAATTAACATATCAAATATTAGACCAGGTGTCCAATATTCAGATATGCCCCTCTGTTTAATGGAGAAAAGTCCTTTAATCAACTGCTGTAGATTAGTGATTGGCTTTTTGGGGAAATGTTTTGTGGTGTCATCTTTGACTAAAAACTGTGTGAAAAGAACTATTACTCTTGGACATCAGTTCTTTGTTAGGATTGTAGGTAGCATTTTAGCTCTTGGAACTAGTAAACATTGATTAGTATGAAAAATATGGCATGTAACGCTTCAGAAATCCCCATATGTAAATCTGGGTGAACAATAGCTTGGTGATAACTTGCTTTGGCAGAAGAGCAGAGGGAAAAGGAGGGGAGTGTATTTTTCATGTTACATAGCCATATTTTGTTATGTGATGCAAACATTTGGTGAAAGTACTGTGTACAGTATGGTGAAAGTGCTGTGTAAGTGCTATATAGAGTAGCAGCTTTCTGTCCTTTTTATAAAGTTATAATTCCTGGAAATGTGGGTTATAGCTAGTTATATACAGGCATACATTCTGCACATAGCACAGCCAACACGCTTTGACCTGTTGTGCCACTGCTGTTCTATTCTTGATCTGTTTACTGAGGAAAGTTGCCAATTATTGTACTAAATTATGAGGGGGTGCTTTTACAATGTGGAGAAATAAGGGCTGAGGGCTAAATTGAAACTGGCAAATTTGTTGCATGCTTTCAACATAAGCCTTTAGAAACAGAAGGTGAATGTGTTTAACCCACTTCTCTAACCCTCTATTTCTCTCCTCACTCACCACTAATAGTTTAAGTTTACAAGTCCACTAATTCATTCATTAGTTTACATAGACTAATCGTTTTCAGACTAGAGCTCCCAGCGGCAGGGAGGGCTATGACAAAGTGAGAGATTAAATTTTTTTGCCTGACTTTTCCTTAATTGCAGGAGTTTTGATGAACTGCAATCCAATTGACTCAATTAATATTGGTATAATATTTTATGTTGAGAAAATGCTGTTGCTATTTTCTGTGCTTTATAAGTTGTCAGTAATATAAGGTGGAATCTGTTTATCATTTAAGATAATATACTATGTAAGATAGTGAGAGTTTTTAATGGTATCAAGATAGAATGATGGTTGTCCAAGAAGTCTTGTTGATACATATATCAGTTTTATTGTACTCGTGTAGCTAAAAAGAACATACAAAGTTCCTAACCCCAGATAAAATAAATTATAATTCTTAAATGTGAAGTGGTGGTCAGGGAAAAAACAGCTGGACAGATTTTTTTTTTTAAATAATTTAATCTGTGATGAGAAACTGTACACATGGTTAAAACCTGATACAAATTTTAAGAGCCAAGCTATAAACTTGTCAACAGAGTTTATAATGGAAATGATGGCAGACGCTTACCTAAGAATTTCTCAAATAAATTTAAAACTGATTTCATTTTTTAAATGTACTGACATTCAGGAAAATGAGTAATTTAACTTATGAAATGTGAAAGATCCGTTTGAAAATAATACTCTCTAGTTAGTTTTACTCAAACCTACTGTTAATTTTGATCGGTTTTTGACATGGAATCATAACTATTATTGGATCTAGCCTTTTAAATTTTTAAGCAGAAGAATCTATAAAGTCAGAGTTTAAAATAAAAGGTTGTTATTTTGAAATAGCTGTTGCTCTTGAAATGAGATGTTGACCGAATAGACTTAGAAACCTATAATTGCAATGCATTGTAAATGGATTTTTAAATCCCGTTATGCTGATGGCTCAACTGTGACTCTGAAGGTCATGGGAAAACTTAAGAGTTTTAATAACTTTGTTATACTAAAATGATAGTTCACTAATACAATCTCTTGTTCTAAACGGCAAATGGGGGTATGAGCTTTCAAACAGATTATAAAAGAAAAAAAATGTGTTTATCCACTGAATCCTCATCAAGTTTCAGCCCACAGGCAAGACTCATAGCCAAAATTTAAACTTCCAAAAGGTTTGGGTGTAAATCCTAAATGTTGATGGGATAGCAGAATTAGGAAATAAGATACTGGATATTTGTTCTTTCTTTAGAAGGTGAATTTGGTTTTAATTAGTCTGTTTTATAGGGAATTTTCTAGACAGACTATGGTAGGAATGATTAATCTTGGCCTGGCAGAGATTTGGATGATCAAATAAGTTTTTTTTTCCCCCCTCCTCTGATTAAGGTCTAGATAATCCCCTCTACAAGGAAAATCCAGTGTTAAGAAAAGGAAACTGAGATTCCTATGGAGTCTTCTGTGGAGCTGCTGGTTGTTGCTCTCTCTCCCAAGGAAGGTCAGGGAATTTGTCCCTCCAGATCTACAGATGTCTTAAAATCTGCAGAGGACCAACTCCTCCATACAGTTCCCTAATGACCATGTTGCTTTCATGAATGTTGTTCCCATCTTTTCCCTTTTGTTTTCAATCAACAAAGGAGCAGTCAGTGTTACCTTATGCTAATGTAGTCCGCATCTTTTTATCAGTCCTCTGGGTTGATTGAGGACTGCTGTAGAGCATGCCCAGGTCTCCAGCCTGATGCCTTCCATACCACAGATGCATGGCCTAGCATGGGCATTTGGAGGGGCTTGTGCTCCTCAAGACCTATACTTCTTCCTCCCCCTCCCCCCCCCAGGTCCACTCTCTCTGGCTTCCCCTTCATGCACTGAAGCAATGAGGACATTTGGACCCTATTCTGATAAGAGAAAGATTAAAGAGAGAAGAGCAGCAGAAATTAAACTTAATGCCTTTTTAAAAATGCAGTGGGTCGCAGAACTAGTCCAGTATGAATTTCAAGGTATTAAAACAAATACAGATGGATATTTAAATGATTAGTGCCACTGCCAATAATTAGATATGAATAGGGGCATTTCACCAAGTTAAACATTTGAGTCCTTGGCGACTTAGAGGTGAGAGCTGATTTCTTTTAATCTTTAACAAGGTAGATTACTCATTAAAATAACAATCTAAAGCACAAGGATGACAGGAAAAGGAGAACAAAGAAGAAAGTTGCAGGGAAATGGAAAATGCAGCAGTGGAAGACCTAAAGATTTTTAACTTGTGACCACCTACATTTTAATGGATATCTTTATGCAGCACACAGCAGCCACATGGCAATTAATAGGGACAGTGGGGAAGAATTTATATCCTGCTTCAAAAACAGACAACTACTGCTTTGAGATAAGGGAGCCTTTAGCTTTCAGTAGTATAGGGTCTATGTCAGTTGAGTGGTTCTTGCTGTATCCAGTAGAAGGCAATGGTACACATACACATTAGCCAGTTCATTACAGTTCATCCCACTTAATTTTTCCACTGGTTATGTGGATCACCAGAGTTTTTAAAGTTGAGCTACCAAAACCCTGGGTGCTTGCAATAAGTGATCCTGAAAATAAGTACAGTACTTTGCTAATGCTCACCACTGCAGGCTTTAGGGGGTGACTTTACATTTAAAATGTCTAGGGATAATGCCCACAAACTTCCTAATATTTTCTCACATTGCTGGCACTAAGTCCTTATCATATTAGATTATTATATGTCCTGTTTTGATGTCTTGGGGAGGAAAAATGGGGGAACTGGGTTATTTCTCCTTAGGCAGGTATTAGTAGAGCACATAATTGTGGAATCAGATATTTGGAACTTGATTATGCACTTTTATCTTTATAACTTATTTTTGTAAAGTACCATAGTATAAATAAATTTTGTCTAAAACAATGGCACAGAAGCACATACACTTTTCTCTGTTCGGTTTAGTTCATTTTTCATCAGTTTTGCTACAATTTCAACTTGGTGAATTTCAAGGTCATTCTCCCCCTTCTTCCAGTTTAAAGATGTAAACAACTCTAGTTAAATTATGGACCTTGCCCAATCTCATTTCTGGCATCATATGCTGCCGGAGCATGGGAAGGGTGCAGGGAAGCAGGTCAGAGCTTGGAATGTTATGTGCAAAGTAAGAATTGTTTAGTGTCTGTGAGAAATTGCTGGTAGCAAAGAGTAGCTGGTGTATTAGAGAGGCACCAGTCTCTCTCACATAGTTAAGGTTAAAACAAAACTTCCATTGTAATCCTGAATTTTGACACTGCTCCCTAACTTTTCTAAGCCAATAACAATCCCCTTGAAGTTTCACAGCTAAGATTGTATGCCAGAGTAAAAAGTGTCAAGGAAGGCAAGGACAAGCAATTGTTGTGTTTGAGACGTGAGGGTCTTGTATTGAAGCATTCTCACCTGGACATGTTCTTTGTGCTGTTATGGCCCAGATCTAGAAACTTTAGTTTTAGTTTAATGTGCTCTCCCTGGAGAGGACTGGTGCCTTTAATTAACTTTGGGGAGTATCTTTTTAGTTTAGTTAGTTTTACATGTGTTAGGAGAGCTGTAACATATTAAACATGAGTTGCTGGCTTCTGCGTGACTGTGGAATGGTGTATCTGCCTGCGTTGGGCTTCTCAAACAAAGCATCATTGTTTTGTGCTTCTTGGAAAGCATACAGATGCTGTGGGTGTCAGGCTGGGTAAGACCCATAAGACTTTTTGTAGGGTCCTGCTTCTCCCAAGACAAGACCAAGGAGACATGATGACTGGGAGAATGTTGTTCTTCCTCTACCAGCACCTTCCCTCTCTCTACTTGCTCTGGAGAAGAGAAACTCCTGGACTTCATCCCAGGTTCCCATGTAGGCATCATCTAGCTTGACCCCTTTCATGTAGGGTGACCAGGTGTCCGGTTTTTGACCGGAACACCCGGTCGAAAAGGGACTCTGGTGGCTCCGGTCAGCATTGCCGACCGGGCCATTAAAAGTCCAGTCGACGGTGCTGCAGGTCTGAAGCAGGGTAGTTCATACCTGTCCTGGTACCATGCTGCACTCCAGAAGCGGGCATCTGGTCCGGCTCCTAGGTGGGGGGGGTCCACGGGGCTCTGCGCGCTGCCCCCGCCCCGAGCACTGGCTCTGCACTCCCATTGGCCAGGAACTGCGGCCAATGGGAGGTGTGGGGGCGGTGCCTGAGAGCAAGAGCAGCGCGCACAGAGCCGCCTGCCGCACTTCCACCTAGGAGTCAGACCAGATGCCCGCTTCCGTAGTGCCAGGACAGACAGGAAGCCTGCCTTAGCCCCCCTGCTGTGCCGCTGGCCCAGAGCCACTGGAGGTAAGCCTGCTCCCCAGCCCTGAGCCCTCCCCCCCAAACCTGGAACCCCCTCCGGCACCCGAACCCCCCCAGCCCTATCCCAGAGTCCACACACCTGAGCCGGAGCCCTCATCCCCTCCCACGCCCCAACCTCCTGCCCCAGCCTGGAGCCCCCTTCCATACCCTGAACCCCTCATTTCTGGCCCCACCCCAGAGCCCACACCCGCAGTTAGAGCCCTCACCCCCTCCCGCACTCTGCCCCAGCCCAGTGAAAGTGAGTGAGGGTGGGGTAGAGTGAGCTACTGAGGGAAGGGGAATGTAGTGAGCTGGGGGAAGGGGTGAGCTAGGGTGTTTGGTTTTGTGGGATTAGAAAGTTGGCAACCCTACTTTCTGGTGAAATGTTAAGCTAATGGAGGATAAAACATGGAGATAATACAGCCAAAAATTTACTTTGTGGCTGGTCAGTGAATTGGCATGTCATCTGCAGTATAGCTTCTGAATATAGTAACTGTCATCAAAATAACAATGTTCATCATAATTATTTCCTGCATTGTTAAGGTAAAATAAAATAAAAATCCTATGGAAGTGGAAAAATAAGACAACATATATATTTACAAATTTTTATTTAAAGTTCATAGGAAATTAATTCATCTGTGATGTACTTTCAATGTATTTTAGGCATTACAGATTTGTTTGTATGTATATATTATACACACACATACTGTTGTTATAAAGTAATAACACCATAACATGATATGGATACCCATGGTTAAGTAACAAGAATGCGTAGCCCAGCACGCAGTAATCAGCACTATTGCAGTCTCTCTCGTCTGGCTTGAACAATGTATTTGTTTGGTGACCTATGCCGGAGATATTTGAGATACTGAGGAGTTCTTTTGGAGACAGGGTGTCCTTTTTCCAGTCTGCTTGGAATTGCCCTCCTTTTTCTTTGTACTAATGTGTCTCACTGCCCTCTTTCAAATATCTTCAGGAATTTTTCTTTTTGCAAGCTTTCCACTATTAACTGCTGCTCCTGTGCCATTTACGCTTGTGCTGGCATGTGAATATGTATTTTTATAATATATGAAATTGACAAAGTAAATAAGAAGTATCCAAACAAAGAAATAAGAAGAGTGATGTGGCAAAACATATGTGGAAAAAATACACGTTTCCCCAGAGCAATATTCCTTGCAGATTTACTATTTTACTCTCCACAACCCCACCATGGTATGTAGTAAATGTATTTGGTCTGATTTAGGCTTCCATCCTGCAAGTTACTGCCATTAGCCTTCCAACTGCTTCATGCAGGTGCAGCCCCATTGCACAGAGCAATTAATAGGATTGTGGCTCTTATGCCCCAATCCTGCTACCACTTATGGTATGTACTTAACTGATCTGTCGCCAGTAGCATCATTTAAATTGATGGGGTACTCCTATTAAAGATATTTGTGTGCATGGGCGTGGAGCTTATTTTGTAAGTTCCTTTTGGCAGAGACCTCAAATTTTACTTACCTGGGAAGTGTCATGCACATCAATGGATTTATGACTTTCTAATATACAGATTGTCTTAAAAAGAATTTCTCCACTTAGATGGTTAAAATAACATTAATTATTTTAACATGGGCATTTTTATTGCCAGACATGCTAAATTATCTTTTTTTGAATAAAATGTAAGTTATACTTATTTATAAAAGGTGATCTTGGTGGATGAGGAAGCAAGAGGCATACCATGCTCAGTTAAGGTTATAACGCATATGGCTATTTTGGGGGGCGGGGCAGAGTTTTCAGAGTTTCTCAGCTTAGCCAGGGAAGACTTAAAGCCGGCATTCTGCACGATCTGCAATCTCAGCAGTCAAGAGATAGTCGCTATGAACGGCATCCTGAAAGACAGCCAAGGCCGTCCATGTAAATCGGATGACGACATCCTCTCACGCTGGGTGGAATATTATCACAGCGCTCTGAACCAACTGCCACCTGCCGCTTGCTCAGAGCTGGACAGTTAGGCAGCCACTCTGGCTTCAGATCCAAACCCTTGTACTGATGCACCAATGTTGGATGAAGTGAAGCGCGCCATCTGCAAACTGAAAAACGGATGTACAGCCGGCGCTTATGGCATTCTGCTAGAGCTGCTAAAATGCACTCTTGACCCAGGGGTAGAATCACTTCTGGCCATCTTTTGCCTGGTGTGGAGAATTGGAATCTTGCTAACCGCCTGGAAGGATGGTATTGTGATCCTCACATTATAAGGGCAAGGGAACAAATGTAAGAGGCTACAGGCTGGTCACCTTGTTGTCTGTGCCAGGGAAGGTATTTTCACATGTTCTGCTGTCACATTTAGAGCCCCTGCTGCATCAGAAGCATCACCCCCAACAGTCAGGCTTTATGAGGAACAGGTCCACATTAGACACCATTTTGGCCATCCGCTTGTTGTCGGAGACACACTGTGAGTTCGGGAAGTCCCTGCACATAGTGTATATTGCTCTTAAGACTGCGTTTGATTCAGTTGACTGAGTCGTGTTATGGAAGACCTTAAAGGACATAGGTGTCCCAACCATTCTGCTGGACTTGATTCGCAAGTTGCATAACAGAATCACTGCTCATGTTTGTCTGGGGAGTTGGATGTCGACACCTTTTAACTCGGTATCTGATGTCAGGCAGGCTATGTCTTGGCCCCTGCACTCTTTTGTCAGGCCATGGAATGGGAAGCATTCCGTCAGGTCCATCGGCATTGCTCTCAGACCTTGCTCTCTTGCTCTCAGACCTTGACTACACAGATGACATTGTTCTTCTAGTCCAGAGCCCCAACAGGTTTTGTAAGGCACTCTAGTAAATGGAAGGTGAGCCGGCTAAAGTTGGCCTCCATGTTTTGTGATCAAAAACAAAGCTGCAAATTCTAGGATCAGGCCCACCCATGACCCCAATCTCTTTGAATAATGAAACTACACAGCATTCTCCAGCTTTTGCTATTTGGGTTCTATGCTCACCAGCTCCTCCAACTCTCACACGGAGGTTCTCCACCACATTGGCATCGAAGTCTTTGCCATGGGTCACTTCTGTTTTTCTTATGTTTAGATGTGTAACCTATTCATTAGTTGTCCTATCAAAATCCTACACGATATTATGCTTTTCTCCTTCCTCCTATCTGTTTTTCTTATTTTAATATCTTAATTTTGAGTTTAACTTTGGCTGTAGTTGAAGTGGTTTCTCATTTAGTTTGAGAACTTCTTGGAATATTATCAGGTTTGGTTGTGGGCAATGACCAGCAAACGCCAAAAAGATCCACCAGATTTCTCAGTAGTTATCTTTTTTTTTCTTTCTCCCTGTAAAATTCTGACTTGATGAGTTAATTTTTCTAATACCAGAACATCCCACACTATTTGATACCAGTCAAAAGATTTAGGGGAGTCACTCCTCTTCCGCCGCCTTGCTCTTCTAGCAACAACTAGGAGATGAGTGATCAATTCTTTGTGTTGTTTTTAATAAGATAAGATGCAAAGTTTTCAAGACAATTTAATCAAAATGCTAACGGGTTATCTGACAACTGACACCCTGTTATCTCCCTTCTGGAGTCTTCAACAGCTTTTTAAAATGTCTTAATATGTTGGCACATCCACCATATGTGGAGAAAGCCTCCCGTTTCGTTACTTTCTCTCCAGCATTTGCCCATCCTGTATCATAATGTTGTTTTATTTAAAGTGGATTTAGGTACCAATGATCAAGAATTTTAATTTAATTTTCTTTACGACTGTGAGGGGTGGGACCAGTGCTGCATATGTTCTCCATTTCTCAATTTTGGTGTCTCTGCCTATGCTATTAGCTTTGCATCTTTTCAGAAACCTGGTTATTTCCTTTAAGTAACAGTTAAAGATTACAATGTACAGAATGGAGAGTAAACCATTGTGTTTCAAGGATGTGTAGTGAGTAGATTTTCAAATACTGTCAATTTTCTGCTTAGATTTGCCTTTTTGTGAAAGTGGTTTGAAAAATGTCTCAACTGTAGGTATTGGTATACTGGAATTTTGGTGTCTTTTGCTAGTTGTATTTTATCAAGTGATCTAAATGTATTCTCTTTAAACACTTGGGCGAATTTTGATATACCTATGAGTTCTCGTAGGTCAAAACTTCCCAAGCTTTATTGGGGTTAAATTCTATATTATCTACTTTGGGTGTTACATGGGATGGGTATGGACTTAGCTTTCTAAATAAATTATCCCAAGTTTCCATTGTTGCTTTCATAAAAGGGGGTTATATAATGGTTTTGGCTTATAGGATTTCTTTATCCAGGGGATGATGTTGAGTTTGATTGCACAACAATGGATATGGAGTTTGATTGTGCAGTAATGAGCTAGTTCTGTTTTACCAAGTGCTTATTAGGGTTTGGTGTTATCCGGTATATCAGGTTTCTGATCTTACTAGATTGATAATAATGCTTAATGTGTGGTAGAGCTAATGCACCTTTTTGCCATGACCTTTGGAAACTAAATTGTGTAACCCTGGGTTTCTTATTTCCCCAAATGAATTTGTTCATCATGGGTTGCCATTTATCTAATATATTTCTTGGGACCAAAATTTGGGAGTGTTCAGAAAAGGAAGTTAATTTGTAGTAAGATATTAATGTTAACTACTGCAATTTTGCCTGATCATGATACATCATAGTTTAACCAATTTTCGAGGTCTGTTTTGATTTTCTTACTCAAAGGAATATAATTACTGGGTCAGACCAAAGGTCCATCAAGCCCAGCATCCTGTCCTCTGACAGTGGCTAATGGCAGGTGCCCCAAAGGGAATGAACAGACAGGTTATCATCAAGTGATCCATGCCCTGTCACCCAATCCCAGCTTCTGGCAAACAGAGGTTAGGGACACCATTCCTGCCCATCCTGCCTAATAGCCATTGATGGACCTATCTTCCATGTATCTATCTAGCTCCCTTTTGAACCTAGTTATAGTATTGGCCTTCACAACACCCTCTGGCAAGGAGTTCCAGAGGTTGATAGTGCGTTGCGTGAAAAAATACTTTCTTGTGTTTGTTTTAAACCTGCCACTTGAACATGCAAGTTCAATGTCTAAATTCTCAAAGCCAATCCTACTAAGAGACTCATAGATTCCAAGGCCAGAAGAGACAATTAGGATCATCTAGTCCAGTGTTTTTCAAAGTTTGGGTCGCAACCCAGGACTGGGTTGCCTTGTTCAGCACCCAGGGACCCTAGCAGCTCTGGTCCCGGTTGGCAGTGCTGCCCAGCTAAGGCAGGCTAGTTCCTACCTGTTCGAACACTGCGCTGTGCCCTGGAAGCGGCCAGCAGCAGGTTCTGCTCCTAGGCGGGGGGTAAGGGGGCTCCCCCACCCCAAGTACCGGCTCCGTACTCTAATGGGGGCTGGGGAGGGGGCGGTGCCTGGGGGCGAGAGCCCACGCACCTCTGCCTAGGAGCCGGACCTGCTGCTGGCCTCTTCCGGGGCGCATCGCGGTCTGTGGTGTCAGGACAGGCGGGAAGCCTGCCTCTGCACTCCATCTGCGCTGTTGACCAGAAGCCACCAGTGGTAACCCCGTGCCCCAGCCCTGAGCCAGTTCCCACCACAGAGCCTGCACCCCCAGCCCAGAGCCCTGACCCCCCTCTCGTACCCCAACCCTCTGCCCCAGCCCCCTCCTACACCCTGAACCCCTCATTCCCAGCTCCATCCTGCAGCCCTCACCCCTGCACCCCAACCCTCTGCGCCAGCCCTGAGCCCCTCCCACACTCCAAACCCCTCATCCCCAGCTCCACTGGGTCACGGGCATCAACCATTTTTTTTCAATTGGGTCCCCAGGAAAAAAGTTTGAAAACCACTGATCTAGTCTGACCTTCTGTGTAACATAAGCCATAGAACTTCCCCAAAATAATTCCCAGAGCAAATCTTTTAGGGGGAAAAAAATCCAATCTTGATTTAAAAAAAATTGTCACTGATGAGGAATCTACCACAACCCTTGGTAAATTGTTCCAGTTGTTAATTACCCTCACTGTTAAAAATGTATCTGATTTCCAGTCTACATTTGTATAGCTTCAACTTCCAGGCACTGGATCATACTATATCTTTCTCAGCGAGATTGAAGAGCTCATTACTAAATATTTGTTCCCCACGTAGGTACTTCTTGAATTGTGAGCACCAAAACTGGACCATATTCCAGTTTTTAATCCATTTAATGTGTGCCGTGTTAATTTTATATTCTAGTTTTTTAATCAAAATATTGTGTGGAACCAGGTCAAACACCTTTCAGTAGTCTGTTACATCAACACTTTTACTTTTGTCAACCAAACTTAGCCTTATTTAAAAAAAAAAATCTGACAGGATCTGTTTTACATAAACCCATGTTGATTTGCATGAATTAGATTATCCTTCTTTAATTCTTTATTAATTAAGTCCCATATCATCTGCTTCATTAACTTGCTTGGGATCAATGTCAGGCTGATAGGCCTAAATTATCCAGGTCATCCAATTTACCCTTTTTTTAAAAATGGCACAACATCTGGTGTCCAGTCTTCTGAAACTTTCCCAGTACTCCCAAGTTTTTTTTCTCTTAATTAATTGGCCTCTCAGAGTTGGTAAGACAACTCCCACCTGTTTATGCTCTCTGTATGTGTGTATATATATCTCCTCAATATATGTTCCATTCTATATGCATCCGAAGAAGTGTGCTGTAGTCCACGAAAGCTTATGCTCTAATAAATTTGTTAGTCTCTAAGGTGCCACAAGTACTCCTGTTCTTCTTTTTGCGGATACAGACTAACACGGCTGCTACTCTGAAACCTGTCTTTTTGTTCCTACCGTATTTAAAAAACTCCTTTCTAAGGTCCTTAACTCTCTGGGCCAGCGATTTCTCTTTGTATCCTTCGGCTTCTCTTACCAATTTTCTATAATTCCTAACTTCTGATTCATGTTCATTACTATCAACGTCGCCTTTCTTCTATTTGTTATATATATATTAACATTTTTATAGCTGCCTTCACTTCCCCTCTAAATTAGGTCAGTTTTTTAACCAGTTTACCCTTCGTTCTTGATTTTGGACTTTTGAGGCATCTAGTAAGGTATTCTTAAAAGATTCCCAATTATCATTCACATTTTTCTGATTCAATTCTTCTTCTCAACTGATGCCCTCTCCCTATCCATCCATCTGTTCTCCCTGATTCTCCTCTTCCTCACCAATTCCTGTTAGATTTTGGACTTCTCTTCTAAGCAGCTCATTTGAGTTAGCTCCCCTTCTCTTCTCCACAAGAGCTGATGAAACTGCTGCTTTTTAGAATGGTGGCTGTGACTCCCTCCTCCCTCTCTCCTTCCCCTGTTGGCTGCTCAGTGCTTCTCCCTCAGTTTCCTGCAGGTCTGTGCAGGACCCTAGATATTCCAGTAATACTAGTGGATACTGATTCTTGCCATGTGTCAGAGGTAGGTGTGTGTGTGTGTGTGTGTATATATGCTCTCTGTGTGTATATATATAATGTGTGTGTGTGTATGTGTGTGTATGTATATATATGTATATAACCTTTTGTAACCCTCACCCATATTATGTGACTAAAGACAGGAAACAGATTACCCTGTTTCCAACAATTTTGTGTGTCTTACCTTTATTACAATAGGGCTCTGAATAGGAAGCATTTTCATTCATGGTCATGAAATAAATCTTGCCTTGCTGTCCTTTTCCTGGCATTGTCCGGAGTTTTTGCATGTTACTCATGTTTCAATAATACTTCAGAATTTGGCATGGTACCGAATGTTTCTGAATATATTTTAATAACTAGTTGTCATCCTAGAGAACTATTTTGTATGTTAAATGTTAGCTGTGTGTTTCATGTACGGTAGCATTCAGGATCCTGTACAGTAGCCTTTTCTTACTCAGCTGCCACTATTTTGAGGCACTATTTCCTAGTCATTGTAACTTTAACTCTAACATGGTGTCTTTTGTTTCTAGCTTAATCCATGAAGGTCCTCTGTCTGGATGTTAGACATTTCTAATTTATGGTAGGGCATTACTCTTGATCAGGCATGCACAAGTGTACATAGTGTCCTGGGAGCCAATTCTGCAGTGTCTCATAATTAACTGCTCTTAATGGATGGAAACAATGCCGAGGGATTATGGTAATGAAGACTTTTCATATAATAGATTCTGATTGAGTGAGAACAAACTCATTCCAGTGGTATTCTAGGGAGAATCACTCATTCAGTAATACACACATGTCTATTAGAGCCTTTTATGTGCCTCGAAAAGACTGAAAAAGCATGCAGAGTCTGAAGGAGCACATTTTTTACTCAGAGCAATCTTGATAAGGTTCCCTGACCAGTCTCCTCCACTTTCTAGCCAACTTCAGGCTCTGGGTTTTCTTCTCAGAAAGCCTTGTGAATAAATAAAACTAAATGTTTCATCGAATACTATAAAACGTAACTTAAGTACATCATCCTGATAACATGTCATCATAATAGAACTGGCTTTGGCAATGAGAGAGCGAGAAAGAAAGTAGTATGGAAACTCAAGTTCTAATTCATTGGGACAGGCATTTTTTATGTAACCTTCTGCACATGCTAGCAAATGAACAGACAACATCATTATGTACAATAATAAATAAATAACAGAAATTAATTGGGTTGGAAATGCAATGAAAACTTGAAATTGGTGGTGCTGTGCTTTTCTGTTTGAGAGGATGAGATTTGAAATGGGTAAAATGACTGTCGCAAGAATACTTTATTCTGCTCTCTATTCTATGGTTATATTATATCCTTTATAGTTGAACACACCAATGAAACAGCATTTATTATGGCACCAGTAATAGAAAGTTATTTTTCAGATGCTAGATTAAAGTAAGCATAGAAGCTCTCTTCCAACAGTTCTTTTTTTAAAAAGTTACTGTTTAAAAAGTATTTTTTTTAAAAGGCTCCACTATGCGTAATTTCTGTATCAAAATTTAAAGGGCTAGAATCTCTTGTACAGGCCTAATAGAAAGAGCCCCACCTAACTTTCTGCTACGCCATGGAAAATTTGTCTGCTGATGAATTAGGTTTAAAGGTATTTAAGCCAATAATGTTAAAATCCAAAAATCCAGTGTCTGGACAGATTGAGTCCAAATATAAAATATTTATGTGATATAAATAAAGAATATGAAAGAAACAACCAAGTTGATTTCATTTGTCCATGCAATAAAGCCAGCAGGTAAGAGATAAATAAATGGGTCAACAGAATTTCATGCTTGAATGTGCTAGACAACAAATCCCAGACCTGAAACCAAAAATCTGAGATATAGCTATAGTTCCAGAAAGGATGATAAAATATACATCTGTACATAATTTTAAACAGGTTGCAGACTGCAAAATTGCTAATTTGAAATGCGGGGCTAAACGAATTAAAGCTCTAGACCAGGGGTAGGCAACCTATGGTACGCGTGCCAAAGGCGGCACGTGAGCTGATTTTCAGTGGCACTCACACTGCCCGGGTGCTGGCCACCGGGGGCTCTGCATATTAATTTAATTTTAAATGAAGCTTCTTAAACATTTAAAACCCTTATTTACTTTACATACAACAACAGTTTAGTTATATATTATAGACTTATAGAAAGAGACCTTCTAAAAACGTTAAAATATATTACTGGCACGCGAAACCTTAAATCTGAGTGAATAAATGAAGACTTGGCACACCACTTCTGAAAGGTTGCCAACCTCTGCTCTAGACTAAACGTTCTATTGGATTTCCTTGATGTCAGAGATGAAAATTGCTGAAATGGATATAAGGGTCTGATCCAGAGGTCACTGAAGTGTTCCGTAAGCCTCAAATCCTCAGGCCTCAGTAGGATCCCATATTCTCTTTTCATTTTTAATCAGATGACCTCCTAGTTAGTGGCTTAATCTCATAAAGAGAGTATACACAAGTGGAGCCCAGTCTATTACAACAGGATTTTTTAAGGAACCTCCCCCCTTACAATTAATAAATATAAGTGGGTAATGGACAACTTAATCTCTGAGCCTTAAAGTGGTAAACAACTAGTAAGGTGGAGGAATTATCCAAGGGCAAGGAATTATATTTAAAGTAGAAGGAAGATCATCTGGGAGTCTGCTGGTCATTTCACTTGCTATACACACATATCTAGATCTATTAATATTATGTAAAGAGCAACATGACCGATTTGGGCAGTGAGATCGTATAGTATGAATTCTGGAAAACTGACTCCTGTGAGCTAAGTAAAAAGCATCAATCTCTTCTGAGCCTCACGAGAACCGATTTCTGCTCAAGTAAATCTTGTAAGTATGTGACTGAGCTTTTTGATACAGTCGATAATATACATGGAAGCTTTTGCAATTTATACAGGAGACCAGGAAATAGCATTTTAGACACATGTATATGTTCAAAAAAAGTGGGAGTGACCATCGATATTACAAAGTTTGACCTTGTATATAGAGTGAATACATTTGCAACAATTATTAGTCCCAGAAATTGAGCTGAATGCTGGGACTTTTCAAATGGGAGGGGAAAAAATTAACACAGGAGGCTGGAGTCTGCACCAGCAAGATTCTCTGATATTTGTATATCAGGGCCCCGGGCAGAAGGTGCAGGCCAGCTGGGAGCTAGCCTCTGCAAGCCTGCAGTTCACCCGCCGCCTATGGGTACTGGTAATCTCATTTCATGCTTCAAGTTGTAAACTGATTGTGACAAGGGATTTGAAGGGTTGTTTCCACATGCACAGCATTGCACAATTAGCTACCTACATTTTCCAGAGCTTTGGATAGGTGCTCAACAAAATGGAATAAAATTATGGTATGTTTTTCCTTCCTCTGAAGTTTTAGGTATTGGCCACTCCTGGAGGCAGGTTATGGTATATTATGGATCAGTGGTCTGATCTGCTATGGCAAATCATATGTTTCACGTTATGGCGAATCTTTAATCAGTCAATTAAATGAATGTATATATATGAAACGGATGTATTTTTCATTACAGAATAAAAAGTATGGTATTTAGATGTATGAGGATCTATACAGAGATGCTGGAAAAGCTCACATTTAGGGGAGTAGTTTGGAATGGAGTATCTCTCAACATTGTGTAAGAGAAGCTAAAAACTGTAGATAAGATTGTATCCAGCTAATTCATGGCAGGAGATACTTAAATCATTTACTTGCATCTTAAGTGACTGAAATGTCGGTTGAATACAACTCTTTTGTGGGGGGAGGAGAACAAAGTCTATTAACATATTTTGATGTACAGAAAAGTACAGAGTAAATCCTGTACATTTTTGGTATCTTCAGTGTAATTTTGACACCAGTAAACCCACTGTAAAATCCTTGTACACAGTCACAGCTCAGCAGTTCACTTTGGGCTTTCTCACATAATAAATTGCAATGTAACTTCCTGCTAAGAAGATAATCAAGAAAATACTTTAAAGGAGTATTGATAGTAATACTATATATTGATTTACCCATGGAGAGCTTGTAGCATCTTGGTGTTCTTACATGTAATGCTGGAAATTAAATTGTACTACTGCTTTATGGCCACAGGATTTAAAAGGCCCCAATAGCTTTGAAGTATTTGCCCAGAAAGATTGAATTACACAACATTATCAGACTCAATTAAATAGTCTCAGATTAAAAGAAAACTGGAAGTGGTGTTAAGGCTGAGAATACCTTAAATCCTTCAAGTTTTTCTTTCTTTTAACTTCTAGGGCCAGATCCATCAGTACTGTCTGGCTGCTTTGCCCCACTCCAGAGCAGCACATTTTTCCTCCCTCACGCCTGTCCCTCAGTCACTGACTGGAGTTGCTCTTTTCCAAATCCATCCTAGATCCTATCCTATCTGATATCTGCCTCTCATACTCCACTGAAACAGCTCTTGCCAGTCTCTAATGAACTGTTTCTAGCCAAAGCTACCTTGGACACAGCTAGCCATGCTCATCTTCTTGAAATAGTGTCCCGTTCACCACCCCCAACTTTCTGGGGAGGTTCCCTAGGCTTCCCTTTTCTCCCCTATTCTTATCCCTCTACACCTTATCTCTGGGACTCTGTCCTCTCCTGATTCTCCTCCTCCATCTCTTATCTCTGAGTAAACTCATTCTCAAACCCAAACTCTCCTTTTTCTATCATGCCTACAAAATCCTTTACAGTGATTAGTCTGCTGTTGTGCTGAGACCACTAGATATCATGCTGACCAATACTGTCTCACTGTTTCCCTGTTCTCCCCTGTCTATATGTCTGTATTCATCTGTTGACTCTTGGCTTAGGTTAAAAGTTCTTTGGGGCTGGGACTGTATTCCCCCCCCCCCCCGTTTGAATAATTCCAAGCATGATGGGTCCAATATCAATGACTAGCGCTCCTAGGTACTATGTAATACAAATAATTAATAATAAATTAATGATGGGAAATATTGTTTAATGGTTCAAAAATAACTTCCCCCAACATGCATCTCAGGAGCCCATTCTCCATCCTATGTAAATCTTGTCCACTTCTAATTCCCTTACATACCCATCCCACAAACCTGAAAACTAAGGTTTAAAACTATATTCACATTCTGAAAAATGGAGTATACAATTCTATACTTTTTGAGATGACTTATGGCTAAGCGTTCTAGTGTTGTTATATAAATTAATGATGATACATTAGTCTATGTGGGAGTCCGGTCCTACTCCCATTTAAGGTAAGTCAAGCACTCAAAAGTTAGGAAATGCCAGAATTAAGGTTGCTTGTGCATATGCGGTATGACAATAGTTTCTTTAATTACATGATCAAATATTATTTTTCCACGAAGTATATGGTGCACATAATGGATGGTACTAACAAAATTAGCAGCTATTCAATATTTTGTTTCCTCCTCATTGTTCAATATGTGGCTCTGGGCCTTATTTACTGCACACTTTTCAAACCCAGCTCTGAAGACAGAATTATTAATTTTCTCATTGGCTTTTCTGTGGTGCCCATCATTATGGTATCTGAGTACTTCATGAACACTAACGAATTTATTTTCACAAGACCCCTGTGAGGTGAGGGAGTTGTATTATCCCTAGTTTATAGATAGGGAACTGAGGCACAGAGGTTAAGTATAGAAGCATCCCATAATTTTGGGTGTCCAATTTGAGACATGTAGGGTTTGTTTTTGAGTCCTTAGCATTATACAGCCCTTGCTATGTCCAGAGCACAGCTCCTGTTGATTTCATTTGCATTTGTTTCATTTGCAGTTGTTGAGTGCTCAGCATTCTGTAAAGCAAACCACAGGAGCTCAGTACTCCCCAGAATCCTCATCCAATCTCTCTCCTGCCCCCTCCCCTTGGTTTCTTGTCCCAGTCTTCTTGCTCAGACAATCAGTCTCTCCACTCACCCCAACTCCAAGTCCTAGTTTCCCTCTCCCCACTCCTTCCCCTCAACCCGCCTCTTTTTACACACATTCTTTAAAGGGAACGATCAGGAGATGGATTTTTAAAAAAAGACAAGGTGACAGTGTCCCTTTAACATTTCAACATAAGCTCTCCATTTGGAATAAATTTTATTCTTTCACTTGCTGTTCTTTTAATTTGTTGCCAAATGAATAAAATAATCCTACTGCCAGGTTTGCTGTTTACAAACGAGAGGAGAGGGTAAATGTTTCAAATATTCAATGCTAAAAATATCTTTCTGTAAACTCATATCTAGTGCAAGTATTGCAGTCTGATTGTGAAAGCTAGAGAGAGGTATAGTAACACATCATGGTATTTGAAGAGACCAGAAACTGACAAGGTGTCTCTGATTGGCTGTTAAAACCCTTCTCTATGAAAACAGCATGACAGCATGAAAAACATTTTCCAGCACGATTGCTATCCAGGTATGAAACCGGTTAGTGAAAACTGAAATAACAACCATATTGTGTTAGCTGTATTTTCAAGAAGAAGAAAAAGAAGCGAGGCTCTGGGGGATGGATGCCGGTGTTTTTTGTCAAAACATCCTTACATTTTGTGTGATATTTAGAATAGAATTAGCAATACAGAGGACCAAATCGGTGAGGGAGAGATTTTAGTGGTAAATACCATTTTAAAAAGAAGGCTAACAAATTATTTGATAATTAGCCAAGACTAGAATTTAATTATCTGTTTCTATGCCACATTTGATGTCACCTAAAACCATTCAACCATTTCCGACAGGGCTATAGTTGTAGTGATTTTTTAGCTGTGGCATGAGTAATGCATAATGTTGAACTCTGCTTCTGTTAGATGAGTTTTTTTCATTTTTGCGTGAAGCACAGCATAAATAAATATAAATAAATACTGTGGTTCACAAAAAATTTAAATGAAAAAACTCATCTAACAAAAGCAGAGTTCAACATTCTGCATTACTCCTGCCACAGCTAAAAATCAGTACAACTATAACAATGTCAGAAATGGCTTTTGGTGGCATCAAATGTGGCATAGAAACAGGTGGGGGGGGGGAGAGAGAGAGAGAGAGAGAATGGGTGATGGAATGGATCACTTGATGATTACCTGTCCTGTTCATTCCCTCTGGGGCACCTGGCATTGGCCACTGTCGGAAGACAGGATACTGGGCTAGATGAACCTTTGGTCTGACCCAGTATGACCGTTCTTATGAATGTGAGAGAGAGAATTAGTTACTGGATAAAATATGCCCACCACAACCTCTAGGTACATGTACAGAAATATAAATCCACATATGTTCAATAAACTAGCAATGGTCAACTAACGATTGTGTTATAAAAATAAACATTTCCCTTCTCAAACAATCTTGAATACCTTATTTACACTTCCCTTTTAAAAGAGCACTGCCATTCAACTTTTAACATAAGTAATTACAATTGCACCAGGTTATTTCATTTATTAAAAACACAAAACAGCTGATCTAAATTAATTTCATTTATCTGAGTATCTCGATGTTTTCAGGCTCTGTATAAAATTGTCTTTCATTCTAGTCTTAATGATTCTAATATTTTCTTTCTAATGTAGATTTTAAGATGTTCTGAAAATTCATCATCTTTACCTATTTAAAAGATTTGTTTAGTGGGGACAAATTTGTTCAAATCATAATTATCAGCAGAGTACTACTTAGCTGTATAAGTATGATGAAATGTCATTGTTGACAAAAGGAAAATGTGGATCTCAGTGGTGCTTGGGAATTAGTCCTTAATAAAAGGAAGCATTGGCACAATAAAGGTAGTCTAATAAGAAATGATCATGTAAGTCACTTTTTGGTTGTACATTATTAATTTAAAATAGTTTAGTCTATGCTAAGTATAATTCTTAGAAAGGTTACATTAAATTGGCAGGTGATATCATTCATTTAAATCCCCACAAATAACAAAATGTCTTAGTGCAATTTAGTTAATAGGAAGAAGAAAAATATATTGGAACTTGGCCAGCAAGAATGGAACTGGAATAATCCTATCATTAAGTAATAAATGGGTTTAATAAAATTATCGTCATGGTTTCATTCATGCAAACTAAATAAGGGACTTGCTGTGCTACAGATCTACAATAACTGTACTCAGAAATTTAAAATGTAGAAAGTAAATATATTTTAAAAATACACAAAAGAAGTTAAAGGAATAATGGATAAACCCATCATGTCGAAGTTAAGAAATCATACTATCTAGTTATTGTTTTTAAAAAAAAAACTTTGAATGTTTATAATAATATGTGAGTCTTTCTTTTTCACTTTTAAGATCCCAAATTAATGGGGAGCTAAAGTTCTTTCTCCTCCATGTCATCTATTTGTGGGGCGGTGTGTGTGTGGGGGGTAGGTTTTTTAAGCCAAACCAACCAATTTGAAGATCTTCCAATTACATTTTTGATATGTTTTTAAATACATCAGGTTGGTAGTCCCGAAATATGATTTTTTAAAAAAAAATACATCATATCTATGTACACTGTTCATACAATTACTGGCATGGCTTTTCCCATCTGTTAATCTCCTAGAATAATTGTTTATAAAAGAAATGTTGGCTCCCTCTTAAAGTAACAAAACCAGAGCTTTGCTATAATTAGGATTTGAGGCATCAGTATGTAAGCTCAAGGAGTGAGAATGATAGCTCTATTTCGAGGTGAACTAATGGTTGCATATACAGTTATTTTCAGATAGCAAATGTCTATGCTTTTGGTTTGGTTGGTTCTTCCACCTAAGCATATGCAATTTTATTAAGTTAATTTCAATGAGGAATTAGTGCTGTATAAGTGAGAAACTCATTATGACTCTGGAAACAGTTTCCTGAATGGCTTGCAGTGATGTTACTTCTGTGTTGTATCTCATGTGTAATGCACAAAAACTCTCTTGCTCAGTTTTACATATAAATTAAGTTTTATAACAATTGCTCAGCCAGAGGAGAGCATTTTTACCCCGCTATAGCACTCACATGGTTTTAATCACTTGCTTTTAGCTTTATGATTTAGGACATGACACTTGGTGTTAGCATCCTTTCGTCTGCGACAGACAGTGGGGAATTGCGGCCTATGAAGTAGATAATTTGCAGTGTCTCATGTGACTGAATAGTCCAATCCGAGATCATGATCTTTGGCAGTTATTGCAAATGTACGTATCTTGGTTGGGAGCTGCTTGCTTCCTACGGGCTCTTTTCTCTTCAAGCTGTAGGAGCCAGCTTCTATCATCGATTTTGATACCCTGATGGAGACAATGGCACCACTTGTTATGATTACTTGCCAGGATTTCCTTTTGGTCAGGATCAATTCCAAATTCCTTCATAGCTCACTTGCATGTGTCTTTATAGCGAATCTTGGGACGTCTTGTTCTTGTTCTCTCTGATAGCTCCCCGTATAGCATGTCCTTGGGTATGCATTCATCTTCCAACCTACTCAAATAGTCCAGCCAGCGCAGTCATCTTTGCTTGAGTAAGGCTGTCACACTTGGTAAATTTACCCATCAAAGAACCTCAGCATCGGTGACTTTATCCTGCCATTTGGTGTTGAGTATGCAGTGTAAACAACGTAGGTAGAAACGGTTGAACCTTTTCCTGATGAGCATAAGTTGTCCATGTTTCCCCACCATACATGAGAGTGCTGAGGATGCAAGCTTGCTACACTAGCATTTTGGTTTTGATGGTAAGCTCTGAATTGTTTTATGCTCTTTTAGCTAGTTCGCTAAAGGTGGTGGCTGCCTTTCCAATGCAAACATTTAGTTCTTCATCCAGTGGGAGGTTGGGGGTCACTGTAGAACCTAAATAGCTGAACTTTTGGACTACTTCTAGCTGGTTTGCATTTAAGGTAATTGAAGGATCTTGTGGAACCCCCTTGTCCTAATACAACCGTTTTCTTGATGGGAAAAGCACATGCCTGACAGGCACTTGAAAGGCGGTCCATGAGTTCTTGTAGTAGATCTTCCTTGTGGGCTATGAAGGCAGCAGCATCAATGAATAGAAGTTCCCTGATTAGCACCTTTTTGACTTTGGTCTTTGACTTAAGTTGGGACAGATTGAAGAGTTTCCCATCTGATCATGTGTGGAGATGCACTCCATCTTTCATGTCCTTAAATGTGCAGTGCAAGAGTACTGAGAAGATTTCAAAGAGTGTAGGGGCAAGAGCACATCCTTGCTTCACTCTGCTTTTCATCTCAAAGCTGTTCAAAGTGGACCCATCAAACTGGACAGTTGCTCTCATGACACTTGAGGCATTCTGTAACTACCCCAAAGCACACTTTCACTCCTGTCTTATGGAAGTCATAGCCTGTTGTATTGTCACACTTAGCAACATGTTCTGTACTCACTTACTGAATCTCTGCAATTCCTAGACTTGAATTCAACACATCTCCACTGTTCCCTAGTTAATAGTATTTGAAACTGACACAGATTGGCAACAAAGAAATGAAAGTGAAAATGGCATCTGAAAATACTGTTAAACAAAACTTTCTAATTTTAAGGAAAGTTGAGTACTTGAATACGCTACCAAGGGAGATTGTGGAATCCCTGTTACTGGAGGTTTTTAAGAACAGGGCAGACAAACACCTGTCAAGGATTGTCTAGGTTTACATGGTCCTGCCTCGGCACAGCGGGATGGACTAGATGACCTCTCGGGGTCCCTTCCCGCCTTACATTCCAAGATTTATTTAGTACAAAGTTTAAAGATAAGCTGGCTGTGAAACTGATAAAAACATTTGTTACCATTGCTGCCTAACACCAAGCTCTGATAATTAAAAAACATAACTTGCATGCTGAGCCATTATAGAGCTCTGTTTGTAATCTAAGGATAAAACAAGGACTTCTGGGACTTTGCAATTAAGTTACAGTTAGGTTCAAGCAGAAGCAGCAATGAGGACTGTGGATAAAAAACAGAAATGATCCCCATATCATTAACCCTTTTGTAAGTGATCTAGTTTTCATGATCCAAACCAAGCAAATACAGGGATAATGTCACTTAGTATTGAAATGTAGCAATATCTGGGGATGGAGTATGGGATCTTTTTAATAGTGCATAGAGATAGTATACCACAAATTTTAAGATGGGAAGCTAGGAACATCATGATCAACCAGAAATGCAGAGGGAATTTTAGGTAGGCAGAGTGTAATCACCCAAACTGGAATTTGACCAGTACACTAGAGCAAACATCTGTGGAAAACTTGTATGGGATTGTTAATGACCACAAGTGGTCACAGCCTCAATTTCATGTCACCTCTGAAAGTACAGTACAGTTTCTGTAGCATCTTTGATTTTTTCCCCCTTGATTTCCCCATGCAAGTACTGATCAAACATCACCCTCCTTTGCTTCTAAATGCTGATGGCAAGCCAATGTGATATGGCTGCAGGTGATCAGGTTGGAGAACAAGCCATATATTATTTGGGGGATTAATAACATCAATTAGAATCTTCCTAGGCCATTCACATCACATCTTTTATCCAAATTGTTTTATTTTCCTTATTTGTTAAATGTCTCTAATACTCTGGACACAGAACTATTGTTGTGATGTCTGCAATATCTAGTAAATGAGTCAGATTGCCTCGTAATCTCATGAATGAGTTAATTGCCTAATGGCATTAAGACCTCAGATAATAGTGTACCTTCCATGGTGTTCAGACTAAATCCCTTGAATTACTCTTAAGGTACATTGTCACTTAAATTTGTAAAATACTATCTGTGCTGTATATTTTCAGAAATGGACAGTCTATCGCTTAATTTAAAAAACGGTTACAGAGAGCCAATAAAACTTACAGCATTCTGACTTTAAATATGTTATGTTTTTAATGTGTGCTGAACTGCCACAGTCTGGATTGTGTTAGACTCCACAAGACATGATGGGTGACCCGGTTGTTAACTCCTTTTGGGTATGAAACAACTGAGACTATTAGAAGTTGCATGTAACACTTGACATCATTGACATTCAATCTTATTCTGTTCTAACCTTTATAAAATGACCTTTCATGTTCGCACAGAGGAAAACTGATACTATATCAACATTATGGAAATGTATAACTTATGTCCCCTTGGTTCCAGCTGTAGTTTTAAAGCACATTTTTATAATTGTCTTGATGGTGTTTGTTTAATCAAGCACTTGCTGTAAAATTGGGTTAATGTTAATTGATGTTGAATGCTGGTTGTCTTGTATTTGATCATCAAAGCAATGTATCTAAACATTGTGTTCAAGAACTATGGAATTACACTGTCACTGATTGCTTTGAACTGAAAGTCACTTTCACATTCTGCTGTATTTTTGCAGAAGCAGCTCAGTAAAAATATGGTTTTTAAAAGAAGAAAAAAAGCCATTCCTGCACTTAGTGGCCTGTGGTAGAAACAGAACATACATTGCATTTTCATTGTTTGTTTGTTTTAATTTTAGTGACTATGCCCATTTTTTTTCTTCTGTTGATGTTGCTGCAACACCACCTAAGGACTCTAATCATAGACCAGTAACCCCCCATTGTGTTGTACATAACAAAAAGACAGTCCTTGCTCCAAGGAGCTGGCCATCTAAATTGAAGACCAGTGACAATAGATGGAAATAACAGACAGACAAAGGAAGCATAAATTAACAATGAGACTATTCTGTTCATCATGGTAGGCAGTAGTCTAAGCACACCGGGTGTCTACTTATTGCAGAACCTTTTTTTTTTTTTTTTTGGATAACATGGCACAGGAGAATTTTTATGGCGGGATTAGAAGGACAGGAAGATGGCTTTGTGAAGCTTTTACAAGCACAGTTACTTAACTTTGTTTCTTTATTTTGAATATAAACAAAAAGCAGTGAAAGCATATGGAAGTTTCCCCTGGTGGAGAGAATAAAAGATATTAACGTGATGTGAAGTACTTGCTTAGAACAGACTGTTTATTTTGTGGGGATGAGGGTAAACATTTGGATGTCTTCACCTAGAACCCTTCTAAAATATGTCTTAAATAACTTTGTGTATTTATCTGTTCTTGGGCATGCCTGGTATTTTAGTTTAATGCAGTGTTGATCATATAATATTATTACCATTTTCCAGTCAGCACGTCTGGAATGTATGTGCGCTCTGCATCCTTCATTCAGATAACTTCAGCCCATCGAACTAAATAAGCATTAAGATGTCTTGGAATTTTTGAAATTACAAATTAGACTATTGTGATAATCTTGGAGTGCCAATTGTGTAGGAGATACCAGTGCAAATGTACTTATTTTGTAAATCGCTACAACATTAAGCCAGGTCAGGTGAATTTATATGCATTGCTTTACATATTGTGGATCTTTTTAGCTTTCAGTGTATAAGTGGACATTTAGATCTATAGTACAGACCCCTACCACTGCAGGTAATTTAGTAAATAGTAGCAATAGTAGTAAATAGTAGACTATTATCTTGCCAAATTACCCCCTGCTCCAAAGCATGCAGGTGTTAATCTCAGTTAAACGGTTTTAAGAATTTTTTTTATTATGTGCAAAACAAGGCATTGTTCCCTAATCACATTCTGGGAAAGGGCTGAACCATTTTAGCTGAAATTTTCCCAAAAATTGAGCCTAAGGCAAACACTTGGCATGCAAAATTTCAGCTTGAATAGTTAAAGTTAGGCAAAGTTACAAGCAACCTTAACTGTGGGGGCACTGCCCAGCCCTGCCTATAAGAAACATAATGTGTTGGCATTCATTTATTATGCTATATGTTCCTCTTTTCACATTTGATTAATGTATATTCACAAAAGACTAACTATTCCCAAGAGATTGCCAGACTATGGACATTAAATATCATGTATTCTTCTGATAAAATCTTTAGTAGGTTGGTCTTATGTTTTTTGTGATGGGGTAAGGGGTTTGTAATAGAAGTGTTTAGTTTAGTAACCAGTTGGTTTATATAGATATTAAGTTTTCCAGTGTGTTTTTTATAATTAGATATTAATATAATTGCTTTTATTATTATTTTTTATTTTATGTAAGTTTCTAAATATTGTATCAATTTTTGCTTGGCTTTGCTTTACGAGGTGTAATTACATCTAATCTTATTGATAGTTCAGTGAAAAACTAAGGTAACTGACTGAAAATACCTGATTACAATGTTTTATCAGGGAATAATGCATTTAGTTGTAGTTAAGACTGAGTCCTAAAATGTTTAAGAACTCTGAAATATAACAACCCACCAGTTCATATGTAATGCCAGTCAGCTTGCATAGCCAGAAGGAAGACCATTTATTTTTTCAATGCTGTTTGGCCTTCTTAAAATTTCCCAGCACCTTCAGCAGCCCATGCACTCCTTGAACAAGATCAGTTGCAGTAACAGGCTGCACTGTTCTATTTCAAGAAGTGACAAAAAGTTATTTCAAGAAGAGATGTTGGAGTGCTACTAAGAGAGCCAGAAATGATGCAAATGCACCTACTCTGGGAGCACTCTGCCATGTGGAATTTCACTGATCCTTTCGGTAGCACATCTTCCACACAATCCCTAGTGAAATGGAGACAAGACACCAAAGTTTTTGCTTAACTTTATAGTAGGAAAAAGGCTAGCATAGGAAGAACATTCTTACAGATTAGCTGAAGATATAATTATGTTAAAAATATCCGTGACTGGAAGACCTGATTCTTTTTTCCCGCCAAGCCTTTTGTAAGATATCTCTGCTGAGTGATTGTTTGCCAAAATATGTGAAGAAATCTCAAGGATATCAGTACAATGGTCCTTTGGGGGAATGGAGAAGTTTAATTCTGAAAGGCTTGCCCCTTTGTTTGCCAGTCCAAATGCTGAGCCTACTGTCTCAGCAAGATCATCTCGTGAGAAATTGTAACATGCATGGGAGTAGATCTTCCATCGGCAACCTCCTTTTTTTTGTGTGATCCCACCCTTATCTGTAAATGTTCTGTTTTTTTGTGATTTTTCCTTCCATAAGACCGCTGTAGCTGACCCTTAGTTGTATTGTAAATCTTTTCCAGAAAAGTCAGTACACATAGTCATAGATCACAGAATATCAGGGTTGGAAGGGACCTCCGTACATCATCTAGTCCAACTCCCTACTCAAAGCAGGACCAATCCCCCGACAGATTTTTGCTCCAAATCCCTAAATGGCCCCCTCAAGGATTAAACTCATAACGCTGGGTTTAGCAGGCCAATGCTCAAACCACTGAGCTATCCCTCTCCCATGGGAGTCAACAAAGCTGGAGGGTTGCCTGTCTGAATCAGATTAGACAGGGACTATTTTGTCAAGGCTCTCTCAGCTTCCTTGGCTAATTAGTTGAGATTCAAGAATGCTAACCTAGGTATTTTTTCCTTTGCCTTTTGAAAAGCACTATAGGTTGAATGTTTCAGGGTCAGCTCAATAAAAAGTTTTGTTTTGGACTAACTTTCTATAAAATATAATACCTTTTTTTAAAATAGGATGGATCCACTTCATCTTTTTCTAAATGGCATTCTTTTATTGATGGACTTAGAGGGAAGATTATTTTTATCTACAAATTGTGTTTGTGACTCTCGCCTCAGACCATATTATATACCATTCACTTTTGTTGTAGTTCTGCTTTTTTAAGGCAGATTTCCCTATTTTTCCTGTTTTAATTTGTGTCCTGTTTCTTAATTATGGAAGATTCCTCATATTTGGAGAAAATAATAATAAACCCCATTTGTTCTGCTGCCTGCCTGATGATTGGATGGCAGGGAAGATATCCATCCAGTCACAGAACTGTAATCTTTAGGTGAATAACTGCTTCCCTTTCCAATAATTTAGGGACATGTTTCTACACGTTTGTTCAGTGTACTCTTGAAAAATGTTTGAATACGATGGTCTAAAGCTGTGGGCTAGTACAGATGAATTGTAAAAATTCTTCCTCGCACTTGTGACTTTTAAATAAATCCTTTCTTGGAAACAAGTTACATGAAAGATTATAATATGAAAATAAAAGATTAGTCATCCAGTGTGTAGTATTCCATTTTAATGTAAAGCTAATGTGCACATGCACACTCTTAAATTTTAATTTAGTTTTAATTTTTTCTTCCTGAATATCTCTCATATGCTTACTCCAATCCTTTCTGCTACAACAGAGGCTCTTAGAATGGTATAGCTTTATTCCATGCAAGGAATTTGCTTTGAGTGCTGACTTCATTGTCTGGATACAAGCTAGGTTTTCAGATGAGCTTTTAAGAACATGTGGTTTTACAGTGTTTCTTCATAGCATTGATATATCCTCAGTCACCTGCTGAACACTCTCTTCAAATTGTGATTTAAAGTGCACTCACTTGTGAAATAGAATTGTAAAGGATTAATGGCTAAATCAATGACTGCTAATGATGCTTCATAGCATCACTGGGGCTTACTTCCTTTAACTGCCTACAACCTTTAACTGATGACAGCTGTCTTCTAAATGTGATCTTTAATGACACCACAGATAAAATATGGGTGAACTCTGCTACATGACAAAATTGTTTATATAAATTGTATATTCTACATATTAATGTCCATTTCTAAACTAATATCTACCTTACTGCACGAAGCTATGATCTCTGCTAGTAACCTCTGATATTAACATTACTGAATTGTAGTTCACGTCCCAGTTCTTATTGCTCTTCTAGAGCACACCAGAAATGAGATTCAGGGTGCTTTTCAATCGACTTTTTCAAACGTCTTATTGTCATAGAAGTTGGAGATGGGAAAAGACCTATTAGCTTAACTACTTTATTCCCCCAAGTGGAAGGGAGTGCCAACAATTAATATAATTCCTGCAGCAAAGAAAAACCTTTTGTATAAGACGAATTATGATAAAACTCTAAAGAAACTTTAATAAAAGTATGTTTAATTTTATTAGTTTACAATATGTGAATCTGCAACAGAACACATACAACTGCCATTCAAAAGGGAAGTAAATTAACATGAAAATATTCAGCCTTTGTCTGACACATACGAGTAATTACCATGCTTTCTAAAACTGGCTTCTGTTTTTTGGATGGGAAAACCCTTCCATTTGAATGAGTGAATGTTTGAAAGGACATACATAAATTTTAAAAAACCTGCAGATTGTTCATTTCCTTTCTATGTTTTTCTAACCAGGTCTTCCTGATTTTTAATAACTCAGATACTACAATGAGGAGCACAATGCTTATAAATATATTTTTTAAAGGTGGCTTATGTATATTTATAATAATTGAGTGCCAATAATGCTGAACACAAAGAGTGATGTGGCCCCTCCTTACAATTTAAATGTTCTAGTTCTACACAGACAGCAAAGTCAAATGTAATTGATTCCCAAAATACATAATTCTGAAACTTCATTCTGTTGACTACTGTAGCCTCCCTTAAGTCTCAAGTTATGTGCCCAAGCTTTGTTTCTTTGTAAAGTCCCTTTCCATACAGAATCCATGCAAGGTGTTAATTAAAGGAAAGCAATTTTGTGGTTTTGACATTTTCTGCCATTCTGTTTGGAAATACTGGATGGCATCAAGAAAAGTTTGAACCATTCTTCAATTTCTTGTCTTTCCTAAGCTTCTGTTACCCTTGAAGTTGCTGCCTCAGATGAACACAGTGGATGAATTGCAGAGCATTTCATCTTTTCTCCTTCTCTGTTTCTTCATGCACAAAGCTGCAGAGGCCATCCACCTGTTCACTCAGTGTGTACATCTTTGGTCCTTCTCATCCTGAACTACAAATTTCCATGACTTTTAGAAGGTGGCTTAAAACGTTAGCTTTGGAGTCACGGGTTTACTGTGGATTTCAAACTAGGATGTATGGGTTTTTTTTTTTTCTATTGGGGCTTCATTGACCTTTGAGTGTGCCTCATGCCCACTGTGGAGAAACTAGAGTTGTTTTCATAGTACATTTCAACTACTCTGACTATGTTGTAATTGGGTTTTGATGTTTGGGGAGAATAGTACTGCATTAACATCTCTGCTCCCACATTCCACTGTGATTTGCTGGGTGACTGGAAATATTTCTCCCTGAATGGACAGCTGGAGCAGGTCTGCTGGCTCTGAGACTCTCTCCCAGTATAAAGTAACAGAGGGTCCTGTGGCACCTTTGAGACTAACAGAAGTACTGGGAGCATAAGCTTTCGTGGGTAAGAACCTCACTTCTTCAGATGCAAGAAGTGCATCTGAAGAAGTGAGGTTCTTACCCATGAAAGCTTATGCTCCCAGTACTTCTGTTAGTCTCAAAGGTGCCACAGGACCCTCTGTTACTTTTTACAGATTCAGACTAACACGGCTACCCCTCTGATACTCTCCCAGTATAATATTCACATGGATATTTCAATCACTAAGTAGGACATCTAAGGCCTTTTCTGCACTTGAAATTCATTAGTCAGTGACCACTAACTGTCATAATCACAATGGTGCAATCCTCTAGTGTAGATAAGGAAAGCAGCAATTTCCTCACGTATTGACAAGACCTAAGACTCTGGCTATTGTGGGCATACACAAGGGGAACAAAAGGGTCTCCTAGTTCTTGCAACAGCACTGGGTTCCTACAAGACAGACTGGTAGGTGAACTAGATGGTTGGGTAGGTTTACATCTTTGTAAGAGGTCATATACAGTACATTTATATCCGATGTGAGAACAGAGAAGTGGTTGCTACTCAATTCAAAACGGTATCTCAGTAAAGGAAAATGAGACCACATAGGAAATGGTGAGGTGTTTGTGTCTTAAACACTGTATATAGACATTTTTAATCATGATATTTTGCTAATTTGTTTTTTTTTAAATCCAGTCCACTTACTAACTCTAACTGCCATGAACTTGTGTGTCAATTTAACCATCATAATTTCTCTGTTCTGGGAAAAATAACCTTATCAGCCTGAAATATCTCTTCCAAAGTGGGCTTCTTCCTTTTCTGGTGATGCAAGTTAAAATAGACAGAGGATGTCCTTGCTCTGTACTGTATGCATTGGTGTTGTAGCCATGTTGGCCCCCGGATATTAGAGAGACAAGATGGTTGTCATTGGACCAACTTTTGTTGGTGAGAGAGACAAGCTTTTGGGCCTACACAGAGCTCTTCTTCAGGTCTGTACTGTCACATAAGAGGCAGAGGTTATGTTTCTCAGCGTCTGTTCCTTAGAACTACAAAGGGCTGTATGTTGCGTAGGCACTGTGCTCAGATCATGGTGGTGGTGGAGAGGTGGAGGAGGACAATGTATCTGTTGGTGAAAGGGCCCCTTCTTGGTAACAGTGTTGAGCCCTGAAGGGAACTACACTGACGCATGCTGTCAAGCTATGGATTATGGAGTATAACTATGGGAAACACTGAGGTTTGGAGCACTGAGAGGAACACAGAGATACAAATGAAAGTGTTCCAGCAGTCCAATACTTATGCTTATAGTTGCTTCTTTGCAGAGCGGATTGGCTGGTATTTTCCCTGATTCTGTTCCTATCCAACAGGGATATTTTAAAATATCTCTTGACATCTGGCAGATAATCATTTGGTACAGATGATAGACATTATACACTCAGATAAAACAGTTTAATTCCATAGCTGATCTGCTCTGGAGTGTGCTAGTCCAATTTAGTAACCCAAAGCGTAGCCTCATCACACAAGCAGAACTGTAGCTTGGGATTTTCAACGCCTCCCACCCAAGCCCAATGTAAAGCATGAAGACTCACCTCCCACCCCCTCACCATATGCGGCTGCTATCTCATTTGGCCCACACTAAGGACATATTACAGATAGAACAGAACAAATACCGAAGAACAATGACATTTATTCAGGGATTGGTCCCTTCAAAGGGTAACACATGTTGGTTGTCTTACTGCCAAGGCTCTGCCTCTTGATGGCCCATCTCAGCTGTGAATGTGTACGTTGGCTGACTCAGAGGTTTCTCACACAGAACAAACACTGCAGTTCAAAACAAGGCACTTGCAAAATCAGTGTTGCCATTGCACATCCTGTTGTTGACTATCTGAAATGGCACAGGCTGCTAGCTTTAAATTCATTGGGCTGAGTGCACTATTTTGTTCTTTACAGTTCCATCAATTATCCAGCTAACGTTATTGTTGCTTTAGTTTTAAAAGATTTTGAAGCACGATAATGTGCTGAGAGTAACCACTCTGACACCTAAGCTGGTCTCAAAGGATTTCCCATGAACCTGATATGGTAAGGTTTCTTTTTTGCTGGCAGCTGCAATTATCCATCAATGAACTAGATCTACCTTTTCTCTGCTACTTGTGTATATTTAGAGAAACGACTATGCTCAACATCATACAGGATGCACCAGGCCCACTCAAAACCACAGTAATTTGATAACTGTGACCTCAGGCAGTCAGACAAATAGAATAATTTCTGACATATCGCTGCTAGCCAGACAGAGAAGCATGACTGCAGACAACTGACCGACTCTATTGTGTCATTCTGAGCATTGGTCAGTTGGTGAAGAAAATGGTCCTGATTGGTAACTTCCAAGCTATTCTTCATGCTGAAGTTGTCTGGGGTTTGGTTGGAAATGCAAATTTTAAGTGGAAAAGTTAACAATATTGTTGTATACAGCTGAAGTGTCCTTGCTTCTCAGCTGTCATCCTGCTATGCTGCCAAACTATAATTAAGTCTCCTGGTTGGGCATGCTTCCTCATTGCTGGGAAAATTCCAGTCCCTACTTTCTCCATCTTGCAGGCAGAGGATTGTAACCCAGTGTTGTGTTGCCAATATCAGCCCTGTGGTAAGAACCTCAGAAGAAACATAGAGGAGGGGCAAGCACCAGGGATGAAGAACTAGCAGACAGCCTGAGGGCTTGATCCTCAACTGATATATATTGGTATAGCTCCACTACTTCATTGGAGCTATGATTGCTTACACCACCTGAGGATCTAGCCCTCAAGGTGGAAGGAACTGGGAACAACAGAAAGGAGGGAAGAGTAAATGAACAGTGTGTGGAGATAATGGTGTCCAATATTGTATCCACATTGGAGTCCTGAGAGGTCAAGTGGTATGTGTAACAAATGATAAAGATGTTTGGCCACAAATTCGAGTTGTTTATTTGATAATGCTTTGATCACTGTGATATTGAGTAGAGAATCATAGTGATAATAAGTTGTGTATGTCCAAACCTCTATGGGTCTTGTTTAAAGAAGAAGGTAATCACACCAGCCAGCAGTCCAAGCATGCAAGCCAGTGTGGGGACTAGGTCTAAGATCTAGAATTAAGTATCTTGAGTGCAAAGAAGTGATTCTAACTATTAGTCTAACTATAGCCCTTGGTAACATAATGGAACAAATGTTAGAAAGATTTTGTCAGTGCCACGAGGATAAACAGCAACACAAGCAATAGACAACAAAGATTTGTAAACCACAAATCACAGCAGATGGTTTTGATCCCCTTTTTTATTCAATATAAAGTATTAGTGGATGAAATACATTTTAATTTTAGTAAAGGATTTATTATTGGAGTTGTAAAATTATTTCTTTTCACTCTCATATGAATGTCATGTGCAAGCAAAATCTGTTAAATTGTGCCTGCAAAGGTCCTGTAAACTTCACTGTTAAGACTGGGTTATTTAATATCTTCAAAGAGAGGTTAAAATATAGACAAGAAAAAAATGTGATTCAACTTAGAAAAATGCAGGCTTGTGTATCTGGTAGAAAATAATCAAAAATGTAGATTTTCAATTGCAAGGAGATAACTGGTGGAAAGCAGAAATGCCATAGGAGAAATACTGTGGACAGTAATAATAATAAAAAAAATTGCCATATGGCATTCAATGTGGTTTATGGACTACGTATGCAGAAGCATCAAGCCACAAGGCTAGGAAGTCCTAGGAATTTATCATCACACCTTGATTGTGTTAATTTCTTAGCACATCTGTGTCAGGAAAATGTGGGGAAAAAAGGAGAGAAATTAAAAAAAAAAAGGGGGGGGGTGGGAGGGAGGGAGACAAAGATAATTCAGAAGCTGGAAGATGCGTAATACTTGAAAAATAGTTAAAGTTTGCTACACACTCAACATACCTAACACACAACCAAGGCAATGAAGAAAAGTAGTTACCTAACTACCATGGGCTGGATGAATGGACTGTAAGGTGGATAGAAAGCTGGCTAGATCGTCGGGCTCAACGGGTAGTGATCAATGGCTCCATGTCTAGTTGGCAGCCGGTTTCAAGCGGAGTGCCCCAAGGGTCAGTCCTGGGGCCGGTTTTGTTTAATATCTTTATTAATGATCTGGAGGATGGTGTGGACTGCACTCTCAGCAAGTTTGCAGATGACACTAAACTAGGAGGCGTGGTAGATACACTAAAGGGTAGGGATCGGATACAGAGGGACCTAGACAAATTAGAGGATTGGGCCAAAAAAACCCTGATGAGGTTCAACAAGGACAAGTGCAGAGTCCTGCACTTAGGACAGAAGAATCCCATGCACTGCTACAGACTAGGGACCGAATGGCTAGGTAGCAGTTCTGCAGAAAAGGACCTAGGGCTTACAGTGGACGAGAAGCTGGATATGAGTCAACAATGTGCTCTTGTTGCCAAGAAGGCTAACGGCATTTTGGGCTGTATAAGTAGGGGCATTGCCAGCAGATCGAGGAACGTGATCGTTCCCCTTTATTCAACATTAGTGAGGCCTCATCTGGAATACTGTGTCCAGTTTTGGGCCCCACACTACAAGAAGTATGTGGAAAAATTGGAAAGAGTCCAGCGGAGGGCAACAAAAATGATTAGGGGGCTGGAGCACATGACTTATGAGGAGAGGCTGAGGGAACTGGGATTGTTTAGTCTCCAGAAGAGAAGAATGAGGGGGGATTTGATTGCAGCCTTCAACTACCTGAAAGGGTGTTCCAAAGAGGATGGAGCTCAGCTGTTCTCAGTGGTGGCAGATGAAAGAACAAGGAGCAATGGTCTCAAGTTGCAGTGGGGGAGGTCCAGGTTGGATATTAGGAAACACTATTTCACTAGGAAGGTGGTGAAGCACTGGAATGTGTTACCTAGGGAGGTGGTGGAGTCTCCTTCCTTGGAGGTTTTTAAGGCCCGGCTTGACAAAGCCCTGGCTGGGATGATTTAGTTGGGAATTGGTCCTGCTTTGAGCAGGGGGTTGGACTAGATGACCTCTTGAGGTCCCTTCCAACCCTGATATTCTATGATTCTATGAGTTACTGTATATCATGACCTTAAGGTATATCATGACACTACTCCTCTATCATCCGTTCTGCATAAACCCTATTTATCAACCTGCACCCTCCTCACACAATTAGTTGTGGCTGTTTTGGTGTTGTCCTTTGATAAAGAGCATGATGAAAGGCTGGCATCCATGAGGAGAGGATAAGAATTAACAACCCTTCCCCCCCCCCCCCCCCGCCCGCCCGCGTACCTTAAGTAATCGCTGAAGTTGAGTGCAGGACTTTTGAGTGAAGGAGTGTCTATGTGAAACTTACAGTTGTGAGCTAAAATAAATGTTTTACTGCCACCTTGTGCAGAGCCCTGGGCGCAGGGCCGGCAACCAGGACCAGTGGTGCGAGGGGAAGAGGGGGCAGCTGGGATGCGGGGGGCTGGCAGCTGGCACCCCGGGGGTGGGACAGCAGAGGAGTCCCGCAGCTGGAGTTTAAATGTTAAGGAATACCTTACCGATCAGACTGATATTTATTGGTTAACCGGTTAACATTTTACATCCCTAGTGAGTGGTGTGATCTGTCCCTTGCATCGCAATAGGTGATTTACTCTGCAACACCTTAAATGTCAACATAAACTATTTCATTTCTGATTATTTTTGTTGTCAGCTACTCTGTTTATCCCACAATCCCAAACTGTCTCCAGTCATCTCCCAGCCACCAAAATTGCTACTCCTCGCAACATTACTTCTCTGATGCAATGGAAACTGGAAATGTGGGAATAGCTTAGACTATATAAATAACCCGGGGGCTGTTGTACTGATGGCATTTTGTATTTTCAGAATTAATTGATTAAATACCTCAATCTTTAATGATGCTGCTACAGAATCCAGGGACCTTATTGCAGATTCAGTACTGCCTCCATTGGAATAAATGGACCTTGTCCACTGCAAGCTATGAGTTAATACGGGGAATTAATTTTACAAAAGCTGTAAATGGTATAAAACTACTAACTTGAGGTTAATTTTCCGTATTTGGGAAGTTTATTAGACTTTTGGCATATGTGGAAGGAATGGTGTAACAGGAAAGAAAGGTGTGTTTGAAATCTCTCTCAATATACTCCTATAGCTTCCATTTTCATTAATGGGAGTTGCACGTATGTATTGATGAGAGAATAGGCATTACATAATTTTACAGAACCATGCAACTCAATGTGCATATTCTGTTTTGAGTATTCCAGCTGATGTTATAGGTGATAATTGAGGAGGAAATTGACAATAGCCTACTTGGATCAAAATACCCACAAGAAGATAGAGTATTTGGGTCATACAGAAGCTAAGATGAGGGATGTGTGTTAATTCACCCAATTGAAATAGAAGTTACATGCTAATAGCGCTCTTCAAAAATGTGCTCTTCAAACTTAAAATGCCTGCAGTTTTGAGATAAGTAAGCTGCATTGCAAGAGGATCTTTGGAACCTAAGTTTAGGGTTTGCATCTATAGCAAAAGCATTGTATACTGAGAAATGCTGACAGTTTTAAGCCACAAAGCTGGAAGGATAAAACAAGAAACTCCAGGATACCGGGGAGAGGGGGGGGAAGGGGAGAGTGGGATCTAGTATCCAGGTCAAAGTTTGAAGACCTATTGGTGTGCTCTCTGAAATTACTCACCATACCAAAACATAAAAATAAAAGTGTTAACCCCACGCTAGCAGGTGAAACTCCACTGACCTTCCTGCCCTCTCACCCCCTTCATTCTTTTCTCAGTCAGGAAGCTTTGCCTTTCTGTGAAATTCTAAGGCTCTTAACTCAGAATGGAACTTAGTACTTGGACTTTCCTCTCCCTGGAAACTACAGTTGATAGCGTTTCTTCTTAATTTACAGTGGATACCATTTCTTAATTTACCACCTTGAAAACTCTAACATCACAGCATGTTGAATGGCTGGTCTGGATGTTAAGGCACAACCTATGCACAGTAGTGTCTTCATGCAAACTACTTAGTCCAAAAAAAACCCTCATTGGGGAGACTTGTTAGTGATCAGAGGTCACTGAAAACCACAATGCTTGACAATGTGAGAAATCTTGAAGTCCTAGCAGTCAGCATCCTTTTCATAGATGATTTATTATGGTAGCACCTCAGACAGGGGTAGGCAACCAAAGGCGGCACGCGAGCTGATTTTCAGTGGCACTCACACTGCCCGGGTCCTGGCCACCAGACCGGGGGAATCTGCATTTTAATTTAATTTTAAATGAAGCTTCTTAAACATTTTAAAAACCTTATTTACTTTACATACAACAATAGTTTAGTTATGTATTATAGACTTATAGAAAGAGACTTTCTAAAAACATTAAAATCTATTGCTAGCACGCGAAACCTTAAATTAGAGTGAATAAATGATGTGATTTACACCACTTCTGAAAGGTTGCCGACCTCTGACCTAAGAGCACTAATCCTGGACCAGGATCCCATTTTGCTATGTGCTGTACAAACACAACAAAAGCATTCCCTGCCCAAAGAGTTTACAATCTAAGAGCTACCCAAAGTGCTAAATCTTAATAAACACACAGGATAATACTGCTTATATGGGGGAGTTGTATGTTCAAAGTATTGCATACACATTCATCCACAGAACACCTCAGTCTGAGAGAGAAGTAAATAGTAATATTTCAATTTAGATATGGGGAAACTGAAGGACAAGGGGGAAATAATGTGCCTAAACTTGCACTGCGACCCAGTGATAGAGAGAGAACTCAGGACTTACTCATTCTCTTGACCACAATACCTCTTCTCGCCAACCTGACATTTCCCCATGTTTGTTGTATTTTCTTTGAACTAAAATGCAGATACCCAAAAGTAGTCATCTGTCCAGAGGAAGAGAGCACTAGGCTTGGGGAAGAGCTAGATAAGGCGATCTGCAATTTATAGGAGCTACAATGTGGGCCTCCATCATCTGCTATACAGGCTGTTCAAGAAAATCTGACTTCTTCCCAAACAAGCATTTTCAGTTTTCCTGTAGATGGCCCTAATCCTGCAAAAGTATACAGAAGTATTTAAGTGAGTATCCCCACTGAAGTCAGTGGGAGTATCCATGTGCTTACCATTAAGTGCATCTGTATGTTTGCAGAACTGGCGACAAAAGGTGTTAAATTCCCAAAAGCAAACTCTAGATAGACAGATCTAGAACCAATCTAAACATTTTAGTGTGATAGTGTATTCATTAATGACCTGACTCAAAGGCCATTGAATCAGTGGACTTTGATCAGGCTGTAAATGTGGAGAAAACGTTGTGATTGCCATTCATTTTCTATTTTTAATGAACCAACATGTTACTTCTATAAAACAAATTTAGATTTTTGGTTATAGAATTTCTATTATTTTGTGGTGTTTTCTGTTTTAATTGAAAAAGATAGTCCTTGCCCCAAAGAGATTACCATCTTCTCACTACACATTTGTCCAGCACTGAGCATAGGGTAATCCTGTCCCTAACTAGGGTCTAGAGAGGTTATTGTCATACAAACAAATAATATTCAAATATTTTGGAGGTAGAAATAAAATTCTTAAGGGTTGTTAAGTAAAATATTAATGCAGTACTAACTTAATAATGCTCTGCTATGATAAATATGTAAACTTGGCTTTAGAATGGCCATGTGCACTTCCTGGAATTCTGTGCATAGTGTGGTTATAAATGAGCACCAGGTTATTTGGGCAATCACGAGAGCTGGTATCTGGAGTGGGGTTTTTTTGGTCTGGGAGGCAACTGATTTTTGACAAATTTGTTAAACAGTTCACTAAAATGATGGGAAATTGTTCCATGTAATACATTAATGAATGGGAAGAATAAACCTAGCCTGCAGATTTGCCAATAAAAGAAGTGGACACAGACTTGCACTGTTTCACTGCTGTATATGTATCGGTTACCAAAGGTTCATTCCTTTGGAAATGTCAGTACCCAAGAATCTCTTCAGATCAAGCTGCTGGAATTCCTCATGCTTAGATAAGATACTAAAATGAATGACTGATAAATATAGTGTTATAAATATATTTTTAAAAATGGCTTTAAAACAAGCTCAATTCATTTTAAATGCAAATTAGCAAGGTTCATTTATTTATACACTTTAAAAATCCACCCATCTTAAAAACATAACACCACTTCCCATATCAGTAGTTTCTTCCACCAGTTCTCTGTACCTTGCTGAGTTTTTAATGAGCTGAAAGGATCATGTCTGGTCTCTGCTTCCCTGTTTGTGTAGCAATATCACAGCTATTACCACATCTGTAGGAAGAGCATTTGTTTAGTGCCAGCAGTATGTTTCTATGATAGATAAGATATGACAGATAGATTTAGATTTCAGACCATACATCTTGCCAGATGATTTCTGGGCTATCCATATTTTAGTCCTAAATTACTGGAGGCAGTATCCCTCTCAGATTATGGTCACATTGCTTGTGTAAATAATGGAAGAGGCAAAAAGGGACTCTCACCTGGAATGAAGGATATAGTAACAGAGTGCTCCCTTCCCTGGAACCCTATGGTCATCCCATTGGAGTTCCTTTGGGTCATTGTGTATGGATTTGAGGGTGAAAGATTGAAAGGGAGTAAATTAGAAGACTTTTTCCTGCTGAGCCTACAGATTTCCAATTAGATGTCAGTTTGAAGTAGCACAAACTTCCACGGTTCCCTTACGTGCCTCCTGCTACTGCATAGCTGCAGAAAGAAATTCAGAAGCAATACAATTCCTGGATGAGAGGGTCAGCCTTCTGTGCAGATATGTGGGTCTCTAGGACTGATTACTTGATCCCAGGGATCAGTTGGATTCACAGTCTTGCCTCCATCTCTACCTTTGTCCCTCCAACCTGAGCGCACAATCACTTGCCCAACTCTTCTGCCTTGTTTTTAGTTTTTTCTCCATAGGAGAGAATGATCTAGTCTTGAGCTAGTAAGTGAATAAATTGTCATATAAACAACAAAATTATAATAAAGAACAATTTACAAATCAGATCAATTGTAAATCCAACCTGCAGTATGTATGTGGATTCCACCTGTACGTGAGAAACATGGTACAGCTCAGAATATGTGCTCTGTAGGTATGTTCCAGGGGAATACAGTGGAATCGGAACAACCCATGTGGTTGAATCCATTGAAGGGTGTGAAACCACTGTTGAAGGTACTGTGTCAGTAAGATGGCTAGTTAATAAGGAAGTAATTAGAATATTCAGTGTTTTAACGTTTTCTTCAGAATTGTTTTGCGAAGTGTATGAACAGTGGCTACCCCAATGTGTTAAAGTTGCTGTGCATGTTTTCACAGAGCAGTACACTACAGTTCATGTTCTGACTTTCATAGTAAATTATCGTTTGGCAATTATCATATTTTCTGTTCATTCATTTTCAGTGTTCGTTTTATCACATTCAAAACCATTTTATAATCTCAGATACTGAACACATGCTATTCTGAAATAACACAGCATTGGAGGCAGAAGGAAAAGGCTGAAGAGGTGCAGTGTCTGGCTATAGAGCACATATTCTTCTTGACTGATTTTTATTTCCCTCTTGGGAGGCCTCCATTACACACACCAGCAGTTCAGCACAAACCCAAGTAGAAAGGTGAGCCACCTCTTGAATTTGCACAGTGAATGTGTTAAATGCTGGGCTGGGAAGTGATAGATTTGAGGAGAATTCATCTTATCACTGAGATTTAGACTGATTCACAAACAAGACTGTAGAACAGTTCCTGGGGCCATGTCAGCAGAATTGTAAAAGTCACTAAGACTATTAATTGCTTCAATAGTTTAGAGCCATGATTTCCAAGCAGTTTTTGAAATATATGCATGATTTAAACAAGTCCCATTCCATCCAGTATGCAAATATAACTGGAAATGCTATTGCCAAGCCTTATAAGAATGAAAAAATTAGTGATGCTTTTCTCCTTTAAAAATGTTTTTTTGGAGAGAGCTTGCTGCAATGCTAGTCTTTACCTAGATCTTAAGTGGGCAGTCTTGGAACATTTTCTTTTCATTCTCAGGGCCGACTCCTCTCATTTCCTCTAACATGGTTAACTTCTCGTATGCCTCTCTCTCTCTCTCTCTCTGACACCTAAAATACTGTGGTCTTACCTAACATTTAGTTCATGGCAAGCTGAGACGTGACTTTAGCCCGCCATGCTCTGGCAGTCTGTGTGGAACCTGCTGGCATGCACTAACAGTTTGTTAATAAACTTTTAGCTGCCCTGCTTTGAAACAAGAGTAGATAACGTCCACTAACAAACTGTTAGTGCACATCAGTGAGGTCACATGTGGCCTACTAACATGTGGTAGATTCACACCTCAGCTTGCCGTGAACTAAACGGCTACGTCGACAAACCCTGTATCTGTAAACTGATTAGTGAAAGAGCACTTTGAAGCCATTGCACAAATTATAAGTTGCTTTTTAAACTACAGGAATTAATGGTTGATTTGACCACAATGCACATTCTATATTCTGAATGTTACCCAGTGGCCACACATTCTTTGATTTTTCATTTTGAAAGCATCATTGAGTATAGCAAAGATTAAACAGATAATGTGAACCTTTCTGTAAGACCCTGAAAAGGTTTCTTTTATCTTCTGGACTTCTTAGTAGTAGAGCATGTATGATTACAGTAATTATTGATGGGTTTATTTTTGCTGCTTTGAACTATCCAATTGGCCATCCATTCTCCACCTTTATTACTACACATCAAATGTAATCGCATTGTGGGTCAGTCTCTCTGTCTTTCTATTTGTTTGTTTTTGTGTGGTTTGTACTACTGTACTTCAAGATGAAGTTTGTGGTGTCTCAGGATTAAGAGACTTAAAGATATGAATGCAGCATTTTGGGAACTGGGAGGGAGTGGGGGATGTTCTGTGTGTGATTTTAGTAAGGCAGATGATATAATAGACAATAACTGAGGAGGTAAATTGGAAGCATTTTACCACCTTAAAAATAACCACAAGAGATGTCAATACTTAGAGTGAGGTTATGTTTGTTGATTCAGTGTAGAGTCATAATAAGCATCACTTTCACTTGGGTTGATAGTCTTTTTTTAAAAGATGTTTTCATTACGTTCTGTATGGTGCACCTAGAAGGCGAATGCTGGCCTTCTAATTAAGGCATAGAACTTGGAGCTGGGTAATCTCTTTTCTATCCCTGACACTCCTTACAAGGTAAAAATAGGTTTAATACTTATTTACTCCTGAGTGTTAAGAGTCTCAGTTCATTAATATTTGGTATTCTTTTGATGGACTGCACAACAGAAATGCTTTCAGCTAGGTTAATGTGATTTTGTCTGCTATGTGATGCATACATTGCAGTAGTGCAACTTCAAAGAACTATTTGAGCTTGCTCTGTTAAATAGAACGGGCTCTAAAGTGAATATTTCTAACAATTGCATTGAAGTATTTGAAGATCAATTTAATTTATATTAAGTTTCTCTAAAACTGTAAATTAATAGTTTAATATGAGTGAAAGTTTTATTCTGTTCACATCAAAGTGGAAAAAATATTTAGCAGTGCTTCACATCTGTGGAGCACAAAACGACTTACAAAAGCAGTGGGAGACAGTGGGAATCAGCTGCAGAAATGCTAATAATTTGTCCAAAGTTACACAAGTCAGTAGGAGAGCTAGAAATAGAATCCAAGTCTCCTGATTTAGTTGTCCTGTGTCCTACCCACTGAACCATACTATCTTGCCACTGAAGTACACTGCCTTTTAATATATATTAGGGTTATCCTAGCTTGTTAAAATTGCACATTCACTCAGATAGTCTGTTTATATGACTTCATTGGTTTTGACAGCACTGTCATGGTTTGAAACCTTGCTCTGTTAAATCAGGACATCCAATAGTTACTTGTAGAGCACCTGTTTAGGCCAGTTGGCTTTATCCAGTTCTTGTTTTATACTTGACAAACTATTGACATTCTAGCTAACTTGATTTTTCCAGTTTATTTTTATAAACATCTTTACTTTCACTATGCAAGTGTTGTCCTTGATGTGCACAATGGAAACAGAAATGGGAAGCTTTATGGTTTTAATTTTAGCTCAGAGCTGTTCTGTCGTCATCTTTGTTGGAAATTACATGTGGAACAGGAATATTTAAATTCTGTGCAGTAAGCTTGTAGGTTCATTACTGTGGGGATGTATCATCCCTACACCAACTTAATGAAAAGTTCCATGAGGAGGTAGGGGTCACGATGGGACACTTGCCAGGTAAACAAATCATGGCCTTATGTAAGGAACGGTTGACCCAATCGGTGTGGGGCTATACATGTGATAAACACATGATTCTCCTTCTTGTCCAATCCGTAGATGTGTTATTATAGCCTAATTGTGTTATGTAATGTTGAGAAAAAACTATAAAAGAAAACTTGCAATAAACAGAATTCGGATTCAGCTTGCAACCACATTGGTCGTGTGCTTTATCTGCTCCGCATGAAACCCCACAAATGGTGACCCCGACGTGATTCGGCTTGGACATCAAGGCAGCCAGGACTTTGCCCAAAGTGAGCTAGCAGAGATCATACTAGACACAGCCGCCAGTGGAGCAGGAATCAATGTTCTCAGACGGTAGACCCAACAGGTGTTGTCTCAGAAGCTGAGCAAAGAAAAAGCAGATCCAACCAGAAAAAGGATCTGAGAGGTCAGACTCTATGTCATCTCTCATGAAGAAACTGGAACAATTGAATTTAGATATTGAAAAGGCTCTCAGTGCTGGCTCTTCTCCTTCCAGCACTCCTTCTACCAAAAAGCGCAAACAGCCGTGCCCTGTTAAGGTGGAAACAGGCCTTCTTCACAAAGATCATCAAAGAAAGGGAATCTGTGGGAATAAGAGGGCAGGCTACCAAGATTTAGATGGTTTGCCAAGCTCAGTGTCAACTGGAGCACGACCAAAAACTGAAGCGTTCGGTGAAGAAAAGGCGGAGGTGGCAGCCGCAGCAGGAGGTACCGGAGGATACCGGCTCCTGGTCGTCTGAGAGAGATGTTCGTGAGCTCACAGCCGACTGAAGTGTTCGGTGAGAAAAGGCGGAGGTGGCAGCCGCGGCAGGAGGTACCGGAGGATACCGGCTCCTGGTCGTCCGAGAGAGACGTTTGTGAGCTCACAGGTGAGCGGCTGCATTTAATAAAATGGGCTCTGATTTGTCTGCAGAGGAGGAGATGGTGCATGATTTTTTATTACGCATCGCTAAAAAGCGGGGAGAGAATCTTCCCTCTGACGCGTTGTTCCGTTTGTTAAAATGGGGGCAGAAACGCGGGAATGTACAAACAGGGCCTTCAGCTACAGGACATGCTAAATCAGTTGTCCCATTTGGCCGGTGAGAGCCATCCCCCGCAGTCCCACACATTGCGAGCCCTGAACCAGCCCGGCTTTCCTGTCACCAATGATGTTTGTACCCCAGAGTTCCGGGCGGAGTTCCCGGGGCAGGGTGAGCAGTTGCGAAATAGGTTGGAAAAATGGCGGAGCCAGGCTTATCTAACTTTGAAAGGACATATAGGAAAAAACCACCGGATAAGATCCCTCCGGCAGATGATATTGCTACCCGAACACCATGCCGCCACACAGAAGCCGAACAACGGCCCCGCAACACCGGACCTGCACTTGTTGTTTGTCACAGCCTAAACACCTAATAATGCTGTGCTTCTATTTGTTCGGACTCCTTATTATAGGAGCAGGGGTCTTTGTATGTCCAAACTCTGTACCTTTTGTTAACCCACGACAAAATGTTTGGGTCACCTGGGCGAACCAGACTGGCCAAGAAGCCCTTTTTGCTTGTCCATGGCCACCCCATCGGATCCCCTTAGAACATGTCTTATTGGCTATCCTTGTTTACACCCCAATGGTTTTCGTGGGCATTTACGTAATATTACGTTTCTTAATAAGTTCCTTATTTAAGGAAAAGGGGGGAGGTGTGGGGATGTATCATCCCTACACCAACCTAATGAAAAGTTCCATGAGGAGGTAGGGGTCACGATGGGACACTTGCCAGGTAAACAAATCATGGCCTTATGTAAGGCCCCCTGGTGGTCTAGGATTATATAAGATGATCATGGCCTTATGTAAGACCCCCTGGTGGTCTAGGATTATATAAAATGATCATGGCCTTATGTAAGGCCCCCTGGTGGTCTAGGATTATATAAGATGAGGTAAACAAATCATGGCCTTATGTAAGGAACGGTTGAACCAATCGGTGTGGGGCTATACATGTGATAAACACATGATTCTCCTTCTTGTCCAATCCGTAGATGTGTTATTATAGCCTAATTGTGTTATGTAATGTTGAGAAAAAACTATAAAAGAAAGCTTGCAATAAACAGAATTCGGATTCAGCTTGCAACCACATTGGTCGTGTGCTTTATCTGCTCCGCATGAAACCCCACACATTACTACATGTAAGATGCCAAAAAAAGACATGGATAACTTTGTTATGGGCTTTTTTAAAAGTACAGCAACTGGCGTAGTAGCAGGTTTCAAAAATCTGAATTTAGAAATGCCATTTTGTGAACAGTACAGTAATAAAGCTAAATGCATATATTCCGGAGGATGAGCTGGCTCTGCGGAATGGTAAAAGGACACTAAAATCTCTCTCATCCAGGTCGTCAATTCAGTTTTCATCTATCAAAGAAGTGAGAGTACCATGGTTGTTTAGCTTATTTCGTAACCTAATTCTCCATGCTATCCAGTCAGTCATGAAATACTTTATTTGGTGCTGACACACTATATTTTTAATGTGAAGATATATTTTGTTCTTTACTTCCTCTGTTCTGACTGCACAATAGCTCTCTAATATTAGAATCATGAAAACATGATATTGGGCAAATGGGAGGATTGGAGGATGCACTAACTGCCTTAAAATTAAAAAAAAGGGGGGGGGCAGGAAATTCAGCATTGTTTTTCTTATGCTTATTGTAATGTTGCTTTTTTGAGATCAGTTGTCCTTGTTTTGCATTTTTAATAGTAGTATAACACTAAAATGAATTGCATTCATATTGCAGGGCACTACCACTGACATTATAATTATTATGAATGCAAGTTGGTGGGACAACTTCTGCTGGAAAACATCTTCCCCTCTATTGGTGCTATAAGAAGCACAGGTGCTTAGTACTTGTTAAACTATCCGTTGCAACTGTCCCCCAGTAAAGGAATCCAAACAGCTCCACTGACAATGTAGCAAAGTTTCTGTCCTGGAAGGAGATGGTTGCTATTGAATCATAGCATTTTATTTATTGTATGTCATCATTATGCCAATGAAAACATTGAGATGCTTGGTTTTTCAGCTATCGTTGTACTAAATGTTTTACAGCACAATTAGAACGATGTGGTCCCTGCCCCCAAAGAGTTTACAATTTTATTTTAGATGTAACCTATCAATCAAGGCAGTGGAGTGAAAGGTTGACAATGGTTTTAAGACATTTATATTTTTGAAGATTCAACGTATTGTTTTGTTTTTGTTTGTAATAGTGGAGAGGTATGTGAATAAAGAATTCAGCACTTCAAACACTGGGGTGAAAAGTATTCTTTCAAGCATTCCATACAAAGACTATAAAAATATACAGTACCTTGTTCCATTGTTCACTCAATACATCAGCTGTATAGACTTGCAAGATTCTTGTTGGAACTGCAAGGGATCCACAATAAATCATTCAATCCAAGTAGAGGGGAAACCTGCCCTGAAAGAGGGCTCAACCAGAATATAAATCCAGAACCCCTTTTATTCTGTGTGTGTTGTATTCGATAATAAGACCGTGTCTCTGTCTAGAGATCAGGATGATCTGAAAAGTAAATTCAAAGCCTGAGGCTGCAAGCACCATAAATAAAATGATTCCACCGGGCTTCGGTCTCTGTTGTAGAGCGGTGCTGTTTTCACAAGAACCACTAATTGCAGCGTAGTTATCATAGTAAGGGCAGACTTTACTTCTTTACCACATCTGTTTAGAAACTAATGTAGTTAAAGCAGTACAAGCCCTTTGTCTTTTTATGTGCAACAGAAATAAACTGTGCTGATATTAATACCTTTATACTGGCGATGCTGCATCCATGTGCTTTAACTATATCTGTTTCTAAACTGATGTAGTTAGAGGTACAAAAACTGCATGTAGATCAGCTGTAACATGCAATGTGGGTCATCAGAAGGGGGATGGAAAGCTTAATCAAAAGGCTCCAGGTATGATGAATCACTGCATCTCGTAAGGTAAATACTTCACAGTCATTGAGAACACCCTGATACTTGTTCTTAAAAAATATATACGATGATATTTTAATTTTCTTTTGGTAGAACATTAATAAGCAAGCTCTTAATATGGGAGTCAATTGTTTAAATTTCATTCACATCTACCCTGATTGGTTGATTGGCTGACTTAGTTGGAGAGGAGCAGCACTCTATATATGTGGCTCTTTAGTGTAAAAGAAGAGGCTATGAAATTTTGAAGTAAACATGACGGGGTAGTAACTTAATTTTAGCTTTTAAATGCCCATGCAGTCTACAATATGCACAATGCCAGGAGTCCCAGTGAAATACATGGGAATATACGTGTGAGAGTTTTTGATATGTTGCATTGACAGCAGCTTATTAGAGGAAACATTAGCTAAAACTTGTTAGTAGTGCAGGTGCATACAGTGGCCTAGGAGAACCTTTTGGAGGGACATAGTAGAAATATAATAAATATTTTGCTGAAGTCCAGGAACCATGCCTGCCAAGTGGGATGGTTGTCATGTGTGGGGGTAGAGTCTAGGCTTAGTAAAATATTAGTACAGAGTTGTCTCTGGCTCCACTGTGACTTGACTTCAGTTTGCCATTTCCCCCCTTCCTGTTGGTTTAAAAATGAACTAATAAACAAACATTTTTTTCCTTTCTGTTTTATTAACAGACTAGAGACGACTTCCTGGGTCAAGTGGACGTGCCACTTAATCATCTACCGGTAAGAGATGTTTATATGCTCATACGTAATGGATCTCAAATTGAATAAGGGCCAACAATGTGGTGCTGTTGTGAAAAAGGCTAATATCATTCTGGGGTGTACTCACAGGAGTGTTGTGTGTGAGACATGCGCGGTAATTATTCTGTTCTACTTGGCATTGGTGAGGCCTCACGTGGAGTACTGTTTTGGATGCCACTTTTTAAGAAAGTTTTGAACAAATTGGAGTCCAGAGGAGAGCCAGGCTTAGAAAACCTGATCTATAAGGAAAGGTTAAATATACTGGGCATGTTTAGTCTTGAGAAAAGAAGACTGGGATGGAGGGAGCTGATAAATCTTCAAATATGTTAAGGGCTGTTGTGATCAATTGTTCTCTATGTCCACTGAAGGTAGGACAAGAAGCAGTGGGCTTAATCTGCAGCCAGGGAAATTTAAGTTAGATATTAGGAAAAAGCTTTCCAAGTATAAACCTGGGAGGATGGACTAGATCAGGGGTCGGCAACCTTTCAGAAATGGTGTGCCGAGTCTTCATTTATTCACTCTAACGTAAGGTTTCACGTGCCAATAATACATTTTAACGTTTTTAGGTCTCTTTCTATAAGTCTATAATATATAACTTAACTATTGTTGTATGTAAAGTAAATAAGATTTTTAAAATGTTTAAGAAGCTTCATTTAAAATTAAATTAAAATGCAGAGCCTCCCGGAACAGTGGCCAGGACCCAGGCAGTGTGAGTGCCACTGAAAATCAGCTCGCTTGCCTCTGGACTAGATAAACTTTTGATGTCCCTTCCAGCGCTACATTTCTATGATTCTGTACTCTGCCTTGTCAGTGCCTTGTGTGAGAAACTTTTACATAAATGTTATACAGACTTTTCTCTCCACCGAAGGTGTAATCCCATCTCTTTACAGCCGCCATTGCTACAGCAGCAACATTAGTAGCTATCAGGAGAGTGTGAGGCACCACAAACTAAGGAAAAACTCAGTGGCCCCACAAGTCACAGCAGCTTGGAGACGTTTTCCTCCTGGGGAGTGTTGGGCCTGGAGACAGGGCAGCTAGAGACTCTGAAGGCTGTCATCCATTTCTGTTGCTTCTTCCTTAGATCTACCTAGACTATTGTGTGTCAAATGGTGACTGAAATGCTAGCCCACAGTTTGGTCATTTCTCAATTAACTACTGTAATGTTCTTATAATCGTCTTCTGGCCTCTTTTCACACTGCTGTCTCTGCTGTTTGGAACAATTTTCTTTCCTGTGAGCCAAGCAAACTCAGTCTCCTCCAAACCTTTCCTTAAAAATCACTATTTTTACTTTGCTTTCTGTTGCTGACCTAACCCAACTCCACCACTCCTAGGCTTGTGTTTAATCCTATAAATGTGTGCGTTGTCTGTCTAAGATCATACACCATTTGGGGCCTGGAAAATGCCTAGCATGTTTTGAGCACTACTTCAGTCCTAGTAAGAGCAGTAGCCATAGGCTGCGGTATGAGAACAGGGCTGTGTTAAGGGGGGGTTAAAATGGTTCCAGTGCAACCATATAAAGGGATCCTTTTTTTTTTTTTTTAAACTTCACTCTTTTCTTCCATTGTAGGGCTCCAGGCTTCTCCATTTCATGCCCCAAATTCAGGGGCTGCATTTAATGCTTCATTGATATCTACACCAAAATAAGGGAGGGCCTTTCTGGAGATGAGGTTGCAGTGAGATGCACTGGCATTGGGGCAGCGGGATTTGGGCGCACTGTGAAATTCAGTAGGATTGGGATTCTCTCAGATATGTGAAGGTCTGTCTGCAGATAGGGAGCTGGGGGTGCAGTGAAATTCACTGAGTTTGGGAGCTTTGAGGATTTGGGGGGGGGGGGTTGTGGGGACACTGGCCTGGTGGTTCAGTCAGATTCAGAGGCGTTGGCATCGCTGTGGCTGGGGGTGCAGTGGGATTTGATGGGGTGTGGAGTCTCTCTGGGGGTGGGGATACAGTGACAGGGGGAAGTTGAGGAAGGGGCTCTCAATCCTTGGGGTCTGTGCTGGGGCTTTTTCTGCCCTCCCATTCCTGCTCCTCCCTGCCCCACCCCGTTCCCTCTCTTCTGGCCTCAGCTCAGAGCCTGTCCCTATAAGATGCTGGGTGGCCAGTGTGGGAGGATCCATGCCCCCTCCGGCATCTCCTGGCCCCTCCCCAAGTTCTAGGCTGCACCATCCCTGCCCAGAGCTGCTAACTCTGCTCCGCTTCCCCATGGATGCAGGCATTTCCCACTCCCTGTTTGCTGATGGGTGGGCCAATGAGTGGGCAGTACCTATCCATGGCAGGGTGGAGTGGAGTCAGGGTAGCTGTATGAGGCAGCAGCTCTGGAGGAAGTTCTGTGCAGGCCTCAGTGACCCTTCTCGTGGTTCAGAAAATGTTGGGCGGTCTTCTACCCCCATCCCCAGTTCAAGCACAGGTTATAGCTCCAAGTTTCACAGAGATATTAGCTAGATCTTTCACCAGCTACCATAGTCAGTCCAAACCTAGCAATTAATTTGTGAAGAGCTTGATGGGTGAATTGTTACGGTCAACTGTGATTTCTGACATGAATAGCTGCAAACACAAGAGTGGTGCTCACATGCTGCAGCAGGCCCGTGAAAAAGATCAGAAAAGTTTGAGTCTACAACGTTGCGTGAAATGTGCAACGTTCAACCATGTTCCAGATGAAAAATCTGCAGATGATTCTGCTGCTTTCACTTCTGAGCCTTCCTTAGCTAGTGAGGATGTTGATTTGGGTTTATCATGTTTGTTGAGTGCCAGAGTATCTGATTCTAGACACAGAAAGTTGCCCGCTAGTTGTTAGTGCAACTTATGGATGTGGACAATGAACGTGGTTTGATTATTGAAAGCATGGGGCAGAATTTTCACTTTGACAAGACAGATCCAGCTATTTGGCTCCAAGTGATGGATTCTGTTAGCCTGTTTTTGGTAGACAACTGTCCCATTGTTAATTTAGAACAAGACTTTTTGCCTCATGAATGCAAAAGAAAGCAAGTATTAAAATCGTGGTTCTTTATCAAATGCCTAATGGGAAATTACACCAGTGATCTTGGTTCATGTACAGTTAGTCTTGCCACTTCGTTCTGTTTTGCTTCTTTGCTTTTCCAGCCAAATGCATCATCTTCCTTTTATAAAACTGCATTCACAAACTTTTTCCACTTTAGTGAACAAATTTGCCAACACAAATGTTCAAAGGAATGCATGGAGGCAATCACTCGCTGGATGGAATTTGCAGAACAATTGTAAAAGGGTCTCACAATTGAGAAGGGTATACAGACCTGCTGTCAAGTGCAGAAGAACATGTGGTGCCATCATCTTTTGCTGTACTTAGGATTGAGAGATGAGAAATTAAACAGTCCTCATAGTGCTAACTTTTGGAGTTTACTTGAAATGCTTGCAAAGTATGATAGTATGTTGCAAGATCATGTGGACGCTACTAAAACCAGTACTGCAAAGGTGAGGTACTTATCACACTAAATTCAAAATAAATGTATAGGTAGGATCGCACAAAAGATATGGCAGACTATTTTTGATGAGTTTAGGATAGCTAAATACTTCTCTGTTATGTTTGTTTGCACTCCAAATCTCTTCTGAATGAAACAAATATATCCGGTGTTAAGGTATGTTGAGGTTCTGAAAACGGAGTGAAGGTTGTTGAGAGCTTTGTAGATACTCTTCCCTGTTCTGGTGTGGATATTAGAGAAGCTGGGGGGAAAAAGGGTTTAGTTATGGCTGATTGCAAGGGCCACAGCTGTGACACAGAGCTAATGTGGGTGCAGCATACAACAGTGTTGAAAATCAAATTCAGCAGGTAAATCAACATGTCTTTTGTCCCATGTGCTGCCCATTCACTGAAACTATGGGGGAAGCTGCTTCAATGATTGTTTCTCAAGTTGGAATTGTTCAAAGATCGTATACCTTGTTTTCCGCTTCTACTAGTCATTGAGATATGTTGAAAAAGCATATTAGCATGAAAAATAACAAGATGGTCAGCAAAGGCAGAGGGAATCCAACCACTAAAAAATCAAGTTGAGGGTGTTTTTGATGCTTTTAGACACGATCATGGCTTCACACAATCTTACACTAGAATTTAAGTTGGAAGCTGATAGCTTGCAAACCAGAGCTTTCAATTGTTGTTTTGGAAGAGATACAATATACTATCTCATCAAAAATTAACATTATGAGCAACAAATTTGAGTCTGGATCTTGACATTCAAATGGCTTGCAGTTTAGTTGGTGGCCTTCAAGATGCTTTGTCAGAATTATGGGCTTTTGGGTTCATCGCATCTAAGAAAGCTCCTGCTTCGCAGACTGAAATGTTAGGCATATCCATGCAGCCCAAAGAGAAATAACGTCAAAAGAGAAAAATAATGCCAGGTGAACTTGCAAAGGACAAAAGATCATCAGATCCTGAAAAAGTTTTCAAAACCCATCTTAGACACAATATTAACACAATTGGAGACTAGTATGCATATGTATGATGAAGTCAGAGAAAGGTTTGCTTCAAGTCTCAGCAGCGCAAACCTATAGAGGCACGCTTGAAACGTAGCAAGCATCTACCCAGAGGATTTAAAGTCTGAGAGTTTTGAAAACAAGATTGAGCTCTTTGCCAGTTTTTGCAAATTAATTTTTAAGGATGACTTAGAAACAAAGGTACCCATTGATCTCCCCAGCTACATACATGAAAGGTCTTTAGATGTGAGTTTCCCTAACATGGAAACAGCACTGCGTATATTTTGCTGTCTTCCTGTAACCATGGCTGCTAATGAAAGCAAACTAAAATTAATCAAGTCCTATCTAAGAATGTCCATGAGACAGGAAAGGTTAAGCAATCTGGCAGATCTATGGAGAACTAGGAAGCAAGGCAGATAAACGGGGATGAGCTAATAAATTAGATTGCTTCAGAGAAGGGTAGGCAGGTCCCTTTGTAAAAGTACTTAGTGCTGTGTGTGTCTTTTTGCTATTGGTGGTGAGTCTTCAAATCAGACCTGGAACACCCGGGTTACAGCACTACATGAGAAGCTGCTGAACAGTAGCTGGAGGCTTTTTAAGAAGCCCCCATTCATTTAGCTGGGGTTCTTTTGGGGTGACAGGTCCTTTGTGACTATTTTCCGTTACAGAAGAACTCCCCAGAAGCTAATAGTGAGTCTTCTACAGACATTACGTGCAGAAAGGAGTAAATAAGGCAATCAGGTTAATGAAAATTCTACTTTAAAAATTTAATTATTTTAATGATTGACCTTTGACTGTAGCAAATGTGACTAAAATAAATTTTTACTGTTTTGAATTATTGAAGGGAATTCCTATCCAAATAACACTGAAGTAATAATGCAAATTTAGTAATGATATTCAGTATCATTTAGTATGCAATATTACTGTTGTATGAGTCAACAATGTAATACTGTTGCAAAAAAAGTGAACGTAATTCTGAAATGTATTAATGTTGTGAGCAAGACACAATAAGTTATTCTTCCACTCTACTCAGCACTGACAAGACCTCAGCTAGAATATTGTGTCCAGTTCTGAGTATCCCACTTTGGGAAAGATGTGGACAAGTTGAAGAAAGTCAAGAGGAGAGAAGCAAAAATGATTAAAGGTCTAGAAAACATGAACTATGAGGAAAGACTGAAAAAATTGGGTTTGCACAGTCTGGAGAAGAGAAGACTGAGTGGGAGCATGATAACTGTCCTCAAGTATGGAAAAGTTTGTTGTAAAGAGGAGGGTGATAAATTGTTCTCCTTAACCCCTGAGGATAGGACAAGAAGCAATTGGCTTAAATTGCAGCAAGGGAGATTTAGGTTAGACATTAGGAGAAACTTCCTAACTGTAACGGTAGTTAAGCACTGGAACAAATTAATTACCTAGGGAGGCTGTAGAATTTCCATCATTGGAGGTTTTTAAGAGTATGTTAGACAAACACCTGTCAGCATAATACAGGATGGTCTAGATAATACTTAGTCCTGCCTCAGTGCAGGGGACTGGACCAGATGACATATTGAGGTCCCTTGTAGTCCTACATTTCTATGATGCAATGATTCTATTTTAGAAATTGTGAATAATACGAACTCTATGCTAGTTGTGCAATCTAAAACATTCTCAACCCTAACACACACACACACTCTCTCTCTCTCTCTCTCTCTCTCTCTCTCTCTCACACACACACACACACACACACACACTGGTGTGGGATGGAAGTCTTCCTTCTCAAGGAAACTGTAAATGCAAGTGGGGACTCTCTCACAGGAGCTTTCTAACTTGCTAAGCGTTGCCACAGACCTCTTTTTATCTTTGAGGTCTGTTATGGCTGGACCCCTTTTGCCTTAGGTTTCCTGGAGGGCCAACCTACCAATCTTAGTAGCTTCCTTTGGAGCAATTACACCTCAAAAATGCTGGAGATACTGTGCTGGGTCATGGAGGAGGGATGCAGCAAGGGAAAATGTCAAATGGCTGAAATTTAAAACTCTGAAAAGTGGCTACCCACTACTAGCACTATATGTTATAAGGCGTTTTGCTCAGGACCAGCCTAGAGAACTAGCAAAGTGGCAGGCCACAGAGTGCCCCACTTTCCTTACAAATTGTGCAACTCAGAGCTTGACCCAGTCTCCCAATCCAGCGATAGGACTGGGGGTGTAAAAAACTCATGGTCTTTTTGGCAGCTCGCGTCCTCTCTTGGTCAGGGCTCTGCACATTGAAGAAGCTATCTTTCTTTAATATGTGAGTTAAATATGTGTTTGTCGTGCAGCTGTTGTTGTCCTATTCACTATTGTGGGGAAATAGAGCAGGGGGGCCTTCTTTTTAATAGCCAGAGCTGTGAATCTGAAGGCCCCTAAATAAACCCTCCAACAGAGATCTGTTATGCTAGCTGCCCGTGCACAAAGCAGTGCAGGCCAGGGCCCAGGCCAGGGCCTGAACTAGACTAAACTGCACAGTTTTCTGCCAAACTCGGTCAAGGGTCATGTCCAGAGGAGGGTGGATGGGCAAGGAGGCAAAGAATAGAAGAAAAGCCCCAGCAGCAGCACTAATGAAATATGTTCATGACTAATGAAATATAATAACCACTTGTGTGAAGCAATAGGTAACTTTAGCTAAATGCAATTTCTTGACTCATGCAGCTTCTCCTTTGGGTGATCTGTGACCCACTCCGTGATTCCAGCTATCTGCAAAAATAGCCAATCATAGATCCTCTTTAGGCGTCCCATGGAAACCCCCCCCCCCCCCGCCTAATCTTTAACCAAAAGACCCCGGAAAATAACATGTGTCTTGAGAAATGTACCCAAACTGGTGCCAAGTACCACCCCTGGGGAAACCACCAAGCACCCCTCTACCCAAATAAACACCCACTTCTCGGAAAAATGAGGAAGGTACCTAGGGGGGAAGGGGGGGGAAACTGACCCCGACCCTAGTTTCTTAACTCGCGGTTTAGGGGAGGAACTGACCCCAACGCTAATTTCTTAACTCATGATGCATTGTTTGTATTTCGTTTGCGGTTTGACGAAATAAAAGCCCGCCTGCGAGCGGCCCTCGGTGTGTCAGTCTTCGGACTGCACCCCAGTGCACTGGTATGTATGTCAATAAACTGGCCTCGGGCTTGAGTCTTTGAACTAAAATTATTGCGTGGGTGTCTTTGACCACAACACAATATAATACAGCTTTTAAATACATTTCTAAGCTACACTGTTTTGCATACAGTAAAAGTTTTGGAGTGGCAGGGGAATGGATTATTTAAATATTTACTTCATAGGTGGAGTCATTCCAGTTGGATCAATATATGACTGCCTACTTATCACCATTTATTGGTCGCAAAAGTCCAGGTTTGTTTTTTTCCAGTAAATATTTATGCCCAAAACACATTTTTTTTTTTTTTTTTTTACCTTTTTATGCTCCTGATATTCTGCCACCTATTATTTCCCTATTTTAAATTGACTAAAAGTGAAAATGTAAACATTTGAGAGCCCAGGGCACAGAAAGCTTGGATCCCACCAAAAAAAAATTATTTTCTGCATAAATAAATGCTTATGAATAAATCCTTGCTCCATTTTTGGTAGACCTTCTATCCATTAATGTTTGTAAATAAAGCAAAGTAACTCTGTATTTTATATCTTAAGATACGTTTGACTGATATAGTAATGTTTAATTTCTTGGTTGCAATCCTAACATTATTTGAACATCCTTTTGGATTTAATAAATACTATATACCTTATCCTTGTATTAACTTACATCATATATGAGGGTATAGTTTTCAGTTAGTTTATACTTTAATGTATGAACATAGTATTGCATGGAAGTGACAAATATTTACATGACAATAGAAATAATAGTAATATAAGGGATCCCTTATATATGGACAAATCAGAACTAATTCCTATGCTATGTATTATAGGAATGGGGTCCAATATCTATTTTTAATATTCATATTTAGCGGGAGAGGGATGTGTGTATTCCATGTTGAGATATTGCACATATTCATTCCGAGCTCATCATTTTTTAAAGGTGAGGTCTGCTTGAGTCATAACACTGTTATTGGCTGCTTGTATATTAAGTAGTTGGAAGAGTATAGTGTAAGTTGTAAAGCTGCTGGACGGTCATGTGTTCTGATAAGAAAAATGATAGCACTTTTAGACCCAACAGCACATGTACTGTAATGTGTGGGCGAAGGTTGTCCTTTATAGATGTGTATGGCAATCTACAATTTAGATGTGAGAAACCCCACTACTATAATATGTAGTGTAATGTCATACAAGATAATATAGAGCACATATGGTGTGAACAATCACATGCTGTTTTTACATTTGTTTTTAGTAGCGTGCGTTAGCCACAATTAAAATGAAAAATAAAGAGCAAGAGCTGACATAGAGGCGCATATTGTGTAAGTGAGTTGAAAAGGCATTAGCTGCTCCCAGTTCTGTCTCCACAATCCGTAAGATGTGTCAATACAGAGTTCCCCTGTGCATGACTAAGATTCCAGACTCTGTAATTGTGAGTTATCCACATGCCTCGTAATAAGGTAACAGTAGTATTTTGATGCTAAAGGAACCAAATAGAAAGCTACTTTGACAGATGAAATGATTATCAATTTTTTTCTCATTCTTTCTTTTATTACTGAAAAGCATCATAGTAAACTTTCAGAGTTCTTTGATTAAGTTTTCATCCTGTCTGTTCTGTTGACTTGTTTGGCAAGTCTCTAGACTTTTCTGTACTTCAGCTTTGCCATCTACAAGATGGAGCTAATAAAGCAGAGTTCAGGACTTATTGTATACGCTCTGTACAGCACTCAGAGTGGTAAAACATTATAGAAGTAAGGAGTGATAAATCTCATCTCTATACATATTTTAGGATCCTGTCCACTTACTAACTCTATCTTCTTTAAAAGAATGAAATGCGTCTCTTATAGGAATTCAGTGGAAACAGAATGCAGGAAAGGAGGACTTTTCAGCTGAAAAAACTGCACGGTACTTTAATAAAAAACCCTGAAGGAATTAGTGTGGAGTTTTTTAAATCTTTCAATATTGATCAGTGACTTTTCACTTTTTTTGCAAATACAACACACAAAACCTTGAATTTACAGTAATTTGGAAAGGAGGATGGCTAGTGATAGGAATCAGTGCTCCTGGGTCCACTTTCCAGCCTTATGGTTCGATAATGACCATGGACAAATCAGTTAAGCCCACGTTTTCAGAAGTGTCCATTAATGTGGAGTGCCCAGTTGGAGTTACCTGTAATGCTCCCTCATTCTCCAGTGGGAAGGGAGGCCACTCTGCCTCATTCTGTTCAGGTTCAGTCCTCAGGCTCGGGTCGCATCGGGGAGAGGGCGAGCCATAAACGGTCTAGAGCTCTGGGCCTGTCTGACAGAGGCAAGCAGACAACAGTCTGGGGCTCTTGCCCCTCTGTGGGCAGCGCCCGGCATAGTTTCTAGCTCGTAGCCCCTCAATGGGGTTGACAACACTTAACAGTCTAGGGCCCTAGCCCTCGGGCTGGGCTGGTGGTAGGCTGTAGCCTAAGCCTCCCAGCCCAGGCAGCCAGCAAATACACCGAGTCAATAAGATCTAGCCCTTTGGGCAGAGCAAAGTAGGGGGCAGGCTTTAGCCTGGGCTTGTGGGCTCAGGCAGCCAGTAAACAAATGCAGTCAATTAGCTCTGGCCCTTTGGCAGGCAGGGCTGGCTCCAGCTTTTTTGCTGCCCCTAGCGGCGGTGGGGGGGGGACCCGCGATCGGTGGCAGCTCTACCCCGCCGCTTCATTCTTCGGTGGGAATTCAGCGGCCAGTCCTTCCCTCCGAGAGGGACTGAGGTACCCACCGTCGAAGACCCAGACGTGCCGCCCCTTCCCATTGGCCGCCCCAAGCACCTGCTTCCTGCGCTGGTGCCTGGAGCCAGCCCTGTTGGCAGAGCAGGGAGCAGGCTTTAGCCTAGGCTTGGAGCTCAGGCAGCCAACAAACGCACACAGTCTTGGGGTTCAGGTAAGGGGGAGCGCCCACACAGACTAGGGGCCCTGGAAGGGGTTTGCGCACTGGCAAACAGTCTAGGATGCTAGCAGGGAGGTTCACGGAGCACAGGCCTCCTGGCCTAAGGTGGAGAGTCGGCCACCCCAGGGTTGGGGTGGCAGGGGGATGCAGGCCTGCCCTGCTTAACCGCGTCCCAGCCCAGGGCCCTAACAGTGGCAGAGTGGTCTGCTACTGGGTCGGCAAGGATCCAGCCACAAAACGCTGACTGAGACACGGTCAGCCCTGTGGCCGGCCAGTCGTCGGCTACCCCTGGGCTACTGCCTACCTCCCCGGGGTTTAGTACCTCTAGCCTCCACAGGTTCTCGGGCTCCTCGGAGTATACTGCCACTGGCAGTCCCAGCAACTCCTCATCTGCATTAGTCTCCTCTGGGGGCAGGGCACGGCAGGGGGCAGGTTCTGTTCCTGGGTGCCACAGCAAGGCAGAGGCCTGTCTCCTCCGCTGGCTTCGGCCCAGCTGAGCTTCAGAGGCTTCCTTTTATACTTCCTGCCCTGCCCTGCCCTGCCCTGGTGCTTCCGGCAAGGGGCGGGGGGGGGGGGGGTTGGCTCTGCCCACCAAGGGGAGTGTAGTGCTCCCTCCGGTCCAGAGGGAGGCCACTCTGCCTCACTACAATACCCTTCTGCTTTTCAGAGATGCTGAGGACTTGGAGCTCTTATGGTCTTCAAATGGAGTTTTGGGTGCCCAGCACCTCCTGGAAATCAGATTTGTGTGAGCAGACAACTAGTGTACAATTCCAGAATTGACAACCCCAAGTGTACAAAAATCTTGAATTGGGCCCCAAAAATTCATGAGTTTAAAAAAAAAATTAATTTTTGGTTCTCATTTGACTTCTGGGTTTTGAGTCTTAAGGTTCACGTTCCCAAGCTTTTCCACAACCTTAAAGGCTAGAATGGGGGTGGGGTGGGGAGGGTGTTAAGTGAAAGATGAGATTCTCATGTAAGCAAAAGACTCCAAGAGCTACGGCTTTAAGAAAACCACCAAATATCATGACACTCATGATAAAATTAGGAGAATTGGTAACATTGCGCATCAGAAAATCTAACCTCTGATGTTACTTAGCTGCCTTGTGAATTTTTGGGAGACTTAGATGTCTTTCTGATGTGATGTGAAATCCTGAAATGAAAGCTAATATTATAGCTGAATAGTGTTTTATTAAACTTCAAATGAGTAAGAAATATTATTCATATATTCATGCAGCTCCTTCTGGCTGAAATCAGAGCACAATGCACTGTAATTTTCAAACATTACTGTTAGGTGGCTGGAGCAAGTTACAGTGACTTGTTTTAGTCTGCTTTTTTTTCTTCCTCTCTTCACTGATTTGTAAATATTTCAATAGTGTACAGTAATTCTTCACTTAAAGTCATCCCGGTTAACATTGTTTTGTTGTTACATTGCTGATCAATTAGGGAACATGCTCGTTTAAAGTTGTGCAATGCTCCCTTCTAATGTCGTTTGGCAGCCACCTGCTTTGTCCACTGCTTGCAGGAAGAGCAGCCCGTTGGAACTAGCTGGTGGGGGCTTGGAACCAGGGTGGACCGGCAGCCCCCCTATCAGCTCCCCGCTCCCATAAGTTCCCTGTGCAGCAGCTGCCCAGCAGGCTATCAATTGCCCGCAGTTCAGCTGTCCCTCCCCACACTGCCATGTGCTGCTCCTGCCCTCTGCCTTGGAGCTGCTCCCCAAGACTCCTGTTTGCTGTGCGGGAGGGGGGCTAATATCAGGGTGTCCCCTTTCCCCCGGCACCCCGCTTACCCCATCTTCCATAGAGCAGGGGGGACACATGACAGGGCTCAGGACAGAGGGAGCTTGCTGGCAGCAGCTGTGGTCTCAGCAAGCTGATCTAATTAACAAGGCAGTGTACTTAATAGTAGGGTCAGCGTACCTAAAGGGGAAATGCGCATCTCTCTCTCTCTCTCTCACACGGTGTGTGTCTCTGCATCTCTGCAATGCTGTCTCCCCTCCCTCCATTGTTGCTGCCTTGTAGAGTGTAAAAGTTAACCCTTGAGGGCTCAGCCAATTGCTAGTTCATCATTTAGCAGTAAGGGATTCCCTGGGAAATATCCCACCATCTGACTCCTCCACCTCAACCAAGCTTCACAATCATCATCACCGTGTGCCAGTATTAAATTTTTGTTTAAAACGTATTGTGTGTGTGTGTGTGTGTGTGTGTGTGTGTGTGTGTAACCTAACCCCCTCATTTACATTCATTCTTATGGGGAAATTGGATTTGCTTAACATCGTTTCGCTTAGTCTCATTTTTCATGAACATAACTGCAACGTAAAGTTATGTTACTGTACATAAACAATTGCTGGTCCAACTTACTGTTGGTGTTTATAGCGACATCTAGTGGACCTATTATTCAATAATATGCAACACCTATAAATATCACCTCTTACTGCTAGACAAGCGCTTCCTTTGACTTTAATTTATTCAAACATGTTTTTCAAGTGTTTTTAGTAAACCCTTATAACAAATGTAGGGTGTATTTGTATATTCTTGAGAGTCAGCACTTCAATTTTATTTTTTCTATGACTTTAGACAGAAGACCCAACCATGGAACGGCCATACACATTTAAGGATTTCCTTCTCAGACCAAGAAGGTGAGGGGTTTTGTATCCAACGAAAATTCTGTTTAACTTAATAAAGAAATGATACTTTATTTTTAAAAGAATACTGCCTAATTAATCTCCTTTGTTAATATTGTCTTGTTCTTTAGCCACAAATCTCGGGTAAAGGGTTTCTTAAGACTGAAAATGGCCTATATGCCAAAAAATGGAGGACAAGAGGAAGAAACTACTGAACAAAGGGAGGAATCTGAGGTAAGAAATTTCACTTATTTCCCTTACTATTTCCCCTCAGTCCCATATTATAACCATGTTGAAGTTTTTGGGCTCATTAAAGATCAAGTATAAACTCAACACAATGCCTTCCTGTAGTACATGGAGGAAGAGTAAATGATGATTTTCGAAGAAATGGACTAGAGGAAATTACTGTTGTGTACTGGGTTATTTAGCCTCATCTGCCTTTGTCATGAGTCATTTCAAGTCAAGGCCATTATTGTACATTTTGCTGTCATCAGAAAAATAATGTATTTAAGACTCCTTCCTCCAAAGAACTTACTTAATTATAAGATTTTATCTTGATTAGACAAATGAAGTTTGTCTCAGCTTATTATATTTGTGTCTTTTTGAACCTAGCAGGTTTTCTTCCTTTAGTGCCCAGCAAGATGCACTAGCTGGCTCCCTCTACCCTACCCTCCTATTCCCCCCCTCACCTACACCTCCAAAAAAACCTTCCTGCACTGGATTTTTGTTAAGTGCTATGTTTGTTTATTTTTGCCAGGTCTGTTTTTATGCTAACCCATTTAATTAAGTTTTTGCTTTATTTTCCACCAAAAAGGAACTTTTTTCCACAGCGATCTTTTCATGATGAAAGCAAGCATGGGTTTTTGTTTCTTGTATCATTTTAGTGTTAACCTCTTTATTACAAATAATTTTTAAATGAACTTACTATGTTCTCTTTGATTTTTATTCTTTTTCATTCTTTCCTTCATTCCTCTTGCCTTTCCTTTTTAAGAGTGTGTATCTTTACCTCTCTTTGCTAGACTGTTTGTTTCCTTGGTCTAATTTTGAAGTCGTCTTCTTTTTTCTTTATTTTTTTTTAATATTAGTTACCTTCATGAATAATTTAAAAAGGATTAATAAATGATTAATAGATGCCATATGCGTATGTACAGACATAAGTCCTACATCTCATGCATGGTTAAAGGATATCAGTAGAAGGTGTTATAAAAGTCATCCATAAGCTACCTATTGACCAGTGGACTCAATAACAATTGATTAAAACATTTACTAATTTATTATCCCTTTATAAACTATTTCTTCAAGGAACTCTAATATAAAGTGTGGCCAATTTTAAGTACCACTACTTCTCTTCATCTTTCTACTTCCTTGTTCCTCTCATTTTTCCTGGTGCAATATGTTCTCACTCTCCTTCCCATTACTTCCTCCTTGCTCTCATTTCCTCTTTACTTCCACACACTCATTCCATCTTACTCCGTCACTGTGTTGTCTATCCACCATTCTCATTCTCTCTCACTTTTTCACTCTTTTCTTCTATTGTATCCCTTTACCCCTTCTTTCCCCATTGCACTTGTCTTCCTTTTCTGGAGTCCGGGCATCATTGTATTGTCTCAGTGAACATCTCTGCCCAATGTGAAGCTGCATTCAAAAAAGCTAACTATATGTTAGGATGCATAAGAAATGGGATGGGGAATAACACTTGAAACATTAGAATGTCTTTATACCTTTATATTAAATCAATGGTATGGCCTTACCTAGAATACTGTGTTCAGAACTAGTTACTCAGTCTCAAAAGGATAATGCAGAACTGGAGAGGGTTCAGAGAAGAGCAACAAAAATGATCAAAAGGCTGGAAAAACTCCCATATGAAAAGAGTGAAAAAGGATTGGGAATGTTAACCTTAGAAAGGAGATGAAAAAGAGTGGACATGATAAAAGTATATAAAATAATGAGTAATCTAGAAAGGATAGATTAGGAACTTCTGTTCTCCCTCTCTTCCCTATCTCATAATACAGGAACAATGGGCATTAAATTGAGTTAAAAGGTGGAAAATTAAAAACTGGTAAAAGAAAATACTTTTTCACACAACATGTGACTAATCAGTGGAACTCATTGCCACAGGAACTCATTGAGGCTAAGAATTTAACAAGATTCAAAAAGGGACTGGACATTATATGACTATCAAGAATATGCAGCATTATAATCAATGGCAACAAATATTTTGGACGGAATATTAGACCTTGTGCTTCAGGATGAGACCTATGCTGCAGGATAGATTATTCCTCATCTGATTACTGCAGGGTTCTTCCTCTGAAGCATCTGGTTCTGGCCATTGTTGGGGACAGGACACTGAACTGAATGGACTATGGGTTTGATCCAATATGGTGATTCCTATGTTCCTCTTTATCTGACAGTTTTACACTCTTCCTGCATACGTGCTCTCTCTCTTCCCCTCTTACATATATGTGTTCTGTCTCCGCTTCAGGGAAAGTTCTGACTCCCTGTATACAGTGTAGCAATGTAGCTGGGGGTAGCGCGGGTGATGGCTTGGGCCATGCTGCACAAGTTTGTACCCAGGTGGTCTGGGCAGGTGTGTACTCACGTGGCTAGCCTGAGAAGCTACCTGCCCTACCCCCCAGTTACACTGCTATTTTTAGCATGCTAGCTCAAACATACCCTCAGGGCAGGTCTACATTTAAAAAGCGGCAGTGGCACAGCTGCACTGGAGCGCTTCAGTGAAGATGCTACAACACCGCTGGGAGAGCTTCTTCCATGGGCTTAGTTAATCCACCTCCACAAGAGGCAGTAGCTATGTCGACAAGAGAAGCTCTCCCATAGCGCTGTCTACGCAGGGGGGTTAGGTCGGTATAACTGCATCGCTCAGAGGTGTAGATTTTTCACACCCCTGAGCAACATAGTTCTACTGATGTAAGTTTGTGGTGTAGATCCAGCCTTAGTGTCATCTGTCCCTCCACCCCGTAGTGAGACAGTAATAATAAACAACCTTCGTGACATAAATTAATGCCGGCATAAGCTTCTGCCACTTGCGGAGATGGTTTTTTTTTTTTAATGCCGATGGGAGAGCTCTCACCCATTGGCATAGAGTCTCTTCACCACATCTGCATCACTGCAGCGCTGACATGGCCTAAGTGAGAAAGACAAGCTATCGAGCCACACAAAGTTGTTCTTCCGGTCTGGAAGAGTTACTCCCAGCATCACAGCTAAATGCAAGGTGGAACAGACTGTTTAATACATTAATAGTTAGCACATATTGTAAGGGACCATTCAAGGTAGAATGGCCCATTAACACCTCTGCAGTCATAGGACAAAAAGAGGGGGTTAGTGGGTTGCAGATTGTTGGAATAAGCATAAATCCAGTGTTTCTGTTGAATCCATGATTTTTAGTGTCTAGCAGAGTAATGAATTATGCTCCCAGGCTTGTCTTTTGAAAGTGTGGTGCAGGTTTCCTTTGAGGATGAAGTGTGAGAGGTCCGATATAGAGTGATCGCTCTCTGAAAAGTGTTCACCCACACGTGATGGGGTGTTTTTGTCTTTTATCATTTTCCTGTGTGAGTTCGTTCAAGAGCATAGTGATTGTCTGGTTTCATCCATATAGTTGTTATTGGGGTATTTAGTGCACTGGATGAGGCATGTGTAGGCATGCGTAGGATCCTTGGATCTTGAAAAGGTGTGTTGTGGGATGTGTTGATCATTGCAGCAGTGGAGATTTGTCTGCAGATTTTGCATGTGTTGTTCTGGAAGGGTCTGGTGCCGCTTTGAATTGGTTTGTCCTGATCTGTGGGGAGCTTGCTTCTGATGATGATCTTGGAGAGATTTGGAAGTGGTTTGAAGGCCAGAAGTGGGAGTTAAGGGAAGATTTCTTTCGGATGCGTTCCCCATCGAGTATTGGTTGTAGTTGTTTGGTGATACCTTGTAGGGGTTCCAGTGGCGGGGGGTGGGGGAGTGGGGTGGGAGGGTGACATCTAGGGGTGCGCAATCAGAGGGGGTTTTATTTCTGTATTGAAGCAGGTTCTCTTGAGGTGTTTGGGTGGCCCATTTCATGATGGGTTCTGCTTCTCTGGTGGGGTGTCCTTGTTTGGTGAAGGCGGTTTTAAGTGTGTTCAGGTATATATATCCCGGACTTTCTCCTCAGCATAATCTGTGGTATCTGAGTGCCTGGCTGTAGATAACAGATTTCTTGATGTGTTTGGTGTGGCTACTGTTTCTATGAAGATAGATGTGGTGATCCATGGAAGTTGATGCTAGTGTGGGGATGTACCAGAGAAAGTTGAATGGATGGGCAGTGGTTGTTGTAGTTGTTGTGGAAAATCTATGAGGGAGTTTAAGCCGTCTGTCCAGAGGATGGAAATATGATCTATGTATCTCAGGTATATCATGGTTTTGTGATGCACTTCTCCAGAAATTCTTCAAGGTAGCCCATGAAGAGTTTGACATATTGGTGAGCCATCCTAGTGCCCATGGCTTTTCCCATGGTTTGAATAAAGTATTTGTTGTTGAATTTAAAATTATGGGTGAGGATGCAACGGATGAGTTTGGTGATGTGTTTGGGATGGATATCTGAGGGTTGTCCATTGTCTAGTAAATATTTGAGGCAGGCAGCTATGCCATCATTGTGAGGGGATGTTGGTGTATAGGGAAGTGACATCTGTGATGGTAAGGGTGATGTTCTGAGGCAGGTTGTTAATGTCGTGGAGTTTGTGGAGGAAGTCATTTGTGTCCTGCAAGAAGCTGACTCTCTGTGTGGCGGGTGGTTTGAGGATGGTTTCTGTGAATCCCGATATTTCTTTGGTGGGGATGCTGTGGCCAGATATGATGGGTTTGCCTGGTTCCCTTGTTTGTGTATCTTGGGAAGCACGTAGAAGGTTCCTGGGGGATGAGTTTGCAGAGTTTCTCTTTGAGTTGTTTGGGGCAAGATTTGATGATATCCTTAAATTCCAGGGTAAATTGTGGTGTGGGGTCTTCTTTGAGTTCTTTTATAGTAAATCGTGTCGGAAAGTAATCGGTTGGCCTTGTTAATGTAGTCATCACGGTTGAGGACTACAATGGTGCCCCCTTTGTCTGCTGGTTTGTTCACTATCTTGTGGCTAGATTTCAGGGCCTGTATGGCTGTCCTCAGCAGTGGAGAGATTATGGTGGATGTGATGTTTAAGAATTTCAAAGTCAGTTTTTTTCATGAAGCTATCAAGGTTATGATCAAGAGTGTGGTTTCATCTGCTTTGTGGTGTCCAGTCAGATCTCCACCCTCCTAAGCATCGGTCCAGCCTAGCAAGAGGGACATGTAGTTATGATTATCATAATGTTTGTTTTGGTAATAAATTAATCTCCCTCTTACTATTGATGTAGGTACTGATGCTCTATACCAGGGGTAGGCAACCTATGGCACGCGTGCCGCCTTCGGCACGCGAGCTGATTTTCAGTGGCACTCACACTGCTTGGGTCCTGGTCACCAGTCTGGGGGGGGGGGGGGGGTGTCTGCATTTTAATTTAATTTTAAATTAAGCTTCTTCAACATTTTAAAAACCTTATTTACTTTACATACAACAATACTTTAGTTATATATTATATACTTAGACAAAGAGACCTTCTAAAAACATTAAAATGTATTACTGGCACGCGAAACCTTAAATCAGAGTGAATAAATGAAGACTTGGCACACCACTTCTGAAAGGTTGCCGACCCCTGCTCTATACCTTTGCAAACACACCAGCTCTTGCAAGTGTTTCTGAAATTCTACCTTATTCAATTACAGTAGTTCTATTATGATTTTTCTTTTATCCCCTCTTGAATACTTTCCCTCTTCTGCAGATTACTCAGTAGTTAAAAACCTTCAGAAAAATCTATCCAAGTATTTTATATTTGGCATAAACATGATAGAATGCATTAGATAAGTCTCCCTTTAGAAGGATTACTTTGCATCAACTGTCTTCATGCATTTTTCATTGTTACTTTCTTGGCAGGACTGACTGTGCAGAGTGTAAAAACTCATTCAGTCACAGCAATTGCCTTGCAGTAAATTTATATAACATTCTAACATTCTCAACTCTTGTCTTGTTAGGCTTAATTTCAATTAGATCTCACAGTGGATGTTAGTTAAAGCCCAACTGTTGTTTTACTTTACCATGAGTCTGCAGTTGTCATATATCCATATTGTGACAATAATCTCTGTTTTACTAAAAAGTAAAATTTTTGGCGGTATCTCATCCTAAAATATTTGTCTGTCTGTGTGTTTCTCTCTCTCTAAGAGTGGGGGTTAGGGGGAAGACCTCTAAAGCATATCTGCATTTTCTGGAAATTAACATAACACCTGTTTTTAAAAAAATAACTTTTTTTCAAAAAAATTATAGGAGTGAAATATTTATTGATGAATTTACAATTAGTGTATTGAAGCTGTCGCTATAAAATCTAAAATATGTCTCAAAATATTACATAAGGCAAAATGATTAAATAGAGTAATTATTCACCTACACAGGAATTTGAAGAGACACCTCAAATAATATGTTCCTAAAAGCAGTGGTAACTGTGTGGTTAATGAATTATTTACAAGGTTAAGTACATTTTATTTATAAAACAAGTTTGATAGATGGATCCCTCAGTCACTTTTCAATGTATAAAAAACTGCACTATTTTACTCAACGTCTCTGCTCCCTGTCTCTGTTTTGTATTCAGAGTCATTCTAGGCTAGATCTACAAAGGGACTTACACGTTGCAATGCTCAGTGTTGCAACATCTAACTTTTAGGTGCCTTGCCATCCAGTGGAATTCACACCCCTGAGTTAAGCACCTAGGCGCTCTAAACAATGTATGTGAAGTGTTTGGGCTTCACACAAGCCAACATGCTGAGCAGGGAGCCATCTTAGCTGGCCAGTTGAAAATTCCAAGGAGAGGGTATGTCCTCAGTCCTTTAAAGGGACTTATCTCTGCTTAAATTCCCCCCTCTGCATGGTGAGGAGAAGAGATTTAAAATTGGGTCTCCCTTCTCTCAGGTGGGTGCCCTAACCACTGGACTTCAGAATCATTCTCACTCTTTCTGGCCCAATTCACATTTAATTATTTATACACAGTGGAACAGCTTCAACAAGAGAGACTGAGAGAGCGCCGCATCAGAATATCCCATCGTTCAGTGCTTAAGGGAGGAAGTGGGAAATCCAAGTTCAAATCCCTTGTCCCTCTCAGGCCATTTCCCACTCCCACTCCTCAGGCCATTTTGTGTGAGTTTAGGCATGCTCAGAGCGTGCCTACCAGATCAGGCCTTGCAGGCAAGATAAGCCAAGGAATGCCTAGTTTGAGGATCCTGCTGTGGCTTATGCATGAGATGGGCGCTTGGGCGCCTAGACAGAGGCAGCTGCATGGATCTTCATTGGCAGAAACTTAGGCACCTGGGAGACTTTAATGCTGGAAACTCAGACACCTGAGGATTTTAGGCACCTAGAGAGCAGGGGCAGCTGAGTGCAGGCTTTGAGGATCTCTGTGATTGTGAAAAGTTGGACTTAGATGTCTGAAGTGGCAGTTAGGTACCTGAGTCCTTTTGTGGATCTAGCCCCATCTGCCTAGTTAAAATATGCTTTTATATCTCTTTACTTTGTGAGCTGGATCTCCTTCTGGCTCACGCAAGGTCCTGATATTACAGGACTCTGAACGTGAACCCTGAGAAGGTGAGCATCATCAACTCCAGTGGAAGTCAATGGGAGTGGAATGCTCTTACGCCTCACTTAAGTAAAGTGCTTAAGCGCAAGCATAACTTTGCACATGTGCAACTGGGGGGGAAGTTGCAGACTAGGAGTAAGAGGAGGTTTTTAGATTCAAATGGGGGTAGAATTTGGTGTACAGAATCTTGTACTGAGGATGAAGCATAATCGAGAAAGAACCCATATTGACAGCTAGTGACACAAGTACAGGGCTCTTTGCTAGTTCTAAGAAAAGTAATTTACTAGGGGGTTGGGAAAAGGACAAAGCATACTTTTTTAATTTTTTTAAAATAAATTTTAACTTCCCATCTTCTCCTCTACTTGGACAATTCACGGGGCTAATTTCTGTTGAGAAGTGAGCTTACTATAACACAGTGTCTGTTAGCATTATACAAAGTACTTGCTAACATTGAGGTGTTATTGAGAGAGTTTAAATACATTCTACAATCTGAAAAGCTTATACTGACTTTCTTTTGTTTGCCAAGATATGAGGTATGTTGTATATCAGTGGGACAGGTTCTGTGTCATTCCATTTGAATTTTATTCTTAATTTTAATTCTTAATCCATCACTTCAGAAACTTTTAAATATAAGAAAACATTATACCCCAAATCCACAGGAATTTAACTTTTGTTTAACTTAAGTTTTATAATTCTTTTTTATTCCTAAGCGTGCATGGGAGGTGGTTGACTCCAATGACTCTGTATCTCATCATCAAGAGGAGTTACCACCTCCTCCACTGCCTCCTGGATGGGAAGAAAAAGTGGACAATTTGGGACGTACTTACTATGTCAACCATAACAACAGGACAACTCAGTGGCACCGACCAAGTTTAATGTAAGTATCAGAGCAGTTCAATAAATTGATGGAACATGCAAGATTATGAGTAAGGATGGTTATTCTTTCAAACAAGTATTATTATTATGAATTCACAATAGATATCCCAGGCAGTAGGCAGAACAAATCTTAAAACAAAAGACCTAAAGACTTTTATGAGGTATGTTCATACGTTGTTCTTTACAATAACAGATTAGTTGTAAATTTGATGTTAACTGAGATAAATATCGGGGAATATAATTTGGTCTGAGTGTGTGGGTTGTTTGTTTTTTCATAAACCACTCTAGTTAGTTGAGAATTAAAGGCTAAGGTCCTTCACTTGGAGATGAAATTGTACTCCTTTAAAAAGTGGTATTCTCTTTTTTTAAAAACTGTGTGGGAGCTAATGAAACAAACATCTAGACCATTTTACTATTTTAGACACATCTGGAGTTAATCAAATTTTTTATATGAGACAATCTCCAAGCACATACAAAATCTTAAACACTTCAATAGGTATTCATTACCACAGGGACATGGGCTCAGGAAAAAAGGAGTGTTTTCTGTATATAATAGTCCCAGTTTGAAACCAGGTGATTCCTTAAACACATAGGGCCCGATCCAGAATCCTCTGAAGCCAATGGATGTCTTTGCAGTGACTGCAGTGGATGCTGGATCAGACCCATAGAGACAGGTTCTACAAGGTGTTAAGTGTTTTCTTTATGTTGCTGAATGCTCTCAACTCTTTATTGGCTTTAGCAGATGGTAAGGATGTTCAGCAGGATTGGGCACATAGTGAAATACCCTATCCTGCCTTGGGATCACCTAAATTAGGCCCTTGTACCACTGACTGCAAATTGTAGAAATTAGAAAACCTATGTTAACAAACTAGAGGGTAATCTAGTTGAGCCCTCCATATACATGTTATCTCTTTAAAATAGACTTAATGAACAAGTTTAACTGAACAGAATTGGTTGTAATTAGTTTTGCTGCTTCAGGGTGTTGGTTTACATTTCCCATCTGGTCAAAAAGAGGAATTTTTGTTTTGTTTTGTTTTTTGTTTTTGTTTTAACCTAGACTTTCTCTCACAATTCAGTTTTTATAAAGGCAGACTGACTTCCACTTTCATTGAGCCTCACTGACTAACTGTAATTTGTTACTGACTAATTTGTTAACATATATTTACATAGTAACCATACAACCTAGATCTCTGCTTACCTTTCCTCTTTATAATTTGTATGCATATGACATTTCTCATGCAACTCCCATTCGCAAGTGTGAGGTATGCTCACATTGAAAGGCAAAATCTGACACGTACTAGAGTTGGAAGAGCCTTGGGGAAATTTACAGAAGGAAACAATGCAGCCTGCCTTAGGGGTGTTCTCTGGCCTGCCAAGTTAGATAATTTACAGTGGCTGTGCTGAAATTGAAGTTCAGGCAGTCACCTCAAAAGCCCAGCTTACTCAGTACGATGACATCGCGCCTGACACACATTTGTAGAGATCCTGAAGTAAGGAAGAGCCCTTGTAGGTCACCAATCAGTAGGAATTTTCAAACTGTCATCTTATTTCTGTAATGTTCAGTTTTCCCCTTCTTTATAGATGTCAATTGAAGCTTAGAGACACTGGCTTCAGTGGTGGTGCATTTATTAATAGCTGTTGATTAATTCTGATAGTAAATTATAGATTTTTCTTAATGGTGTTACAATATTTGAAGGCAGGGGGACTTATGGTAAGAAGCTCTCAGTGTTTTTAATGTTCTGTCAGCTTTTCTTGAACCTCACATATGAATATCTGTAAATGATTTGGTAGTTGCGTTAAATATTGGGGGAATAGAGGGGTCACAAAAGGTATTAGGAACTGTATGGTTATTGGAAAATGCCCCTATACAAAGAGCCGTATCTCCTTACGAGGGTTCAAGAACTCTCCAGTTTTATTCATGTGTGGTCTAGGTGTCAAGATACCCATATTAGCTTTGTGCCATTATAGATAAGTTATTTGTGCTTCCATGTGTATATATAAAAAGCTTGCATATTATGTACATATATGTATTGTGGATAAAGTGTGAACAGCAGTACAGTATTATTCTAACTCCATCATACCCATATAATAGTTAACACAAATTGGTACCAACAAGGCTATTAGGGGCATATTGCAGGTTATTGGGAGGTCTCTGCTGACTAGATAGATTGTTTATTTGATAAGAGTGTGCTTACAAGAGGAACTGTAAAAGAGGAAAGAGAAATCTGCATCATACCTTTTGAGTTTAAATACAGCTAAAAATATTTCACTTTGCTAAGAGATTTTAATATACACCAAAATGTGTAATTTATGTAAACTTCTACTGATGGCAGAGATCCTTTCATGTTCTTAATTCTACATTTCTTATTGTTACAAAATACGGTAGGCCATGCATAATTGAGTAGGTAAGATCTGTACTGAAATCAAACATTAGTCAAACACCTACATTTATTTTGCTGTTTGACATGTAATTACTCTTCTTCCACGATGGGATAATTATTACAGTAACATCTTTTGAATATTAATTTATATTTATTATCATAATTATGTAAATCTGTGTTGTCTACATTTCTTAAAACCCTACTGTTTATTTCTAGGTTTCCTCTTAGTTAGAGATTTGGATACTAATATTTTTATGCAGACAGTGATTTCTAATTAGATTATATATTTATTAACAATAACAGTTGTAATAATTAACATGATATTGTGCCTTTTTATTCTATATGTTTTGCATCGCTTTTAAAACCAACTGATTATAATGGAATTTGGGATGTTATATACTGAATGATGGGGCTGTCCTCAGTTGTCTTATCGCTGTGGACTTGTCAAACAAACATGATTTCATTTTTTGAGTACAAGTTCGGTTGATAAAGATAACTGGGTAGATGTAATACACCTCTACCCCGATATAACGCGACCCGATATAACACGAATTCGGATATAATGCGGTAAAGCAGCGCTCCGGGGGGGCAGGGCTGCGCACTCCGGCGGATCAAAGCAAGTTCAATATAATGCGGTTTCACCTATAATGCGGTAAGATTTTTTGGCTCCCGAGGACAGCATTCTGTCGGGGTAAAGGTGTATATTGAAACTTTGTAAGGCATTTGACTTAGTACTGCACAGAAACCTGATTAAAAAAATAGCATAATACAATATCAGTAAAGAACACGTTAAATGGATTAAGAACTGGCTAACTGACGGATCTCAAAAAATAGTTGTCAGTGGGGAATCATCCTCATCAAATGGGGATGTTTCTAGTGGGGTTCCGTAGGGCCCAGCACTAGGCCTAATGCTATCTAACATTTTCATAAATGATCTGGAAGTAAACGTAAAATCACTGCTAATAAAATTTGCGCATGACACACAGGTTGGCAGAGTAGTAAATAATGACAAGAGCAGGGCAGTCATACAGAGCAATTTGGATCATTTGGGAAGTTGAGCCTATTCAAACAAAATGAGTTTTAATACAGCCAGATGCAAAGTCATACATGTAGAAGCAAGGAATGCAGACCATTCCTACAGAATGGTGAGGGGGCGGGGGGCTGTATCCTGGAAAGCAGTGACTCTGAAAAGGATTTAGTGGTCATAGAGGATAAACAACTGATCAGAAGCTCCCCGTGTGATGCTATGGCAAAAAGGGCTAATGTGATCCTGGGATGTACAAGTAGGGGAATTAGAAGTAGGGAGGTGATTTTACCTTTGTATGCTTCATTGATGAGACCAGTGCTGATGCCAGTTCTGGTGTGCATGTTTTAAAAAGGACATTGAAAAATGGAGAGAATACAGAAAAGAGCCATAAAAAGGATTGGAGGGCTGGAGAAAATGCCTGAGAGTGAGAGACTTAAAGAGACCAATTTGTTTAGCTTATCAAAAAGATTGATTTGATTGGCTGATTGCAGTATATAAGGGCCTTCATGGGGAGAAAATACTGGGTCCTACAATGCTCTTTAATCTAGCGGAGAAAGGCAAATAATAAGAATGAAGGGCTAGTAGCGGAAGGAAGGAAGACAAATTTAAATTAGAAATTTAGGCACAAATTTTTATAATGGGTGATTAATCAGTGCAACAAACTACCAAGGGAAGTGGTAGATTCTTCATCTTTTGATAGCTTCACATCAAGACTGGAAGCCTTTCTGGAAGCTGTGCTTTATAACAGTCCCTTCTGGCCTTAAGCTCTTGAATTTATGAAACAGAAGTAGGAAACCTAGTGGCTCATGTGATTGCTAGTAGGCTGTGTATCATCTCACTCACAGGTCAGTGTTCCAAATATAGCCTATTCAGGTAATGAGGAAATGTGGTGATGAATGTTCTAGGGTCTGGATTTGTGGTGTGTGGCCTATAAATCACTTGTGCCCCTTGAGGCTGTAAATTGTAGCTATTGAAAGTGATGGTTATGAAGAAACTTCTTTTCTTAACACGATCGCCTTGGAAGGCTACAGTTTCAAGCCTCAGGTCATAAGTGCAACTCCCCATTACTCCCAACATGCTCCATGCATCAGGCCTGAAGGGGAGAGAGGTGTAGGAACTGGCTGTTGTGAGCCTGTGCCTGCTTGGGGATCCCCAAAAGGGGAATTATAGGTGGCTTTCACTCCCAACCACTTGCATTTCTCGTTGGTGATTCCCCAGGAGGGAATCTCTAGCAGGCACAGAGCCAAAATATGTTTCCTTTGTCCCCCTCTCCACAGTCCCTGGTGCAGGGAGCATGTTGGGGGTGGGGAGAAATTGCTGGAGCACCATGTGATTAAATTACTTAATTTTTACTTTGTGCAAAGGGGGCAGAGCAAAGCAGGAAATCTACCCCAAAGTATTGATTGTGGCTCCTTGAACTTCCTGAAATAACACATTCAGTCCTTTATCTATGTGAAATGAGTTGGTGGTCTGAGGCCAGTTTTTTCTGAAGAGGCTTCCATCTCACAAAATCTCTCAGTAACAACTACCATCCTTTGTTGGCAACCTCATCAGAGAGAACCAGGATTGACTTAAGCATAGAGATGGAAGTAGCATCTTAGCTCTTGTGATGGTTCCTCCTAGCTCAGGAAATGATGTGCAGTGGTGGGGAACCTATTGTAGCTAATGGGACAGGCAGAGCTAAAGGCCCATTCCCTCAACCAATGGGGCAGAACCATTGAACCCAGGCCACAAAAGAATTCTTGGAGCTACAAATGAAAAAAAACAGGAATGGGAGTGAGGTCCAAAGTTAAAAATGAAGGAACCAGAAGGGGATGCTGAGCAGAGAACCCCAGGCAGCACCTCTGATCCTCTAAGGAGTCAGTGTTCACCACCCAGGGAATTCTTCCCAGATACATGACCGGACAAGGGACTGGAAATAGGTCCTGCAGTTGCAGAGCACACCAGAAGGCTTTATGACTTTGTGGGGCCACCAGTGGGGTGTCCCTGAATGAGGAAGTGTGGGGGAAAGTGCAACCAGAACCACTATAAGAGGTTCTGGAGGACCCAGAAGAGGGGCTGCAGCTTGGCATGTAGATGTGCACCAGGGTCTCCCTTTTGTTGCAAAAAGAACAGGTGTCAGGATTTTCTGAACTGTACCAGATGCACACTCATGGCTCCATAGAGGAGCTGCCTGCTAATATTCCCAGCAGGCCATGGAGGCTGGCCATAGTTCCTAGGGGGTGGGTGCTTGGTGTTGAATTGGTGCCAGAGCATGGGCAGGACTAGTTGGTTGATCACGAGCACCCACAATGGTGGGGTCGTGTATGGAAGTGTGAGCTGCTCTACCGGTTTTATATATAAAGGATCTCAGTATCAAAAGTTGTCAGAATAGTTGCAATGAGTACTAAAATCTGTTGTTCTCTGTTTTAATTTAAACAGAAGTTTTGTGATTGACTTCAGGTTTTATTTGCTTTGGACTATGGGTTGATCTGTTTGAATATATTTTGACAGAGTTATGATATAAGAATTAATCTTATTGTGCCTTTTTAATTACTTGTAGATGGACAGAACATCTTGAATTACAATGTGTTAATTTAGGATTAATAGTTTTGCTGTTCTCCCCTCTATCCTTGCTCGTTTCCACAATATCCAGTGACGTTGCATCTGATTCTGACAACAACATCAGACAGATAAACCAAGAGGCAGCCCATAGACGGTTTCGTTCTCGGAGACACATTAGTGAGGATTTGGAGCCTGAGCCTTCGGAGAGTGGAGATGCATCTGAAGTACGTACAGGTCTTGAAATCATTTCCTCGGCAATAAGAAACTGTTCTATGGTGTTACAAGAGTCCCTATAACTAAGTTAAATTCCTCCAAACAGATTCCTTTTAATTGTAAGTTAGTTAATACGTACAGCAATGTTTTCACACAATTTTTGAGGTAGCTGCCTGAGCCAAATTCTGGTGATAATTAGGTGGAATGAAAGTGAATGAGGTGCTTTTTCCAAAGCTGGGCAAATTCACGTGTCTAACTTGCCATAATCTTTTTCCTTTTGTCAGCCCTGGGAAACCATTTCAGAGGAAGCGAGTCTAAGTGGAGATTCCTTAAGCCTGTCACTGCCACCACCCCCGGCTTCTCCAGTCTCTCGGACCAGTCCTCAGGAGCTGTCTGATGAATTGAACAGAAGACTTCAGGTCACTCCTGATTCCAATGGGGAACAATTTGGTTCTTTGATTGTAAGCAGTGCGCTCACCATATATATTACTGAACTAACCTTGGTTACTTTAAGTCTGATATGGTCTGAATCATCCATCTGTGTAGGTAGTAGTTGGAAGGTATTATGAATCAAGCATTATTTTACACTTGAGGGCTGGGATTCTCGTTTTAATAACCTCAATCTTGTCCCATAATTTCATATTTGAGGCTGAACAAGAGCAAGAATTATTATTAAATATGCATGTATCTTCTAAACAGTTGTAGACCGTGGATAAAATCCTGTTTCCACTGAAGTTAATGCAAGTTTTGCCATTGACCTCATTGGAGCCAGAATTTTATCTAGTGTCTTTAAAAACAAATCTGGTTTATAGTATGTTTTTTTTTTTAAATATCACCTTTTGATTATTAAAACAGAATATTTTAAAATCCTATTTACTTTTTACTCTTCGCTTTTTGCAGTTCAGTTAGAAATAGACTTGTCAGTTTTGATGTCTGCTTGTCAAGTACTGGCAAAATATTGCAACGTTGAGATGAATTGCACACCACTGTGGAATATTTATTTGGATGTCAGTGTGTGGTGGTTTTGTGTGGGTGTGTGTATTAGAATTTTAAAAACAAATGTGGAAACACATCTCTTGATCTTCGGTTTTAGCAGATGCAAAATTTCAACTGAAAGTGTCCCTTTGAATTTGATTGTACAGCTTGATATGGTCAGAATGTCACCATTCAACATAGTACTAAAAATAACAAACAATACTAACGTTACTTAAACAGACTTACCAAGTTTCACTCGTATGAAGGAAAGCTTAATCTATTTTGGTTAAATTTTAAGGCATTTTTTATTAAAATATTACACTTATTATCGATTTTGTAATTTGTTTCACTGAGATAAATTTTTTTTAAATCCTACTAGTGGAAATTATCTTAGCTTTAGAGCACTGTTACAGTAATGGTCATCTTACAAATAAAAGATATTGCTTCAGTGTATGTTTGTAATATATTTTAAAACAAGTGCTATTCTCTTAAATTGGAACTTGGAAAAGACCTCACAATTTGAACTGGATCAAATATTAAAAGGCTTAAATAAGATATAATTGGAGCTGTTTAGTTGTGGTAAAATATGAAATTTCAGGGTTTTGTAAGATTTGTATATGTTCGCCCTCCTTAGTAAGATGAAAAGTTATAATTTGTATTTGTAGTATCTTATAATCAAGGCAAATTGATGATCATGATCATATCATGGTGGACGAATAATATAATTGCAAGTGTGGGAATGTTTCATGTCTCTCAGATAAAATAAACAATGGTAAATATTGAATCGAACATAGGAAACTGAATATATTGTTGTCTCCTAGGACATCTTATTATCATTCAGGAGATAAGAAACCTAAATTGAGATACGTTCTGATTAAGTGTTACTTTACAAAATTAAGTAGATGTAAATTCTACTCAGAGTTAATTTGAATAGATGTCTTATGATGATTTGAATGTCAGCTCCGGGCTAGTTTAGCAGACTCTGTAACCCCAATCCTGCAGTGAGAACCACATGGTAGGGCCTGGTACCTTTGTGGATACCGACTGATTTCATTGGGACTCTATGCTGGGGACAGGAGACTAGCCACATGGAACCAATAGCTTTGACTGAAAAAATTGTCTAAATTAAGGTACATCAATAATAATTCTTGTTCCACACATAGTGTATGTGGCAGCAAAATGAGATTTTCTTTTTAAAAAACTGATTTTCACTTTGTATGTACTCTTAATTCAAACTTGTTAGATCAAAAATTGTATCTTTTGGGGAAAGACTGGAGGTTCTGAGATGCACCTTATTAACTTTCTTTATGTTGTTATTTATTTGTATTCCCATAGCACCTGGGAGTGTCAGTCTGAATCATTCTTTAAACAGGCCAGATAGTTTGTATATCTGTAGTTCAGTTATTCCATTATTCATATATTGTTTGCCAGTTGTCCTCTGCATAAAATGTCTGAGATATGAATTGTGCAAATAAACAGTCTAAAAATACCCAAGATCTATTTCTATGCATGGAACCTGCAATCTCATTCAGACGATATAGAAAAGCAATGCAATAAGGTATCCAGAAAGCAGCTGACACACAAACAGTGTTTGTCAGCTAAATTAATAGGCTTCTTATTTGCACTAATTCAGTTAAGAGGGAGCATTGCTGATGCTAGAAAGAGAGAATAGGGTTCCAAGTAAGAGGTTGTTTTGAAGCTGATTGATTTTCTTTCCATCTTATGGAATTCTCATGAGTAATAGAAAAATTATTGACACTAGGCCTAATGCCTTGAATCTAAAGTCCAGATGCTAGTGTGTGACGCTAGTACGCTATATGGGGATATTATAAAGTGAATGAGTTTTTTAACAGGGAGGCAGTGTTATCCTAAGAACCTACCTTGTTAGCAGGTGTTGAGCCTGCCAGGTGTTGCTGAGCCCTGGTCCGTTGTTGCAGGTGAACCTTTAACCCTACTCTAGGTATAAGGGAGATTGGAGTGGCTGTCTGAACAGAGAGAGGGGATCTGGGAAGAACAGTCTTTGAGAAGGAACCCTAGTTGCTGCCAAATCTGAGAAGGCTTAGGGCCGTAATTTGTGTTTCATTTTGAGTCAGTTTGTTTATAAAGCCAATTTCCATGGGAAAGGGAAAGCCACCTGTTCAGGCTTACGTGTCATGTAAAAAATTGACTGGGACTAGCACTAGTATTTTTAAAGATCAAGCAGGGTGATTCTTTGGGGGTCATCAATAAACTAGTCCCTTCCCCCCTCACAGTAGCTCACAATAGCTCTAAAATGAGACCCATTTTAAATAAAAAGGGGATGGGAATGTGCAACCTTTGGACCCTCACTCTCACTGCTGCACTGTAGCCCAAATCCTTGTGTTGAGGTCCATGCATGCAAAGGGTAATTCTTTAAGTGTCTAGAACTGTTAGATCTCCATATGGTGCAGTTTTTTGTAATCCTGACCTATGTCACGTGACTGGAGCCTGGAAATACAATTCAGTCATTTACTAGTATTACTTTGTGTCACACTTAGTGTTGACAATTCTCGCAGTTATCTCGTGAGTAAGACCCTATTTCAGTTGCGGGATGGTTGTCAAATAATTTTGTCTGAGTTGTGAGCAAGACACGGAAAATCATGGAAAAGTAATAATGGATCTTTTGTTAATTGTGGTTATTTGGAAAAGCTAGAGAGTCCTATTTGATTAAGAAAAAAATGCTGGAACAATATAAACACTCAAATATGTTATGCCTGCTAATTTTTTTGATATCTGACATTTTGCTGCAACTATATTAGTCAATAATGTGCATGGCTGACAGCCCAAGCTCTAGCTGCTATCAGCTTGGATAAATGGGGTTCTACTGTACTAATAAGGAAACAAGTGTTTGTTGCAAAGGGGGAGGGATAGCTCAGTGGTTTGACCATTGGCCTGCTAAACCCAGGGTTGTGAGTTCAATCCTTGAGGGGGCCACCTAGGGATCTGGGGCAAAATCAGTACTTGGTCCTACTAGTGAAGGCAGGGGGCTGGACTCAATGACATTTCAAGGTCCCTTCCAGTTCTAGGAGATAGGATATCTCCATTAATTTATAAAACGCATGCAAAATTGTTTGTAAAATAGTGTCCAAAGTAAGCTAATTAAAATCAAAATTGCGGTGGAAGTCTAATATCGCAGGAGCTGCAATTTCCTCAATATTGCAAATTAAGTGGGGCCTTAATCATGAGTCTTATGGTATTGGGTGTTTTTGTTAAAGCCTTAGTTCCCTTTGCAGAAATGGGAACCAGTGTCTAGCATTACGTAAAGAGACATTTAATTGCTATGATTGTCAAAATAGTTTTTTTTAATGAAGTCAGTAATCTTCGGATTCACCTGGAAAGCTGGATAATCCATTTGACTCTCAGTCTAGTAAACTCAGATTTTTATCTTCAAAAAATATAGATAAGAGACAGACAGAGATTTCCCCCAGCATAAGAGCTGGGCATGCTACGTATTGCATTCTTGAGGCTTCCTTTCATTTGTGGTTCAGAAATCCTGTGGGAGGAGGACTTCTAAGATCACAGATGCTCTTACCCTTTGACCACCATTACGAACTTTGTGGTGGTGATCTTGGTCTTCAGTGAGTTCAGACTCTGTTCCCCGTCAGTCTTTTACCCACTATGATAGTGCCGTGTGCTGCTAGGCTGTTTTTTTGATAGGGAATACACATGTCTTAATAAAGGAACCAATTCTTTAAGGCAGGAAGAAGCTTGCACTGCCATGCAAAGCTCAAGTGGTAGGTACCTGTCTGTAGATAAGAGTGTCTCTGTTTCCACCAAATCCAGTAGCAGCTGATAAAAAACATAGGAAAACCTGATTTTTAAAAAAGAGGGAGCGCAGCACACACAGATAACCAGAGCACATGCTTAATAGTTATTAAATGTCTCTTTATTATACCACCTGTAATGTTTATTATGACTACCGATACTGTTGTGATGGATACAATATAAATACCTATACAGAATAACAGAAGGCTAAGAGTAATATCTATTCTAATCCTCCTAATGAATTGGTCAACTTCTGTGTTAAATTTCTGAGTTGATATCAATTACATATTACTATTAACTGCACTTTCATCATGGACTTGTGTCTGCACAGCAGTGGAAGATGTGACTTGCAGCCCGGGTAGACATGCCCATGCTTGCTTTTATCTAGCTACTATGCTAAAAATAGCAGTAAAAAGGCATTGGCACAGGCTTCAATATAGGCTGATCAAGCTCACCCAGGACCCTGGGTACATACTCTCTGCTATTTCTAGCATGCTAGCTGGATTAAAGCTAGCCCAGATATGTCTATTCAGGTGGCAAATCATCACTTCCATTGCAGTGTGGACACAGTCGCAGTCAGTATACAATGAATTCACATTTTACACCTGCAGTTGTTCTTACTATTTTAAGGTAGGAATTGACTCTTGGGAGTATGTTTGATAATGCATTCATCCTACCAATCCATGACCAGGGCATTGGGTTCCAGCAAAGACCCACCATAGCTGCTATTCCAGCATATGTTCTGGAATAGAGCTTTCCGCCCTCAATGCACAGGGTAATGGGGGCATTGGATCCACTTACACACTCCTGTGTGGGAGCAGCACCCTTCCCTGCCCTTATGTGGGTGACAAACGCAGCGTTTATTTGGCGCAGGGAATCTTGTGTAGACTCTTCACGTGGAGTGAATTCCATCCTATAGGTTAGTGAGGGGCTGCATTGGAGCCCCAGAGAGTCAAGCAAAGGTTTGTATTTTTCTTTGTACTGCCCAGTCCCATCCTATATTCCCTGAGGTCTCTCCTCTGAAGCTGCATAGAAACAGACTGTCAGAAGCACCATGGGACTTTCACTCAGCATTTCATTTGGGGTCAGCCTTCCCAACTTGCTGCCGGTTACAGGACTGTTTAATCTGCTGTGTATTTTCCCGGAGAAGTTGCCAGCTAGCCAGCCCTCCTTCCTTGAAGTCTGTCCGTAAGACACCCATGTCTTGACTGTTAAATAATAGGATGAGATGTGTGGCCCACTTCTTCCTGTTCCCGGCTAGTCCAAAACAAGCCAAGGGTGAAATGCTGAGAATTTAAGAGAATGGTTTTTGATTGTGACACAAGATTATGTAGAAATATAAAGGAGATGGAGATTGCAGGGCAAGCCTGGTTTATTTTGAACTCCGAGAGCAATATTGAAAAATAGAAATGAATTTCCACATGTGTTTAATGCATTACAATTTAGAAGTTTCTCCTTTCTTTCAGCAGAGAGATCCTTCTTCAAGATTGAGATCTTGCAGTGTAACAGATGCAGTTGCTGAACAGTCTCACTTATCACTGGTAAACCAAAGCTCATTTTTATTTCTTCTATGCTTTGTTTTAAATATTCTTTGGTTCTGAGTGGAACCTTTTCCTGTTGCAATGGCTTCAGAATATTTATACATAGGTGGTAGGAATATGACTGTACCAATCGGTAACTGATTCCAAATTAAGATCATGTTGCATAGGTCAACAAAGTAATACGGTTATACTTGTTTTACAAAAAGATTAACTCAAGATGATTGAAGACAGTGGACGAAATCGTGGCCTCACTGAAGTCGATCAAAGTTTTACCATTGACTTTATTGGGGCCAGGATTTGAGCCCATGCATCTAGTTCTGTCCTCGTTTATATCTCTGCAATCTGGAGTTGCGTGTCGCAGAGGGAATTTGGCCCAGTGCTATTTTTTTTTGAAAAACAAATGCACACATTTTGAAATAGACTTATGCCTGGGCTTACAGGTAGCTATATAATTAGAATTGGGCAAAATTGGTGACGTTTTTTATTAAATTTGAGAGGTGGGCAGAGGGTCGCTTTTTTGTTTTTTTGGAGGGGGAGAATAGCGGTTGTTATACTTGAAAATTCATGGACTGTTTTGTGCATGGGTTTTTGTTTTTGTGTGTCAGTATTATTTAAAGCCATTCAAAATTTGCACAGAAGTGTTACCATAACCTTTTCTGGCCTGGGAAGAAACGTAACACAAAAAAGAAATAGGCGCATACCCATAGAGGTGGTGGGAGCGGTGAGGAAATCAACACTTTTTGCAAATGTGAAAAAATTTGCAGCATGTTGCAAGTCAGTTGCCAATTTAAATAAAAAGAAATTGACTAGTATTTCACCCAGCTTTAACAATCCCCTTTATGAAGGGCCATGTAAAACCAAAATCTAACAGTCACAATAATTTTCTGACCAATATGATATAAGTTAACAAGTCAAGTTTTCCTAATATAGTAGCTAAGAAATTAACTGAATCCCTTTAAACAGGAAAAGGATCCACATCCCAAGATGGTTCTTAAACAGGAAAGGTAGCTTTGGGTTCTCTTTTACTCTATATTTATGTAGCACTTTACTGCTGATGTCCTCCAAGCTCTACATTTTTTTCCATAGAATTGGGCAAAGTGGTGGTGACACGGATAAAATGACCTATAATAAAATTGAAGTAGATCAGCATTTGACTATGGCTGGCCAGAATATTTCATAACGGATGACATTGCAATGAAAAAATAACAATATTTCCTGTAGAACTTTCTGCAGAAATATTTCCCCCCTTTTTTTTTTAACCGGAACTGTAAATATGGACATACGAATGAAATGGATCATTAGAACTTGCTTCTTCAGTAAATAACAAAATATGAATAATTGAAGGCTTACGTTGTCATTTTTTTATTGTTAAATTGGTGTGATTCTGCCATTTTAAATTTTAAATTGGCTAATTTTTTTATATCAATTTGTAATTAAACAGTTGACATTTTTTTCCTATTTTTATTAATTCACCAGAAAGCTGGAGAGTATCTAATGATTCTATATATGTCATGATGAAATGGTGGCTTTGCAGTAATAGATGTTTCTGTGAGTGTTCAATGGCAATGTATGTAAAGTACTACCCAGCTACTTACTTACCCTCCTGCATTAAAAATATTATGGCTCTCAGCAAAAGCATACTTAAACTGTCTCTTCTCTCTACTATAAGTGATTGGCTTGTGCTGGAATCTGTACCCGCGAGCGTCTACTTTTTCAATATTTTTGATTCACTCCTGTCGTTTGTGGTTTGTGGGTTGTTTTAACTGGTGTATAAGGTTAGGCTCTGTTATGACTCTTCCTTCAGTTTATTGTTTTAAAATGTTTACTAAATGAAATTAGGTGCTCAAAACAGCAGTATAAAAAGCATTCCTTTAAAACTGGGACATACTTGATCTAACCAATCATCAATCTCTACTGAACTAACAGTCATTTTTCTTCTAGCAACTAAACCCTTACTTTATTTCTAATTAAGCTGTCTGTCCTGGAACATATTGCTCCTTACAGAAAACTTGGAACACCAATTTCTTTTATTATTATTATGATTCTGACTTTTCACAGGGCTGTGCACTCACTGCTGGCCAGAAAATTGCTTCTTCATTTCTAAATGTCTGCGCTTTATGCTTGTAGAGCTGAAGATGTAAAATTGTTTTTGTTTGGAAAAAGTAATTATTTAAACACCTTACATTATAGCACTAGTGTATATAGAGAGCCCTGCACCACAGCTATTAGACTAGTGCCTCAGTCTTTGAATTTATAAGTGATATGTTCATCTGGGTTATCAGTGATTGATGGCTTCATTTTCCTTGCTGCTGTCTTTTATTTAACGTAACTTCAGTCTAATTGCTTTCCATTACAAAGTGTGAGAGAATGGCTATGATTCCTTATTCCTGAAGATGTGAGTATAATCTATTACCTTCATCACTAAACATACTTATCTGTAACATTAATTATCATTTAACAGCAGAGTGGTCCATCTAGGAGAGCTCGTTCTTCAACTGTCACAGGTGGTGAAGAACCAACGGTAATAATACTCTTTATCAAACACTTTCTGTAAATTAAATATGGGTTGGGTTTAGCATCTTTTATGACACTGGACATTTTTTCACACAGCAGCAGTGTATTGGTCTAAACTTTTCAGAAACCATAGCTAAATTTTAACATTTGTTTTTCACCTTTTACACTTGAAAAAATTATTTCAAGTATACGATAATATCACAGTAATATTAGCATACAGTAAAGATATGGTTATAATGCAATTGATTTTTAAACAGAATGATACTCAGTAAATATCATTGACTAGTGCTCAAAAATTGAAAGATGTAGCACTTAATTTTTAAATGCAATACTAATTGCAATGTAGATTATACAAACAGACCCTTTAAATATGGCACTTACCATTTGCACTGACTTAACACTAGACTAATTCAGTTTTATTCTTAGGCCTGGATCCTGCTTTGAGAACCATGCAGGCAGAGGGGTTTACCCATGTAATTCTCAATGTAGTTAGTATATGGTCTTTGTTAACTACCAAGTTTTACTTTCCTGTTGTCATTAACTAGCCCAGTGCTGGATATTTGACTCTGAATGGTTCAAGAAAATATTTTACAATGTTTAAATTGGAAGTTTTATATCCTGAAACCATTTTTCATAATACATTGTCGTTTGTGAAGCTATCCCATACACTTACAATCTGATTAAATGTGAATCTAAAGCAAGTAGATTGTCCAATAATAAATATATTCAGCTTTTATAAATATATATGTGCACCAATGAAAACCATTTTATTTTATTTTATTTTATTTTAATTTTTGTTGTTGTGGAAGTAGCATGAGGCCCTAATTCAGGGATCAAGGCACCGTTGTGTTAGGCACTGTATAGGTTCTTTATTGAACTTTAAGGAAATGTACCTTGAATTAAGTGTCAATACCTTTCATAAACATGGAAATGCCTTTGATATCTGTGGAAAAACTGATTAATAGCTACATGAAGCAGGCAAAATGTTCTATATTGATTTCTAATGTAATGTTGGCAGATAGTTCCATTAATTACACACACGTTTTGTACAATTTTATATTCCTCTACTAAAACCTGAATTCAGATTAGAGCTACTCTGTGCATGCCTGGTCAGTAATGCCACTGTATTCCAAAATAAGCATACGGTGTTGCTGTGATAGCTAAATATATTGGTGCATAGTACAAGGAAATTCTTGTTGAATTTTTCCATTCATATTGATTTGGCATTTACCATACCAATGTAGACCTTCAGTGTTTAGATAGCACTTAGAAATTAATGCGCAAAATATTAATGTACAGTGTAATGATACGAGATCTGTCTATTGTATTGCAGGGGGCCTTCTTTTTCTCTTAATTCAATTACAGAAGATGAGCAAAATTTGATACATGATTATGTAAAGTGGGTGCTTCTTTGAATGTGTGTTGATGTATATTTGTGTGTGTGTAAATACATAATGCTTTTAAGAGCTTTATTGAAAGCTTCAGAGGAAACTGAATACTTTCCCTTGAAATGTTTTACGGTAAAACTAGACTGGACAAAGCACTAGTTATCACAAATGGCAGGAGGATAATCAAGATAGCTTGAATAAGTGTTTCCCATCTCTGATTTATCTTATGAAAGGAAACCAGTAAAGAAAATTCAGTTTACCGCTGAGAATGCATAAAGCACTGGTAAAGAGAACTGAAAGTTCTAATTTAATGTGTTTTAAATGAATTGCCTCTGAGTCTCTATTTTGGTTTGCAAACCTAAGTTCATATTACAAAGGAATGCTGCCAGTAACTGGATTCAGTTTATAAGGAGTGAGGAGACAATAAAAAGGAAGAGACATGTTGCCATGTGAACTTTAATGGTTCCACCTCTAGTGACTCTTTCCTTTGTGACTCTGTCCTCATAGCTCCCTGTAAATCAAACCTGCTGTTGGCAATATTCACTAACGGACTTAAAACAACATTTTTCAGCTCAACCACATGAAGCATGTGCCCTTAAATGAGAGAATTCTCTTAGCACTGGCTATTGTAATAGTTCAAAGAAGAGTTCTGGAACTGATAGGGAATCTGATCAGAGGGTAGAGCAGATGAAAGAGCTACTGACTAATATGTTGCTGGAGCTTTAAATAAGGAAAACTAATACTCCTTGGATTTCAACAGGGATCTGTGGGCGACAGAGAGAGACTGTGACCCACAGTGCATTGTCATCCACTTTTTCAGTCTCTGGGACAATCATTTTCCACTGTCCTCAACTTGCTTTACAATATTTATTTTATAAAAGGGTGAATGTACAACACAAGTTGCTGTTTATAAGGCTACACAAAAAAGAGGCTGTTAGATTGCAGTGTAATCATGATGGTGAATCAGGCCTGAGAGGTTTGTGATGTTACTGAACACACAGGTATCTGTATAGCTATGTAGCCTTACCTCAGGCCTCATGCAGAATATGCCCCATGTGCAGAATCTGTAGAGCATCAAACTTAAATTCTTTGGTGGGTGTTTTATCAAAAGTAACTGGAAATTTAGATGCCACAATATTTTTAACAGGAAAAATAAACATTTAATAAAATCCCTCATGCCTGCATACAATATTCTGTCAGTAATGCAAGAAAAAACAAGTGGGAAACTTTAAACCTGTTAGATTTCAAGGTGGTTATGCACAGAGTGATTGAAGCAGGGGGATAGCAATGATTATGAAATTAAATGTAATCTGCCATGCATCATGCAGTTCACTTAATTTGTTTGCCTCCTTCCATCCTCTGTAGGTATAAATGATTTAAATTGTTTCTAGGGTTTTCTTATACTTTCAGCCACATTATTGTTGTGAATGACTTTCATACCTGGTAATGGATTTTTTTTTCTCTTTAAATTGAACATAAATGCTGTAGTGTTCTATAGATAAGAATCCAGTAGTGATATTTCTTATAAGACATTTACATTTCCTTCATTTAAGCAATTACTCCATGTGTTTTTCTATCAGTGAAACCTCATGATTTCTGCTGCATTAAGCTGCTTCCATGATACACCCTACTAATACCTCTTCGTTACAGTTTTCCAGTTATCATGTTTGGCATTTTAGTTTTTAAATACTGTTTACTGTGTCAGTTTTATGTGGAAAGTTGAAGATTTTTAAAATACCATAACAGATAATAATTCAATAAAGTCAGAATTACACAAAAAGCATTTCCACCATATAAGGGAAATTAAATGTTATATCAAGGTATAAAATGCAAAATATATTTTGTAAGATTCACATACAGATAACGAGGACTGAATTGGAACAGAGGGGATACATATTTTCTGAATTTCCAGAAGAGTGATGCATGTGAGCTCCTGAATGTTCCTCAGTTTTAACCAGTGGGGGAACAATTCACCAGTTTTGTAGGATAAGAATAACACTTTATGATGGTGGTGAATTTTTAAACTAAATACAGCAAGCAGCAGTTAATATTAACATGTTGGTTTGCCTCCTGTTAAGAATTATCTTACCCCTTCCTCTGTGCAGGTGGTAGTCTTTTGTCAGACTTAATCAGGTGGAATACTTTCCAAAAATAGAATATCTGTGTCTGCCTAAAAAGAATTAGGTTCCACCTGTCCTAAGATGCTCAGTAATTTTCAGTCTAATTTATTCCAAAAAATTGGTTGGCTTTATTTATCGATCTGTCTTGAAAAAGTCTTCAAAGGGCTACTCATCATGTTACTCATGTACATTACCTCTCTCTTATATTCAGACTTCTTCCCTTTTTATGAGAGCTCAATATTTATAGAACCTCCTGGATGGTTCTCCGTTGTCATCGACTACATGACAGCATATACTCTCAGCCTCTTCTCCAGACTGTGATATCTTTGCAAGATCAAGCCCGTGATACATAGATCTTGAAAAAGTACCGACAGCCCTCAATTCCCACTGACCTCAGCTTCTCCGTACCGCACAGGAGTATCCAGTACCTTGCAGAACTGAGCCTCATTTGAACTATTAGGATTTAAAACTCATGAACAACATGTGCCTCCTGATACTTGGGGGGGCACAATGTAAAGGGGGGGATATCTGACTGCCCCATGTATTGCTACTGGGAGGGACTTTCAGCCCCACCTTCCTGGGCCAGGGCAGCCAATCCCGCCAGCTCCTGGGGGGCTGGGGCCACATGGGCAGGGAGCACATGCCTTTGGGCATGGCTGGGGCCAGTCCCGGCCCAGGGAGACTCACAGCAGCAGTGTCTTCCCAGAGCTCAGCAGGGGTGGCATGAGCAATGCCCCTACCTCTGGCACAGACCAGGGAACCTGCTCCCGGCACCTTCCCCAGCAGTCCTGCACCCAGCCCAGGAACTGCTGTGCTCTCCCTGCCCCACCAGAGTTACTTGTGGGGAGGATGGGGGCTCTGCACGGTTTCTGGCTCACTTGGCTGCTCTCCCTGGCAGCCAGGTCCAGGTGGGGAGAGGAGGCAGCGAGAAGGAGCCACTTCTCCCGCTGGCTGAGGGTGACTGCTCTGGGTCGCTGCCTCTGTGCAGCACGGCAGCTGCCTGAGAGAGAGTCCGCCTGGGGAGGTGGCAGCCCCACCCCCTCCACTCCCTGCCAAACCCTGGCTGCCAGGGATGGGGGGGCCGAGGGAGATGGAAACATGACGGCAGAGGGCTCCGGGTTCTCACAGGCAGCTGCTGTGCTGCACAGAGCGGCAACCTGGAGCAGCCACCCTCAGCTGACATAAGAAGAAGCTCAATCTCGCCTCTTCCGCTCCCGCTTGGGCCCAGCTGCCAGGGACAGTGACTGAATGTGCCAGGGGGCAGGCGCAATGGGAGAGGGACAGAGGTCCTTCCCCTCCCTCCCTCCCGACAGGCTGAGCAGAAATCTGGGGGGGCACTTGACCCTGCATGTTGCCTATATGCCCACAAAACATGCTGTTGGTACATCCTTGCTTAGTGATACCTGAGATCAGGCATTGGTATAAGAAATACTCCCTGGTACTGAGGTATCAGTATATGAAAAGTAGTTCAGTGCAGAATTTCAGAGGCTCTGTCCCTTTGCTTCCTTAGCTTCCTGATGTGCTGAAGGACACCATGTTCCTCTCTTCAGTTTTCGCATGATAACACTCACCTCTGATCTCCACCATTATTTCTTGCTATTGGCAAAAGCATCAGAATGAGAACTGGCAGTAATGTAAATGGAATCTCAGTAGTTAAAGAAACTGCTGCTTTTTACACAATAAGTAAGGAAAATTGCACACTGAGAACCAGCAGAAAATCCTTCCCCCCTACAATACTTTAGTCCTCATGTTTTCTTGCGCCTTTCTTTAGTTGTGTACCTTTTCCATGGCTTACTTGAAATCGCAACATCACCCCCTATGCTGTTAAGCAAAGATGAGACCTTTCTAGTCTGATTTCTGTCTAAATATGGAGCAAGAGCATGATGAGCTTGTCAAATCCGTTCTTTCCCTTTTTACTTAACATCTGAAAAGAATGTCAAAGATGTAAGAAATGTTCCATCTTCAAGGTGCATATGGACCTTTGACTTGTGTGCTGGGAAATTGCCTTAAATGTCTGGCGTCATTGCACAGCGTAAATGAGCATTGGAGGAATCTCTCCTCTAGAATAAAGGGCAACTGAGCGTATGCATGGGTTTTTCCGCCTACTTCAATTATATGCAGCAACTGCAGGTTGTCAGGCAGTGGCAAGACTTTACAATCCCTTTCTTCTGTTCATGTTTTTGTTTTGGTGCTTTAATGTGGCTTCTTTTAGAAACAGGCTTGTCTCATCTTCTCTTATCCAAACAGGCTTAAAAGAGCTCTTAAATTTTCCCTTGCATGCAGCAGACAGGGTTCCCCCTCCCACACACACAGTGTTAAAACTGGCACAATGGCTATGTGCAGCTTGGACACGAGCATAGACTCTTTCTCTGGCTCAGCTGTCAGCCCCGTTTCTTCCAAATCCAGATACTGGCACTTGTTATAACATCAACACTACAACACTCAATGTGAAACTCACAGGCTATGAACAGAATAAGTTTAACTGCTTAAATACGGGCATTCTCCCTAGCCACCTTGCTCTGCTTCCACGTCCAATAAAATGCTGGCACAGCTCCTCTGCCTTAACATCAGTATTTTTATTTTGACTTCTGTGAGGGGAAGTAATTTGTCCTTTCATATCTATAAGATAATTCCACATTTATTGTTGCAGTCCACACAAGGAAAGCCATTATAAAAAGCAGATTACTGTAAGAAGGGGCCTTAGTACACTTTCTTATAGCTAGAAAGCTGCCTACTTCTAAGGGATTAGTGGTACTGATGCTAAAATAAAGCATTACATAGAAACTGACAAGACAATTAAGCTCAGGCACTTGCTTTCTCTTTCCGGATCTTCTGATAGAGACATTTGGTTTCATCATTCTCCCGCCAATCAAAACTTTGTCATAAGAAAGAAGAAACTCCAGAATTTAAAGATTCTGTCAATAGTCTAGGCTTATTGAAAGGCTACTGCTGACTCCCTGCATGTTCTTCAGGTCTCTCACCACATACCTTTGGATTAATTAGAGGCCAGAATCTTGTCCTACAAAATGTAGGGTCTTTTCAGCAGAAAGGTCTCCTGAAAATAATTAACCCAGTGAACACGATACAAATTTACTAAGGGTCAGATGCTCATTGGAGTTACACCAGTTTACACCAGCTACGTATCAACCTGTGACGGGATGCACCCTCACCACTTGTCTGGCGCCTCCTCCTGGTCACTCTTGGGATTAGCTCTCGAGTCTGGTCTTGCTTGCACCACCATTATCTGTATGTTAACACATTTTAGAGCCATGTCCTCATTTTCCATTGCTTGCTAATAAACCCTCTATAGTAAGGGAGTTGGGGAAGACAGTGGAAGAAATGCCTTTTCCCATACTGATGACACACACGTCACTTTGTATTTTGGGGAGAAGTTGCAGGAGGGCACGACCATGGCTTTATCTTTAAGGTGGATACTGAGTCTCAGAAAATTTAAGCAGGACTTCCAACCCTGAATCTATTTGCATTCTTTCTTAGCACTTACAAACTGTTGCCTGAACAATAACGAATTAATCTATACTACACCCTATGAGGTAGATTATTTATTCCCTCCATTTTACAGAGGTGGAAACTGAGAGGGGTTGTGATTGACCTAAGGCTGCTTACCCAGTCCATGGGAGAGCCCAAGTGAGAATTTAGGAGTTCTTGACTTTTCCTTTAGGCTACGTGGCCTCTCTAGCAGTGATTCACGTATATCAACTTTAGTGAATAAATACTACCTCTAACAAGGGGAAAACTTTTTTATAAAAGTGAAAGCAGTTCCTATCATAATGTGTAGTCTCCTGTTTCTTTTGTAGCTCCTTTAGTTTCACGACGTGGAAGCTGAGCTGTTTTCTGAACAAAGTGTCTGTAGCTATGCAAATGTGAACCAGAAGACCTGCGTGTGGAAGGGAGGAGGGTGTTGGGGCAGATATATGAAAAAGAGAGCCTGTGTTAGAGAGAAATTTGAAGAAATGCATTTCAAAATTTTCCACTGTATTTGATTGTAAGAATTGCATAAGTAGACTTCTTCTGAAGATAATTCATTTTTTTCAAGCTACCACAAAATAATGATACACAATTTTTTTGCATAAACAGCCATCAGTGGCCTACGTACATACTACACCAGGCTTACCTTCAGGCTGGGAAGAAAGAAAAGATGCTAAGGGACGTACATATTATGTCAATCATAACAATCGAACCACAACTTGGACTCGGCCCATTATGCAGGTATGGAGTTTGCTGTTGAAATTAAAAAATACAACAGAATGCTTAAAATGTGTTGGGTCTAGCTCCATTTGAAAAGCTGTTTTAAGGTTCTTAAGCAGAAACAGTCTATGCAGTGCAAAGGCAATTTAGAATAAAGTTATTACATTTAACCAGGAAGATTTATGGTGATAAAGATTATTTTTGCTAAATATCTCTTAGGACCAGAATAAAGATATAAATTGAGTTTATAACTGCAGTGGTGAGAAATGAGAGAGAGAGTAAATATATTCAGAGACATATTTAGAATCAAATTCAAAATGAGGATTTTAATCTGTGTTCTAATAAAGCCATTTATAGTAGTTTGTTCTTGTCTAAGCAGTTCATTATTTAAAGCATGAATCATTTTTAATTCTATTGAACGTGCTCTTTGAAATAATATATTTAAAGCTTATTTAGAAAAGGATTAACAGAGTATTGATGGTTTGTTTTTTTTAAACAGCCTAACGGCAGATAAACTGACACTTAGCTAACTTGTTCTTGCCCCTGAAATAGCTTGCAGAAGATGGTGCAGTTGGGTCAGCAGCAAACAGTAACAACCATCTAAGTGAGCCTCAGATAAGGCGGCCTCGTAGCCTCAGCTCACCCACAGTAACTTTATCTGCTCCACTTGAGGTAAGAAGTCCTGTCTCATGTGACAAAGATCACTTCTGTCCTGACTTCTCATTCTTTCTGTTGTGTTTATGACCTTTTATTTTCATTCCAATTTTGCAGCCAACACATTCTTCTCTCCTGATCTGTTAGCTTTGCTTCTTGATGATGATATTTTCTTCTGGAGTTTTTTTCACATGCATCTTCACTTTGTACAGTAACACTGCCTAATTCTTCTTACTCAACTCTCACACTCCTTGCGTGGCGTGGGGAATATTCTTTCTCCATTGCTATCGTTAGTTTGTTTCATTTGTGTGTGCATATCCTGTAGTACATGCATTACCGTAACTTCTTGCTGCAAAAGCATCAAATTAGAAATATTCTCAAAAGCTGAAACAATTATTTTGAAAGGCAAGTGCAATAAACTGTAAATAAAGGCTGTGTCGCTTGAGTTTGGAAAGTCGTGGTTGAAGTAAGGATATCTCAAAGCTTTTGATTTTGTATTTCATTCTTTTCAGCAGGATATTTTTATTTCCTTTTAGTGCTTTTGAAGATATCTCCTGGATTTAGTGACCGACTTAGCTGTCAGCTTTCTTCATTGGAAAAAGTTCTCCTGAATGGTTTTTGTGGACTATGATACAAGTAAAGGCATCAGGCTAAACTTTTCAAGTCTACATGCCTAAAGTTCAGGTTCTAAATCCATATTAAAACAACTACAAATAAGTGCCTGATTTTCAAAGGTCTGAAATGCCCATTGACTTCAGTGGGATTTGTGGGCACTCAGCACTTCTGAAAAAAGGCCATATATATATTTGGGACCATAATTTTAGGCAACCAAATCTTAAAATTTGTCAGTTATTTATTCTGTAAATGTATTCCTCTAATAATAATTTGCAGTTTACTATCCTTGAACATCACTGTTCTTGCCTGAGAACTTCTGGATAATAAACTGAAGTACACTAGTATGTAAGATTAGTAAGTAAGGCACTGATCATGCAAAGTGATGCACTTGCATAAATGTTTTTGCTGGAATGGAATTCCACTGGACCCAGAGCAGGTGAATCTCCTTGTAGAAGTGGCATCTGAAATATGCAAAAATATTCTTGACTCCTGCAGAATAGATACTTAAATTTGAAAGTGGAACCAAACTTACCAGAATGGTAGTTTTTAATCCATACCTGTATTATGAATTATGTAGAAAAACTAATTTGTATACTCAATAGTGAAATCAAAGATTTATAAGTATCTGAATTAGAAATTGCATAAGATAATAGAGGTAAATGTAAAAATATTTGATTACAAATCATGCTTCAGAATCTACTTATTTGTTCCATTTGCTGATCTGTAAATATATTGTTAAAAATATAATCAGTGTTACTCAGCAAGGCAATAAACAAAGTTAAAACTAAGCGGTTACTGTATTGGGTAATGGGTAAAACTTTCAAAAGTGCCCAGGTCCCATTTTCAGAAGTGTCTTGATTTCACTGGGAGTTAAATGCGTATGCACTTTTGAAAATCCTACTAGGTGCCATCTTTAGGTGCCTAAATACCTTTAGAAGTCTGGCTGCTAGGTTTTGTAGTCTCATTGAAAGTCAATGAAATTGCGACACTTTTGAAAATGTTATCCACTATCTGTAGTTAGAAACTGGTCTGAATAGTTTGAACCTCCCTTTATTTTAGGAACTTGCTTAATGCCTATTTTAAACATTTTGGTTGGTGAAATCAGTTCCTAATTGATGAAAAATGCATTTGAAGTATCTTACGCTGCCTTCTATTCATCTACTTTTTTGCTTTAAAATGTTTGTCTCGTACAGTGCCATGCAAACAGCAAAGCAGTGCCTGTATTTTTCTATATAAAATTGGTTTTTGTTATTTATAAAGAGGCAGTAGAAAAAGGTAGCTAAGATCTGAGCTACAATAGCCCTGTTTCTGGGAGAGGAAAGTGATAAAACACCATGACCTTCGCAATGAAAGCGTATTATGTAACAAGGAGCAGCCAATTTTAAAATAAATTAGTGACTGAGATGGTGATACCCCTTGTTCCTGTAAATTGTATCCCCATTGAAAATGTGTTCAGCTCATGATACCAAGTGTTGTTCATAATATAATATAAAGTGAGATTTGTGGAGTCTTAATGTTGCTCATTTCCCACAGTTTGCCAAGGACTCGCCTGTGCGCAGAGCTGTCAAGGACACCCTTTCCAATCCACAGTCTCCACAGCCATCACCCTATAATTCTCCTAAGCCCCAACACAAAGTGACACAGAGCTTCTTGCCACCTGGTTGGGAGATGAGAATAGCTCCAAATGGCAGGCCCTTCTTCATTGATCATAATACTAAGACTACCACATGGGTAAGATAAATTGTAGCTTATAAAATTTTAAATCTGTTGGTGTTTTCTGGATATTTTTACCTTGCTATTTTTGTCTTCCCTCCTGTATACCTTCCTTGCTGTTGTTCCGTGTACTTATATCTTGTCTTTAGCACAATTGGGACACGAATGTGATTGCGGCCTGTGGGCACTGCTGTAGTACAAAGGTTTAAGAGTCACACACCTAACAAATGAACATCCTGAAGTGGCTGTTGTAGTACCTAGTCCTGCTGTTAGAGGATTTACACATCTTTTTCTAGTACGTCTTTGCCTCTTATATACTGTGCTATACACTGTATATTTGACAAACCGGTGGACATGACTATCATTTTGAACAAAGATATTTTACTTAGGCTTACATTTTAAAATCCCGAACAAGATTTAGAACACCCCAGAGTTTGAATCTAGAGTGTTGTCTTAGCCCATTCTAAAGCTACTGTCCCATTTGCAAAATTTGAGTGAGTTTGGCAAAGGCACACACTCTTCCTAAGGCCTTGGCTACACTTACCCGCTAGTTCGGCGGCTGGCAATCGAACTTCTGGGTTCGACTTATCGCGTCTAGTCTGGACGCGATAAGTCGAACCCGGAAGTGCTCGCCGTCGACTGCGGTACTCCAGCTCGGCGAGAGGAGTACCGCGGAGTCGACGGGGGAGCCTGCCTGCCGAGTGTGGACCAAGGTAAGTTCGAACTAAGGTACTTCGAACTTCAGCTACGTTATTCACGTAGCTGAAGTTGCGTACCTTAGTTCGAATTAGGGGGGTAGTGTAGACCTGGCCCAAGTGTTTTGGATCCACTGCTTAGGTTTGAGGCTCTCTCGTAATTTTAATAAATTTCAATATCCCTTTCACTGCTCTCGCATTAAAATGATCATCATAAATGTTCTTCGGTCATCACGAATGTACTATGTTATCTGCCTTGCATCAGTATACTGCATTTTTCTTTAATTTTTTTATTGCATACTATGTTAAAAAAGAAAATAGGAGAAGCTAAACTATTTTTTTTAAAAGTTAATGGAGAATCAGGGGACTCAACTGCCCATTTTCTTTTTGCTTTGTGAGAATAATGTTCTCGGCAGTTCACCATCCTTCATTTATCTGGTTATGTGTATACATTGCATACTTCTTGGACCTATGCATGATATATACTGTCTGCTGAAGAATTTAGGCATCCTTAAGGACAGGGTATCAGCCTGGAATTTTAACTTTGATTTTCCTTGCCTAATTCTGTTAGCTGGATCCTTGATTTTACTTCAGTGTAAGGTCTTTGTGGTTCATTGTTAATTTTGTTCTCAGAATAATGTTTTCTTTACCCTAGGATGACTTTGTGAGTTTTGGATTGGGAGTTAGCTGGATCCCTTGTAGCCATGTTTCTTAGACTGATGTTTGTTGCTGTCGGAACACATCATTATCGCTCTCTACTCTAGAAGCACATTGGATTATACAGTCACCCATTTTTATTATAGTGTTATTGTTCAAAATACTTACACTTAATGGTCTACTTCGTTTTCATACTTACAACTTGACTCATAGTTGTGTGTACTGACTCAGCTGGGGGACACATATTTTTCCCCTTTAAAAACACTCGCTATTTGAATTACATAAAACTGCTTTGAGATACTTATATTTGTGCACGTAGAAGTCAAAAAATCAGTTTCTGCTTAAACAATAGAAATTTAGGAATATGTTTGTATCAACATATTAATACCCGGGAGAGATTTTCAGAGGCACAAATGGCAGGTGCCCAGTTCCCATTCATTTTCATTGGGAGTTGGGCACCTAACTCCATTTGTGCTTTTAAAAATTCCTCCATAATCATTATAGAACTCTAATCTCAGATCCAGGAACTATCTGCACATTGTCCTGTGCTCTCATTAGCACTTACACCTAATTCAACAAAGTGCTTAAGGGTGTTTTTAATTCCCATTGACTTGGGTAAGACTTAAGCACAGATTAAAATTAGTCTTGTATTTAAGTGCTTTGCTGAATAAAAATATGATTGATCATTCACATGGTTAAGTGCTTTTGTGTATCATAGCCCTAATAAATAATAATAATGTCTAATATCTTATTGTTCTGGGAAATAAATAAATGGCTGATATGTCATCCTGAGGTTTAAAAATAGTTCTAATATGATGCCTGATGTTGAATAATTTTAAAAAATTATACCTGTTCTCCATATGTCAGAGTGATTACTGTGGGTATGTCTACATTGCAAAAAAACAAAACAAAACAAAAACAAACCCCAACCCATAAACCTGTGGCAGCAAGTCTCAGACTCCGGTCAACTGACTCAAGCTATGAGGCAAAAGTAGCAGTGTGGATGTTCCCGTTGAGGCTGAGACCCCCACACCTCTCACTAGGTTTCAGAGTCTGAGCGCCAGCCTCAACGGGAACATCCACACTGCTATTGTTAGTGCTGTAGCACGAGTCCAAGTCACTTGACCAGAGCTCTGGGACTCGGTGCCACGGAGTTTTTGCAGTGTAGTCATACCCTGAGTTAACTGTCTCTGTTTATAAATATTGTCTAATTATTTGTTGGTCTATAATGTCTTCAGAGGTTCAGCAAATTAATTTTAAAGTTAACAATTATGTATTTACAAAATAAATTAGTACAATGTCAATTTATTTTGGCAATCATGTTTTTTTTTAAATAATTTTCTTTTTTAATGGAATTTAACATTCAAAGAAAACTCAGGTAAGACTACATTATGTGGGCTAGCATTCAAGCCTTAATGCAAAGGTTTTAGTTATATGCAACAATATGAATTAAGAGTCCATCAGTTTTTAGCCTTAGATCTGAATTTGCTAACTTTTGTCGTTTTAATTAGCTACACTATATGTCACTGACAAAGGGTCTATGTGATTTAATTCTAACACTTGTACTGTTTCATCGTGACTTCAAATCCTCATATTGAATTTGGAACTCTAGAAATAGAGGGTGAATGTGAAAAAATGGAATGGATTAGCATATGGAGTCACTGTGCCTTGTCAGTCCAAGCTATGACTTGAGTAATTTGAGCTAGCTTAGTAATGAAATACTCTAGCTTTTCCACATCATCACTGCAGTGTAATTGCTGCTGGTTGGATTTAATTTTAAATACCATGCACTTTTATTTGTTATATGTCATGCTGATGCCAAGTAATCACTATCCACATTAGAAGCCTCTAATGATGGCTGTTAGTTTTAATGCTGCAGTATTTGGGTAAAGCCAGGTAAGCCCAAATATTTTTGTATCTTTGTTTTCCATGGGCTTTTGTTTTATTTAGATTGTTGCTTATGGTATTTTATTTATACTGTTTGGATCCGGGCAGCCATTAATTTAATGTCTGTACAGTGATACGAACATAAGAAGCTCTTCTTCCTCTTCCTCTTTTTTCCAAAATAAGTGAGAGAGATGGCCTCCTGCCTGATCTGTTAGTTTTTCTCTCTAAATTTATAAAAACCAGAAAGATGCCTATTTTGCTCGAAACCCCCCATTAGTTATTTAAATTATAATTGGTTATAGACAGAGACAATCCAGCAGTAGTCCCACATGATACAACAAACACTAAATAAACCATACAGTGCAGAAAACAGAAATACTCCACCCTTCCTAAACATCAACTGCCAAGCAGCATCTCCCTCCCTAAAAGCTAGTGTAAAAAAGATGAGCCTTTCTTTTTGTCTCCTGAACATCAATAGATTCAGGCTGTCTCAAACAATGCAGAGGGTACATTCCAAAGGATAAGGGCCTTCTTGTAGAATGCCCTGCTCCCAGAAGACTTCGTACACATCCAGAAAGTGAAATACCCAGGGGGGAAGAGATCCTGCATCATCATGGCTCCCTTTGCCATTAAAAATGCCATTGGAAAAACACAAACCTGAATACAATACTTGAAACCCACACAAATATTAGAAACTATAAATCTTAACATGGACAAACTGGTTTCCCGGCTTCTTGTTAATTGATGAGCATTCCTGGACCCGGTTAGCTGTGCTGTAAAGTGATGACGATTTTAAAAAAGAAATTCTGTACCAGGAACTAAGACACTACAAGTTAGCATGTTTACAAATTCAGTAAATAGGGACCTGTGACACCATTGTGGTGTGCATCTGGAATAAAGAATTGAAGCTGGTTTCATCATGAAATGGCAAATGGTGAGGTTAAGGTTGTATTTTGCCTGGGGAAAGAAGGCACTATAAAAAGATATGTTTTTCCTTCTCTTTCCTGCTTTTTAAATAATGTTGAACTGAACAGCTATTATCTTGTTAGCAACTGAAAGAAAAAATACTACAATGAGAAAAAAATTGAGATGAAAAGAAAATACACTCCCAAACCTGGCCTTCGACATGACTTGCAAATATATACCAATTAAAAAATAATATGAAAAACTCTAGGGCAAAATTGTCAGCTACTTCTACTAGAAAATGTTCTGATGCCATAGTAATGAATACAGTGTAAAAGCTGAGACGCACACAGTTTTCTTAGTTTTGAGTTGGCCAAGTGCAAAACTTTTAAAAAGGAATGTACCATAGGGCTGACCATCTCTTGCCTTCAAAAAAAAAAAAACCCTTCTTCCATTTTTGTATGAGTATGTACATTATATGGACTTTGACTTGCTTTCATATGCTTGCTATGTAGCAAGCTGACAGAATCAAGAATGGACAACAATGACAAATGGAGACAAACACATTGTGAATCCCTTTCTGATTTATTGTATGTAACTTTCATAGCTGCGTGAAGGTTTGCACTTTGGCAGTGCTTGCATGGCAACTTATCATGCTATAAAAGTATTATTGGATTGAATATTGACTTACTAATGGTGATAAAGCATTCACATAAAGTATTACCATACAATGTATAATATCTCTTAATACAACTGAGAGCCCGTTCATTTAAAGCAATTAGGTGCCTCATTTTATTACATGGAATACTAGCTCTGCAGTTTGGTTTGACTGTCTTTTATAAGCTGATAGAAATATCTTATAATAGCGAATTTCCACACAACTATTGTTACCTGTTTTGCGTCCTGAAAACTAATAAATAGTGAACTGGCTCTGATCTAACTGGCCATATTATAACTGTAAATAAGAAGCATCTTTGTGGTTTAAATTTTTATGGATTACAGTGCTGTATTTATGTTACAGGAAGATCCACGGCTGAAATTTCCAGTGCATTTGAGATCAAAAGCTTCTTTGAACCCTAATGATTTGGGCCCTCTTCCTGTGAGTGTCAATTTGACATATTTTACTATATGCATAAAGACCTCTTTTGAGAATGAATGTATACTACTTTCCGCATATACTGTATGTGAATCTGTGTATTGTGTGTATAACATTGTGATCTGAGTAATGTGACAGGAATACACTTGCCAGAGCCTGCTAATAACATTTTTGAAGTGGTCAACCACTTATTAGCTTAGCTAAAAGTTCAAGGAATGCAGAAGCTTTCTCCGTGTCGTTATCATTGGCTGTGTGACATGAATGGTTGAAAGTTGTTGCTGTGAAAACTAAAACAGTATACAAGCTTGAATCAGTGGTGGGGGGGGGGTCTAAGGAAGGGCACATCCTGTAATCAAAGAACATTTCTAAATTAGTTCTGTCAGTTAGCTTGCAGATCTCTTTGCCTGTGTTGTTTTATTGGCATTCACAAATCTAACTTAATATTTTGTTATCTCTTGGAGAAGCAGTAGGTGGTGTGCAGTAGGGTTTAATTTAGATTTTGAATGACACTTCTACATTCCACATAGAAAAGCGCCACTGTGATGCAAATGCTGCTTGGGATTATATTAGTAACCAAAGTACACTGTTGCTTTGCTTCATAATCAAAGTAAATTATAGAGCCTTTCTATCTTGATCAAAAGCTTTGCTCTTAAAGGCAGAAAGTAATATCTGAACATTTTGGATTTCTTCGTGTGCTTCTGATTCAGTACCTGATGTCAGTAGTGCTCATTGGTCTTGTCTACACGGTGAGGAAGATACTAGCAACACTGGAAACATTAGTGTAGGCAGGCAACTGGTTCCACCAACACTCTCAGCATCTAGTCCTGCTGGGCTGGGAAGAAGTCTAACTGGCCCTGCCTTGACTACCAAAAAGATATTTTTGAAATCAAGTTAGGTAATTTGTTAGTTACCTTGATTTGAAATACCAATTAGCACCTAGTGTAGGCACAGTTTAACACCTTCACAATCCTTTGTTAGCTGGTAACAACACAAGACTAAAGCAGTTTTAAAAGAAAAATACCTGTGCAGGAGGCTGTTTTATTGGCATTTTTCTCATATAAATTGGGCATGCAGTTATGTCCAGAGAGGCCTCGTTTCCATGCAGAGTTGCACTGGTTTAACTAAGGTGTGATTTTTATATTGATTCATTTTAAACAGAGCAAAAGGCTGTCTGGACATTCTTAAATCAATATAAACCTGGCTTATATCATTTAGTGCAAGTTGATCAGAAAAGGGTTTAAGGTAAACTGAAACAAGCCATTTTTCAACCAAATGAGTGTGTGTTTGCATAGGTTTTTGTACCAGTTTAACTAAACCCGTTTAAACTATTTTAATTTCAATCTGCTTTTAATCTTTGTGTTGTAGACAAGGCTGAAGATGATGTAGAAGGTACATCATGGAGTAGGTTTAGGGGTAGTACATGGAGTAGATAGTGGTTTTGAATGGTGCTTGGTGTACTAAAAGTCTTCTGCTTCTAATGGTGGGAGGATAGGAACATAAGGATCGTCATACTGGATCAGACACATGGAACTTCTAGTCCAGGGTCCTGTTTCTGACATTGGCCAGCACATTATGATTTAAAGAGAGGTTCAAGAAACCAGATATAAAGTAGCTATTGGGATAATCCGCCCCTTATGAAGATCTCCTCCTACCCTTTATACTTACCGATTTCCTTAAACCCTGAAGCAGCAGGTTTCACATCTCTTCCCAAAATTTTTAGTATTTACTGTTCTAACTCTGAGCACTCTTGTTATCCATATAAACATCCAATCCCTCTTTGAATCTTGCTAACTCCTTGGTCTTTGATGTTAGCCTTCTAACTTATTTTAAAAAAAGAACTAGTTTATGTAAACGTAGATGATGTATTTCTCTATGCCGTGTGCACCCTTAATACAGTAATGCTATTTTAATTAACATTCTTTTATCATTTTTTTTCCAGCCTGGTTGGGAGGAAAGAATCCATTTGGATGGAAGAACATTTTATATAGATCATAGTAAGTAAGCACCTAGGTACTTCTGCAAGTAGACAAAGGGAGGTAATAAATATTGAAGTGAAAGCTTTATAATTTTACTCTTCATTTAGGAAGCCAGGTGTTGATATGTGGAGACATTGATACCAGAGACTTAGTGCCCTCATACGGTACTGTATATTCACCAAAAGCTTGCTTTTAATTGGCTCATCAAGCTTTGTCCCTCTCTGATCTTGTGAAGCATTAACATTTCTTCTTTGTGGTTTTCTTTGTTTTTGTTGATATTTTGGATTCTTTGTTGTTGTTGATGATCCCATGGCTTATTTGCACTTATAATAAATTAAAATACACACTAGGAATAGAAAATAAGATGAGAAAAGATGATATATCCACAAGTCCATATGTAGGCAGTGGAAGAAATAACACCGATAAGTAATTTTCCCTCCCACTTCCTTAAAAAGGTCTTGTGGCAATGCCAATTCTGACCTTATTTTCTATTTGTAGCATGTTTTATTGCACCCAGCCCGTTAATATCTATCCAATTCTGTTATTGAAGTTCCAGTGTAAGTGATGTTTCATTGTAGACTTGTCTTATTACAGCATCTCAGAACAAGTGTGTGGATTTTTGTTGTTTGAATATAAGTGGCAGTCTAATAGAAGATTTTTTTTTACCTTTCAGCCAGGTTTATTTGAAAGGTGTTCCTATTAATGGGGATAATCCTCACATAAAAATATAGAGACCATGAAATACCCTTATAAAAATTGGAAGTGGGGAGGATAGCTGCACAAAACCTGTGAAAATTAAAATCTTAAACCATTCTACCGGTTTGTCAGTATTATGGTTTTTACTTTATTTTAGTGTCAGTAGTATTAACTGCTATGCTTATTCTCTGCTTTTAAAAAAAACTGTCTGTAAAGCAGATTGTGATTTTTTTTAAATTGCATGCTTAGCTTTTAAGAGGTACCCTGCTTTTAAATAAGGAATTCAACTGATACGTTCTTTGCAGAGAACAAGATTAACCTGTTCCAAATATTACTATGGAATTCTTAGTGCTCTTTGCACTTTTACTAATTATTTTAATTAGCCAACAAATGTCTGGAAACTTAGAGTTAAGGTTAGTAATTTATCCTGAACTCCTGTTATCAAGGGGTCCAAGAAAAGAAAAGAGCTTGATTTAAGACAGGGGTCACATTTACACTGGCTGTAATTCCCTGTCTTTCAATAGTTTAATTCGCCAGACCCTTAAAGTTATTTGAGCATACGTTTGTGTCTCAATATAGAGGAAAATTTTAATGTATACATTAGTCAGATTTTTAGCAATTGTTAAACATTTTACATTTTTTTTTATTTGAAATTTCTTCCTTAATTCCCTCTCCTGAGGTGCAGGGTTTTTTTGGCTTTGTGGATGGCAAACTGCAAAAAGCAATTTTTTCCTGGTGATACTTGTTTCCAGAAAACACCCTTGTTCTCACATTGTTACATCACTGTGGTAAACAGTGGACCAGCAGCAGGGGTGAAATCAATGGTATCACAATGGACTTGTTTGAGTTTCTTTGCGATAACCTCATGCTCAATATTAAGCAAAAGACAATGCAGAATGTTCAATGACTTGGCTTGCCCAATATTAATAGTAGTGTCTGTCTTCACAATATTCCTAAGGAATATAATGACATGGTATTCATGCAATACACAATTGCAGTAATGCAAGGATATGGTAATATTATTCCTATTTCATATATATTAATAAACTAATAAATTTATAAGTCCCAATTACAAGTTTATGAAACAGTATGTACAATGAGAACAGGAGTACTTGTGGCACCTTAGAGACTAACAAATTTATTTGAGCATAAGCTTTCGTGGGCTACAGCCCACTTCTTCGGATGCATGTACAATGTACCCCATTAACTAGCTACTCAACTGACCATCAGCATCTCCTGTATTCGCAATCCTTTGTCAGTTAAAGTGGCTAGTTATTAAAGAACTATAACGGGATATACTGGCCTTTTATAGGGTTGCCAACTCTGACTGAAGCTATTTTTCCCCCAACATGATATGATGTCATTTTTCTTAAAATACCCTATTAAAATCTCCTGGATTGCTTTCAGTAGTCACTGGGAGATCGATGCTGATTCCTGGAGACTCCAGGCCAATCCTGGAGGGTTGGCAACGCTTGCCTTCTAAGAGAAGAGGGGGCCAAAAGACCCCATTCAGGGAGTTGGAATGAACAAAGGCCCAGGAAATGGCCTGGTAGTGGAGGAAAGGAAGCGCTCCTGAGGAATTGGAAGTCAGATGGGTGGCAAACCCAGAACTGACCCTTTAAGAGCCTGCGATCAGGAGCCCTCTAGGGTGGGATAAGGCTCCCCGCTCTTTCAGCCAATCAGGAGCGATCTCTCTGAAGGACAACAGAGTGAGGCTGCTGCAAAGGGATATCTGGCCACGAGAGACAGATCAGTAAGCAGCAGCCCTGCTACAAGTACCACAACATGCTAAAACATTTCTGTGTAAAAGATTGTGATTATTTAAATTAATGATACACCATCAACTTGAAATCCAGCCAACGTTATTAAAGGGTTAATAGCTTCAGCTACTATTCATGCCCTGGTTCCCCCATAATTTTTGTGATTCTCCAGCTCTGTAATCCTATTTGGTTAATGTTTTTCTCTCCCCTACTACGGTACAAAAGGCTTGTGCAAACAGCAGAGAAACTGACTCTTGGGGAACAACAAGACTGAGTGCTATCAAATGCTCAGCATAAACTAATAAAAGAAAAATAGACTTTCAGTTGTAGTAATCCTGGATGTCACTTGTGGAAATAGTAGATTAAAAAAATCAAACAGAAATTTCAAATTTCAGAAGTGATTATTAATTTTAAAACATTCCTTTTAATAATGATGATACATAAATATTTTAATTCCCCAGCCCTCAAAGGGGGAGTGCACTGGTCATAAGATACAGAGCTTTTCTTTCCCTAAGACTGGTTCAAGTTCAGCTGGGTCAGTATTATGGCCAAATGTCATTTTCCGTCAGAAAGCTGTTCGGCAGCCTGCGTGCAATGACTTAGTAGTCTCTGTCCACCTACACTCACTATATCTGCCCAGGCTGTGTGGAAGACATTGGTCTCCAGTGCCTTCCATAAGCATTAAATACACTTCAGATGCATAAAGAGAAATACAAAAACAGCATTTTAATATTAATTGTTAACAAATAAGAAAATTGCCAGTTTTAACCTTTTTTTTTATTCTCTCAACACTTTCTTGATAAACGTTATTTTAAACTTCAGCTTTCCCAATCCAATCTATTTTTTTGGCCATTTTAAAATTAAATTGATATTAAAAACCAACAGATATTTCAGGCAAGCAAATTGAGGACTTAAAAAAATGTGGGGTGGGAGGCACTTGATCACAGTTGTTACTATACAAATTGTAAAGCATAGCAGTACGCATAATACAAGGATTGTTATTCCACTACTAGGGCAGAAAATTGATGACTTAGACTTTGCCATTGCAGATGGTACCTACTTGGTTTTTGGAGCATTGTCTTACTGTTGTGATACCATCATTCCATTGTGGTTCTACTGTGTTTAGATTTTTATCAGGAATATGCTGTGTGGAGGCAGGGAGAATATCACTATAATACCGTATAATCATTTACCCTACCAGTGCTCTAAAAATCTGCAAATGAAAACACATTGTGTTGCTATTGTATCATTGGCAAGAGCCATTTTGGTCAAAATTGAATATGCTTCCCTTGTGCCATAACTTCATAAGGGAAGGCAAAAATGTGCACTCTTAACCTGTTTGTAAAATCTGTAGCTAGGGTCTGTGTGTCTTTCTGGAATGGAGGGAATTTCTTCCGAGTTCCATTTCAGGTCCTATTTTAAAATTGTTGTTTCTTAGTTATTCTAAATTTATAAAAATAATTTGATCGTATCATGGTGTGAGCTCTTATCAATTTTTTTCATTTTAATTGGAAATAGTTTTAAAGTTGCACAAGAACACACAAAAAGTTTGAATTTAGTAAAATTAATCTGGCATTTGAAGGGGTTCTTTGCTTGTCTTTACCTTTTGGGCTCAAGACCTTTGTTTGCCTAATCTGAGTTAAGTGCATTTCAAGCTCAAGTTATAAATCCCTGAAGAAAAGGGGTTTATAATTTAAATATTGACACTATAGATCTTTAACAAAAGCAGTGTGAGTATACTGGATTATACGGTAGTTTTGCATTTTTGAATGAGTGTTCCCAACTAAACAGTGTGATGGGGTTTCAATGGATGGGGTGTACGCAGTTTTTTCCTAACCTTGAAGTACTAAATTATGGATGTTGCAGGGAGGTGGGATGCAAGTGAAAAAATTTTAAAGGATGATTTTCCAAGAACTAATGGTATGATTTCTTTTGTTAATTTACAGATAGTAAAATTACTCAGTGGGAAGACCCCAGATTGCAGAACCCTGCTATTACTGGTCCTGTAAGTACTAAGTATGCTAATGGTTTTGAATGCCACACATTAAATGCTATGGCTCAAACTCTCTCCTGTGCCAAGATCCAGTTGATGCAGGGCAGGAGGGACTGTCATGTAGCTGCTTACAGCTGATTTTCTAGGTCAGTCTGTGCTGCTGCTGCACAAGTTAGAACAGCCCCATGGTTGCTCTAACTTGCTGGCAGCAGTCCCAAGCAACAGGACACCAGTTGGGGATTGACAGACCACACTGAACTCCAGTCCTACCCACTGTTCCAGGGCCAGACAAGGTATAGTATAGATAGAGGCAATTTCTGTGTCTTCTGAGATGTCCCCATGTCAGCTGGCCAGATTTGGAAGCTTGCAAGCCCTCTAATTTCGTTCCTTTCTTCCACCAATTATTATATAATGCAATTTCATCCTGTAAGTACCTAGGAAAAATATTTGATCAGTGGATCCTCCAAGAAATCCCTGACTACTCCATAATCTTGACACTGATTTATCTTAGATAACTGATCAGAGCGTATTATTTGCTGCATTATTTCCTCTTATGAAAATCCCATCTGTTCGGATACTGTATGGCTAACAGATGGACATTTGCAGCTTTGACTTGCTAAAACCCCTTCATTTATCACTGCTTCCGTTCTCCTGCAGCTACAACAAGAAACCATCTCCACCAAATTGAAACCATGGAGTTAGTCTCTAAAGGATATTCATTATTAAGACCATCCCTAGGTAGAAAAAGTACTTTTCCAAGGCAGATTTTTCACTGTAGGAAACAGACGTCATGGTAATGAGACTCCAGGATAGAAATCGTGCAGAGGCCATATCCAATTTAATACAGCATAAGAGATGCTATTTACTTCCTCTTGGCATCCAAGAAAAAGGCAGTAAAAGTGTAAATCTGGATATATTTTGTCATCATGCAGTCAGGACTCCTCCTCTGGCCTCCCTCACGCTTTCCTCACCCATCTTTCTTATATTAAAATCCTCTTCCTCTACTATGGCCTAGAACATAACAATCCTCCATTCCCTCAGCGACTCTTCTTTGGCTTCCTAGCCCTTCCTCCATCAAGCTGAAATTGCATATCCATTCCTTCAAACTTCTGCACAGTAATGCCTCTGTCTGCACCGCAGGTCTTATCTTCTACACTTTATGCTCTCACTTTCCAGTTGTGACTCAATGCCTGTTTTTCATGCCATTCCCTATGCCTTGAACATCCTCCCTCTCCTGTGTGTCAGGCTAACTCACTCTCCTAACCCTTCCTCAGCCATGTTTCAGATAGTTTTCCAGAACTTTCTCCTCTGGTTCATCTACAGCTCTGGGGCCTCAACATTTATCAAAATAAACAGAAGACAATCGAAAAAGTAAAATAAAAAAAGCATGATCCATGGCCAGATCACTGGCTGGTGTAACTTGGGCTAAAATGGAGTTATGCCAATTTATACTAGTTGAGCATCAGGTTAAGAACAAGAATTGAGTTAGAAACAAAGTTTGTATACAGTCTGTTACCTTGCCAAGTTACCCTCTCTAATTGTTCACTCTTCCTTTCCCTCCTACTCACCATGGATTGTAGGTAATTATGTATTTTTCTCAAAAATCCTGTTTCATTGAAATTCAATGCAAAACTTTGACTTCAGTGGCACAGAATCGAGCCCTGGCATCATAATATTCTTTGGCCATCTTGTCTTTTTATCTGTTTAAAAAAAAAAAGGCAGATTAATGGTATTTCTTAAATGGTTGGTCCATTTGCTGTTGGTACCTATCTGATGTTGCTAAGTCTACATCATTTAGCCCTTAACAGGAACCAGACAGTATATTGAAAAGCAGATAGTATCTACTTTTAACTTACCAGTTGAGCATACTGAAAGTTGCAATTTTATTACTGCATTAGAAAAATTCCAACTAATCACTAATGCACTCAATAGGCCGATCTTTTTCAAATGCCATATGCGTGGTCACCAAGAATGTCTTTTGCATAAAGTCGTTCAATTCTAAGGACCCTGCAAGAAACGCTGAGACTAGGATGTTGGAGTTTTTTAGTCTAATGCTTATGTGAGCCTAGCAACCTTGTGCGATGCTGAGGACTCATGTCTAATCTGGGTTTTCAGTTCTTGGGTTCTTAGGGATTTGGATTGCTGTGGAAGCACTATATTGTGCTTAGTTCCTGAGCATGCGGTGGTGAAGGAGATGGGGCGGGAGGGTAGAGGAGCTCTTCACATTCATCATTTATCGGGGTGATAATTGTTGACAGAATTCTGGAGCTGCAAAGTTAGTGTTCATTTATTTAGATGTATTGCTAACCAAAAAGAAAGCTATACCTAGCCATTATGGAAAAGTGGTGACTGTCTTAGTAGCCGGTGGCATAATCATAGTATCTGGGCACTATTACAAACATATAAAGTACGTATATTCCCTAAAGTGATATTGCATTGTGTGAGTAAGGTATTTAGACAATAGGTATGCCAAAAGATTCCTTCACTCCTGTAATAAAGTCACATTCTTATGCTCATCAGGGGATAATGCTTTTTTCAACTTTTCACATCTCATCTTCCACAAGGAAGACAGCCTAACAGGCATATTTCAACCTCCCAGTTTACACCCACATCCAGCCAATTACAAACCCACTTCAAGACAATCTGAAACCTTCTTCTCCCCCAGACGCATGTCCTGAACCAACATTTGACATTTGTGATGCAGCTGGGAATGGCTGAAGAATATGCAGCTCTCACGACATTTTGGAGTTCAGAACTATTCTTTTGCCCTCGTGAAAATATACTTCAAATGTTTAGAATTGCTGCTCATTTGCATTAACTGTTTTGATAGATCTACTCTTTTGTCCTGTGGAAGCAGCAGGGCAGAGGAAAGTAATGAGGTGACAGGAAATGATTTTTTGCTTTTTATTATGATCGGTCAAGGCCAAGTGCCCTCTTCTTTTTCTCTCTCTTCCCTGATCCTAACCTCAAGTACATTTCCTTTGTGCATGGAATCTGAGGGAGAATGGTGAGCTAAGCGCGCGCGCACACACACACATTGATTGGCATGGAGCAGATTGCAGCTGCTCCACTACCATTACTGCTGTCTATTTTTTTTTTTTTAATTCAAGGTTTTTTGTACATGACTTTTCTATTTGAGGTTTGACAACCATAAGGATGGTAAGGAAGAGCTTTGATTGATGTCTTCTGGCTGTACCCCTGTCTTAAGGCTGGTACAAATGAATGCTTTCGGGTCTGGTGCCGCTAGCTAAAAGGGTTGGCTTTAAAGATTTCCCTTATGTTTTTGCACCCGTGCCAGTTTGTGCTGTGTTTCCTTCACGTGTATAATCTAAGCAGAGTCTAGCTGGGTAAGTTCTTGAATAGGAGACTTTCCGGACCCACCTCAGTGTTATGCATGTTGATGGTAATTCAGTAGAGGGCACACTTTTGAGTTAGTATCATAACAACATAAGAACGGCCATACTGGGTCAGACTAAATGTCCATCTAGCCCAGCATACTGTCTTTTGAGAGTGGCCAAAGCCAGGTGCCCCAGGGGGAATGAACAGAACAGGTAATCATCAAGTGATCCATCCCCTGTCGCCCATTCCCAGCTTCTGGCAAATAGAGGCTAGGGACACCATCCCTTCCCATCCCTGCTCTTAGTCAGTGATGGACCTATCCTCCAGGAACTTATCTAGTTCTTTTTTTGAATCCTGTTAGTGTCTTGGCCTTCACAACATCTTCTGGCAAGGAGTTCCACAGGTTGACTGTGTTGTGTGAAAAAATACTTCCTTTTGTTTGTTTTAAACCTGCTGTCCATTAATTTCATTTGGTGACGCCTAGTTCTTATGTTTAGAGAAGAAGTAAATAACACTTTCTTATTTACTTTCTCCACACCAGTCATGATTTTATAGACCTCTTTTCCAAGCTGAAAAGTCATATTAATCTCTCCTCATACGGAAGCCGTTCCATACCCCTAATAATTTTTGTTGCCCTCTTCTGTACCTTTTCCAATTCCAATATATCTTTTTTGAGATGGGGTGACCACCTCTGCATGCAGTAGTCAAGATGTGGGTGTACCATGAATTTATATAGAGGCAATGTGATATTTTCTGTCTTATTATCTATCCCTTTCTTAATGATTCCCAACATTCTGTTAGCTTTTTTGACTGCCCCTGCACATTGAGTGGATGTTTTCAAAGAACTATCCACAACGACTCCAAGTTCTTTTTCTTAAGTGGTAACAGTAATTTAGACCCTATCATTTTGTATGTATAGTTGGGATTAGGTTTTCCAATGTGCATTACTTTGCATTTATCAACGTTGAATTTCATCTGCCATTTTGTTGCCGAGTTTTGTGAGATCCTTTTGTTGCTTTTCGCAGTCTGCTGGGGACTTAACTATCTTGAGTAGTTTTGTATCATCTGCAAATTTTGCCACTTCACTGTTTACCCCTTTTTCCAGAGCATTTATGAATATGTTGAACAGTACTGGTCCCAGTACAGATCCCTGGGGGAAACCACTACTTCCCTCTCTCCATTCTGAAAACTGACCATTTATTCCTACCCTTTGTTTCCTATCTTTTAACCAATTACTGATCCATGAGAGGACTCCCCTCTTATCCCATGACAGCTTACTTTGCTTAAGAGCCTTTGGTGAGGGACCTTATCAGAGGCTTTCTGAAAATCTAAATACACTGTATCCACTGGATCCCCCTTGTCCACATGCTTGTTGACCCCCTCAAAGAATTCTAGTAGATTGGTGAGGCATGATTTCCCTTTACATCTTCCCCAACAAATTATGTTAATCTATGTATCTGACAGCTTTGTACTTTACTATAGTTTCAACCAGTTTGCCTGGTACTGAAGTCAGGCTTACTGGTCTGTAATTGCCAGGATCACCTCTGGAGCCCTTTTTAAAAATTGGCATCACATTAGCTATCCTCCAGTCATTTGGTAAAGAAGCTGATTTAAATGATAGGTTACACACTACAGTAGTAGTTCTGCAATTTCACGTATGAGTTCCTTCAGAACTCTTGAGTGAATACCATCTGGTCCTGGTGACTTATTACTGTTTAGTTTATCAATTTGTTCCTCTAATGACACCTCAATCTGGGACCGTTCCTCAGATTTGTCACCTAAAAAGAATGGCTCAGGTTTGGGAATTTCCCTCACATCCTCAGCCGTGAAGATTGATGCAAAGGATTAATTTAGTTTCTCAGCAATGGCCTTATCATCCTTGAGTTCTCCGTTAGCTTCTCAATCGTCCAGTGGCCCCCACTGATCGTTTAGCAGGCTTCCTGCTTCTGATGTACTTTTTTAAAAAAAATTGCTATTACTTTTTGAGTCTTTGACTAGCTGTTCTTCAAATTCTTTTTTGGCCTTCCTAATTCTATTTTTACACTTCATTTGCCAGAGTTTATGCTCCTTTCTATTTTCCTCACTAGGATTTAACTTCCACTTCTTAAAGGATGCCTTTTTGTCTCTCACTGGTTCTTTTACTTTGTTGTTTAGCCACGGTGGCACTTTTTTGGTTCTATTACTATGTTTTTTAATTTGGGGTATACATTTAAGTTGAGCCTCTATTATGGTATCTTTAAAAAGTTTCCATGCAGCTTTCAGGGATTTCACTTTTGGCACTGTACCTTTTAATTTCTGTTTAACTAACTTTCTCATTTTTGTGTAGTTCCCCTTTCTGAAATTAAATGCTACACTGCTGGGCTGCTGTGGTGTTTTCCCCACCACAGGGATGTTAAATTTAATTATATTATGGTCACTATTACCAAGTGGTCCAGCTATATTCATATCTTGGAATAAAGAATTGCCTCTCCTCTTGTGGGTTCCAGGACTAGCTGTTCCAAGAAGCAGTCATTTAAGGTGTCAAGAAACTTTATCTCTGCATCCTGTCCTGAGGTGACATGTACCCAGTCAATATGGGGATAGTTGAAATCCCCCATTATTATTGAGGTTTTTCTTATTTGTATAGTCTCTCTAATCTCCCTGAGCATTTCACAGTCACTATCACCATCCTGGTCAGATGGTCAGTAATAATCCCTACTGCTGTATTCTTATTATTAGAGCATATAATTACTATCCATAGAGATTCTATGATACACTTGGGTTCATTTAAGATTTTTACTTCATTTGATTCTATGCTTTCTTTCACATATAGTGCCACTCCCCCACCAGCACGACCTGTTCTGTCCTTCCAATATATTTTGTACCTTGGTATTACTGTGTCCCACTGATTATCCTCATTCCACCAAGTTTCTGTGATGCCTGTTATATCAATATCCTCATTTAACATGAGGCACTCTAGTTCACCCATCTTATTATTTAGACTTCTAGCATTTCTATATAAGCACTTTTAAAAACTTGTCACTTTTTAGCTGTTTGCCATTACGTATGTAATTGACTGGGACTCTTTTTTTTATTTGACTGTTTCTTATCAGATCCTACCCCTATTTTATCATCTTCTATCCTCTCCTCCTTACTAGGACATAAAGAATCTCCATTAATAGATCCTCCCCTAAGGGATCTATTGCCTCCTGGTATGGAGTTTTGGTGGGAGAGTGGAGAAAGACTGCACTGTGAAGCTAACACTTTTTTTACTGAGCTGTGTCAGAGAGGTCATGACATCCTGCTGTGGAGTTAGCTTCTACTTGCTTTCATTTGGCTTTGTCATTTTCTGTAGAAAAATTCCTAGAATCTCAAGAGGGGACTTGTTTAAACATTTATAAACCCAAATAAATAAATTTATTCTCAAAGATCTTGTCATTTCCCACAAAGGTGCTGTCAGATTCCAACTCTAATTATTTTCTTCCAACCTAAATTCCTTCTTATATTTTTAGCTTTTCATTTCTGTTCTAAAATTGTTCCGTGGTGTTGCTGTGGACTGTCACACAGCAAATGCGTTCTTCTCCAGAGGTGTCTGCGTTCTAGTGGTGATTCACGTGAACCCTAGATATTATACAATGTCACTTAATTCCCTTTTTGGGTGTTGTGAGCTAATTTATGCTTTAAAATACCTGGAATAAAGGAGTTATACAAGTGCATTTTATTTGTATTATTATTAACATTATTAGCAATTTTAAATTTTATAATCATTCTTATTGGCGCACATACAATCCAAAAGTTTGGTTCTTACATATAGGGCTATTAAGAGAATTTCAGGCCTGGGAATATCAAAAACTGATGGATTTCAATACCCAAACTGTATTTTACTCGATTCCCCATTTCCTACCCTTCTTCTTTCCTTCTAGCCTTTGAAGTTGCAAAAAGTTACCTTACAAAAGTACGTATCTTTCAAAGCCCTGTGCTAGCAGTGAGTTCTGACCAATCTAGTCTATCATTTTGGGAACTCTCCATGCTGATATCATGCCTCTGCCTATATGGACAAAAAGCCTCATCTACCTTAATTGCCCCGCTCTCCATTCTGCACTAGTTGGAGCACAAAGAGCACCCATCACAAATATCAGTTTTGTCAGCACATAATGATGTGCTCTCAGGGCCATTTTAAGGGGGTTCGCTTTTTTTTTTTTTTTAAACACTATTTAACTTCCGTTTACATTCTGTAAAAGGGAGATAAGAATACTTCCTTTCAAAGTCTGTTGAAGTCTTTACTAAGACGCTCATTAACATCAGGAAATTCTCTGCATTGAAGAGCTTGCAGTCTATTGTCCTGTACTGTTTGTACACCTCAGTTCCTCAATCTCGGTTGGGGCTTCTAGGAGCTATGACAAATAATTAAAAATAATTTAAAAGACCTTATGAGGACACCTGTGCCTTCCTAATATGACAAGTGAGCCCTGAGAATCAGTCCTGCTTTTTTCTTTTCTTACCTTTTTTCGGGTGTTCTTTCACGCTTTCTGTTGCTAGTACCAGAAAAAAGAGGATTGTGTAGTGGTTAGAGCAGAAGATTGGGATCAAATGATATGGTGCTGTGAAACACTGGGTCTCAAATTACCCATCTGTAATATGGGGATAATACCTCCTGAGGAGAGGGTTAAGTTTTAATATTCCTGAAGTGTTTTCGGATCCTCAGGTGATAGTTGTTGTGTTGGTGCGAGAGTTATTTGCAATATACATATTTAGAGCAAATTACAATTGACTAAGAAAACATGTTTTTAAACTGCTGGGTATTTTTAACTAACATTTTAGGGGTTACAGTACGTCAGATTGCATGATATATTCAATTATGCGTATTTATAATTTTCTCTCTTTCAGGCTGTTCCCTATTCCAGAGAGTTCAAACAGAAATACGATTACTTCAGGAAGAAGTTAAAGAAACCAGTGAGTAATTGTCTGTCCTGTGTTGAAGCCGATTGCCTTAGGGTAGGAAAACAACAATTGACTGCCCAAGAATAGATAAGCAGTGCTGCACTCTATTACTGTGCATTCGCCAGTTTTCCCTGCTCGTCTTACCACAGCTAGCTGAATATGAACAAATTGACTGAAGCTTTTCTATATGGATCAAAAACGCTTTCAATCTCAACCAAAACTGATACCCAGCCCTCGAGGCTCAAGTTTTCATTTAAAAATGGACAATTTAAGCAATGAGGCAAGAAAGAAGCAGCAACAACTTAATATCACCTCAGAGTTGACACTAATTGGCATGTCTGAGGACAGGCTCAGATGAAAATCCAAGACTTGAATGGGCATAAGGACTGAGACTGCCCTCGCACCTCAGAGGTGGTCTGTCCAAGAGCATGGTCACAGGAAATTGGCAGAGCTGTGGGGAAGTTGGTGCTGTTGCCACTTCTGGTATATTGGGTCTGTGAACAGAGAGGACTTCAGTCATTCAACATCTTTCACCAGCACTAAAAATCACTCAATGAAAATAAGAGATGAGCGCTCAATGCTAACTTGCCTGTGGTATTGATTGGCTCAATAATGACTTTAAAGCTTTGGTCGCCTTAACCAAACAGATTACAGGGGGCCCTTAGGCATTCTTTTGCTATATATTGATATCTCCTTACCTTTGCATCCAAATCTTTGAGGGCTGCTTCTTTCACTATTAAAATGCAGCACTTCACAGGCACCAAATAGCAATTGGCTTTCTGCTGCATTAAACAATGTAATTGGCAGTAAAAATGTTTGCTTCAAGCCCATCTTAGCAGGAAAACTAGACATTTTCGTGGTTCTCTCCTGTCGCTTGTCTGTTCATCCCACCTTATTTTCATTCTGCTTATTCCATGCACATTCTTACTTCTCCTTTGCTTTTTTGCTATTTTTCTTCTTCTATTGATTAACTTTCCTTAATATGCAGAATAGGATGGAAACCTTTGAGCCATTACAATGGAGCTGTCCCAGACTTATACCTGAAGTTAGTTGAAAATTTCTAGACACAATAGCAGGCTACCATCTTGTAGGTGAAGCTCTGGAAAACGGTGCTGGAGAAACCTTTGATTACTTAGCTGGGTTACTCATTGCTCTATGCTGTCATCTTAATACTCCCAGCAATGGTGTGTATGCTATACATTCAGACCGACTTTTCTTCTTTCATGTAGGCTGATATACCAAACAGATTTGAGATGAAACTACACAGAAACAATATTTTTGAGGAATCCTATAGAAGAATCATGTCTGTGAAGAGGTCTGATGTACTAAAAGCCAGACTCTGGATTGAATTTGAGTCAGAAAAAGGACTTGACTATGGAGGCGTGGCTAGAGAATGGTTCTTCCTGTTGTCTAAGGAGATGTTTAATCCTTATTATGGTCTCTTTGAATATTCAGCAACGTAAGTGTCCATTAAAATATTTCCATTGTAAGTGATCTAGATTAGTATTTGGATAGAGAAAAAAAGTTATGTAGTAGACCCCTTAGATTTTCCTTCAGGATGTACTTTTAAGTTCTTTAACCAAGACCAGTGTAAAATGTATCTCTATACTGTGGTTTGTTACTTATTCCATGTTCAGGAAACCTTCTGAAATGAAACTGCTGCTGTGATCTATTTAGCAATTTCCATTGTTTTGTAAATATTCCACGTTGTTTTGCAAGGCAATGTACTGTATGCATTTGTGCGACTAGCAGTAGTGAAAGGAATGGTGCAAGAAAGGGGGCTCTTTTTATGCCACTCCCAATACTGTGCATGGTTGTTGCTGATTTAAAGTTCTGGGGTTTGAGTTGAAATTCAGCTCTCATGGGCCAGTTTAAACTAACGACCCTTTACACAACTCTGGCACTATAAATGGGCCTTAAAGTGGGAGTGAATTACATTTACACTGATTGTAAGGCCTGTTTATGTTGTCAGAGCAGTGCAAATGAGAAGCTGTCCCTTGTGCTCAAAGTGCCTTTGTGTAATGTAATGTTATGTACTTAACTATGAATATAGTGGTTAAAGATTGATTTGTTTATTGCAGGCAGTGCTTTCTGTGTTTGGTGTCAATATCGAGTTCACTACTTTTTTCCAATAGAAGTGTTGAGTAGGCTGTAAAGGAGATGAACTGTATAAACAAAAAATTCCTTATTCTGTGCTTCAGCTTCTCTTTTCTTTTTAAACAATTGCACAACTTGCAAAGTAACCTTCTATTTTTGTGTATACAGAAGCACAAGGTTGTAAAATATATGACTAGTTCAAAGTGTTTGTGCTTTACTGAATTTTGCTGCAGAAACATTTTTGCCTTTGAAAAGGTCCTTTTCATTCATTGGCTATATGCAACAATGCATGAATATTTTAAACTAAAACTATTTAAGTTTTAGATTCAATTTGGCAGAAAAATAAGTGACAAGAAATCCCACTGAAGTGAGAATTGTCATTAAAAATAGGAATAAGAAATCATTACAGGTGACATTTTTAACCTATGCTGCTAGAGAGCTTATTTCCCCCCCCTAATAGTGTGGTAATAAAATGAATTTAGAATTCATGCTGGGAAATACTCATATTTCCAAAGTATCACTTACCTATTAGTGTAGTTATTCAGTCCCCCATTGCTGTGTGGATCACATTACGTTTAACTCTTGCAAGATGTATTCAGTCTGAAGAATATACACAAGATAGCACCTATCCATGGTTTTGTGGGTTTTTTAATAAATCCGTTGTCATATTAACACAATGACTTTATAGCAAATTTGGCAAATACTGCATGCTTAGATCTAGTTCTCTCCCGGGCTTAATCATTAGAATCTGTATTGTTCAGAGGCGGAATGCTGGCTGTGACTCAGGTGCTAGGGCGGGGGGAGATGCGGACTGACCTTGCACCCCTGAGGATCTCTTGCATTTCCACCTTCTTTTAAATTTCCCTCTCCTGTCGCTTGATTTTTTTAAAGGCTTCTCCTCACAGGAACTTTGTCTTTGATGAAGGAGAACTATGCAAAGCTCTTTTCCGTGCCAGTCAGGATATGTCTACACTGCAATGTAAGCCCAGAGTTAGTGGGACTCGAATCAGTTGACCCATGTTAGGGAACCCTGGGCTTGAACATCTACCCTGTATCTTAACCCTATGTTAAGACTTTTCTCACCCATGCTTGAACCTAGGGCTATGAGATCCACACTGCAGTGCACAGACCTGAGTCAAAGTAACCATATCCCAGAATCCCTACTCTTCTCTCCCCCCCGCCCCTGCACTGAAATGTAGCTGCTATAGCCCTAGAACTGTGGTGCACTGTGGGAAATCTTTGCTGCTCAACATGCAGGAAGCAGCTTGCTTTGCAAAAGACTTGATAGATTTGCAAAACCAGGAGGCTCTCTGATAATGTGCTTGCAGATCGGTGATCAGAAGACCTGGTGGTGTTTGCAAAGGGGGTCAGCGTCTGTTTTCAATAGTGTGGATTTCAGATTGTTCGGGAAGAGAGGACTAAGGAAATTGTCCCATGGAATTGAGATGCTGCCAGCTGACTGCTGGGACCCAAGTCAAGCGGGGCTGCATCTACACTGCAAAGCAATAGAGCTCAGACCCAGGGTCCTGGGACCATGGGTCCACACCCTGGGTTAGCATAATAGTAGTGTAGACACAAGGGGGGTTAGGCTTGAGCCCAGGCTTAAGCATGGACTTACATTGCGGTGTAAACATACTCTCAGTGCTGTTCAATGTGCCTGCAAGAGGACACGCCTAGAGATAGTCATATTAAGTGCTCTCTGGGTGAAAGCCTGCTTCTGTTGAAGTCAATGGGACTTTTGCCATTAACTTCAATAGAGCCAGGCTTTGACCCTGTCTTCTCCAAGGGCCTGGTGTAATATTTTTTTACTTTTGTCAGCCGGAGAGTTCAGGACTCACATTGTGAACAGTCACATGGCAAAGGTCATTCATTGGGTTTATTGTAGCAATCTATTATTTTCTGTTCATGCTTCATCATTTTACAGCTCTCCTCTTGTTCGTCCTTGTGCCCTTCTTTTCCCCCAGCATACAAACTGGGTGAAAGAATATTCCCCCTTCATTCTAGAGTTTGCTGTGGTGACCAATGGCCCATCTCTGTTAAGCTTTTTTTTTAAACAATTAGACATTTATATGAATAAGAATAGTATTGGCTGTTAGGTTTAGCGACAGGAATGATAAAATTACAGCAGCAGCAATCCTTGTGCTTCGTGGCATGAGCTGACCAGCCACTCGGGTCATGTCTTAGACTGTAAACTCTTCAGAACAAGGACTATGTCCATTTCTGTGTGTGTACATGTCTCAGTTTGATCATCTAGTGAAGGCTATAGAGGTATTGAATATTTAATAAAAATAGCATTTTTCCTATGGTAAAGTGGTGCATGGTGGAGAATAGGGTGTAATGCCTTTCTCACCTATCCTGCACTGGCCACACCTGGAGACAGGTACCACACAAGTGGCAATATCAGTCATGTCTGGTATGGTGATTCTTACATTCCCAACAATACAGTTTTGACTCCCTCAAAGTTCTGTAAGATACAGCAGCTAAGGCACACAAAGACAAATTAAAATACTGAGCTACTTGATTGCAGAAGTAGAAAATAAATGACCCAAAGTCAAATTACTTATTAACGTATCTGATGTCAACTACTTGATTATTTAAACAGGTTTTTTTTTTCTCTTCCAAAAAAAAAAGGGACAACTATACCCTTCAGATTAATCCCAATTCAGGTCTTTGTAATGAAGATCATCTGTCCTATTTCACGTTTATTGGACGAGTTGCTGGCCTGGCAGTGTTTCATGGGAAGCTATTAGATGGTGAGTTTAAATAATAATAATAAATGTTGTTATGGCATGTGTAATTTTTACTGACTTTTATTCCTGTGAGCCCTTCCTGAGCCAGCATTGCTAAAGAAGAGTGAGCTGCATTCTGTTCCTGTTTGTGCATCACCTACAGAATTGCTTCCTATGTTTAAATCAGCCACAGCTGAAGGCAGTGAGGTTGCATAAGTGTCAGTGAGGATATAATTTGATCTGTAGAATCTTTATTACTGGTGTGGGGTGAGAGAGAAATATTCCAGGTTAACCTTGGGATTCTGAAATAAGCATGCAGTTACAAAGATGTCTCTTTCTAAACGGAGTCCATTTTATCTGGATTCCCTAAGGCACAATAAACCATGCAACCTCACAATGTCATTTTTATAGTCACTTTGCAGAGCAGAATGGCACCTCGTAAATTGGGAGCTCAACCCTTGCACCTAAATTCTCCAGACTTTTACATCTCTTTTACATTGTAACTCCATTGGTAGTTACACTGCCATAAATCTGTTGCCATGGAGTGGAGAACTGGTCCTTCTGTGCTTACAGAAAAGATGAGAAAGTTGTGTTAACTTAAGCACAATTGTATCTGCATTAACAGAGGGGAATTTCTTTGCCATTGGCAAGCTAAAGCAATATGACACTGTTTTAAACCTGAACAAATCTATTCTATGCCTTGACCTATGGTGGGTAGAGCAGAATAATGGAGGTTACACACTCTTTCCTCCACTGCCTGGATGATTTTATCTTTTAACAAATTTAATAATTGGAATTGCTTCAAGCTACATCATAGCCTTGAGACAATCTATAATCCTAAAATAAGGGTTTTCTGTGCAGCTGCTGTGGCTGGAGTACTAGTGCTATTTCTGCTCATTTTCTCCCAAGGACTCTGTAAGAATGACAATGGATGTGGATGCTGGGTGGATTGTGTGTGGAAGGCAGGGGATAGTGATCAGTTTTAATGACAACAGTAACACAGGACACTTCCTAGGGACTGTTATAACGAGTGGCTGTGGTTAGGCCCCTTGGCTTCATTTCAGGATGTCATTTCTCTCTTAGCAGATTGTTAATCCCCAAGAAATGCCCTAAGCTTGTACTGTTACTACTCGAATATATTACACTACAATGACTGCTGATTATAATTCTTTGTTTTACACTTGCTAATCTGACATCAATGTGATATATTTTTCTTTTCTAATTCTCTCTGTCTTCTTTCCTTGGGCCATTGAAAGGTGTGAAAGAGTGCTGGTTTTAGCAATGTTATTATTTGCTTAGTCAGCCCTTTTTGTCTCGGATTGCTAGCAGAACAAAAAAATACAGTTTAAAATTAAATCTATTTACTTGTGCCTCTTGGTATTTTTTTTTTTTTTTTTTTTTAGGCTTCTTCATCAGGCCTTTTTATAAGATGATGCTAGGGAAACAAATATCGCTGAAAGACATGGAGTCAGTGGTAAGTGAACACTTAAAAATTATTAGTGTTAAGAGAGACAAGGTAGGTGAGGAAATATCTGTTATTGGATCAACTTCTGTTGGTGAAAGAGACAAGCTTTTGCACTCCACAGAGCTCTTCTTCAGGTCTGGCTCTTTGAGCTCAAAAGTTCTGTCTCTTTCACCAACAGCAACTGGTCCAATAAAAAATATTACCTCACCTACCTTGTCGCTCTCATATTCTGGGGCCAAAACAGCTACAATAACACTGCAAATAACTTCTTAGTGTTGTCAGTTACATGAGTTTCTTCTCTGGGGAAATTATAAAAGCTAATACTTCTAATAAACTACATGGTGACAAACACAAGTTAGAGCAGTGAGAACTTGGGGAACATTTCTTATTTTTTAGTAGAGGTACTTTTGTGTCTGCCAAGATAGTGATTTTAGGAGTAATGCAATTAAAATTATGGGGAAAAATAGGTCAGTTAGAAAAACAACTTAAGGTGCTTTTTTGTTTTCTTAATTATGCTGTAGACTTTCTGCTTCTTCCTTTTCCTTCCCAAACTAAGCAGAACAATGGGCAGGCAATATAGAACCACAGAAAAGAAAGGCTGAAAGGGACCTTGAGAGGCCATCAAGTCCAGTCCCCTGTGATGAGCCCAGATCAAATAAACCTAGACCAGCCCTGACAGATTTTAGTCCCACCTGTTCAGAAAAACCTCCAGTAATGGGGATTCCACAGCCACCTTTGGCAGCCTGTTCTACAGCTTAACTCTGGTCCCCAACCTTTTTCGTCTGGTGGGTGCCAGATGATGAGCCACGGAGGACCGTGGCGGCGGACAAGCATCCGCCAAAATGCGATTTTCGTCGGCATTTCAGTGGCGACGCCTCTGGATGATGGTGCTTGTTGGCGGCATTTCGGCAGATGCTCATCCGCCAGCCAGTACACGGGCATATTTAGACGCCCCGGCGGGCGCCATGGCGCCTGCGGGCACCGCATTGGGGACCCCTGGCTTAACTACTCTTATAGTTAGAAAGATTTTCCTAATATCTCATCTATATCTCCCTTGCTTTAGATTAAGCCCATTACTACTGGACCTATCTTCAGTAGACATGGAGGGTAATTGGTCACCATCCTCTTAACATTTTTGAAGACTGTTATCAGGTCTCTCCTCACTTGTCTTTTTTCAAAACGAAACATGCTCATTTTTTGTTGTCCTTTCCTCATCGGTCATGTTTCCTAAGCCGTTTTATCATTTTTGTTGCTCTTTTCTGGGCTCTAGGCAGTTTATCCCCATCTTTTATAAAGAGTGGCACCAGGAATTGGACACAATACTCTAGCTGAGGTCTAACCCCAGTGATGACTAGAGCAGGACAATTACATCTGTGACTTACATTATTACTGAGGGAATTCTGTGCCAAAAAAATATGCAAAATTTTGCAGAATTTTTAATGTCAATAAATGTGTGGAGGATCTAGCATGGCAGTGGGGAGCACAAGCCGCAGAGGTGGGAGATCACTCTGCAAGGCCCCCCCCCCGGTCTCCCCCGACACAGACTCAGGGGTGAGGCTGCACCAGACCTTGACAAAGCGCAATGGCTGGGCCTGTCCCAGAAACACCCCAAGGCCCTGCCCCTCCACACCAGGTGCACCAAGATAGTAAGTGAGAGGGACAGAGTCTCAAATGCACTCTATTCGGACCTGATTCTTAGTTAATAAACTTTTCACTTACTTTTTTTTGCTTCTTGTAATTGGAAACCTTAATTTTTGATCACCTTTGCTGGTGTCGTTTTCACTATTTGTTGTTTTGTTTTTCTCTCCTGTTGGCTCACTCTTTAATTGTAAATCTAATAGAAGTTGAAGACATGAGCCATCCAGGGAAATAGTGGGAATCTGGTAGTTGGTGGATTTTTTTCAACTCAATAAAGCAACTTAATAAGTTGGTAACAACTTTGCCTTGGAATGACACGATGCTACTGGGCTATTACAGACCATTTTAATTTGATTTATTTTTGTATAAGTAACACAGTCATGAGTGTGAACATAGAAAGTATAGTATTCAGGAATAATGTAAATTAATAATGCAATCTGATTTCCACTTTATTATAGCTGTACCAAAATGAAAAGGAAGACTGTACAATCAGATAAGAAATGTGAGAGATTGCAATCCATTTTAATTATTTCTAGAGCTCTAATTTCAGATTATTGGTTTTTATATTTGTAGAATATAGCATGTAATGGCAAGTAAACAATAATGTACGCATTTTCAAAGAGTGCTTACTTGTAATCTGTTCTGTTACTACAGGATAGTGAATATTATAACTCTTTGAAATGGATCCTGGAAAATGACCCTACGGAGCTGGATCTCATGTTTTGCATAGATGAGGAAAACTTTGGACAGGTATGTATCGGTTACTAAAAAAGAAAACAAAGATTTCAAACTCATCTTTCCTTCTTCTTTACTTGTCAGTTACTGCCAGACATTCAGTAATGCTGGGCAGTATTTGTGGTTTGGGAACTTAATCCGAACTTTCAAGTGTTAATGGTCAGTACTGCCAACTGCCATGCAGGGCTCAGATCCTGGATTCCTTTCTCCAGCGGTCAGCTAAGACTATGGGAAAGTTCCATAAGTAAGTCTGTTCAGGCCCAGTGGCCAGGAGGTCACTAAATAACAATCCTCTCAGCGAGGTGAACTACAAACAGTATGGGAAGCAGTGGTGTGCGCAAGCTTCCCCAACACTGTGCTAGAAAAGTTCCTCAGCTTTTGATCTGGAGGGACCACCTCCGGGGTGAGAGAGTAGGTGTCTTCATGCCCGATGCAGACTTTGGCCTCTGCGATCAGACTGCCAGTTAAGGTGCCAAGTGAAGATGGGGTTTGGGGTTTTTTTGTTTGTTTTTACTATATAGACACTACTGTAAATGAACTAGATCAAAAACAACCAGCTTATTAATGGGGGAGCTGGTAGCAAATGCTATTTTTACGTTGCCTAACACTCTCCATTATAAAAGATTCTTGTGACATTTTTTGTGGAAGCTCTTTCACTGCCTCTGTTTGCAGCAGGCCTTTGATATTTGCAGGGGGACCCACCCTGAGGCTACCAAGGTGCCTTTTCTTTGTCCCATGAAATTCTGTTAAGCCTTTGCTGAGAAACTGTTAAAAATCATGGGGGGAGGGATAGCTCAGTGGTTTGAGCATTGGCCTGCTAAACCAAGGGTTGTAAGTTCAGTCCTTGAGGGGAACATTTAAGGATCTGGGGCAAAAATCTATCTGGGGATTGGTCCTGCTTTGAGCAAGGGGTTAGACTAGATGAACTCCTGAGGTCCCTTCCAACCCTGACATTCTATCATCACTATTTCCTGTCTCTCACTTACATTTGTCAGGAAAACTCTGGCAGCCTGCCAGAGTAACTAAACACCACAAATGTTCTAAGGCAGTGGTCCCCAAACTTTTCAGTCACGCTCTCCCCTCTCCCCATCCTGGAGCTGGGGGGGAAGTGTGGACAGGGGTAACAGGGCCAAGGTTGGGGCCCCAGCTGCAGGAGGGTCTGGGGTTGGGGCTGAGAATGAAGCCACAGCCAGGGGTCAAGGCTGGCACCGGGAGTGGAGCCGAGGCTGGGGCCAGGAACAGAGCCATGGCCAGCCCACAGCCTATTCCCGCCTCTCCTTCCCTTTGGGGCACCACAAAGGCCAGAGCTCCCCCATTTCTCAGAGGGGTGCAGATGGCTGGACAGAGACTCAGGTCAGGGTCCTCCCAGCTACCCCCTGCATCCCATATAATCTCTGGGAGAGCCACATAGGGCAGGAACTTCCTCAACTCTTGGGTGGTGGGGGAAGAGAGATACAGGCCAGGTTGGGCATTCATTTTTTTCTCCCCCACTACCCCCAGTCCCACCATCTGGCCAGCAGTCCATCTCTCTTAGGTGCCTCTCCTGGGGCCAGCCAGTAGATTTGCTCTCTCCATGTCATTTGTGAGTGGTGGAGGGGTGGCGTTGCCTGATGTGCCTCTTGTCACCTCCTTTCTGCAATGGTAGAATTGAAAACATTCCCCTTCCTTCTGGTCTACTACTTTCCCTCTCAGCTTTGAGACTGATAGATTCCCCACATTAATGCAGAGAAATCCCCCAAGTAGCAGTGGCACATACAGGAGTATTTCCAGTCTTACTGCAGTTGACTGGGGTTAGGAATGGTAAATTAGGAATTTTAAAAGGAAGGATACTTCTTGCTTCCCCAAAAAGGTATAAATGGAAGCAGGTGATTGGTAAGGGAGTATGGGACCTGTTATGGGAATGAGAAATCACAGCTCAGCCACAGACTGAATGAAACTCACAACTAGACAAAATGCATACAGCTCCTCTTGCAGCAAATTAAAAGCCTTTAGAAGGTAGCGTACGTGTTAGATGATACAATAGCCCAAATTTTCTCCAAGTTGATTTCACTGTATTGCACTGAAGTGCTCTGAGGAACTAGCATCCTGGAGAATCTCTTTGTGGAAGTGACTGAATAAAATCCGTAAGGAAGTTGTGTATACCAGAGAGGGAGACATCTTTGCTTCCTGAATTTGCTTTTGTCCTTGATGTTTTTATTCTACATACATAGCCCAAAAATATGCAAGAAGTGAAGAACAACAATAGAATTTCAAACATCTGTTCTTTCTCCTTTAAAAAACAACAGGGGGAGGATTTTGATAGTTCTTACTAACAAGGCAGGAAATCCATGGGGTGGCTATTATCAATATGTAAAGTGCTGGGGAGCCTCCTTTCAATAACAGAAAATGAAAGGACCTGTGCTACATTCAGAGCCCATAATGGCTCTGAGATATTGTTTGTCGTTGTCTAAATGTGATGTGGCTTCTGGTGATGGGAAAGAAACAAGCAACAAAATCCTGCCTCGACTTGGATGCCATTATTTGTGTCTGAGATCTGAATATCTTTATCCCCTTTGACCAGGAGACTAAAGCTGTTCTTTTATTTGTGATTTTCTTTTGTTGTCTTCTCTGACCTTCAGTTATTGCATAGCTGGGAGTCTCTGTGCTCTGTGTATGTGTCTGTCCCATATTGATGATAGTTTTTATCAAATCTCTCTTTTCCCTCCGCACCGTTTTACTAGGTACTTAGTTTATTGTTGTGTCCCCAGTTACTGGGGACTTCTGAAATGAAAATGCTGAGAGTGAAATACAAGGTTGTACCTAACATGGGCTAGATTCACTTCATGGGTTCCAGCAGTAGAACTAGACTTCAGGATTGGGCAGTAGAAATTGCCAGGAGCAGAATAGTAGTTTAAAGTCAACCAGTGCCTTTCATCCTAGACCAAGTGCACATCCTGCACTGCAGGAGTGAATCAAAGCTCTTGTTTGCACTGTAGGTGTAGTCACACATTCTGACTAAATACCTAGAATCCAGTTCCAGCATAATGTGAACTCGGACTAATACTTTAGAGGGTTCTCTCAGGGACTTGTTTGGCTGTTCCCAAGTGTTGGTCAGGAGTCTGGAGAGACTAGCCTGAAGACATTGTATTCACCTTCATGACAAATATGCTGTTTTTATTTTTTTCCTTTGCAGCTGCTGCTAAGGGGCATATGTTGTTTGACAGCTCGTCTTGTGCTCAATCTGCCATTCCATTCTTTAATTAAAAGATCCCATTTTCTGGCTTATGCAGTGCTCATCCGGAGTAATTTTTGTTGAACTCCTGCTTGTCAATTTTATTTTGCTCAGATCATTGTTTGCATCTATTTTAGTTTACTGTAAATTTTGGCATTTCTTGTTTTAAAGGATCTACCAATGAGTAAGTGGCAAACAAATACAGTAAATGGCTTTCAGTCTTACTTCTTTTTTCCCCGTCTAGGTTACCTCACTTTCTAGCAGAACTATATAATCATCAGAAACTTTCTTTAGAATTCTGTCCTCTTGGTTTTTGTGCTCAACAAAATCTTCTAACAACTCTGCCTGCTTTGTGGTGGTGCCCTTTTTCAAATCAAAGTTTCTCTGGTTATTATGCTGTCTGCTAACCTTTTAAAATTCTTCAAAATATTTGTCTAGATCTTCAGATAGCTGTTCCGCATTTTGCCGAAACTGTAACATGTTAATTATCCAAATGACTCTTCATACTCTGACCTAGTGTTCTGATCGTGTCCCTCCTGCTAAACAATTCAGTATTAATCAACTACTAAAGGAGATTATTTGTAATGGGTGCCTCAGATCTTCATAGATGCCAGGGGCACCCTCTGGCCGTGGCACCACCTCAAATGGGAGGCTCCATTGAAAAGAGCATATAGCCTGGGCTGTGTTTTCCTCACCTAAGCTCCACAGGGAATGATGTGTGTCACCCACCAGTCAGATTTCACCCTTTTAGCAACCCCAGTAATGTGAAATAACACCCCCATACAGAATCTGGAGAAGGGGAAATGGAGCCTTGGAAGAATGATCTCCCCTTTTCCCCATGGGAAGAGGGGACACTTGTGAATGGAGAAGGAAGGAGAATGACCCAGACTCTGGTGTGGTAGTGGGCAGTTCAGGAGGTGTAGAGGGTAAAAGTGCCACCTTTATAGCCCCCAATCCTGTTTCCTCCACAGACTGGACTGGTCCCTAGCATAAGTTAAAGCAACCCATGTCTGTCTTATGTCTAGCTGCCATGGCCCCAGCGCTCATTTTCTTTTACCCCTGGACACTTCTCCCAGTACTACCCAGGGGTTTGCCCATGCTGGAGAAATACTACCCCAGCCAGTTAAGTTGACACTGTAGCAGCTTTGTGTTGCTGGAAGACAGCCACCATAGCAGGCTTGCTGTCCCAGGTGTTGTGAGGTGGTCATCCAAAAATTGCTTCACAGTCAGTCTGTGTTCTTGACTCAACAAACTCTCTTTTCCCTATTGAGCATTGTTCATTTAATTCTTTACTAGTTGAATAGTAAACACAAAATGCAGCCCTGCCTCCTCACTTAATAATGAAATACAATGCATAATTCAAGCTCATAAATGACCATACAGCAATCTGTCCTAATGATGCCAGCTTTAAATATGAAACATCTCGACACTCAGTATAAAAGCCTCATTAGCTATTTTAACATATTAGTTACTTTTTAACATACATTGAAAACTATAGAGAGCTTATGAATTAGAAAATAGTTTAACAGATACTTATGTAATAACTCTCTTCTAATGAACTTTTAACACACTATTCAAAGATAGTAGATCTTAAAGCTATATTTCCTGAAATAATTCCATGTTTTGTTTTTGTTTGTTTTTGTCTTTTAAAATACAGACGTATCAAGTCGATTTGAAGCCAAATGGGTCAGAAATCATGGTAACAAATGAAAACAAAAGGGAATATATTGAGTATGTATATACTTTATTGTATTAATTTAAAAGTCTAACAAACCACAATAGCATGCTTTTTGGAACGTAACCTGCTAAGATATTACAGTGTGTAGCATAAACGCTACAGACAAGTAGAAATAGTACATTAAGTAGAAAAATCCTTTTTACTAACATGACTTGTCTGAGTATTAGTGTTTTGCTGGTTTGAATTTTATCATTTTTAATCACTGTAGAAAGTACAACCAAGGTTAATTAACCCAATTCATGGAATGTATTAAAAACTATCTGGATGTTTTGGCAGGTAGTACTTTCAAGACTGGGTATCTATCCATTCTGGGTTTTGCCATTATTAATACTAGACTTTAGGGTATAAATTCTAAACAAAAAGAAAGTCCAGATCTAAACACTACCATCTGAAGTCAAATTTACTATGGATGGAAATGGATATTAGACTAGATAGCCTATTCAATTAAGATACAATAAGCAAACAGTAAAGCTCTAATTAATCTATTAACAAGCACGCATAAACAAAACTCTTTTTACTTACGTAGTATTTTATAACTTTTTGTTCAGCATTCTGGTCATGATTCAGCAAGATACATGAGAGTTAGGCACATGCTTAAGTAACATATTGAATTGGAACCTGTAAAATGAATAGTTGCTACTTCTTTTCCTTTATATTGTTTGCAGTTTTCCAGTGTACTGAGTGACTCTCATGGGAAAAGCATTAGAAATTCTATTTTCTTCTCTGTTTTTATGAATTCTTTTCTGTTGCTGCTCTTCATATCTGAAATATATCTACAAGCCTAATTGTTTTTACTTGACTGAAGGCATGTTATTTTTCCTGACTATTGTGTTTGCAGACACATAAAATTAGGTGCCATAAACATTTATTTTCTCTTTCTTCTTAATACTGAGCAATAAAGAAAAGCTCCTTGAAAATCTAGGGCTATGTTGTGAAAGTTTGCACAACTGAATTCTGCTTGCACCAAGGTTCTTCCTGTGTTGACTCACATATTCAAGTTATTCTCAGAGATGTGGAATGGGTAGCTTTTACTTGTACACTTCCTCATTTCCACTTGTACACTCATTATATGGAAATAATTAGCATATCTGAAAAAATCCTGTCATAAAATTCCACAGAGATTCCCCCCACTCCTCCCAGAACATAGAAATAATTTGTATTCTCCATTACACTAACAATACTCAAGCTATTATGTATAAAAATATAAACTACACCTTCGTCTTCCTCACCTTCTCTACCCACAAAAAAATAAAACATACAAACCAATAGCTGCTCACAAGCCTGCCTGATAACTAAAATGTACCTCTTAAACAAACCCTATATTAATTATATGTTCACAATAATCAAGAGTGTGTGCTTGTGAATGTAGGGAAGGAATGAGGAAGGAATTGGAATTACAAAGTGTTATTCAAAAAGACACAAAATGTTAATGCAGAAGTGATTTAGTATTGTAACACAAGCAGCATAAATGCTTGAGTTTCTATACACGTTGGTGGCAATGTAGATTGTTTAAATATAATAGTGACTATTGTTTGCAGATTATTTAAATCATTTTACAATCCTTCCTAGGGGATGCTGAGGCTCAGTATTCTTACTAAATCAAAAAACAAACAAAAAGCCCTTCCCAAAAACTGAATTCCTTGTTTTATCACAGGTGGATGTATCAGTGCTATTGTCTGTAGATATAATTTCTGCATAAATTCATTTAATCTGTAGAAAATTGCGAGAAGTTCCAAACTCTCATTCTTTTGGTCCTAAATCACACTTAGATGAATTCTATTTTAATGAATTGTTTGAATTCATTAAAATAGTACTCTTTTACTAAATACTCTTATAAAAATACTGCAGTGTTCTAAAGTAATAATCCATCGGTACAATGTATACCTTCTCTTGACCACTCATATAGTTAAATGCAGTAGTAATTTTTATCATGGGACGGACGGTATGCAATCATAATAGTAATACAGATTTCAGCCACAAAACAAGTAGCACTAGAAAGTTGATGATGGAAATTCAGGCTGTAGGCAAAACTTTCAGAAGTTTTGCTTTTTAATTGAATTAATGGGATGACTTACTATCCCAAATTCACTTTATATGTGTAAAACATAGAAGCTAAGACTTTTAAAAATGGGTGCCTGAAGTTAGGACCTTAAATCCATATTTAAGTATCTAGGAACTCCTGGGTGTTTCAGTGCTTTTGAAAGACAGACTATTTCTTCAGGTGCCTAAAAAATAAGGATAAATAATAATCTTAGAGTCTACCTTGAAGGCCCCATTTTTTTAAAAACTTAGAGTTTTCTAGGCTATTTCAATCAGAGACCAAGTTGTTTCACCATGTTCTACTTAAAATAAATTTAATCTCCATAGGAACAAAAAGATTAATTTCATTTAACTTCTGCACTTTTACTGCAAACCTCCTAATGATGTGGAAGGGTCATATCTAAAGATTTTTAAACATATGTCCAAAGCCATTTAAATGTAAGCTATTCTTTGGGATTATTTTTTTTATGCTCATTGGTGATTTTTTTTTTTCACCACCTCATGTCTTCTCATGGAAATTTGAGCAGTTAATGAAGAGATGCACATATTCATATGCTCAGTAGACATCCAAACTCAAGCATAAATTGGAGGCATTTTTCCCTTCGTTTGCTCTGTTTATTTTATATCAGTGTTTGATGAATGATTACTGAAGCTATAAATGAGAAACTGAAAACATTAGAATAGGTGAGATCATTAAACATTCTGTTTATATCTTCTAATAAAAGTGTTTTTTGTTTTTTTTATCTGCTATAGCTTAGTCATCCAGTGGAGGTTTGTAAACAGAGTTCAGAAACAAATGAACGCTTTCTTGGAGGTAAGCTTCATTAGTTGTTTTCTGCCAAATAATCTTCTCAATTTATTGTGGTAGAGCAAGATTCATCTTTTTTGCATGGACTTGTCAGGCCTAAAAGTTATGGATGGGAAATCTTGCTGTATCCCAAAATTCTAGTGTTTAGAAAAAATCAGTAATATCCTGAAAACGTTTTTATGGCTCCTCTCCTGTCATATTCGTTCTCTTTCAACGTAAAAGATTTTCAAGGCTTTAAAATTAAGCAACATGAACTTCTAACTGATGATCCTAACATTACCTTTCTATTGTGACCACTAACTATATTCCATTCTCAAAACCCTTCTTTTCCTCCCTAGCCAGCAGTGATTACTTCTGTGCCATGGTGCCCTGCAAGCATGGTTTCTGGAACCCAGTGATCCACAGATCCTACCTTTAATTCTCCCTTGTGTGTTTCAAATTTCATTGCAGTTCTGTCCATTGCTGCACATTTTTCAGGCTCTGGCTTCTAGAAGATTACAAGGATTGCTACTGCAGAGTGTCTGGCTTCAGTCAGTTCCTCCCTCCCATTGATTCACTAACTACAATAATTTCATTCTTAGTCTTATGGAAACCACATAGTGGTTTGGGTTGTAGAAGATGACAGAAATTCTACTCACCATAGGCCTGTTGAACTGAAAAATCCTTGTCTTAAAAAATAAATAAATAAAATCTACATGCCACAATATAATATTCACCATCTGGTATGGAAGTGTACGTTCATGTTGAGGAAGTTTGCTCTAAAATTAAGAAATGTCTGCCAAATGAAAACCAGATACTATAAATCTATTTTTGAGAAGACATTAGTTTTGTTTTGTTTTCTTTCAGGGATTCACAGAACTCCTTCCTATAGACTTGATTAAAATTTTTGATGAAAATGAGTTGGAGGTTAGTAGCTTTACATGACTTTGTTTTGTGGACAGTAGATCAATACTGCATATTATTCTTAGAAATGCTAGATTCTGGAGTGAATGCTGTATGAATGGATTTGAAGGACTGGGTAGATTTTTCTCTCTAATTATTTGGTCTGGTTGAATGTGTGTTTTATATCATCATGATTAGAGTGGAGAGAGGTGCTTTTCATTAAATCGGGGGGAGGGGAGGAAACAAACATGTTTGCACAGATTGAGCTAGGTCCTTAAGCATGTTCAGAACTTGCTGATTCAGCGACAGATGTGGTCCCTGTCTCATTGAGTGTACATACTAATTACATTCATCTTAGTGGAGTGCACAGGTCAACATTCTCCAGGAACTCTACTAAAGATAGGAGAGCTTCCCTTTGTATTTGTATAAGCACTGCCTACCAGTTTAAAAGGAGACAGCGGAGGGAGGGGTTAACACTGTTTTGTGTAGATATTGTTTTCCTTTGTGCACCATTTTCTATTAAAATCTTAACAATTACATCCATATTTAGTTATTAATGTGTGGCCTTGGCGATGTTGATGTTAACGACTGGAGACAACACACAATCTACAAGAATGGTTACTGCCCAAATCATCCTGTCATCCAGTGGTACTGGAAGGTAATACTATTTACCCCACTCTTCTCATGATCCTTCTATTTCTGAGAGGAATGCCGCACTGTACGATGTACATTTTGGTGTGAAGTCTCCATGAAAACACCAAACAGTATCTTCTACACACACCAGATAATAACTACCGCTCTTCTTTTGTTGGTTGACAGAGTTCAATATATTCGTTAATGATCTGGAAAAGAGGGTGAACAGTAAAGTGGCAACGTTTGCAGATGATATACAATTATTCAAGATAGTTAAGTCCAAAGCAGACTGCTTGTACTGTCACCCTGTTTAGCAGGTCTGAGTGTGTGTGGTTTTTTGTTTTTATCCTTTTTGTGCTCTGACCTCTTCTACTGCTTGAAATGATTTCTTTCCAATGTTGATGATATATTTGTATACTGTCATTGTGTCTCCCTGTGATCATTACTTAGCCTAGCTAACACACTTAGTTCTCTTAATATTTCCTTGATAACGAAGAGTACAGTCGCATCATAGACATGTAGAGAGGGGCTATTTCCTCTTCCCCTGATTTGATGCCTCTGCACATACAACCCAAAGTCACACTTTGTTTGTCTTTGTTTTGTTCATCACATAGCGAGCTTGGCTCTAATTGGCTATCAGCTGCCACATCTGTTTCTTTCCATGCTGCTTTCTTTCAGCACTGATTCTTCCTCCCAATTTAAATCATCCTAAGGTTAGCCTTGTTGTAGCACACCCCCTCCTCCCAAAAGCCCTTTGTATAGACATGAGCACTTCAATTTTACTGTTATGCTTTTTGTGCATAATGTTTCAAGAATGTCTCCTTTTTGACCCTCTCCCTCCGCTCTCCCAATCTAGTTTCCCTTTCACGTGTTGCTCTGATGTTCGTAGCAGCATAGGGAGCTAACCCACGATACTGGTTTGATTTTGCAGCTTCAGCAGTTTATGCGGTCATTTTGATTCTCTCAGATCTTGTTCTTTGCCTCATTCATTAATTTTTCACTTCAAGATACACCTGTACTTGCTAAATATTGAGCTGTTTTGTCACGGAGGCAGGAGTGTTAGCTTAAATAAATGTGAGCACTTGTGCCTACTTGGGTAGAACATAAAGCATGAAAAATAAATCTGGAGCTATATGTTTTGCTGGATAAGGACATTGAGATGTGTTTGCCGTCAGTAAAAGCGGTAGGCTCAAGATATATAAATGCCACCCTGCTCTTTACATACATCCAGTGGCTAAAATAGCCATAATATACAGGTGTATAACCCCCATATCAAAACAATACCTTAGGGAATAATTTGATGTAAAATATAGAATTTCTCTGCGATCTGACTACAGCAAATTTAGCACATCCAGTTAAGTGAATCTAATCAAATTATATCGTAGAAGATAGTAGCAAGGAATTGCATTATACAGTTTTAAGGAATCTCTGTCATTTGCTTTTCTGCGACTTCTGTTAGGAAGATTCATTTCACACACTTTGCTTGCTGCAGCTGTTTATATATATCAGTCTTCTTTAAGTGATTGTGCAGGGGCCTATGGTGGGATGTAATTGTGCACAACACATCTTGAAGAACAACAGTTATTGTACTACTCCAGGGGAATTCTGCACCACTACACAATGCAGAATTTTGCAGAAATTAATGTTGGGCACACAGAACTTCCTTTTTTCCCATAGAATAGGCTACAGAGATGTTGGCTGCCACTAGGGGCTGCTGGACCTGGCAGAGCCCAGCTCGCAAATAGAAGACAAGGCTAGGCGGGAGGGGGAGGGACCTGGAGGGTTCCCAGCTGCTGCAGTTCCCAGCATGCTCTGAAGGAAGGAGGCGGCGCACACGAAACTCTGTGCAAGCCCAAGACCCAGAATCAAACTGTTTCTCCCTCTGGATCCGTGGGGGGGGGGAGCGTGTGGGGGGGAGGGGTTAAGGGTGTCTGGGCCAGGGGGCCCCCCCAGATGGGCTCTGGGGGGGGAAGAAGGGGGCAGAAAGGCAGGAACTGGGTTGTCGTAGGGGTTTAACTTTCTGCTCCTGGAGGAGATTTTGTGTGTGTGTCTGTATTATTACAGACATACTTGCTGACAGGTATTTTGAAATAAATTACCAAAATAATTGAAACTGGAGTGATTATATAGTGTTATTTTGACAAATAAAATTTTCAGAATTTTAAAATATTGTGTACAGAATTTTTAATTTTTTGGTGCAGAATTCCCCCAGGAGTATTTTACAGGTAAGTAACTATTTTTACTGATTGTACCAAAAGGAAAGTCAACTCATCCAAAATACTGAAGTAACGTGTACTACTCCCAACTGCTGCCAAAGCACTGGGCTGTTTTGGGCTAATGGCAGTTGAGAGAAGAGTCTCTTTATCTAAGATTAGAAAGGCTGATATCATGCCAGCCAAAGAAAATACTGTAAGACTCTCCAACCTTTGAAGTTATCTATCTAGTTCTTGTGCTACAATACAAATGAATTGCACACACTGTTGTATTATGTGATACAGCCTGCTGACTCTCTCTGTTTGTGACTAGGCTGTCTTACTGATGGACGCTGAAAAGCGTATCCGGTTGTTGCAGTTTGTTACTGGGACATCACGAGTGCCTATGAATGGATTTGCTGAACTTTATGGTGAGTTAAAAATTGAAGGTACTTAAGGATGTTTAGCACTAAAAACTCTTTATTTTTGCTCTTTGAAATGGGTTGGACCAATTCTGAGTAGGATAATGGGCCAGCAAGACAACCTATGCACGACAGGGTTATTACAAGATGGAAGTTTTCACTCCAGTGTCCGTTGAATTGCTCCTTCCCAACCCAAAAAAACCTATGGAGGCTTTATGACAGCAGCTGTGGGGGGCGCGTTCTTGCTCTCTGCAAGAATAACCTTGATAGGGTAAAGGGTGCGTACATATGGCCGCTACTGTGCTGATTGGAAGCCCACAAGTACATCACTGTTGCAGTGTTAATGTGTACTTATTTTGTGGCATTATATACACTGCACCTAAAATTAACTGTATGGAATAATGACTAGACAGTATTTATAAATATAGGGCGAGATACTTACCTTCTTTAACGTGTACTTTCACGTCAGTGCAGTCTACCAATTATACAAGCCAAGGATTTAGCCTATAATTTTCAAACATATAATTTTGAGTTATAGCATTTATGTAGTCTATCTAAAATCCAGTGCTTAAACTATACTTGTGGGGATTTTTTACTCTTTGTCCAGGTTCAAATGGTCCTCAGCTGTTTACAATAGAGCAATGGGGAAGTCCTGAAAAATTGCCCAGAGCTCACACATGGTGAGTAATGAAAACATAAAATTAAGGAGTTTATGGATTGTTACACTGCCAAGAAAGGATGGATACTGGTGACCAAATTTGACAGGAACATACTCTATCTTAGGATCATGCCTTTGTGCTATAGAGACAGTTTTCTATAAATGGGATAATCTACAACCTTGTGCATTCACTGCCACGGTTCTAAACATTCAAGGAGTTTAGAATTATCTGCTCTCAAACTGCAGCCGGCATGGAACCGACAAAATTCCAGGAACTAGCCAGCTCAACTTCGGTCTGTTATAACTACTTCTCTTAGGCCAGGTCTACACTAACCCCCTAATTCGAACTAAGGTACGCAACTTCAGCTACGTGAATAACGTAGCTGAAGTTCGAAGTACCTTAGTTCGAACTTACCTCGGTCCACACGCGGCAGGCAGGCTCCCCCGTCGACTCCGCGGTACTCCTCTCGCCGAGCTGGAGTACCGCAGTCGACGGCGAGCACTTCCGGGTTCGACTTATCGCGTCCAGACAAGACGCAATAAGTCGAACCCAGAAGTTCGATCGCTCGCCGCCGAACTACCGGGTAAGTGTAGCCAAGGCCTTAGTTTCCAAAAGGTTCTTTGTTTAATCCTGTCCTTCAACACATTAAAAGCTGATCTATGTTAGAAAACTAATAGGTGCAAACCCCTAATGTAGATGCACTTAAGCCACTTTAAATCATACATACTTTTATTTCGGTAAAGAATTTCTGTTCTATATGACGGTGATCCAGTTGTCCCTTAAAGTTGGAAGATAGTTCTCTTGGGCTATAGCTGATATGTTTTAATATATTTGTTGCACAGAAGGGATTCTACTTGAAAGCTTTTTCACCTTATTTCAAGCAATTGCTACTCCTGTACAGCAGCTGTTAATTTTCTATCAAATTTGAAAGAACCCATTAGTCTGCAAATTGCCTTAAGCACTTGGCAATTAAACCAGTGTGCTAATGAGATGGAAGTGTCTTCTATAACCGTTTTAATCCCTTCTGCTAGAAGACTTTTTTGTCTCTCTAATATAATTTACCTTTTTCAAATGGATAAGGGCTTAATCCTGCAAGGTACAGAGCAGTGGGACCTGATCCACCACATCACTTGAAGCACATGACTAAGTGTTTTGCTGTATTGGGGTCAGAGCACTCGACACCTTTGGTGATCAAGTCCCACATTTTTGCCATATCATTATTATGCTGGGTGAATCTTCTGCCTGGATCACTTTCCCTCTCATCATAAAAATACTAGTTTTAAATTAATATGAAAACACTTGTAGGTGTTGGCATCCTAAAGTTTGCTCTGTCGCTTGATAGAAATGGTGAGATTTGAACAATACAGAATAGTGCATGGGGCTATTTGCAGTGAAAGGTAGATTGTACAGAGAGGGGGACAGTGCTTCTGAGTGGCACGAGGAAAGGAACAAAAGTGCCTCGCATTAGAAGTACATTACTATTTTGTCCCTTGTTTCATATGTCTTACAGAATTACTACCCCTTCCTCTCTCTCTGAGAACCTAATGAATGGAAACAAATACGTGACATGGGAAAGAGGGACTGGCAATTGTACAAATAGAATCTACTTCAAAAATCTCTTGTTCCCTTCCTCCCTCTCTCCCCCAACCAGTCCTACTTTTGCAGGCAGCTTTTACTCTCATCACCGCATGCCTGGGTTCAGTTTCGGTGAATGACTTTTATTCTCTTCCTTGGAAAGTGGATAGAATGAGCTCTGTGAAAATCTGAGAGCCAACAAAGCACAACCACAGGAAAAAAAAATGTGCCCAGGAGCAGCTGGTTCCATAAGCTCCATCTGCCCCTGCCTTGTCAGACAATTCACTGAAAAGCGGAGGCCTCAGCCCAATTGACTTAATTTAAGTTAGCCAGACACATCCATAAAACTCAGATGACAGGCCCTGAGAATCTGTGAAGCAAAAAAAGAACCAAAAGATTAATTATTGTGAATGTTTTCCATGTATGGAAGCCCTATAAAATAAATGGGGCTTAAATTCTTTGGCGTTCTATAGAAAATAAAACTTACAGCATTTAATAGGAGTCACCTTTCCATAGGTTTTTGAACCATCCTACAGAATTCTATAGCAGGAGGCTGAACTTACTTACAGAACAATTTCTGTTATCTATTAAATTATCAAGGATGTTTTCAAAGAGCCTTCTCTCTGTTTTTTGTTGCTGTTCCCACTCCCCTAGAGGGAAAATGAGCATCTGACCTTTAAATTCAGTGCATCTCTGTTGAGTCTTTGGAACTGATACAACTCTGTCTGAAACCGGGTTTCCTATAGAAAGAAACCATTAAAAATACATTATTTTTTCTCTTCCAAGTAGAGGTGAACAATTTTCCACTCTCAGGTCTGAATGGGAAGAAAGGGCTGGTTATCTGTGGATACCAACTTCAGAGCAACCAGAGTTATTAGCAGGGGCACAAGAGAACAAGGAAATATGTAGCTGGTTCCATTTAGACAAGAGGATAACACACCCCTGATGAGGCCTCCAAATTATTTGACCTCCGTATACTTTTTTTTTTACTTTAAGTTGATTATCAAATGATACTTTTTCCCCCTTCGATTTCAGCTTTAATCGCCTTGACTTACCTCCTTATGAATCTTTTGAAGATTTACGAGAGAAGCTTCTTATGGCAGTTGAAAATGCTCAAGGATTTGAAGGAGTGGATTAAAACAGCTACTTTTTTTTTCCATCGAGCAAGTTCTGCTTGAACTGTTGAATTTGCCTAATGGACATTAACAAGTGACAATGGCAGAACAGTTGCACAATGTTGGTTCATGGAGCAAACTCTTCTACAGTGCAGTTGCCTAAATTCAGAAATTTGAACTACAACCTGTGGATAACATTTCTGATATTTCCACAGTAAATCACCAACTGGTTGACATGTACTCTAATTACATTTCAGCAGGACTTGTTCTATTTATGTTGTGCCTCTGTAGGCAAAGCCCTTAATAAATATTTTACATACTTTCTAATGACAATGAATGGAATTAATCACTTTACAGGTATAGTATTACAACTCATGTTTACTTTTTAAATGATTTAGACATTTTCAGATTTTATTTCATCACAATTAAAAATGTCATCTACTTGGAAAAATGAGCATTTTTTCTTATCTTAATTTCATACCAGACTTGATGCCAGTGGCATTTTTACTTTCAACATGCATTTTGAGCCTTGTCCCCCCAACCTATTAGAAAAGCTGGAGTAACTGATGTGAGAAATTTTCTGCAGATGGAATATATTAATGGCAAATCTAAAAGCTTTTCATTGAGCACATTAATATTTTCTGTACCCAGAAGAAAAAGTACAGATTGGATGTTACATTTTTGTATAAATCAATAGAATAGTTACAAGCTGAGAGAGGATCATAACATAGCATGCCAAATCTCACGGTCAATAAAGAAATCACCTCATTATTTCTTGGTAATATTTATGTGTACTATAAAACATTTTGGGATAGGGTTGGCATTATCATTATAGGGAAAAATGCTTAACCCTGTCATTAACTTTGTACAGTGATTCTTTTACTATCCTTTCCTCTTTACTATTTGCAATGGAGGCAACCTGGCACTGCTTGATTTGGAACTGTGGAAACCAGATCTGTTTTGTTTCCTGTTTGTATGCATTTGCTAATGATACCTAAAGAACAAGATTGGGTTTTTTTGTTTGTTTCCAACTGCACCAACTCTAAAGGCACTTTATGTAACACATGGAGGTCATATCTGTTTTTTATCATAAACATTAATGTGATTATATTCCTTCTCACTGCACATGTCTTTTGGGTGCAATATCTATCAATTGTGAATTTGGCTGCTGCTGCTGTATAAAAACCAGATGTAGAGCTGGGCCTGCAGACATGTTCTCACCAATTGTTTTTGTGATTTTTTTATTCAATCACAAAGATTTATTTAATATATACAGTTATCTAATCAATTTTGTTACCTATGACATGTTGCATGCTTAAACTATAATGCCTGAGTTGTATCTGTTGTGTGATAGATTAAAGGCAAAAGAGAAGACTTGCATTTGATCCACTGAAGTTAAATGGTTAACATAGTAGTAGGGTAGGTTTGAGGGTATGCATTCAACAATTTGATTATGTTCGGCTTTGTGAGTTTTTGTCCATCTACGTAACACACTTTGTTGTTTTGTCTAAGAACCCGACTAATACTTATTCACAAGCAAGATGACAGAGTGCAAGAATATCTGAAACAATTTCACCCCTTATTGCCAAGAACTGAGCTTTTTTTTATTTTATTTTATTTTATTTTATTTTATTTGGCACATGCAATCCGCTACCAGCAATGCATTCGGCAGCAGTTGCAGGCAGGGAGTGTAATAAGTATTAACTCTAGCCATGAGAGCTAATTTAGCAAAACTCATCAAAACTAATAACATTCAGCAAATGCTAATTTGTCAAACTTTGCCTGGCTTGGGATGCAGCCTCAGTTTGCTCACAAAAGTTTGAAGAATCAATAGGTGCATGAAGAAGTTTTGAACCTTCTCATTTGAATGTAGATTAAGGTTAATTCCCTTTCTATATTAATTTTATTTTCAGACATTCCTTTTTTTCCATCTGGTGAGCTGAAAATCTAGACATGAGAATGAAGTGGGCTAGATCTGAATAGATGTAAAACACTATATTGATAGCCTCTTACGCGTTTAGAGAGTGGGATCTGATCTTTCTAATGTGTATCTACATGCCAAACTTCTGTAGCTAGAACATGGAATTGCCTTTAAAAATCTGTCATACTCTATGGTCAGTTTTTTTTTTTAAAAAAACAGTGTCTTAACTGGAAGAATTTTTGTATGTTTGGAGGCAACATTTTGCTTCAGTGCCATGTAACAGAACCTTATTCCAAGGACTGCTATGAAGTTTGCGCTATAGACTTGAAATATAAACTAACGCTTGTGTAATAAGGGAAAGTGTAGTTTAGAATTTAGGCTGGGGGAATTGGGAGTCAGGACTTGGGTTAAATTCCCAACTCTGCCATCACTCTCATGGTGACTCCTTGGTTGAGTCATTTAAATTCTGTGCCTGTTTCCCCATCTGCAAAATGGGCTTCAGATCTCTGTGTAAAGATGAAAGGCTCTGTATAACTGCACAAAATGAAACAATGGAGCATAACTTTTTAAGACCAGGCTTTTAGAAAATTAGGCTAACGTCTTTTCAGATCCACTTACGCATAAACTAAGAATAGAAACTCCAAAAGACTTCAGTATACATTACTGTATTGAGGTAAATTCCTGCCAAGGAGAAAATTTGTATTTTTAATCATTGAAAGTACTCAGTGTTGGAAAATAAGTACAAGAAATGTTTCTCAACAAATATCCCTCAGCCCCTTAGCATCCAGAAAACTTAAACCTTACTGTAGAAGTGAGTCTGTCCCTTTTTGTCAGGGTCTCTAAGGCTAGGTCTACACTACCCGCCTGAATCGGCAGGTAGAAATCGACCTCTCGGGGCAGTTCCTGAGCAGCACAATCCTTGGCCTTGTCTACACTTCGATTTTAGCCACCAGTGAAGTTGTTTTGATGTAGCTGCCCTGGTGCAAACCTCTAGTGTAAATGCACTGCACCAGTGCAAAGCAGATGTTGCACTAAGGTAGCTTACCTTAGTGGCTAAAAACCCTACTGTAGAAATCCCCTTGTGTCAGCCAAAAGGCTGTTACCACCTGTGGAATCTGTTCTTTAAGCCCAGAGAATTGTCTTCAGTTTTGCGAATGACTTGTGTGAGGTCCAGGTACATAGTGTGTGCTTCAGCAAAACAGCACCTATAAGGGAGTTTGATTCTATTCTACAGATTACTTTGTAACTAAGAACTGTATATGTTGAAGCTGTTTTTGCACTGACTATTAGGATATAAAGTAGATTTCTTGGAGTTTCTGTTCTAATGCACTGAACCTCTTAGAAGTTCTTCCGGAATTCCTGACACTGTATTTGAAGGACTCTTTCTAGGGAAAGGTGGCTAAATGTCTCTCTTATTTATTAAACCTTAATTAATGAGGAAATTGCTCCATTTGGACTTGTGCTCTAACTTGGTGCCTTTCTTTAATATTCAAATACTGAATCATAAAACAGATACTTTTGTAGAATTTGTATTTTTAAAAAGATTCTAAATGGCCAAATTATTGTGATTTCTTGCTCACATCAAGTCTTTTATATCTCTGGCTCTCTTGTGAGGCAGGTCAGTTACGTATCATAATTCCAGCGTTTATTCCTAGTTGATGGAAACTCATTATGACTGGACCTAATTTCTTCCTGAAAATTTATCTTCCTTTTGTCTTGCCACTGAAGTTAACCAAAAAAAAAAAAAGGCGAATTTGTTATTTCACTCAATTTTATTTTTAAATCTCTCATCCTAGAGAAGACATCCCTATCTCTGAATTTCTCATGCAGGGAGGGCAAACTGCGTGCTCTCTTGTAATATTTTCTGACAAACCAGCAGAGGATGCTGCTCTACAGACTAATCAAGTATCTCATTTCCTCCCTCCCCCCACCCAAAATCTCCACTACCCCAAAAGACATCCACTACCTCTGTTATGTGATTAGCCTTTACTGACTGGGGATCGAGACTGCAGAGTTCGGTATCATACTTGCAAATCTCACTTCTGAGATATTGAATCTGTTCTTATACTTTTGAGTGAAACCCTGGCCTTGATGAGGTCAATAGGAAAACTCCTACTGACTTCAGTCGGGCCTGGATTTTACCCTTTGTGTTCTGGAATTTATAACCGGGAGGAATAAGTGACACGTTTGGACCACTTTCTCAAATATATATAAATAAGTACAGTATACCCAACTATATACAAAATTGAATTTTTAATAGGTAAGATGAAAAAGAAAAAACCCTTATAATTACCAGAGTGGACATTTTACAAACATGAGGGTGTTTTTAATAGCAAAAGTCTTTTCTTTTGCTTGTATGGAATTTTGGAAAAAAACCTCTCTTCCGACATCTGTTAGACGTTGCACGAAAAAGCGATACATGTTTGAAATGCATGGGAAAATTGTTTTGCTAAAACTGGAATCTAACCCATATTAATGTTACATATCCCTCAGGTCTGTCATACTGCACACATAACATTACATTCATATCACGTGACCACCCCCACAAACCATATTTAATCACATGCCTCTCTATTTCTAAGCCATCTGGATTTTCTTACGTTGCTCTTTCATTTATGTCATGTTTTCCTCTTTCAGTTAACGTCCATGTAGCTTTTGTTCTTTTTTACCACTATATATATATACATATATAAACACAGTGTGTACTCACATACAGTAGTACATATATGTAATGCATTTTTATACTTCTTTAATCAATTCTGTGTTCAGGATTGGCTCCTAAAGAGGATTGTGAGCAGTTTGTCTCCAATGCAGCTTTAGCAGAGCCATGCCATAGAATACGTTATGATTCTCAGAACCCAAATAAAACCACTAGAAGGTGATTTTGCTATGCTCTGTGTTTGTGAACTTATGACCTTTATTCAAATTTAAACCTGAAATGACTACTTCCAAAGGTGAAAAATAGTTTCAAACATTCCAGATGAAATTCACGATCTTTCGTAACTTTTTATTGTAAAACGCCTCAGAATGTGAGGCTATTTAAAATTATACTAAAACTACATTAAAATTGATTTAAAAAAAACAAACTGAAAACTACTACTTATAAATAATGCTCATTTTCACAATCAAAATAGCTTTAAAGTATGGTTGGATTTGATACACAGTGGAAAATGTTTTTTGTTTTTGTTTAAGGACAAAATCATTTTTTCCATTTATTTTCTTAAGAGAAGTGAAGGAAATTGTAGTTTGTTTTCCTGACAGCAAAAGATCAATGTGACAAAATGAAGTTGTTGTAATGAAATGATGCAACTTGTTAAATATTTAATAAAGAATTATGGAAGCTGGAACATTTTATACTTCAAATACATGGTCTGTCTAATTGAAAGCTTGTTGTATGGTGTAAAAAGGGTTGTAACTTCCAGTAAAATTCGGGGGGGAAGGGGAGATGCAGGGAGGTAAACAATGGTAATCAGAGTACCTATGTATAATGTATCTGAAGCATTACTACCAGGTACTGCACCTCTTTTCTTGATAATTACTACTTGACAGTTAAGTATCAGGGGGTAGCCGTGTTAGTCTGTATCTACAAAAACAACAAGGCGTCTGGTGGCACCTTAAAGACTAACAGATTTATTTGGGCATAAGCTTTCGTGAGTAAAAACCTCACTTCAAAGGTGAGGTTTTTACTCACGAAAGCTTATGCCCAAATAAATCTGTTAGTCTTTAAGGTGCCACCAGACTCCTTGTTGTACTTGACAGTTGTTGACTTGAACAATTAATGCATGGTTAGTATGCATACAATACACTGTTTTACACATTCTTTTGAAAGAATGCCATGGTATTAAATACAGAATCTCCTTCCCCCCACACACACATCTCCCTACCCCTAACTCATGCACCAATGTTAAGCTGTTTTTAATACCAAAAAGTAACTTTTGTTAAAATTATTTCAGCAGATGCAAGATGCAAACTGATTCAAAGTAAGCCCTTCTGTTTTTATATTATTCAACTTTCAGGAGTTACTTACAAGCTTTATTTTATGATTCAACATACCTACAGCAAGTATATATTTTTAAATCCTGCATCTGTGAACAATCTTTACAAATCTTCCCACTGTAACTATTCAAACGTAGATTTTGAACAAGAACACAAAAATGTGAACATTAAATGCAATTAAGTGTGCTGCTTTTATCTCATACATATACTACCAAGTTCCTAAACATCTATAAAAGGAAACTTACTATATGCACTTTAAATAGAGCGTGCTAACTTATCTTAGAACATGGATTAAAAAGAGAGATGTCTTAATTTAACAACCAAGCCTATATTAGTGCTATGTAGCTCATCCTCTTTTGTACCATGTGTTTCAGTGCCACAATTCAAACTCGAAATACAGCAGTACTAAGTAACTAAATTCTTGGCCACTAACCGTAACATAGATCCTGTGCATTACAGTCGCCAAACAGGAAAGGCTGGAAGGTTGGGCAGGGATGTTCTTTCTTCTGTGTTTGTACTGCGCCTAGCACAATGACATGACAAGGGCTCCTAGGTACTGCGGTAAATACAAAGAAACACTATCAGAGAAATCAGACCTCTTGGTTCAAGCAAGTCACACTTCTGACTCAGACGACTTTGGAAATACTGTACCTTCCTCCACAACCATCAGACTCTCTGTCCCCAGTACTGATGAGCAAGATAGGAGGCGTAATAACCAGAAAGGGAGATGTATATGTGCTCAGTAGGAAGTTAGTCTTTAAAACTAAGAATAATGTGAGGTTGGGGCTCCCTTAAACTGTCCTATTGCTGCCCTGAACTTTACTTCAGATAGGTGCAGAGGCCGCTCAAGAAAATCTGCCACCCAAGGCAAAACTTCAGTGTACCAGTCCCTCCCATCACCTAGAACAGAGGTTCTCAACTGGGTGGGTGTATGCATTGGGCTTTCTAGGGGAGTATGGCAAGCCTTCTGATGGTTCAGTGGTTATAGTAAAAGGGGGGGGGGGTAGGGTCCAAGCACCAGGTCTAGCACCATGAAGGTTTGGCCTGACCGCCCTGCCACCCAGGCAGAATCAACCACCCTAGGCAGCTGCCTTGGTAGCTTATAGCAGACCCTGTCAGCTGAGTCTGGGCATGTATTTGACTTACACCAACAAGGCAATTAGCTGCCTTGTGACCTTCTATCATACCTTCCCATTAACCACAGCTGAGGGATCGCACAGATGGTGCAATTCCATTGTCGGCTCAGGCTAATGCTTGTTTGTGTATCATTGTCCAGGGGCTGGGGGAGAGTCTTGGGAAAAGAAGGACAATGGGCAGAAACATGACATTGCCCCAACATCTTCCAGAAACACTGCAAGTCACCTGCAACAAATACCTGATGGCTATCAGTGACTGGAAACCTTTGCCATTACGTTCCTGTGGGGTGTATCATTGAACATACCAAGTGATCATTTAAAGATACTGAACACCATTTAAGGACTTAACCCTACAGGATTCTGAATAGATATTTTCCTTGATGAGTTGCTTGAACATACCGGTATTCTGATCAGGTCTCATTTCAACAGGAAAACTACTACTTCATCTTTCTCCAACCAGCCCTTCGCTCTCCAGCTATGGAGGCTACCCGTTCCAGAAAGCCAAAGGTTACGCCAGAGACAGCTTTTGTTGACAGACTCACATTGTTTGTTTTTGAAGCACTTTGTTTTCGGCCTAATCACTTTCCAACAATTCTTTCCCTTCGTTAGGCTTGGAACATGTTCAAGCTGCTCACTGGTGCTTCTGCCTTCAGCTCCCTCACTCCTGCCTCCGCAGCAGCAATTAGTTTATCTCTGAACATTCTTTTTCTGTGCTTGCCCGTTTGCTCCCTTGACAAGGAGTTCCCCCTTGCCCATAACTCATCTCCTGTCCACCTTTGGGAACCGTAGCTCTTTCTGAGACCACCTGTTGCCAGGGCATCCGGATGACATTTTTCAAAGCTGATCCTACCAGCCACAACTGAGTCTTTCATTCGGCTGGAACTGGCCCTGTCTGCAATTGTCTGCTTGCTCCTTTGAAAGAGCAAATATCTTGGTAATACATAGTAACACACAGTATGTAGTACTCCAGCACACGATTAACCTGGGCTTTTTACCAAATAAAAACTAAATGGCCTTGAAATTCTGCACTTTTCTTCCAACAATGCCTATTTATTTTGTTAATGCTTTGGCGGTTATATCTAGTATATGCTGTTTCAAAAAACTAGTACAGCAATTTCTTTACTATTTCAAATATGAAGTGAAAAGCAAATTGCAATATGGCAGCTTCCCTTTGTGGACATTGTTGGTTCATCATCCTTGGTAGTAGCAGATGCCGTACCAGTAAAGTGCATCCTACAAGGAAGATTTGCTACTATGTCAACAATATCTTGCATGTTACTCTTCATTCTGATGGATGCCAACATACCTGACAAATTATGCCCACTACTCACTGCAGTCACCTCCAAGGAGCAATGCAGTAACTATTTAACAATGAGATTCTTCCTATTTCTAGCCGCCGCCTCCTCCTCTCTTAGTGGCAGGACCAGTAGCAGCACTTCTTCAACCCTGGGGACTCCCCCACCTCTGACAGTAAGTCATGGAGCTTGAGAGGAAAAAATAGTAAATCATGAAATCTCTATGTAGGTTCTTGCATTGGACCAGCTGAGTGCCTCCACTTGCAAGGTCTCATCTGAAAGGTCCTTATTAACTACTCCTTCTGTTACCTTAATCTGGAGAAAACTTTAACCTCCTAGGCATGTGCGGAATAGAAGGGTTCACGTGACGTTCTGTCATCAAGTATAAAATGCTGAACAAATTGAAAATGGCATCAGAGACGGGCACGGGGTTTTGAAATAAGCATCTGTTTAGAACTGATAAGCCTGTAATAGAATGTTAAACGTGATCAGTAATAAACGTGTCATTCTCTTTATCTTATTGAACATCAGAGGGACGGGGACAGCCTTTACCTTGTATCTGACGTTCAGAATGGAGATCATCCTAGAGACTGTAATGTGTAGACCTCTCTACAGACCTTGCCAATTTCAGTCCTTAGGCACCTAAGTACCTTAGTGGAGCTGGGCCTAGGTGCTAAGTCTGGAGTTTAGACTAAGTCCCATTTTTTGGCACCAGTGCCATCCACAAAACTCCCACTCAGCTACCGTTTTACCCTAAACTTACTCAGCACTTATTTTTGCAGTAAACGTTCCTTTGGCACCTAAGTCCCTGCCTCTGGGCATGCAAGCTACTGCCTTGCTTCTCAATGGCCTGAGATCTATTTCCCAAGTGCAATCCACCAACCAGAGGAAGAGAGGCAGTGGAGTGCCTATTTCACCTGTGGGGCTCAATCCAGTAGGCATGCTCCAAGGCCACCTTCCGATCTGGTCCCATTCAAAATCTGGCTGGAGAAGAAGAAGGATGCGCCTACACAAAATGGTCACTGAGCCAGAGTGAGAGTGACTATAACTTGGTAGTTAGGGCACCCCCAGGCCAGTCTTCCTGTTCCAATGACTAATTATTTACTCACAGCAGAACAGTTTCAACAGGAGAGACTGAGGGAGCCCCACCTATTCCATTGCTCAGGGGTTAGAGCACGGTCCTGGGAGCTAAGAGACCCCCCTACTCACATCCTCTCTCACCTCAGATTGAAGGGGGAATTGAACCTAGATTTCCCACATCCCAGGTGAGTGAGTGTTTTAACCACTGGGCTAAAAGGAGGTCGGCACCACCTCATACTCCTGTCATTTTGAAGGAGGATGCACTTAACTCATTCTCAAAAGAAAAAATTTAGGCACCTAAGCCACATGACTCCAGGGGAAGGGTTCCCGGTTGTGGATCACAACAGAGAGAGGTGCCTATCTCCATGAAAGGGGAGGGGCTTAGGATACACCCCCGCTAGTTGGCATGTCCCATTGGCTAGCGTAGGTGGCTCCCCCTAGCATACTGGCTTTTGTGGGATCACGTTTGTAGGTGCCTGTCTCTTCCCATTCAGCCCTAACTCAGGCCTTGTGGAGCTAAGCATTCGTTCTGTAATTTTCTAGAGGCCTAAAAGTTAGGTGTTGCAATGCTGAGTATCACAACATCTAAGTCCCTTTGTGGATTTAGGTCCTTACATCCAATAAAACTAACCATCCTTAAGTTTTACCGCTTCACCTCCACAGTTACTTGAAACACTGTAAAGCTAACAGTAAACGGAACAAAGAGATACACATTTCAGAGGACCTTGTGAATAAAGCACAGAAATAGGAGTCAAGACGGCTGGGTTGTATTCCTGGCTCTGCCAAAGTTTACTAAATAACTTGGGCAAGTCACTTAACCTGTTAACTTCCATGTTCCTCACCTGTAAAATGGAAGTAGGAATACCTTGCTGACTTTTAGGAGTGTTAAGACTCAATTCAGCAATGGTTTTATTGCACTTTTGAGATCCTTGGATGGAAGATGCTAAACCAAAGTACCAGGATGAACAAGTCAGCTGCAGATACCAATGCTTGTTTTCCGGCAGCTGGATATTGGTGATAAGAGATCTGTGTCCCTAACATGTCATCTTAACAGGTTCTCCCTAGTGACACAGCTGGGTCCGGGGTGGCCAGACCTAGTAGTCTGAGTCACAGGTCAGAGTCATGAGACAGGGAGGTCAGAAACAGGAGACAAACTGGAGATCAGACCCACGAGCAGCCAGGAGTCATGCTGAGTCAGGAGGCCAGGAAATCAAGCCGGGGTGAGCAGGAAGCACAAGGCATCAATCCAGAACAGGGTGAAGCCCCATTGTTCAGAGAGTTTCCTGTTCCTGCTGCTGGCTTAAGTAGGGCTGGTGGGCCAACCAGAGCAGCTGATTGCTCTACCAATAACACCTCCAGGACAGAGCCTCAAACTGGGGCTGGGCTTGCTGGGTCCCAGGTAAGCAATTGTCAGCGGACCACCAGGTGGAGGGTTGGCATGTGACCACTCCCATGAATCTTTTGGAGCCAGGTTTGAGACCTGTAGGTCATAACATCTAGAGGAGGAGGAAAGTTGTTGAGGACTTGACAGTTAAGGCTACATTTTTAAAGGTATTTAGGCACCTACCTTCCATGAAATCAATGGGAGTTAGGCACCTAGGTGCTTTTGAAGATCCCATTAGGCACCTATCTGCATCTTTAAGCACTTAAATACCTTTAAAAATCTGGCCCTTTCTCCCTCCTAGAGGCTGAGCCCCTATTACCTCAGCAATCCCTCCTATTTTGAATTAATAAATTCCAATTACATGGCCATCTGATCCTCATACTCTGCATTAGTCCAAGAGTGAAGCTGCTGTAAACCAAGGCCATTTACATTCTTGAGCAATGCTGTCATGAGAACGGCACCCCAGGGTGTGCTGTGGCAACTTGACAGGTAGAGCTACTGCTCCAAATGGTTCCCAGGCTGCATGGAGGGAGCTCAAATGAAGAAAAACCATCCTTTGATAATTAGTCATTGATTAGTTTCCCCAGTCTTGGTCGGCAGGAACCTTGTTGTTCTAACTCAATTTATTCTTACTCAGATGCCTCGGCTATTTTTACCCAATTTATCGCTTCTTCAGATTGCCAGGGGAGTCTCTCTAGCCTGAGTTTCTGGACTGGGTTTGAATCACCTGCCCAATGTTGTATTCATGGATCTTCTGTTTTGCACTAACTTGATATTTATAACTGCAGAGAAGATTTCCCAGCAAATTAAATTTCAAACAGCAGTGAGAATTTGGGGCTGGAACTATGAAATGGCCTTAAATTTAAACAGGGCTAATAAACGCTATGATAGAGTATACTGCTTTGATTTAAACACTCATTAAAACCTTTCAAGGGGTCATAACTTGTTTGCCACAGTTTGTTTCATGGAACAGTGACACTATAGACATCTCATTTGTTTCTCTGCTGTTTCAACTTCGCCCCAACTCCTTGCTCCTCCTCCACAATGAAAATGAAACAGGTTTTATACATGCAGTGGTTAAAGCAAGACAAGGTGGGTAAGATAATATATTTTAGATATTAAAGACAGACGTGCAGACAGCACTATACGCTCATTTGGATTGTCAGGCAGCATTTTGCCTCAGGGACTTGAGATAATACACCTCTACCCTGATATAACGCTGTCCTCGGGAGCCAAAAAATCTTACCGCATTATAGGTGAAACTGCGTTATATCGAACTTACTTTGATCCGCTGGAGAGCGCAGCCTTCCCTCCCCCCCCCCCCAAGCACTGCTTTACCGCGTTATATCCGAATTCGTGTTATATCAGGTCGCGTTATATCGGGGTAGAGGTGTACTTAGTGACTAGAACTGTACAATAATCCGAAGCCTTTTCTTGGGCTGTTATTTGAGTTCTGCTGTGTCACCATCTTCTGTATGTCCCTGGGTCACAGCAATTGGTAGGGAATAAAGCAGATTCTTCCTTCAGATCTAGCGCCTTCACCTCTGTTCTAGGAATACTGAACTAAAATCAAAGAGTGAAATGGAATCCAAGACCTTCAAAGCTGTCTGCCTAAAGTTAGGCAGCTAAAAATCCAGTTAGTCTCCTAAATAAGTGGCTTGATTTTTCAAACGTACTAAGCATCCAGCTGTGCTAAACGAGATCAGTGGGAGCTGCTGGGTGCTAACTATTTTTGAAAATCAAGGCCAGCTCTACACTAGGAAATTAGGTCCATATAACAACATTGCTCGAGGGTCTGAAAATTCCACACGCCTGAACAAGGCAGTTAAACTGACCTAGTCCCCTAGAGCTAGGTCGACGGGAAAATTCTCCCTCCAACCTAGCTTCCGTCTCTCGGGGAGGCGGATTAAAATGGATTTAGGACTCTAAGGCTATGTCTACACTATGAACCTTACAATGACACAGTTGTACTGCTACTGTACAGCTGTGCCACTGTAAGGTCTCCCATGTAGCCGCTCTTTGCAGGCAGGAAAGAGCATAATTAAACCACCCCCAACGAGCGGTGTTAGCTACATCAGCAGGAAAGCCTCTCCTACCAACATAGCACTGTCCATACCAGTGCTTTTGTTGGTGAAACTTGTGTTAGTCGGGGAGTGTTTTTTTTCACATCCCTGACTGACAAAAGTTTGACCGCCAAAAGTGGTAGCATAGACAAAGCCTAAATGTAGGCACCTAAGGAAAAATCTGGGTCCCATTAAAGTCAGTGGGAGTTTTGTGATAACCCTGAGGTTATGTCTACACTTACAGCAGCATGTACAGTACAGGCACTACACGTACAGCTACATGACCCAGCAAAAGACAGATTGTGTCCACACTTGTCACTGTGGTGTGCAGCTACACGCTGCACTCCAGCAGCAAGGAGGTGTAGCGGGACACTACACTGCTAAAAAGAACAACGCAGATGTGGGAGGCTCTGGTTGGGCATGTAGAGAGCCGTGTAGGGTATCTACCCGTGGGGGTTCAGGCGTGTAGGGCACTCTATTCGACTCACCTAAGCCATGCATAGCCATCTACACTGCTATTTAGATCTGTGTTAGCTGGGTGTACAGTGTCTGTACTCTACACACAGCTGTTAAGTGTAGACTTACCTTGAGTTCTAGGTGTGAGCAGGCAGGGATTGTATAAAATCTCACTAAATTTGGAAGACTGATTTTAACCAAAACCCTAGATATACACAAACCTGTCCGGACATTGGATGATCGGGATCTAAACCAGTGTCCTAAACCAGGATCCTGTGTGATTCAAATTATCCTCAAACTTTGGGAAAGTCCAACTTCAAAGTTTGCAGCCCAGCCTCACCTCATGTAGAAATTCTCTCAGATATGAGTCAGTGTTCAAGTCAGCATCAGGAGGGCCAGTTAGTGCAGCAAAAGAGCCTTCCCAGCCAACTAGGGACATGCATTCCAGTCTGCATTAGCCTGAGGCAGGGATGTTGTCTCCCAGATCCAGATTCCCCTCGGCAACCTAATCTCACTTTTTTATCGCACAAGAATTTTTCATGTGGCCAGCGGACTGAATTCTAGCTGCCTGTTTGCTCTCCATTCACTTTGGAATCCTTGTGCAGTAATATGCAGACTGTTAAAGCTGCTAAGCTTAAAACTAGAACAGGCCTTAGTATTTCAGAGTGGGCCCATGGAACTTCCAACTGCAAACTACTCTTCTCCACTGGGATCACATCATAATATGCAGGGCAGCGCTAGAGGTTGTAGTGGGGAGGTTTAGCAAGCTGATCCAACAGCACACTGAACTTTCTTGCTTTGGGTTCAAAGTTTGTATAGAGATGCAGGAGAAGAAGGGCCAGCCACTTATGCTGTGGTCAGGGCATAAGGTGGGGCTGTCTGCTTTCAGTATGGCTCTCTCCTTCAATGTCCTGCTTGGATTTTCTACTTCCAAAAAAAAAATCACAACAGAAAGAGTCACAACTGGTAATATCACTTGCCATTTTCTTGGTCCAAATGAATTTGGAGTTGAGTATCTATTCTCTGATCTTATCTCATCTTGGCTTCAAATCAGTCCTAGACAATTTATTACAGTTCATTTTGGTTTGTTAGATGTGAGTCCTCTTGAACGTCAGGCAGCTGTTCATTCCTTTAACAGGCAAAACTGCACTGAGAATAGTTACGCATTCTATACCCTTTTTTTGTGCTGCCTTGAGTCTAACTAGTAATGGCATCCTTATACGCCCAACGTCCTAATGCTCAGAGAGCATGTAATGAGTGATGTTATTCCCTCTGCTTCAAACATGCAAAATTCTTGGCGATCATCACTAAACTATCTGCCCCAAAGCACTTTATTCTGGTGGTCTTGTTAAATATCTTTATTGAATCATTCAGAATAAAGAACTGGGCTCTTTCATCTTTAATTTTTAATTAAACTGAAAAGCATCCAGGAAATCTTAATAAACAAAACAGGGACTGTGACAACAGATGCCAACTTAAAAAACACAGCAAAAAACGTGCACGCCCCAATTCAAGAAGCATTGGCAACCTGTATCTTGGGTAAATACAGGAGCAGTGAGGAGGAAGCTGGCCTACTGCCACGGAGAAGCACTTATTAAAAAACTACTTAATGTAATGACATAATCCTTTGCTGCTCTGCTGAGCATTTGTGCTACTTTTTAAATTGTTTCTCATATTATAACAAAATATTATAAAAACCTCTTGTGCTGCAATGGAGTTCTTTCAGATGTGCCAATCCACCATGCTATATTTTAATTGTTCACTTCAACTCCGATGCAGTTAAGAGGTGACTTTACTGGCACCCATTAATTAATGTTTCTTAGAATCATAGGACTGGAAGGGACCTCAAGAGGTCATCTAGTCCAATCCTCTGCACTAAAGGCAGGACTAAGTATTACAGACCAGCCCTGACAGGTGTTCGTCTAACCTGCTCTTAAAAATCTCCAATAATGGAGATTCCACGACCTCCCTAGGCAATTTTTTTTCCAATGCTTAACCACCCAGACAGTTAGGAAGTTTTTCCTAATATCCAACCTACACCTCCCTTGCTGCAATTTAAGCCCATTGCTTCTTGTCCTAGCCTCAGAGATCTTTCACCAAAAATGTTTGCCATTTTCCAACTAGTTCTAGACGAATGTGAAACTGAAGAAGAGACAAGAGTTCCTTCTGGAGGGTAATTAAGCATTGGAACAACTTATCTAGAGATGTTTTAAATTCTCCAGCATTTGAAGTCTTTAAATCAAAACCGGATGTCTTTTGAAAAAACAACTATAGCTCAACCAGAAATTATGGGCTTGATGCAAAAATTGTGTAAGGTTTTTTGGCCTGTGTTTATACAGGAGGTGAGGTTAGATCGTCATCATGGTCCCTTCTGGCCTTAAAACCTATGAATCCAAGAACTTCTGGTCATACTACAATATAATACTTTTTTCCATGGTAGACAGATTGATGGAGTAGGTGGGACATACTAGTTTTGTGTTGGGTGACTGCTATGGGAAATCTAGCTTAATTTTATATAGAGCAGCACAAACTTAAAGTTTGTCTGAGTTTTTAAAATGTGTAAAATATTGTTTTTTAAACTGACTTTTGGGACAGTTAGTGATCAGCGTAAATGACTGATCAGAAAGATCTGTGTGAGATTACATTGTATTACTTGAGAAATACCACGTGATCATGTAATTAAAGACTGGCATAAGGTGTATATAGACAGGATGTGTGGTCCACCTTAATCCTGTCATTACATGGGTTTTTAACAGTAAAACCCTGGTTGACTTTTGATAGGAAAAGAGGGCTCGATTAGGCAAGGTGCTGACCAGTCTAGCCCTGATCCAGGGAAGTACAGATTTATTTTAGCTAAATGAAAGCAGAACTAAGGCCTTTGTATATTTCTGAACCAATTGCTCTGTCCATTGGGTTAGCCATGTTTTAGAATCTTTCACAGCTCTGGAAATGTACATACGGTATTGCATGTGTGTACACGCAGGCAGCTGTGTGCTAAAAAAATTCTTCAACGTGGGGAAAATGAGTTTTCTGTCCGATCTTCAGAATTTTCCTTCAAGTTACGGTAAAATTTCTCATTCTCTCTCCCTATGGCCCTCTAGCACCATTAGATTAGCTAGAGGACGTGCCCTAGTAATGAAATCAGTTTTTAAACAAAAGACAGAACTTTGAACCTTGGGCCAAAGTTAACGAGTAACAGAGATGGATGCTAGATCAATAGCTGGCAAATATTAGCTATGTGCAACTGATTGGCATGCAATTTAAAAAAAAAAAGACCCTCACATTTCCAACCTCCAAATATCCCAGGGCCTGGATGGAAAAAGAGCAAGACTTTGAAACTGCTAGAAACTAAAGAAACCCTTAAAACTGAAGGCACCATGTGAAGTTTCCTGTCCTGCCCATTAAGGCCCTGATCTTGCAATGAGCTCTCTATGAGGTCTGCCCATTCAGAGCTCATTGCAGGACCAGGGCCTACGGGTTCTCAATACTAATGAATTTCATTTTCCTGTTGCCTGCTGTTCCAACCATTTCTTTCACCCCAGTGCTTTATTTTTGTGAACAAAGGCAATAAAGAAAAGTTGCTATTAGTTTTAAGCAGCAGAATTTTCAGTCAAGTTTTTAGACAGTTTGTTTAGTTCCATAGGAAGAAACTAGGATGCCTTCTTGTAGTCTCATAAGATTATCACACACACACACACACACACACTGCACCTCCACACTTTTCTATCGTGTCCAGAGATGAGGAAGCATAATCCTGCTGTCCCTTTCAGCCCGTTGGTCACTGAGAACACAGTTAATTGCTATCAGTAGAAATATAAGTTCATTCTCCTTTACTGCATTCTGTTTACTTTCAGTTATATCCAGGCAAATGACTAGCTCCACCCAAGCTAGTGCAACCAGGCATGAATTATACCTCCCGGCATGTGCATGACCCCCCCCACGCCACCGTATCCACAGGGAATTCACCCTAAAGGAAGGTGAGTGATGTTTCACGATGGGGAAGCAATCGAACCGAGGCTGTTTGGAGGATGAACTGAATCAATGAAGCCTCCAGCTACCCAGGCCATGCATTTCACCACTTAGCTTTTAAATCTCAGTTCAACTTTTGTGTCCCCTTGGTAGAGGAAAAACTTGAGCTGTTATCTACTAGCACAACCTCTGCCTTTGCGCCTCCCTCAGGGTCTGCACTGGCTTCTGCTGGTATCGATCAGGAATTAATCTGGGACTGAATGTGAACTTTATTGTACAATGCATTCAATATATCCAGGCACATCCAAAAATCCCAGCTAGAGGCACTCAGGTACTACACTGATGGGGCCCAGGTGAGCACCTGAAAAGGTGGGTGAACCAGTTTGGATTAGGAATGAGCCCAAACCACAAAGTTTGGATCAGAATCCGAACCTCCCTAAAGTGCATGGACACTTGTATCTGGGGTTTCTGTTTGGCCTGATCTCTAGATCAGATGAAATATGAACTTCCTCTCCCCTATTCAATTTAACAAAGAGATGGTTAAAGGGTGACTTGATTACAGTCTAGAAATACCTACACAGGAAATAAATATTTGATAGCAGACTCTTCAGTCTAGCCGAAAAAGGTATAAAATGATCCAATGTCTGGAAGTTGAAGCTATAAAACTTCAGACAGGAAATAAGGCATTTATTTTTAACAGGGAGGGTAATTAACCATTGGAACAATTTAACAAGGGCTGCGGGGGATTCTCCATCACTGGCAATTTTTAAATCAAGATTGGATGTTTTTCTGAAAGATCTACACTAAGAATTATTTGGGGGGAGTTCTATGGCCTGTGTAATACAGGAGGTCAGACTGAATGATCACAATGGTCCCTTCTGGCCTTGGAATCTGTGACTCCCCAAATCTTTCTCCCATCTACACTCATTCCTTTTTTTTAAAGGAAATGGTCTGATAAATTGACTCTTCATTTCCAGCCCCTGTCTGGACAGGACAGGAATCTCAGGACAGAGCCAGTTACCAGATCTCTGACCCACATTACAGACCTATACATTTTAGATAGCAGCAAATCCACTGTATGTTGTTCATGCCTTTGTGAAGAGGGGGGGCCCTGTTGATATAAAATGATTAATTTTACCTGGACTGAACCCAACCTCTCTGAGGTTACCCCTTCCTAATACAGCAACATTCACATGCATATTGGAAATCAGAGGCTAGAGAGAAATGTTTCATGGCCCCTGCATAACGGGTAACACCTGTAAAGCACGCTGGAGATGTTAAGCTGCATGCACTATGGCTGACATTTTCGAACATGCTCTGCATAGGCCTAACTCTGCTCCTTTCGAAATTCAGGTTGACTTCAAAGAGAGTGGTGTTAGGTCAAATCCCAGCCTACATGTGCCCAGTACTTGTCCTGGGCCATCTACATCTCAAGTCTAATAGTTTGCACTTCCCACCATCTCCCTTTCTTCTCATTCTTACTAATAGGCTAATATGCATTCTCCTTTTGTGGTGGTAATGGTTTTAGTGTCATAGTATTGATACTACTGCACAATGACCAAGGCACAAGTTCTTTCTGTGGCTGCACCTAACAACAAGGACCAAGCAAGCCCAGAAAGCATCTCAAGGATCCTCACTCTGAGTCAAACCTCCCTCCCATCAAAGAGGATAGCAACATTCTTCTTCGAGTGATGGTCCCTATGTGGATCCCAGATGTGGGTGCGCATGTGCGCCATGCACTGGAGCCGGAACTGTTCATAGTAGTGTCCGCTGACCCACACGTGCGTTATGCATCGACTGTGTAGCACGTCTGAGGCTTTGAGGCTGTGCGAGTTGATGCCACTCCAGTTCCCTCTTACCGCTGCATGGCCAGAGTTGGAACTCCTGTTCCTCGATGATCTTAGTTTTCTAAGAGAACTACTCTTCCATCCTTTGTACATAGTTTTTCTTCATTCTGTATAGTTGTCCATTAGTTAGTCCATTAGGTTCCCATTGTTCTCCCCTCTCTGGGGCTCCTCCCTGGCCCGAGGACTATACCCCGACAAGCCATTTTTAAATACTGTGCTTCCCTGTCTGTGAGCAATGAGCTGCCTCTGCTTGCCATTGTCTCTGCTGCCCTGGCGAAGCTCATATCGCTGGCCACTGCTCCATCTGGCCACTTCGAACTCAGGAAGCCAGAGCACTTCGCCTCCACATGTACCTTATGGAGGAGGCTACACACCCACATGCGCAACTGGATCCGGCACCCTCAGATCCACCGCAGCACCGCCCAGTACTGGCAGTGAGCGCCTCCACGGACCCTTTCCGCCCGACACTGGTGGTACCACCACAACTGCCCAAAACCCACTGTGCACACAAGAAGCACAATCATGGGCACAAAGGCAGCTCCCTGACAGGGACCACCTCGAAACACAGCGTTGCCTCCTCAAGCTGTGCCAGGTCAGGTGAGAAGCCATGCATCGACCTGGACAATCCTGCTCCAAAAAAGTCCCTCTCGGAGTATAAGTCAAAGCACTGCCCTTCACCAGCGTTGCTCCCAGCAACGGTGACTGGCCCACTGCCATCACCCCCCCCGGCTCCGTGGACCACCAGGACCATCCGCGCTTGTCAATTCCGACAGCCGAGCTCATGCTGCCGTATGCTGGCTTCTCTCCACACCCAGGGTCTTTGGTCCTCTCCAACTGCCGTCTCCTACAGATGAGCTTCTCTTGCTTCAGCTTCCATCTCCACTCTCTCCGCCGGTCCCTTCTACAGAAGAACTTCTCTTCATGGACTGTCCAGTCTTGCCCCATCTTGCACTGACTGCTCCACCCCTGCCAGACCAGTCCTCTGGCTCTGAGTGGTCCTCTTAACCGGACCCCACCTTCTCGCCTGCATGGTCATACAGCCCGGAGCCTCAGCACAAGCCATACCAACCAATGTACTTTCCACCAGTCGACTCGTTCCATTACCCCGGGGCGCCTGCCCAGCAACCCTTTTGGGCTGCTTGGAACCCCTACCGCAAGCAGAGGGTACATCCACATCACTGCCTGTCCCTGGCGCACATTGCCTCTCCTTCTGTCTAAGAGGAGCATCGGGACGTTCCCGCTCCGTCAGCACCAATGGCACCGTTGACACCTCCAGTGCCCACTGGCGCCTCTTCCTCCCGGAATGATGCCCTCTCTCTCTCTCTCTTTCCCCGACGACCATGTGCAGTACCAGGCCCGTATGGCTACGGCCCTCTACCTGCCCGTGGAGGACACCCAGGATCCCCAGACCCAATTCCTAGACATTCTGCAACCCCCTGGATCCTCCCATACAGCCCTATCTATCCACGAGGCCATCTTGCAACCAACCCAGGCTGTCTGGCACACCCAGGCTTCCTGTGCCCTTACTCCCAAGCAGGCGGAACCTATTTCAAACCCTCTAATGGTACAGATTTCCTCTTCTCTCACCTGCCACTGAACTGTCTTCTGATTCAAGCAGTGACTGAGCGGGCCCGCCAACAACACTTTAATTCCACCCCACCCAATTAGGCCTCCAAGAAGCCGGACCTGCTGGGCCATAAGGTATATCCTCTGCGGGTCTCCAGTTCTACATTGCCAGCTACCAGGCCATCCTGGCCAAGTATAACTTCCTGTTGTACACAAAGCTGGCAGACCTTCAAACCTCCCTCCCTCCAGAGAAGTATCAGGATTTTCAGACCCTTCTGGATGAAGGCAAGGTGGCACTCTAAGCCGCAGTTGATGCTGCTGACACTGTGTCCCACTCACTAGCATCCGGGGTCGTGCTCCGCCATGACTCTTGGCTGCAATCTAGCGGGTTCCTGAAGAAGGTCTAGACCATCCTTGAGGACCTCCACTTCAATAACACCAAATTGTTTAGTGACAAAACTGAGGAATCCCTACACTCCCTCAAAGACTCTCGGGCCACCCTCCAGTCACTGGGCCTCTATACCCCAGCCCCAACCCACAGCAACTCCACCCATGCTCACAGCGGCCCCATAGCTCCACTCCGGCCGCTTCCACCTTCCCCCAACGTTCTTCCCAACAGCCCTTTTGACTCTTTCTCCGAGATCCGCAAACCTTCCTCTACCCCTCCCACCACCCCTCCAGTTGTTTTCAGGGGTTGTCTCGCCCTCTTCGCCTGCAACTGGGGCTTGATTACCACCGACTGCTGGGTGCTGGACATTGTTCAGCAGGGGTATCTCATCAAATTCCTCTCTTTTCCATCGCTTGCCCCAGGGACACCCGGGGGATCCCTCCCAATACCATCTTCTCCATGAAGAAGCGGATGCCCTCCTTCAGAAGGGCACCAGAGAACATGTTCCACAACACTACACAGCTGTGCTTTCTACTCCCCTTATTTCCTTGTGCCGAAGAAAGGGGCTGGCCTCTGACCTATTTTGGATGTCTGGCTGTTAAACAAGTTTATCCATAGATTCCGCTTCTGCATGGTCACACTCCCCCTCATAATCCCATCTCTTCCTCCTGGAGTCTGGTTCGCAGCTCTCAGTATGAAGGATGCGTATTTCCACATAGACATCCACCCTGCCCATCACAAGTTCCTCTGCTTCACTATCAATTCCAGGTCCTCCCTTCAGGATTGCTACCGCCCCCTGCATCTTCACAAAGGTTTTTGCCATCATAGTGGCTACATGAGTCACCGGGATCACTTCGTATTTCCCTTCCTGGACAATTGGCTCCTCGTGGCACCATCCCGGACCTGCCTCCTTGCCACTATCCGGACCTTACATGCCCTCCTCTGGGCCTTGAGGATCTGCATCAACGAGGACAAATTGGTCCTCACCTCTACACAAACACTCATCTTTATAGGGGATCACCTGGACTCTATCGCAGCCCGTGCCTTTCTTCCCTTGGACCGCTTCACCACTCATTGCACAGCTCTGCCAGCACCCACACACATGTGTCTGCCACTGCCTCTCCCTCCTGGGCCATATGGCGGCCTGCACCTCCATTACGCTGTATGCCCACCTTCATATGCGCTGCCTCCAGTTGTGGCTCCACTCTGTCTACGATCCCCAGCCGGGCCACCTCAGCAAACTGGTCTTAATTCCCTCCTCTGTCCTGGACTCCCTCACCTGGTGGCACAACCCATCCACGCTCTTAACAGGCATCCCCTTCGTGCCCCCCCCCATGCCATTATCACCACTGATGCCTTGTTCGTCGGATGGGGAGACCATTTGGATGAGCACATAGCCCAGGGCCTCTGATCGCCCAGGGAAGCACAGGTGCACGTCAACATCCTGGAACTGCGGGCCATCCACCTTGCTTGCCGAACCTGCCTGCCTTTCATTCACTCCTGCCATATCCAGCTGCTGTCCGAAAACATGATGGCGGTGGTCTATATCAACCTGCAGGGCGGGGCCAGGTCCCCCTTCGCATGGAGGCCATTCTCCTTTGGAACTGCATACCGTTCACCTCTGGGCACCAGCAGCTCCTTGGCAGTCATGCTCAGCTGGTCCTTCCACACCAACCACGAATGGGAGCTCCACGACCCCATTCTCGGATCCACTTTTTGTCTGTGGGGCATGCCGCGCTGGGACCTCTTTGCGATGCCGGAGAACCACAAGCTCCAGAGGCAGCCTGGGCCCAGGATCCCAGGGCGATGCCCTTCTCCTCCTGTGGACCACAGACTTTCACTATACCTTTCCACCCATACCTCTGCTTCCCCAAGTCCTCCACAAGGTGAGATTCAACCAGACAACGATTTTTATCATAGCCCCTTCCTCACCTCACCAGTCCTGATACATGGATCTCCTCCACCTCTCTGTTCACCTTTCAGTCCAGCTTCCACCCCTCCCCGATCTCCTCATGCAAGTGCACAGCCATCAGCAGCACTCCAACCTGGGCCCTCTCCATCTCACGGCCTAGTATTTGGATGGGGCTCGCACGCAGATAAGTCCTGCTCTGTCCCCATCCGTGACATCCTTACATATAGCAGACATCCATCCACTAGGGCATGCTATCAAGCCAAATGGTGTCGTTTCACTGCATAGGCCCACCGTCACCAACGCCCTGTGATCTCTGCTTCCATTCCTGTCCTCCTGGACTACCTCCTTCACCTCCACCAGTAGGGCCTTGCTCACTCTTCCATCCGTGTCCACCTGGCAGCACTCAGTTCCTTTCTTCCTCCTCTGGATGGCTTTTCTGTCTTCACCACCCAACTACCTTCTGTTTCATTCGTGGCCTTCTCAACGCCTTCCCCACCATGCAGAAACCTGTTCCCACTTGGGACCTTAACCTTGTCTTTGCCTCCCTCACTAAGCCTCCCTTTGAATTCCTCACTACCTGCTCCCTCGCCCAACTTTCCATGAAGGTCCACACAGCGAGTTAGCGAACTGGCAGCCACGATAGCGGATCCACCTCTCACTGTCTTCCCTAAGGACAAGGTCACACTGTCTCCATCCCAAATTCCTCCCCAAGGTGGCCACCCCGTTTCACCTCAATCAGTGCATACACTTCATGACCTTCTACCCTAGACCACACACCTCCTCCCAGGAACATGCATTCCACACACTCTAAATTTGTTGGGCTTTGGCCTTTCATCTTCACCGTACCCGTGTCTTCTGAATGTCTCCCCAACTCTTTGTCGCTGTCGGGGTCCAGCACTCTCATCTCACCCACTCTCTAAATGGATTTCCTGGTGTATCGCGGACTGTTATACGCTCTCCCATATCCCGCCTCCTCCAAGAGTCACGGCCCACTCTACGCTGGCATCCACAAGGAAGGCCGACATTGCAGTGTATGTTCTGTGGCATGAGATTTGTAGGGAGGCCACCTGGGCCTCAGTCCACACCTTTTCTGCCCACTACACCATTGCCCCTGCCACTGCATTGGATGCGGCAGTCGGTCAGGCTGTCCTGCAAACTGTATCTTCTCGAGAGCCCTCGCACCCGCCTCCATGCCAACCACTGCTTGCTACTCTCCCATGTTTGGTATCCACATAGAGACCATCACTCGAAGAAGAGAAGGTTATTTACTGTAACTGGAGGTTCTTCGAGATGTGTGGTCCCTATCTGGATTCCAATCCCACCCTCCATCCCCTCTGCTCCAGGCTCCTCTGGTAAGAGGGAACTGGAGCAGCGTTGACTGGCACAGACTCTAAAAGCCTCGAGGCACCACGTGGTCGACACACGTGCGGGTCAATGGACACTACTATGAACAGTTGTGGCTTCAGCGCATGGCACACACGCGCACCCACATTTGGAATCCAGATAGGGACCACACATCTCAAAGAACCTCCAGTTACAGTAAGTAACCTTCTCTTGCTCCTGACTTCAATGGGAGAACCATTGGCGCCTCCTTTATGCCAGGAAGCCAAGTTTTCATACCACTATCCTGCCACTGTCATTGTGCAATGGCTTCCATATGGCTGGATGGGTGGGAAAGAGAGAGAACAAGGAAAGTCCTTCAAGGCCAGTGCTAATTCCATTCCCTAACTCGTCTAGCAAAAGGTGCTGGTAATGTGAATAACTCCACTTAACTCCACAGAGCCCTCATTTGGGTCTCAAGCAAATGGGGATTGTTAGATGTGCAGACCCGTCATCACTCCCATAGAAGCCAATGTGGGAGATACAAGCCCTTGGACCACCCTATCCAGTTATTTTGTCTGTCTCACCGCATGATATAGCTGAAACTGAAAAAGAGATAGACAGGATCGCAAGGGAGAAAAGCAGAGTAATGAAAGGTGGGCATGCATACGCATACCTGCATGCATAAGAAGGGAGACAGCAAAACTCACATTACTAGGCAGGAAAGGAGCATTAAAAGGAACTGGGCTGAGGTTTTTAAGATTAGGACAAGTAAAGTGACAACTAGAGAGAGACCCAAATCAAAACTCTGGATCTGAATGGCCCCAGATTTGGGGGGAGGGGAGCAAAGGGGAGAAGGAAAAAAGAAGCTGGGGTGAGGGAGGAGGGGAGTGCTTAAAATATTAATCTGGATCTGAATATCCATGAACGTTGGGGCTCAAATCCAGATCCGAATTCTGTATCTTTTAGCATCTGTACTTCACCCATCTCAAATGAAAACCAAGCAGTCCTCCTTCACTCTGGGCCATGACATAAGAATGAGAGTTCACTCCAGAGAATTAGTGGAGAGTATATCTGGAATAAAGGAAAGGAAGTACTTCTGTGTGCAGCATGTGGTCAGCCTGGGGAGTTTGCTGCCATAGGAGACCACATAGTCAAAAAGTGCAGCTAGATTTTAACAGGGGCTGAATAATTTTGCCAACAATGACACTTGAATTTATGGCTGTCTGAGATTCAATTACTCTTCTCTTGCTTCAGGATACAAGTTACGAGGGTAAGTCAGAAACTATTTCCCAGGTGGCCAAGTGCATTAGTGGGGGGGTGAAGGGTGTCACCTTTTTCAGAAGTATCATATATTGGCCGCTGTTAAAGGTAGGACAACAGAGTAGGTGAACTCAGACTGGGGATGGGAAATCCTATTTTGTTATGTTCCTTATTCACAAAGTCTAAGAAAAGCATAACCCTCCCTTTTTCTGTCTGAGCATCAGAGAACCGCTCCCAAAGCTAAGCCCCCAGCACTCATATCCTACAGAGCAGAGAACCACCAATCCAGGTGAGCAGGGAACTCAAGGCACTTCCCAGTGACAGCAACAGCTCCTATTTATCATAGTCTGTGCCACAGAAATTAATTTGTGTACGATACAAAGTAAACAAAGAACTCACTGTATAGTAGCTCCTACATGCACACTTCTAGGATAGGACCATTAATTTCCTCCTCCCCAAAACAGAAACCAGGCAATGCATAAAGTGCTCTGGTTGGAAAAGGAAAAACGGCAAGTAGTGAAAAGAACCCATTCCAGTGTATTGAGATAAGCAGCCATCCATACCAAGCTGCACTTACAGGAATAAACAAATACAACATTTGAGAGAGGCCGGAGGTCCTTTCCTGCTTACTGCACACATCTGACATAGTGGTGAAAGTTCAACGGCTTTGTTTTAAACCTAAGGTTAAAGTTCCTTTTGTGACTATAGAAAGCTTGTAGTTTCAGTGACATTTAATGGTGTTTCACTATGGAGACTCGTATGACCGTCACAACACAGTCTCCAGGTGTGTTACCCAATTTTCATGTCCTCAACCAGACTGCAGCCTGCTATGCATACTACAAGCTCTTGTGAGCTAAATATCCCATTGGGCCATTAGAGGCCCAAGAAACGAAGCTCTCAAACTGCAGGCCATTATGGATTTAAACGTCCCTCTCAGCCAGTTGGAAGCTTATGGTAAGGTTGACTAGTCTGAGATAACGCAGTACCAAACAGCAATGTGCACATACATTTCTGTGCTACTTTTTATCTGCTCTGGTGGTATCTGTTTAAATAGTTTTTGTTTGAGCAGATCTGTCCATACACCAAAGGACAGGAGTCTGATGACCGAAAGGTCAGTTTATCTGGTCATCCATTCAGGAAGCTGATATATGCCCCCTATTATCAGTTTCCAGTGGTGGACCAAAAAACAAAGCAAATAAAGGGCTTTCTTAATCTCTGGAAAAACAGGGACTCAGCGGTATTCTGTCTAATTGTGCAATGATATGCTCAAAAAATACCATTTCTGGCTTTGAGGTGCTCACTTGCTTTTTAACAAAACCATCTTTGGCTGTAAGACTAATGTCCTGGGCGCTCATCACAATACAAGCCCACAGAGTGATTTGGGGGGGTCTGATTCTGCAAACTCCTGTTGAAACTGCTAGTTTGGGGTGTATTGGGAATGCAAGATTAGGCCCTTTATATGCAGTTTGATTCTTTTATGTAAGTGGGGCATTATCATATGTTGGAAATGGTTTGATTTATAATGTACAGCCTGATTCTGCTTTCCTTATTCCAGGTGTTACTCCATTAACCTTGCTGGGGTGTAAGAAGTCAAAACTTGGTCTATATTTTGCAGCATGGTCTCGTGGTTAAGGGCTTGCAGTAACAACATCTGTGTTCTATTCCCAGCCTAGACACAAGATTGCTGTGTGATCTTAGGTAAGTCACTTAACCTTTTTGTGCTTCAGTTTCCTCATATGTGCAATGGGAATATTATTTTTACCAGGTTACTGGGAGATTACTTAATATTTGTAGAGATCTTTAATAGCCTCAACTGAAAGGAACCACCACAGTACAAGCTACTATCATTTGTACCACCTGCACTGTAACGAAAACAAAGCTAATTTTTATAAGTTCACAATTACTCTGTGTTCCTGTTGCATTTCAAGTCCTGCATGCCCAAGAACATCACACCATAAGCAAAAGTTTTACAAATAACAAAAATAACTCTAATATCCTCAGGTCTGCAAAAAGAAACAAACATAAATGCTAAATCTAATCTCTCTCTCTCTCTCTCTCTCTCTTTATATATACACACACACACACACACACACACACACACACACACAGTTCAGAGCCTGGGTAGTAATCAGATCACATAGCAGGCTTGTCCTTTTAGGGGGATCTTAAGTGCCCAATTCCCATTAACTTTCAATGGGAGTTGGCTACTTAAGAAAGGAAGCATAGTCCAATGGTTAGGGACCAACCTGGGCTACGGGAGCCCTGTGTTCAATTCCCCACTCCGCCACAGACTTCCTGTGTGATCTTGGGCAAGTGACTTACTCTCTTTGTGCCTCAGTTCCCCATTTGCAGAATGGTAATAATAGCACCTCTCTATCTCGCAAGGGAGTTATGAGGATAAACATGTTTAAGGTTGCAAGGCATACTTATAAGTACTTAAAATAGATACATACATAGACAGAACCACCTTTGAAAATCTCCCTCTTTCCTGTTGTGCCTTTTCTCCTTGTCTAGCTTTAAAACAGACTGGAAATGAAGAAACAATGGGTGTCGCCAATTGAATAATTATTCAGGACCCAATTCTGATACCCTTCCTCTTTATATTGAATAACACCTGACTTCAGTGAGGCTAGTCATGAAATTCAGCATGAGTAAGTGTACCAGAATCTGATCCCCAATTAGATCTCTGGGTGAAAATGTCATTGTGCTCATGGCTTCCATGTTCACAGAGAGATCTCTGAAATGGGTTTCACTGTCAAGGATGATCAGAATGCCATTATCTCTTCAAGCAGGCTCAGTCTGGCAAATATCATTGTTAGATTGATTCACAGTACAAAACCATGTGTGATTTTCAGAAGACCCAAACAACAGTTTTACCCGTCTGGATTTGAAATAATCACAGAGGTAAAAAAACGTTCCTGGCATTATAAAAATCACATCTACCGGGAAAGATTTTGAATTCTCAAGGCAAAGCAGTGGCCCCATTTCCGTGGAATTGTGGAGGTTCATAAAAGAGATTCCACAGCATAAGCTGCAGACTAAAAAATTCTTGAAAATAAGTCACCTGAAAAGATGAAAAATGTTTAGTTGTGATTCTACATTCCTCGCATACTAAAAATTGCCATCTCAGTGGGAATGCCCAAAGGGCCCCAATGCTCAGTGCTCCATTCCTGCACTTGGCCCTGGGAAGCTTTGATGGCTTCAAGCCATCTTTGTGTTCCTCATATTCTTGGGGCAGTTGGGGGCTGACTAGGCCCCAGGCATAAGTTAGAGGAGTCACAAGGCTGCTCTAACTTAGGGCATGTCTACACTACAGACTTTATCCAGCACAGCCAGTCAGGCATGTGAAGAGGTGTGATCCCTGATTATCATAGCTTTTATACCAGCAAAACTGCACTTTTATGGATATTTTATGTTTTGCTTGGCTGGAGTAACATAAGCTAAACCAGCAAAAGCACAACTTTGCCGGTATAGCTGCGTCCACACTAGGAGCACTGTGCCAGTATAGAATACTGGTATTTGTATACCAGCAAAACACTCCTAGCCTTAGTCTACACTACAAAGTTTTTTCCAGCATAGCTACATGTGAAAAAAAATCGCACCCCTAACCAACACAGCTATGCCAGCAAAACCCTAGTGTACACTCAACTATGCTGACAGAAGATTGCTTGACAGCAGAGGTAATAGAGAGGTGGTTTAGCTATACCAGCAGAAGAACTCTTCTTTTGGCATAATTGTGTCACACCAGGGGTTTTGCCAGCATAGGGGTGAGATTTTTTCCCACTCCTCATCAAAATAGCTAGGAATATTGGTATACTACTACTCCTGTCAGCTTATGCTGCATCTCCAGTAGGGGGCTCTGCCAGCATAGCTACGCTGGTATAGCTATGCCTGCAAAGGATTTGTAGTGTAGACAAGCCCCTAGTATAAACATGGCCTTATACTCATGTTTCCATTTACAATCTGCTGAGAATAGCCAGAGTGCAGAGTTACATCTCCTATGCCAGGGACTGTGACACAGGTTGCCATAAAACTGTTCTCGCTGCTCAACACTGGCTGAGGTCTGAACTACACTTAAAAATTCTGATTACCATAGCTATGTCTGTCAGGGGTATGATCTTTTTACTAACATAGACCAGCACAACCTACACTGGCATGACCACTTTGTACTGATACCCCTGTGTGGCACACGTTGCTACTTTCACTGGGAGGTTGGTAATATGACATCCAGTGGCCAACTGATGACACTGGTATGTTAGTGAATTTGCATAAAGCACAGAGTACAAAAACACCAACACTTAACAGAAGCACCATGTGAAGGTTGCCCTACTGAAGCCTGGGAAATCTCCAGTGGGTGCAGTCACTTACTACCCCATCTCTCTCCTCTCAACCACCAGCAAGCTCATAGAACGGGCATTGCTCCGTGTCTGTCCGATACTATCAAAGACATCCTCCCAGCGGAGCAGGCAGGATTTTGCTCGAAGAGGAACTGCTGTGACCAAGTAGCTTCACTTACCGGCCACATTGAGGCAGGATTCCAACGTAAGTTGAAGACAGGGATCGCCCTTGTTGATCTGTGCTCAGCATATTACGCCATCTGAAGACAGGGCCTCCTCCTCAAGATCTCCCGCGTCATTCACTGCCAGCGAACGATCCGCCTCTTGACAGCAATGACCAGGGATCGCTACTTTAAGGTGCACCTTAATGACCAGATCAGTAGACCAAGAATTCTTAATTCAGGCAGCCCTCAGGGCTCCATCCTGGCCCTGGTACTTTTTAATCTATACACCATGGATATACCAGTGACAGAGTCAAAGAAATTCATGTATGCAGATGACACTGCCCTAGCTATTCAACATATCAGCCTTCATACCATCAGCTGCACCCTAACCCGAGATCTTAACACAATTGCTGATTATTTCCAATGCCGGAAACTTAGGCCTAACCTGAAAAAAACCATGGTAACCACTTTCCATTCTAACAATAAAATGGCTAATACCAAACCTGATATGCAGTTCTGTGGTGAGAGCATCAGCCATGAGGCTAACCCAAAGTATCTTGGCGTTATACTGGACTGGAGTTTGATCTTTCAACAAAACCTCAAGAACACCCGCAACAATTGCCTTGGTATATTCTGCAGCTCAATATTGTGCACCAGTGTGGTCTCACAGCAGTCACACTAAACTCCTTGACACTCAACTTAATAATGCTATGCACATAATGTCGGGGATGCTCAAATCGACTCCAGTTGACTGGCTCCCAGACCTATCACAAATCCAGCCTCCACAGATTAGAGCATCTTGCTTTCTTACCCATGTCAACGCAAACACTCCCACTGCACAATGACCTGCAGAACCTACCAAAGACAAGATCAAAATCCCGCAACCTTCTATGGAACCACATCAAGACCCTTACACCCAACTTCAATGCTGAGGCGCAATGGAGAACCACATGGAACTTTTTTATTACTCAAAACAAACAGCTCGTCATTGACCCTGCCAAGGAACCACCAGGTTTTGATAAATGTCACAAAGCCTGGTGCAGACTGAATCACATCAGGACATCTCATGGGAGATGTGGATAAACCCTCTTTATAAGGAAAATGAGGCAAACGCCTGTATGCGACTGTGGTCACCAGACTCAAACGATGGAGCACAACATATCTTCGTTCTTTCACCAGGGGCCTGAAGGACATTCACCAACTCATGGCTGTGGCAATGTGCTGACTATCAAATCTAGATATAAATTTGTAGTCGTTGCTACCTACCCAAGCCATACAAAAGAAGACTGTATCCACACTAGAGAGTGTTGTCAGTTTAACCGTACCAGTATAGCTATAGCAACAAAACCTTACCAGTTTAGACAAGGCCTGAGAAACCCCTTTAAACAAAGGATATTGTCCAGGGGCTGTTTTTATCCACGTTATGGCTCTTTTATGCCATGGAGAGAATGTAAAGGGGCTGCAGAGCTAGATCGAAGAAATGACGGATGAGGCCATTATTGGACAGTGCTGACTCTAGACGAATTATTTATTTATAATGCATTTTAACTCAATAACAAGCAAATTCTACACCAAGAATGGTAAAGTTGTCGTAAGATCAACTGCAAGAAAGGTCAAATTTAAATTGCCTTGCAAGCGTGCTGAGCTTTCATAAAGGCAAACCAAGACATTTACATAATTAAATCTAAGTGAGAAATCGTGATATTTGTTTCTGAAAATGACTTAGCAGCAAAGCTAAGGCCTTGGCTAATTGCTTGCTCTACACTGAACCCACGTGATCACTTCACATGAGTCATAAGCTGACAAATAAATTACTAAAAATGTTTGAAAGTGACATTTTCATCTTAAGTCTTTGTTTTGTCACACAGCCCATTTGCAAAGAGCTGGCAAATTAAGTTGTTAAAGTGGTTACTCAGGGGATTTAGTATCTTCAGGATTGAAAACTTTGTCCTTAAAATAAATAAATTAAATTCACAGAGAGGGAGACACACACAGACAGAGGATTTTCATGAAGAATTAAGGGCTCAATCCAATGGCCATCAAAGTCAGTGAATGTCTTTCCACTGAATTCAATGGGCATTGGCTCGGACCCAAAGTAGGCAATATACTTAAGTTATGCGGATATAAGCTGTAATGTAGACATAGTTTATGTCACTCTGGGGTGTGAATAAACCACCTCCCTGAGCGACATAGTTATGCCGACCTAAGTGCCAGTATGGACCTTCCAACATAGCTTCTGTTGCTCACGGGGGCTGGACTAGTTAAACCGATGGCAGACCTCTCTCCCCTTGGCTTAGAGTGGCAACACTGGAGAGCTTACAGCAGCACAGCTGTGCTACTGTAAACTCTAGTGTAGCCGTGCCCTCCCTTACTTACTTAGTAGCAGCCGTGTTAGTCTGTATCCGCAAAAAGAAGAACAGGAGTACTTGTGGCACCTTAGAGACTAACAAATTTATTAGAGCATAAGCTTTCGTGGACTACAGCCCACTTCTTTGGATGCATATGCATCCGAAGAAGTGGGCTGTAGTCCACGAAAGCTTATGCTCTAATAAATTTGTTAGTCTCTAAGGTGCCACAAGTACTCCTGTTCTTCTTTTTACTTACTTAGGGCTAGTCTACACTGGCAATGCTAAAGCACTGCCGCGGCTCTTGTGGTCATGGCAGAGCGCTGGGAGAGTATATTTTCTATTCAAAGTTGGGACTGGCACTAGTGAAATTTTTATTGGAGGTGAAAAACAAAACAAACCCTCCTTCAGTGCTTCTAAACACAGCAGTAGCAGCAAGGGTAAGCAGAGCTGTCCCGCCCAATCTCCTGAGGTATGTTACATAGTACCATCTTGTGGAGATGCCAGGAAGTAGGCTGGAGAAGGGCATGGGAGCCAGAATTTAAGAACTCCCTAAGTAAGCTATTAAGTAAAAAACATTTTATGAAATGGGAGACTCTGATCCCTGAAGAACACTAGTGAGGGACCCAAAGTACTTATTATGGTACTTAAAATACACTGGGTGTCTTTTTGCTCTTGAAACGAACTAGTGAAACTCATATTTCAAAGTTACACACCTACATTTTTCCCCCAATCCCTACGTTTTCCATGAAGCCTAGCACTGTTCATCCCACACCTGAAGAACTGCTTAGGCTAATTTGTTTTTGTTTTTTTACAGTGCAACATTCACAAAATACTGCACCATGATAAGAAGCATCCACTTTCTGGTTACATCGTGCTTTGAATTACTGTCTGTTGTTTTGTCTTTTTAGATTGTAAATACTTTGGAGGCAAGCAGAAGTGTTGTCCGTGTACTGTGCAGAACTGCCACTCAACAAATAATAATCTATCCAGCCAATGAAAAGTATTAACTCTAGTTCAACTGAAACATTTACAGGTCTGAGATGTAGAGGAATCAGTTGCTGTTTGTGCATGGTCCTGAAAACAGGCAAATGAGTCCTTGGTGGTTGTGGGTTTTCCCACTGAAAGTGTTGCACAGCTCCTGTTTTAAGTCACGTGCCAGCTGGCTGATCTGGGGTCAGACTGCTCAGGATCTATTAGTTTCACATATTTATCTGATCCAAGACCCAGTGTAGCTAAGGTTTAAATTCTTACCTTTCTTGCCAACTGAATGGCTCCAGGGTATTTTCTCACTGTTTCATTAGCAATAAGTGCTGCAGGCAGAGTTGGAGGAAAGAGAGCTGTAAGCATGTAGGCAGTTGCTGAGAGGCCTGACTGTGTCTGGTGGCAGACTGCACACAGCTTCCATCCAACGGTGCCTGGGCCCTGGGTGATACACCAAACTAGGTCCCTCCTGAAACCTGACCCACTTTCTCTAGTTCCACTCATCAGACTATGCTCACAGATGTCATACAGTGCCTGAGTGAATTTGTGCATTCACCCCTTTTATTCTGTGTTGTATTTTGGTTGAAATACCCAAGCAGTCAGTAGGGTTAAAATGAATTATTTATTTAAGCAAATTCCCCAAAATGCAATAGCTCCCACCATATGGACTGTCTCTTGGTCCTTCCCAGACTACCTTGACTAAACTCCCACTAGTGTTCTCCAGCATGTATTCTATTTGCCAACTCTGCTGGGTTCAGTTAACCTTAGCTACAAACAGAAATTCTTTTCGGTGCTGCCAGTTCTCATGACTTTATCACAAGTCTCATGGTGTTGGCAGTACTGTCAACCTCAAGAGATCAAAAATTGTGAGTCTGATCCCCAAAAATCATGAGATTTTTTTTAAAAAGTAATACAGTGGTTTTTCGGTCTGTCTTTTGATTTTTGGACTCCCCCTGCCATCGTGTGTGTGTGTGTGTGTGTGTGTGTGTGTGTGTGTGTGTGTGTGTGTGTGTGTGTGTGAGAGAGAGAGAGAGAACTGGTGTTGCCCGCTCACCCGCATTTATTTGGTAATCAATTTTGACACACACACCCCTGCAGCAGGAGCTCTCACCCTTACATCTGTCTGTCCCCTGCCAAGTAATTAATGCTGCCCCCAATCTCCAAATTAGTCCCCACAACTCTTCCCTTATCAGTTCACCCCAGCCCACAGCCCCACCCTTCATCAGTTTAGTCCCCTCTAATAGTTCCCCTCACCCCTGTAGGGTTGTCAACTTTCTAATTGCGCAAAACCGAACACCCTTGCCCCACGCCCTGCCCTGCTCCTTCCCAAGACACTGCCCCCATTCACTCCATTCCCCCCTCCCTCTGTTACTCTCTCTCCCCCACCCTCACTCATTCACTCATTTTCACCGGGCTGGGGCAGGGAGTTGGAGAGCAGGAGGGGATGCAGGGAGCGGGCCCCAAGTGGCACTCACCTCGGGCGGCTCCCCACACATGGTGACATGTCCCTTGACTTCTAGGTGGAGGCATGGCCAGGCGGCTCTACGCACTGCCTCCGCCCGCAGACACACCGCCCCCACCCGCAGGCACTGCCCACACAGCTCCCATTGACCATGATTCCCAGCCAATGGGAGCTGCGGAGCCGGCACTTGGGGTGGGGGCAGCGCATGGAGCCCCCATGGCCATCCCTCTGCCTAGGAGCCGAGGGACAGGTCACAGTTTATGGGGAGCCACACGGAGCCAGGTAGGGAGCCTGCCTGTAGGGTGACCAGACAGCAAGTGTGACAAATCGGGACAGAGGGTTGGGGGTAATAGGAGCCTATATAAGAAAAAGCCCCAAATATCAGGACTGTCCCTATAAAATCGGGACACCTGGTCACCCTACCTGCCAGCCCCATGCCAAACGGACTTTTAAGGTCCGGTCAGTGGTGCTGACCAGACCCACCAGGTTCCCTTTTTGAACGGGTGTTCTACTCAAAAACCAGACACCTGGCAACCCTACCCTACCCCAACCCTACCCCCCAGCCTCACCTATGCTCCTCCTGGGGCTCTCCACTCCCTCTCTCCCAGGCCTGGGAGACTGCAGGAGGGTTCTCTCTCTCCCTTCCAGGCTGCGGGGGGCAGCTCCAGATGCTCTTCACCCCCTTTATGCCCCTTCCTAGGCTAAGTATTGTGGGCAGGGGGAGCAGGGGCACCGTTCCCATTGTGCATAGGAGAGGAGGAGGGAGTGGAGGTGCCCCGACCTGCTGGGCTCTTCAGTTCTCCCCTCCCTTCCTGTGAGAATGGTTCTGGTTTGCTGGGGGTGGGGGAAGAGAGAGCGGAAAGAGGACTGACCCAGCCAAAACAGGACATATGGTCATCCTATATATCTCCAGTCCCCCGGAGACCGGGTACAGTCCAGCCAATATCTTGACACTTGTGAAAAAGCCACTATCTTTAGTGTCTTTCTAAATGTCATGGCTCCTGAAGTTATCAGATAATTACTATTATTTATTAATAAGGCTAAGAATTTGTCGGACATATTTTTAGTAGAAGTCACGGACAGGTCACGGGCAATAAAGAAAAATTCACGGAAGCCCGTGACCTATCCATGACTTTTACTAAAAATATGCATGACAAAATGGGGAGCTGCAGTGTCTCCACACCACCCCAGGGCGCCCCAGCTCGGAACTGTAGGGTTGTCCCCCCGCCAATGGCTCCGAACTCGGGACATCCCCACCCCCTATGGCGTCTGGGAGCTCCCGGGGCCCACCACCACTCACAGCAGCTCTGAGGCACACCCTCCGCTCACTGTGACCGGGTGCTCAGGGCCCTCACAGTTCCCAGCCACCACAGGTGGCGGGGGACCCTGCAACTCCCAGGCACTGCAGGCTCAAGTCACAGAGGTCTCTGGAAGTCACAGATTCCATGACCTCCACGACAAAATCGTAGTGGTAGCCCTATTAATTAATTAATTAATTGTACTGTGGTAGTTCCAAGGGGCCCCAGTCGTGGACCAGAACCCAGTTGTGCTAGGTGCTGTACAAAGACCAGGGGTCTCAACTTTCCTTTAAAAAATATTACATGTCTACTCTAATGGTTTGGCTTTTGCGACGGGGCGGGAAGGGGGCACGGGGATGAGTAGCTTGGGCCCATGTTGGATATCAAAGTAATTCCCAGTACCAGTGAGTTTAATTCTCCATGGACATTTCCTCATGGTATAATTCCACATAACCATTGTAGGCATTCACATATGACTGCAATTCACATTTTCTTTAGAGAATTTCATGTAAAATGCATGGGGTTGTAGCTAAACAAAACATTTTAAGCAAGCCTGACCTTGCTGCATAAATCATTTGCTTTAACGAATAGGCCCCTTAATGCTTGTGCATTTTTCCTGGAGTAAAACAAGGCACCGGCCAATGCCTGGAGAAGGCTGATAAGAGAGATTAATATTTAACATTTTCAAGTTCATGTATTGTAAATGCCTCTATCCTAAAACGGTTCAAACAAATTTGCCAAATGAATATGGTACTTTAATTCATCCACTTGGAAATGCATGTGCATTTTTTCATTGGCAATTTTACAAGTGGGAACATGTATTTTAATGTCATGAAGTATCAGTGACTGAACAGGTATTAGTGTACTTCAAATTGGCATACTGTTTATTTGCTCAGTGAGGATGTATCTAGGATGTATCTAGGATGCTTTGTATCTAGGATGTACAACATATTTCCCTCATACTGGGGGGGTTTGCATATTTGGTGAGAAGGGCATCTTTTGAGGCCTAGCAACCACAAAGTAACTGTAACTGTAACAGAGTTATTCTGTTGACTGAAAATGTTGATGGGTATTGGAACTTGACTAGGAGATGCCAGTTGATTCCTGCTGAGTCACTGTGGAATATATATCTTGCTAATACCACCCTGCATATAAGTGAGCCCCCTTGGAAAAAGAAAACAACAGTTTGGAGTTGAGAAGCCCTAAAGACGTAGCCACAATAACAACCAAGCCTGGGGAGAAGGTTTGGGCTCAATAAGTTTGTTTCATATTGAGAAATTGCTAAAACAGCAAATCCATGGAAAACGGTGAGTTTTGAATCCACACAGCGGATATAGGTTGTATTTCACAGCAGTGTGGTAATGCCACCCATTTGCAGCAGTGTACATACTATGCAATTTCAAAAGCAGCTGCTCAATACGGACTTCAGAATAGTACTGTAGATAAATTAGAAGAACATCCATTAATATACAGCAGAAATAACTCACTCTGTACTAGGGATAATGATTCAGATTTCTTTTTTAATGGAATTCTAAGCTTTGGGTGTTTTTTTGTGTTTTTCAGGCATGATGGAACTCCTCAGAAGAACACATCCTGTTTTCAAGAGCATTCTGGGAGCAGCTGGTGAGTCCTGAACTTCCATTTTTATAGAGTTTAACCTTCAAGCTTTAAAAATCAATAAGCAGAAAACATATAAGTAAATAGTGTTGAAATGTTTGTAAATTTCAGAGTTTAAAAGTCTTTTCATTTTGAGGTGAAAATTGGTGTCTTCAGAAACTCAAGCCTGTCTTCTGTTTTCAAAAACTTCTTCCATTAGGATTAATAAAACAAAAATTACATTTGCTAAATTAGATTCCAACATAAAATAATCATTAGAAATAGTTAGAAAATGTCTGGGGTTTTGTATCCTGTGAAAAATCAAAAACTTTGAACAAAAGTTGAAAACTTTTGTCTGACACCAAAAAATTGATTTTGGCACCACTATTGTGTGGCCTAATAAGCATTGTACTTTGAGTACGCCAGGCTCCCCAGCCAGACTACATTTCCCATCATGCACCCTAGCCAGGTACTCTAAGGATGCCCCACAGTGGCTCAGGGAGCGGGGAAGCTGTGGTGCATCATGGGAAATGTAATCTGCCTGGGGAACCAAGCCCACAGATGAGTATATGGACCTGAGGCAGTTTGAATTACAATTCCTATAAATCCACTGCAGTAGCATTTCCAAATCTTGGTTGGTGTGTGTGTGTGTGTGTGTGTGTGTGTGTGTGTGTGTGTGTGTGTGTGTGTGTGTGTGTGTGTGTGTGTTCAGCTGAAAATTTTCAGTTTTGGCGATATTTGGTTTTTCATTGAAAAGTCAATAATTTCGCCAGGAAGCAGACACTTTTCACAAGAAAAATTGTTTAGTCAAAAAACAGTTTTCCATTGAAAATCAGTTCTGATAAAAGATTGGCAACCAACCTTAATAATCATATTTAATAAACAAGCTAATTCTCCTTCAACAAATATCCTTTCCCCAATTCAAATGACAAAGCTAACATTAATGCAATGCTAAGGATAAGAAATGAAGTACACAAAAATGAGAAATTCCCAAAGTCAAATTTTCTACTCCTGTATTTTTTGATGATGATGTATACGTTACTGGGAGTTACCAGGTAGTGCTAATTCAGATAGCATGACAAGTTCTGTTTATGTGCAGTTAGGTCGTGAAGAAATATTTATTGTTAAGTGTGGTTCAGTTATTTTTTTGAAACTGCATATCACCAATAAAGTAATTTATAGTGTTACTCTGTCACTCTAAATAATTTTTTTAGTTGCAAAACTGATGCCTAGAAAAATATACTCATGTAAACAAACAAAATGGTATATGACGTCAAAGCATTAGATAAATTGGACAGGATGCAGAGAAGAGTCATAAAAATTATTTGAACATTGGAAAAATGTGTAACAATAAGAGATTTAAAGAGATGAATCTTTTAGTTTATAAAAAAAGAAGACAGTTGACTTGATTACAGTGTATAAGTACTGTAAGCTGGTGGACCTGATCACCAGCCTGGGATAGTCAGTCACATTCAGTTCCATTTGTAGCCTTTTCCTGAGGACTCTGTTTATTCTTCAACATACAAACAAAAAGGAAATGTGGAGTATTAACAAAAGCAATAGCCCTGTTCTGGACAGAGCCACCTGGGCTACAGTAGCTAAAGAGTCAGCCTAGTGGGGTCCATAGGTAGAGTTGCCAGGCGTCCGGTTTTCGACTGGAATGCCCGGTTGAAAAGAGACCCTGGCGGCTCCTGGCCCACACCCCATCCCCCTGCCCCAGCCTGGAGCCCTGTCCTTCACCCCAAACCTCTCATCCCTGGCCCCTCCCCAGAACCCACACCCCTAGCCAGAGCTCACACCCCCTCCTGTACTCTGAACCCCTTGGTCCCTCCTGCACCCCAAGCCCCTCATCCCCAGCCCCACCCCAGATCCTGGACACTCAGCTGGAGTCCTCACCTCGCCGCCTCGCACCCCAGCCCTCTGCCCAGAGCCCTCTCCTGCACCCTGAACCCTTCATTTCTGGCCCCACCCAGAGCCCGCATCCCAGCCCAAAGCCCATACTCCCTGCACCCCAACCCTCTGCCCCAGCCTGAAGCCCTCTCCGGCACCCCAAACCCCTCATCCCCAGCACCACCCCAGAGCCTGCACCCCCAGCCAGAGCCCATACCCCAACCTCTTGCCCCAATCCTGTGAAAGTGAGTGAGGGTGGGAGAGAGCAAGTGATGGAGGGAGGGGGGATGGAGCGAGCCGGGGGCAGGGCCTTGGATAAGGGGTGGGGCCTTGGGGAAGGGGTGGGGTAGGGGGTGGGACAGGGGTGTTCGGTTTTGTGCAATTAGAAAGTTGACAACCCTTTCCATAGGGCCTGCTTGCCCTCTCACAGCCTTCTGTTGCAGCCACAGTACTTGTAGCACTCTCCTGGCCCTCCCTTACTCATGGAGCTGGATTCCTCCTTTATATCCTTGTGATGGGGTTAATCAATTCTACACTGGACAGTTAAGCGTGCAGGCATAACTCTGGGCTTCGGAAGCCCCAGCCCCACCAGTTGGAGGAGGGACTTAAAATGGCAGAGGGTGGAGAGAAGCAGACCTGCATTTGTTGCTGCAGAGGGACTACGCCAGGAAGGGAGGTCTGGTGCACATAGCCAATACTCCCTATCCTGCTGAGACCCATGGGCCAAGTCAACAGGGACAACTGCCAGCCACGACATGCCTCAAACAGGGGCAGAGTGGTAGGAAGAGGCCAGAGGAGAGCATCATCTGGACTGCAGATTGTGGACTCCTGCCTTATAGTGCTCAAGAGGGACTTCTGGGTTGGAACCTGGGAGGTGGGGCTCCCACCACAGACTCTTACCTCTAGGCAGGGCTGCTGCCATGGACTAACTGCTAAGTGGAGACTGCTGCCACAGACGGTAACCACCAGGCCAGGAGGCGCACCCCACTTGTGATTGGTAGAGAATGCGGACATAATGGCCCAGTCCTGCTGAAGGATGTAAAGAAGGCCAGCAGAAAAATGAGGAAGGAAAATAGGAAGAAACAACTTGGACATGGAGAAATCGCTGAAGTGGTCAGTGGGGAGACAACAGCAACTGGCTACCCAGCTGTTGCAGCAATAGAATCAATTACTACAACAACTGGCCTCACAACACCAGCAGCAATTCATCTGGGAGCTGACCAAAACCAACAATACCTGGTCTAGCAGATGGAGGCACTCCTCCACCCCCTGGGAGCCACACCTAACCCAGGGCCATGATCCCCTGGGGGCATCCCAATGTCTGGGATCCTGTCAAGCTGACAAAGATGGGCCCAGGGGATAACCCCAAAGCCTTCTTGGAGTTGCCTGAGACTACCATAAGGTCAAGGTGCCCATCTTGGACTGCTTTGATATCTCCTTGGAGGCATACCGTCAATATGTCTGAAGGGGAAAATGGCCATTCTCAGGTGATGGCTCAGTACCTCAAGGATTATTGCTGGTGCTGGCTAACCCCAGAAAGGTGCACTAGGGTGCAGATGGTGGAGAATATTTTCCTAGAGCAATTTATCCAAACTCTTCAAGTCAGGGGATGGGAGTGGGTGCAGAGATATCACCCTAGCACACTGTTGGAAGTGGTAGGAGCCATGGAAAATTACCTGGCTGCTGAACAGCCAATTTCCCAGATCTCCAACGGTGAAGGCCCTGAAATTAGGCTGTTGCCAAATGTGAAGGGCCTAGCATGATGGAAAGAACTGGGCACGGGTGACCACCAGCTGGGGCGGGGTCCAAGTCCCTTTCGAGACAGAGACTACGAGGCTGAATGAGAGTGCCCCAAGACACAGAGGCCTGGGGAGCCAGGGAGCGCAGAAGCTAAGACTCCTCCAACTGGAGCAACCGCAGCAGAGGAGGGGCTGACAGTGGCCCTTCCAGTGAGCAGTTGCTTCGAATGTGGGCAGCATGGCTACTTTCGACACAACTGCCCCTTTATGGATTGTAGCTACAGGCAGGCCTGGACAGCCACCCCTAAAGCCTGCAAACAGGGGCTGGCCAAGATAATGGGCCCAGTGAGGGTCTATGGGATTGAGGCACTTGGCCTAACAGATTCTGGGTGCAGACAGACCCTTGTGAGGGAAAAGCTGGTTAAGTCCCACAGGATGCTGTCCAACACAATCTTCATACAGTGTGCACTGGAAGACGTGCACCCTTAACCAACAAAGGAGATACAGCAGACAGTGGGGAGCCATACTAAGACTCTCCATCTAGGGGGCGGGAGGGTGTCTCTCTTGCCTACCCTGTGGTCCTGGGACAAGACTGGAAGTACTTCAGCAAAGTCTTGCAGGTGCAGGAGAGAGACCCAGATCTAGGGTTGACCATAACTCTGATGCTGTGGAAGGAGCAGGGTCCACAAAACTGGCTGACGCAAAAGTGTGAGAAGATCCAGGGGAAGGGACCTCACAACAGGCAGAGGAGCCCCTGAAAGACCATCAGGACTCACGAACCCTGTGGGTATGGAATGGCTGACCCAGAACAAAGATTTCATTAGGGAACAGAAGGGAGAGCCCACCTTGTGCCAGGCATATGAAAAGTTGGCAGCTGTCAACAGGGAGGTAGTTGACCCACGGGGGGGCATGACAATGATCATGCTTTGAGTTGAGCCTATACTGATTGGTACAGCGTGACCCCCAGACCACAAAATCCGGGCCCAACTCCTGGTACCCTGACCCTTTCAGGGAGTTACTCTGGCTCATGCACTTAGTACCATGTGCTGGCCACCTGGGAAGGGAGAAAACAATGGAAATAATGACCGGCTGGTTGTATTGACCAGGTATCCTCCAAGACCGGTGATTATAAAATGCTCAGGGAGATCAGAGAGGCCACAAAGGCAGAAAATGCAATAAAAATAGGGTATTTCAACTGTCCTCACACTGGGTATATGTCACCTCAGGAAGGGATGCAGACATAAAATCTGTGGACACAATAAATGACTGCTTCTTCGAGCAGCTTGTCTTGGAACCCATAAGGTGAAAGGTGATTCTTGATTTCGTACTAAATGGCACACAGGATCTGGTCCAAGAGGTGAATATAGCTGAACCGCATGGTAATAGTGACCTTAATGTAATTAAATTTACCATCATTGTAGAGTGAAAAATGCCAAAGAAACTCACCACAGTGGCGTTTAATTTAAAAAATGGGAACTACAGAAAAATGGAGAAGCTAGTTAAACAGAAATTGAAAGGAACAGTCATGTGGGTGAAAAGCCTGCAAACTGCATGGAGAATATTTAAAGGCACCATAATAGAAGCTCAAACTAAATTTATACTCCAAATTTAAACAAAAACAGTAAGAGGACAAAAAAAATGCCAAAAAAAATGTGGTTAGAGGCAAAAAGGCATCTTCTAAAAATTGGAAGTCAAATCCTACTGAAGAAAATAGAAAGGCGCATAAACTCTGGCAAGTCAACAGTAAAAACCTAAGGCTGACCAGGAAAGAATTCGAAAAGCAACTAGCTAAAGACACACAAACTAAGAGTTTAAAAAAAAAACATTAAGAACATCAGGAGCAGGAAGCCCGTCAGATAGTCAGGGCTTGTCTTCACTACTGGGGTAAATTGAACTAAGTTATGCTACTCCAGCTACATGAATAGCATAGTTGGAGTTGATGTAGCTTAGGTTGACATACCCTGGTGTCTTCACTCCGCTGCTTCAACGGGAGATGCTCTCTGGTCAACTTCACTTACACTTCTCAGAGAGCTGGAGTACCAGGGTTGAGTGGAGAATGCTCTGACATCGACTTAGCGGGTCTTCACTAGACCTGCTAAATCGATCCTTGCTGCATCAGTTGCAGCAGCGTCGATCTCTCCACAGTGAAGACCAGCCCTCAGTGGGGCCACTGGACTCTTGAGGTGCTAAAGGAAGTTGTGATCTTTGCAGAGAAGCTAAATTAATTCTTTGCTTTGGTCTTTACTAGAGAGGATGTAGGGGAGATCCCTACATACAAACCAATCTTTTTAAGTGACATATCTGGGAATTGTCCCAGATTGATGTGTTAATAGAGGAGATTTTGGAACAAACTGATTAAATTAAACACAAATAAGACACCAGGACAGGATGGTATTAACCCAAGAGCTCTGAAGGATCTCAAATATGAAACTGCAGAAGTATTAACTGGTATGTAACCTATCACTTAAATCAGCCTCTGCACCAGATGACTGGAGAATAGCTAATGTAACACCATTTTTTTTTAAAGGCTCCAGAGGCGATCCTGGCAATTACAGGCTGGTAAGTCTAACTTCAGTACCAGGCAAATAGAATGAAACTACAGTAAAGAACAAATTTATTAGACACACCCATAAACACAATGTGTGGGGAAGAGTCTATGTGGCTTTTGAGTAGCAGCATCCGAAGAAGTGGGCTGTAGTCCACGAAAGCTTATGCTCTAATAAATTTGTTAGTCTCTAAGGTGCCACAAGTCCTCCTGTTCTTCTTTTTATGTGGCTTTTGTAAAGGAAACCATGCCTCATCAATCTATTAAAATTCTTTGAGAGTGTCAGCAAGCATGTGCATAAGGGTGAGCAAGTAATTATAGTGTACGCGGACTTTCAGAAACCTTTGACAAGTTCCCTCACCAAAGGCTCTTAAGCAAAGTAAGCAGTCATGGGATAAGAGGGAAGGTCCTCTCATGGATCAGTAACTAGCTAAAAGATAGGAAACAAATGGTAGGAATAAATGGTCAGTTTTCACAATGGGGAGAGGTAGATAGTGGTGTTCCCCAAAGATTTGTACTGGGACCAGCACTGTTCAACATATTCATAAATGATCTGGAAAAGATGTTGAACTGTGAAGTGGCAAAATTTGCAGACAATACAAAATTAATCAAGATAGTTAAATCCAAAGCCAACTGTGAAAGGCATCTCACCAACCTGGGTGACTGGGCAATAAAATGGCAGCTGCAATCCAGTGTGAAGTAATGCACATAGGGGAAAAATAATCCCAACTATACATACAAAATGATGGGGTCTAAATTAGCTGTTACCACTCAAAAAAGAGGTCTTGTAGTCATAGTGGATGGCTCACTGAAAACATCCACTCAATGTGCAGTCAAAAAAATCTAAGAGACTTAGGCACCATTAGGAAGGGACAGAAAAGATAATAGGACAGAAAAGATCAAAATGCCACTATATAGATCTGTGGTACGCCCACAACTTGAATAGTGCATGCAGTTCTGGTAGCCTCATCTCAAAAAAGATATATTAGAATTGGAAAGGGTACAAAGAAGGGCAACAAAAATGATTTACGGGTATGGAACAGCTTCCATACAAGGAGAGACTAAAAAGATTAGGGCTGTTCATCTTAGAAGAGAGATGACTCAGTGGGGACATGATTAGATCTATAAAATCATGAATGGTGTGGAGAAAGTGAATAAGGAAGTGTTATTTATCCCTTCACATAACACAAGAACCAGGAGTCACCCAATTAAATTAATAGGCAGCAGGTTTAAAGAAAACAAAAGGAAGTACTTCGTCACACAGTGCTCAGTCAACCTGTGGAACTGATTGGCAGGGGATGTTGTGAAGGCCAAAAGTATAACTGGGTTCAAAAAAGAATTAGATAAATTAATGGAGAATAGGTCCATCTATGGCAATTAGCCAAAAATCCCGATGCTCTGGGTGTCCCTAAACCTTGGACTGCCAGAAACTGGGACTGGATGACAGGGTGTAAATCACTCAAAATTGCCTTGTTCTGTTCATTCACTCTGAAACATCTGGCACTGGCCACTGTCAGAAGATGGTACTGGGCTAGATGGACCCTTGGTTTAATCTAGTATGGCTGTTTTTATGTTCTTAAAATTGCAGATTAATTCAGTCATGGATTTTTTATATATCACAGCTGGTCTAACCAATCTCTTCTGTAGAATAATGCCAGATTCTGATACCCATACTGATGCTGAATAGCACTTTACTCCACACACGGTCCTTTGACTTCAATGGGAGTGCTCATAGAGAAAGGTGCTACTCAGCTTGAGTAAAGTATCTAACTCTGCCCTGTACTTGTTCAATAAGATTATTTGGTTTGGAGACTAGTGTGAATTCCTTTTATTAAACAAAATAACTCCAGTATCTCAACTTTATTGATGTATTTCTTCACCTTTTCTGATTAGTAGGTGGCTTTTCACTGATTTAGGGTCGGATTCTGACTCATATTAAAATCAACTGGAGTTCTTCCATTGACAGTGCTTGGAGTTGAACTGAGATTGACTTTTATCTGCAAATTGTTCCAATACTGACAATAAGTAAAGTTGGTTACTTTATCCCAAATCAAAGCCTCCTCTCTGTGCTTGTAGCCAGCTCATTATTCTACCACACATAGTATGCAACCCACAATAAAAGGAAGCAGATGCAGAAAACCCTCTAATTCAGTGGTCTCCAAACTTTTTTGATCGTGCACCCCATCAGTAAAAAATTTTTGAGCACGCACCCCCTGCCGTGCCGGCTCTACCATTTTTGCCCCAAAAATAAGCCACTCAGACTCCCACCCGAACTGCCGAACCAAAAAAAAAAAAAAGCGCTCCTTCTGTTGCGCACCCCCAAAGATCCTCTTGCGCACCCCCTGCGGTGCATGCATCCCACTTTGGAGACCACTGCTCTAATTTAATGAATGTAGCTGTACATCTATAATTAATAATACATGCTTCAAAAACTGGTGCCTAATTTAGTAAACACCTATTCTGGTGTTGGTATACTGTCAAGTTTCTGTATAGGAGATAGACACTGTTTCATGGTGGTTTCATGATCTTGATTGTGTTCAGAATGTAGTAAAATATTTTAATTAAATTAATCTACGCAACAGATTGGGTGGAAAATATTGAATGGTTTATTGCCTCTTCCTCTGAAGTATCTGGCGCTGGCCACTGTTGGAGACAAGAGGCTAGATTAAACAGGCCAAGGGTCTGATCCCCTATGGCAATTCCTAAGGTTAAAACTGTCCCAAATTAGACTCCTAAGAATTGAGTGCTCAGAAGGAGTTAGGTGCCTACATCTCTCTTCTAGGCACCGATGTCCCACAAAACTCCCACTGAATCCTTGTAGGTGCCTAAACTCACTTGGTGCCTAACTTTTAACAGTAAAAGTTTCCTGGGCACCTATGTTTCTGTCTTGAGCCATGCACATTCCTGTCTCCCCATAGGTGTGCAGACACCTATCTCCCACCTAAGCCCCAGAGTGATTCACAAGCCAGGGGAAGATGTCTGCCTAACTCACCTTAGGGGCCCAGTCCTTTAGGCATGCTCAGAGTCTGCCTACTGGAGCAGGCCCCCATAAGCAAAACAGCCTGGGTGGGCAGAGGACCTCAATCATAACTTTTAGCCCACTGGCTAGAGTACTCACCTGGGATGTGGGAGACCTCCAGTTCAAGTTCCGCCTCCACCTAAGGGGGGGAGACAAGGGATTTGAACAGGGATCTGCTACCTCTCAGGTGAGTGCTTGAACATTGGGCTAGGGGATATTTTGATGTAGGAAGCCCCTCAAACACTCCACTTGAAGCTGGATAAATAATGAAGGACTCATTGGATTGGGGGGACTGGATCCCCCATCTCCTAGGTGAGTGCACTAAGCACCAGGCTATAGACTCATTCTCATCCTTGTGTGTGCGCTCTCTCTCTTCCTTTTTAGGAGTCATTTGGGACAGAGAGTGACAGCACAGCAGAATATCCCATAGCCCAATGGTTAGGGCACTCACCTGAGAGATCCTTGTTTAAATCCCTTCTCCCCCTTATGTGAGTGGGGGACTCGAAATGGGGTCTCCAACCTCCCAAGGGAGTGCACTGATCTTTGGGCTAAAAGTTACAAGGGAGGTCATCCTCCTTCCTAAAGTAGTATCAATGCAGTCACTCAAAAGAGGGGCTCCTCCTGGCACATAGGCGCCGACTCCGTGGGTGCTCTGGGGCTGGAGCACCCACGGAGAAAAATTGGCAGGCAGCTCCCCTCCCTCTCACTCCCCCGCACCAGCTCACCTCTGGCTCCACTCCACCTCCGCCTCTTCCCCTGAGCGTGCCACATGCCCACTTTTTCCACCAGCTCCCAGCGCTTGCCGCCGCAAAACAGCTGTTTTGTGGCGGCAAGTGCTGGGAGTGGGGAGTGGGAATGCGGCATGCTCGGGGGAAGAGGCAGGACCGGGATGTGGATTTGGGGAGGGGTCCAATAGGGGCAGGGAAGGGGCGGAGCTGGCTGGGGCGGGGAGTTTGGGGAAGGGGTTGGAATGGGGGTGGGGTTGGGCGGGGCAGGGTGGAGTCGGGCCAAGGGGGCGTGAGCACCCACCGTGCCGGGAAAAGTTGGCACCTATGTCCTGGCATACAGAGAGAGGCACCTCCCTGCACCCCAGACTTAGGCACAACTCTCACAGAGAGGGGTGGGGCTCAGCACATAAGCCTCTGGTTGGCATCTCCCATTGGCTGACTTAGGCAACTTCCCACCTAGCCTGCTGGCTTTTGTGAATCACTTTCTAAGGTGCCTTTTTCTCCCCAGTCCTTATTCTACAGGGAGCCTCGGTGCCTAACTCATGCTTTTTTTAATCTCAGTGATTTTTTCCAGGCGCCGAAAAGTTAGGCGCTATGACGCTCAGCATCACAATGCCTAAATCCTTTTGAACATACAGTCCTAAGTCATTAGGGTAAAATTCTCAAAAGCACCTATGTTCCTATTTATTGGTCTAAGATCAAACCTGCTGAGTATGTTCATTGTATGTAAAGTTATGCTCTCAAAAATTCTGCATTGCAATGTTGTTAATGGGATCAGGAGATTAGAAGAGAAAGAGAAATGAGGATGGTATGAAATCCCTGATCAGGGAACCATTTACAGTGCTGTTTACTAATTCATTGTCTTTAACAACTGTCAGCTCAGGGGAAAGGGAGAAATTTAATGCACTGACACTTGGTGACCCAACTTCAAGAAAGGACTTTACTTAATGCTTCCCGGAGGGGATTTGCTTTATGTTTACTTCATGCTTCACAGAAGAGAGACATTTGCACAGTCACTTAATCAAACCACAAAATTACTGTAGACAGCAGTCAAGCCCATGAGAATGAGGAGTTGCACTGAGCGTGCTTAGAACATTCTCTGCGTATCCAGGAAGAGGGGTTGGCTCTTCCTTGGTTTATTGAAAGTAAAGGGGCCAAGGATTCCTGAATCCGTCCTTGGAAAGGATCCCAGACAGAGAGGGAAAACTGTAGATGAAATCTATGGCCTTGGGCACACTCACGCACACACCTACACCCACACCCAATGAACTGACCAACCCTGGGTAGGGTAAAGGACAAGCAGGCCTCTGATGTGAGCACAAATTCCCCACCACAGACTAAATAGTCAACAGGAGTTGCCACCTGCAGGTTATGGTAAGAGAGAGAGAGGAGACACATGCCCTGAAAGGGTTGATTTTTTATTTAAAAACAAAAACGGTCCCCAAACCCTCTCCTTCGCTATCACCAGTAGACAGGAGAGGCAGCCATAGCCTAGGGCGGTAATAATTCCTATATCCTGCAGGGACGGAGACGAAAGAGCGCTGCTGCTGGGGGAAGTTCATTCGTGTGAGTTATATAACTCCCATCTTTGGAGCCGGGCAGCTTTACCTTGTCCCTGATGAGACTGGCTTAGTGAGCTGCCAGAATGTGGGTTCACATGCCCAAGGCCACCTACTTTTTAATCTGGATGGGCTCCATTGGTAGTAAAAGTTGGTCTTGGAGGTACAGTATTATGCCAGCAAATTAATTTGTGCTCTGTTGCCATTGGCAGCAGCAGCAAAATCTGCACAAGGATTTATGTTCAATGAACCTGAATAATGTAAAATACTGCTGAATAATACCTAGCTAGCTTTTCTCTTTGCCATGTGAAGATTTAGGGAGTGACAATGAAAGATACTGTTTATGGACCAGATTTTTAAACAGCAGCCTCCCTTTTTGTGCCTGCAATCATTTCCAAGTGTAATTTAGGTCACTTTGACATAAGGGCTTGTTTGCTTGAGAGGCAGTGTGGCCTGTTGGCTAGGACAGTAGACTGAGAACTCAGGAGACCAGAGGTTGATTCCCAGCTCTGCCACTGGTTTGCTCAGTGACTTTAGGGAAGTCATTCCACTGTACGGTGCCTCAGTTTCCCCAGCTGTAAAATGGGGGTAATGATGCTGATCTCCTATGAAGGTATATATCCTCATTACTACTCAAGTCTAAGTTATCTACATTCTTCCCACAGCAATTTTGAAGGTGTAAAGGGGAGTTCTGAGTGAATCTAGGCTGAAAATCAGGCCCTATATTTTTAATTTCAAGATAACGGTCTCCCTTTGTTCCCTGGGGGTGATGTGTCAGTGTGGTGAGTCACTATGGGGAATGCCAGCATGGCGTATAGGAGCTGATGTAATGAGGCTGATCATTGGGAAATTCAAATCAATTTAGTTTACTGAAAGCTCCAGTGGAAAAGATCATGGTTTCTAGGTTAACCACCTTTGATCTGTTTCATCCTTTTTTTAAAAAAAAGTTAATTTTTATCTTCCCACTACTCTGAACTACTGGCCAGTCGTAGATAATTTTTAACTACTAGCCACTGACTCATTTGGGTCACAGGTACTTTCCCCTCTGTGTGTATTTGGGGTCTATATCACTATTCTGCTTGTACTGCATATGACTTACCTTTGTCTGTTATACTGTGCTAAAAGAGCTAGGTGAAACTATGATTTTGCTTTACAGGGTATTCTACAGTCCTTTTATTTTGGTTCATGTGCATTCATGGCTCTTGAATAGCATGATACATTTTGAGTAAATATCCAAACAAATAAGCAAAAATCAGCTGAAATGATCAAGCTTTGCATGCTTTTTGTCATAGAGCTTCTCTACCGATTTCCATGCAAAGCTGTAGGGCCAGATCCTTAGCTGATGTAAATCAATGGGCCATAATGATGAGTCAGATTTGATTATTTCAATGGAGCTACGCCTGTTTCACATCTGAGGATCTGGCCCATAATTTTGACCCGGGTTTTGTGAATATCAGTAACCCAAGCCCCGTTGCTGGGTTTGTAATGGGATACAAAGGTTTTTCCGTAGGCGAAATATCCAGGTCAGAAATGGTTTAATTAGTCCCAAGTTTATTTTATCATACACCATGGAAGATAGAGCTGGGATAAAGCCATAAAGGCACTAGTCATTAATGCAGGATGTTTCCTTACATTATTCACATTGGCATAATAGTTAAATTCTTAAATCCTGCAGGAAAAATCCCTTTGACTTCAAATATGTGCCTTGCTAAGGACTGCAGAATCAGGCCTTTCTTGAATCCCTCCAGGGCTAGTGCCTCCACTGTCCCCTTTGGCAAACTCTGCGTATCAGTGTCCCATGTTTCAGTGAAGAATGTTTGCTCCCCAACTCCTCCTCCTTTTCAGTTTTGAGGGCCCAATCCTCAAATCAGTCCACTCAACAGACTGCTGTTGGCTTCAGTTGGAGTTGTGGCATGCCAGTTGCAGTGCATGCAGCGTGTGTGTGTTGGGGGTGTGCACTGCCCCTTGAAATGGAGAGCAGTCTCTTTGTGCTCGCGTGCAGCCTGCACGCTGTGCTCCCTCTCTCACTAGTTTTATTTGTTCTGGTCATATAAAAAAATGATTCTTCTGACTGGACGTATGTGAAAAAACAATCCAGGCAAACCTCATTTAGGTGATGTAAATAGGAGCACTACCCCAAGGTCTCAAAATGGAACTAGCTTTTTTAAGTCTGGCATAAACAAACACAGAATTGTGTTTCCCCAATTGTGTTTTTAAGCTTTCTCCAGGCTGCTCTTGAAATGAGGTTTACGGTGCACATGGTGGCTTTATGCAGATAAAGTCTGAGTCAGCTCAGATGCACTGAGGGCCTTTTCAGTTAGCATTTCCCTCCTTCCCCCAAGAGAGTGTTCCCATCCACTACTCCCTTTGGGGTCATATCCCTCTCACACTGGGTGAGGGAATTGCCTAATACTTCATTGTTTGCCCCATCCACTTTATTTTGCAGTATGGGGTTGAGGGCTGTACTCAGAAAGACAATGCTTAACCCTCTCCTTGCCAGTTTCTGGGCTGGTTCAATTCTCCCTATTGCAGAACCTAACCTTTAGCTTCTAGATCATAATTTCATGCTTTACCTCTTTCAAAGTATTGTGAAAAGCCCTTATTTCCTGCCTTGGTAGTAGTTCATTAACTCCTTCAATCAGTGCAGTATTTTTCACGTCCTTCCCTCACACTTCTGTCTCCTCTTTTCCCCACAGCATATGACCTGAGGTCCATCTGTTTCTTTTGTTGTATCTTCCAGTCTTTACATAAGGCACATAATATAAAAGGGTTTTCCTGCTTTCACCTGTGGGCCAACTTTAAGCTTTTTATAGGGGTTCTCAAACTGGGAGTCAGGACCCCTCAGGGGATCACAAGGTTATTACATGGGGAGTTGCGAGCTGTCAGCCTCCACCCCAAACCCCGCTTTGCCTCCAGCATTTATAATGGTGTTAAATATATAAAAAAGTGTTTTTAATTTATAAGGGGGGGTCGCACTCAGAGACTTGCTGTGTGAAAGGGGTCACCAGTACAAACGTTTGAGAATCACTGTCATAGAGCGACCAAAATCAGTGAGATCTGTTCATATGTATCTGAGGGTAGAATTTGTCCCACATATTTATGTATGGTGTATGTATTGCATCATGCTTATCTGCTCTCGGATCACATTTAGTGACCTTTAACCAATCCAATTAGTTTTCTCCCGGAATTTCAAAACAATTTGGCATTTTATTTCAAAGAACGGGAGCAGGAACAGCCAGTCCTCCGTGAGGATTGTTGCAATTCTCTCTCAAATTATCACCCAGTATCTCCATGTGCAGTGGTGAAAGCCTTTACTTTATTAGTTTTAGTGGCTCATTTAAAATTGTAGCACAGAGTTTTGGGGAAAGGAACTTTTACTCATGAACACACTCCCAGCAGTCATTATCTAGTGACACTTCCCTTCTGAAAAATACCAGCATACTAAAAATCTGTTAGAGTTTAGAGAAATTACAGCTCATAAAATACATTCTAAATAAATGATTACTTTTTGGTTGCCTTCTGTCTCTGCTGTTTTACAGTTAAGTACAAACCTTTCCCATTATACCAGATACTTCCCATAAGCTTCAAAAACAGGTCCGAATGATCAAAATTGCACCCAGAATTGGCACATACAGTTAGGGTTACTGTACAGGTAAGTCATAGACACATTTTTGCACAAGTGCCATTCTGAAAATTTGGACAGCCTCTTAAATGTACTGTGCTCTCCAGTTAGCATGATATGCTTATTATTTCTTCTTTGTATTACCTGGCTGGCACCTACAGGTCCCAACCAACCAAGAGAGGCCCCGTTATATAGTGGCTATACAAACTCAGAGTAAGAGAGAGGCCCTGCTCCCCAAGTGTTTAGAATCTAAATAGACAAAGGGTGGGAAGGGAAATGGAGACACATTGCCATGCTGTGACTTGTTCATTGTCAAACACAAGGTTAGTAGCACAGATGGGATTAGAATGCAGGGCTTCTGATTCACAGGATAGTGCCCCAGCTGCTAGACCACGCAGCCCCCCCGGAACAGGCAGATGCAAACAGCTGCAGCTGAAGATAGTGGAATATATTTCAACTAGGGCATATTTATCTCGCAATAATTGTGTTCCCATTATTAGAATATATCTCGGTTCTCTTTCTGCTGTTATTATCTAATCTTTATACTGCAGAATCCAGAGCCCCATTGTGTAAGGTTTTGCAGACACACACATAGAAGAAGACATGGTCTGAACTCTCAAGGGTGCAATCCTGGTCCTGTTAAAGTCAATGGGCGTTTTTGTTTGTCATTTGGTGATCGGCCAGGTTGGGTGAAAACCGTTCACAAAAATTTCCCAGAATTACGTTCTTGTTAAAGCTCAGTAGTGATAAACTGGGGCTGCCCCTGTGCAGCTGCATTGTATAGGGTGAACCCCTCTCCTCACCATGGTGTATCCATGAAGGAGGAAGCCCGGACATAGTTGCTGTGCATCCTTGAGCACTAAGGGGTTGGCAACGCGTTAGCAGGTGCTTCACTTCAGTAGGATTTAAACTGCTTAAGTGCTTTGCTGAATCAGGACCTAGGTGGCTTGTCTGGCCAATGTGGCTAGTTGTGCTCTTCACCCCCATAGTCCCCAATGGGTACATAGCAAGTTGATTTGGGGGTGTGGCAGGTCCAGCCCCTGGTACAACAACTGGATTTAGGATCCAGGCAGTTGGGGCAGCTCCCACTTTAAAGGTGATGTAGGGAGCAATAGGACTTGTCATTCATTGCTTGCAGTATTCTCTCCCCACTCCCCCTTTCCTGGCGCATCTCTGGATGCATAAGCTAGTGCTTAGCCTCTAGACTTTGTTCTTCTTTGTCTTATTCCAGTCTCTGAATTCCTGCCAAATGTGTTCACGTTATTTGTTTGCGTCAACAACCCCACCCTCCCCCAAATCTTCTTTTTAAAAAAATGCAACATGATGCAATGAATTTGCAGAATGTTTTCCGTTTTCTCATTTTAATACACAGGAAAAAAGAACATTACAAAAATGCATCATTGGTCTCTCGCATAATTAAAAATGCTAGGGTTATGAATGGGGGGAAATGATCCTTAGAACACAGATGTAATCATTAAAAATAAAAGAATCCTGAGACCCAGCAGTGGCGCTCCTTTCTTCAGATATAATTCAATTAAACACATTCTTTCTTTCTCTCCCCATTTACAGACGTTCTTGGTATTATGTTACAATAATGCCAAGCGGCCCCATTGTGCTAGGCACTGTACAAATACACAGTGAAAGACAGTCCCTGCCCTGAAGAGCTTACAGCCTGAATGATGGAAAGAGAAACAGAGACTTGCTCAACATCAAACAGCAGCAGAGCCAGGAAGAGAAGGCATGTCTCTTGAGTGGTCTGTCACTGTACTACTACATTAAGGGCTTAAGCCTGCTGGGTACTTGACCACGATTTCAAAGTGAGTGCGTCATTACCCAGTGGCCACTTTACAGTGCTTTGGCAGAGTAAAGGAGCCTTAATGTGGGCATAAATTACATTGCACCCGCTTTGAGGCCCCTGTACACTGTGAAAATGGTGCCCAGTGATCTTAGTGTAAATGAACATTCCAGCCCCAAACTGCAGTGACTGGTAAGGGTGCATAATGCCATGGAGGCTTGTTGCCTAGCTGTCACATGTGCCACGTGAAGAGGTCCGTAACAGCACTAAGCAGTGTTATCTGCTCACCCATCCGCATGCCAGGAGCTATATCCCATCGTGTTTTCATTTTCTTTTTAGCTGAGAATAAATAATTTTTAAAAACCTTTTCTAATGAAACAAAACAAAACAAAAGAATTAAGGACAGTAAAGCACAGGCTAGCTCAGCACCGGGCAGTTTGTTGGACTCAAAATGTAACTTTGGCTTATGGTGCAGTAAGTCCCAGGTTCAAATTCTGTGCTAGTCCTCAGGAAGGTGAAATATATGGTACCTTTACTTTTGGGATTTGTGTGATGATCTAGTGGTTAAGGCTCTAGACTGTGACTCAGAAACATGGGTTCAATTCCTGGTTCTCCCGCCCTCTTCTTGTGTGAACATGCATAGGGCTAATATGTGCCTCAGTTTCCCTATCGGTAACATGGGGATGATACTTCCCTACCTTGTAGGGGTGTTGGGAAAATAAAATCCATTAAAGACTGTGGGGTACTCAGGTTCTTTGGGTATGAGAGTCACATAAATACCTCCACAGAGCAATTAACTTAAACAACAAAAGGTTAACACACAGAACTGTGCAGGAAACGGTAACATTAGCATTGCAGCCAGGAGGTCTGAGATGGGCCATGCTCACTGGAGGTCAGATTTAAACAATTAATGTAGATATTGAGGGTGAATTAACACTCTTCATCTGAGAAAGAGTTAAGCAAACACAGAGGGCAGTTCTTTTTTGATGTGTGGTTGCAATATCACTTTTTAAGAAACACTGTTTCAAGTCAGGGTAATACAACTATTCCCTCCCACCAATCCACTTTCTCCCCTCTCCACCTACCCACACACACTCTACTCCAAGGGAGGAGGAAAAACCGGATTTTCAAGGTTTTTTTCCCTTGGTCTGTTTGACTAAAGGTGACTCCTGCTTAGTGGACAGAGGGCCATCCCCCACTGATCAATATTTTAATGTGACTTATCAGAAAGAGAATGAATTGTTTACTTAAAAACTCAGGATCCCATAAAGGGCAAGGGAAAAGTGTCCACTGGAGACAGAAGTTCTGGACGCCTGCCTGCTGCTGTAAATGCATAACAAGGAAGCCTAAAACTCAAAGAATCAGAAGAAAGTGGTGTCCAGCAAAACAATGCGTTAGAACCAAAACTCCAACAAAGGCACAGCCAGGAGTTATGCAGGATGGTAAGTGCTTTCCTGAGTATATTTCAAGTGAGCAAAATGAAACAAACTCTTCAGGTGGGGGAATGTACCGATAAAAAATTGAGTACAAAAATGATTTCAAATGCCAGTGTTATTATGCATCTGCGACACTAAAATGTTCTTGCAAGTCTGTTGCCCCTCAACACAGATGAAATGGATGTTGTATTATAGCCGTAGGATCTGTTCCTGCACCTTTTAAAGCAATGGGAGCTTTTCCTGTAACTTCAGTGGGTACAGGATCAAGCCTATAGACATCCTAAATGCTTATTGTAAAAATAATGATGCTAACGTGCTTGGTTAGACTTTACTAGTCTTGAGGATTAGATACGTCTTGAGAGTTTAGATACATGAAAAGGCTTTAAAAGTACAGTAAGTACAGTATTTCTTTTCCTTGCAATGGTGTTCTGCATTGAAGAGCTCCATGCTTTAAACCCAAAGCCACCAGAAGAGAGGCTGAAAGCAGAAAGTTTGTGGTGCTACAGCATTTACATTCTGCTTCTACCTTGTGCCAACGTGTCACCCTCTCCTTGCCTTTGCTCTTTACTCTGTTGCACTATTTTAACAATCTCACCCCCTCAGGAATCGATTATCTTCTCTATTCTGCGTCACTACCTATTGTTTCCGGAACGATTTCTGCTGAACTGCTGGGATGGATAGTGGGGCTTTGAGCATGCCTTACTTTCAGTCACATTGCTTGTCTGAAATATTATTTTAACTTTTATATTGCAGTAGGGTCTAGAGGCCTGCTATGCTGGGGCCCCACGGTGCTAGGCACTGCACATATATATATAGTGCATGACAGTCCCTGCACTATATATACGTGAATTAGAACCCAAATTTCAATATCGCTGTTTGCATCCCTTTCGTACTCACTTTTCACTAATAATGTAAGTAAAGGTTTGTTTGTGAGAATGGAAAATAAAATTCAGATCCATAGCTGAAAATTTGTATCATGACAAAGTGAAATTTGTTTTGGATGTAACTGGGAATCTACCGTCTAAACTAAGGCCCCTTCATTAACTTATATAACTGTGTGACAACAGACGCAACAGCAACCTCCTGGAGTTGTGTACAAGGTATGTTACAGCCCACTCTTTCTCCCAGAGCTTGCTCCTTCTTAGCAGTAAGGTTAGGCAGATCTGCCACCCTGCCTGACAGCAATGTGCTGGCATTCACCTACACAGCTGTTTCTTGCTACAGATCGTGAAGGCTCCAGAATAGATACAAAATAAACTAAGGATGATCAATACATTGAAAAAGGAGCCATTCCCACCCACTCATTTGCAGATCACATAAGTGCACAAAAACGGAGATGATACAATAGTTGTCTTAATAAAACAAAAAAGAGAGAGAGGTCTGGCACATTAACTGGCCGGTTTAGGTTGTCTTATGGGCCGTCCATCTGCTAAGGACTGACTCACAAGTTGACTAGTATTCTCAGTAGAAATGTGCTCTGGTTTAATTAAATCAGTTTAAAAATCAGTCTAGTTAAACTGGTCCAAAGCCCAAGGATTAAACTCACGTAAGTTTTGCTTAAATCAATGTATTTTAGGTTGGTAACACTGATGCAAATGAAACTGATTTCAGCAAGGATTTCAACAGATGAAGGGTGTATGTATCAGGGACTTGTACTGGTTTCACTAGATCAATTTTTAAACCAGTTAAACAACTAGTTTCCAGAAAAGATGGAACATTTGTGTGGATGGTACAATTGGTGGCAGGTTTCCTGGATGGAGCCAATTGTGGAAAAAGCTTTATTAGATTCCAAAGGATCCTGCCATGTCCTGTTTTTTTTCCCTGCCATGGAATGAGATGGCGTCATCATTCTCTCTCTCAGAGAAAGGAAACCAGCCCTGTTCCGCTTCCAATTTAAGCCTGTGAGAGTTTTGCCATTAACTGAATGAATTTAGAGTCAGGTCCATCATGTCTAACAATTGCTGGTCCTTCCTAAATTACGATAACATATTGATTTATACTTGCCCAACAAATACGTCTCATATTTTCACCAACTATTTAAAATGTCCACTGAGTGAGTTTGTCCTAAAATTAAATCTAAGCCTCTTTCACTCTTCTACCCCATTGTAGGCCATCAGGTATACTCTGAGATGTTCACCTACTAAATAGCTCTGAAGCTACTAATAAAATCCCTATGTCAAGCTAGAACAACTATCGAGAAAAATCACAGCAATCATCCAAAGGGGGCACTTAAAACATTCTTCACATATGTATTTCTGGTGCTCATGTGTTAGGAGTATTAAAAACATTTAGGCAACTGGAGGGTTCAAAATTTGCTAATATGTTCCTTCCATGTATGCACTGCATCTCTGATATGTGATGCCATAGTAGGCCCCTGTAATTAACAGGAAATAACCACTGGATCTCTGCTATCATGGTATGGCAATTGTTGCTAAATGCTGACATTTAAAATGGTGACTGTTGTGTAGGAACACGTGTGAAATGTGATGGTTCTTCTGTATCCATATTCCATGCCTCTTATGGGGCACACGCTTGTGCAGGGTTTGTGTTTTTACAAGCAGATGCTGATATAGACTTGCAGAGGATGGGGAATCTGGCAGGTGACTATAAGGGACACATAGTGTATGTGAGGGTATGTGCATTGTTGGCTTTGAATGTAAAGCCACTAAAGGAAAATAAATCACTTTAACAAGAATTTAAGGGCAATGTGCACTATGGGGGTGTGATTTCTAAAATGCACTAATATATTGCTCATTAATTTGTCCCTGTAGACCCTGCTGGTGTGCACTAAAGATTCTCTAGTGTGCGTTAACATAGTGCTCTTTGAATCAGTGCTATGTTGAAGTGCATTAGGGAACATTTAGTAAGCATCAGCAGGATCTACATGGATTAACTAAGGGCAGGTCTACCCTACCACTTAAATCAATCTAATTTATGTCACTCAGGAGTGTGAAAAAACACTCCATTGAGTGACACAAGTTACAGTGATCTAAACGCTGTCCACACTGGCACTATGTCAGTGAAAGACTGTCTCCTGCCGACATAGCTTCCACCTCTCATGGAGGTGGAGTAATTATGTCAACGGGAGAGCGCTCTCCTGTCGGCATAGAGTGTCTTCACCAGATGCACTACAGCAGCGCAGCTGCATTGGTGCAGCTGTGCAGATTTAGTGCTTAGACCTGCCCTAATGTGCAGCACATTAGTATGTTTTAAAAATCACATAGTGAGCATTATCACACAGTGGAGACATACCTTCAGGGAAGAGAGAATGTTCCCTGAATATCCAAAGAACTCCTCCCTCAAACCTTCTCAACTCACTTAACACACCCAGCAATTGCACCTAGTTGCTGTAATGATGGGTGAATTAGATAAGATAGAATAAATGAAATACGCTAGCACTAGATGTATCAGAATACTCCTCTTGGTCCATTGGTTCTGGCAGCATCTGAAAGCTGCTGTCTTTCTTAATTATGGGTGGAATATGGTTCAAAATGTATACAAGAGGGATATATTTATAGGGCATGTCTAAATGGAGATGGATAAATTAAATCAGTTATAAAGGTGTTCTGTGTCTTATCGTCTCTCTCAAATAAACAGCTCCCTTCACTTCCATGAAGAGATCAGCACCCAATCAACACAGTTTTTGGAGCCAGACAATTTAAGTTCTCATTAGCCGTAGCAAACTGTTAGGGAATCATATTTCAGCATGCAGCACATATCAAAACCCACCCAGTGCTGTTCAAAATGAGCAATTAATTACACATACTGTGCTGCACCTGAAAAACTTCCACCATCTCTAGAGGGATAAAGGAATCCTGTAGAAAGGCGAGAATATATCCTTTTGCTTCCCAGTTTACTGCCCATTTTTTGAAAACGGAGTAGAACAGAAAATTACGTTGTTGTTATTATTTACGAATAACAAATCATGACGTTGCAGTTACATACGGTACCTTTTATCTGAGGAGATCGGCAATTTACAAACATCTAATACCCACAACAATCCTGCATGAAGTGTCTTGTGGGTTGATGGTTTCTGTTTTAATCAGGAAAGAGAGAGGAGTAGTAAGAAGAAAAGATGGAGACTGTGAACCCTAACCCTTCCTTCTCCACTCCCCTCTTTTCATGTTTCCCTCATCTATTCCCCCTTCTTTCTTTTCCAGTGCTCACACAGAGTGTGGCAGTGGCTCTGCCTGGCGGGCGAGTGAGGAGGACACATCTAGTTTGGTTCACGAGATGGTGGAGGGCACAGTAAGTATTACATGCACTTTAGCACTGAGGTTAAATTGCTCAATGAGCCAGGTCTGAGAGCATTCAATGAATCCCCTGCAGCTAAGGGCCACCACAAATCCCACCATGTTTTGGTGCAAGTGTAAAGCCTTCCGTAGCATAATTGCCTTTGACCTTGCCATTCCTAACATAAATAGCAACATGGGTGTTAAAAAAACAACAACCAAACTTCAAAAAACCCACCTTACTCAAACATGATACTCCCCTGCGCTCACACTTCTGGCGCTGAGAGAACAAACACAGGACAGAGGTTAGTCATGTTGCTTAATGAACTATGGGAAGGCACTCAGATACTACAGTGACGAATTTGGTGTAAGAACTTATGCAGAGTAGAACAGAATAGCTGAGGTCTTTCCGTCTCCTGCATTGTCACCATCAATACAGGTCTTGAAGGGCAATCTGTGCTTGCTGTTCTAACTGTGCAGCCCCATTGCCTGTGTGAAGTCAGTTACCATGGCGATGTACGTAGCACGAAAGACTAGCTGGAGAGGAAGGATGGCCTTGTGGTTAAGGTGCAGGGCTGGAGAGCTGGGTTCATTTGCTGGTTTTGCCACAGATTGCTGTGTGACCCTGAGTAAACTGCTTAGTCTCTCTGTGCCTCAGTCCTCCATCTGCAAAAGGGGGAGTAATGACACTTATTTCACACACCCCAACACACACACACAGTTCCTTTTGTCTGTGTTGTGTATTTAGTTTATAAGCTCTTTGATGCATGGTCTGCCTCTTACTATGTATTTGTATAGTGGAGCCCTGCCCTCGGCTGGGGACTCTAGGTGCTACTATAATACAAGTAAATCATCATCGTAAAAATCAAATGGGTTTGAGCCGTGGTAACTAATAGCAACCTAGTGGGCAATGCTTCTGGTGATGTAGGTGGAGGGCTAGAACGCAGCTTAGTCTCCCTTAGTTGTGTTGGATCTATGGGGCTAACTGGAGTAAAAAGAAGAAAGACTGTTTTAGTCACTTAAGAGCTTGATCCTGCCCCCACTGAAGTAAATGACAAAACTCCCACGGGGTTCAGTGGATAGGACTGTGCCTTAAGGGCCTGATTCAAAGTCCAGTGAAGTCCATGGTGTTGGTTACACTTGACTTTGAATTGGGGACTAAATAAACACAGGGAACAGCTGTGTGGAGAAAGGAGGTGCCATTTTCACCTAAAGTGTATTCCAGATTATAACCTTGTTTTAGCAGTGTAATGTACAACATTGTAAAATGCCCAGACTAAACAGTACTGTAAATGCACGCTGTAGCTTGTCACTGATTTTTCAAACTTGTTTCCATCATTTATGTTTCACTTGTGATCCTTTGTCTGTTTGTTGCAGAGCCTCAAAGCTGAAGTTTGGGAGTTGTCCGTATTTCAGCTCCTATGGACTATTTACTGCCAGAGCTGTGGAGTGTGACAATGGTGTTTGTGTCCAATCTATCAAACGCCATTATCACACTAAATAGCTACTGTTAGATAAGCCATCAGGTCGCAGAAGGAAGAGAGCTTTAAGCAATACATTTTCTGGCTGTGATGAGGAATAAAGCAGGTTTGTTCTTGTATGTCACGATGCTCTTTTATGAGCAATGCTAAAATAATGTACAATAAACAAACACTCTGCTGTACGTACTTCCAGTTGTAAAACTCCTTTTTAAAGTACAAATTGTAATGAACTTATGCTGTCCATTTGCTCTGACTGAGTCATGTTTATATTCATGGATTGTAATGTTTTTATTCAGCAATGCAAGTGGCTGTGAATTCTTCCCTTATTTAGATTTCTGTTAGGTTATAGCTGGCAACCTGCAGCCTCTATTTAAGCAGTGTTGTCAGTATTTAATGCATTTAATTAACATGTTTTGGTCTGGAAGATATTCTTCAATTATCTCATTGAAATGATCTCACAAAGACCATTGTGGCACTGAAATAAATTTGTTTGGAGGTCAGTTATACAAATACAACGCACTGGATTCATGATTAAAGAAAACGAATCAGGAGTATTGCTGCCAAATCATCAAACTGACGTGACGTCAGAAAAGAAACCCGGGGCCCAGTCCTGCAACCCTTACGCAAATAGTGTTTGGGCATGTGGGTCTCATGGAAGCCAATGAAAGCTTGGGGTGTTCAATATCTCAAAAAATGTAGGGTAAGATTATGAGCCCCTTACTCGTGTTGAATAGTCCCTACAAATAGTTCTGTTGAAGCTAACTTGGGAAAGACTGTGCTACCTCGCATGACTAATGGTGTCATAATCTGGCCCTTATTTAGGTGCCTATTTGTAAGTACCTGAGTTTGAAACATTTGGCTTAGATGCCCAACGTAGCACTTTACGCACCTAGGTTTGACTATTTGGCCCTAAGTAAAATGAATGCAGGAAAGAGCAGATAACGATAATCACTGCTTCTGTATTGTACTATTAGGTTAGCAAGTAGTGACCTAAGTAGAGCAATTGTCTTTCATTCATAGCATCTATATAGTTCTCCTTATTAAGGCATGGAAAACTTGTATTTAACACTCGACTTGCCTTTATATAAACACGACATAAATCTGCTACTGCAGCTGCACTACACATCCTTGGACAAAGACTGCTTTGTTCCCGTGTTGGACAAGTATGAAAAATAAATTGTGATGATGCTAGTTTCTTCCCTTTTTAGAGAAAACACCAGCAAGAAAAATTAGGTTGGGCTCATCAGAAAACACAGAACGCCAGTAGTGTTCCATCCCAGATGTGATTGCATGTTGGTGTTTACAGGCTAGATCAGTTGTGCATGGTCTGTAAAGATCCTTGCAAGAAAAGCATCCTGCAAGGTAATGAGAGAATATGAATGCAGCATCAGGCTTCCTACAAACAAAGGAAAGGAAACTTTACTCACAGCCCTATACACTACCAGTGTGCCATTTCTTCCTGCAGACCTCTCAGCCATTGCTTTTTAGCTGTTTTTGCAGTTATTCATTCACCCTACTACCACTTCTGATAGCTCAGAGGAGCATGCTGGAACTGTAACACAAAGCAGAAATGGCTCTAGAATGGAAATATTTATTGTTCATGGATACACAACCTGGCTGATTAATTGAAAGTGACAAGAACCCAGAAGAGCTTGCAAACAAATCTAGCCTATGTTTTATTTCACAAATCTTCAAAGGACTGAATATGTTGTGCTAAGGAAGTTTGTCCATTAGATTACCCATAAACAAATGACAGTAGCCCACAAATGGTCCATCTAATCTAGGGTACAAAAATTATGTTGGATAAACATGCTTAGTGTATTCAAAAAGGTAAAAATAGCTCTGGTTTCTCTTCAGCTCGTGTAAATCTTTCGCCTTTTACTTCCTCAAGTTTCTCTCTGCTCTCAGTACACCCCTTCTACCTTCACATCTGTCTGTTCCTGTTCCAGTCCAGTTGGCTGATGGTCGGGGATCTGTAAAATCCCCTCTTTCCCTTGTCTTGGTGAGAGAGAACATTACACAGATACATAAAGCTAAAAAAAAGTCAGTGCTGGGGCATGTTGAGCCTGCAGCCATAGCATTTGGTAGAGTCTGAATTCTCCCCTTCTTCATTACTGTAACTCTAGAGTTGTCTGTTGAGAACTTCTGGGCTAGGCAATGAATTAAGTGTTGGGATTTTGAAAGGTACCTAAGGGAGTTAGGCACACAAATCTCATCGGGTACAACTTTGAAAAACTCTTAAACGACTTAGGAGCTGAAGTCCCATTGAAAGTCATTGGAACTTTGGCTCCTAAGTTACTTAGGGTATGTCTACACTGCAATGAAACGCCTGTGGCTGGCCTGTGTCAGCTGACTTGGGCTCGTGGGGCTTGGGCTGCAAAATAGCAGTGTAAATGTTTGGGCAGGGGCTCGCACCTAATTTCTGGGACCCCACGAGGGAGATGGAGCCGAGAAACTGGGCCCCACCCTGAGCCCGAACATCTATACAGCAACTTTACAGCCCCACAGCCTGAGCCCCACAAGGGCCAGCTGTGGGTATTATTTGCAGTCTAGACATACCCCAAGGGACTTTTGACAATTTTGCTCATTAACTTGCAATGAGAATTGGGCACCTAATTTCCCTTACGCTCAGGGCCGGCTCCAGGCACCAGCTTGCCAAGCAGGTGCTTGGGGCGGCCACTCCGGAGAGGGGCGGCACATCCAGCTATTCGGCGGCAATTTGGCGGACGGTCCCTCACTCCCGCTTGGAGCGAAGGACCTTCCGCCGAATTGCCGCCGCAGATCGCGATCGCGGCTTTTTTTTTTTTTTTTTTTGCGCCGCTTGGGGTGGCAAAAACCCTGGAGCCGGCCCTGCATACGCTCTTTTAAAAATTCCTGCCTACAATGATTTTTAAGGTGAAGTGATCACATGTCTGTAGTGGTAAAAAGAGTGCTTCATGCCGTTGTCTTTCACTGAAGCGTAGCATTATCTCTGTGATTTATCATATAGAAATTACATTATATTTGCATCTGCAACCATTTCTATTGTTCATCCTTTCTGAACAGAGCATTTTTTGCGAGCTCCTGAAATTTTTGCATTGAAAATGCAGTCCTCGTCCCCGGGATGTATTCCTATAAAACTGTTATTAATGACAACGTATTGGATTGGTTTGTGATGTGAAGAGAGAGATACAACCTCATATTAACATTCAGTTTTAGGATATGTCTACACTGCGAAGTTGTCGACAAAACTTTTGTCTTTCGTGGGTACTTAAAAAAGCCCCCCTGTGAAAGACAAAAGTTTTGCCGACGCAAGTGGCAGTGTGAACGCAGCTTTGTCGGCAGGAGCACTCTCCTACCAACAAAGCTAATGCTGCCCGCGGGGCTAGAAGTATTTAGTTGGCAAAAGTGCCAACAAAGTACCGACAAAGAGCGTTTACACACCCTGACTTTTAGCGACAAGACTGTGTCGATGCAGCCTTGTTGCTAAAAGCTGCATGGTGTAGACAAGCCCTTAGGTTAGGCCAGGGGCAGGCAACCTATGGCACGTGTGCCAAAGGCGGCACGCGAGCTGATTTTCTGTGGCACTCACACTACCCGGGTCCTGGCCACTGGTCCGGGAGACTCTGCATTTTAATTTAATTTAAAATGAACCTTCTTAAACATTTTAAAAACCTTATTTACTTTACATACAACAATAGTTTAGTTATATATTATAGAATTATAGAACGAGACCTTCTAAAACTGTTAAAATGTATTATTGGCACGCAAAACCTTACATTAGAGTGAATAAATGAAGACTCGGCACACCACTTCTGAAAGGTTGCCGACCCCTGGTTTAGGCATTTGGTAAAAAGAATTCTCCAGACTTCAAACTAGTTGATAATCCTTCAACCCAGTTAATAGTCCCACCACAGGTTGCTCCCCAAGGGACCCTTTAAAATCAGTACTACCCACAGTTTTACGCTCTTCCTCATCAGAACTGCCTGTTCAGAAGCCTTTCCACTTATTGATTTCTTTTGCATTCTGGAAACTTTCAGAGCCACCTGGTGCAGACCGTATTAGAGGCAGCAGTTAAAGGCTGATGATTCTGATCAACAGTGATCCAGCTTCTACCTCAAATTGGGAACAGCTCTTGCAGAGAAGTGGGTAGAAAGCTGTGGGATAAATACAGTCAGTAAAGGTGGCAAAGTGAGCAATTTTAAGAGAGATAAATGCTCTTGAATCACAGAATCATGGGAGTTACAAATGGAAAGGACCTACAACATCGTTCCCTAGAGTACATTCTCTAAGTGCTTTTTCCAGGTCACTTTTAAATGATTTAAAAATTAATGGCGATTTGTATTTTGGAAAAAAAAGTGCTAGCCAAGCACCTATTTTAAGCTTTCCCTGTAGTTTAAATTAGTTACAATGTCTTAGAGACACGGTCGATGATGGCTCCAAGTTTATGGGTGTGCAAGGCAATATAAATGCCTAGGTAGATGCAAATTGTCACCTGAACAACTCTGCGTAAGCTCAGGGCCGCCCAGAGGATTCAGGGGGCTTGGGGCAAAGCAATTTCAGGGGCCCCTTCCATAAAAAAAAAAGTTGCAATACTATAGAATAGTTTATTCTCGTGGGGGCCACTGCGGGGCCCGGGGCCTGGGGTAAAATTGCCCCACTTGCCCCCCCGCCCTGGGCAGCCCTGTGTAAGCTTGAAAGTTTGTCTCTCTCACCAACAGAGGTTGGTCCAATAAAATATATTACCTCACCCACCTGGTCTAGCTTGATGCAAAGTCTATTTATTTAAATGCACCTATATAGCACCTTTTGCTGTGGAACTTCATACAAAAATGAAAAACCTGAATCGATAAACTATCCCAGAGTAGTAGTGTTACCCCATTTAACCTGAGCAGTTAGCCAAATTTGGGGTGTTGGGAGTTGTTCCAGTCAAGAGGAGAAATCTATGACCGAGCCAGGTATTTTCTTTGATGTAGCCATGTTTATTTACAAATGTTATAAGATTATCCTGTTTCTCTGACACAGGAAGACTCAAACGGCCTGAGACAGTTTCTTTGCTCGCTGTCACAAAGCTGCCTTTCCAGCCAGCACTCTGTGCCCAAAACACTTTCTTTCTTCGCTTTCTCTCAAGACCACATTACAAGCACTGCTGTTACTGTCTGACTGCTTGGGTCTCTGGTTGCCTCTGTCTCTGTGTGACCCTCCCCTTGTTCTGTGTCTCTCACACAGATAAGAACAATCTGGGTCAGAGCGTCTGGTTTGGAAATCCTTGGGCCACATTGTTCAGTGTCTACTCCCGTTTTTCATGTGCCGGTGTTCGGGTGCTACTGCTGTTGTTTCAGCCACTTCTTTACAATGGCTTCTTTACATTTCTCTTGAATGAAAGGCATTGGTGATTTCTGGCTCACAACAATAAGGTATAACATAAACTGACCCATAACCCTTGTATTAGCAAAAAACCAATCCCCTTCCCACAACCCTTCTATTGATAAAACCACCTCAGGCTGTGAATGATTTGCTAGAGTGGTAACCAGAGATTGTCTCTCTTGGAGGTGTTAAACTGGCATTGTTAGCCCTAGCTTAGGTCTGGCATAACTGAGCCACATATGGGGCCAGCACTAGATCCACCCTGCTGAGGCAGTGCGGGATGGCTCAAGGTAGTTAGGGGATGCACATCACGCCTGGAGCTGGCAGACCACCCCTCCTTTGGGGCCTGGCACATGGTGCAGGCAAGGGCACCCCAGGACTTTTTCACATGGTATGTACAACTGAACCACACTCACTTTAGGGGGTTGCAGCATCATTCAAGTTTGGCCCAGTGACCCCCTCTGTTGTAATGGAGGGGACACCGGGTCACATTTCAGTGAGTGCATTGTGAATTGGCATGTGGGGTTGCAGGGCTAGTCAGGTCTGGGGGCCTTTCCTCCCATGGGTGGCACTGCTCCAGCCGATGGTATGCAATATGTATAAGGTACGTATGCCTGCGGGTGCCACTGGATACAGGGCAGAATGGCTCTGGGCAGCTGGGGAACATCTGGTGGGGTGTGCGTTATGGCTCCCTACTGCCTGCATAACACGACAGCACATGCCCCGAATGTCTCAGGGGGCCAGGTGACAGTCAGGGCCTCAACATACTACTCTTTAGAGTGCGGTGTTGCAATCCTGGCTGGCCCTGTGGATGGAGGGAAGAGGGGGTTCTCTCTGGCTTCAGTCACATAGCCATGCAGTAGAAGGGGCAGGGTTTTGTCATTATCTTTTAGGTTAGCATGCACAGCAATAGGATCAGCCCTGACTTTTCTGACTAACCGGTAAAGTCCTTCTGCATTGTCTCTCTTTCTTTGTTATGGAAAACAACTGTTTTATTACATCTGTCCTTTGGCTCATTGACAAAAGGCCTGACTGAGTCTCCTGCTTTCAGAGTTGTCAAAGATTTTTCAGTGCGTAGCTTCCTCCCACAGTTCTCTGGGTTTTTCGTTCCATTCTCTGAATCACTCTCAGTAGCATCCAGTTCTTGAAATCTATAAATATCTTTAATTCCGCAGTGCTTTTGCTACCCGGCCTCTCTCTCGTTGCTGGACCCATCTCGAAACTTGGTCATCCACTGCCCTCCAGTTCCCCTCTTGAGCTATGCAGCCAGTACACATTACCTTCACCTCCTACTGTCTCCTGCAGTCTTTACACCCTGACTTCAGTGGGCATTTTGCCTGAGCAAGGGCTATGGAATAAGTCTCCTGATTGACCATCAAGTGCCACAGACAGTGATGGATGGATAGATCCTCTGCTGTGACTCCTCCTCTGTTCCTGAGAGCATTTCCTTTGTGCTTGAGAACAACCACCCTTGTTTCTAACTCGGTGATAGAAACATTTAGCAACACCACTAATTCTCAAGGGACCTGATTCTGTTACATAACAGCAACCTCAGCTCACTTCAAGGGAAATTGCTTGCATGCAGCAGCCGCCACTGCAGAAAGCAAAGATTCTCCTGTCTCCTAAGACTCACTAATCACAATAATTTAACACCCACAATATTGTAGAGCAAAACCTCGAAGCTGAATCATAGTAGCTGCTGATAATTATGGTTTATTTTTCAAAAAGCCTTTTATGAGAGCAAACTGGTGGTGGGGAGGGAAAGCTTTCTAGAGGCTAGTCTGGGGACAATCCTGCTTGCTTGCCCTTGCTCTGAGTGAGTGTGCGTAGTGGTGCCTTCCCTTCTGCAAAGCCCTGAGGGTGATGCCTTCAGCAGCAGCTGCTTTGCTTTTCCCCTCAATCTTTGATTGAGAAGAGAGTAGAAAAGAGCGTCCCCACCCTCCATTCCTGCAGTGCTGTCTAGGGAGTTAATGGCAATGTTGCTTGCCCTCGCCTCATTATGGATAAGATGATTCTTCTTTGTGCAAAGAACATTTTATGCTATTTTTCTCCTTCTGCTCCCAGATCCCAGTGTGATGCCTGCCAGAACATGATAGCCCTACGATAACAACAGTACCAGCAGGAAACTAAAAACCTGTCATCCTGGAATAGCCCTCGTACTCACAACATGCTCACAGGTCCTTGCCCACTCCAGTACAGTGGGGTGCAAAATAGGGGGCACCAGTGCCTGTGTTTTGGGGGTGCAAGGGCTGTATTGGCTTCCGTCTGCAGCCCTAATAAAGGAAAAGCATCACACACACACACGGTTCTCCACCCCTGTGGTGCTTCGTGGCAGAATGATAGCTGTATAGATTAAATTTTCTGTTTTGTTACTGTAGCGCTCTGAGAACTCCAGATGAAAATCATTTATTGAGGCTTTTATTGTAGAGCTGCGTGACCTTTGCAACACCCACACAAGTGTTACATATGCTGAAGTTTCTTGAAGAGTGAAAAAGAATTGAGGAGGACTGGGGCAGGGGGAGGAATAATAGATCCGGAGCCTTGCAGATCATTCTTAGGTCATGGGAGGCTGAGCAGTGGGAGCTCTCCTAAGAAGTCTCCCAATATCACATGAATACGAAAAAGAACCTAATCAAAAGTGCATTTTCTTTTGTTAAGTGGTACATGAGGAACATTCTGGAAAACATGCTGCCTATTTCTTAATGGCATTACTTCTCTTGCAGCCTCTCTAAAAGAATGGAAAAGAAACAGAACAGTGGCATTCCAAGTAGAGCAGCTGAGGTTCTTTGGGGCCACCACTTTACCTTTCTGAACTTCCATCCATATTTCTACAGAGTGATTGAGTGACTTGCAAAGTAGGTGAGCAGGATTACGGGGAATAGGACCTGGTATCTGGCACTCAACTAGACTAGTGCTAGAGATCAACTTGGCCCTGGAAACCTGAAACTCCTATTTCCCCCTCCTTGAAATCTGAACTTGAACAGTAGCATCTGAATGTTTCAATTGGAGCCTATCCCTGTAATGAGCAAAGTCTTTTTTTCAAGTGCCCCCTCAGGCACCTAGGTCCCATTGGCTTTCAAGTAGTTTAGACCTCGAAAGCCCAAATCCTCAAAAGTAGATAGGTGCCTAACTCCCACTGAAACCGATGGGAGTTAAGTATCTAAATATCTTCACGGATCTCAGCCTACGTGCCTGGGTCTTAAGGAGCTTTTGAAGATTAACTAAAACATTGAAAACTTTGGCTCCTCTTAATCATGCCCACTCTAGTTCTTAAAAACTATGTAGGAAGTGGACTGGAAAAAACATAGGTTAAGAATAGGTATCTGTTTAGAAGATACAGTATTGAATTTAGAGATGTATATGTATCCTGGCCATGTGATGAATTACTTTTTGAATAACAAAAGGAAACGTCTAGTAGTGGCCTTATTGATCATCCATGTCTAAATATTTTATCATTCTTAACATCTGTAATAAGAATGTAAACAATAGTACCTCAACCTAAATTACAGCTAAGATCATGGTGGATTCTCCATCACTGACCATTTTAAAATCAAGAGTGGATGTTTTTCTAAAAGTTACATCCTAAGAATTATTTTGGGGAAGTTCTATGGCCTCTATTATGCAGGAGGTCAAACCAGATGATCACAATGGTCGCTTCTGGCCTTGGAATCTACAAAGCGGCAAATAGCATAACGTTACAAAACCAGTGTCGGAGTACAGTGCAGTTTGCTCATTGTGCCTGAGTCTGAGGATGTTGATGAGTGTAACAATGAGGGTCTGCTGTTAGCACAGGGGTTATCAAACTGGGGGTTGGGACCCGTCAAGGAGTCGTGAGGTTATTACCTGGGTGGTCGCGAGCTGTCAGCCTCCACCCCAAACTCCGCTTTGCAGCCAGCATTTATAATGGTGTTAAATATATTTTAAAAAGTGTTTTTAATGTATGGGGGTCACACTCAGAGGCTTGCTATGTGAAAGGAGTCACCAGTAAAAAAGTCTGAGAACCACTGTGTTAGCAGATACAAAGGTGGTTCTTTTGACTGCTTTGCAGAGTTAATCTTGGGAGTGGTCACTGATGAGATTTCACCTGACCCTAACACCATTCAGAGAGCATTCTTTTGCATGGGATGTATTTGCTGGGATTAAAAACAGATATCTATGTGCGCGTCAAATATATTTGCGTTTTGCTTCTGTGATATGAAAGTTGGGGGGTGAAACCAAGCAGCCAGTATGTGTAGGCATTCCACGCTGGGACTTTTCTGGTGACCCTTTCGGTTTCTGCAGAATTTAAATTCATATTTAAAAATGACAATGTAAGCAAAATGTTCATTCTGAAGCCTAACAATGAGACCTACAATGTCAGCATTGTTAATGGTTTCACTGCTGATTATTTTAGCATTTGCAGTACCCTGGGATTGTGGGGAGATGTTAAGTAGAGTGTCACTGCTTCTTTCCCCCTAATGTGACCCTGTGGTGAAAATCATTAGCCCATGCACAGTGTGTTTAGTTGATATTCAAATGAATGAAAATTTTAATATAAATAAAAACATTACTAACCTTTAGTCATGAAGGTAACCTTCCAAATGGGAACCAATGCACTGCTGTCTTCTGCAGCATTCAGAAATTGACTAAGACCATAGCTCTAAGAAAGGTATGTGCTATTACCATTCATCTCAATAAGGTGTTAACACTGAAGCCTAAGGATGATACATTCTTTGACAACTGTGTTAACTATTTCACTGATGATCATGAAACCTCCAACTACGATACATTGGGAGGGACTATGAGTGGATTTGGGGCAAAGCTGACTATCGTGGGTGCAATCCTGGCTCCACTGAATCAATAGCTAAACTCCCATTGACTTCAATAGGACCAAGATTTCACCCCATAGCTGTACTTTCCCCTTCACTCCAGACTGACTCCTTCCAGTCTCACTCCTGAGCCCAGGCCAGTGAACTAAACTGAGATAAAATGCACTCTTTCCTCAGCTTTTCACATATGCTGGGTTATGTTTACTGGGCCAGACTGGCAAAACATATAGTGCAGAGTAATCACTTGCCAGCCTATGAAGGAAAGGACTTTAGATCTGTAAGAGATCAGAACAGGATCCTTAGTGATTATTTGAAATAGTCTCTTTGCGCTCTCTCTCTCTCTCGTGTGTGTGTAACCAATGCATTCTCTTGGTCATTCACTCACACTGAATGTCTTTGGTACTCCGTTGGTGCGGGTCATAGGTTCGCTATTTTTAATGTTGCTATTTGTATTATGCTAATGCCTAGGAACCTCAATCAAAGAACAGGGTCCCATTGTGCTAGACATTATACGGACAGACTAATAACAGAAAAGACAGTTAGTGCAAAATGCCCCAGAGTAGCTCATAATCTGCATAACACTAAATAGGTGGATGAAACAGATAAGCAGGTTGGGAGTGGGGTAGGAGGCTCAGGCTACGTCCTCACTACGGGGGGTGGAGGGGGAGGTCGATTTAAGATACGCAAATTCAGCTACATGAATAGCGTAGCTGAATTCGACGTATCGGAGCCAACTTACCCCGCTGTGAGGACAGCGGCAAATCGACCTCCGCGGCTCCCCTGTCAACGGCGCTTACTCCTACAAGTGTCGATTCGGGGATCGATTGTCACATCCTGACGAGACGCGATAATTCGATCCAAGAGATTGATTTCTACCCGCCGATTCAGGCGGGTAGTGTAGACATAGCCTGAGATAGTAAGAGAGTTGAGTTTAGTAGAAAAGCAGAAGTCTCTGCTCACCAGATGGTAGTGATGGGAATGATTTGTAGGCATCACAGCAGAGGTACTTTTAAACTAATCAGAATGGTTTTCAGCTAAGATAAAGTTAAGAAAATTGATTTTCTTTCCCTGTGGCAAACTGTCAAGGTATAATTATTTCAGTGTAGTTGCACTTCAAAGTGAATCCAAATGCCACAGAGATTTAAAAAAATCTTTTAGGAAACAGTCATTCATTTTAACTTTTTAGTTCTGTTGCAGGCAGATCATTGTATAAAACTAGTGTACTTTTGAGTTTTCCTATCCTAAGCCGGAAAAAAAGAACCAATGGACACACTACAGGTATCTTTAAGATTTGTTACGTGCATTACATTGTGAATGTATTAGCGGTGTATTGTATCTCTAATAGACTCATTAATTGGGAAGAATGGTAAAAAAAAAAATCAATAAAATCTTGGGCAGTGGAAAAGCAAAACGTTTTAATAGCCGTGAAGGATGTCCACATTCATGAAACCTTAATATGGATAGCTGTCATTACACAGTGCTTCATAGTCACTTTTGTTCTGAAAGATCAATAAGAAGAAAATCACACTTAGCCTTTGAGTAGTGAGGTCAGTACTTGGCTGAACTGGCAACTGAAAAATATCAGGCCCATCAAAATACCCATACCCAGCCAGAACATGCCCGGACTCTTTAGAGTCACTGATTAACCCTCCATCAATGGACTTTGATAATGGCAATCAGCCACAGGAGCGAATATTTCATAAGACTCCCTGATGATGGTTTCTGGTGGGGAAAATGTGCTTTTCTTCTTTGGGAAAAATCATCGTTCCTAAAGAGCCTTTCAAAGTGATATGTTCCATGAGCACATCTCAATCAAACCAATCCCTAAGCCGGATTTGTGGTTCCAGCCTGTTCCACTTATTGATCAACAGGTTTGGATAGAGTTTGATTAATGAATAAGGAAAACAATATTATTATTGGTTTGTATTATTGTAACACCTATGAGCCCGAGTCATGGGCTAGGACCTCACTGTGCAAGGTGCTGCACAAACACAGAATACAAAGACAATCCCTGCCCCAAAGAGTTTAGGGCAAATCCTGCAATCAGCACCGCAGGGATAGAACCCATCCATATGGAGTCATTTGCAGATTCTTTTCCCTCTATGTTCTCTCATCAGTAGTGAACTCACCAGATAAGTGCAATGGGGAAGTGAAATTCTTCAGGAGGGTCAATAAAACTAATTAGATTGTTTTCCGTCCCAATTCTAACCTCCTGGAGATGTGAGGTAACAGAAAGCAGCCAGCCTATTACTAATGGGGAGAAAAGGAGAGGGATGCAAATGTCCTGCTAAAACATACATAAGGGGACAAATTCTAGTCACCAAGGGAAGTACCTGGCAGATGTTGGCTGTTCAGAATCTTCCTGGTCCAGAAACACTGAAAAAAATCCCTCTGCCGCTCCTACACAAAGGGGTACAAGAGGGCATGGTCTTTGCAGAAGTGAGTGTGCCCTGCATGTATATGCACCTAAACATACTCAACATCTGAACCAAGCAATATTCCCTGAATGAGGCTTCCTCACTTTTAGCAGGACTGAGGCAGAATCCAGACAGTGATCATAGCAAGCCTTACAAGACAACACTTAAGAACATAAGAACGGCCATACTGGATCAGACCAATGGTCCACCTACCCCAGTATCCTGTTTTCCAAAAGTGTCCGGTGCCAGGTACATCAGAGGGAATGAATGTAATAAGGTAATTTTTGAGTGATCCATCCCGTCATCCAGTCCCAGCTTCTGGCAGTCAGAGGTTTATGGACATCCAGAGCATGGAGTTGTATTCTTGAACATCTTGGCTAATGGTCATTGATAAACCTATCTTTTGTGAACTTACCGAATTCTTTTTTAACCCATTTATACTTTTGACCTTCGCATCATTCTCTGGCAATGAGTTCCACAGGTTGATGTGCATTATGCGACAAAGTACTTCCTTATGTTGGTTTTAAACCTGCTGCCTAATAATTTCATTGTGAGACTCCTGATTCTTGTGTTATGTGAAGGGGTAAAACAACACTTCCGTATTCCCTTTCTCTACACCATTCATGATATTATAGACCTCGATCATATCCCAACTTAGTCATCTCTTTTCTGAGCTGAACAATTCTAGTCTTTTTAATCTCTTCTTGAATGGAAGCTGTTCCATACCCCTAATCATTTTTGTTGCCCTTCTCTGTACCTTTTCCAATTCTAATATATCTTTTTTGAGATGAATCAACCAGAACTGCATGCAGTATTTAAGGTGTGGACGTACCATAGATTTATATTGTGGCACTATGATATTTTCTGTCTTATTATCTATCCCTTTTCTAATGGCTCCCAACATTGTGTTAGTTTTTATGACTGCTGCTGCACATTAAATGGATGTTTTCAGAGAATTATCCACAATGACTCCAACACCTTTCTTGAGTGGTAACAGCTAATTTAGACCCCTACCATTTTGGATGTATAGTTGGGATTATTTTTTCTGATATGCATTACTCAGCATTGAATTTCATCTACCCAGTCACCCAGCTCTGTGAATTCCCTATGTAATTCTTCAGTCAGCTTTGGATTTAACTGTCTAGAGTAATTTTATATCATCTGCAAATTTTGCCACCTCACTGTTTGTCCCCTTTTCCAGATCAGATATGCTGAACACCACAGATCCAGTACAGATCCTTGGGGGACCCCACTTTTTACCTCTCTCCATTGTGAAAACTGACAATTAATTCCTGCCCTTTGTATTCTATCTTTTAACCAGTTACTGATCCATCAGAGGATCTTCCCTCTTATTCCATGACTGCTTAGTTTGTTTAAGAGCCTTTGGTGTGGAACCTTGTCAAAGGCTTTCTGAAAGTCCAAGTGTACTGTATCAGCTCTATCAACCTTATCCCCATGCATGTTGACACCCTGACCCTCAAAGAATTGTAATAGCTTGGTGAGGCGTGATTTCCCTTTACAAAAGCCGTGTTGACTCTTCCCCAACATACCGTGTTCATCTTTGTGTCTGGTAATTCTGTTCTTTACTATAGTTTCAAACAATTTGCCTGGTACTGAAGTTAGGTTTACTGGCCTGTAATTGTCAGGATCGCCTCTGGAGCCTTTTTTAAAATTGGCATTACATTAGCTGATTTCTAGGCATCTGGTACAGAGGCTGATTTAAGCAAAAGGTTACATACCACAGTTAGAAGTTCTGCAATTTCATATCTGAATTCCTTCAGAACTCTTGGGTGAATACCATCTTGTCCTGGTGAATTATTACTGTTTAATTTATCAATTGGTTTCAAAACCTGCTCTACTGACACCTCAATCTGTGACAGTTACTCAGATCTGTCACCTAAAAGAAATGGCTCTTACGTGGGAATCTCCCTCACATCCCCTGCAGTGAAGACAGAGGCAAAGAATTCATTTAGCTTCTCCACAATGGAGTTATCTTCCTGGAGTCCTCATTTAGCATCTCAGTTGTCTACGGGCCCGACTGATTGTTTGGCAGACTTCCTGCTTCGGATGTACTTAAAATTATTTTTGCTTCGTTTTTGTGTCTTTGGCTAGTTGCTCACATTCTTTTTTGCCCTGCTGAATTACTCTGTACACTTGACTTGTCAGCAATGTTCCCTCTAATTTTTTACGTCCATGTGCGGAATGAATTTGGTTATGTGCACCGATATGGAGGTGATGTGCAGCGGGGGTGGGGCCGAGGGGTTTGGAGTGTAGGAGGGGACTCGGGGCTCAGGCAGAGGGTTGGAGTGCGGGGTGGGGTGAGGGCTCTGGGGTGGGGCTGGGGATGAGGGAATTGGGGTGCGGGAAGGGGCTTAGGGCTGGGGCGTGGGGGGTAAGGGCTCTAGCTGGGGGGTGTAGGCTCTGGGGTGGGGCTGGGGTGGAGGGGCTTGGGGTGCAGGCTGCCCCCCAGCCCTCTCTTGTCGCAGCATCCTGGGGAGAGGCACCTTTCCAGTCCAGGCCCTGTGGCTGCATGCCTGTGCAGCCCTTGATAGCCTGCTGCGCAACCGCGCAGCTTAGAGGGAACTTAGTTTGCCAGTGTTTATGCTCCTTTCCATTATCTTCATTAAGATTTGACTTCCAATTTTTAAAAGATGCCTTTTACCACCTCTGTTGCTCTGCTGTTTAGCCATGGTGGCAGTTTTTGTCCTCTTACTGTTTTTTTTCATTATTATTATTAAGGATATACATGTAGTTTGAGCCTTTTTTATGGTGTTTCCATGCAGCTTTCATACATTTAATTCTTGTGTCTACTCTTTTAAGTTCTAGTTTACTGCTTCATTTTTGTAGTTTCCCTTTTTGAAGTTAAATGCAACTGTGGTGGGTTTCTTTGGCATTTCACCCCTACAAGGATGTTAAATTTAATTACATCATGGTTGCTCTTGTCCCTGCCAGCAGGTTGGGGATCTTGGGGGACAACTACTGCACTGGTGGGGTGTAAAATAAACTTTATTAAGAAAATGCAAAAACAGGGAAAATTTAATAGTGAGGGGTATGGGGTTTGTTAAGGTAAACAATTGGGGAGGGGTTTCTTTTAGTAAATAGGATAGGGGGTTTCAATACTGGGGTACAATACAGTGGGGTACAATACAGTTGGTAACCAATTAACACTGAAGTATAAATGTAACAGGTAGCTAACAATTTCTATGTAAAGGGTGTGTAACAGCAGCATATAACCAACTAACAGTTATGGGTAAAATGTTGGTTAAATAACCAACAACTCTAGGTAAAAATATGTCACAGTGGTTAAATGTAAAATGTGAGGGGTGTTAGAGAGAAAAAGGGTAACCAATGGGGTTTTATGCTAGACTTCAGTAATACAATTGAGGTTTGGCAGCAGCAGGAGCGGGGTGAGCACGTGGGGGAAGGGATTAAGAGAGAGAGAGAGAGAGAGAGAGAGACACAGAGAGCAGACAGGCTGCAAGTTTAAACAGCAGAGAGACAATTATACAGAACACAGCAAAAGCTTATATATGATTTAACTTAACCAAAACTACACAAATTAGCAAGTACAAGTAACAAAACACAATGCAACAATTCTTTAAGCCTAACTTACAGAGTACACTGCAAGCAATTTTCTAAACCTAACTTAACCACAACTATGCAAAATGAAATTACAATTTATCTAGACTAAAGGCTAAATCTAACCTAATGGGTGCACCTTATACTAGGGGTAGTTCCAGAGGGCAGAGTGTGCCCAGGATACAGCTTCAAAGGGGTGGGGGGGTTTAACTAGTGGTGGCTGCAAGCAGGCTTATTTCTAGCAGCAAAGGCGCTGCGGAGCTAGAAGCAGATTACAGATACAGACCAAGGAGTTAGCTTGGGTCTGCCTGAGAAAGCCAGCAGCTAGAACAAGGGGAGGGGGGTGCAAGAGGTTTTTCCTTACCAATCCCCAAAGCAGCAGCAGGAAAAGCAGTTTCAGCATCAGAGGACGCAAAGAGGACTCGATTCGCTTACAATAATCAGGAGATCTCCAGGCACAAATTTGTTGTTCGTGGGAGGGGAGTTTAAAAACGGGGGTATGCTCAAAAACAAACGAGAGCGGGGAGAGGGCCCCCCAAAGACCCCTAGATGATCAGACCAGGTGGCAAAGCAAGGACCTTCTCCGGGGGTCTGATCAGAAAATGTCTGTTTTTAAGGGCAAATTCAGGCAGTTTCCCGCCAGTAACTTTGATTGGCTCCTCTTGATACAGGGTAGGAGAGAAGGCAGGGAACTGCAGGGAAGCATAGGCATGCCTAGGCATGTTCTGAGCCACAGGTATGACTCATATGCTCAGCTATGTGACCACTTTAGGTCTCGCATACCTGGGCAGAGCACCCTACACCGAGAGCCGGGGGGGGGGGGGGGGGTGGCAGCCACCCAGCACAAAAACAGAACAGCAGGGGGACAGCTGTAACAGACAGCTCTGAGGGTTGCTGGAAAGGAGGGGTGGCATGGCAGCATCACTTTTAAAAGTGGTCTTGGGAGGGAAGAGGCGGCACAGAGGCAGGGCCTCAGGGGAAGGGGCTACTTTTATGGAGCTTCTGTCACTCCTGGTTGCTATTTTACCAAGCGGTCCAACTATATTCACCTCTTGGACCAGATCTTGTACTCCAAGACTTGCCTCTCCTTTTGTGGGTTCCAGGACTAGCTGTTCCAGGAAACAATCATTTCATGTGTCTAGAAATTTTATCTCTGCATCCCATTCTGAGGTGACATATACCCAGTCAATATGGGGGAGAGTTGAAATCCCAGTGGGTTTTCTGTTTTTTTGTAGCCTCTCTAATCTCCCTGAACATTTCACAATCACCATCACCAGCCAGGCCAAGTGGTCGGTAACATATTCCTACTGCTATGGTCTTACTATTCAAGCATGGAATTTCTATCCATAGAGATTCTATGGCAGTGTTTGGTTCATGTAAAATTTTTACTATATTCGATACTATGCTTTCTTTCACATATAGTGCCACTCCCTCCCCCAGCGTAACCTACTTTGTCATTCCTACATATTTTGTATCCTGGTATTACCATATCCCATTGATGATTGTTGTTCCAGCAAGTTTCTGTGATACCTATTATATCAACATCCTTATTTAACACCAGGCACTCAAATCCATCCATCTTGATATTTAGATTTCTAGTATTTGTATACAAACACTTTTAACTAAATATTGACAAATTTTGTCTGCCTTCACCTGATGTAATTAACTGGGACTCTTTTGTTTGACTGTTTCTCTTCATTTCCTGCTTGAACTTTATCAACTTCTAGCCTCTTCTCTTTACTAGAGATATTGAGAATCCCCATTAATAAATCCTCATCTAAGGGATGTCTCTGTTCAAACCCAGTGCCTGTCAGCTTTCCCCCAGTCCTTAGTTTAAAAAATCCTCTGATCTTTTTAAATGTACATGACATCAATCTGGCCTGTAATCTTCCCCTTCTAGTCTGTTCTGTTCAGGTTCTTACCCTGCTCCAATCACTGTGGTATCTGAGCACCTGAGAAAGTGGTATTTGATATACAGAGCCAGATTCTTCAGCCTGTTTAGATCACTTTGCACCATATAAGTAGCTGGTGGAGAATTCCCCTTGGGTAGGGGCACTTTTTTCTGGTGGAAAGTGGGCAGAAACTCACTTCTAGCTCCTCCTCTCCCCACATAAAGAGGAAGGGGGCATATCAGGGGCAGTCTGGGGGTAGGTATGGATACAAGGGTGTATGGTGGAGCACAGCTCCTCTATGCCTGGTCTTTCACCGATAAGATATGGCCCTTATGCCAGTGGCAGGAGTTGGAGCAGGCCCCGTGGGTGGTTGAGATTCAGGGAACCACACCTGGATCCCTATGGTAGTCAGTCTTCACAATATGCTGCACTGCTCATACATAGTGGAGAATCGAGGTCACCACAATAATTTCCTGTTCTAAGTATCTCAGTTACTATTGTCTGGGAATTCTGGGTCAATGTGGACTGTCATGGTGGCTCCCCCTTGCATTAGGCACACTTGACTCTAAGCTATTCCTTCAGAAACTCAGACTGTCCCTGTGAAGACAAAAACTATTGTACCTTTGTTGTCACGGGGTCTACTCACCGCATGTGATGCCGCCTCCTGGTGGCTCTGGGGATTAGCTCTTGCTAGGCATTGCCGTCCTCTGGCCGTGTCTCTACCCGTCATCTCTTTCACCCTATGGCCCCACTCACTCCAGGAGTTATAGCTTCCTGTTGATGACTTGGCCCTCCGGCCAGGTCATTAAAGTTCTCCCCTTCTGGGGAATTCAAAGTGCTTCTAGACCAGCTGTCTACCTGCATCTCCAACACCCTGCACCACTTCCCAATGACTGGTAGGGGAACCCAGGCCCACCCACTACACCCAGCCCAGGGACTCTCTATCAAGCAGCCAAAGTCTGTACAGTTCTGCTCCTTGCTGTTGTCTTCCTACCTATTTGGCTCCCACCACAGGTTTGTCAGCCCAAGCTCCCTTCTCCCAGGGAGTGACTGCAGCCTCTTGCTACTCACTGCTCCCGGGCTTTATACAGGCCCCTCCTCTTCCTGCTCAGCTGAGCCCATTTCCTGCTCCCTTTCGCCTTCAGGTGCAGCCTGGGCAGTTAATTGGCTGGCCTAGCTCTTGAACCCCTCCAGGCCTTGTGTGGGGTGTGCACTGCATCACACGTTGTCAATTAGGTCTCAGTCCTGCAAGGTGCTGAATATCCTTAACTCCCAATGACTTCAGTATGAGTTGTGTTCAGCACCCTGCAGCTTGGGCCCTCAGGCCCCAATCCTGCAGCAGGATCTGGGTGGGAGCAAGATGGATCCAATCGCAGGATCAGGGCCTCAGGGACAAAACAAATTCTGTGGATAAGAAACTCCCAGGTGATGCTCAGTTTTAGGATTTTTCCAACTGGGTGACCGAACTTTACGAGGAAAGCTACATAGTTGGCAGCTAAATCCCTGAGCTTGTTCAGAGAACAGGTGTGTTTAATGATCCAAATACCCATGTGGCTTATGCTTGTTTTAAAAGGAATTTAATTGGCAAAAGTACAAGGAATAGGAGTATAGTAAGGATTAAAATTGTGTAAAGAGTTAGGAAATAAAGCAATTATTCTCATACATCCTTGACCCCAGTGCCAGTATCGAGCTCTAGTCCAAAACCTTTATTAAGTGGTGGCTTAAGTAGTTTTATTTTTACATAGCTGCTGAATGCCACAGTATCGCTGGCGTAGAGATCTGGGAGTTGCTGAATGGAGACAGAAATGCTCCAGTGATCCATCTCCTGCACAAAGACCAAGACACAGAGTGTGCAAATACACAAATATACACTGACGTGACGGATGTAAAAATACTTGAAAGTTAATCGAGGCAGATAGCTTTGTTTGGCTTTGAAAACTTTCCATTGCTTTTGAATTGCAGCCTGCTAGGCCACCGATGCAGCTGGTTTCCTGGTTGCTGTTATCAAAGAACAGCTTCAAAATGGTGGTATAATGCAGAAGGCTCAGTCTAACTCCGCAGTCATGTCCTTCGGTACCTGTGCATTTCTAGAGAGGAGCTTGTGCAATGTTACTGGATGCTTTGAAGACAGGAGGTCTATGTTGTCTTGGTTGCCTGTGTGCTGGCCACTCTTTTCTGTACATTCGGTGAGTTTGGAGGGACTTTGCTTTTCATGGCTGTTGGTTTCCTTTGTTTTTGATGACCGCCTGGGAGGGATTTCAACCCCAACATCTCGCAGTACTTATTGCACTGGTGGAGGGCTTTAAACTGATCAATGAAGGAAATGGCGCAGTTGCCTTTAAACCCTTTGTATCTGCAGCAGTGAAGAAGAACAAAAAGGGGATTTCGACATTTGTTTTTCAAGCCAGGTTTACGGTGTGACTTTGGATTCATAAGTAACACTACAACATTTAATAAGCCTCTTTGAAGGAGGGACGTATTATCCCAATTTTACAGATGGTAAAATGAGGCACAGAGAGATTAAATGACTCGCCCAAGGCCAATCAGTGAGTCAGCTGCAGAGCAGAAAACAGGGCTCAGGAGGCTGGCTCTCAGCCCTGTGTTCCCGCTATAATTTCAATGTGTGGCTAATACAATTGTCAGTTAACAAACTTCTTAGATAAATTTATAAACAAAGAAAAATTCCACAGTTATAATCTTGATAAAGTGCTTGGGGCACCTCAGATAGAAGAAGGCTACAGAAGTGGGTAAGTGTGATCATTATTACTCTGAAGGAGAGTCCCTGCTGCTCACACCCAGAGCTAGTGTGCCGGGGACACAGCCTGTCAAGCTGCCCAATGTTGTCTCATTCCCTTGTGCTCTCTCCATCTCTCTGTATCCATCCGTTGTTGCTTGGCTTAGATTGTAAGCTCTGGGGGGCAGGGGCAGTCGTTTTGTTTTGTTTGTAATCATAGCAGGAGTGTGATCTTTGTCCTGTTGGGATCTGTGCGTGAACCAGTTTATCTGGTAGAATCAAAATGAAAATATCTGAGCTGCAATCTAATATACAGTCCTAATATGTTCTGGGCATTTCATTTCTCACCCTGGCAGCCTGCCTAGTGCTAATAAAGATGCTGTCTGCTCCAAGAAGAAAAGCCCAATCGCCATATGACGGATGGGCCTGTCGGTTCTAACATGCTTTGTAGAATAAAATTCACCAAAGGAGATAAGCAGGTGGCACAGAAACCAAAAACTATTTTTTAAGGCAGCATGACAGTATCTTTCTCTGTTTACCTCTAACAGCTTCATTTTGCATCTCTATTGTTCCTTTAAGGTGACAGAATAGGGAGGTTGAAATGTCAGGCTATCTGCTTTCCTAGCATCAGTAATCTCACATGAGATGAAAAGGCCACCCGGGAACTCCCATGTGTCAGATCATCATGGAACACACAGTTCCACGGTAGGGTGGAAAAAACTCTTTGATGGATCACACAAATCCTGCGGTTTCTCAAACATACCCAGAAAGTAAGTCATGCTTTTCTGCATACCCGCACTTCACATTGCAGGCTCCATTGCTTCCTTACAGACACACACACATATATAGCTATAGACTTTGTTGCTTTGTTTAATCACACGCACACACACAATCTTGTCTTAAATTATTTTAAACAAATCATTGCAGCCTGGAACGTATGTGGAAAGAAGACAACAAACCCTGATTATCTTGTAAGGGAAATTATTGGTGTCCTTTATGGAGATCAGCTTCAATAGGAAAGGGAAGTCCTGAATTCAGCCTTTTAATTTTTGATATTTTTGGCCATTTTTGTCTTCTTGTGGTGACCTTACAATTTCATCCCCTTCCTTAAGGTTGGAGCTGGTTGAATATTAAAAAAAAAAAATCTTTTGCGGGAATTGTAGTGAATAAAAGCACTACACTGAGGTTGCTCTTATGTGTGGTGTGAACATACCCATGCCAAGCCAGCTAGGGGAGGATTTATCTGCCTGACAAGTGAATCAGGTGGTGGAGCTGCCCTGCTCTAGAGATGCTTGTCTGGTGGAAGTAGAGAAATCTCCCGCTTGACTCATTTAGGGCCAAGAGGAAGAGTTTATTCCCAGCCCTGAGTAGGCAGTGGCATATATCTGTGCTGCTCCAGGAGGAGCTCCCTAAAGGAAATGCAACTCAGACTTGCCCTCTGAGTTACAATTGCTCTACGATGCCTGTTTGCATATTAGGGAATATGTTGCATTTGCCCGTGAACTGATCCAGCATATATAACCCACTGGTCTGTATGTATCTGCACCCAATCCAAAGAGGACGTGAGTCTATTTCAGTTCTTAGCTGCAGCTCATGCTGTAGAGACTCGTGGTTCTAGGTTTGGAGGCCTCTAGTTCAATCCAGATCAAGGTGATGAACATCACATGTACTTCACCCCGCCCTCACCACTGCCAGCCAGCCCTGTTGGCTGATGTGTGTGTGGAGCCCTGGCTTTCCTTGTCCCTTTGCTGGCTCCCAGCATGATTATCAGGCACAGAGTCCATACTCTCCCCCTACACCCTGACTCAGGTTTAGGGTAGCTTGCACCTGGTGCCCCCACTCCTTTACACTCCCTGGCTGTGCAGGTTGCACTCACAATCTAGCCCTATGGCAGATTATAAACAGAAAGGCAAAGTAGCTTGGGGCTCTGTGATGAAATGTTCTCCCGCTTCTGGTGGGAGAGAATAGAATCAGGACGCTCCCAGACCAAGCCCCACTCTAGAAGCATGAAGATTCTGCTTCAGTCACATCAGAGGATGGTTCTTTTCACAAGCAAGCCTACCTGACATTGACAAGAGCTTCTCCTTTGGATCAAGCTGAGGATAGCCTTGGGCTTGACTGTGGAAATTGGCCAGGGCAGAGCAGTAACTCAACAGAAAGGGCGTGCCTCAAAGAGACAGTGTTTTGTTTCTCCTTTTGTTGTGTTTTGTTTGTGTCTGAAGGCCAGCCTTAGTCCCCCTTCCAACAGGGGTTTAATCATGAATATTCAACCAAGCCCTGGGTATTTGTGGAAATAAAGGACAAATTCACAGCAACTATTAGTCAACAACAAATAATTCAATGAGTTCTAGTTAAAACCCCTTCACTCTATAGTGGTTCTCAATTACTCTCCTGCATGGTGCAGGACTGTACATGTCAGAGATTCAGGGGCCAGTGTCTGAGTGGATAAAGAGCCTCTGTGATGTAGAGAGCCTTTGGAGAGCATCTGCTTGCTTTAATATTTAAAATATCTTGTTTCCGCTGCAGGACTGAAAGAGAGGCCACATTTCTCTTCTATTAAGCAGGAAGAAATCTAAATGCTTAGGAATCTCCAGGGCCATTAGTGATCTGACAGCTTTCACGGCAATGAATGATAGTTGCTTTTCTTTGTGATTGCTCTTGTAGATAAACAACAAGGAGTCTGGTGGCACCTTAAAGACTAACAGATTTATTTGGGCATAAGCTTTCGTGAGTAAAAACCTCAGAAGAAGTGAGGTTTTTACTCACGAAAGCTTATGCCCAAATAAATCTGTTAGTCTTTAAGGTGCCACCAGACTCCTTGTTGTTTTTGTAGATACAGACTAACACGGCTACCCCCTGACTCTTGTAGATGTGTGCAAAATGACCCATTTCTGAGGCATGAATGTGGTGGGTTTTCCTCCTGGCAGTCACTGCCTATTTTTCAATTGAGAGGGGGAAACCATTTCCTTTTTCCAGGAAGCCACATTCATGGAAATTATGTTCCTGCTGGTGGGAATTTTTCACATGCTCTTTCCTGCACTCTTCCTTTGCAAGAAGTTTATGCACTTTTCTATAATAGTACCGAGACCAACAGTTTAACAGTTGGAGATCATTTTGTCATGAAAAGGTAGAGTTTAAAAACCTATCCTCTTTTCTCATGAAAATAGAAAAATTATCCAGTCTGGGGGGATAAATTATTAACTCTTATGTCAGTAATGTCTCTGTAGGATCAGTATACACGTCCATTAGCCATTGGTCTCAGAGGACATATTGGAAGGAAACAACCATGAAATTATTTGTTTCTTTAGTCCATTGGTTTAGGCCCAAATTTTCATCAGTGATGATTGATTCTGGGTTATTCGAACGTCGGGGGCCCAACGTGAGACCTTTAGGGCCTGATTTCCCTAGGTACTGAGCACTCACAGCGTCCACTGAGTTCAACTGGAGTTCTGGATGCTCAGCTCTCATTAAAATTACGCCCAACATGTCTCAAATTGGGCACACAGAAACTCAGGGACTGCAGATGAGTGTCCAGTTTTGTGAAGGTTGGCTATAGTTAATTAGTCTCTGGCTAATGGGAGAAAGAGTTCAAAAGAAAATCCAGTGTAATGAATTCAGACTATTTTCCTATTCGTATTTTGTTTCTGTCACTCACTATGCTCCTTTTAAAGAGCAGATCATCCAATCCAAACAAGGGACCAAAAACAATAGAATATGATCAATTTCATGTCATGAATAGGAGATGCTTGAAGTGAACAATTTGTGAAAACTTCACAAACAAGCCACAGTCTCAGAGTTATTCAGCTGAAATATTCAGCACATACTGAATACGTTCACAGCAAATGGGACTAGGTCTTTAATGAAAAACGAGGCCAATATTTTGTAGAGTTTAAAAAGTTGATGAATACTATTCCACCAGCTTTATTCACAAATCAAATCACACCCATTTCCCTTTTTCTATCATAATTGGCTTTTGTTTGCTCTTGTAACTAGAGATGGGACAAAATCAACCCTGCCCCTCTGATCCAAACACCACCACATTTTGGAGGTTGAGAGGCTTCAAAATCTTGGGCTGGATCTGAATTTTGTAAATGGCCCCTATCTTTACAATGGGTCATCGAAAGCTACCTATTTATCCCTTTATACCACACCCATCACCACAGCCTGTGAGAATTAAATCCTTGCATCTGAGCACCCCCAGCCTTTGGGGTATTCAAAAATCCAGATCCTCAGTGTTTCTATAGAGCTCTCCATCACTTACACATCTAAATGTATCATTGGTTCTGCAAAGTCTTAATAATGACTATAGTCTAGCTACAGCTTGGCAGGACTAGTGAGGCTAATTCAAACATTCTGCTGCTATTATAGCTTGTGGGTACATGTAATGGGGGAGGAGGTCTGTGTCAGCGAATGGCTTCTAAATTGGAAATGTCCTTATGTTGCTTTCATATGTATTGCGTTCAAGAGCACCGAATGACCTTTCCAAGCTCCTGAAAGAATGTTTAATCTGTTGTTTAACATGCCATGTGTTATTAATTAACTAGCTAGATCACTGATGAATGCAGTTTATGACAAAATCCCTTCATGTTTAGGGAGAAGCCCAAACCAAAACTCCTGAAATCTAGAGGAGTTAGCATTTGGATCCAGATTCAAACTTTGCGGTGCCTTTTCTCTCCACAGTAGGCTACCCCAAAGCTCTCCATGCTCAAAAACATGGAGGAAAAATTTTAGATTCTACATTTGGCAGCCGAAGCCTTTTTTAATCATCATGGCTATGGATGTACAAAAGCATATCGTGATCTCATTTCCTTCGTGTTTTTTACAAACCATGGCTACTCTTGGAACTTAACATCTAATCTAAAATTTTGGTTAGTAGTCATGAAGCTGCTAGAAATCAGATAATTGTATTTTACTTTTTTTGTTTAAATATAAGAAAGAATTGAGCCAATATCATATTTACAAGAGTTAAGTTGCTGACTTTGGTGCTTCCCAATAGTTAAATGATAAATGTTTTCAAGGTTTGGTTTTTTTATTTCCAGGAAAACCTTGCCCTCTAGTGGTAGAAAATTTATCGCGGCCATTTCTATTACACTTCAACTAATACATTTGTGCTTTTGTGCCTTTTTACTCCATTGATAAAACAGGCATGAGAGATATGCAAAGCAATTACTAATCAGAAATGTGTTTAAATGTTGTAAGCATCTAGTCTCTTCATAACCACTACCAAAGCGGGGGAGATAGAGAGGAGAGCAGACAAATAAATAAATTCTGGACAGTGCAATTCATTGTGGTTCAGACTCTAACTGCTTGGAATCTCTGGCTTATAAAACGATTAATGGCACTGGGCAATGCTAGAAATGTTATGCAGAATATTAATCTGGGCTGTCTCTTGCTAGATGTATTGTACGCTTGTTTTAAAAGTAATACTAGGGAAAATTAAATGAACATAAATAATTCCTGACGTTTGCCCTATCAGCTTTTCTAAATTCATCAATAACAGTTTACAGCATGACATGATAGTATTTTTCAACTTAATTATGTAAGCAGTACAGTGTAGGTTTTATTTATTTTTTTGCTAATCATAGTCAAAGTGTTGTCAGAGTGAATTTAGCTTTTTATTTACTTGCTGAATTGAACAGAAACTCTATGAATAGTCTCCATTCAGCCATGATTCTGGTAAAATTTCCCAAAGTTCAATATAGGCTCAAAGGAATTCGATATGACACCTATGCGATCAATGAGTTCATCTCCCCTGCAAAGGCAGGTTACAGAATTTGCATCGGCTATCACACTGATACATTAGTTTCATTTCATCTCTGTCTTACAGAATCAAAAATATTAGAATCATTATCAGAATTATAACCTAGTATGACTGTGTATGCTCTCAGGGTACATCTACACTACAGCGGGGAGTCAATTTAAGATACGCAAATTCAGCTACGTGAATAGCGTAGCTGAATTCGACGTATTGCAGCCGACTTACCCCGTTGTGAGGACGGCGGCAAAATCGACTTCTGCCGCTTTTTGTCGGCGGCGCTTACTACCACCTCCGCTGGTGGAGTTAGAGCGTCGATTCGGGGATCGATTGTCGCGTCCCGATGGGACGCGATAAATCGATCCCCGAGAGGTCGATTTCTACCCGCCGATTCAGGCGGGTAGTATAGACCAGACCTCACAGACATACTGGGTTTACTATCTCACTTGTTTGTTTACATCATATTGCCATTAGCACTAAGCTGTGATGTGGATGAATTCTACCTATTTGTTTTCCCCTGTACATCCCAACATGTTTTAAAATCAATCTGGCAAAAATTAACTCAGAGGCATCCTCCTGGGTAAATGATGAACAATGTGGGGAAAATACAGGACCAGCAAAAAATCTGTTGCCTTGTAGAAATAACATGAGTCAAACAAAAGGACACTAGAAATTTAAATTGCTTAAGACAAAGAGTGTCTATTTGGGGTGATCCTTAGTTCAGATTTCACTGTACATTCTCTGTCTCACCTCATCTTCCTGTCTCTTTGTCTCAGATGGGTTTTCATCAGCATAATTTCCCATAGTATGCTGTATAATAACATTCATTAAAGCCTTCCTATAAATCATCAGGTTCCAGAGCACAGCGTAACATAATTAAAACTTGTCTGATTTCTTTATTTTCTAGATGGATGATGAGAGACTAATTAAAATGATTTCACTCTGGAGCCAATGAAAAAAAAAATCAATGTAAATTTTGAAAAAGTGCCAAGCTAGAAATGTGAAGGGTTTTCCTAGAATATGCTAGGATAGTACAAAGGAGGCTGGGGGGAAAGCATTGTTTTTTTCTGTGTCTCTGGCATATAGAGAACCACATAGGCAATAAAGCTATTTCTCTTTGTACCTATTGCTGTGATCAGTTCTATATTTTATACAGATTTCTTAAGGAAGAATATAACGTAAAGTGGTTGTCACAACCATCTACCCAAGAAAGATGCAAGGGAACAGAACTGTGACATCACATACAACAAAGTTAGAGGAAAGAATAGTATGCATTAGTTGAGGAAACAACAGGCTTGTTAAAATAATATTGGAAAGAGTGGTGTTCTCTCTCTCTCTCTCTTGTGCAAAATTTCACAGCAGTTATTGTTGGTAGGGTTGGAATTGCTAAACATCTCAGCAGATGAATGACATTTAAAAACTGATAAAAGGAAATTTGTGATTTCCCCATGTATGGTTAATCTGTGGAACTCACTTCTGCAAGATATTTGCTGTCTGGTCTTAGCAGGTTTTAAAGGGCGTAGCAGGGCTTAAATAAAGGTTAGACATTTATGTGAATAATATTAATAATAATATCACTCAGACATATTTGCTAGTGTAAATGTGTATGAGGGATAATGGCACCCAGGCTTCCGGAGAGGAGTCAGCAACTAACTGTCTGGGATAGTTGCCTATGTTGTCCATTATGTGGCTTTTACACTTTCTTGTGAAGCATCTGCCAATGTCTGAGATGGGATACTGGATTTGATGGACCATGGGTCTGACCTGGTATGACTGCTTCTGTTAGGGTGACCAGACAGCAAATGTGAAAAATCAGGACAGGGGTTGAGGGTAATAGGAGCCTATATAAGTAAAAGACCCAAAAATCAGGACTGTTCCTATAAAATCGGGACATCTGGTAACCCTAGCTTCTGTGCTCCATGATATAATCTAGAGAGGACAGAAGGCAAGGTCCTGCAACTCTGGAATGCTCCTAAGCCACTGTCACAAGCTGGCTGCCCCTTAAGGCAACCCAGGCTTGGCCTTGCCTGTGACCAGACAGCTATCCCCAGCTGAGGCTGATGGAGACTCACCTCAGATGCCAGGGAGCAGAGAGAGGACTACTTAAACAGAGCTGTGAACTCAATCTGGGGAGGATTCCCAGGAGAGAGGAAGAGCATGGGAAGGGTCTGAGGAAATGAGGCTGGAAGAGACCCACAGGCAGCAGGTTAGGATCTTGTGGAGGGGCTGTGAGGTAAGGCCTCTAATGACCAGAGAGATCTCTGAGGGAAGTTGTGAGAGTCCCTAGGGAGGGGACAACAATGGGGGAAAACCTGCTGGGAGGAAACGGCAACAGAGAAGCTCTGCAGGGCTCAGGGATAGGAGCTAAGAAGCCGAGAATGTCAGTGTAGCCTGAGAGGGCAGAAGAATTATTCATTTGGATTTATTGAGATTTACAATTGGAACTTTTGTTACCCTGGAAAGGGACTGAATTCAAAAGACTTTGACAGAGACAGGCCATTGTGGGGCTAAGGAAGTGGACACTAGAGGTGAAGTCCCCTGCAACATCATGACTTCGCATCAAGGGGTACTAGGGTGGTAAGAGCGACCACTTACAGTCCCAAGGGAGCAAACTTGCTCCATGCCTTCTAGAAGACTTCATAAAAACTCAGTGGGTGAAATTCTGGTCTTATTGAAATCAATGGCAAATCTCCCACTGTATTCATGGGGCCAAGATTTCACCCAGAGTTCCCACTCCCTGACATGGGTTATCCTCACAGAGGGATTAAAGGGGACTGTGTTTTTAGCTGTTATCTTATAGCATACCCAGTAAGTTTAATGAATGACTCTACAGATTAAAAATCAGTAGTACTTTGGGAGAAGTGGAAAATAATTATAACATAAATGGGCTAAGCTTTTTATTTCTGCTGTGGGATTCTATATATTTGTCTCTTAAGAAGGTCTAAAATAATTGCAGAGTCACTTGGAGACGGGTTGCTTTTAAATGCCTTGTGCAGTGTTTGATAGCTCCAAGAGGTTTTTGTCTTTGAGAAGGCGGGCGGGGGGCTGCTTTGCAATCAAATAAATGTCAGCAAATCCTTAAATGTGTTTCCTTTGTGCATCAAGTTACTAGCCTAGATATAGCTGCATTGGACATTCTCCCTCCCTCACATGCCTTGCATGGCTCACAAGAGCACACAGTCAAGCCTGAGAAAACAAGAGGCATCTGAATGTGTCGTGGGAGGAATAACTAACACACAGAGTCTGAAATGTGAGAGAGGGGTATTTATATATAAGACAAGGTGCCACCGTTTTCCAGAAGTGGGAGGGATGTTTAGTTTTAGTATCACATAACTAATAATGACAGTATCTGAAGGCTCCTGACCTTTCTGCCCAGCCCAGGACTCTCTGCCATGCTCAAATCTCTTCCAGCAAACCATTTTATTTTTCAACATGAAACTTAGGAAAAATGTCAAAACAGAAGGAAGTTCTTCTGTCCCCCAGAGGCTTCCCCCTGGCCCCTTTCAGTGCTGAAAGGAGAATGTGCCCTTTTCTTCATTCCCTCTGCATCAAGGTCTACTGCAGGATCCCATCTCTCACCTGCAGCTCCTCTCAGCTGAGCCACTTGCTGATTTTCACAATCACTTGCTCCCTTCCCAGCTGGGTCTGATCACTGAACAGGGTTGGCTGGCCCCAGACCCCTGCACTTAAAGGGCAGAGCACCTTGTTGTAGTATCCATCAATCCGTGGCCTCTGCCAACAAGTGCGAGTTGTGGTATGGATGCATTCCATTCCAGGGACATTGTGTGTTTCATAACTGTTATTCAATAGCCATCAGATAGTAATGGTCACTTATGGGCTGGGCTGGGCTGGCCTTGAACAAGCAACCTAGGCTGGGGCTGCCAAACACTTCAAAAAGAACAAGTGATTTTTGGATGCCTCATTTTTTCGGTGCTCAAAGTGAGGTGCCTTAAGGGGCCTGATCTTCAGAAGGCGATTCTTCAGCACTTCTGAAAATCAAGCCCTTATAAAGTATCTCAAGATGGGTACACAAAATCACTTTTGAAAATATAGGCCTATATCCCATTACCCATCCTCTGAATCATCACTTCTCCCTGATTTTTCAAATAATTTTGCATTGTGGGTAAGATAGGAACTGAAATATTAAATATCGACCATTCTATTGATTTGTATTGCATTGGAGATAAAAGAACAAATAGAAAAGAAAATCTTGATTATTATTTGTTATTTTACGAGGAATACCAATGACATCTTCTTTGTTCCAAGATAAAGTGTCTATGAAGAGTTTCTGTAAAGCAAAACCTCCAGTACGTTCGCTTTCCTTCAAAGAGGAAAACAAATGTGTTTTCTTGATAGGAAGGTTCCCATTACTATTTTATGAATGCGAGGAGGTTAACACAAATTGCATTGGGATTGTTTTTCCCCCTAAAGTTATGGTGAGACATAAACATCCAATGCACCAACTCCCATCAGGTTTACACTGTGAGGAGTTTGAAGCACAATGCAAATACATTCCATTGAGAAATATGTCTTTCACTCACCCTTTTGCCAATGTTGCTATGCCAACGTCGGTTAACTTCATTCCTACACCTACAAAAAAACAAAACAGGGAGCTTGCATTATACCAGACTTTCTAGGAGTGTCTTCAGATTTATAGCCTTATAGATGCAGCTAGGTATTCTTTATTGATTCTCGTTTGTTTCAGTTCTCTCTGTGTAGTGACAATATTTTAACATTCTCCCCGCAAACGTAGGGTTTTTGGTCTGTGCGGTTCACAACACTAGCAGCAGTCAGGTGCATTCCAGTGATTCACAAACAAGGTGATAAATGGAGCTCTAAGGTTCGGGAATGTTTCCTATGCTGGAGGGTAACTGAGAGCCTCACTTTAACTGTGGCATCTTAAAGGGACATCTAAATCCAGCATCAGAACATTTACATCTGCAAAGAGATGCATAAGGGTCATTTATTGTTCCTAAGTTTTGGGATTTGGATGTTTGCAAGTGGGGGTGGGGTGGGCTACAGTGTATTCTAATGGGGAACCCACTTTGCATATCAGCAGCATGGCCCAATAATCTTTGCTCTCTGTTTAGTTTTTTGGGTGACCAACAGGTACTAAATTAAACTCTTCACTCAGTGTTTCCAAAGAGCGCTTACCACTTTTACCCCCACTTTTGTTTTACTAGCCATGGTGGGCAAAGCCTTGCCCTGTGTTGTGTGCTTGTGCTGTGGAGAGATGATGATGCAGGGAGTCTCCTTCTCCCTCAGAGCAGGTGTGCAGGTATAGGGTAGGATACAGATCTAGCACTTCCTCGAGTGCACCGCAGGAAACCAAGCTAATGTGCCTTGCAACATTCACAGCCAAGCCATTCCAAGGGGATGTGGTCAGCAGTTTTGGAGCATGGACAGGGTCCCAGTGGTCCCCCTTTGTGAGGATGCTGCTGTCAGCAGCAGATACACGGTGCTCCTTTTTAGGAGCAGCAGGTAAGAATCAATAGAGCGTATAGCTCCCAGGCTCAGATGCTAACTCAGAGGCTCTGCTTCCTGACTCGAGCATGCCTCATACTCACCAGGCCAGGAGGAGTTTGTCCTATAGGCTTTTCCCTGTTAATTCATTTGCATTTGTTTTTGGGGTTTTTTCAGCCTTCTAATTTGAAAGGGTAGGGGGTGGAAAAATTCCACCGGTCCTTGCAGAACCCCAGCCAGGACTGTTGCTCTATTTATTCCCTCAACAACTTCGTGAACCCACAGACTACTTCTTTAAAGGCCAAATATTTGCACAATGCGGGTGAGCGAGGTGCATAATGGTGTCATGGCAGTGTTCTCTAGATATAAGGAGGTGTCATTCCTTCAGATGTGATCAGGAGCCTGGGTGTGAATTTTTCCATTGGTTTTAAAGACAGATGTTAGATGTTTAAAGGCAAGGCAAAGTGCTGGCACAGGGTGCTGTTTTTAGAGTCTTTTATTTCACAAAGCAGTTCATAAATCCCAGAGTGGTGGGGTAAAAAGCAGGCATTAGTCAGCCTTGTATTGAATGTTCTGATTTACTAAGGTGCATTTGTAGTAAAATGAAATCTCTTAGTAAGAGCGTGAGACTTTTTTTTTCTTTCCAAAGTGGTTATTTACAGAGACACAAGCCATGTGAAAACCTCTCCTACCCCAGATTGGATGCCAATTAACCTTTTTAAAGCACTTGCCACAGCAAGCAGCTAATTCATTTCTTTCCTGTGAGTGTGGATCACACACAGAAAGCCAACATAGCACCAGAGCTCACAGGGCCGGCGTTAGAGAGTAGAAAAGAAAATATCAGAAACCTCCCTGCACAGCTTTTATTTTCTCCCATGTGAGATGCCATATCAAAAGGCCGTGTATTATTTTAATTGTTCTAACCCCATATTTGTATTGTTCTCCAGTCACTTTGCCAAAGGCACTTGTAATTAGTATTGATTTTTTTTTAATTACCAGGTGGGTCTCAATGCTTCAATTAGACTAAAAAAGAATATACTTTAGAAAATCCAATGTCCCTATTTAATAATTTGACTGTGGTTCCTCTGGCATAATGCTAGTTCGAATTGTTATTTCAGGCAAAAAAGCCTGTTACAATAAGTTTTTGATAACAGTAATTTACAGATATTTTTATACTGACAGGGTATCATCTAATTAGCTAATTCCCGTGAACAATGTTGTTCTTTACTTGTACTTCAGTAGAGCGTAGGAGTCATGAACCAGGGCCCCATTGTGCAAGGCATTGTACAAACAAATTCATTGGAAGCTGGAGCCATGTGACTTCCTGGTTTGCATAAGAGGCTCAGGTGTGATTCCTGATTCCAGTCTCTCACTACCAAGGCCAGAAAGGACCAGGAGCATTGCAAGGGCAGCAGGCTTAGCACAGCAGCGGGAGCAAGTCAGGAATGACACAGTTAGACTCAGATGAGAGTACCATATGTCCAGAACGGGCTGGAGAGAGTATAACACAAGCCAAACAGTTGGTGGAGTGAGGAGAAGTGCTGCCTAGGGTTCCAGAGAACCAGGGCCGGCTCCAGGCACTAGTGAAGGAAGCAGGTGCTTGGGGCGGCCAATGGAAAGGGGCGGCACATCCGGGTCTTTGGCGGCGGGTCCCTCAGTCCCTCTCTTTCTCTTTGAGCTGCCGCCGAAGTGCCACCAAAGAGGAAGAGAGGGAGCGAAGGACTTGCTGCCAAATTGCCACTGAAGAATGGAGCAGCATGATTGAGCTGCCGCCGAAGGTCGGCTTTATTTATTTATTTATTTTTTTTTGCTTCGCCGCTTGGGGAGGCAAAAAAGCTGGAGCTGGCCCTGCAGAGAACAAGCTCCCTTCCAAGAGACCCAACTTAAAGCTCCAACTAGGAAACTATTTTAGCTTGTTGAGAGCACAGCCATCGAAACACATCATGGGGCCATTCAGAACTCACTTGTCAAAACATATGCTGTTTTGGGGCATCAGATCCTGCTGTGTGTTACACTCTGTCAGTCCCACCGACATCAGCGTAACTGAGAGCTGAAAATGGCCCTCAGTCTGTAGCCTAGGACAAATTATTGAAGGTGAAATTCCTCCTCACGTAGACAACCGACACAAAGACTACACCATTTTAATCTGAATTTTATCCCTATATTAATGTTTAAGTGGTGCAATAGGCTTCATGCTATTTCAACCCATGGTTTCTAATACCATCATTAATACCTGTATGGGACAGATTGCCCCTTTTGTCCTCCTGCTGTTAGATAATGTACAGCCAACTGAATGGATGGGTTGTGGGTGCTCAAAGGGTTTCTCATGCCCTAAATTCCTTCTCTTACAACCATTACAAAGCTCCTTTTCACTTCAGTGGGCATATGTTAGGCTCTAAGGCCGTGTCTAGACTACCACTTATGCCAGCAAAACTTATGTTGCTCAAGGGTATGAAAAAAATACCCTCCTGAGAGACATAAGCTTCCCTGGCATAAGTACTCATGTGCACAGCATTATGTTGGCAGGAGAGGTTCTCCCGCCGACATAGCTACAGCCACTCATTGAAGTGATTTTATTATGTTGACAGGAGAGCTATCTCCCATCAGTGCAGAGCGGCTACACGAGTGATCTTACAGCTGCATAGGCTGTGCTGCTGTAAGCTTGCTCGTGTAGACATGACCTAAGGCAGCTAATGCCTTTGAGCTGTTAGTGACATGCCACATGTGATGCTCTATGGAATTGTGACACACTTTATATTATTATTATTATTAATACCAATGTTATAAAATTGCAATGAATCGTGCTAGATATGCCGTGTAAGGTAGCTGTGAAAACGTTATGATTTGCCAAGTATGATAATCTTATTTATATGTTTGTATCACCTTTCTTTTGTGAGTTATAGATGTGTCGGGTATATCTGTATTTCCAAACTTGTGCTGTGCATCTGGGTGACACCCCCAGACAGATTGTCATCAGCACTGCCTAGCCTGTTCAATGGCCCATCAAGGGTCATCAACTGTACAATGAACCCATTGAAAGGAACCAGAGAATACACCTGATGAGTCCGCACAGCATGTAGGGGCATGCCTAGAACTCTAAGGCTTTTCCATACCATGTGCTGTGAAGCTTGTGTTTGGTACAAAGTAAGTACAAGGTGCATGGTAAAAAGAATGTAAAAGGCAGCTGCATCATCTCTATTTGTCTTCATTCCTGCTTCTTACCTCTGGAGTAACTTTTCTACAAACTGAAGCTCTGAACAAAGGACTAAATGACTCATCCATGCTGTGGATGTATTCCAGAGGGACTTTCAAGCCGGCAAACTCACCAGTACTGCTAAGAACCTGATACATGGATGCTGAGGTCTTTGTATGTATCTGGGTGCTTTATCATTTAACAACTCTCTTCTTGTTCTTTCTTCCTTTTTATAATAAACCTTTAGTTTTAGATGCTAAAGGATTGACTGTCAGTGTGGTATTTTGGGTAAGATCCAAACTAATATTGAACTGGTAATGTGGCTGGCCTTTTGGGGTCAGAAGAACATTTTATATAGTGAGCAAAGTTTTTAAATAACTTCTCACTGTACTGGACCTATGAGCTGATTGGGAGCCAGAGAACTGGAATGTAATAAAGGAGGCTGTGTGATTTCTTTTTTCAGCTTCTTGATAACCAGTGTGGGGGATCAGAAGCACAGTTTGTGACTGGTTGGTGAGTTTAACTTCAGTGTTACTCCCAAAACTGGTGGTTATCTGCTCTCCCTTTTGCAGCCTGCCCTGATGTTGGCATTTTAAGGCACCCTGGGTCACACTGCTTATGTTGTGTTTCTGAAATAAAGGCTCAAGACAAAATGTTCCAACTTCGGTGCCTGAAGACTGGCATTTAAATCCATATTTAGACACCTAAACATGTGGCCTGGTATTCAGAGATATGGAGCACCTGCAACTCCTAGTCTGGGTTATAATGCCTAGTAATAATACTGTCCTTTACAGGAGACTATGCTTGATGCCATGGGTGGCTTCTATGTTCCAATGACACTGAGAGCTGTGATGGCGGGAGTTTTAACTCCTGTTAGGACTATCCAACAGACAAAAAGGGTAGGGACTAGACAAAAAGCAGCCCACTGGCTGAGCGATAGGCCAACAACCTATCCTTGTAAAAGAGCTGAGTTATAGAAACACAACAGGAGAACCATTCTGTCAAACAGCATGATAGACATGGATGGCGGAGCCTTGTGGGTACCGCAGGTAATGTCTGATGGCGTGGGAAGGATTCAGATTCTGAGTGTGGGGATAAAAGGTCAAGAATTAAATACTAGAGCCACAAAAGGAATTAAATTACTCAAGAGAGAGACAGTAAGTGTGCTGGCAGGTGTGCAGCCAGGGCACTGGACATGAGCTGTTCAACAGGAATCTCTCTGGTTTCCATCCAGGGGAAGTAGTTTTATGTGATACGGTTAGCGAGTGAGAGTAACCCTTGCCTGCTTGGTGTGGCACTCTGTCCCTTTCTAGTGGCGGCTAGACTAGCTAGAGATTGATGAGCCTTCTACAGCCTTGGCTAAGAGACATGTGTCTTTTAGCTCATGCAGTAGAGGATCATGTGGTAAGTGAGCTCCCAGGTTTGATCCTGGCTGCCGATGACTGCGGTCAGTCGGCGTTACATGACCATGCTCAGCAACTTCAATATGTTGAAAACAGCAAAGAATAGAATTGTGCTGGAATGAGGCTCTGAAGGCATATCTACACAGCCTGTGACCGTGAGATTCCTGGCCTGGGGCGACAGACATGGGTTGCCGAGACTCATGCTAGCGCTCTAAAAATAGCTTTGTAGACAGCGCTTTCAAGTGCACTACCCTCCTCCCTAGGCTTCAGAGTCTGAGCTGCTGCCCAAGTTGTAACTTCAGTGCAGATTTTGTAGCTAGCACAAAGCCCCACCCCAAATCTGTCAGCCCAGGCAGAGAGGCTCACTGCCACTGACTCCATACACGTACTATGAAAGTCTGTCCAGTCACTGGGATACTGAGTGATTGGGTGTCAGGGTGATAGCATGGCAGAATTGTCACATACTGTCACAAGGATCAGAACTCTCACCTTGAAAATCTGTAACAAGCAAATTTCCATTGGTTTTCTCATACAGCCAGTGCTGAAAGGTGCAACACTTCTGACCAGCTTCTGAGTCTTTTCTCATGAAATTTATTTCCTTGCCATCCCGGACAGAATATTTCACAAATTCTCCAATCAGTTCCTCTTCCACGGTTGCATAAGGGACATTATTCTCAGGACGATGAACAAGGAAAATAGGAATGATCCTGAAATCGAACCCAATAAACTTTAATGATCTCAGTCAGGGAACGTGTAAGAGAGAGACTTTTTGTCCAGGAACATGCAGTTTCAGACAGTCAGTAGAAAAGATACTAGGGCTGAGTCAAGTTTGATAGTAGGAAACATTTTGATAGGAATTAGATCCTTCTATTGTGCAGTGATCTACAAATGATGTAAGTTCTGTTTCATTTACTGGGTCAAATCTAAACCCTTCTGCATTAAGTTTTCAAAGCATAATTGCTAATGCTGTCCTTGTACATTCTGAAAATGAAGGCCTACATTTTAAAAAGTGTTCACTAATTTTTGGGTGCATTGTTTTTATGGTGCCTTTTTGACAACAGAAGGCCTGATTTTTAAAGGTGCTGAGTCCTTTTATCCTCCAGTGGCTTCCATGGCAATGTTATCTGTGATCAGTGTTGATGCATTTCAGTAGGCACTTCTTGGGTTTCTCAATTTGTGCACCTAAAGCCAGAGGCATCCAAAGTTAGTTAGCACTTCTGAAAATTCAGATCAAAACAACTCTTTTGCCAGACAACAAGAGGAGGAAATGTAATAACTTTTTTTTAGAGGGATCATTAGATTCTTAGTACAGACTGGCTCTAGCCAAAGCCTTGGAGCTGAAAATCCCTGAACTCTGGTGATGTTTGTGTCTAGTTCAGAACTCCTCAGCTGACTCCAGGTGAAATTTCACATGGAAATTCAAAACCAGGCAAAACTCACTTAGTTTTCCAACTCAAAACTTGAGCTAATTTTGCCAAAAGGTTTGCAAAGCCTTCCATGAACGTGGGCTGGGTTTGCCAGACCTTAGGTTCATTTATGGTTAGGGATGGAATAGATATGAAACTGGTTGCAGTCCAAATCCAGACAAACTGTGGAAGTTTTGCTTTGAGTTATGAGGTCTTCTCAAAGACCAGTGAACATAAAGTGAAACTGATGAGCTTAGCACGTCTAGCTAGCACATACTTGAATCTGTTGAGGATTCTAGAAACTACTTATCTCACTGCCAACATGAACCTCTTGGTTACCAGAATTCATTGCTGCTGCTGCATCTCGGCTTCTGAGAAGTGCATTGAAACCTCACAATGCGCCTGATTCTGTTTACACTGGAGTGACACAGGAGTGCTCCAGAGGAGTGCCCTGCTACCAGGGTCAGCTCTAGCATCTTTGCCACCCCAAGCAGGGGGAAAAAAAACTGCGATTGCAAGCCCTGCCTGCTAGTACAGTGAAGGGTGGCAGGAGAAACCCTAAGAGTAACTCCACTGATGTCAGTGGTGAATGACACTGATGCTAGTAAGCACAGAATCAGGCTCCAGTATCTCATGATGATAATGCTATTTTGAAATCAAATGGAGTTTATCACAAGACATCGCCATATTTTATTATACAGCTCACAAGATCTCCAGGCAGTGACTGTGATAACCAATATATGGAGCAATAGTCACTGCTTTACAGGAAGTTATGGCAAACCCCAGGGAAGTGTGCTCCTCTCCAGTCACATGCCTTCCTGCATCCAGCATCATCCCTTAAATCGATATTGCCAAAATGGTGGTGGTCACACCCAGAAGTATAACTCTCAAGGAGAAGTCCAGTACTTCTGGAAATGGCAGTGTTCAAGGGGCCTGATTCCCAGCATAATTTGGGTACACACAGCTCATATTGAAATGAATTGGAGTGTTGCCCATATAACTGATGGGATACGGAGGCCTGAGATGGCTTGGAGATAGAGCAGATGGGCACGGACCTGGAGAACTCTTCCTTACTGCTCTTTCAGGCCTGGTCTACACTTCATTTTTACTGGTATAACTATTTGGTTTATGGGTGTGGTTTTTATTTTTATTTTAACCAATGTATTTAAATGGGTAAAAGCAGATGGGCACGGACCTGGAGAACTCTTCCTTACTGCTCTTTCAGGCCTGGTCTACACTTCATTTTTACTGGTATAACTATTTGGTTTATGGGTGTGGTTTTTATTTTTATTTTAACCAATGTATTTAAATGGGTAAAAGCAGATGGGCACGGACCTGGAGAACTCTTCCTTACTGCTCTTTCAGGCCTGGTCTACACTTCATTTTTACTGGTATAACTATTTGGTTTATGGGTGTGGTTTTTATTTTTATTTTAACCAATGTATTTAAATGGGTAAAAGCCCTAGTGTGGAGCACGAATGCTGGTATAAAGGGGCCTGACACCTGTCCAGTTATTCCCTTTGCCATTCGGGAACACTATACCCTTTTATACTGATACAATGGTGTCCTCACTAGAAGCTCAGGATGTAAAGATTGCAGTTCTGGAGGAGGAGGATCTTTCTCTCACTTGGTAAAACCTCTCATTCCCTTTACAGGGGTGCTGCCAGGAATGGTATTTGCCTTTAAGGAAAGCATGTGGTACTGAACAAGTTGCTTTAGCAAAGCATTCCAGAGTCTGCATTTTGTGTGGTATCAACAGAGCTCATTTGGAAAATTCTTTATAGGCACCAATGTAGTAGTAGCAGCAGCTTGCAGTAAACGCCGCAAGACTTATAGCCCTTCCTTACTGCATGGTTTTAAAAGGTCCCACCGAAAAATCCTCTTAAATGCAGTCTCGGGCATGTAGGTCCCTTTACACTCATTTGAGAACCCCTTTCTTTGCTGTGCTTTCCCCCCTAAAACTCAGTGGTGCAGCGTTGCCTGCTTTTATCTCAGAGCTATGGAGAAAATAAAAACCAGTCAGGCTGAGCACGCATACTGCATACAGAGTAACCAAATGGAAGCAGTCCAGCCTTCCTCTTTCCTTCTGGTGCTGTATGAAATAGCTGCCACCATGAATGGCATGTATATAAATTATTCTAATCAGTAAAGATGGAAAGAGGTGGTGTGGATACCAAAACCACCTGCTGTTTTGGATAAAGCCAGGGCTTAGCTTAATGTTCAACTCACTTTGGGTCAGCATATAGCTGTTTTATTTCACTGTTTTCCTGATTGGGATCCAAATAGAATCATCTTTCACTCTATATAGAGAGACTACTGGGAAAATAGTTAACTCATCCACTCTAATCTTTTTCAGTGATTCAGATGCAGCTGAAGCAGATATCTTATGTCTTCTAGAAGGAGATGGAGACTTAGGCTGCTCACAGGCATGTGAGGTTTATCCTTGAGGTGAGTCATGGACAGGTGGAATTTCAACCATCCTTAGGGCATCTGACTATATATGGTAGCCATACACAGGAACAGCAAATCCTTTGAAAAAGATCTGAGATATCTGTTGCAAAATTCACGAGGTGTCACTTCCCAACCTGAGGTGCAGTGACGGGTCTGTACTAAAATTACTAATCTGATCTCCACACATAGACAAACCCGCTCTCTACACTGGGACAATCCTTCAATATGAACATCCCAAACATGGGAAGAGTCCAGAACCAGAGCTAAACTTTGTGGCTTAAGCACAGATGGGCTCAAGTGACTTGCCTAAACAGAAGAGACTTAGTACCAGCTTTCAGAAATTCTACGGTTTTTTTGCTAGGTTTTATTTTTAATTGAAAGCTTTGGGGTCTGACTCTCGTCTCCCACTGGGTTTACACTGGTGTACTTGCACTAACATATATGGATTACTCTTTGCATCAGTGTAAGTGAGATCAGAATTAGGCCCTTTGCTTCTGAATCTCCGCTACTCACTGGATTTTACTTTTTTTCTCTATAATTGGAAGACAGAATCATTCTTACCATTTCATCGTTACCAAGTATGATCTAAGATATGACTGCAGTGGTACCCCATATGTTCTCAGCATGCCTGTTTTTTCTTCCCCAGCAATATTTTCCAGGAGCCAGATGGCCAGTGTAGCTCAGAATAATATACATACTCACTCTGGCACTTCTCCAAAGCCTTCCAAAGATTCTGCTTCTGCTGCGTATATCTTGGCATACTCTCTTGCGGTATTTTGAACATAGCATTCCTATATTACAAACAGGAATGCCAATGCAGCGTTACTGAAAACATTTAACACAGCCAGCTGTTTGAAAATTTCAAAGCCAGCTATTCCCACAATGTTTGTTTATGGAGGAAAATGGAGTTTACCTGCATTGCCAGTTTGTAGTTCTTCTGAACAAGTTCGTCTTTGGTTTTGGTCCCGTATGAAATAGCAGTGTGCACTTTAAGAACACAGGGATGACCGGGGCTGAATATAGGCACTAGGCCTTGCATCACTTTACTTCGAAATGCTTTCCGGTGCACCCCTTCACCAAAGTGTAACTCTTCCGTTGCAATTCTTCCATGCAGGTTGCCACCAAAATAGCTATCACTGATGAAGTCTTCTCTGAACATGAGCTGAATGAATTCAATCTCTTCCAAACCTAAACCACAATGAAACTGAGTTCTGTACAGCATCTTTCCATATACACAGTAAATTGCAAAGAAAGAGACTGTTAAGAGTGAAAGGAAAAGAATAGGGGAAAGAGGTGGAAAGAAGGCTGTTCTGATGGGGAAAGACTGCTGAAGAGAATGCCGAAACACTGTGGAGGGACAGAGAGGGAGTCTCATTGATGGAGTAGAGAGGGAAATAGAGAGCTACAGGGTCCATGAGGTAGGCTGGAGCAAATCCACAATGGATTTTAAAAACAACCAGGGCAATTTTGAACTGGATCCTCAAATGTACGTGAAGCCACTACAGCTGCTTGAGAACCTGAAGTTGGTGGTGGCAGTGATTTGCTTCAAATTTTTTGTTCCCGTGAGAAGGCAGGAAAGTTGGGCCATTGAGTCTACAAAATACACACACAGCTAGGGTGTGCTCTATTTGCATGTGTGATTGCACACCTAACCTCCCTGGAAATCAGGCCTAATCTTTTTAGAAAAGCCTGCGAGTGTGTTGTCAATTCTGCTTTAGCTTATTTTACAATTTGAAAAACAATGTTTAAAAATTAACTTTAGATTTCAGATTTCTTCAGTGCAGAAACCTTGTTTACCTGTGTGCTTGTACAGAGACCTGGTTCAAGGAGGTCCCAATCTGGACCAGGTACTACCATAATATACATAATAATAATAGCATCAATAACATTTTTCAGATCAGTCCCAGAGCTGCAGAATTACATGCTAAATCTTGTATCTTGAATACTTGTGTTTTAAAACAGTAAGCACTAGGTTAAAGATTGATTAGAAAGGAGAGAAGATAATAGGAGGACTAGGAGGGATGGTCTAGGTAATATTTAGTCATGCCTCAGTGCAGGGACTGGACTTGATGACCTATCGAGTCCTTTCCAGTCCTCCATTTCTATGATTCTATGACTTTTATTCCACAAGTGGTTTTGTGTAGACTCAGGTTCTCCATAAAATATTGTGTCACATTCATCTGTGGAGTAACTGCATTGATTTCAGTGGGGCTGAAACTAGGCATAAATTTGAACCATGATTTCTCGAACTGTCACCTGTGGATTTTATAGGTTGCACTGAGATGACAAACATCTGCTTAAGTTTGTTAAAACTGAATAAAACTGCGGAATTACTGACTTCAATTTCAAAATGTGTGGAATAATGTTACCAAGAAAATACAGCCAAAATATCAGAGGAAGAAGAAGCAGGAAAATACAAAAAGAGTAAAAGAAAAAACTGGAGTGGGGAAAAGGGCAAGATTGTAGAGGAAAATGAACTAAAAATTCTACCTGCGTTTCAGATCTCCAGAGTGGGGTGACCAGATGTCTCGATATTAGGGGCTTTGTCTTATATAGGCAACTATACTCCCTGCCCCATGGGGGGGAAAAAAAAGTATCCCAATTTTTCACACTTGCTATCTGGTCACCCTGATGCAGAGTTACATAGAGTGAGGACTACTTTCATCTCTCTATGTACATACAACTTCTCCTGTGTTAATGAAAAGTGAGAGAAGAAAACCTAAAGCCCTAAGTGGTGCAGTCCAAAGTCTTTTTGCTTGCAAAAGTGACTATCTCCAATTTAGATCTGTAAACCTTTGACTCCATTTGAAGCAAAGAATGAACAGTGTATGTCTATATACAGTGCTCTAATAAAAGGGCTCCTTATCTCCAATTATAGTTCTTTTATCAAGTTATACAGCATTGCTAGATGAAAAGCCCTCCATTTGTTTTAAAGAGGAAGTGAATGATTAATTCTACTCCACAAAGAGAAACAAGAAAAAAATCAACCATCTGAATGAAGTAGTTGACTAGTACAGTATGTTCAGAAATGATAAACCAATTTGCAAAGCGTTGTCTATCTTTAGCACATGCATTGCAAGATGTGCCGGTCTGATTAAATAAAAGATAACACATGGGGAAAATATTCCAGATCTCCATCCTTGCCCTTCTCCTTGGGTAAAGTTACACAGCAGACAACTTGCAAATACCATGTGTTCAAATAGCACTGGAAGATTTTATGCCAGAATATCTTATTGCTCCTCTTTTTTTTTCTCCTTCTTTATTACTGTGACATGTTGCGGTGGTATCTCACTAGTTACTGTGTGTGAAGTGACAGTGCACCAAATGCATCGAAAGTATCTGTCCATTTAACTCAACCTGTTTTATACTACAGGAATTCCATAAAAGGCACAATTCTGCAAACTCCCATTAGCTTTAAGGGGAATTTTGCCTTTATTGGGACAGCAAGGGGCAACGCATAATGGGAAAGAACTGTCAAAGAAATATTGCACTGATGACTGATCTATAAGGTCTGAAGGCATTTCTGGTGCAAGAGGAAAAGATGATTTATCATGTATTAATGGTATAATGAAAGAGGATTCAGGGTCAAAGCTAATTTAATCTCTGATGAGTGTTGTGTCTCAGGCTGCACCTTGGAAACACTATCATATCATAGGACTGGAAGGGACCTTGAGAGATCATCTAGTCCAGTACCCTGCATTCATGGCAGGACTAAGTATTATTCAGATCATCCCTGACAGGTATTTGTTTAACCTGCTCTTAAAAATCTCCAATGATGGAGATTCCACAACCTCCCTAGGCAATTTATTCCAGTGGTTAATCACCCTGACAGTTAGAAAGTTTTTCCTAATGTCCAATCTAAACCACCCTGGCTGCAATTAAAGCCCATTGCTTCTTGTCCTATCCTCAGAGGTTAAGGAGAACAATCAGACCTACAGATACATAACCATTAGTACCGAAGCCACCACTCTGGAGCTGAACACCTCTGAAGTTTGGAAAAATTCAAAATCCCAAACCAGATCTGACTGTTGTAACTGGCCCTAGCTATAAAATGGGTCAAATGGGCTAAATCCTCTGCTCAGATGCTCCCGAATATCGGAGTGTTTAAACTCCAGACCTGAATTTTAGTGATAAGTGCATTCACCAAGATATGTGATGCATTGTGAATGTTGGCTTAGAATATGCGCCTATGTGATCAAAACCCCCCACCACTGTTAATCAGAGTTTTTGAAAATCAAGCTGCGTGACTTTCCAATACAGATTGACAATATATATTATGATGATTTTGCTGTATGATTAGGTAATCATCCAGAATTACTGCCTTAAGGTTACTGGTCTAGTGGATAGGGAGAAGCTGTTGACATGATATATCATGATTTTAGTAAGGTTTTTGACACAGTCCCACATGACATTCTCATAAGCACACTAGGGAAACATAGTACTGGTAATTTCATCTAAGCCACAACTGGTTGAAAAAACGTACTAAAAAGTAGTGTTCAATGGTTCACTGTCAAACTGGGAGGACATATCTAAAGGGGTCCTGCAGCGGTCTGTCCTGGGTTTGGTACTATTCAATATTTTCATTAGTGACTTGGATAATGCAGTGGGGAATAAGCTTATAATATTTGCAGATGACACCAAGTGGGGAGCACTTTGGAGGACAGCATTAAAATTCAAATGACCTTGACAAATTGGACAATTTGGTCTGAAATCAAGATGATATTCAAAAAAGACAAGTGCAAAGGACTTCACTTAGGAAGAAAAAATCAAATGCACAAATAGAAGTACAAAATGGGAAATAGCTGACTAGGTGGTAGTACTGCTGAAAAGGATCTGGGGTGTATAGTGGATCATAAATTTAACATGAGTCAACAGTGTGATGCAGTTGTGAAGAAGGCTAATAACATTCTGAGATGTATTAACAGGAGTGTCGTATGTGGGAGGTAATTGTCTCATTCTACTTCGAACTGGTGAGGCCTCCGCTGAGTATTGTGTCCAGTTTTGGGTGCCACACTTTAGGAAAGATATGGACAAATTGGGGGGAATCCAGAGGAAAGCAATAAAAATGATCAAAGCTTTAGAAAGCCTGACCAATGAAGAAAGATTTAAAAAATGGGCATGTTTAGTCTTGGGAAAAGAAGTCTGAGGGCAGAGGTGAAAGTAAGCCTGTACGGTCCAGTATGGCATACCAGTAAGAAAGTGGCTACTGGTACATAGTTGACCATACAGGTAGGGCTGCTGATAGGGAGGGGCAGGGGAAAGGGGCAGCTACTGCAGCAGTGGCCGAGACCCTGGCCCTTTAAATCGCTACCGGAACCTGGATTGGCGCAGGCTGGGCAGCACTGAAGGGCTGGCTCGGGGAGTCTGGCCACAATCCTGCCCCTTCTGCCTGAGGCTCTGCCCCTTCTAGGGGCCCAGAGCGCCCCCACACACCTTGCCCAGGACCCGGCTGCCCTGCATACCGGTAAGTCCATTAAGTTACTTTCACCCCTGTCTGAAGGGGTGACCTGATAACAGTCCTCAAATATGTTAAGGCTTTTTATAAAGGGGATGAGGAGCAATTGTTTTCATTGTACACTGAAGTTAGAACAAGAAGTAATGGGCTTCATTTGCAGGATGAGAGAGTTCAATTAGATATTAGGAAAAAAATTCTAACGATACGGGTGGTTAAATTCTGGAATAGACTTCCAAGGGAGGCATAGATGCCGATTTCTGCTCCCGCCAGTGGATGCTCGACGCCCCCTCTGCCACCGTCCCCCCCCAACTCTACCCCTTCCATGAGGCCCCGCCCCTGCCCCACCCCTCCCACTCCTGCCCCGCCCCCATTTCAACTCCTTCCCCAAAGTCCCCACCCCAACTCCACCCCCACCCTGCCCCTATTCCAACTCCTTCCCCAAATCCCCGTCCCGGCCCCACCTCCTCCACTGAGTGCGCCATGTTCTCGCTCCTCCCCCTCCCTCCCAGAGCTTGCTATGCCGCAAAACAGCTGTTTGGCAGCAGCCGGGCGGGAAGCGCTGGGAGGTAGGTGGAGGAGCGGCGACGCGGCGTGTTCAGGGGGAGGGGGAAGAGGAGGAGGAGGAGGGGCGGGGCGGGGGGTGAGGGGAGCTGGGTTGCCGGTGGGTGCAGAGCACCCACTAATTTTCCCCCATGGGTGCTGCAGCCCCGGAGCACCCACGGAGTCGGTGCCTATGAAAGGAGGTTGAGCAAAACCCATCAGTGGAGGTTTTTAAGAACAGGTTAGACAATCGTCTGTCAGGGTTTTTAAGAACAGGTTAGACAATGGTCTAGGTTTATTTGGTCCTGGCTCAGTGCAGGGAGCTGTACTTGGTAACTCCTCGAGATCCCTTCCAGCCCAACATTTCTATAATTCTATAGAAATTGTAAATCTGACTGTTAGTATCCCAAACAAGGTTTGTATTTTTAAAAATGTTGGGTTTTTCCTACTATGTATCTTTTGACTTGTGTGTGTAAATGGAGGTGTTTTGGTATGCAAAAGATGAGTGCAGGCTTTTGTGGATGCACTCATTTCCCCTGAGACAATTTAAAAGATATAACTTCCTCACTGAAAAGATGTGTTGCGAAGAATGATTCTGTTCCTAATTCTAGAACAGCCAGCATCACACACAACAGTTCATTCCTCTGATCAAGGGAGGGAGAACTGTAAGAATCATTACTGCATGTGCAAAGTGGGTGATCTGACCTGAACACAGCTGTTCAGGCACCTAATTTACCATTTGCAAGTGCAATTTGATTTACATATGAAACCACTGCAATTGTGCACGTAAATATGTACATATTTGTTCATGTTTTTTTGGGATCTTGTTTGAAAATTCTTTCCATAAGTTCATCTCTGGGACCATCATTAAAGTGGCAACTTTGCTCATCATTTATTTTCACATTAAGAGAAATGAAATATGTTGGGCCAGATTCACTGAAACCATCAGCCCACTTTGATGATGCAAAGCAGCTGTCAGCTCGGTTTAACTATCTGGTTTTCATTATACAGCTGTTTTGCATCACCAGAGCAATGCAAAGAACTAACAAACCTGGTCCTTTACCTTCAGGAGCCTATTAACATCTATACTTACACATTTATTGTTGATTTTTATTTATATTTTATTGACAAAAGTGTGCCAATTAGTAAGGGCAGGTATTCGAAACAAACAATGAATGTATTTACCTTCAATATCCTGATAACTTGAAAGATGTTTCAATACTGCAAGGGAACAAAAGGAAAGAGACACTGTACTGACGCAGAATTCAAATGGTGTTGGTCGTTGTTCTTATAATTTAAAAGCCAGTGTGCTGGGATTTACCTTCAGAGTTCAGGTTAAATTCAGCAGTCACCTTTCCATAAACATTCTTCAAGCAGCAATAATACAATCCCTGGTCTTTTATGCTAGTTTGAACTATTGCCAAAGACACTGGCGAATCATCCCCCGCACTGGAATAGAAGTTATTAACATTTGCAGTTTAGTATTTTAAAACATTTTTTCTAACCAACTTACTCAGGACCACCCAATTTTTTGGACTAAATGATGCTGAAAAGAGCGTGATTCAGAAGGGATGTGAATAGATTTGATGTTTTTTCAAACCCCACTTGGAAGCATTCAGCCTGTTTTGTATTGCCCAGTAGATTTTTTTTCATCATATCCTGAGAGAAAATAATACTTTTACCAAACCTACATAGAATCTGATTATATTACAATATTAGAAACTCTTATGAGTTTTTAATATTCATATTGATTTCACAGGTAAACTTGCTACGACAGGCAGGGCATGTGTATTGGGGAACATGACACTAGAAGTCATAAGATAGAATGTTTTCTGTAGTCTCTTAACATAGCATGTAAAGTATATTTTCCTGTAGACTAAGAGACAAATACTGTTGATTGGATATTCAGAGCAGCTCTGCATGGAAATAGAGTGCGTCCTTCCAAAGAAACATGTCTAGGTATTGGATATTGGTATGGACCACTTTTTGACATGAATGAGAGCAAACGTGTTGTGCTTGCTAACATCAGGGCTGAATTTGACTGTGTGTGTGAGACTAAGGCTGGTGTATCGGCACCTTATATTTTATCTTTGAGCCTATGCTCAACTTTAAGCATGTGCTTAAGGCCAGCCCTGCTCAGCCATGCATGTGAGCACCCATTAACTTGACTTCAATCAGAGTTAAGAATGTGTGTAAGTGCTGAATTGGGGCCCTAGATCAATAATAATCTTTAGTTTCCTCTTCCCAACCTGAATAAACAATATGGATTCCCCATCTCTTTTCCATGGGTCCCCCAGATCTTTTTCCTTTTCCCTAGTTGCCTCTCATCTCTCTTCCTTTCCCTGGGATCCTTACCTTTTTCTTTCTCCTGATTTCTCCACCTCTCTTTATTTGCCCACCTAACCCCTCCCACTTTTTTTCCTCTGCTCTTTCCTAGGGTAGGAAATGTGTTTTCTGGCTATCTGGCCTTGTGCAGCTCATGCTTTAGCAATAAACCCCTGGATTGTTGCCTGCACTGCAACTACTCTGTATCAACGCAGCCCTTCCTGGTAAAATGGAGCACCCTAGCTAGCCACCTGCAGCATCTAGTCTATACTTGAAGCTGCTCTTGTTTAGGACTAGTAATAAGTTGTCCAGCTGTTCTCTCCTCTCCCTCTTCATTCATATTATATATTTGCCACTCCGCAGCATCATTTGGAGGAGCTAAGAATGGCACATCTGATGTGATCTGGTGAGTGTTGGGGACCTGCTCAGTTACTCTACTAGTACATGCCCTCAGCTATGCTAACCCCCATTTTTATGCCACTCTTGGATCACTGTTGCTTAGTGCTGTAATGCTATTTAGGGAAGGGCTGCTTTCCAAGAACAGTGACGTTCAAGATGGCAAAACCCACAGGCTCAAATACCTATCTCTTAACCTTTATTATTTACTATTTGTATTACAGTAGTGCCCAGAGACGCCCTATCAGCATCGGGGCCCCATTGTATTGGGTGTTGTATCAGTGTACGGTCTATGACAGGCTGTCAATTGAAAAGCATACTGTCTATATGGCGACAAGACTAGGGGTACAAGGTCTAGGTTTATTTGGTCCTGCCTCATTGCAGGGGGCTGGGCTAGGTGATCTCTCAAGGTCTTTTGTAGTCCTACATTTCTGTGATTTTATGCATACATCTACACTGCAATTAAAAAAACCCAGTGGCACCAAGTCTCAGAGGCTGGGTCAGTTGACTCGTGCGCGTGGGGCTTGGGCTGCGGGGCTATCAAATTTTAGCTGGAGCCTGGGCCCTGAGACCTGGCGAGTGTCTCCACTGCAATTTTATAGCTCCACAGCTGGTGCCATGCAAGCCTCAGTCAGCTGTCCTGGGCCAGCTGCAGCTGTACTGCGGGTCTTTTACTGCAGTGTAAATGTACCCCACAGACTGGAGGAGTGGATTGAAAGGGCACAATGAAAGGGCTGAAGAGACGGGAAGAGGGAGTAAAAATTCCAAAAGTGCCCATGTGACTTAGGCTCCGAAGTTCCGTTTTCAAAACTCACGTTAGTACTAAGGAGCCCTAAGTATCACTGAAAGTCTTTGGGGACTAAGGTCCATATTTGTAAAGGTATTTAGGTGCCTACATGTGCTTAGTGGGATTTTCAAAAGAGGCTAGGTGCCTAACTCTCCTGAATAGATAAAACTTTCATTTTCCACTTTTCTCAGTGCACTGCTGCTCAGTCACCCTGATATAATTTAATTGGCTGGGTTAAGGAGTCAGATAATTTTCGCTCATACCCAACCCTTGTCAGTTTAAAGGGCCATTTAAAACAGAACTTAAAGTTCAAAGGATGTGACCTCTCCTGTTCCTCGAAGAAGCTGCTTTTATTAGGCCTTAGAGATTCATATCTCCCAGTTTCTCATATCTTAGCCAGACTTGTTTATATCTTTCGGCCCTAGGGTGACCAGATGCCACAGATTAAATATCGGGACGCGGGGGGGGGGGGGGGGGAAGGCCGCGGGGGAGGGGGGCAGAGAAGAAAAAAGCCGGCGGCGGAGAGGGAAAAAAAAAAAAAAAAACGGCCGGAGCACCCCCCAGCCGAGCCGCGCTCCGGGCCCTTCCTGCAGCTCCCTGCCCAGCCGTTCCCAGGCTCCGTCGCCCCGCAGCAGGGGCTGCTCCGCTCCACCCCGCCAGGGCTGGGACACTCGCCCCCGCAGCCCCGGACAGCCCCTCTCCAGCCGCGGGGAGCTCGGGGACCTGGGCAGGGGGCGAACCAGGTAGCCGGGCCCGGCCCCTCCCGGCAGGAGCGTGTCCGCCTCCGACCCACCGCACTGCCCCGCGGGCTGCAGGGCTGGAGCAGCCTCCGCACTGCACTCCCGGCCCCGGGCCCTGAAGGCGGCGGTGAAGCCAAGCGGCTTGCCCTGGTGACCCTAAGTGAGCCTAGGGGGCGAGAGTCCCTCCAGGACGTCAAAATTGCTTGTTTGTCCAGTGTCCCGACCGCACATCGGTCGGGACGCGGGACAAACAAGCCAATATCGGGACAGTCCCGATAAAATCGGGACATCTGGTCACCCTATTCGGCCCAGCTGCTGGAATTTCACCTTTGCATGATCTTGTTCAGTAGTTCACAGTCTGATGGGAAGAGATATGAAACAGCTAAAGCAAGCAGACAGGAACTACCTTGAAGGAGGGAAACAATGTCTGATATTATTAATACACTCTGCAAACTCTGACTACTTTGTTTTAGTCAGTTTGTTTTATTGTCCCAGTCATTGCACTACAGTGCTCTCACCAAGAGTTTATCATTAGACCCTTTAATTTTTTCCCACAAAAGATAATCTCAAAACATTTTGGGAAGTGCCAGTTAGGATCCCTCCTTACCTTCGATTCACTCGAGCTAGTAACTTTGAATCTTTAATCCAGGTAACGATGGAGTCTTCATGAATTTCCCCGAACTGACAGCATAATTTAATATTTCCAGAACAATCAGGGAACAGCTCAGCATGGATTTTCTTCAGTAACTTGGGGGCTTGAAATGAAATATCCACAGTTAAGAATCAGAAAATACTACTACTACTTTGCCATTTTAAAGGGACCTCAAAATGTCAGCTACATAAATTTAAATGGGTAAAAGACTGTAAAATATTTAGGAATAAATATCAAGGCAAATTACCCTCCAATGTGGAATAAAATAATAAAAGACTTGGAGGAATGGAACAAATATGAAATTTCTTGGCTAGGTAGGGTAGCCTTGGTAAAGATGAATGTCCTCCCAAGGTTATTATTTTTGTTTCAATGCATCCCTGTTGGTATCCCTGAAATGACATTAAAAACGTGTCAGGATGCACTATTAATATTCATATGGAAACAAATGATAAAGGGTGAGTTCTAACGTTCTGTATAAACCTACAAAGAGGCATGGACTAGCTTTCCCTAATTTGGCTTATTATTATGCATCACAATAAGAAATGTGATCCGTTGGGTTAATAATTGAACATGCAAACATTGGCTAAAATGAGAACAAGACTGGAGATATTTATAATGATTGGGTTAAAATGAAATGTAGGTCACCAAAAATAAAATATCACTCATTCATCCAGACTACCTTAGTGGCTTTGGACATATTTTCTAAATTTCTACTGCCAAGGCCCTCCCCTTAGCTATTTTCATTAATAATGAGGAAAATATCCCTAGGAAATATCAAAGTGACTGTTCGTTGTTGGTAAGAGCTGTGATTACTCAATTCAGGCAGCTGTTCTTGGGTCCTGATTTGAAATTATACCAAGAGAGATGTAATAATGTAAATAATATAAAGATCCCATATTTTCAATATTGAAAAGTCAAAGATTTTGCTGTGAAATCTGGATATTAGGTGGCCCTATTTAGGCCTTTAATCACATTTGAGGAGTTGACGCAGGAGCAAGCAGGAACAAAAGATTTAATTTCTAAAATGCATACAATTTTGACTGAAAAGGACATTGATAAGAAAACAACCCAGATGAAAAGATGGGAGATGGATTTGGACAAAGAAATTGTTCTGGATGAGTTTGTCTCTATGTGGGAAAGGGGATATACATCTATAATTTGTGTGGCCCCTAAAGAATTATTTTTATAAATTATTGTCTAGATAGCATTTGACTCCAGTTAAGTAAGTTCCATCATACTTTTGCTACTAGGGAGGTACTTTGTTGGCAGGCTTTGTTGTGCACATGTGGTGGTTGTGTCCAGGAATTAGATGGTTTGGGGAGGAAATTATTAAAGAGATTCCTCTTATGACAAAATGCCAGCTTCCAAGAGATCCCCTGACTTGCTTACTTAATATATTTTAAACAGAAGGACAAATTAGTTTCTTTTTTATTGTTAGACTTTTTATTGTACATTATTGGAAATGCATAATCCCTCTTGTGGAATTGTGGTATAGTAAAATATGCAATGGAAAAGCTTTCCCATCAAGTATGTACACTAGAGAAATGCCAACAAGAGGATAGGTATTTAGAAATTTGGTCACTCTTTCTAGCATACTCAGAAGGAGGGTTCCCCAGCCAGCAAGTCGGAATCTTTAGCCAGATTCTCTGAATATTGTCCTGATCCTGAATAAGTTATAAGTAATGTACAATGTAGTATGTTAAAATTTTATTGTAACTTTGCCTTAATACATTTTTTAAGTCGTAATGTAAACATAGCATGGTCTTATTCAATACACTTTCTCCCTGATTAAAGGGCAAGTCAGTTAAACTATAATAAAGCTGCACAGGTATCACTGAGGTGTAATAATGTGAACATAATGTGGTTACCCAAGTAGCACTGATTTTGCCTAAACTCCTTTATCACCTAGGGTGACCAGATAGAAAATGTGAAAAATCGGGATGGGGTGGGGGTGAGGTAATAGGGCGCCTATATAAGAAAAAGCCCCAAGTATCGGGACTGTCCCTATAAAATCGGGACATCTGGTCACCCTAGTTAGTGAGCAGAATCCTTATTGCTATTGATGATGTGAGAGAGGGAAGATAGCAGATTGACTCTCAGATTCCAAGTGGAGTTTGCTGCTGTTTAAAAACAAAAACAACCAAGCTCACCAAACAAAGCCCCCATCTTTTTACTCATAAGTTGAGGGCATTTGAACTGGAAATGACTGAGAAACAATAAACATGAAATCTCAAATTTTTAGAGTTGTGTTTCAAAGTAGAATTGGACTCTAAAGCCCTGATTCAGTTAGTTACTTAAGTATGTGCTTAACTTTAAGCAAGTGAGTAGCTCTATTGAAGTCAATTATCAAGATTTAAGTGTCTAGTGATAATGGGACCCTCAGCTATTGGGTGTTTAACTTGAAATGCCTTAAAGAGGTGTGATTTTCAGAAAATGCTGAGCAATCAACTTCTGAAAATCAGGCCCCTCTATGGTGCTTCAAGTTGGGTGTTCAAAACTGAGACACCTCAAATCATTAGCCATTTAAATCTTAGACAATGAGACTACTCACAAGCTTAAAGTTAGGCACATGCTTGAAGTACCTTACTGAAGCATGCATAAAGTCATGCAAGAAGTGTGTGTGAGAGCTAGAGCTAGAACTCCCAACCTTAACCACAGGCCATTCCTCTGTGGACTGAAAAGAAGAGAATATAACTTAGAGAATTTTTTCACTTCAAGGTCCCAGAAACAAAGGCCAAAAGACCGAAAACATCAAGACGCTTGATCACGGCCTTCGATAGACCAAGAGACTACTACACTTGACCAGAGCTCAGAGAGCCGGGAAGTACTACACCAGAACGGATTCACCCCGTCATCAATACTATACTAAATGTTGACATGTTAGTTGCATGCAGTAACCATAGATTACAAATATACAGTTTAAATCAAAGTGGATCAGATACAGGTGTATAAACTTGCCCAGTCTGCTGTATGCCTGGACATTTGCAGAACAATCTTTGAATGATATTTCCTTTAAATATTATTCTGCAATATACAGAACCTAAACAGATGTTTTTAGTACCTACATTCTACACGGCCTACATTATTTGAGGATTGGACACATTCTTCCCTCTTTCTTAATGCACTTGGTCCTCTTGTAACTTCTGGTTTGTCTACATTGTCAATTACAGACACTGACAGGACTGCAGCCATACAACAGACCTCCCTGCATAAAGTTCCTAACCAGAACTAGTCATTTATTGTGCCTGCTACAACACATCTCCCTTAATCCCCTTTTAAGGTCATTGCTAGCACAAAAATTGTCATGCAAAGAAGACATCTTTTCTCTCACCTATAAACACAGAAATGCATTCAATTAAACAAGTGATTGGGGAAAGCAGAGATCCAGCTCTACTGCTACATCACTGCAGCTGTGCCACTGTAGCACTGCTGTGTAGTTGCTGCCTATATCAACGGAAGAGGTTTTTCCATCAATGCAAGTAACCCACCTCTCCGAGAGGCAGTAGCTAGGTTGACAGAAGAATTCCTCCATCAAACTAGCTGCATCTACAGTGAGGGGTAGGTCAACCTAACTACGTTGCACAGGCACATCCCTGAGTGATGTAGCCAGAGCCGGATTAACCTTTTGTGGGGCTGGCGCCCTTGGGGGCAATGGAGCATGGTGCAGGGGGGTCAGTCCCTGGAGTGAGCGGCTGGCCAGGGGCATGGCATGGCAGGGGCAGCCCTGCTCTGCCCAGCCCAGTGCGAAGGCACTATTTACAAACTGGTAGTTGCCAGACGCACAGTGGCCTGCCCAGCCCTGTGCTGCCAGCATGCCCCTTCCCCCTCGGGGGTGGGCCCATGCCATGCCACAGAGCCCCTCCACTCAACACTGGAACAGCCCTCCGTTTCCCTGTGGCCAGAGCCCCCCTGGACCCACTATGCCCAGCGCCCCCCCAGACCCTGCCACAAATGCACAGCGCCCTGCACAACACCACCTCTGCCCAGCACTCCCATTCCCTACTGCCCCAGCACACACAGATCTTCCCCACCCCCTCACAGCCCAGCACCCCGCCCCTGGCCCTCCAGACACTCCCCCGCCCCCATGCCCTGCCTCCTGGCCGCACTCAGCGGCCCTGCTGGGAAGCGACTGTCTGCTGGGTTGAACCGCCAGTGCAGGTCCCGGGGGGGGGGGGGGGCAGGGGGGAATCGCTCTTGCCCCTCGGGGGTGGTGTGATCAGCCAGGCCAGGGCCTGCCCCAGCCAGCCTCCCTCAGGATCCACTTGCCTGGAGGGGCCCAGCCAAGCCCCCGACACTGTCCCCCCGTAACTGTCTGAGACTGGCCAGGCTTCTGCACCCCCCCACAGGTGCTGGGAAGCAGAGACTGCCCAGAGCTGGAGGTGCACTGGGGTCTCTCCAGGGTCAGAGAGAAGCTGGCGGGTGTGGCCAGGGGATGAAGAGGAGCCCTCGGCAGGCAGGCTGAGAGGAGCAAGTGGTGGGTGGGGTGGGGGGAGCCGGTGGGCTGGTGGGGTCTCAGGGCACAGTACAAGCAAAGCAGGCTGGGGCCCCTTCGGAGCATGGGCATGGCGCCACTGGTGCCATTGTAAACCTGGCACTGGATGGAGCTAGGTCGACCTATGTCTTAGTTGTAGAGCCTTCAAACAGATTACTAGCTTGCTTAGAGAAAAGAACAGGCGTACTTGTGGCACCTTAGAGACTAACAAATTTATTTGAGCATATTGCTTAGAGTCTTTGAACAACTTGTTAGCCTCCTTCCAGTCACTCTCCACCCCTGCTCTCATGCCTCACCTCTTCATGATTTAAACGTAGTTTGTGTTACAACATGAATGTGAAATGTAATTTTAAAAAAATGAAAAGAAAAGCTCGGACCCAGCAAAATCTTATATAAACCATAAATGCTTAATTGTGTTACTTTTACACTACTGCCATTTTGTGTTTTGTCCTTCCAAATTGTAAGCTTTTTGGGACAGAAACTGTGGGCCTGGTTCTCATTTTATTTACGCTGGTTTAATGCCAGTTTAACTTCATTGACTCAGCAGAGTCACTCAGGATTTATACTGGTGTAAGCAAGCACAGAACTGGGCCTTTTGTCATCTTACATTTCTGCAAAGTGTTATGCATATCCAGAGCATTATATAAATAATAGGAATAGGTTACCAGCAGTACAAACACTTTAGGTCCCCAGCACAGTGTAATTATACTGGGGAGCCACAGGGCGGTGGCATAATTGTGAAACCAACCCATTTCAGAACAACATGACACTAATGTGTTTGCTATTGTATTGCATGGCTTCTGTTGGAATAATCATAGAATCATAGAATATCAGGGTTGGAAGGGACCTCAAGAGGTCATCTAGTCCAACCCCCTGCCCAAAGCAGGACCAATTCCCAACTAAATCATCCCAGCCAGGGCTTTGTCAAGCCGGGCCTTAAAAACCTCCAAGGAAGGAGACTCCACCACCTCCCTAGGTAACGCATTCCAGTGCTTCGCCACCCTCCTAGTGAAATAGTGTTTCCTAATATCCAACCTGGACCTCCCCCACTGCAACTTGAGACCATTGCTCCTTGTTCTGTCATCTGCCACCACTGCGAACAGCCAAGCTCCATCCTCTTTGGAACCCCCCTTCAGGTAGTTGAAGGCTGCTATCAAATCCCCCCTCATTCTTCTCTTCTGGAGACTAAACAATCCCAGTTCCCTCAGCCTCTCCTCATAAGTCATGTGCTCCAGACCCCTAATCATTTTTGTTGCCCTCCGCTGGACTCTTTCCAATTTTTCCACATCCTTCTTGTAGTGTGGGGCCCAAAACTGGACACAGTATTCCAGATGAGGCCTCACCAATGTTGAATAGAGGGGAACGATCACATTCCTCGATCTGCTGGCAATGCCCCTACTTATACAACCCAAAATGCCGTTAGCCTGCTTGGCAACAAGAGCACACTGTTGACTCATATCCAGCTTCTTGTCCACTGTGACCCCTAGGTCCTTTTCTGCAGAATTGCTACCTAGCCATTCGGTCCCTAGTCTGTAGCAGTGCATGGGATTCTTCCGTCCTAAGTGCAGGACTCTGCACTTGTCCTTGTTGAACCTCATCAGGTTTTTTTTGGCCCAATCCTCTAATTTGACTAGGTCCCTCTGTATCCAATCTCTACTCTCTAGTGTATCTACTACGCCTCCTAGTTTAATGTCATCTGCAAACTTGCTGAGAGTGCAGTCCACACCATCCTCCAGATCATTAATAAAGATATTAAACAAAACCGGCCCCAGGACCGACCCTTGGGGCACTCCGCTTGAAACCAGCTGCCAACTAGACATGGAGCCGTTGATCACTACCCGTTGAGCCCGACGATCTAGCCAGCTTTCTATCCACCTTACAGTCCATTCATCCAGCCCATACTTCTTTAACTTGGCGGCAAGAATACTGTGGGAGACCATATCAAAAGCTTTGCTAAAGTCAAGGAATAACACATCCACTGCTTTCCCCTCATCCACAGAGCCAGTTATCTCATCATAGAAGGCAATTAGGTTAGTCAGGCACGACTTCCCCTTGGTGAATCCATGCTGACTGTTCCTGATCACTTTCCTCTCCTCTAAGTGTTTCATAATTGATTCCTTGAGGACCTGCTCCATGATTTTTCCAGGGACTGAGGTGAGGCTGACTGGCCTGTAGTTCCCCGGATCCTCCTCCTTCTCTTTTTTAAAGATGGGCACTACATTAGCCTTTTTCCAGTCATCTGGGACCTCCCCCGATCGCCATGAGTTTTCAAAAATAATGGCTAATGGCTCTGCAATCTCATCCGCCAACTCCTTTAGCACCCTCGGATTCAAGGCTCAGGAATCATAACGTACTTTATGTTCCTGAGCCTTGACTCGAAACAGAGGAAACTTCATTATAAAAGGCATAAAAATTAATAAAATATGATACATTTATCAACTAAGGGGAGCCAAGGACTGAACAGATTTGCAGCATGGTAGAGCAGTGGTTATTACTTCAGAGAATGGACATTTTCAAACATTAATGCATGACATCTCTAGCTGATTTCGTTTAGCTGAAGGAGGCTTGTGGTGTGTTGGAAATTTCTTTGAAACTTATACTGTAGTCTGAGGGATGTGAAAGAAAAAAAATCAACAATAGACAGACAGCTCCCTCCTACCTTTGCTGTTTTTTTTAGCAGGTAGTTTTCTTTGCTCTTCCTTCTCTTTCCTCTGAATTATGCCTGCATTAGCTTTCAGGGCCTTTTTAAGGCAACTGGAGTTCTTGCTGAGGTTTTCCTTTGCTTCTAGTCGGGGTTTCTTAGACAGCACCTTTGACAACATTTTCTTCTTACCCCCATCAGCCGAATGTCCACTGTTTGCTGTTTCTTGCTGACACTTAACGTCCTCAGGCCCAACAAGTAAGTGCTTGCAGGGTTTTGACCCCTTTTGAGTTTTTGTCTTCTCTTCTCTTAGTGTGACTGGATCAGCTGTGGTCAATGCTAAAGAGCATGGCTGAGATTCGCTCTGTGGCACCTCCTCCTGAAAACGACTGTACTCTGAGGCATATGTTGGGAGCCTAACTAAAACCCCTGTTACACGGTCTGATGAAATCATGTTTTGACTCCTGCCAGCCATGAATTGCCTGGTTTTATGATATTCAGTAGAGTTAGTTGTATTTCCACTCCTGTATGTATTACAGGGTGTTCCAATTTGCTGAGCGGAAGGAGTCCGGGATGGATCGGACTGTCCAGTACAATAACTTGTAATATGTTCCTCTTCCTCTGGAGTAATCAAAGCACGCATATAAGGCTCTACTTCACCTTCACCTAGACTATATTCAGTGGCTTCTTGAATTTGTTCTGTTTTCTTTTCACACAAGATTGTTTCCTTGTTTTCTTCAGCTGTTTTATGGCATTGACACTGCAATAGTTCAGGTGTAGTTTCCAACTTGTTCAAATGTTCATTCCCCTTAAGTACTATTTGTGTGGATTCAGACTGCACTAGGCTTTCTACACTGGAGTATCCTTTTACCAGTGTGTTGACAGTGGAGCCTTCTGTTTGGCTCATAGGTTCTACAGAGACAGATAAAGTTTCTTGTAAGTTCGTATGTTGGGTGGAAAGGATGGAACTATCCACCTTGTCACCAACATCTTTACAGTCTTGACTTGCAGTACTGTTATTTTCATTCCCAACATGTGTTATAGGCTGAAAGAAGCTAACTGGTGCCACCCGCCCAGAGTCATAAGTGGAATCTGTTGAAGAGTCCATTCTTAACTTTCTCCCAATCTTGCAACAATGGTCAAAGATAATTGCATTTCCTTCTGATGCTCCCTGCTGAGAATCTAAAGGCTGAATTTCTGAAATGCTGTCCAATCCTGGGAAACCTAAAGTTGCAATATTTTTTACCTCATCTATTCCAAGATCTCTCTTTTCTCTACCCATTTTGTTTTCTTCATCTTTTGGTTTTTCTAATAAAATTTCAGTTAAAAACTGCTCCTCAGACAATGCCTTGAAGACCACCTGCTGCACACCTATCTCTGTCTTACTGTTGTCTTGATCTGTATTTTTCAGTCTGTCCTGATACGTTACAGTTTCCGGACTCCTAATTAAATTATGTAGCTGTATAATGTAACTACAGTCCTGTGAATCAGAAACACTTTGGAAATCTTCACTGTCATTATCTCTTGAAAGATGGTAAGTGCCACAGTTACTGTCATTTTGTGCATTCAGGTCTGATTCATTTCCTTTTTCCTGAAAATTCTCTTCAGAACTTTTATTCACTTCTTTAACAGAAGAGTTCTTTTCACCTGTAAATTGATTGATATTTTCACAGGAGGAATTACTGGATAAATCCTCTTTTTGTACAAGATCAGGGAGATAAACACAATCTTTTATTTCTGGGTAGCTCTGTATAACAGGAGAGTCTTTAGTAGATAGTTCATCTATACATTTAATTATCTGATCATTTGTTAAATGTATATTCTGATCTGTATAAGGTAATTGACCAATGTAACTATCTGGTGTGTAAATTAGGTGTTCTTGGTCTTGTTCTAAATGACTACTTTGAGCCTTTATTAATCTGGGAGGAGATTCTGCATCATGAGATTGGAAAGAATTATTAGAGGCAAGCTTTCCTTCCTGGGCAGCAGTCATTCGAATAGATCCATTATCATCAGTTAATGCTTTGTTTGGCTTCTGCTCCAGCCACTCCTTGGCATTTAAGATATCATTTGTTAAAGCATGAGTGGCTGGTTCTTCTATTTTATTTCCAGTACTAGAACACAGGCCCATACCATCGGTTTCTGCAGTTTGTCTGAGAGAAGTGTTTCTTATGGATGTACTGCTACACTCTTCGACTGTTTTTAGTAGGCTATCAGAATCACTGCAACCCTCCATTGCTGTTCTTAGTCCAGTTGCCAGTGCTGTGACAGGTTCATTATCTTCTGTTATATTTACTGCAACAGGAGGTTCAGTACTGGCCTCTCCGATAAAGTTCACTGCTGTGGCTTTGACAACTGCAGGACTGATTTCTAAGCTCTCAAGCTTCCTATTTTCACATCTGAGGTGACAGTCTGAATCTTCTTCATAAAGAGGTTTCAATAGCTTGTCATGTGCTGAAGATGAATCAGAATCTCTACACTGAGGTTCCACAGATCCCAGAATTGCACAGCAATTTGCTTTGGGCAGATATTCATTACATGGTTCATCATAGAAGGTATCTGTATCACTGTTCTCAAGAGCACCACATGTTTTTCCTCTGTCCCCTTGGCCATCACTTAGCTCTGTAGGAGTCAGAACAGCACATAAAAGGTCTTGCTTATTAGTAATAGTATCAGTAATCCTGTAGAAAACAAGCTAATACATCATAGAATCATAGAGTTTAAGACCAGACTAGACTAGATCATCTAGTCTGACCTTCGTTCTGTATATCATAGGCCACTACCACTACCCAGCACCCACACACTAAACCCAACAACCAAAATAAGACCAAAGTATTACAGCCCACAGGAGATTAGATTTATGTGCCACAGGCAGAGAATAGGAAGGACTGAGGTGCACCAATGCTTGAGGCTCCCACAATGGCAGGAAAATGATTACATGTAGGATGACCAGACAGTAAGTGTGAAAAATCAGGACAGAGGGTGGGGGGGTAATAGGAGGCTATATAAGAAAAAGCCCGAAATATCGGGACTGTCCTTATAAAATAGGGACATCTGGTCACCCTAATTACATGAAATATACCCAGATAATCCTGACAAGTGACCTGCACTCACACGCAGCAGAGAAAGGTGACCCCTCTTTCTGCCAGTCTGACCTGGGGAAATATTCCTTCCTGACCCACATATGATGATCAGTTAGACCTTGAACATGTGAGCAAGAACCAGTCAGCCAAGCACCTGAGAGAGAAAGAGAGAGAGTGTGCTCGGTGCTACCCTGCCCTGCTCTCCCTGTCCAATGTCCCATCTCCAGCCGTGGCCATCCCTGATGCTTCAGAAGGAGATTAAAAAAATGTTGTTGTTACTTGTAATATTAACTCTTTGTTCCCCGCCTGGTTGTTGCTGATCGCTATCTCTCTGATCATGGGGTACATCGTGAGCAATACAGCTTTGTAAAGTCACATATCCTGTTTGTAATCCATTTTCACTGCTGATCATATTCAACGCTGGAAGGCTGGTTGTTGCAATGTCCCTTATTGGAGAAGTCGTGAAAATGAAACTCTCGTCTATTTTAGGGTCCATACACTGTTTCTTATATCTTTGCATAAAGCTTTCTGTGTTTGTTTCTTGTTCCTGTACCTAGGAAAAACAGGGAAAAGAGAAATATAAAATATTAAGATAACTGCTAGAGAGACCTGAACCAGGATCCTGGATCCAAATGCCCCGATCTTTGGCGAAATTTTGATCAACATGTCAACTTCCTGACTTGTACCTTTTTCTATCCTGGGCAGAATAAAAACACTCCATCTAAACAATCCTGAATTCAGGTGAAGTTCAGATCTGGATCCAAACTTTGTAGAATATCAGAATTGTGATACTGGATCAGATCAATGATCAATCTAGTCCTGCACCTTAAAAACAAACAAGCAAAGCCCAACCCCTTTACCTGTCATACTAACAAACAAATCAATCACACACATATAACTTTATCCCAAGCAGAGCTTTTATAGCCCCAAAAGGGGAAGAGCCAGAGACTCCATGAAATCCACTAGTGTCTTCGTTGTTGCCAATCTACTTTACATTTAAAGTGTTCAGATACTATGGTGATATGTGGCAATATAAAACAGATACATGAATAGAATACATATGCTTCAGAAGAAGGTACAAGAAATCCTGTAATAATTATGGAGTAACCTGTGGCTCTGACACATTTCAAGCAATTTCTAAACTTAACAAGTAGTAGAGTATCATTAGTATGTAAACTAATAAATAATACAACATTTTCTCAAGCCCCCATCAAGCACTGAGCCAGTCTAGGCTGGCTTCTGTGGGGCCCTGCTTCTTTTTCTTGTCTATTGTGAGTCTTGCATCTTATTCTCATATAAATAACATGTTTCCTCAGCATTGACAAGTCAATCGTGAAACGTTTCAGAGGAAGAACTAACATCCCACATTAATGTCCCGCTGGGTGCACTTAGAACAACACTCCAAGCAGTAAATACACAAATCTGGCCCAATAGTCAGCCACCTTGGAAACTAGAGATGATGTCCTGAGCTTTTAGTCCTTCTAGTCCAAGGCTGGGCACTGTGGAGGCAGCATGCTCAGCCTTGCAGGAGAGGGAGTGTCTTCTGTCACTCACAAGCTCTCTTCCTATTCTTTAAAGTGGCACTGAATAGCTCTGTAGAGTCGGGCATGTCCAGCCCTTTGCCAAATGAGGTCATTGAAACCTTGAGGACATCATTGGTGGACGTACAGGCAGAAAATCACATTCCTCCCACCCAACCAAAATATCCCAAGTCATTTCCTTCTATATACCTAAGAATAAAAAAATAAATATGACTTTGAATTAAACTTCAGTTTAATGTACACAGTAGGCACAGACCTGATTAAGAAGTCAGACAATGTTTTGGCCCACAGGGAACTTACAAAATTACAGACATCTGTCCTGAAATTAGAATTAAACTAGTGAGCCGTCCCTCTCAGAACTAGATTTTCACTCCTAAATCATTGTTTAAGAGGCCCTGCCATGCAATTGTTCACTAGTATTTTTCCTGATTCTATTCATCATTAAATCAATTCCACACAGACTGCGAGCATGTCTGTCTCACAGTACATGGAGAGCTATATAATTTTTCACCAGATGGAAATAAATTGGTTTTTTTTATGATTTTTGTTTTAAGGTTTCAATTACCTTTGATTTGCCAGAACAATACTGTATATCCTAATTTGAAGAAATTGGAAAAAACTGCAATTTAGAGTTTCCTTTTGAAAAATATTTACTTTCAAATACTTTATCAGCAGGATCCATGTCTCCCTCTAGTGGCAGGCCTCAACAATTACCACTACGCCCAGCTATGTGTTATTCATCTATTATTATGGTTGTTGTTGTTAATTAGCTCAAGTGGAAGGATGATGTGATTTTGAGGGTGATGATCACACGTTTGATCCTGCTAGTGACTACTGTGTGTGCGTTTGTCTGCACTCATGGTTTGTTACACCAGCTAGCTGTTTTTAAACCATAAATTAGCAATCATGTTTTTCCTGTGCCAAAGTAGACTATAATCTGGTTAAAATTAAGGAACATTTTTTGAAGTTTGTAAACTAGAGCCAACCTGACTATTCTGTTCCTCTGTTTAAGTAGTGCAAACTATCTGGCATGTTATCACTTACTAGATTTCCCAGGAACATGAGCTATGGTTTATACTCGTCCATCCCTAGTACTGCCTTAAACAAGAGTGAGAACATCATTCTCTTTATCCCGCCATGCTCCTGCAAACCTCTGCCCCCTTGAGATTTTATTGATTTGAGGTATTTTTCTGGTTATCATAGTAGATGGGCTAGAGGTGCAACATGCAGACATTAAATTCACCCAAGCTTCTGAGGGTTTGAATCTTGGATTTTCAACTTTTCTCCACCCATGAACTCAAAATAAGCCACTGTTTCCTCTCATGAGCTTAATCCATCCGATAGTTCTTTGCAACAGGTTATTGCTAAATTTGTGATGCGTGTGCAGGTGCTGGGTGGATAGACCTGGGAGCTGTGGAACCATTGTGTGTTGGGGTCTCTGGGTTAGGGCTGATAAGAGAGTGGGTGCTGATAAGTAAGTGGGTGGTGCAGGGTAAGGCTTTCTGAAAGTAGATGAGTGTTCTGTCTGTTTAGCGGGGAGCAGGTAGGTCGGTCCAGACTGGTCCTGAATGAGTTGCTGGGTGTTCTGGCAGAGGTGGGGCTGCTGGGACATCGGGCTAGGAGTTTCTGGGTGTTGGAGATGGGGGGATAAGGGAGAAAGATTGCTCCCTTCTGCTCTTGCCATTCTGCTGCCACTGCAGGAGCTTCTTCCCTCCCGTTTCTCCACTCAGCTTCAGAGAAGCTCTGCTTAAGTAGAATGGGGAGCTGACCGGGTGCTGTGAGAAGTAGGAGAGGGATGGATTTTCTCCTTCACCTAATTCCCAGAAGTCTGAATAATTTTAATGAGGGAGGGAGAAAAAGGAGGAAGGGAAGGTTTTTGTCCAAGACTTCATGGCCTTGACCCTCATCTCCCTCCAGCAGCACCCAGCAAACTTCAGACATCTCATCTTCAAAGCTCCTCGCCCAGTGACCCTGCACTCTACAGAGCCTGGAACCCTCAGCATGACCAGCCACAGCTCTCACATCCATAGCCAGCACTGCTCACTCTCTCTCTTGGTAGTCTCTTATGCCCTCTACAGAGAGCGGTGCCAGTCTCACACTTTGTCTCTGGGTTCAGATTCCAAACTTTCCCAGCCATTCAGGAGATTTTAATCTAGAGTTTGGCCTTGGCCCACCTCTTAGTATGGGTTTCATTTTCCAACCCTCTATTAATTCTCAGCCAGTCCTGAGCACTCTGTCCATCTACAGTTTTATCTCTACCACCTCCATTTTTCTCATCGCCTCCTGCAAGGTTAAAGTTTGCTCAATTTCCCATCGCTTACAGCCACTGCAGCCTAAGTCAGCTAACCTTTCACCAATATCGGCTGAATTCTTGCTAAGTAAGTCTGACATCATATGATCAGTCAGTCCATACCACCTACACATGTGAAACTGAAAATAGACAGCTGTTTCTTGGCCACTAGAAGCTATAAGCAAACTACAGGTTATTTAGAGAACCCTCCTTTCTGCCTATCTAGTCCATGTGTTTGTGTAGGTGTCTGTCGGTCTTGAGCATTTATAGGTGTCCATTGTTGTAGTGTCTAGGCACCAAGACATCTCTTGATTGCCAGTAAGTAATGTAATAATAATAATAATTAAAAAAAAAGAGCTTGTAACTAAGGGCCTCAGGTAAAAGACCAGAAAGTGGAATATTGTTTTCAGTCTTGTGGTGGCCACATTGAGAATTTATTGATTGATTATGAATGTGATGGTCCCAGTTGTGTATGATTAAGAACCCTGTGTTTTTTATACTGTAGAGTACTTAAATCCAGGCCCTTGTAACAAATTTAGAGCACTTCAGTGTTGTCATTTTTCATATTTTCTATAACACGTCATTTCAGATAGCACAGTTCTGGAACTGTGAACCTTGATTTGATTTTTTTCCTCTTCTGGCAAGAGAAAATTTCTATGCTTTAGTGCCTTCAGTACATTTTAACAATTGCTTCAATTACTGCACTGTCTGCTTGAGTCTAGGAAGATGAAAAAAAGCACTAAAAACCTGCACAATGGTTAATTATGCAAACTCTGCAGCACAAGTTATTTTAATTGGTGTGTGGTATGTCATACTGCCTGTTATGAGATGGTAGATAGAAGGTAAAAGACAATTCTATGTTCTGACTCCCATTGGAAATACGGTCCTTGTGGTCAGGGCCGGCTCCAGGCACCAGCCCAGCAAGCAGGTGCTTGGGGCGGCCAAGGGGAAGGGGCGGCACGTCGAGCTCTTTGGCGGTAATTTGGCAGCGGGTCCCTCAGTCCCTCTCGGAGGGAAAGACCTGCCGCCGAATTGCTGCCGAAGAAGAATACTGTGTGGTGGAGCTGCTGCCGATCGCAATCACGGCTTTTTTTTTTTTTCCCCGACGCTTGGGGCGGCAAAAACCCTGGAGCTGGCCCTGCTTGTGGTTTAATTATAAAAGCATGGTTATTGACAGCAAAGAAGTGATAAAAATCCTGGCAAATAGGCAAGTCAATGAGATCATAATTACACAAAGGGAGATGGATTCAACCACTCACAAAGCAGCCTAGGTGTCTCCCCTAGACCTAGCTCAGATTAAGTAATTTCAAGATCAGAGGCATGTAAACAGGCATCTAGCTTTGCCATAATATTGACAAAACCCTATCTGGACCAAAGACCAGACAGAAACAGTTACACTTAAATGAAAGTAAGAGAAAGTGTGTACATGTTCTGTCTGTTCTGCTTACTTTTAAATTAGAGAAGGTAGGGGCAGGGCTGGTTGTAGGCGTGGGTTAGCAGAGTAGTTATTTGCAGGGGGTGCTGTACTGCTGGTTGTTGTTTGTTTTTCTCTGTTGTGATTGGCCAGCCATTTTTGCTCTGCTGCGATTGGCTAGCTGCAAGTTTTTTTTCTTGCTGGGCCATTGGTGGGGGCATTGAAAACATTTTCTGCCTTGACCAGCAAAATGGCTAGGGCTGCTCCTGGAGAGAAGAGTAAGATGAAGAGCAACAAAGGCTAGGTCTACACTACCCGCCTGAATCGGCGGGTAGAAATTGATCTCTCGGGGATCGAATTATCACGTCACGTCGGGACGCGACAATCGATCCCCGAATCGACGCTCTTACTCCACCAGCGGAGGTGGGAGTAAGCGCCGTCGACGGGGAGCCGCGGAGGTCAATTTTGCCGCCATCCTCACAGCGGGGTAAGTCGGCTCCGATAGGTCGAATTCAGCTACGCTATTCGTGTAGTTGAATTTGCGTATCTTAAATTGACCCCCCCTGTAGTGAAGACCTGTCGAAAGAAAAAAATCCTCTATTCCTTGAGGGCTCCCTAAGACAAGGAGCATTTCAAGCTCGTCAGTTCCTGTGGGATTTAGAGAGCATGAAAGCTACCAAATCAACAGTCCTTCATGACATAAACAGCATGGGCAGATTTCCCCAGGCTGTCCTACCAATGTGTCTCAGCTGCAGGGGAGGCCCTAGATTAGCCGCCAGCAACTGGCGCTCTAGGCGAACCATGCAATCGGCACCCCCAAACCCCAAGGGCAGATCTAGGCTGAGGTTTTTGGTAAACTGGGAAACATTTTGCCCCTTTTTTCCTTTTAATGTTTTTTAAGCGTTTTTTTCCCCCTTCAAACAGAGGCTTAATTATTTGGTTTGTCCATCTGTCCGTCTGTCCAACCAATGTTTCTGAGATCAGATAAAACAGAGACATGAAATTTTCAGAATAGATTTGTACATGATAGCTAGATGGTATTTCAGTCTGGATTTCAAATAAAAATGCATTAAAAATGTTAATTACAATTTTTATTATTACAAATCCAAAATCATCCATTACACTATCTTGCTTTAACTGCCATTACCACCACATCCAATATAGAAAGAAATAGGAAAACTTTTCAATGAACTTTAACCTGTATTTACAAAACACTCCGAATAAAAACATGACTTTTCTTGCTTTAAGTTTTGAAAATTCAGTCACTAGTTCTTTTAGATCCAGTTTTCCAGCTATTTCATGCTCTATTGACATTGTGGCAAGTCCAACAAGTCTCTCTTGCACCATTGTTGAATGCAGATATGTTTTTATCAATTTTAACTTGGAGAAGCTACATTCCCCACTAGCTACGGAAACTGGCAAAGTTAAAAGAATGCATAGAGCTATAAAAATGTTTGGAAAACTGTCTGAGTTTATTTTCACAAACAAGCTTCAGTACTTCTTCAGGAGTGGAATGTTTCCTATGTCGTCTTGAAAAAGCCTGAAGCTCACCACACAAATCTGTAGCATCAATGTCTTTTGAATTTTCATGAGTCAATGCCGACTCCAGTTTTATACAAAATTCTCTTATCTGTTTTGCTGTTTTCTTTTGCAAACTGTGGATATCATATAGAAAGACAAATACTGACTCTAGCTGGTGCATCTGTTGAAATCTTTTGCCAACTGAGTGAATAGCAGTATCAAGGACTGCGAAGTAGAAATTCACTTTGAACCTTTGTTTTGGTTTCCGAATGGGTGTCTCGTCCTTCATACGAAAACTGCTGTTTCTTTTGCCGAATGCAAACTGGCTCTAGTTCAAATTCTGTCAGAAAGTCTATTTCTTCAATAAGCTCGAGAAAATCTACCAGGGTTCTTTCAAACCCTTCATCACTTCTGAATTCCTCCAGAATATTTTTAGTTTGCTGCAGTTTTTGAATAGCAGAATATATGTTCAAGTTCTTTTCCTGAAGCTGCTTACTAGTGAGGTTAATCTCGAAAAGGATATTATACCACAAAATGAGTGAAGTCACAAATTTGAACTTGGAAAGGCCATTTTCAAGAGCTTCTGCATCTGAACATGCCGTATTGCCAGATGATCCAGTAAAGGTAGTATCATCAGAAATTTCAATTAGGGCATCATAAGTGTTTCCAAGTTCATAGCGAAGAGGCTTCAAAGCATCAATGCGACTCTCCCATCTTGTCTGACTAAGTTGTTTCACAGTTAGAGAATTCACATGATGAGTCAGAACGTGTTGAGCCTGAGAAAAACACACTTTGCACCAGTCAAAGAAACTGCTTGCCTCCAAACAGCATCTAGCAGCATCACTGACAACCAAATTCAGAGAATGTGCACTGCATGGAACGAAAAATGCCCTAGGATTGATTTCCATCATTCTCCTTTGCACACCATTGTCTTTACCCTTCATATTACTCCTATTATCACAGCCTTGGCCACGTAAGTTTTCAACAGATAATGACATTGTTTCAAGCTCTTGTAGAATAGTTTCAGTCATAAATGCTCCAGTTGTCTCCTTCAGTGGTATGAAACCCAGAAAATGTTCCTTTATGAGCACTTCAACATTATCTTCATCTGCAGACTTTTCCATATCCACAAAATGAATGATCATCGTCATTTGTTCAAGATGACTCGCATCTGGTATACAGTCCAGTATTATTAAAAAGTATTTTGCAGAATGGGCAGCTTCAACAATTTTGTTTTTAATGGCATTTGCTAGGATTTGAATCAGTTCATTCTGCATATTTTTCCTAAGTAATGAACCTGTGTTTCATGATCAGTTATTTTACATAGATGCTCCTTTATGACTGAATTGAGAGACTTCAAGAGAGAATTGAAGATATGTTTTCCCAGTCCTTCGAACCATTTTCAGTAAGTGATGTACCAATTGCCTGATTTCTAAACAACTTGCAGCAAAAGCAAAGCACAGAGTCCTTTGACACTGAATATTGTATCCAGTTTTGATGAATTTCTTCCCCAATAATGAGTTTCCTCTTGTAATGCTGAGCAGAGAATTTTCTTTTATTTCCATCCTTAGGGAAGGGAAATTCATTAAGTTGTTCAGGTCCATATTCCATACTCAGCTCCTGAGGGTTTTCTTTTTCCTCTTTCTGCCATGGGGCATTTGAATATTGTTATGTACTGTGCTCCCAACTGCAAGCATTATGGGGTTAAGGATGGCTGACACACCCACCACATGGTTGGCGATTTAAACCACATTGCAGCCATCCCAACACATCTTTTCACTCCTTAAAGGTTCAGTGATTAGTAACATACACTCACTTACCTATTAAAATGGTTAGTTACAGCGTTTACAAGGAAACAAAATGACATTTTTCGACGTAATAACCCGACACCGGTTGTTTGGAAAATAATCCCCTTCCTCACGGTTACCCGCTTGGAGGGGGACATCATCACTTTCATAGTCTATTAAGCGTTAATGCTGTTACTTTTCTTTTATGGGCCTTATTTATTACATGTGAACCAGTTATATCAAAGAAAAGTTCATAATTATACAGCCCGATGATAACGCTAAGTTTAATAACACTTAAAGATACTAATATTTTGGATTTATAATGCTGAAAGACATTATTCTTTGTTCTTTGGCACCAAGAAACACAATTTTCCACAGTATTTGCTTGATTCTTAAACATCTACCTGCGACGTGTGTTAAAATGACCGTTTGACATATATCAACTCGCGATATCTCCGCTCTACATGAATTTCCGGCTATGCAACCTTAATGTATATTTGAGTTAGGTGTCACTAGCATTGCGGTTCTTGCCGCTGGCGTATGTGTTTAATTGTGGCTGAGTTATTGCTTATCAAAATTACGGAGTGGGTCATCTTGACCCTACATCGCAAATTGAAAAAAAAAATTCACTAAAATATTAGGTTTCAGAGTAGCAGCCATGTTAGTCTGTATCCTCAAAAAGAACAGGAGTACTTGTGGCACCTTAGAGACTAACAAATTTATTAGAGCATAAGCTTTCGTGGGCTACAGCCCACTTCTTTGGATGCATCCGAAGAAGTGGGCTGTAGCCCACGAAAGCTTATGCTCTAATAAATTTGTTAGTCTCTAAGGTGCCACAAGTACTCCTGTTCTTTTTACTGAAATATTATTTATTTTTGCAGTAAATAAAAGATTTGACATATTAATAAATTATCAGAAATGTAGAGAAATGAATTATAATTGAAATATGACATCTTCGTTATTTTATTTATATTTTTTTCATCTTTTTTAAAAAAAATTTCATTTTATTTTTTTTAATTTGATTTTTTCCCTCTAATTTGGCACCCCATTTAACTTGGCACCCTAGGTGACCGCCTAGTTCACCTATATGGATGGGCCGCCCCTGCTCAGCTGTGACATAAGGGCACCATTGCTAGCGATGAAGGGACAGGTCAATATCCATGGCCCATTAAATCCTTGGCTTGTTAGATGAACCTGCCAAACAGGTGCCAATCAGCGTGAAGTGTGATGGTGATTATTTTTTAACCCTGTCTATATCTGTATTAATACCATGCCCATCCACAGGTTATCTGAGCATCGGCCCATTGGGAACTGACCTGAGACCCTCACACTCATTTCATATAGGCCACCAAATGGCCAACAGATGGTAATAACATTCAGTCCCTACTAACCAGGGTTGGATGCTAACCTTAGTTCTAGAACTGAAAGGATAAATATGCCATTCCACAGGCATCCAGTTTTGCACTAGTTAAAGCTTTAAAAAGTAGTATCTGTTTGACTTTTGTATTGTTGAAGCAAAGCTCTGATAACTGATTATTGCCATGGCCTATGCAGCAGGATGGAATGGATCCTCTATTTCCACTTATCCATTATTGTCAAGGAGAAAGGTAGTGGAGGGAAGACTGCTTGTTTTACTTCCTGTTTCAATGTATATGAATGCTCAATGGTGCCAGGAAGAGGTGCTGTTGTTTGTAGACACCAATTCCCTTCTCCATACACACATAAGCAGTAAGACTCAGATCATTATCTCCCATGAGGATAACCTGTGGAAGAGGCATGGTAGGTTTCCTCCACATTCTTCCATTGGTTGGGGTATTCTTCCCACAGGAGAAGCAGAGGGTGCTGTAGGTCTATGTTAAAACATTAGTTAATATTTATACACCTCTACCTTGATATAACGCTGTCCTCGGGAGCCAAAAAATCTTACTGCATTATAGGTGAAACCGCGTTATATTGAACTTGCTTTGATGCACCGGAGTGCGCAGCCCCGCCTCCCCGGAGCACTGCTTTACCACGTTATATCCGAATTCGTGTTATATCGGGTCGCGTTATATCGAGGTAGCGGTGTATTTCACCTCTATATCCTAAATATATCTGATATCTTTTATCCTTGGCTACTGTGCTGCCCTTAGTCCCTACAGCAATTGAGCTAGAATATGATATGCTCAATACCATAGTGTAGGTAACTTATACCGGATGGAATTCTTATGCCATATTAATGATTTAAAGAATGTCTCAAAGAACACTGGCATCAGCACTAGTAGTGGGCAAAAGGTTTGGGGGGTTCAGTTGGAAAAATATCTTATAGGATGGGATGGATACTTATTCCAGATGGCGTCTGAACTTATGGGTGCTCCTGCATGTCATTTCTAAGGGGTGTCTCTCTTGAACCAGGAAGTCCATCCGTTCCCCAGTGACTTCCTCCGCTGATTGCACCCTCTGCCCTGTTGAACATTCAAACTTCCCATGCCATAATTTTGAAAGATCTGCTGCATGGTGGCTATCTGTTTTTCAACTACGCACACCCCTACCATGTCAATTCTCACCTACTCTGGCTCTAGATACACCTCACCCTATGTTGCATCCCAGAACACTTGAGAACTGGCTACGGCAGGACTCAACAAAGGGTTTAAAGGAGGAATGGGACTTGTCTAAGGGTACTTCTCTGCCACCCTTTTAAACATGACAATGCTTCCCCATCTCATACAATATTCCTGTTTCCTTTGAGTTTTCCAAATACAGTAGAATCTCAGAGTTACGAATGGAGGTTGTTCATAACTCTGAAATGTTCGTAACTCTGAACAAAACGGTGCTGCTGTTCTTTCAAAAGTTTACAATTAAACCTTGACTTAATACAGCTTTGAAGAAGGAAATGCAGAAGAAAAATGCTGCTTTTAACCGTCTTAATATAAATGAAACATTCACAGAAATAGCTTCCTTACCTTGTCAAATCTTTTTAAAAAAACCTTCCCCTTTTTTTTTTAAATAGTTTAGGTTTAACACAGTACTCTACTGTATTTGCTTTTGTTGTTGTTGTTGTCTCTGCTGCCTGATTGTGTACTTCCGGTTCCGAATGAGGTGTGTGGTTGACCAGTCAGTTTGTAACTCTGGTGTTTGTAACTCTGAGGTTCTACTGCAGTCATTTGAATCATGGCCATGTTTATTCATTCCTTTTCCAAAAGCAACTGCACTCATTGTTTTGTCTTGGTGATAATTTGTGAAATTACAATAGGGCACAGTGCTTTGTTACCATAGGCATAGAGCCAAATCCCAAATCTATCCAAAAGAAAATGATGGTAACACACTGAATAGCAGGCGTTTTACTCACAGCTGAACTCAGTGTTCATAAAAAGACGTTTTTAAATCCAAAACAGTCTGCCTGTCTGTGCACCAGAGACACAGGCGCTAACTGAGATCAAACAAAATCTGGATAGGGCAGAGCGAGAATACTGACAAATCTCCTGTTTTCAAAGGCAGCTGGTGCATGTTTGTCTTCTTCTAACTACATCTTAGAGACAGAGCGATCTGAAACCCAGTGTGGCGGCTGACACAGCAGAGATATTATGGAGCCTGCTCAGTATGCAGCACTCAGTGAGTTCCATTGCCATGCAGGGAACCAAAGTCCAGCAAAGAAAGCAAGATGTCTGAGAACTCTGACCAGAAATGACTTAGTGCACTGCAGAAGAAATGTGAGTGTTCCCTCCCTCAGGGCACGTCAGGAGGAGAGGGAAGGATATGGACCATACACTTGTTCATGCCCAGCAGCTGAACTAAGCAGCACAATATGCCCTAGGCCAACGGTCACCAAACTTTTGAGGGTTGCACACTCCCCTTGGCCCTGTCTGCGCCTACCCAGAGCAGGGGCCGAGAGCGGGCCCACAGATCCGGGGAGGGAGGGAAACAGACAGGGATAAGGGGGCCGAGTCTGGGGCTGCAGTGGGGGGTGGGTCTGGGGTCAGGAGTGGGGCCGTGGCCAGGGGCTGAGGCTGGGGCAGGAGTGGAGCTGCAGATGGGCTGTGGTGGGGGCCAGTAGCTGGGCCTGAGGCCGGGTGTGGTTCTGCTCCTGGCCCCACCCCCAGTCTCGGCCCCGGACTGAGAATGGAGCTGCAGCCAGCAGTCAAGGCTGGGGACTGGCGCAGGGCCTGGAATGGAGCTGCACTGCAGCTGAGTATGTGGCCAGGCGTGAGGCGGGGAGCCAGGGACGTGGCTGGGGGCAGGACTGCAGCAGTGCTGGGGGCAGAGAGGGGCTGGGTGGCACTCCCTCCCCGCCCCCCATGAAGGTTGGCCTAGGCCCCGCTGTGCCTATCCTCCACACCCCCTTCAGGGGAAGCGCCCCACAGTTTGGGGACCTCTGCTGTAGGCCCCGCTCCATGCAAAGTGAAAAAGAAAGGACACACTGTATATCAGAGAGATGAAATAAAATTCACAAATGAAATCTTTGTTATGAAAAGAGCAAAGAATGAAAGCGCAATTCACTGGAGTCCAGCTAGCATCCTCTCCCCCCTCACCCACATTACCCTTTCTTTGCAAAAGTCTTACATCTTTTAAAATGCCAAAGATTTAAAGTTTGTAGTATTGTTGTAGCCATGGTGGTCCCAGGATATGAGAGAGACAAAGTGGGCGAGGTAATAAGATTTAAGGGCTTGGTAAGGAATGCAGCCAGTTTCAGTCTAATATAATCCTTCCTCCCTCACTGTTACCCGACAGTGAAAATTATATATTTGTAGACATAGGCCACCATAATCTAGGTATGTACCTGAGGAAATGTAACCCACTGGTAAGTGTATGTTTTAGGTCCTCCTCTGTGCCTATTTTCCAGCAGATATGAGTTTGTTACAGCCCCAGCAAGAGACTTTTGGTTCTTCAGCTTAAGCAACTGATGGTTTTAGCTCTGGAGCTCCATGCTTCAGTCCTCATTGTGTCAGCCAAGATGGGTGACCATCACAGGGGAACATTCTATTCTGGTTCTTTTACGATATCATACTGTGGTATCTGAGTGCTGTCTCTGCTCTCACTGGCTTTATAAGCCAGGATTAGACAAGGAACAGAGCTTTCTTGATCAAAATCTTTGATTATAGCAATGTGGCTCCTCACTGCCTTATGGCAAGATACAAATCCTATTTATAATGGTAGGTGGTTTTTGGACCCCTCCTTTGTTTCTCATATTTGCATTTGCTACTCCCTTTTTATCCTTGCTTTTTTTTTTGTATTAATGGGGAATGGATTCCTTTTTTTTGCTAAGTCGCTTGCCTCCGTCTATGGTGTTTGCTTTTGTGTCAGAACTTGTAGTTCTGGTTAGATTGGGTCTTCAGCTTGATTACTTTGTTGTGTGCTGATTCTTTTGAACAGGGCAATGCCATCTTTTTACTAACTGGCGTTAAATCATAATAAATATACATGCAACTGCAAATAATATGTATTCCATTTCTTGGTGTGGAAACAGACAATAACAAGAAAACATATTTGTGGACACTGATGTTCCTAGCACAGGAAAACCTGTGTAGATGGGCTGTGCTGTGGCAGGTATTAGTGTGTATGTCTATACGGAATGAATGCGGCATCAAAAGCAGGGGTGATTAATAGCGCATGAAGAATGATGCTGACATGTATTTTGGTTCCAAGCTTGTGCGTACATTAGAATTGCCCAAGAGGAGACTTCAATTACATGTTTTATAAAAGTAAATGTCACTCGGTTGCAGCATGAAGAGTGTTTTTCTTTTAAATAGCGAATTTTAGTGCTTGTGAAAGATGCTGGATTAACACCTCTGGGCTCTGAAGTCCTCTATTCACAAATCAGGGGAAGCAACAATGTTGAGGGATTGCCTCTCAGGGACTGGAGGGTAGTTTAGTTAATTACCCATGTCCATCAATGTTTAGTCGCTCTAATGAGAATCCACATAAGGATGCACAAAGGAGCTCAGGCACTGTGGTAATGAGGGAAGTATAAGAACCTATACAGAATAGAACAGAATTAGTGCCAAATCTAGTGGTTTTATGATGTGGATACCTGACCATTGAGGGTTTTCTTCAATATATCAAGTAGGAGGAGGTGACAAGTAGGCTGCTGCAAGGCTCTGGTCTTATTTAACTTCATCACTGATCTGGAAAGAGTAGGCAGCACATTTATGAAAATGACAACGAATACTATATTGGGAACCTCTTTGAGGCCAGAGAAATAATACAAGGGGAATCAAAGAGACTAGAAATATGAACAGGAAATAAAATGAGACTCAACTTGGAAAAATACAAGCTAATACAATTGGGGAAAAAGTAATCCTGAGTACACATAAGCAAGAAAGGAAGGTACCTGGAAAGCCACAGTATTAAGAGAACTACAGATACTAGTGGAAAGCACATTAAACATGAGTGTGCAAGACAGCAAGACAGGCCAATACAATTTGGGGATATCCTGCCATGGGGCAGGAAGGTTATATTGCCTCTCTATATCACTGTGGTGTCACAATAAATAATATGAAGTGGCTGGTGACACTGATTTATTAAGAATGATCTAATAAGCAAAATATATTATTCTGGACAATAACTATGTTAACACAGAGTGAAGGTTGAAAGTACATATAAGTAATTCGGGGGAAGGGGGGGAATTACAGAGAGGTTATAATTACTCCCAAATCAGTATTATAAACCCAGGAAATTCAGAGCTCAGGTGAAACTTACAAGAAATCCTGAAATATTAATTTATGGGATTGCACAGTTAAGGCACCCAAACCTTAACTCAACCCTGACCCCATGCAAATAACCGTGCAGTTATGAATGATGCATTTTTAATTTGTATAAAGTTATTTCCCTCTCCCCCCTTTACCTTCCAACCCTGTTGGTACCAGTATAGGGCAGTTAAGGTTGCTTGGGTGCCCTACCTGTACATTTCCTTCTTTACATAGCATCATACTCAGTTGTTGTTTATTCCTTGCAGTAGGCCTCATGGATCCTTTTTATTCTAACTTTTTGGTGCAGTTCTTTTCTCCATGGCGCAGAACAAATGTCAGCATAGGGTCCCAGGTGGTAATTTTACAATTTAACAGAGATGGATTTATTGTTTTTAAAATTGCAGTTATTTTAAAAATGTGTCAAATGTTGCCTATGACACAGCTGTATTTCATATTTTAATCAGATTGAGCACAAAGTTCATATTTGAATCCAAACTTCCCCAAGCTCTACTCGAGTTAGGAACTGATCTATTGGTTTGACTTGTGGTGTTAGCAGATAAGTTTGTATCTAGAGCTGGATGTCAACAAAGTTTGGTAGTGTTCAGGCCCATTTGCAATGTCAATGTTGGAAAGAGTGTAAAACAGCTATAGATTCATATTATTGTAGATTGTATACCAAAGGGAGCAGATTATAAATAAAATTAGAGAGGAAGATATCTCCTGCCATTGTTATTGTCAACAGGAGTTTTGCTATTGTCTCCACTGGGGCCAGGATCTTACCTGATATGTTTATCTCAAATCACAAAATATAGGCCCAAATGTTCAAATTTGGGTGCTTAAAGTTGGACATCTAAAGCCACACGTAGGCACCTAAATTCTGGACACTTACTTGAGAGGTGATGAGTGTTCACAACTCCCGGTTAAGTCACTGGGGAGTTGCTGGCGCCCAGCAGCTACGAAAATCAGTCTAATTTCATTTAGCTGCCTAAATATGGATTTAAATGCCTGGCTTTTGAAAATGTTGGCCAGGGTGTTTAAAATGGACACTTTGTTCTGCAATACAGTCTTTCTGCTTGGCAATGTTGTCTCTAGATAGCTCATCCCAAATCTCTTATTATGCTGAACTGATCAGACAGAGCTGAGCAGAAGTAAGCCACATTTCTAGGTCTTCAGAACCCTGAGGAAAAACCGTCTATCCTGTTATAGCTTTTTCCACTCTTGCAACTTGCCCTTTGATCTAACATGTTTGTGGCGTGACTTTTTCCATCCTTTAGACCAAGCTGTTGAGAACACTTAGTTAATCTTAGAGACTGATCTATGAAAAAGGCTGAAGCACTTGCTCCTTCTAGCCCATTATAGTAAGGGAGTAATGTGAGAGACCTGTAGATACCAATTACTAGAGCTGCTTCAAAGAACATGTAGCTATGTTAGTCATCCATGGAAGGTTTATCCTACAGATTGGATGTATTCACACACGGCTTTATATAGTCTAATGCATCATAAAAGGCATTTGCAATTTTCTGGGCTTGTGTGAGTGGTCCAGTGGTTGGTGTAGATGACTTGGAGCCAGCACTCATGGTTTCCAATGGCTACTCTACCATTCACTTACAATGTTAATTTGAGCAAGTAACTTGCTCCATGCCTCATTTTCCCTCTCTGTAAAATGGGTGTAATAGTACTTGTCTACCTCATAGGAGTGTTGGAAGGACTAATTACTGTTGGCAAAGTGCTCTGATGCTCTCAGACGAAATGTGCTGTATTAATGTAAAGTTGTATCAAATTGGAACATTTCACCTCTGTATCATGAGTGGTGCTGCCTAGTTTGGTGCTTTCAAACAAATGAAGGGGAAAAAATGCACCCCCCCCAAACTATGATTCCCTTAGCTGCCTTTGTGGTGTTTACCCAAAGCTGCCATACCTGCTGGGTGAAAACACATTTTAGATCAGGTGTTTGCCAGTGGAAAGTTTAGTGGCATGTGTTGCAAACAGCTTGCAGTGCCCATGAGTCACCTGGTACACGTGTTCACTGCTACCTGAATTCCCAGCACGTCAGTCACCGCACTATTTTCTGACAATATCTTAAAACATTACATGTAATATCCAAATATAAACTATCATACTACACTATGGCCCAAATTCAAAGAGTGATGTAAATAATGGTGTATGTTACACTCTGGTAAGTGGATGTGAGTTGGGTTGAAGAAGGAAAATTGACCAACAGGGAAGCAGCAAGCAGAACTAACTCCTTATGAGATTTCCACATGGAAATCCATGTGATTAGCAGAGGATGATACTGAAGAGAACAGCTCGTGCCCACTCCTCACCCCCGCTCCCTCCCACAAAACCCCATGGAGCCAGCTCCCATTTTGCTCCAGTGGAAGAGCTTCTGAGGGTTCTCGTGGATGGGACAAAGATGTTGCTCAGATGAGTTTCTTACTTTCCCCCCAAATGTACTGTGCTTTCTCTGAGGAATAGTGCAGCTATCAGAGCAAGGGCATTCCTACAGGGATGACCAGGGAATAGCCAATGGGATGGGAGGCAGACATAGCAATTGCAGTTGACTGGGCATCTCCTGGCTGAGGAGCCATGGAGCAGAAGCTGGCTGGGGGATTGAGCGTGGGGGCAGTACAGTGGCTAGGGGAACCTTTCTGAGGAGGGAGAAATGGAAGGATGACAGCAGAGAGGGAAGTCTCAGCAGTGAACTAAGGGCATTCGTTAGCTGGAGGAACTGTTAGCTTCAAGGTTGGCAGCTGTCAGAGTTGACAGTGCACTGATTGTGCCAGCATCTTGCATCTACCCAGGCACACCATGGCTTGATTGAGCATTCTCTCGTAAAGGCAATGCAGGTTCTTATCCATGTAAAATTCTGGGTTAAGTTACACTGATGGCTGCCTCCCCCAAAACTGACTGAACCACTTTTGTGTGTGAATACAAAGTGCTGTTCAGTGGATTGCACAGGGAACAATCAATGTAACTTCTCTATTGGTCTCAATAAAGACTCAGATTATTAGCTCTTTAGGACACAGACTGTATCATCCTGTTTGTGTGGACAGAGCCTAGCACATTGTGGCTGTTAGTCAAATGCAAATAATAAATACCGTAACACTTAGATCTGCATTCGGATTAGCCCCTCCTCAAAGCTTAGGGGTGCTTGGATCTGAGTTTTGGTCTATTCCTTTCTCTAGCAACAGAGATTCTGCATAAAGAGAAAATATTCATTGTCAGAGTTTGGTGACCCTTCCTCCCTCCCAACTTTGTTCAGAGTCACCCAGGAGCACCCCCAAAAATTTCTGACACACTGTCAGTCACTAAGGAGCCATCTCTGCTGCTGCTGCTACCACCAGCGTCTTGCCTGCTAAGTCCATGCTATGTTCAGCCCCCACTTTCCAGTCCGGCCTGCCTAGGTACAGAGTCATTCCTCATCCCTGAGAGAGGACATGGGTTATTGGAAGTGATACTAGGCCCAGCTGGTCCCTAGGCGAGACCCCTGGTGGAGGAACTGGCCCCATATCAGCAGCAAGGAGGAGCAATGCTGCCGCTGCACTGCCCATCAGTTTTGGCCCCCCAGGCCCTCCATTGTGAGTTCTTCAAGAGACAAATAACTGAACTAATTCATACCATTTGGAGATCAGGCCCATAGTTTTATACTGAAACTAGATGAGATTTGCAGTTTCATCTGGTTTCAAAGTGACATTCAGCGTTTTAAACTGAGTTTCACTTTGAATTGTTTGAAGTTCTAATCTCAAAGCGAAAGTTCTGGGTGGGAAAAGAGGTGATACCAATCTCCATGGTTTGAAACCAAAGAAAATAGTTACACGAGCCCCATTACCTCAGACCTCCTGAGTGTGAACAACTCTAGATAAAAGAGTATATCAATTCTAATCCCTTATTTTATCTCACTCCAAACATCATCTCAATTTCCACTTTGCGCTGATATTTCTGAGGCTTCGTCTCTGAATTTTTTTTTTAAGAAAGATTCAGCCAAAGAGCCAATTTTGAGTGAAACAAGTTGAGGGGGGAGGGAGTGGGAAATACATGCCCCATTTAAAAAAATAACAGGAAGGTTTTCTTGTGCTTGAATAACTCAAAAACTTCACACCCACCAATGACTATTTGATCGGGTGAGGACAAAAGGCATAGACATGTTTTTAGAAAATTTGAATAAAAAATAAAATAATTATAAAGTGACTGAAAATGGCATATTGGCTATGCATAGTAATTCTCCCTCATTACTGTTTTTCAACTTCACTCATTTTATCTTCAAAAACAGTAATTAAATTTGTTTCCATCTGACAGCTGTTTGTTGGCCTATGTGAAATCATCTGCTGTTCTCGATCTTATTGGGAGTGGACAGGTGTCCCATCTTGACTGGCATTAAATGGCCTCTCTTACTCTCCTTTCCTGTATCACTCAACCTCTTCTTCCTCCACCCTTTCCCACACCTTTCTTCTGCCAGTTTCTCCCCTTCACACTTTTTCTGCGTTTCTTTGCCTGATGTTAGAGCACTGCCTATGCTGATTGTGATATGCTGCGTAGAGTTGGTTAGATTAAACACTGTTTTATCAAAAAATGCTGGTTTGTCAAAACTGAAATTCCTTGTGAAAGCGAGTCAGGTTTGACAAACTTTCCCCACATCACAGAGCTTGTCAATTTCGCTCAGCAGCTGTCTGTCCCAGAGAGCAAATCTCAGTTTGGTGTTTCTGAAATAATATATATATATATTTTTTCGTTTTTGGTTTGCAAGAAATTTTGAAATACTTGGTTTCATTGTGATTTGGAACAAAACTAAATTTAAAAATACCAACATTTTCCATAAACTGGAAATCCTGAGCTTCAGCCAGCTCTAGTGCTGGGTCCATTCTACTGCCTTTGATCAATACACTTCTGTATTTGCCACAGAGCATGGTGTAGATCACTGATCTAAAGATGCAGAGCAACTCTGACAATGTGGCAGCACTGTGGGAATCTAGGCTGCAGTCACATACAGCCTATCCTGCAAAACCTTGGTGGCTGAGAAGCAGGGGTTAGAGAGGTGCTACTCGAAATAACTTTTTTTCAATCAGCTATCGCAATTATTTTATTTGTTTCAGTCGCAAGTTTCATTTTGTTGTGACAAGTAGAAATGGTGTAAATTCAAGTGAAGGAGGTCAATGCAAGTATCACTGGAGGTGTTCAAAACCAGGATAAGTATAAGACACTAGTCACAATGGAGTAATGAACAGAGCTGAGCAAATAATTGGGTCCTTGTCCCTGGGGCTTTCCATATGGCGGGTCTGCCCTGGAGCAGGGATCCTACCAGTCCTGAGAGACCTGGCTCCAACAGGACTCCTCGGGCCTGGCAGGCTGCCTGCCATGGAGTGGCGAGTCTAGTAGACCTGAGAGATCCAGCTATAGCCAGGACTCTGGGGGTTGGCAGGCTTTCTGCTGTGGACCCTGGTCCAGAACAGCAGCAAATTTCCAATGGAAACTTGAATGTCTTTGAAACAAGTTTAGATGAATCTGCAATACATATGGCGAAACATTTGGGTCCAGCAAACTGATCTAGTAATGAATAGTCCTTGTGAAATGCATGGCCCGCAGATGGTATGAATTGTGGATCTTACCAATAAGGAAAATGTTTCAAAGATACACATTGCATTTTCCATGGAATGTTTAATGCGAAAAGAGACTATTAAGTAGAAGTAGGGAAGTGATCTTACCTCTGTACACAGCATTGGTAAGACCACTAATAGAATACTGTGTCCAGTTCTGGTGTCCACACTTCAAGAAGGATGTAGAAATAGAGAGAGTTCAAAGAGGGGCCACAAAAATGTTTTCCAGCCTCTGGATCAAGCCTTGTAATGTGAGGCTTACGGAAGTCAGCTCGCTGGAGAGAAGATTGAGAGGTGATTTGATCACATGTGGAAAAGATATCTGATGATAGTGGGGCACAGGTTCAACCTTGCTGACAAAAACATAACAAGATCCAATGGCTGGAAGAAGCAACAGAGGGTCCTGTGGCACCTTTGAGAAGTATTAGCAGAAGTATTGGGAGCATAAGCTTTCGTGGGTAAGAACCTCACTTCTTCAGATGCAAGTAATGGAAATCTCCAGAGGCAGGTATAAATCAGTGTGGAGATAACGAGGTTAGTTCAATCAGGGAGGGTGAGGTGCTCTGCTAGCAGTTGAGGTGTGAACACCAAGGGAGGAGAAACTGCTTCTGTAGTTGGATAGCTAACTAACCTCGTTATCTCCACACTGATTTAGACCTGCCTCTGGAGATTTCCATTACTTGCATCTGAAGAAGTGAGGTTCTTACCCACGAAAGCTTATGCTCCCAATACTTCTGTTAGTCTCAAAGGTGCCACAGGACCCTCTGTTGCTTTTTACAGATTCAGACTAACACGGCTACCCCTCTGATAAATGGCTGGAAGGTGAAGTTAGAACATTTCAACCTTGAAATAAGACATAATTTTGTCAGCCAGCTGTGGGGGGTGATTAAACATTGGAACAGCTTGCCAGGGAGGTGATGGAGTCTATAAAATGAGATTAGATATATTTCTAAGAGATATGAATCCAGCTTCTTGGAGAAATTTTATGGTCTGTGTGTTTGGGGTGAGGGGAACCAAAATTGGGCTGGATGGTTGTGGTATTCCCTTCTGGCCAGGGCCGGCTTTAGCAAGAGCGGGGCCCGATTCCTGGGGGCTGGGCTTGCTGCAAGCAAGCCCAGGAATCCCCCAGGAATCGAGCCGCGCTCCGGCCGGGGTTGCCGGGCTTGGGTCCGACCCGGAGCCGCGCCGCGGGGGCCGGGCCGGGCCGGAGCTGACCCGCGCCGCGCCGCGGGGGCCCGGCCGGGCCGGAGCTGACCCGCGCCGCGCCACGGGGACCGGGCCGGGCCGGAGCCGACCCACGCCGCGGGGACCGGGCCGGGCCGGAGCCGACCCGCGCTGCGCCGCGGGGGGCCGGGCCGGGCCGGAGCCGGGCCGCGGGGGCTGGGCTGGAGCCAAGCTGGGCCAGAGCCGCTGGGGCCTGCCTGCTCGGCGGGAACGGGCCGCGCCTCCCCGGAGCCCTTCTCGCCCCCCCACCACCGCAGCTTACCTGGTGCTGCTGGCCCGCCCCTGCTTCTTTTCAGACTTCCCGCGAATCAGAGATTCGCGGGAAGCAGGGGAGGGGGCGGAGCGGGGAGGGGAGGAGGGGGGGAAGTGAGCTGGGGGCGGGGTGGAGAGCTGCAGCGCGGGGCCCTCTTGGCGCGGGGCCCAATTCAGCCGAATCGGCTGAATCGGCCTAAAGCCGGCCCTGCTTCTGGCGTTGGAGCCTGTGTATCCCCTTCCTTCCTAGGCCTGGGGAGAATGGGCTCAACTTCATTGCCTTCAGCATACTCATTACACCTGCAGCTTTGCATTAAGATAATGATTATAATCAAATCTCATGCTTCAGGACTTCAGCCAGTTGTTGGTCAGGCTCAGGAAGGAACTCCCCCCCCCCCCCCCCAGTACATAATTGGCTAGATGTGTATGTCCCCCCACACACACACACACCTTACTCTGAAAGTGTCAGAGATTGGCCACAGCAAGAGATGGGACATCTGTGGACTGGTGCTGTAAGGTGGTATACAGAATCCTCTTTCTAGATGTCTGGTTGGTGAGTCTTGTTCACGTGCTGAGGGTTATATTAATCGCTAGATTTGGGATTGGGAAGGAACCTTCCCCAGGTCAGATTGGCTGGGATGTTGGGGATTTTTCACCTTCCTCTGCAGCCTGCTGGGATCATCTGGGCATATCACACTTAATTCCTGGCCATTGCACAGGCATAGAATCATAGAAGTGTAGGACTGGAAGGGACCTCGAGAGGTCATCTAGTCCAGTCCCATGCACGCAAGGCAGGACTAAATATTATCTAGACCATCCTTGACAGGTGATTATCTAACCTGCTCTTAAAAAACGCCAATAATGGAGATTCCTCTCTAGGCAATTTATTCCAGTGCTTAACCACCCTGACAGTTAGGAAGTTTTTCCTAATGTCCAACCTAAATCTCCCATGCTGTAATTTAAGTCCATTGTTTCTTGTCCTATCTTCAGAGGTTAATGAGAATAATTTTTCTCCCTTCTCCTTGTAATAACCTTTTATGTACTTGAAAACTGTGATGTTTCCCCTTAATCTTCTCTTCTGTAGACTAAAAAAATGTTTTTTAATCTTTCCTCATAGGTCGTGTTATCTAGACCTTTAATTATTTGTGTTGCTCTTCTCTGGTCATTCTTCAATTTATCCACATCTTTCCTGAAATGGGGGGCACAGAACAGGACACTATACTCCAGTTGAGGCCATATTAGCACGGAGTAGAGTGGAAGAATTACTTCTCATGTCTTGCTTACAACACTCCTGCTAATAAATCCAAGAATGATGTTTGCTTTTTTTGCAACAGTGTTACACTGTTCACTCATATTTAGCTTGGGATCCATTATGACCTCCAGATCCCTTTCCACAGTACTCCTTCCTAGGCAGTCATTTCCCATTTTGTATGTGTTGCAATTGATTATTCCTTCCTAAGTGGAGTAATTGCATTTGTCCTTATTGAATGTCATCCTATTTACTTCAGACCATTCCTCCAGTTTGTCCAGATCATTTTGAATTTTTATCTTATCCTCCAAAGCACTTGCAACCCCTCCCAGCTAAGTATCAGCTGCAAACTTTATAAGTGTACTCTCTAGGCCATTATCTAAATAATTGACAAAGATATTGAAAAGAACTGGACCCAGAACTGATTCCTGCAGGACCCCACTCGATATGCCCTTTCAGCTTGACTGTGAACTGCTGATAACTCCTCTCTGGGAACGATTTCCAACCCGTTATGTACCCACCTTATAGTAGCTCCATGTAGGTTGTATTTTCCTAATTTGTTTATGAGAAGGTCATGCGAGATAGTATCAAAGGTCTTACTAAAGTCAAGATATATCACATCTACCACTTCCCCCGTATCCACAAGGCTTGTTTCCCTATCAGGTTGGTTTGATACAGGTTGTTCTTGACAAATCCATGCTGATTGTTACTTATCACCTTATTTTCTTCTAGGTGTTTGCAAATTGATTGCTTGATTATTTGCTCCATTATCTTTCTGGGTACTGAAGTTAAGATGACTGGTCTTTAATTCCCTGGGTTGTACTTAGTCTCCTTTTTATAGATTGGCACTATACTTGCCCTTTTCCAGTCCTCTGGAATCTTTCCCGTCTTCCATTACTTTTAGAAGATAATCGCTAATGACTCAGAAATCTCCTCAGTCAACTCCTTGAGTATTCTAGGATGTATTTCATCAGGCCCTGGTAATCTGAAGACATCTAACTTGTCTAAGTAATTTTTAACTTGTTCTTTCCCTATTTTAGCCTCCGATCCTACCTCACTTTCACTGGTGTTCACTATGTTAGATGTCCAATCACTACTAACCTTCCACATTTTCTGTTGTGGTTTTTCCCCCATCACTGAGTAACAGGCCTACCCTGTCCTTGGTCTTCTCTTGCTTCTAATGTATTTCTAGAATGTTTTCTTGTTACCCTTTATGTCTCTAGCGAGTTTAATCTCCTTTTGTGACTTGGCCTTTCTAATTTTATGCCTATGTGCTTGTGTTTGTTTGTTTATCTTCAACCTTTGTAATTTGACCTAGTTTCCACATCGTGCATTGGTGGCAGCTTGACAGGTGCATAACTGTTGATAGTGGGAGGTGGCACAATTTAAAGTTTCTGGTGTGAGCCCTGGCAGCTGAGGCAACGCGTGGGGGAGCATGCCACACGGCCTCGTGGCCTGCAACACGGCCTCACAGTCACTCACTGCGCTTTCTTCAGTGCAATACAGAGCAGCTTCCTAGTACCTCCCAGGTCAGAGCCAGCTCCTGGCCTCCCAGCCAGCCCCACCTTTGGCCACAGGCTCCTGGTCCCGTCCAGCCTTTGGGTGCAGGATCCCAACCCCCTCCCCCCACCAGGCTCTATTCCTGGCTCTGTGATGGACTCTATAAGCTGGACAAGGCAGTTGGGCCCAGTTCTCAGGGCTGCAGGTGCAGCCCCTGCGCACACACATGGCCACACAGCTGCATGAGGTTAAATGCAAGGCCCTCCCCCCTCTATAATGGGGAAATCCCACCTCACTCCCAGCGGTGCACTGCGGCTGGAGCAGAGCAAGCTGATTGCTGCTCTACGGAGACATGCCCTGTGAGCCAGCCTCAGAGACCATCCATGCTGCACTCAGGCCTCCTAGATTTCTGCCAGGCAGAGGTGACACATACTGTTGATGTGAGGAGGGCACAATTTAAAGGCTCTAGTTTGAACCCTAGAAGAAATCTGGAGGGGCACATGACCCCGTGTGCTCCCCATACATCTCCTCTGCACCTTGGTCTCTCCTGTTCTTTCACTGTGGCACACAGTTTAATTTCCTGAGGACTAAAATGCATTAGTCTAACTAAAGTCTTTGGGCTTGATATAGGAGTATCTGGGTGAAAATTCATGACCTGTGATATACAAGAGGTCAGACTAGATGATCTAATAGTCCCTTCTGTCCTTAACCTCTGTGGAACTATGAAAAGATAAATGTTGTAGTGCTTATGCCCCCAAAACCCTGTGAACTTGCCAATTGCAACAGCACTTCACTGACTCTGCTGACATTTGGCAGGCTCCAGAGACAGGTGCTGTAATTTAGGGCTGATGCCAACGTTACTCCAACTGATGATGTTGACTGGGCACACGACAGCTGCTTCCTCTTGAATGCAAGTATATTGTGAAGTTGAAGTGCTCCAGTTTTCAGTTCTGTATGCAATGTCATGCCGCTGGCCTAGCTGCCTTTGTTTATCTGTTATTAATCAATGTGCATTAAATAAATACATTTCATGTAGGGCGAGGTTGTGAGGTCATGAGGCTTTGTGGGAGGGAATAAGGAGCCTCTCTCCTGGTGTGGCTCATGAAAGCAAGGTCCATGAGAATACCACCGCCTGCACGGAGGCTGCTACTGAGGTGCTCCACGAAGGGGACTGGAAGAGACAGAGGATAGGTGGAGCCATGGTTATTCTGCCACTATGATCCTGCCAGCAGAGCTGACCTACTGCACAGTGGGGAATATACTGCACCCTTTGAAAGGGGATAGCAAATTACTTTCTCACCAGCTGAACTGGGAAGTGCCTCATGGTGCTCTTTCTGCGCCCAGTCAGTTTTATTCTGCCCTAACTCTGCAGAACTGAGGCTAATACCACAATGTAGCCCTAAGTAGACTAGGCTGTCTATACAGGGCCAGCCTTATGGGTGGCAACATGGGTGACCACCAAGGGCACTGTGGTCAGGGGAGGCACCCTGGTCAAAAGGCTGCATAAGGGCTGTGCCTACCCGGGAGGCAGGGGAGAGGATAAAGGGGTCTGGGAGAGGACCCAGGCGCTCATACGCCTCCCCTCTCCCTCCTCCTGGCTGCATGACACCTGCAGCGCCACTGCTGCTCTGCCTGCTGAGTGGCTACCCGCTGCTTGGGGACCAGTACTTAAAGGGCACCAAAGAAAGTTCGCCCAGGGTGCCATTTTCCCTAAGGCCGGCCCTGTGTTTATAGGGTACAAAGTTGATTCTTGCTCTCCTTTCTTATGTTACATTGAGAGACTATGGGAAGGTTTATGGCTCATTATGTACTTTGCAGAGATGGGTCCCAGGGCAAAACTCCAATCCAAACTTCCCCGAAGTTGCAGTTGGTAGTCTTCAGGTCTAAGGCTTTGATTCGACCCATTACTAAAATGGCAGTATGCTGTAATTTTGTATCTGAATCTAACCTTTACCCCAGTTGGAGGGTGTTTGAATCCAGGGCTTTGGTTAATCCTCATTTCTAATATCTGTCTGTATGTTTTTGTTTTATTTTCACTTTATTTATGTGGTATGAAATGCAATAAAGCCCACCCACCACAGAAGTGCAGGTAGCCAGAATATAACTAGCCAATTTGGAATCTGGCCATGCCATTCAGATTAACAACCTGCTTTTGAGAAAAGTGTCATAGGATCTTAATGACCACAGACCGTCAGGGCTTGGGTTTATTGTCTCAGCCAACCATGACTGTGCCTAATGCCATTAAATTTTTAGTAGGTTTTTACTTAATGAGGGTGTTTTACATCACAAGAGTGTGATTCACTGTTAAAATGTTACTGCACCTTTTATATACAATGTGTAACAAAGGAAAACCAGGAATACAGATGGCAAGGTGGGCGCTATAGCTGCTTTTCCAAGTGAAATAATTTGACTATTTTTGATTGTTTAAGAAATCCCATGACTGAACTCAAAATTAACTATCACTTTGAAATGGGGGCCTTTTTTGCTAGAAAGAAATAGGGGAAGAAAAGTATGTTCCGCTAAAAAATGCTCCATGCATGTGTGTGTGTTTGTGGGGGAGTGCATGCATGCCAAAATATAATGGAAAATGAGTAGATTTAAATCAAATGCTATGGGGGTGTGTGAGTGAGATGCCAGAGGGTTGTGCCTGGTGAAAGCAAGGGAAGAAGTCTCATGGCAGTTATAGCAGGTAGTTATAGGGGAGGAGAAGAGAGAGAGAAGGAAAGGGAAAGTGTGGCTGTTTAGGCAGTCAGGAGTTGTATTCTGAGGTCCAAATATATGAACAATGGGACACTTGAATGCCACCCACATTTGAATGATGTTTGGCTACTACTACTTGTCCCTTCATGCTCAATCTCACCCAAAAGGTCAGGGTGAAGAATAATCCACCTAAAGAGAGTTTTCCATTTTTCTACCTTTGAGATGCAGAATGTTGCCTCACTTCAAGAAATTACTCCTTGCTTTATGCTGTTTTTATTTTCAAAAGCCTATTATCAGCGCATTAGATTTTGAGGTAAACACTGAAGTCAATAGAAGGCACAATTATGTATCCACAAGTACGGTATGTTTTTATCAATTAAAAATATGCATTTCTCATAAATAAGATTTCCTATGAATTTTGCCACCCGTTTTAAAATCCTTCCCCCTAAGCAAATGATAAAGGAACTTAGGTCTTTTCTACATGAAATAAAAAGTATGGGCCAAATCCTCTACTGGTGAAAATTGGTGTACCGCTATGTAAATCAATGGATCTATGCTGATTTACACCAGCTGAGTATCTGGTCCATTTAATACAGCAGCATTAGGAGAACACTTGGTGTTATATGCTTTTCACAAAGAGAAATAAGCCACTTTTCCCTAGAAAATTTAAATCTTCCATTCTTTTATTAAGAAAACAATCAAAACTGTCCCTCTTGCTAACATAAACCCTTTGGATCAAATTGTCATCTTAGTAACACCAGGGTAAATACAGATTAACTCTCAAATGACTTCTGTGGAGCTCATTTAGATTTACATCAGTGTAGCTGAGATGAGAACTTGACACTTTTTCTTTTCAAATTATGCTCATATATTAAGGTATATTCTCCACTTGCAACACTCAATTGAGAAACTTTCTAAGCAGAGAGAGACATTGCCTGGATAAGACACATGCAATAGATTAAATATCAGATTTCCCTATCCAGCTGTCCATTAATGCCTTTTACTATTATCTGTCTCTCTCTATAATTAGGACAGCTTCTGGTTTATCTGGGCTTTTTTCAAAACCAGATTTCCTTCACAGCAGTAGCTGTCATTCACAAGGGTTTGAACAGTATCTTTTAAAGTAATTTACATTTTGCATTATTTTGCAACAAATCGGAATAAAGTACATTCAAGTTGCTAGAAAAGCTCTTTATGTTTAATTATAAAATGCTTTACTTACCCTGGGTGAGACACTTTCATTTGGCAGCTGATTTTTGTCAGACAGGCCACTAGTCCATTTCCTTTCCCAATGACTGGTTTTATCTGTCTCTTGTCTATGACATAAGCCAGCCTGGATTAGAAAGCTTTCTGTCACCTGGTGCTTTTGTTTTGAAATGGCACCTCCTGGATTATGAAACAGTGCACTAGTATCCGTAACATTTGTTCCAGTTTGAACAGATTCTCCTGTGTGTCTTAATGGTTTGCTAAGTTCTTTGGGGTCTAATAGATTTAAAAGGTCTTTTCTCAGCCTCTCTGTCAAATTGACTACAGCATCCTTAGATTTTTCTTCTGCCAGTTTTCTCCTTATCCCATTTAATTGCTGTGAACTCTTATTTGACAGGTCTTTGCCCATACTATTTGCTACCATGGTCTCCGAGGCTTGATTTGTCAGAGAACTATCTAAGCCACAAGAGGAGGACTCCACTTCTGCAAATACGACATCCATGTTCTGTGATTTGTCAATAGAGAAATCTTCCGCTGAGTGGTTATTTGTATTGTTTTCTTCAATTCTAGGATACTCATTTTCAATCGCCGTAGAAGCGACGGGCAATTTGCATTTCTCCTTGTCTTTCATTGTGGTAGTTTTATCTTGGTGGTGCCCAACAGTAAGAGTCATCCCTCTTTGCAAGGTTGACTGACTGTATGTGGAGAGATCTCTCCTTACAGCTACTTCTTTGGATTTTGAGTGATGACCACAGAAGCCAATGGTGGTATCCATAGGCATAGTGTTATCTGACACTTGAAACCGGCAAGGCATTCCACTGAGGAAATAATCACACCCATCACAATCCTCACTCAGCTTTATATCTTCCTCCTCATCACTTTCTAATAAAAATTTTAATTTCTTTTCCCATATTTCATTTGCAAGATCTGTCATCACATCAGAACATTCCAGATACTCAAGGTCATCATCAGAAAACTCATCAGCTGAGATTAGAGTTTTACCTGGATAAAGTTCAAAGTTAGTGTCACAGATCTGAGAGGCGTCCTTTACAAAGTTATGCTGATTTCCTGTGTCAATATTTGCTTGGTAATTGGACAGTGTATTCTCAGTCAGAAGTTTATTGAGGCTACTATGCCCAGATGCCTGGGCATCTTCAGTGATCTGACTAGAAACTAAGTTTTCAGCAGTAAGGCAACAGTTGTCTATATGATTACTGATTAGACTTGTTGGTTTGGAATACACTTGAACGCTGTAGCATTTGGCTGCTTTTCCAGCAGCGTCACTAGCTAAAGTGTTTGAGTATACAAAATCATTTGCATTTTCTGATACATACATTGTGCAGCAGTTATTTTCTTGGAGTTTAAATATGTTTTTGTCATTCATATTGTCTTCCAAGCTAGGTATGTTTCTGTACTGATTCTCCAATGAAGATGACATCTCTGTTTCTATAGGCTGCTCTACTGACAAACCATTGACTTTTGTAGAGGCCAACTCAGGTGAAATTAAAGTGGATACTCATAGGAGCAATTCCTTTTCTCCGCTAAAGGTTTCTCAATCTGCCTAGCTTGATCTGAACCTTCCCACTGAATGCATTGGCTTCATTCTTTCTACTAGCTCCTTCATCATCGTTTTGGTTTGACAATAATTTTTGGTAAATTTTGTGTCTGATATCACTTCAACAAAATCTGAAGAGTGGATCATTCGAAAGCAATTTCTAGCGACGATCTGACAAAGTGCAGCATCTTGCTCTGTGAATAAAAAAATAGCTGGAGTTTAAAACTAAATTTTAAAAGGATATGCGTTTTATTTATTTCATAAATGCCACAAGTTTGCTCGTCTGTACTATTTTTTATGTTTTGTACTTTGAGTTGCAAGAATTTTCAAAGGAACAAATCAGGGTTTTTAAAAGACAGCAATTGCTAACTGCAACAACTAAAAACCACTACTTTATGCTTAGATGTTTAGTGAGAGCACATTAGGAGCAACCAAGGTAATTTGTGCTAGCAAAATAAACCAAGCCAAACAACAGCCACCACACATATTTCAGCCCCCCCACAACGTATTCTTGTTTCCACATATATTTAGCTGCAACAAATGTGTGTTCCTGCATCTAATCTGGATATATCCATGTGTAAATGGGAATCTATAAGTATATGTGTGAGTTTTGCATATGTACACGTTTTTGCTATTTTGACAGTTATTCTGGGGCAATAATAATAATTTTTTGAAACTGCAATGTCTGAATAAAAGTTCCATAAACATGTTACTCGTAACACTTTGGAATAATCAATCTGAATGGATTTTAAATGATTCTTTTTTTTTTTTTTTTTTTACCATTTTGATTTCTTGTTTGCCTGGTGCCGCTGGAGCACTGAAATCAGACTATTCAGTTTAAATTTCCTATTTATATTACATCTCACTTTTTGGCTGTCATGCACGGACAGTACAATTGTGTGTAGGTTCACAAGATGGTTTTAAAAAATAATTAAAAGAAAAACAAACAAAATACCAAAAGGTTCTAATAATTTAAAATTGGAAAAAAAATGAAACGTATTTATTCTTTTTAGGCTTTTTAAAAACACTTCTAAATGTTACACTTAGTTGTTGGACAATCTCTGTCTAAAATAATACTGTTTGCTTTGCATTACCCATTTCCTGCAGCAAAAATCCTCCTGGGCATATTACAAATACAAAACAAAATAAAATAAACCAAGCTCAACTCCAATCTTTTGGTTTTGTTCTGTAAAAATAATAGGCACTCTGAGCAGTACTATATTCCTGATTAGCCCCCCTGACTTCAGTGGAACTACTACGGGAGTAAGGTACTTACTGCTCAGCGTAAGAAACGGTGGCATATTCAAGCTCAGAGTGAATTCAGTGCTCAAGAAAGGAGAAAGTTTAACAGCCCCGGAAAATAAAGTACTATATTTATTCACAGAACAGGTGTGGTTTGCAGAGCTGAAATAAAATCTTGCTCAGACTATTTTCCTAATGCGTCTGAACTCTGATCTGATGAACCACTTTGAGGATGAACCCCCAGTGAGTCCTTTCCAGTTAAAATATCTCCCTTTACTCTCCTAACTCCGTGCTGTAGATTCCCAAACCTTCTGATCTGTTACTTTCCTAGCATGCAAACTTCCCCACTGCCCTTCCAAGCTCTTTCAATTGCATTTCAGTTGCTGCAATGGGGGCTTAAGTAGAGCAGTCAGTGGTGCTGTCAGCTGCTGTCTGTGCCATGTTCCACTAGGAACTGATTCAAAGTCAGACAGCATGAAGACACATGGGGAACTAGATTAATGCCTAGTAGTGGGTCAATAGCAATGGGCATGTATGGGCTTGTTTGGAGTTGCATTCTCTGTAGTAAACCGCTCACTGCAAGTCAGTCAGTTTTCCTTTCTTAGGGGGCAAATCCTCTTCCACGGAGATGCTGATACCAGACACCTCTGTGTTCTTGGGGAACAAGGGTGCAGTATCCAGCCTGACTCATGAAAGACACCCCTCCCCCCACAGCCTCTGCTTAAACCAAAACCCATCAGAGGAAAAAACTTGCAGAGAGCAGTAAAGGGTGTTGGGAGACACACCTAGACCCCTCCTGACAAGGGTGACAAGATTAAGACATCTCCATTAGCATACAGAATGGAGAGCAGAGACAACTCCCCTAGCCTCATCTGCATGAAAGATGGGACAGGGAGACATCTCAATTTGCATACGGAACAGAGAACCGCACTGAACTCTGGGACCAGAAAAAGCAGGGAAGCACTGCATCATGGGAATCTCTGCTCCAGATGTTAATGAATTTACGCCTGCTCACACCCAGCTCTGCAATTATCAGACCAATTCTAGTAATGGATCCTTGATTGATATCCAAAATACTGAAGAAGCATAGTTGCATTGTGAGCTCCCTGGAAGAAAACACCACACATATCCAAAAGTGATTAGCTCCTATTGTCTAGCCTAAAGAAAACCCTTAAGTCATCAGCTTCCCTTTAAACAAATCTAGTGTTCTCTCTTGAACCATTGTATTTTCTCTACAATAATCCCTACTCACCCTCTAGCCAAGGTTCTGATGCTTAGATCCAAACTATGCATCAGTTCCACTGGGACTCCATATTCTCCTGACTGATTGTGCTGGGGGCTCTGCCATTCTCCAGCACTCAAGACCCTGAACTACCACCATTACCTAGGAAACCCGACCAGTTCAAGCCTCATGGAGTGGGTGAGATTCCCTTTTTTTCTCTCTCTCTGTTTTCCTTTCTACCTTAGGTATTAACCTTTAATAATGTATGTTATGTTGGTTTAGGCTCTCCTTGTATAGTTATCACTATTATTCAATAAATAACTTTTAGGGTTAAGTTGGCTGTTTCTCTCTCTCTCTCTTGCTGAACTTTACTCTTTTGTGTTTTTAGCTTCCCCCATTCACTCTACAGCAACTCTTCTTTTACCTAAGCTAAAGATCCCTGCAGCACCCAAAATACTGTGGGGTTTGCTCATCAAATAGGTTACTGCCAGTACAATTGTGATGTGAGAGTGGGGATAGGGACGTGCTGAATCTGGGACGCTTAAGGGTAACAGCTTGAAAGTGCTGCTTGACCCAGTCCATGGAGCCCAGGGGCATATAAGGAGAGGCAGCTTGAAAGTGCTGCTTCCTCCAGCCCAGTGAGTCCAAGGACAAATAAGGGGTCCGCTTGCCAGTGCTGATTGACCCGGTCCACTCAGACTTGCTCTGTTAATGTAAGTGTGGGTGTGAGGGTGTTCATCCGGTTCTGGGGTTGGAGAAACCCAGTCCTAGGGAACCTAGGTCCTGCAGGATAGCTCCACTGGGAGGGGACTTGCAGCAGGGAGAAATAGAGCTCCATATGAACACACAAGTGACACAAGCAGTACATTGATAGAATTACAGAACCCCCACCCCCGAAGAGTAACCCGAACAAATGAGCATACCCCAAAGTAACGGGCAAATCTGGTAACAATGCCCTGATGCAGTGGAACCAGTCCAGTTCTGATGCACTGCTTATGGAAATGTTTTGTAGAATTTAATAGAGTGTGATAATTTTTCTATAGGTTCTTTGATAATTTAATAGAGAATTACATCTCTGCTATAGATTTCTGTAGGATAGTTCAAAAACCTATAGAAAGAAGCTCATTCTCTATTAAATTATATAGGATGTTACAGTAACATGTATAAAACTCTATTTCTATAGAATCCTATTAGTTTAATCTATATTACATTGTATAGGAGTTTTCCAGGAAGGGTGATGCAATGTTAATTGGGGAGGCCTTGCAGAGGCCCAGCACTAGTCTTGAAGGGCAAAAAATCCCCAGAGCACAATAGAGGCTCTTGATTCATCTGCTTTTGCTGTCTAATCAGGACGTGGGAGAGAGGAGGAAAGACTGAATCACACATTCATATCACTAGTCATATCACTGAAAGCACTACTAGAAGTGCTCAGATACCAGGGTGATGGATCTGAACAGAAGTGCCCTAACTGATATTTTGCTCCTTCCCACCAAGGGTACCACTCTACTGGCCCAAATCATGAGAATTGTGAAGCCTCTCTCTCAGTCATAGCATAATAGCAGAAAGCTCAAGTACTCAATTCACATGTCCTTATAGCACTGTCACTCAGGCCTGGTGTTTTTTTTTATTATTTATTATTTTTATTATCATAGCACCTAGGAGCCTTAGGCATGGACCAGGACTCCATTGTGCTGGGTGCAGTACAAAAAGAGCTGACAATGAGATTAGGTGACGACAGATGGATAGACAGTCCGATGGGGGAGTACAAGTTAAAAATGAGACAGTATTGGTCAGCCTGATAGGCAGTGGTCTCAGAATACCAGCTGCCTACCCATTGTCGTGTTTTTTGTAGGCATCATGGCAAAGGAGAATTTTAAGGAGGGATTTGAAGGAGGATAATGAGCTTTGAAGATGTTAACAGGTAGCTCCTCCCAAGTGTGGGAGGAGCATCATTGGAGAAAGCACAAGGTGCTTATTTGAAAAATTAACAAGTAGGCAATGGAGGCTGGCCTAATGGGCTGATTAGAGGTGGAAGTCAACATCTCGAAAGTAAATGAGAGATAAGTAAGATGGGGATTGGTCGTGAAGGTCCTTGAAAGTGAAGATAGCAGCTAATGTCTGATGCAATAGAGAAGGGAGAGCCAGGTGAGTGGATGCAGAGAGACGGGTGACATGGTCAAAGTGACGGGCTAGAAAATTGATCTTTGCAGCAGCATTCTGAATCAATCTGAGCAAGGTAAGCTTGCATTTGACAAGACTAGAGAGAATCATAGAAATGTAGGGATAGAAGAAACATTGAGAACTCATCAAGTCCAGCCCCCTGTGCAGTGGCAGGACCAAGTAAACCTAGACCATCCAAGACAGGTGTGTGTTGCATGATGGGGACTCCACGACTTCCCTTGGAAGCCTATTACAGAGCGTAACCACCCTTATAGTTAGACAATTTTTCCTTATATCTAACCTAAATCTCCCTTGCTGCAGATTAAGCTCATCAGTGGACATGGAGAACAATTGACCACCATCCTCTTTATAAGTCATGAACATATTGGAAGATGTTATAATGTCTCCATTCAGTCTTTTCTAAAGACTAAATATGCCCAGTTTTTTAAAACTTTCCTCTTAGGTTAGGTTTTCTAAACCTTTTATCATTTTTGTTGCTCTCCTCTGGACTCTTTCCAATTTGTCCACCTCTTTCCTAAACTGTGGTGCTTAGAATTGGACACAATACTCCACCTGGGTCCTCACCAGTGTTGAGTAGAGCGGGACAATTACCTCCTTTGTCTTACATGCAACCCTCCTTTAAATACACTCCAAAATCATAGTAGCCTTTTTTGCTGCTGCATCATATTAATGGTTTATGGTCCACTATAACTTCCAGATCCTTTTCAGCAATACTGCCACCTAGCCAGTTATTTCCCATTTTGTAGCTGTGCATTTGATTTTTCCTTTGTAAGTGAAGTACTTTGCACTTGTCTTTATTGAATTTCATCTTTTTATTTCAGACCAATTCTTCAGTTTCTCAAGGTCATTTTGAATTGTAAATCTATCCTCCAAAAGTGTTTGCACCCCCTCCCAGCTGGTGTCATCTGCAAATTTTATAAGCATACTCTACTGCATTATCTAAGTCATTAATGAAAATATAGAATAGTACCAGGCCCAGGACAGACCCCTGTGGGACCCCACTAGATACACAATTTCACAAAAAACATTGATAACTACTCTTTCAGTATGTATGGTCTTTCAACCAGTTGTGCACCCACATTATAGGAATTTCATCTAGATCACATTTCCCTAGTTTGTTTCTGAGAGTGCGGTGCAGAACTATGTCGAAAGCCTTACTAAAATCAACGTATATCATGTTACTGCTTCCCCGCCCCCATCCACTAAGTCAGTAATCCTATTAAAGAAGGAAATTAAGTTGGTTTGGCATGATTTGTTCTTGACAAATCCATGCTGACTATATAACCCTATTATTCTCCAGGTGCTTACTAACTGATTGTTTAATAATTTGCTTCAGTATCTTTCCAGATATAGAAGTTAGGATGACCGGTCTATAATTCCTTGGGTCCTCTTTGTTCCCCTTTTTAAAGATAGATACTATGTTTGCTCTTCTCTACTCTTCTGGGACCTCTCCTGTCCTTCAGGAGTTCTCAAAAATAATTGCTAATGGCTCTGAGATTGCTTCAGTTAGTTCCTCATGCCCTGCTGACTTGAATACATCTAACTTATCTAAATATTCTTTAACCTATTCTTTTCCTACTTCGGCTTGGATTCCTTCCCCAGGATCATGGTGGTTAATAATAATTGTGAGCAATTAATATCTAGTCATTAATCTTCCTAATGAAGACTGAAGCAAAATAGACAGTAAGCACCTTAGCTTTATTGATGGCATCAATTATTAGCTCTCCTTCCCTGCTAAGTAGAGGATGTACACTTTCTTTCTCTTGATCCCAATGTATTTAAAGAATCTCTTTTTATTGCCTTTTATGTCCCTTGCCAGGTGTAACTCATTTTGCCTTTCTGATTTTGTCCCTACATACTTGTGCTGTTCTTTTGTACTCTTCCTTATCAATTTGAACACGTTTCCACTTTTTGTAGGATTCATTTTTTTAATTTCAGGTCATTAAAGAGCTCCTGATAGAGCCATATTGCCCTCTTACTATTTTTCTGATCTTTCCTTTGCATCAGAATAGTTTGCAGTTGTGCCTTTAAGATTTTCTTCTCATGGGATCTTACCTACCAGTTCTACAATTTGTTAAAGTCTGCTTTTTTTGAAGTCATTACCTTTATTCTGCTGCTCTCACTCCTTCCTTTCCTTAGAATCATGAAATCTATCATTTCTTGATCACTGTCACCCAGATTGCCTTTCACCTTCAGATTTGCTACCAGTTCCTCCCTATTGGTCAGAATCAAGTCTGAAATGGCTTGTCACTTCCTCCTCTTTCTGGAACAAAAAGTTGTCCCTGATACATTCCAAGAACTTACTGGAAATTTTGTGTTTTGCCTTATTACTTTCCCAACAGAGGTCTGGGTAGTTAAAGTCCCCCATTACTACCAGGTTCAATGTTTTGCATATTTCTGTTATTTGCTTTAGAAATTCCTCACCCACCTCATCTTCCTGATTTGGTGGTCTATAGTAGACACCACTATGACATCATACTTATTTTTTAACCCTTTTTCCTTTACCCAGAGACTCTCAGCTGGTCTGCCTCCCATCTTTTTCTGGACCTAGAACAAGTGTATATATCTGTTATGTATAATGCAACCCCTCGTCCCTTTTCCCCTTGCCTGTCCTTTCTGAACAGCGATACCCCTCTATACTGAGACTTATCCCACTAAGTTTCTGTGATGCCAACTAAATCATAATTTTGTTTATCTACTAATACTTCCAGTTCTTCCTGTTTATTCCCCATACTCCTTGCATTTGTGTACAGACATCTAAAATATTGATCAGATTCGCCCACTGGTTTCCTTCTTGTTGCTCCTTTGACCTATTGTAATTTTTCATGTTCCTCCCAACATCTAACCCTCTGTTAAGGTCATCTTTTTTTACAGTTACCTCTGGGCTTCTGTCGCCTTCTCCCATTGAGCATAGTTTAAAACTCTCCTCACTAAGTTGGTGAGTCAACGCATGAAGATGCTCTTCCCTTTCTTGGTCAGGTGGACCCTATCTCTTCCCAGAAGGCCTTCTTCCTGGCACAGCATCCCATGGTCAAAGAAGCCAAAGCTCTCCCATCAACACCATCTGCACAGCCATGTTTCATCTCCAGGATGTGTGTGTCCCTGCCTGCGCCCTTACCCTCAACTGGGAGGATGGATGCACCCCTGACTCCTTCAACCTAGCTTCCAGAGCACTGTAGTCACTGCTGATTTGTTCAGGGTCAGATCTCGCAGTATCATGAGTACCTACATGGATGAGTAGCATAAGGTAGAGATTAGAGGGATGGATGAGCATTGGCAACCTTTCTGTAATGTTTTGGATGTGGGCTCCAGGCAAGCAGCACACCTCCCAGACATCCTATCAGGTTGGCAGATGGATGCCTCTGTTCCCCTCAGAAGGGAGTCCAGAGGGATTTTGCAGTAATCAAGATGAAAGCATGGATGAGAGTTTGGCTGTGTGGATGAATAGGAAGGGCCTTGACTTATCGATGTTATGCGGAAAGAATCAGCAAAATGTAGACATAGTCTGGCTGTGACAGTGACAGATGCAATGCTTTGGAAACATGACATGTTCACAGACTATTATATTGAGATGAAATGGATGCTATTGTAACACTGACAGACCCCGGTTGGCAGTGGGCGGGATCGGATCTGGGGTCTCAGGAGCTTACTGCATGAGCTAAAAGCCACCGGGCTGCGGCTGTACAGCAAACTCATTAATCTCTCTCTCTAAGTGGTCTTGGTGCCACTAGATGAGACAGAACATCACACCAAGGAGGTGTGTGAGTTACATACTTCCCCTTGCTGAGGAAGCACGTCCTGAGCTTTAGAGACTTCCCAGTTGAAATCCCGGATGAGCCCCCACTTGCAACACAGATGACCCCAGTTTTCAGCAGGCAGGATCGAACCTGGGGCCTTTGGAGGTTAGTGCATGAGCCTCTACCGCATGCTCTTGCTCTCCCTCCTCCCAGATGGGACAGAACAACACACCCAGGAGGTGTGTGGGTTACACTATGAACACATGGAAAGTTCTAAGACTATTGTATCAATTTTGTAAATAGTATAGGTATCTTTATGGGCTGGTTAGTGATTTTTTCCCCTGGCTCAATGGGTGAGCTAAATGATGGTACCTGCAGGAACTGAAGTCAATGGGGAATAAGTAATGCAAATCCCCACTGCTGAAACAAGTCAGTGGAAGTTTCATCCTTTGGGGAAGTAGCATAGACTGGCCTGCCTTGATTCAGGAGGCCTGGCAGACAAAGAAATTGAAACTGTACAAAGTGATCACCCTGACCTAAGGAGAGAGGTCACTCACCCCAATCCCAGAACTGACATGAAACTGTGACCAAGAAGCCAACGGGGGGCAGGGGAATAAGATTTCAAGAAGAAAAGCATGATTAATGGTGTCAAAGGCAGCTGGCAGTCCAAGGAAGATCAAGATGGAGTACTGGTTCTCAACATTGGCTAAGAAGAGGTCATTAGAGGTTTTGGCAAGAGCAGCTTCATTGAAGTGCAAGAGGCAGAATTAGATAGGAGAGGGTCTAGGATGGGTTTGAAGGAGTGGAACTTCAGGTGGTGATTGTAGATAATGTATTCAGTCAGCTTAGAAATGGAAGGGAGAAGGTGTGGTAGTTAGAGAGGCAAGTAGTGTGGGTTTGTTTAAGAAGGAAGAGTCTAAAGCATGGTTGTATTGTGAGGGGAAAGAGCCAGAGGAGAGTGTGAGGATAAGGAGAAGAGTAAAGGAGGGAATGAGAGTGTGCATGAGGGAGTTCAGGAGCAGGATGGGGCCACTAGGGCAAATGGAGGGGTTAGGGCAGGAGAACGGATGAGAAACTTCTGCTTTTGTGATGGGAGAAAGGAGGAGAGAATTGTAGGAGGGCAAGGGGGAAGGCAAGGCAAGCTGAGGGAAGGGAGAAGGTCACATTGTATTTTACCAATTTTATCAACCTTGGTGAGATCCTGGGTAGAGAGAGAAGTAGAGGCAGGAGGAGGGAAGGGTTTGAGGAATGAGTAAAAGGTAGTGAAACAGTGGCTGGGATTGTGGGCATGGAATTCAATTAAGTTGAAGAAGTAGAATTGTTTAGCTAGGAAGATGGCAGAACTGAAGGACCAAAGAAGAAATTTGTAGTGGAGGACTTCAGCCTGGTTACGGGATTTCCACCAGAGACGTTCTGCAGTTCAAAAGGAGACGGAGCAAACATTTTGAGTATAAAGTATACAATATTTCTGAGAGGTGCCAACCTGAAAAATAGAAGCCTTCAACTTATACAATAGATACAGCCCAGGCAGTTGGGGTGAAAGGTTCTCCACACTACTTCTACCAGCTGCTTCAGCTTTGTTCTGGAGAGACCTCATCTAATTCTAAGAAGGGAGTTCATTTCAAAATCCATTCAATTCTTGGTCTTCTACTGAGTATGAGTGCAAGGTGCTGATTAGTGTACATTGTGGATGGTGGGGTTTAGTGATGTGGACACCCGTCCACTAGTAAGCTGGCCAAGACTGTAAACTCACTTCACATAGGCCATTGCACAGTAATGAATTCTAGACATCAGCAACCTGGACCAAGTTTGAATCAGTAATCTAGAGGAAAAATACTTCATATCCTTACCCTGAGCCATATTGCCCCAGGGCTGCATTTTTCTTTCAATTTCATCTTTGAAAAGACTAAAAAACCCAGAAGGTTAAAAATGTTAAGGGAAAGTTGAATATCTCCTTCACAGATTTATATCAGTATTCTAGCAATATAGATATCCCCCCACACACACACTACATGCACACACTCACCGACCTGTATGCTGTGCTGATTCCTCTAAAACTCCCTGCAAAATTCTCTTGAATCTCTTTTAATTTGCTTTTTAGAAGATCAGCTGCATCAGCTCTGGTTGGGTGGATTTAAGTTTTAATACCTAGTAATTTTCCCAGTTGAACAGAGCTGCAGTAACTACTTTTGATGCAGAATAAACTCATGAATATTTTTTACTAAAAGCAGTTTTACCATACAGTTATCATTATCTTAGTTCAGCTGCATCTCACCATCTGGGGGGAAAGCTGTCAGAGTTCTTGATATGAAAATAAGATTGGATTGCTGCACATTTTGTCAGATACAACAATGGAATTTTTTATTACAAGAAAAATACTTATGTACCACTCAGAAAACTGCTATAAATTCAGACGTCAAGACACAGCTTTTTTTCCTTCCTTTTGGGGAGTAAAATGGAATATATTAGAGATTATCAAAATTTCATTTATTAAATGTAAAGCTATATTGGGAAAAAAAGCTTTTAGGCAAAAATGCCTGCATTCTAAAAGAAAGGTGTGCCTATGTGGAGTAAAGTGGGTAGCAATACAAGAATCTCAGCTGCTGAAGAAAGATTAAGCATGGTCATTTACTAGCCACTGACCAATAATGAAACATTTACTAACTTCCAACACTGGGTTCCTAGCAAACTTAGTATCCTTTTGCTGAGAAATATTAATTTGCTTTAGACTGGGAAGGAGGAGAAAAATACTAACTCCATTCAAATGTATAAAAGGTTTTCTCATTTGGGGTGTTTGGCCTCTGTTGTCTTAAATTCTGGCCTGGAAAGCAATGTGGCTACTTATGAGTAAAGTACTACCCGTTGTAATTGTGGTAGAACTGACACTGTTTCCAGTGGCCCTAACCAGGAGGAATAAACAAAACTCGCAATTTGCAAAGGAAAAATAATATGTGCCCTTTTTTGGTCCTTTGATGTATAAAAAAAAAAATTCTGCTAGCTAAACTATATTTTCTCATCAGGCTCCTTTTAAAGCAATGGCTATTCCCTGATATGTTGCTTAATCTAAGCAGACCCCAATCACTAATAATAGATTCTGTCTCCCAGTCTACAAACAGCTTTGCTTTTTTTCTTTTATGATGCAGCACAAAAGATTAAACAAGAAAAAATAATCAGAGACAATCTTCAAAAACAAAATGTATAAGGGGCAATCTTCAAAAATAAAATGTATAAGGGGTCAGGGAAGAAAGCGTGTGGTTGTTGATTGCTTTGCTTAAATAGCTCTAATGCTTTACCTTCACTGCCAGGGGTGCTGGAACAATGTTTATAGTGGGGGTGCTGATGATAGAAACCATGGAAACCATGTATTTCGTGTTTGTTATTACTATTTCAAGCCAGGGGGCGCCACAGCACCCCTAGTTCCAGCAACACTGCTCACCGCCAACTTTGTGCCTGCAGTGTTTCGCTTTGTCAGTATCATAGGCTAGGTCTACACTAAGGGGGGGGGGGCGATTTAAGATATGCAAATTCCCGTAGCTGAATTCGGCATATCCTATTCGACTTACCCTGCTGTGAGGATGGTGGCAAATCGACCGCCGTGGCTCCCCCGTCGACGGCGCTTACTCCTCCTGACAAGGTGGGAGTAAGCGCGTCGATTCAGGGATCGATTTATCCATCTAGATGAGACGCGATAAATCAATCCCTGAGAGATCGATTTCTACCCGCCGATCCGGGCGGGTAGTGTAGACTAGCCCATACTGTTGGCACTGGGTGTTAAAGCTTAATTCCATGGAACTGAAGAGATGAGTATGAAAATGACAAGCTGAGAACAATCATTAGAAATGATTTGGGATGGATATATAGCATGGATATAGATGGGCAGAGACTTGAAACCATCAAATGAGCCAGGCAGCAATGAACTGGTTAGGAATTTTCTGACAAAACTTTTTTTTGTTGGAAAATGTTGATTCATCAAAACTGAAACTGTTCGCAGGAAAGGGTTGGCTTCAACAAATTTCTCAATTAAAAAATTCTTGAAATAAAGTTTTGAAATTTAGTTTTCAAGTTCAAAATGACTTTTGTTTAAAAATTTTAGGTAATTTATAATGATAGATAAATAAAGGTTAATTTTTTTTTTAAAGTTGAAATTGAAACAAAATGTTTTCAAAATCCCATTGACTGACCCAATCAGAAAATAGTTTTGGATTTTTGGATTGCAAAAATGTTTGAGATTCTGGCTTTTTGTCTCATTTTGGGATAGGAAAAGATTTCAAGATCTCAAAAATTCTCATGGGATGGGAAAACCATTTCCTGTCCAGCTCTATCAAAGAGCAACTGAGCAATAGACAATAATATGGTATGAAAATGCCACATTTACTCTTCAGGCAAGGGAAGAAAGGTTGTTTTTGCATTACAGGTCATTAAATAGTTATCCTTCTTTGAAATTTTGGCATTGTCTGTTGCTGTTTGTTTCCTTCTGTCTCAAAAATAGCTTATTACTACTCTTTTAAAAATTCCCATATATCTAATTCTTCTTAAACTCTCACACTTGCTATTTGAGCTTGTCAATTTTTTTTCCACTGGAAAATATCCTGTGGGAAAATGTCAATTTCAGAAAAAAATTGATCAAAAAAATTGAAATGAAAAATTTGGTTTAAAATTGACATTTTGTAACAGTGAAAAAATCTAGTTTTTAAAAATGTTGATTAAAACTGAAAATGCTGGTTTTAAAATGTTTTTTTTAAATGAAAAATGTTATTTCAACATGTCAAACTGTTTTGATTGAAAATATCAACGTTTTCCATGTAAAGATTTCCAATTTGAAAATGGTTGGAGTTTTCCCACTTTGTGAAAGTTTTCAATATTTTGACTTTTCGTTCCAATTCAGATTCGGGAAAATAATTCTGAAATACCAAATTTTCCCATGGAAGGGAAAATTCTGATTTTTGAACTGTTTTCCTTTACTTGGAGGGAAATAGGGGAAAGGACTGTAATTGTGGATAGTTTTGGACCCAATCCTGCTTCCATTGATTTCAGTGGGAATTATGGGCCTAATGCTGCCTCAACTGATGGTGGTGGGAATTTTTTGCCATTGGCCAAAATTTGCAAACCTGGGTAAACCTAAGTATCTCAAATTATATTTTTCTCTCCCTCCCGCTCTGTTCAACATTCATAGCACTCATTGGTTTTCACTTCTCTACTTTGTTTGGTTAGGACCAGGGTGTAAAACTTCCCTTTTTGTAAACTCTTTTACATTTACATGAGTTGTCTTTCTGAGAGCTTAAAGTCTTCTTATACACAGGGGGAGACTTACAAAGGGAGACTTTCAATGAGAATTGGGCACCTAACTACCCACTGGACCTTTGAAAATCTGCTCCTTAACCCTTTCCTTTGACATTTTTCTCCAAAGTTTGTTCTCTTGTTTTCTACCTATTCTTCATGTCATTTGTCTGTACTGTTCATATTTCTACCCATCCATACTTCTGTACAATGTTATTTATATATAGTATATATACTCCCATATCTATATACCTCCCCCATTATCAATCTGTATTTGCCTGTTGTCTTATGTCTTATACTTAGATTGTAAACTCTTTGGGTTGTGGATTGTCTGTTTGGTCTGTGTTTATACAATGCCTAGCACAATAGGGTCCTGGTCCAAGACTGGGGCTCCTAGGTGCTAGGGTGGTACTAAAAGTAATAGACTACCAAAAAGCATATGACAGCATCCCACATTTGCGGATCATTAAGACACTGAAAACACACAAGTTTAATCCAAAGATCATTTCCTTTCTGCAGCAATCTATGGGTAAGTGGAACACTCAACTCTACCTGCAAGGGAGTTTTGCTGATGGAGTTCAAATTAGAAAAGGATTTCTCTTGAAAGTTTCCCCATCACCAAAGCTGTTTGTGGTAGCAATGTTGCTGCTGACATGGATGGTCCATGAGACAAACTGTGCTTACCATATCAACAAAGAGCAACAACCAGTTAGCCATTTGCTATACATGGATGATCTGAAACTATGTGGACGGTCACAAAAGGGGATACAGAGATTGATGACATGTAGAAAAGTTTGGGGAAGACACAAAGCTACGGTTGGGTTGGCTAAATGTTTGTTGATGTCTGTAAAGAGGAGCAAACTGGTATAATGAGCAAAGCCCACAGATAAGTGGGGAACATGGAGACCTGGGAGATGGGTCAGAAACAAGAGGGAGTGTGGGCTATATTGGCAGAGAGAAAGGAGGGTCAGGACAAAACTGGGAGGCAAGATCAAACCAGTATCTTAGATGCGTATATACAAATGTGAGAAGTATGGGTAATAAGCAGGAAGAACTGGAAATGCTAATAAATAAACACAACTATGACATTATTGGCATCACTGAAACTTGGTGGGATAATATACATTATTGGAATGTTGGTGTGGAGGGGTACAGCTTGCTCAAGAAGGATAGACAGGGGAAAAAGGGAGGAGGTGTTGCTTTATATATTAAAAATGTACACACTTGGACTGAGGTGGAGATGGACATAGGAGACGGAAGTGTTGAGAGTCTCTGGGTTAGGCTAAAAGGGGTTAAAAACAAGGGTGATGTCATGCTAGGAGTCTACTACAGGCCACCTAACCAGATGAAAGAGGTGGATAAGGCTTTTTTTAAACAACTAACAAAATCATCCAAAGCCCAAGATTTGGTGGTGATGGGGGACTTCAACTATCCAAATATACGTTGGGAAAATAACACAGTGGGGCACAGACTATCCAACAAATTCTTGGACTGCATTGCAGACAACTTTTTATTTCAGAAGATTGAAAAAGCTTCTAGGGGGGAAGCTGTTCTAGACTTGATTTTAACAAATAGGGAGGAACTCGTTGAAAATTTGAAAGTAGAATGCAGCTTGGGTGAAAGTGATCATAAAATCATAGAGTTTGCAATTCTAAGGAAGGGTGGAAGGGAGAACAGCAAAATAGAGACAATGGATTTCAGGAAGGCGGATTTTGGTAAGCTCAGAGATCTGATAGGTAAGGTCCCATGGGAATCAAGACTGAGGGGAAAATCAACTGAGGAGAGTTGGCAGTTTTTCAAAGGGACACTATTAAGGGCTCAAAAGCAAGCTATTCCGCTGGTTAGGAAAGATAGAAAATGTGGCAAAAGACCGCCTTGGCTTAACCGAGATCTTGCATGTTCTAAAAAATAAAAAGGAGTCATATAAAAAATGGAAACTAGGACGGATTACAAAGGATGAATATAGGCAAACAACACAGGAATGCAGGGGCAAGATTAGAAAGGCAAAGGCACAAAAATCAAACTAGCTACAGGAATAAAGGGAAACAAGAAGACTTTTTATCAATACATTAGAAGCAAGAAGAAGACCAAAGACAGGGTAGGCCCACTGCTTAGTGAAGAGGGAGAAACAGTAACAGGAAACTTGGAAATGGCAGAGATGCTTAATGACTTCTTTGTTTCGGTCTTCACCGAGAAGTTTGAAGGAATGCCTAACATAGTGAATGCTAATGGAAAGGGGGTAGGTTTAGCAGATAAAATAAAAAAAGAACAAGTTAAAAATCACTTAGAAAAGTTAGATGCCTGCAAGTCACCAGGGCCTGATGAAATGCATCCTAGAATACTCAAGGAGCTAATAGAGGAGGTATCTGAGCCTCTAGCTATTATCTTTGGAAAATCATGGGAGACGGGAGAGATTCCAGAAGACTAGAAAAGGGCAAATATAGTGCCCATCTATAAAAAGGGAAATAAAAACAACCCAGGAAACTACAGACCAGTTAGTTTAACTTCTGTGCCAGGGAAGATAATGGAGCAAGTAATTAAGGAAATCATCTGCAAACACTTGGAAGGTGGTAAGGTAATAGGGAATAGCCAGCATGGATTTGTAAAGAACAAATCATGTCAAACCAATCTGATAGCTTTCTTTGATAGGATAACGAGTCTTGTGGATAAGGGAGAAGCTGTGGATGTGGTATACCTAGACTTTAGTAAGGCATTTGACACGGTCTCACACGATATTCTTATCGATAAACTAGACAAATACAATTTAGATGGGGCTACTATAAGGTGGGTGCATAACTGGCTGGATAACCGTACTCAGAGAGTTGTTTTTAATGGTTCCCAATCCTGCTGAAAAGGCATAACAAGTGGAGTTCTGCAGGGGTCTGTTTTGGGACCGGCTCTGTTCAATATCTTCATTGACGACTTAGATATTGGCATAGAAAGTACGCTTATTAAGTTTGCGGATGATACCAAACTGGGAGGGATTGCAACTGCTTTGGAGGACAGGGTCATAATTCAAAATGATCTGGACAAATTGGAGAAATGGTCTGAGGTAAACAGGATGAAGTTTAACAAAGTCAAATGCAAAGTGCTCCACTTAGGAAGGAAAAATCAGTTTCACACATACAGAATGGGAAGAGACTGTCTAGGAAGGAGTACAGCAGAAAGGGATCTAGGGGTTATAGTGAACCACAAGCTAAATATGAGTCAACAGTGTGATGCTGTTGCAAAAAAAGCAAACATGATTCTGGGATGTATTAACAGGTGTGTTGTGAGCAAGACACGAGAAGTCATTCTTCTGCTCTACTCTGCTCTGGTTAGGCCTCAGCTGAAGTATTGTGTCCAGTTCTGGGCACCGCATTTCAAGAAAGATGTGGAGAAATTGGAGAGGGTCCAGAGAAGAGCAACAAGAATGATTAAAGGTTTTGAAAACATGACCTATGAAGGAAGGCTGAAAGAATTGGGTTTGTTTAGTTTGGAAAAGAGAAGACTGAGAAGCATGGGACATGATAGCAGTTTTCAGGTATCTAAAAGGGTGTCATAAGGAGGAGGGAGAAAACTTGTTCACCTTAGCCTCTAAGGATAGAACAAGAAGCAATGGGCTTAAACTGCAGCAAGGGAGGTCTAGGTTGGACATTAGGAAAAAGTTCCTAACTGTCAGGGTGGTTAAACACTGGAATAAATTGCCTAGGGAGGTTGTGGAATCTCCATCTCTGGAGATATTTAAGAGTAGGTTAGATAAATGTCTATCAGGGATGGTCTAGACAGTATTTGGTCCTGCCATGCGGGCGGGGGACTGGACTCGATGACCTCTCGAGGTCCCTTCCAGTCCTAGAATCTATGAATCTATGATCTATGAATCTATGAATAATCAGATGCCACACAAGTTAACGAAGGCACTATCCAAGATATCTCTCAGCATGGCTCCTACAAATACCTTGGAATCCGGGAACTATCCGAGTTACAACATGAAGCGAAGAAAGAATATTGCACACAAAATAATAATTACTCTAAAGGACAAAACTCAACTCAAAGAATTGCCCATTTTCTTGTCAACAACACAAAACTGGTGATTAGATCTTTGTGTTCCATACTGATTTCTCTGCCAGGGAATTTATAAACAGTATCTGGTTCCATACTACTCTTCTGATTTTATTGCAAGTTTTATGATATTTGTTTTTGGAGGGGGTTTAAATTCCTAGCTTCTGGACTCATGTTCTTACCTGAAAAATATCAGCTTTTATTAAAAAAAAAAAAAACAGACAGACACACACACACATTTCTAGCCTTCATGATGGTGGAGGAAGCTTGAAAATGTGAATCCCAAAGCTGCAAAAATCAGAAAAAAATACCCTTTCCCCCAAATTATTTTAAAAATTCTCCTGATTTTTAAGCCAATCTTATGTTTTTCGGGTCCTGACACATGATTTTTGAATGCTTTTGGACGGCAGTACCACTACTAGCTGGCAGGTGGGGAAGCAATTGGTCTGGGTGGCCAGAGATCCAAGGAGTACATTCAGAGCAACCCAGGATTTGTGTTATTTTGTGTTCCTACAGGGCTCTATACTGTGCAGCCATTGTAGGTGAAGTACTGCTAGGCTCACCAGCAGATCTCTGGCTGGCATCTTGTTCTCCCCTTGTTTTTGCTTGGTCATATCTCTTTTTCCTAAAGCGTTAAGAGTCTGTACACACTGTCTGAGCAGAGAGGCACTGCTGAATGCAGGGGGATGATGAGACATGAACGCCTGGTGAGAAGTTTGATCTGTTTTGACTCACGTTAGCTAACACCGTGTCATACTGTCCAGTGAACAGGATGATTAGATGATCATCTCTCATCTTGCACATAAATCTACTGCCTTGCAATCTTGTGCAGTCATTTACACCTGTGCAAAATTAGTGTAACGTTGCCAGATCACAATGATAGTCACTGGGTCCCCTATTATAGGGCTGGAAGTTGAAGCTAGACAATTTCAGACTGGAAACAAGGTGCAAATTTTTAACAGTCAGGGTAAGTAACCATTAGAACAATTTACCAAGGGTTGTGGTGGATTTTCCATCACTGGTAATTTTAAAATCCTGCCTGGATGTTTTTCTAAAAGATAGGCTCTTGTCCTGGAGGGCAGGTGAACCCCCCCCCCCTTTGGGGAGGCTAGCTCCCCGTCTTCCCTTTTCCGCCCAAGGCCTCACCCCTATCCCAACCCTACCATCTTCCCTTGCTCACCAGAGCCCCAAGCCCCTCCCCCCACACTGCGGCTGGAGGAGCCCAGGCCAAACTGTCCTGGCTCTCGGGCCACCGGCTAGTCCAAGCACCTGCCCAACCCCTGAGCCGGCCTGACCCCCAGCCTGGGCCACCGGAGAGGAGGTACACAATGAGCAGCAGGAACCTCCAGAGAGGGTGTAGTGGAGGAGAGGAGGGACTCACCAGGCAGCAGTGGGGGCCTTGGGGAAGGGACAGAGCAGGGAGGGGAATAGGCAGACTCACCTAGGGTGACCAGATGTCCCGATTTTATAGGGACAGTCCCAATTTTGGGGTCTTTTTCTTATATAGATTCATATTACCCCCCACCCCATCTCAATTTTTCACATTTGCTGTCTGGTCACCCTAGACTCACCATGGCCCAGGTGTCCGACGGTGGGGCAGCGACTGAGCTAAGCGGTCCTATTATACCCACCATCCATGGCCCTTGGTCAAATAAGAATTAATTCTGTGTTATACAGAACGTCAGACTAGATTATCACAGTGGTCCCTTCTGGCCTTGGAATCTCTGACTGTAGTGACCATGAGCCCCATTTAGGCAGTGTTTTTGCATCAAGGGTTTTAATCCCTTTTCCAGCCCAGATTGCTGGAGTGGTGGCTGCAGACAGTTTGTCCCACACCCTGCCTGTAAGTTATAGGGAACAGAATCTTCCTAACCTCTACACATTCTCCACTTTACAAACCCTATTAGCTCAGGTATTGTGGTGAATGAAATTCACCCAGAGATAACAGATTACTAAACAGCTTCATTCATTTCCCAGAATCATAGAAATGTAGGGCTGGAAGGGACCTCAAGAGATCGTCGAGTCCATCCCTCCACACTGAGGCAGGATCAAGTATATCTAGACCATCCTGACAGGTATTTGTTTAACCTGTTCTTAAAAACCTCCAATGACAGAAATGCCACAAGCTCCCTAGGTAACTTGTTCCAGTGCTTCATTATCCTTATAGTTAGAAAGTTTTCCCTAATATCTAACCTAAATCCCCCTTGCCACAAATTAAACTGATTACTTCTTGTTCTACACTCGGGAGCCCAATTATCCATCATCCTCTTTATAACAACTTTTTACATTTTTTAAGACTGTTATGTCCCCCTTCAGCCTTCTTTTCTCTAGACTAAACATGTCCAATTCTTTCAAACTTTCCTCATAGGATGTATTTTCTAAACCTCTTATGTTTGTTGCTCACCTCTAGACTCTCCAATCTTTTTTAGCTTCTTTCTTATTGTATGATGCTCAAAACTGCACATGGTACTCCAGTGGAGGCCTCACTAGATCCAAGTAGAGTGGAACAATGACTCCAATTTCCTACATATGACACTTCTGTTAATACATCACAGAATGACATTTTCTTGTAATTGTGTCACATTGTTGACTCATATTCAATGTGTGTTCCATTATAACCCCCAGATCCTTTTGTGCAGTACTGCTGCCTGAACAGTTATTCCCATTTTGTATTTGTGGATTTGATTTTTCCTTCCTAACTGCAGTACTTTGCACTTGTCTTTATTGAATTTCATCTTATTGGTTTCAGATCAATTCTCCAGTTTATCAAGATCATTTTGAATTCTAATCCTGTCCTTCAAAGTGCTTTCAACTCCTCCCAGCTTGGAGTCATGTGTGCATACTCCCTATTCCATCATCCAAGTTGTTCATGAAAATTTTAAATAGTGCTGGTCCCAGGACAGACCCTACAGGACCTAAGTTCTCTCTAACCTGAGATCCTTCCAGTTGTTAATATTAATTGTGTTAAGCACCTGGTCACAGTTAACTTTCATAGTGAAGACTGAAGCAAAATAGTCATTAAACACTTCAGCCTTCTCTTTGTCATCTGTTATTTGCTCTCCTTCTTCGTTAACTAATGGACATACATTAGATTGGAAGTAAAAACAAGACAAAGAAAAGTGCATTTACAGAATATCTTCTTGCTGCCTTTTATCTCCCTTGCTAGTTGTAACATATTTTGTGCCTTAGCCTTTCTGGTATTGTCCACGATTTTTCCACATACAACTGAACAGTGATATCTTTCTAAATCATACATACGGTAGGTCTTTTTTTATCTACATAAAATGAGAAAGGCTTTTTTTTAATGTAATGCTAACATCCTCTAGGTGGATTGTCAGCAGTAGGAATCAAATCTGGGACCTTTTGAGCTTAATACATCAGCCACTGTTGCGTGAGCTAAAGGACACCTCTCATTTAACTAGTGCTGTAGCAGGCTTGTCAAGCTCTAGCTGGCCTAGCCACCACTAGAGGGGGACAGAGTGCCATACCTAGCAGGCATGAGTTACACTTCTCATATTACATCTGAGATATATTTATTAGATTAGTAGACATTGAAGATTATCAGATATTTCATAGGTAAGTCAGACATTGCCATTCTCTGGTACAGCCTGGGAAGTCAAAGTGAATAGAAAGTAAGGTGAGCTCTTCAGAAACAACTGAGTCCATCCTAATTTTGTGACACATGAACCTGAATGTAAAAAACCTGAAACTCCTTTGTCTCCTTTACTGTCCATTTTCCCTTTTTACTTGCTCCATAATTCCTTGAAATGATAGACATTTAAAAGTGACAATGCCAAATAATTTAGCCTAACACTTAGTTGCTTTGTTCCATCCATGCCTTTCTGCAGGTCAACAATAATGGCTCACTGAAACAGAGAATTTATACAGCAAATAGAGCTGTGTGGTTCCAGCGTGATGAATAACTTGAAATTATCACCTTAAATTAGGGTGACCAGATGTCCCGATTTTATAGGGACAGTCCCGATTTTTGGGTCTTTTTCTTATATAGGTGCCTATTACCCCCTACCCTCTGTCCTGATTTTTCACATTTGTTGTCTGGTCACCCTACCTTAAATATTTATTTTCAAGAGCTAGACTTATGTACCAACTCTTCTCAAAATTCATCCATCTACTAATTGTTGTAGCTATACAATGTTTTTAAAGGTACACTTTTATTATTAGTTGTATTACAGTAGAGCATAGAAGCCCTAACTGAGATCAGGGCCTCAGTGTATAAACATATAGTACAGTGGTTCTCAACCTGCGGCCCATGGGCTGCATGTGACCCAATTAGCACACAGCTGCAGCCCAGTTGTGTGCTAAAGGGCAGTGGGGTAAAGTGCTGCCACGCAGTGGGGTCTGGGTTGGGGCTGCTGGCTGGCCCCACACAACAGGGTCCGGGGTTGGGTTCAGGTCTGCTGCCCACCCCCTGCAGCAGGGTCCAGGGTCGGGGCTGCCACCCGGCCCCACACACCAAAGTCCAGAGTCGGGGCTGCTGCTTGGCCCTGCACAGCAGAGGTTGGAGTCGGGATTGGTGGTGCGGTTCAGTTAGAGCTGCCGCCCAGCCCCACACAACAGAGTCCAGCTTTGCGGTCGGGGCTGCTGCCTGGCCTAGCCCACACACAACAGGGTCTGAGATCGGGGCTGCTGCCTGGCCCCACACAGCAAGGTCTTGGGTTGGGGCTGCTGCCCGGACCCACACAGCAGGGATCAGGTTGGCGGTAGGGTTGGGTTGGGGTTGCCACCCGGCCCTGCACAACAGGGTCCGGGTCCCTGCCACCTGACCCCACCACCGGGACTCTGCTACTGGCCCAACTCTGTGGAGGGGTCTCTGGTTGGGAGGCCCTGGACATAGTGGTATGTGTGGTGTGCTGTGGTTCTCAACCTATGGCCCAGGTAACACATTGTGGGCCGCATATACGGCCCACAATGATTGATAGGCTAAGAACCACTGATATAGTAAGAGGCAATCTCTGCCCTGAACAGCTTACAAGCTAAATATACAAGTACGAGAGAATGGAAGTATTATTATCACCATTATACAGATTGGAAACTGAGGCACAGAAAGATTAAGTGACTTGTCCAAAGTTGTACAGGAAGTCGGTGACAGAGCTGGGAAATGAAATCATAGTGCCTCAGACCCAGTTTAGCATCTTAGCCACATGAATGACCTTCCTCTTAAAGGCAAACAAAAAAGACAGAAAATGGTGGGACTGTTGCAGGGGAATTTCAGCAACAAATCAACTTTATGGGGAAAAAAGCAAAGTATAATGGAAAATTCAAAGGGCACATAAACTTAATATGAAATATCACAGGCAGAGGGCTTTTTTGGCATATGTAAAGAAAAACAGTAATTTTATGTCACATCATAAAGCCCCTGCAGAATGCAACCTTAACTATGGACTCATGACCAGTACCTCCACACTATGATTTTTTTCAGTATTTTAGTATGATATGAATATGAATAGAATATATTACATACGAGTAATTTATCATTAGGGGAATACTTACTATTACTTAGTAATACTTATTCATTATATTTAGGAAAATACAAATCTAACTACAGTACCTACTATGCTATTTATCTTTGGTAGTTATCTTTCAACATGGCTTGGCCTCATCATAATAATCATATCAGACTAGATGATCATAATGGTCCCTTCTGACCTTAAAGTCTATGAGTCTATGAGTCTACATTGGTAGAAAATATGTTCAGGATGTGGGCTTCTTCTTACAAATGTTTGTTTATTATGTTTCAGGAACTACTGTTATTGTTGTGATAGCACCATCAGTGTGCATTGGCAGTTTATGGGTAAAATAAAAAAAGATAAAAGGCCTGATCTGGACCACTGACTCATAGATTCCAAGGCCAGAAGGGACCATTGTAATCATCTAGTCTGACCTCCTGTATAATACAGGCCATAGAACTTCCTCAAAGTGATTCCTACTGCAGATCTTTTAGAAAAACATCCAATCTTGATTTTAAAATTGCCAGTGATGGAGAATCCACCATGACCATTGGTAAATTGTTCCAATGGCTCATTATGCTCACTGTTAAAAATTTCTAGTCTGAATTTGTCTAGCTTCAACTTCCAGCCATTGGTTTGTGTTTGTAATGCCTTTCTCTACTAGACTGAACAACCCATTTTCAAATATTTGTTCCCCATGTAGGTACTTAGAGACTGTAATTAAATCAACTTCCATCTTCCTTTTTTAAGCTAAATAGGTTGAGCTCTTTGAGTCTATCAGTATAAGACATGTTTTCGAATCCTTTAATCATTCTCATGGCTCTTGTTTGAGCCCTCTCCAATTTATCCACATCCTTATTGAATTGTGGATACCAGAACTGGACACAGTATTCCAGCAGTGGTTGCAGCACGATTAAAGTCTCTCTTCCAAGGCTCTTCCAATCCTAAGGCCCTGATCCTAAGTGCACACTTAACTTAAGCACATTAGTTGCCCCACTGACTTCAAAGGGATGACTTGCATGTACGTGTTTGAAGGATCAGAGCCTAAATGTAGAGCAGAAGATAAAGCAGACAAGTTGAATGAAGATAGGACTGGGCTTTTAGTGCTGCTCTTTTTCTTGATGAGGTCTGGTAAGAAACCATCCTGCAAGGTACTGGGAATTGAGGGTGTTCAGTACCTTGCAGTAGGCTACAGCTCTGTGCCTGATCAGACTCTTGCAGTCAATTATTACTGCATTTTTAAAGTTACAATGAAAAAATAGAATGGATAGGACTGATGAAAGAAGTGAGTTTTAGGACAAGAATCGGATAAAGATAGAGTGGTTACAAGACCTACAATATAAGGGAAGTGTATCCAGTGATTTAGGCAGTATGGAAGAAGGTAAATTATACATGGGCAGAAGAATAAACATGCTATGTTGTTTTAGGTACACAGCACAGTTATTTTATACACAACCGAAGGTGCACATTTGCATTTCTCAAGGCCTGATCCAAACCCCATTAAAATCAATGGGAATCTTTTCATCAACTTTAATGGATCTTACATCAGGTCCTGAATCAGTTAAATGTCTCTTCTTGTGTTCTTAGAATGTGAAAATACCCAAGTGACACCAATGCATTTCTGTATATATGTTTATATTTTATAAATCCTTCCTTTGAAAAAAATTACATTTACAAAATGTATCATTTTAAGAATAGAACTTTGATTTAAATATATATGCCACAGTGCTAGAAGGCAATCTTAGCAGAAACAAAACATATGTTTCCTTATAGTGGGACAGATGCTGATTGTGCCATTCTATCAGAATGATTTATAATAAACAATAACATACAAATAACCAGCAAAATCAGCTAAGAGAAAAACCTTATTATTTATAGCCATATGATAACCTTATTTAAATTATTTTGAATTCTCCCCAGCATACTTTTCATAGCCAGGAATAAAGGACTAGGTAATTTAAATGTAAACCTGTTATTCTACTTTACATAAAGAAATATTTTTTACATAACCGCAAAAAAAAAAAAAAAAAAATTCACCCCAACCTGATTTTTGTCTCTTATCCTTCACAATGTACAAAAGTCAAGCAGAACCAATATTCCCATTTAAGGTGTCTTCCTGATTCCTTTTAGAAACATTTGAGTTGGTAGCTAATCTTTTAAAATAACTTACTTATAACTTTGTAAATTACATCAGGTTAGATCTATCAATCTATCTATCTAATCGGTGTTATATCACTTCCCATCACTGAATGGCTTATACGAAAAATTCATAGCAATAGCAAAGTTCTTACTTGATTTCATGGAATCTCTGACATGTCTCCCATTTGGGGGTTACAACTCTGCTTTTTTTTGTGGTGTTTTAAAATTAATTTCCTCCGCTTTTTTCACAAGGGTTTAGCATTAGAAGGGGCGAGGGTGTCAGTTTTCAAAGTGTCATTGTCATGGTGGAAGGCTTTGGTCTCTTCTGGTGATTTTGGTGAAAAGGTGGATGGTGCTTTTAATACACAGCTGGCCAGAAAATCACTTCCCAAAGGGAGGTTGGGGAGAGGTTATGTTATTGGGAGGCACAATCCTTCCACCTGTGTGTCTGAGGCCTGGTCTACACTACGGGTTTAGGTCGACTTTAGCGGCGTTAAACTGAATTAAGCCTGGACACGTCCACACAACGAAGCCCTTTCTTTCGACTTAAAGGGTCCTTTAAACCGGTTTCTTTACACCACCTCTGACGAGGGGATTAGCGATAAAACCGGTCTTTGCGGGTCGGAATTGGGGTAGTGTGGACGGAATTCGACGTTATTGGCCTCCGGGAGCTATCCCACAGTGCTTCATTGTGACCGCTCTGGACAGCACTCTCAACTCAGATGCACTGACCAGGTAGACAGGAAAAGACCCGCGAAGGTTTGAATTTCATTTCCTGTTTGCCCAGCGTGGAGAGCACAGGTGACCCCGCAGAGCTCATCAGCACAGGTAACCGTGATGGAGTCCTCCCAGGATCGCAAAAGAGCTCCAGCATGGACCGAACGGGAGGTACGAGATCTGCTCGCCATATGGGGAGATGAAGCAGTGATAGCTGAACTCCGTAGCAGTAAAAGAAATGGAAAAGTATTAGAAAAGATCTCCAAGGCCATGAAGGACCGAGGCCATAACAGGGACACACAGCAGTGCCGCGTGAAAATTAAGGAGCTACGGCAAGCTTACCACAAAGCCAGAGAAGCAAACGGAAGGTCCGGGGCAGAGCCGCAAACTTGCCGCTACTACGCGGAGCTGCATGCGATCCTAGGGGGTGCAGCCACCACTACCCCAACCGTGTGCTATGACTCTCTCACTGGAGAAACACACAGGGAAGACGGTTCAGGGAACGAGGAAGATGACGATGGAGGTACTGTAGGTAGCTCACAGCAGCAAGGAAGCGGAGAAACCGGTTTCCCCAACAGCCAGGATATGTTTGTGACCCTGGACCTGGAACCAGTACCCCCGAACTCACCCAAGACCCTCAGGGCACACAGGAGACCTCTGGTGAGTGTAACTTTGTAACTATTTGTAAACATTACAAAAAAAAAGCAAGCGTGTTTAATGATTACTTTGCCCTGGCAATCGCGGCCAGTACATCTACTGGAAAAGTCTGTTAACGTGTATGGGGATGGAGCGGAAATCCTCCAGGGACATCTCCAGAAAGCTCTCCTGGTTGAAATGGGGTGATTTTATTAAGGGGACATTCAGAGGCGCCCGTTCCTGCTCTTCTGACCAGAAATGTTCCCCGCTGTTAACCACGCAGTGGGGGGAGGGGTGAAGTGATCATCCCAGAGAATCGTGTGTGTGTGTGTGGGGGGGGGTTTACTTGTGTTTGTGCCGCATGTTAACCGGGAAACCGCAGCCCCCTCCTTTTACATTGAAACCCCATTTTAAATGGACAACCCAATTCATCCTTGATATGGGAAATGCGCTGCTGTTTGCAACCTTTCCCGCATGTTAAGAAGGTTAAAAAAGCCAAAACACTGTGGCCTACGATGGCTGCCTGCAAGCCGAAATATGCGACCTTGTAATGAAAGAGTGTACCCATTGTTCTCTAAAATGTGTCTTTTTTAACCACCTCTCCCTTCTCCTCCGCCAGCTGCAAATGTTTCTCCTTCGCAGAGGCTCGTGAACATTAGAAAGAGAAAACGTAGGACGAGGGACGAGATGTTCACGGAGCTCCAGATGTCCGCCCAGGCTGATAGAGCACAGCAGAATGCGTGGAGGCAGTCAATGACGGAGATGAGAAAAGCCCAATATGAACGAGAGGAGAGGTGGCGGGCTGAATCGCGGGAAGAACAGAGCAAGTGGCGGGCTGAAGACGATAGGTGGCGTCAGCTTGCAGACAGACGGCAAGAGGCAATGCTCCGTCTGCTGGAGCATCAAACTGATATGCTCGAGCGTATGGTTGAGTTGCAGGAAAGGCAGCAGGAGCAGAGACCGCCGCTACAGCCCCTGTGTAACCAACAGCCCTCCTCCCCAAGTTCCATAGCCTCCTCACCCAGACACCCAAGAACACGGTGGGGGGGCCTCCGTCCACCCAGTCACTCCACCCCAGATGATCGCCCAAGCATCAGAAGGCTGGCCTTCAATAAGAGTTAAAGTTTTAAAATGCAGTGTGTCCTTTTCCATCCCTCCTCCCCCACCCATCCCAGGCTACCTTGGCAATTATCCCCCTACCTCTGTAAGGAACTAATAAAGAATGCATGAATGTTAAAAAAAAATGACTTTATTGCCTCTGCAAGCGGGAGGGGAGGGTGGGGTGGGGTGGTTGGTTTACAGGGAAGTAGAGTGAACCGGGTCGGGGGGGGGGGTTTGGAGGGTTCATCAAGGAGAAACAAACAGAAGTTTCACACAGTAGCCTGGCCAGTCACAAAACTCGTTTTCAAAGCTTCTCTGATGCGCACCGCGCCCTGCTGTGCTCCTCTAACCGCCCTGGTGTCTGGCTGCGCGTAATCAGCGGCCAGGCGAGTTGCCTCAACCTCCCACCCCGCCATAAAGGTCTCCCCCTTACTCTCACAGATATTGTGGAGCGCACAGCAAGTAGCAATAACAATGGGGATATTCTTTTCGCTGAGGTCTGAGCGAGTCAGTAAGCTGCGCCAGCGCGCTTTTAAACTTCCAAATGCACATTCCACCACCATTCGGCACTTGCTCAGCCTGTAGTTGAACAGGTCCTGACTCCTGTCCAGGCTGCCTGTGTACGGCTTCATGAGCCATGGCATTAAGGGGTAGGCTGGGTCCCCAAGGATCACGATAGGCATTTCAACATCCCCAATGGTCACTTTCTGGTCCGGGAAGAAAGTCCCTTCCTCCAGCTTTCGAAACAGAGCAGAGTTCCTGAAGACGCGAGCATCATGTACCTTTCCCGGCCATCCCACGTTGATGTTGGTGAAACGTCCCTTGTGATCCACCAGGGCTTGCAGCAGCATTGAAAAGTACCCCTTGCGGTTTACGTAGTCGGTGGCTTGGTGCTCCGGTGACAAGATAGGGATATGGGTTCCGTCTATGGCCCCGCCACAGTTTGGGAATCCCATTTCAGCAAAACCATCCACTATTGACTGCACGTTGCCCAAAGTCACTACCCTTGCTATCACCAGGTCTTTCATTGCCCTGGCAAATTGGATCACAGCAGCCCCCACCGTAGATTTGCCCACTCCAAATTGATTCCCGACTGACCGGTAGCTGTCTGGCGTTGCAAGCTTCCACAGGGCTATCGCCACTCGCTTCTCAACTGTGAGGGCTGCTCTCATCTTGGTATCCTGGCGTTTCAGGGCAGGGGACAGCAAGTCACAAAGTTCCATGAAAGTGCCCTTACGCATGCGAAAGTTTCGCAGCCACTGGGAATCGTCCCATACCTGCAGCACGATGCGGTCCCACCAGTCTGTGCTTGTTTCCCGGGCCCAGAATCGGCGTTCCACGGCATCAACCTGCCCCAGTGACACCATGATTTCCACATTGCTGGTGCCTGTGCCTTGTGAGAGGTCTATGTCCATGTCAATTTCCTCATCACTCTCGTCGCCGCGCTGCAATCGCCTCCTCGCCTGGTCCGGGTTTCGCCTTGGCATGTCCTGGCTCTGCATATACTCCAGGACAATGCGCGTGGTGTTCATAGTGCTCATAATTGCTGCGGTGATCTGAGCGGGCTCCATGATCCCAGTGCTAGCTATGGCGCCTGGTCAGAAAAAAGGCGCGAAAGTAGTATCTGATGGACCAGGAGAAGGAGGGAGGGCGGGAGGGAGGGAGGGCCGAGTGACGACATGGCGTACAGGTACAGGAACAGGGAGAAACACAAACAACTGTCACACAGAATGGTCCCCCCAAAGATTAAAATGAAAACCCTGGGCTTAGCAGGCCATTGATTTCACGGAGGAAGGGGAAGCATATGAATACAGAACAAATCTATTTTTACATCTTAAGGTGGCAGCCGACGGTGCAGCATGAGTGACAGCCATACCCATACCAGTATGACGATGACGGATACCAATCATAAAATACCATCATCTGCCAAAAGGCAAGGGGCTGCTGCTGTGTAGCAATGCAGCCCCACGTCTGCCAGCCCCACGTCCGCCAGCACCCAGCATCGCCCTCGGCCTCTTCTGGGTGCTTAGCAGACAATACTGGGCAATTGGCAGAAAATAGTATATTACGACTGGTAGCCATCATCATCGAAACAGTAGCATGTCTGCCCAGGTGGCCATGATTGACAGCCACACCAATACGATGACGATGGGTACCAGTCATAATATACCATCACCTGGCAAGGGGCTGGTGCAATGCAGCCCTACGGCTGCCAGCCCCATGGCTATCACTCATGCTACACCGTCTACCGCCAAAAGGCAGTTAGCAGCTGCTGCTGTGTAGCAATGCAGTCCCACGTCTGCCAGCACCCAGAGGACATATGGTGACGGTGAGCTCAGCTGAGCTGAGCGGGCTCCATGCTTGCCGTGATATGTTGTCTGCACAGGTAACCCAGGTAAAAAGGCGCAAATCTATTGTCTGCGTTGCTGTGACGAGGGGGGAGGGGCCTGACAACATGTACCCAGAACCGCCCGCGACACTGTTTTGCATCATCCGGGCATTGGAATCTCAACCCAGAATTCAAAGAAAAGGCGCGAACCGCTTCTCGGCTCTCTGAGCTGTGGCGCAAACATAGTATCTGACGGACTAGGGGAAGGAGGGAGGGGGGCCGAGTGACGACATGGCGTACAGGCACAGGGAATTAAAATCAAGAACGGTGGCTGTGCATCAGGGAGAAACACAAACAACTGTCACACAGAATGTTCCCCCCAAAGATTAAACTGAAAACCCTGGGCTTAGCAGGCCGTTGATTTGACGGAGGGAGGGGGAAGCAAATGAATACAGAGCAAATCTATTTTTTACATCTTAAGACGACGGTGCAGCGTGACTGATAGCCCTCGGCATCTTTCTGGGTGCTTGGCAGCAAATACGGGGCGGCGTATGACGATGGTCTTCAGGCCTATTGCACAATCGGCTGCTCGGGGAAGACTCTGCTAACGTGCGATGACCCGACTTGTAATAGGACGGCTAATAGTCGTAATACACCATTTACTGCCAAAAGGCAAGCCCCACGGCTGCCAGCACCCAGATCGCCGATGAAGGCTACCAGTCTACTGCACCGTCTACCGCCAAAAGGCAGTTAGCAGCTGCTGCTGTGTAGCAATGCAGTCCCACGTCTGCCGACACCCAGAGGACATATGGTGACGGTGAGCTGAGCTGAGCGGGCTCCATGTTGTCTGCACAGGTAACCCAGGTAACCCAGGTAAAGAGGCGCGAATCTATTGTCTGCCGTTGCTGTGACGGGGGAGGGAGGGGCCTGACGACATGTACCCAGAACCGCCCGCGACACTGTTTTGCATCATCCGGGCATTGGGATCTCAACCCAGAATTCAAAGGGGCGGCGGAGACTGCGGGAACTGTGGGATAGCTGTGGGATAGCTACCCATAGTGCAATGCTCTGGAAGTCGACGCTAGCCTTGTACTATGGACGCGGTCCGCCGACTAGAGCACCTAGAGCATTTTATTGTGTGGACACACACAATCGGCTGTATACAACCGATTTCAATAAAACCGGCTTCTATAAATTCGAACTAATTTCGTAGTGTAGACGTACCCTGAGAGAGTGACGGAGAAAGAGAGAGAGAGGGAGAAAGATACATCTTGCTCCCCCATTGTGCCTTCTGCACTCCACTGGCTAAAACCCATGCTCAGGGGCAATATAACTGGGTGCTCCATTGTTTGCCCCTAAATTGAGAGGCTATGATTCCATCTTCTTCAACTCCCTGCATAATTCCCTTTCATTCCATCCATTTCCTCAGGTTGTGCACAGAAAACAAAATTTGGCTGTATGAAAATAGGAGGAAACTCTACAGTTTACTACTAGATCCTCGCTTGTAACAACTGAATGTTCTCCAATCAGCTGGCCATGCTTAGAGGTGTTATGCTGGGAACTGAAATAAACCTTATTGAAACATAACCACCACTCTTCATTCAGATAAATGTAAAAACAAAACAAAACAATTACGCTCCTTTATGGAATAGATAGGAGCCACCACCCAAAATACAGGTTATGCAGGGGCAGTCAGCAATGTGAGCACTGGGGGCTGGGTATTATTTAGAGTGCTGTGTGTGAGAGACAGAAGCAGAAAAATATGACAGAAGTACACAGAGCAAGCATTAAGGGAGCCCAGCAATAACCTAAGAAACATTAGTAGTGTGACTCTGAGAAAAGCTAAAAGGGAGTGCTGACTAGAAAGAGGCTTGGAACTGTGAGCAAAAAAAAAAAAAAAAAAAAGTTCCCTGCTGTTTGATTCCTAATATGTTCAGGGAAGCATGACTTTATGTACATTCTTCATAAATAGAGAAATACCTGACTCCATCATCAATTTCTACTTCTATCAGAAACAACTCACAACCCCCCAAATTTCTCTAACCACTTGGGCCAAAAGGGGTAACAAAAGATAAAATAATTTTTTTTTTTGCTGCCACCAAATTTACTCTTCTTTTTATGATTTTGACTCACTATGGCTAATGGTTGTCTCCTTAGCTATCTCTTTGAAAATCAAGTAGCATTCTTTAAGGGTGGTAACTTTAAACTACGTCTCCCCTTTATTATATTACTACAGGTGTTTAAAACTAAGCAGTCTTCACAAGGTGTGGGAACAAGAGATGTAAAGTAAACTTATTTCCAAAGATTAATGTACTCCTGAGATATAAGGTGTCAAAATGGAAGAGACAACTTGAAACCAACTCTCCTCCTCAGGTGCAGCTTTCAACAGTAGAACTGCAGGAGAAATTGATTTTTCATTTTGTAGGAAATGCCACAATTTTGAAATTTGTTCTCATTCTGAAATGGAGCAAAAGCAAAATGCTTTGAAATTCCCCACAAAACAAAATTCTGAAAAAACATTAGTTTGGGATCAATCAAAATATTTTGTTTCAATAAACTCAAAAAGTTTCATTCCGATTAGAACTTGTTTTATATAACATAATCTTATAATATATGTATAATTGAAATGCAAAGTCATTTTGAAACTGAACATTAAAAAGTTCCATTGAAAAAAGGTTGAAACAGAATGTTTTGACATTATCAAAATGCTTTCTGCTGATCAGTATTTTCCAACAGAAAAATGTTCCATTGGAAAATTTCCTACCAGCTGTACTCATCAGTACAGGAAGATTTTACCCCCAGAATGCAGTAGGGTTCCTGCATTCCTCAGAGTATCACCTTTTAAATGGTAAATAAGATCTCCCAGGCAACAAAAACTAGACTCTTGTGGGATCTGTCAGGATTGAGCACCTTCAGCTGAACCTGAGAACTAGCCAAGTCAGTCACCAGGCTGATTAATGAGCTCATCTGGGTTGGCTGAAGGGAGCCAGCAGGCCTGCTTTTAAGATTAGCGGCAGCGGTGGGTTGCTAGCTCCTTGATACTTCTGCGTGCAACTGCAGTCATCCTCTGCTTGCACTCAGACTCCTGACAGGATGCACCAAATTTTGTCCTGAATGCTGAATTCAGATAAACAGCATGAAAAATACTTTTATTAAACCAAAGATTATATGGCAGTTTGCAAAGTCTGATCTTAGATGGGTTAAATTAAAAGTTTAGATAGTTCCTGCCCCTAGGAGTTTACACTCTTATGGTTTTATGTGTGTATACTGTCTAGCACGATGGGTCCTGGCCTACAATTGGGGTCCCTAGGCACTACTGTAATACAAATACTAAACCACAATATTATCTTAATGGGATTGTGATCAAACTAAAAATCCAAGGTAGTATATTTTTAGAATGCTTAATACTCACCATACTAACATTTTATTAAGTCAATGAAATGTGTTCCAGACAGCTGTTTTTAAATCACTAACATTTCACCAAATGTTCTCCATAATCATGTTAATTTTATATATGCATAGCACTTTGCTTCCCAATAGACAATTATTCCTGTATGGTAATTAGTAATGCTTGTGGCATATAAATCATTTCCCAGCAAACCCTTCCTGCAGTGTCTATATTCAACACAATGCCTAGTACAAAGGAATCACCAGAACTAGGATTAATCGCTTAGTCGTGACAGGAATAAATGATTGTCTATGCTTTAATTAAAGAAGACTAATGTAAAGTAAGCAATCACAGCAGCGGCCCTCAATGCTGATCCTGTCTTAATCTATTTTTAAATGTTTATCAAGTAACAGTATCTGACACTCTCAACACATGCAATTTCTTGAGTCTAGTTTCATAGATATATGCTAACAAAATGATCATATTATTTTCTCAGAGTTTTCACGCAGTGAGTAGGAATAATGCAATAGGCAAAGAATGCAATATTTACTTAGAAAAGAAGTATTGAATATCTCTACCCATCTAGTATAGATAATAAGCTTTTCAGGGAATGAACCTTGTCTTTTTATGCATTTTGGAAAGCTCCTTTGTCCCACTGAAATCAAAGGGAATTTTACTTGGGTCAGGACTTTGGGAGTTGGCCCCAAATATTGGGAAAAATAAAAAATGCTAACAAAATTTAACAAGCTAAACAGAAATGATTAAACATTACCACAAGCAAACAACAAACAACAGTTCCTGTATTTAAGCAATATAAATTACTGTACAAATGGATTCCACAAAGAATAAATATGCTCCACTTTTCTGTTTTTTTTATGACCACACGCTCTATTTTAGCAACTTCAAGTAAACAACCTAATGTCTGAAACTGTAAATGCATGTACTTACACTTGGGGTTCTATTACAGGGCCAGGCTGGTGGCTTGATCCTATGGTATAAGAAAATTTGACAAATAGAGTATCTGTTTGATCCACAGTGCTGCGGGTAGTTGAAAATTTCAGTGTTGGTTGGCTGGGTCTGATCATAATGCAGTGTGACTTTTTAAGAGAGTCTATTTCATCACACTGCAGCAGGTGCCTCTTCCCAGGGTAATTTTGGAAGGAGAGTAGTGGCAAGGCAAGGAATTTCCCCATGGACTTCAGTGGAAGCAGGACTTGATCTTAAGTTTTCATACTAAGATACTGGCTTGCTTTTAGAGTCTCTTAAGCATGTCCTTAAGTGCTTTGCTAAGTATGGATGCTTAAAAGTTAAGCACATACGTAGAGGCTTTGCTGAACCATGAAAACGTCCCTAGTCTGTGATGAGTCCATAGAGGTTTTTATGTGATGTAGGTGGCACTGATGTCAAAGAGCTCACTCAGAAACTGTGGTAGATTAAATTGGAGTTGTTAGTAAATTGAGAAAACTCCAGGGACTTGCTGTTTCAAGTTACAAAGGACAAAACAGTTGCTGCAAGTGTTCACATTCATATAAAACGGAACATCTATACATTTACCCGTAACAGGTGGGCTGAAGAAAGCACAGGGGGTCTGGTGAATTTTAACAACCACAAAAAATTCAGACCCTTCAAACAAAATGATTAACTGATACATTATTTTATGAATCTGGCCCCAATCCTGCGATGAGTGCCACAAAGGCAGACCCTGTCCCTAAGAGGAGCCCAGTGGAATTTGATGAAGCTCCACATTGCCTTTGTGCTCTGCACAGAGTTGAGAGGCTTGTTTCTGTGCCCATTTTATTCTTGACTATTCTGCTGAGGCCTGGTCTACACTACGAGTTTAGGTCGACTTTAGCAGCGTTAAATCGAATTAAGCCTGGACACGTCCACACGACGAAGCCCTTTCTTTCGACTTAAAGGGCCCTTTAAACCGGGTTTCTTTACTCCACCTCCGACGAGGGGATTAGCACTAAAATCGGCCTTTGCGGGTCGGATTTGGGGCAATGTGGATGGAATTCGACGTTATTGGCCTCCAGGAGCTGTCCCACAGTGCTTCATTGTGACCGCTCTGGACAGCACTCTCAACTCAGATGCACTGACCAGGTAGACAGGAAAAGCCCCGCGAACTTCTGAATTTCATTTCCTGTTTGCCCAGCGTGGAGAGCACAGGTGACCACGCAGAGCTCATCAGCACAGGTAACCATGATGGAGTCCCAGGATCAAAAAAGAGCTCCAGCATGGACAGAACGGGAGGTACAGGATCTGCTCGCCATATGGGGAGACGAATCAGTGCTAGCTGAACTCCGTAACAGTAAACGAAATGGCAAAATATTAGAAAAGGTCTCAAAGGCCATGAAGGACAGAGGCCATAACAGGGACACACAGCAGTGCCGCGTGAAAATTAAGGAGCTAAGGCAAGCCTACCACAAAGCCAGAGAGGCAAACGGAAGGTCTGGGGCAGAGCCGCAAACATGCCGCTTCTACGCGGAGCTTCATGCCATTCTAGGGGGTGCAGCCACCACTACCCCAACCGTGTGCTTTGACTCCGTCAATGGAGAAACACGCAACAGGGAAGCGGGTTCGGGGTATGCGGAAGATGATGATGATGAAGACAATGAAGATAGCTCACAGCAAGGAAGCGGGGAAACCAGTTTCCCCAACAGCCAGGATATGTTTATCACCCTGGACCTGGAACCAGTAACCCCCGAACTCACCCAAGGCTTGCTCCCAGACCCTGAGGGCACACAAGGGACCTCTGGTGAGTGTACCTTTGTAAATATTACACATGGTTTAAAAGCAAGCGTGTTTAATGATTAATGATTAATTTGCCCTGGCAATCGAGGCCAGTACAGCTACTGGAAAAGTCTGTTAACGTGTATGGGGATGGAGCGGAAATCCTCCAGGGACATCTCCAGAAAGCTTTCCTTCATGTACTCCCAAAGCCTTTGCAAAAGGTTTCTGGGGAGGGCTGCCTTATCCCGTCCACCATGGTAGGACACTTTACCACGCCAGGCCAGTAGCACATAGTCTGGAATCATTGCATAACAAAGCATGGCAGCGTACTGTCCCGGTGTTTGCTGGCATGCAGACAACATCCATTCCTTATCTCTCTTTGTTATCCTCAGGAGAGTGATAACATTCACGGTCACCTGGTTGAAATGGGGTGATTTTATTAAGGGGACATTCAGAGGTGCCCGTTCCTGCTCGGCTGAACAGAAATGTTCCCCGCTGTTAGCCACGCAGTGGGGGGAGGGGTGACGTGATCATCCCAGAGAATTGTGTGTGTGTGTGGGGGGGGAGGGCGGAGGGTAGTTGGGTTTGTGCTGCATGTTAACCCGGAAACCCCAGCCCCTCCTTTTACATTGCAAACCCATTTTAAATGGCCAACCCAATGGGTTCTTGGTATGGGAAATGAGGGCGCTACTGTTTGAAACCATTCCCACATGTTATGAAGGTTAAAAAAGCCAAAAGACTGTGGCTTACCATGGCTGCCTGCAAGCCGAATTCTGTTGCCTGGCACTGCGTGAGTGATCTCTCACACCAAACCGGCAGGCCCTCAATATAAGAGGAAAAATGCAACCTTGTAACGAAAGCACATGTGCTGTGTAATGTGAACAGCAAAATTCAACGTGAAAGAGTGTACCCATTGTTCTCTAAAATGTGTCTTTTTTAACCATCTCTCCCTTCTCCTCCACCAGCTGCAAATGTTTCTCCTTCGCAGACGCTAGTGAAGATTAGAAGGAGAAAATGGCGGACTCGGGATGATATGTTCACGGAGCTCCAGATGTCCTCCCATGCTGAAAGAGCACAGCAGAATGCGTGGAGGCAGTCAATGTCAGAGTGCAAAAAAGCACAATTTGAACGAGAGGAGAGGTGGCGGGATGAATTGCGGGCTGAACAGAGCAAGTGGCGGGCTGAAGATGATAGCTTCTTTGATGCACCACGCCCTGCTGTACTCTTCTAACCGCCCTGGCATCAGCTTGCTGACAGAAGGCAAGAGTCAATGCTCTGCCTGCTGGAGCATCAAACTGATATGCTCGAGCGTATGGTTGAGCTGCAGGAAAGACAGCAGGAGCAGAGACCGCCGCTACAGCCCCTGTGTAACCAACACCCCTCCTCCCCAAGTTCCATTGCCTCCTCACCCAGACGCCCAAGAACACGGTGGGGGGGGGGCCTCCGGCCACCCAATCACTCCACCCCAGATGACTGCCCGAGCATCGGAAGGCTGGCCTTCAATAAGTGTTAAAGTTTTAAACTGCAGTGTGTCCTTTTCCTTCCCTCCTCCCCCACTCATCCCGTGCTACCTTGGCAATTATCCCCCTAGTTGTGTGATTAATTAATAAAGAATGCATGAATTAGAAGTAACAATGACTTTATTGCCTTTGCAAGCGGTGCTCGAAGGGGGAAGGGGAGGGTGGGGTGGTTTGTTTACAGGGAAGTAGAGTGAACCGGAGGCGGGGGGCGGAGGGTTCATCAATGAGAAACAAACAGAAGTTTCACACCGTAGCCTGGCCAGTCACAAAACTGGTTTTCAAAGCTTCTCTGATGCGCAACATACCCTGCTGTACTCTTCTAACCGCCCTGGTGTCTGGCTGCGCGTAATCAGCGGCCTGGCGATTTGCCTCAACCTCCCACCCCACCATAAATGTCTCCCCCTTACTCTCACAGATATTGTGTAGCGCACAGCAAGCAGCAATAACAATGGGGATATTGGTTTCGCTGAGGTCTATCCGAGTCAGTAAGCTGCGCCAGCGTGCTTTTAAACGTCCAAAATGCACATTCCACCACCATTCGGCACTTGCTCAGCCTATAGTTGAACAGGTCCTGACTACTGTCCAGGCTGCCTGTGTACGGCTTTATGAGCCATGGCATTAAGGGGTAGACTGGGTCCCCAAGGATAATGATAGGCATTTCAATATCCCCAATGGTTATTTTCTGGTCTGGGAAGAAAGTCCTTTCCTCCAGCTTTCGAAACAGACCAGAGTGCCTGAAGACGCAAGCATCATGTACCTTTCCCGGCCATCCCGCGTTGATGTTGGTGAAACGTCCCTTGTGATCCACCAGAGCTTCCTCATCACTCTCGTCGCCATGCTGCAATCGCCTCATCGGCTGGTCCTGGTTTTGCTTTGGCATGTCCTGGCTCTGCATATACTTCAGGACAATGCGCGTGGTGTTCATAGTGCTCATCATTGCCGCAGTGATCTGAGTGGGCTCCATGATCCCAGTGCTATGGCGTCTGGGCTGAAAAAAGGCGCGAAACTGACGGAGGAAGGGAGGGAGGGAGGGGCGACTGATGACATGGCGTACAGGTACAGGGAATTAAAATCAACAAAGGTGGCTGTGCATCAGGGAGAAACACAAACAACTATCACACAGAATGGCCCACCCCAAAGATTGAACTCAAAACCCTGGGTTTAGCAGGCCGTTGATTTCATGGAGGGAGGGGGAAGCAAATGAATACATCTATTTTTTACATCTTAAGCTGGCAGCAGACGGTGCAGCATGACTGATAGCCATCGGCATCTTCTGGGTGCTTGGCAGAAGATACTGTACTACGACTGCTAGCCATCATCGTCAAGACGGTTCAATAGGACTGCTGGCATGACTGAGTCTCCAGGAGACAAAGCATGACTGCCCAGGTGTCTCTGATTGAACTGGAATACGACGATGACGGATACCAGTCGTAATACACATCTACTGCCAAAAGGCAAGGGGCTGCTGCTGTGTAGCAATGCCGTACCACATCTGCCGGCACCAAGATGACATATGGTGATGCTGAGTGAGCTGAGTGGGCTCCATGCTTGCCATGGTATGTTGTCTGCACAGGGTAACCCAGGTAAAAAGGCGCGAATCGATTGTCTGCCGTTGCTCTGACGGAGGGGGAGGGGCCTGACGACAAGTACCCAGAACCCCCCGCAACACTGTTTTGCATCATCAAGCACTGGGATCTCAACCCAGAATTCCAATGGATGGTGGAGACTGCGGGAACTGTGGGATAGCTACCCACAGTGCAACGCTCCGGAAGTCGACGCTAGCCTCGGTACTGTGGACGCGGTCCGCCGACTTCATGCACTTAGAGTATTTTATGTGGGGACGCACACAACCGACTGTATAAAACCAATAGCTATAAAACTGGCTTCTATAAATTCAACCTAATTTCATAGTGTAGACATACCCTGAGGCTACTGCTGTGACTCTGACTACAGAGTGCTCTCTAAAGTCTTCTCTACACTACAGAGTTTTGTCAACAAAAGGCAGCTTTTGTCGACGAAACAGGGAATGTGTACACACTGCGATGCGACTTTCGTTGGCAAAAATGCCATTTCGCCAACAAAATACGAGAGACATGGGACTTTCTGTGCAAAATTGTTGTCGACAAAGTGCTAGTGTAGACACCATGCTTGATATTTATTGCTCTAACTGGCCTCCAGGAGGTGACCCACAATGCCCAATCTGACCACTCTGGACAGCAGTTTGAACTCCACTTCCCTACAGCTAGGTAAATAACCATCTGTCCCTCCCCCTTAGAAGGCCTGGGAATTTTTGAAATTCCTCAGCGTGGAGAGGTCTCATCGCATCTTTCCAGGTGACCATGACAGGTTATCGCAGCAAACGCTGTCCCACTTGGACCAGTGTGGAGTTGCTGGATCTGATGAGTATATGGAGAGAGGAGGCTGTGCAGTCTCAGCTGTGCTTGAGCCATAGGAATTTTGATACCTACAGACAGATCTCTAGGCTTGTGCGAAAAGGGCTATCATCAACAAATGCTGCAGTGCAGAGTGAAGATAAAGGAGCTAAGGCAGGCATACCATAAGGTGAGGAAGGCAAGCCGTCGCTCTGGTGCTGCACCTAAGACCTGCTGGTTCTATAAGGAGCTGGACGCTATCCTCTGTGGCTGTCCCAGTTCCACTGCCAAGAGCCCAGTGGATACTTAGGCGGGCCTGGAGATGGTGGAAAGAGGACCTTACCCAGAGGACGAAGTCATTGATGAAGAGGTGGAGTTAGACGACAATGTGGAGCTCCTGGTGGGGCAGGTAGCCAGGAACTGTTCAGCACTCTGGAAGTGTCTAGCCAGTCTCAGCAGTTGCTCTCTGCCAAGCAAGAAGCAGGAGAGGAGACATCTGGTAAGTGGCTGTGGATTGTGTAGTGCAGAAGTGGGTTCAGGGTATAGAAATGTACAAGGCTGGCTGTGTTTCTGTATGCTAGACATTTGCCCATGGAGCTAATCATTACGGTGGAACAGGGTGTTGATGCATACCAAGATCCTCCTGAGAGATCTCTAGGAAAGTTTCCTGGAAGTACTTGGCAATCCTCTGCCGAAAAATTCCTTGGCAGAGCTGCTTTGTTCCCTCACCCAATGTAGGAAACTTTCCTGCGACATTCGGCAATGACTTGTGTAGGGACCAAAGCAGCACACATGTGAGCAGCACAGGGACCAGGGTGGAAGCCACAAGTGTGTAGTAGATGTATCCTTGCTTCCTTGCTTACCCTCAGCAGTGAGATATCTGTTACAATGACATCCGCCTGTGGGATCATTGTAACAGTGCAGGAGAATTTTAGAAATTTTCCCCTAGTCGGTTGCACCGCAACTCTTGCAGAGTGCTCTTTTCCCCATGTAGAGCACCCACCCCCCATCCAACACTCAGCATGCTCTGGGTGTTGGCCGAGATGTGTGCTTGCCAAGGGTCCATGAGAAAGTGATTGTTATGTTACCAGAGGTGTATTTTACTGAAATGTTTCAATGCTATGCGTGAACTTAACAATCATGTTTCTGTGCATTGTTCCTTGTGCTTCAGCAGATGTAGCCTCCAGGAACATCCCACACACACTGGCTGAGCATTGCTGCCAGATAAGAAAGTGCCCTAGATGGAGCAAAGAAGACATGTTCCGGGAGGTGCTGCACTTCTCCAATGCAGAGAAAAGGAGTGGAGGGAAGTAGAAAGGCAGGAGTGGAGGGAAGTAGAAAGGCAGGAAAAGAAAATCAGGAGTTTGTAAAGGACACTACTGAGAAGATGATTAAAGTCATGGAGGAGCAAACGCAGATGCTGAAGTCCTTAATAATGCTACAGACTGAGCAGATGCGTGCCCGCCCTCCCTTGCAGCACATTCAGAACTCTTTTAAATGCCTGCCCCCAAATTCCACCCTCACAGTCCTTTCTGCTTTCCGGGACTTCTTCGTTTCCCCTTCAGACCACCCCCTCGGACAACTTTCAAAATGACTGCTGGACCTACACACAGCTCTGAAAGTCTGCCCTTCCCTGGTACCTCATTTCCCACCAAGCGCCTTTGTGTGTGTGTGTTTGTGTGTTGTTTCTTGTTTAATAAAAGCAAAGTTTTTGAACAGTAATTCATCTTTATTTGTTTTCTACAAATTAAGATAGCAGGCACTACCAATTCATACACAGTATAATCATTATCTTCCTGGAATGTAAGGCCCCAAATGTCACCATTGTTTCCTAGGAAAACTACATGTAATTTAACATTGCAACACCAATCAGAGATATGCATTATTAGTTCTCATTTTCAAAGCATTGCCTCAAAGCCTCCCTGATTTGAATTGACCCCCCCGCCCCGCCCCCGGGACCCTCTGATTACCCTAGTATCTGGTTACTCAAAATCAGCAGCCAAGTGGTCTGCCTCAACACTCCACCTCTGAGCAAACCTTTCACCCTTAGCTTCACAAAGATTATTCAATGTACAACATGTGGCTATGACCCTGGGAATATTATCCCCATTGAGGTCTAACATGCCATAAAGGCATTGTCAGCACTCCTTTAATCTGCCAAAGGCACATTCCACTGTCATCTGGCATTTACTCAGCCTGTTGTAGAACCACTCCTTACTGCTGTCCAGGTTTTCCGTGTAAGGTTTCATGAACCACGGCTATAAGGGATACGCCGGGTCTCCCAGGATCACTGTGGGCATTTTAACATCCCTCACTTTAATCTTCTGGTCTGGAAAGAAAGTCCCCGCTTGTAGCTTTCTATACAGGCCAGTGTCCGTGAAGATGCCTATGTCATGCACCTTCCCAGACCAGCCCACGTTGATGTCAGTGAAACACCCATGGTGTTCCATAAGCGCCTGCAACACCATAGAGGAGTACACCTTCCTATTGATGTACTCCATCGCAAGGTGGTCTGGTGCCAAAACTGGAATATGTGTGCCATCTATTGCCCCTCTATTGTTAGGGAAACCCATTTCTCAAAAGCCATCCACAACTTCATGCGCATTTCCCAGAGTCACGGTCCTTCGTAGCAAGATGTGATTAATTGCCCTGCACACTTGCATTAACACAGCCCCAATGGTCGACTTCACAACTCCAAATTGATTCATGACTGACCGGTAGCAGTCTGGAGTCACCCGCTTCCACACAGCGATTGCCAAGCGCTTCTTTACTGATAGGGTATGTCTCATTCTGGTGTCCTTGCGCCGTAGTGCTGGGGCGAGCTCCACACATAGTTTGGAAGGTGGCTTTCCGCATCCAAAAGTTCTGTAGCCACTGCTCACCATCCCAGACGTGCATGACTATATGATCCCACCATTCAGTGTGACGGTCCCTTCAACTGTTCCATGAATGCCAAAAGCAATCTAAAGTTGTTTCTATCCATGTCACACAGCATATCAGGCAATTGGGAGTCTTCTTCAGTTAGGAACTTTGTGATTAACTGCACTGCCATCCGCGATGTCTTCATGACAGTTATCAGAGCATAGGAGAGCAGTGTGAAATCCATTCCTTCTCACAAAGATGCTGGCATGCACAGCAAACAAGGGCCGTTGAAAAATGTAGCGAAAGAAAGCCAGAAGCCCATGGAGTGCTGGGACAGAAAGCAATGCATCATAGCACATTGAGCCCAGTCCTGAGATGCGCTGCAATCTGCTCCACCTTTCCACAACACCTAGCAGCAGAAGGTGTTGAGCTGGACTGTGGGATAGGTACCCACCGTGCATTTCTCACACGGTCAATGATAGTGCCCCAACTGTGGATGCACTCTGCCAACAGAGGGAGCAAGCGTGAACATGACATGCCAATTATTATTATAGCATAGGGTTACCATATTTCAACAATCAAAAAAGAGGACACGTGGGGGGAGCCCCACCCTAGCCCTGCCCCCACCCTGCCCCCATCCACTCCCTCCCACTTCCCGCCCCCTGACTGCCTCCCTCAGAATCCCCAACCCCCCCCCCCCGACTCCTTGTCCCCTGACTGCCCCCCTAGGACCTTACCCCCTACCTGTCCCCTGACTGCCCCGACCCTTATCCACACCCCCGCCCCCAGACAGACCTCCGGGACTCCCACGCCCATCCAACCACTTCCTGTGCCCTGACTGCCCTTCCCAGAACCCCCAACCCATCTACCCCCCTGCTCCCTGACTGCTCCGACCACTCTCCACATCCCTGCCCCCTGACAGTCCCCCCCAGAACCTCCAACCCATCCAACCCCCGCTACTCCCTGTCCCTTCACTCCCCCCTCCAGAACCCCCCTGCCCCTTCTCCAACCCCCTGGCTCCCTTACCATGCCTCTCCGCAGCACACTCCCGGGGGCATCTGGACACAGCCACAACTGGCTCAGAGGGCCTGGGGGTGGGGAGACTTCAGAAGACATTAATGGGGGGGACCCCCCAAGGCCTCTAACCATCATCTGTCTGGGGCTTTGTTTTTTTAAATCTTCCCCAAAATCTATTTTTAACCTAAAAAGCCAGACATGTCCGGGAGAATCCGGATGAATGGTAACCCTATTATAGCAATTTTTGAGTGTCAACATCTGTAGTGTAAACAAGGCCTAAATCAGACACTTAGGTAAGTTAGGTAGCTAAGTATGTAGCTAGTTCTGTCTCAGGATGCCTCAGCTTTGTGTAAAACCTAGGCTGGAGTCTCTGATAATCTTTCTCATGGTTGTTCCATAAGCATTGTCTAAAGGGAATGTTCACTGGAACTTACAACTGCCATCAAGGGTGTCAATAAGCATCAACTGGGGCAGTTGTTTTTGTGATCAGGTCAATCATTGCTCAATAGAAACTGGACTGAGACATATCAAACTCACTTCAAGGCCACCAAGGAGCTGTCAGGTAGTAAAGACTTTCATATGCTGCTCCTCATTAACTATATTTTACAGCATGGTGTCTGAAGATAGACAATTTAGAAAAAATAACTTTCAGTTGAAGGGGTAACACAATAAAAACTTTGAAAGTAACCTACTGCAAATATTAATCATACAGAATGTAATTAACCACAACGTATAATGAAGTCCTCCTCCTCCTAAGCAGATATTTGCATATGAATGTACCTTAATATCATGGATGAAATCCAGGCTACATTAACTTTAATAGGGTCAGGATTTCATCTCATGGTGTCTTTACTAGAAGAGGGGAAAAGGGCTCTAAAAACTGGAGGTTCTGCTAAGCTTCTTTTGCAGGGGAAGAATACTGGGGGAACAAAGGGCACAGCTGGAAGTGATAAAGCACTGAAACCAACAAAAACCTAAAGTGCTAGCATTATACATCCTATAACAGCCAGCCACAGGAATAGACACACTGCCCCTGCTTATGAAAGGTGCTCTATTATAATGCTCACCCTTTCTCAGAGTGGTCATTGCTGCACATGCTATTGCTAAAGAGAACACAAACACCATCAAATAGGAGAGAAATGCCAATATTCAGTAAAACAACATGCAGGAAAAATTCCCACAATCTTACATAAATCTGGAGGTTAACAAAGGGGGTTTTAAAGGGTCAGTTTTAATTATTTATTGGTTAAGTGTCTGCAATGATCTTGGCATGGTACAAGACACACAGATGGAGGCATTTGGATATCCAGATGATAGGGTTAGCTTGGAAATTAAAAAGAAAAATTTTAACTGAGGACACCTTATGCAAAAAATTCCCAGTGTTGGCGCCTGAAATTAGACATCCTAAGGGGAGGTTTTCAAAGGAACAAATGGCAATTAGGGCCCTATCTCCCATTGACAGTAATTGGGAGTTAGCCACTTAGTTGCCATTTGTGCCTTTGAGAATCTCTGTAGACATATATTTAGGCATCTAAGTAAAAGTGGCTTGGTTTTCAGGGGAGTAAAGGTGCTGGGTATACTCAACTGTCTCTCTTGGTTACAGCACATGACTGGGAAGGCTCCTGTGCTCTATTCCAGACTTTACCGGTAGATCATTACATGTCACCAGCAAGTCAAGCCACTTGTCATGTCTTTGCCTCAGTTTAACATGTCACATTGGTTTAAAAAGAGGTGCCATGTGGCTTATAAACCACATTGCGCTCCTGAGATAGAAAGTTATATTGAAGAATAAAGTATTGCTATTTAACAATTCAATTATCTTGCTTTCAGGTTAGTAGTGTTTCAAGGAAAACAAAATGTGAACAAATAAGAATCAGAGTACACGGCGTTGGCTAAAATCATCCAATTTGGGTGCCTACAGTTAGCGATCTAACTACACATTTAGGCACCTCATAGGTGGCCTGATTTTCATAGATGCTGAATACCCATTAAAGTCAATGGGAGCTTCAGGTGCTGCTAGGGATCTTTGAAAATCAGGCTACTTATTTAGGTGACTAACTTTAGGCACCCAAGTTTGAACACTTGGTGATTGATTGAAATAGATGGTAAAATACAGAGAATTTATTTTTAAGTGATTGAAACAAATGACAGGCAATCTGTATTGATACGAGCAACAGAGAGTCCTGTGGCACCTTTAAGACTAACAGATGTATTGGAGCATAAGCTTTCGTGGGTGAATACCCACTTCGTCAGATGCATGTAATGGAAATTTCCAGAGGCAGGTATAAATATGCAGGCAAGAATCAGTCTGAAGATAACGAGGTTAGTTCAATCAGGGAGGGTGAAGTCCTCTGCTAGCAGTTGAGGTGTGAACACCAAGGGAGGAGAAACTGCTTCTGTAGTTGGAAAGCCATTCACAGTCTCTGTTTAATCCTGATCTGATGGTGTCACATTTGCATATGAACTGAAGCTCAGCAGTTTCTCTTTGGAGTCTGGTCCTGAAGTTTTTGTGCTGTAAGATGGCTACCTTTATATCTGCTATTGTGTGGCCAGGGAGGTTGAAGTGTTCTCCTACAGGTTTTTGTATATTGCCATTCCTGATATCTGACTTGTGTCCATTTATTCTTTTATGTAGTGACTGTCCAGTTTGGCCAATATACATAGCAGAGGGGCATTGTTGGCACATGATGGCATATATAACATTGATATATATTGATACGCATCCTCTGGGCAGCCTCTGCCAGTGGGTCTCCCCTGGCATCCAGAATTCAACTTAAAGTGTGGCTAAACTCATGTTTAACTGCTAGTCACCTGTCATAAAAGTGAGGCCCAAGTAGTGTAAATGGTTTATTGTCTGAAATATAAAGCTAATTTTTGCCTGTTTTAAAGACCAGGTTGACTCTCCCCTTTCTGTTTTGTTTTTCATACCAAAGCCTTGCCCCATGTCTAGGTACCGTCAACTTCATCATGACAAAGGGCAGGGCCAGTAGCTGCTTCTATTTGCAGCAAGCCTAAGCAGAGCAGGAAGGGGGACATAGATGCATCTGTGCCTGCCTCCCACCCCCAACATTTGCTTCTAGGCTTTTGTTGTTTCCTAATGAGCATAACAAAAACCTTGATGGTTTCATTACTTCCCTTTAACTTGTTAGAACAGCTGAAGTTTTCATTTTCAGATTGAAATTACAGCCTAATGTTTCTAGAATCAAAAAACTTACAAATACATATTTATGTATGTTTCACCCAGATGTTCCCTGTTGGTAGAGTATGGGAGTTTCAAAGCTCTCCCTTGAGCTTCACCGGAGGGATGCCAGGCCTTCCCAACTATCAGTCTAATGATCCATAAGCCATCAGGGAGGGTTTCTGACTACTAATTAGCTACTACAACAATTTAGCAACTTGCTGGCCTGTGTAGTACTGAGAGGGGTTGGAATATGGAGCCGTGAGCAAGGCCCTATGGCAGGCTCAGGCTGAGGTGAAATGGACTGGTACAGGGAGTGGGGAGCCATTCTAGGGTCTGGCTGAACTGAGGCGAGTGGCTGTGAGGGAGCCATAGCAGGGTGATGCTTTAGTAAGGGACAGGCCAGGACAGGTTGAAAGAGTGGGGCAGTCATGGCATGGTTAGACTGAGGGAGGGGCTGTGGGGAGCTGGCCCAGTATATGTGGGAGGCACAGCCGGGTGAGGATCACATAAGGGGGCTTGAGGGGCTAGCACAGAGACCAGGTAGTCATGCAGGGAAAGGGAGATGAGGGCAAGTGCTGAGGCAGGGCTGGCATAGGGAGTGGAAGGAACAGCACAGTCAAGCTGAGGTGAGATGAAGGGGGACACCAGGGAGAACCATGGTAGGATCAGACTCTCATAGGGGCGGCATTGGGAAGGGCTGGCACAGACATGGGGGCGCCAAGGTCTGTGGGAGTCTGGTTAGGCTGGGGCACAGAGCCGAAGGGGGTGGGACGGAGAGAGTAAAGAGGAGCTCAGCCCGGGCAGGTTTAAGTGAGGAGAGGGGCTGGCCCAGGGAACGGGGGCGTCGCTGCGGGCGGGGACAGAGGAGACCCAGCCACTCCCTGCCCGCCCGGCGGGTTGTTGCTGGGGCGGGAATCCCCAGCTCGCTCCTTCCGGGTGCAGGCGCCGCCTCCGCTCCGTTCCCGGAGCGTGAGGCGCGGGGGAGGTTTCAAAGCGCTCCCGGGGCCGCTCGCAGGAGTCTCTGCTCCCCACTATGTCGGTCTCGCCCGCGGCCCCGCCGGGGTCGCTGCCCATTAACCGGCTCGGAGAGCCGCTGCTCCGGCGGCTCAGTGGCGTGCTGGACCGCGCAGCTCCGGGCAGGGGCTGGAGAGACTTGGCGCAGCGAGCCGGGAGCCACGGCAGAGTCAAGCTGAGGTGAGGGCAGCCCCGGGGGCAGGAGCGGTGGGGTGCCTGGCGCGGGGGAGCCCGGGCGAGTCGGGACAGTGGGTCTGGCGCCGGGCGGGGGAGAGGCACATGGGGCAGGCTCAGGTGAAACGAGCAGCGGGGGGAGCCGGGCACAGGGAGGGGGAGGGGGTCAGGTGAGGCTGTGGCTGGGGGTCATAGAATCACAGAATATCAGGGTTGGAAGGGACCTCAAGAGGTCATCTAGTCCAACCCCCTGCTCAAAGCAGGACCAATCCCCAACTAAATCATCCCAGCCAGGGCTTTGTCAAGCCTGACCTTAAAAACCTCTAAGGACGGAGATTCCACCACCTCCCTAGGTAACCCATTCCAGTGCTTCACCACCCTACTAGTGAAATAGTTTTTCCTAATATCCAACCTAAACCTCCCCCACTGCAACTTGAGACTATTACTCCTTGTTCTGTCATCTGGTACCACTGAGAACAGTTTAGATCCATACTCTTTGGAAACCCCTTTTAGGTAGTTGAAAGCAGCTATCAAATCCCCCCTCATTCTTCTCTTCTGCAGACTAAACAATCCCAGTTCCCTCAGCCTCTCCTCATAAGTCATGTGCTCCAGCCCCCTAATCATTTTTGTTGCCCTCCGCTGGACTCTTTCCAATTTTTCCACATCCTTCTTATAGTGTGGGGCCCCAAACTGGACACAGTACTTCAGATGAGGCCTCACCAGTGTCAAATAGAGGGGAACGATCACGTCCCTTGATCTGCTGGCAATGCCCCTACTTATACAGCCCAAAATGCCATTAGCCTTCTTGGCAACAAGGGCACACTGTTAACTTGTATCCAGCTTCTCGTCCACTGTAACTCCTAGGTCCTTTTCTGCAGAACTGCTTCCTAGCCATTCGGTCCCTAGTCTGTAACGGTGAATGGGATTCTTCCGTCCTAAGTGCAGGACTCTGCACAGGAAGGGGAGCGCCCACGGGGGTCAGGTGAGAGTGTGTGTCAGGGTTCCTTCCCCACTCTGAGCTCAGATGTGGGGACCCTCATGAAAGACCCCCTAAGCTTATTTTTACCAGCTTAGGTTAAAACTTCCCCAAGGCACAAATTTGCTTCCTTGTCTTAGCATCGCTGCCACCACCACCAAGTGATTTAAACAAACAGTCAGGGAGGGCCACTTGGAGCCCTACCTTCCCCAAATATCTCCCCAAGCCCCTACACCCCCTTTCCTGGGGAGGCTTGAGAATAATATCCTCACCAATTGGTACAGGTGAACACAGACCCAAACCCTTGGATCTTAAGAACAATGAAAAATCAATCAGATTCTTAAAAGAAGAATTTTAATTAAAGCAAAAGGTAAAAGAATCACCTCTGTAAAATCAGGATGGTAAGTACTTTACAGAATAACAAAAGACTCAAGAACACAGGGGATTTTCCCTCTAGGCAAAACCTTAAATTTACAAAAACAGGGATAAATCTCCCTCTTAGCACAGGGAAAATTCACAAGCTAAAACAAAAGATAATCTAACGCATTTCTTTTCTGCTATTACTTACTATTTCTGCAAGACTAGATGCTTAGTTCATATATAGTTTAGGGAGATGTATTTTTCCCTGCCCTGTTTCCTGGCTGGTTCTGAGAGAGACAGACCAAAACCTTCCCCCACAGATTTGAAAGTATCTTCTCCCCCTATTGGTCCTTTTGGTCAGGAGTCAACCAGGTTATCTGAGCTTTTTAACCCTTTACAGGTAAAAAAGGAATTAACCCTTTACAGGGTAAAGAGGGATTTTATGCTACCCTTAGCTGTATGTTTATGACAGGTGGCTGGGGGTCCTGGCACAGGCAGTGGGAGAGCCCTGGGGGGGTCAGGTGAGGGGGTGGCTGGGAGCCTGGCACAGGGAGGGGAGAGCCATGGGGGAAAGGGGTCAGGTGAGGCTGTGGCTGGGGGTCCTGGTACAGGGAGGGGAGAGCCCACGGGGGTTAGGTGAGAGTGTGGCTGGGGACCCTGGCATAAGCAGTGGGAAAGCCCTGGGGTGTCAGGTGAGGGTGTGGCTGGGGGCCCTAGCACAGGCAGTGGGAAAGCCACAGGAGGGTCAGGTGAGGGTATGGCTGGGGGCCCTGGCACAAGCAGTGGGAGAGCTGTTGCTGGGGCAATGTCACCTCAAGGAAGAGACTTTGGAGCATGTAGTGAGGAAGCCACAATATGCTCTGGTGAATGCTCAGGCAAGGAGTGCATGACATGCACACTTGGGGTGCTTTAGCAGTGACAGGTGCAGATTCTCAGTAGATTCCTAGCTGAGTGCAGGGGTGGGCACCTGCTACAGGGAACAAATTAAGGATCCATGCAAGGCTTGACACAGAGACATAAGCCACTTGGGGCAAGCGGACCACGTGAGCAACAGATTTGCTGTATGCAACATGTGGTGATGATCTGTTGTGATGGGATGCACTGTCTTATTGGTTTCATGCTTGTGGCTAAAATGCCCACTGTTCTTATTCTGTAAGGTAGATGAATTATTCTCTTGGCTGGCACCCTTTGCAGTTTGGCAAAGAAGTTTAATGATGTAACTGCTTTGCAGAATAAGTAACCTACAGTCTTAAGTTGTATATCTCCTGTTCTTACTGAGACAACAGGAAGACAAACATGAAAACTGTTGCAAGTGAAAAAATATACTGGTACAAATTGGTCTGCTTTGTATTCTTCCTGCCAGGATGTCTTCACGCTCCTCTGCTGCTGAAGTTTATTGAATCTTACATTACATTAGTGTCCTTTTTTCCCCAAGAGTATAAAAACCCTTTCCCATCACAACCTTATCAATTATTCTGTAGCAAGTACACGGTAATTAAATAAAGGGGTTCTAAACAGACCTTTCTTGTGGTGACATATGACTTCATGTATTTCCAAAACTTTGATCCTCTCCTAATTCTTCACATTTTGAGACTATCCAGAAAAGGTTAGAATACTCACTTCTGTGATTAGAAGTGGCTCTGAAAGCTTAAGACTGAAGTTTTAATGCATGGATCTCTACATCTGGAATTACAGATAGGCAATGAAGTGTAGATTCATCGAGTTTAAGAGCAGAAGGGACCTTCGTGATCATCTAGTCTGACCTTCTGCACATTGCAGGCCACAGAACCGTATTCACTCCTGAAATAGACCCCTAACCTCTGGTTGAGTGACTAAAGTCCTCAAATCATGGTTTAAAAACTTAGTTACAGAGCATTCACCATTTGCACTAGTTTAAACCTCCAAGTGACCCATGCTGCAGAGGAAGGCAAACCCTCAGACCCCCCCCCCACCCCAATGGTCTCTGCCAATCTGACCTGGGGGAAAATTCCTTCTGACCCAAATATGGTGATCAGTTAGATCCTGAGCATGTGGGCAAGACCCGCTAGGCAAGTGTCTAATATTTAATCTTTCTTAAACTAGAGCAGTAAATCAGTGATGAAAGCATCACATCTGAAATAGTGTCTTCCTGGAACCATAGTTTAAATCCTGCTATTGGTGACTCATTGTTTATTGCTTCTGAAGGAGGCATACTGTAAATGGAAAGGTTTTTGCAAAGGTATTTGGTTTTTCAGAAGAGATTGTGAAAAGAGAAGTCCTGCCTACAAGTGTAGGAGTCTACCCAGTGTATTGGGTAGAATTGCCATTCACACAAATATCCTTTGTGTGGCATTCAGTTCACCTTCATTTCAGGTAGCTTAATTAAAGTGGTGGTGTATGATTTGTATACAGTTGTCATGTGTTTAGAAATCCTTTTGACCTGAGATGCTGCATATGTGTAAGATACTTTAAATACTTCCAGGAAACAATATAATATAGAACTGGGAACATACCTCACATTAGTGGAATAATCTCTGCTAGATTCATATATGTAAATCCACCGCTTAATGGGAGTCAGAAGTGTACATTAGGAAGATCTTGTATTTGTAGTAATGAACACCAGATTCCTATCAGTAACTTCCCCTGAAAAAATTAATATTTACTTTCATATATTCAGTTTTATCAATATTTCCTTACAAGGCCATCTCATTGGGGGCAAAATTAGGTAGGAGTATAGTACAGAGATCAGGTTTCTCTTTCTCCATTTTTAATTGATCACTTGGCATGCATACAAATGCACTTAACATATTTGTTTTATTTTAATTTTTGCAGTTCTCTGGAGTTGGAACAATGTTCTCTCAAAGTACTGGAGCCAGAAGGAAGCCCCAGTTGGAGTCTCCTGAGGCTACTGGGTGAAAGGGGTTGCACTGTGGTGGAACTGATGGAATTCTTACAGGCCCTGGAACACACAGAGGCTCTTCAGTATCTCAGTCCTCCAGGTTAATTTTCATTCTTAAATTCACCATCTATATGCATTATGCTGGATACTCACTGGGGTGAAGGGTCCTATAGTGGGTAGAAGAATTTATAGGTAAAAGCTAGCAATGCTATTTAAGAATCCAGAATAGATAAAGTGTTAGGAACAGGTGGGCAGAACAGAAGAGTCTGTTGTGAAGACAATAGGTATATTTGGGAGGGAAGGTAGATTGTTTGCTTACTTAGTTATTTAAAAAGTAAGGTTTTTTTGTTTGTTGTTTTATTTTTACTACTGTAAGCCCTGCAGCCAGGACCACACAGAAGTCTGGAAGAGTGGATTCTTTTCTCTCTCGTGTATCAACAGAACTGTCACTGGTCTACATTTAAAATTTGGATCAACCTAACTGGGTTGCTCAGGGGTGTGAAAAATTCACACTCCTGAGTGCCTTAGTTAAGCCGAGTTAAGCCCCACATTGTAGACCTGGCTAGGTCAATGGAAAAATTCTTCACTCAACCAAACTGCTGCATGGGAAGGTGGATTACCTATATCAATGGAAAAACCCTTCTGTCGATGTAGGAAGCATCGATGCAATAGAGGCATAGTGCCCATACAGGTCTGCCTACGGGGGGGCAATTGCCCAGGGGCCCCCGGCCACCGCTGCTGTCGCAGTAGCAGCGGCCGGGACCCCTGGGCCCTTTTAAATCGCCTGAGCAAGCCGCAGGGCTCCTAGGCATGTCCGACCACTCCAGGCCCTGTGCTTGGGAGGCCCCGTGGGCTGGCGCGATTGGCCAGTGCAGTCTGTCCTGTAAGTGACAGGCAGTCCCAGAAGTGATGGATTTGTCACTTCCGCCCCAGGCTCTCCACCCTCTTTCCCCCCAGGATGGCCCTGGCCCTGGGGCCCGGAATTGCTGTTGGCGGGCCTGTGCCCATAGTATAGGTATGGCCTAAGACTTCTGTTGACCTAGCTATTGCCTTTCGGAGATGTGGATTAACTGCATTGTTAGAAAAAACCCTTCCGTTGATGTAGGAAGCATTTAAACTATGGCACTACAGCAGCATGGCTGCCATGCTGTAACTGTGCAGCTGAAGTGTAGACATAACCTGAGTAAACTTATTACTGAGGTTGGAGCCCTTATTATTTGCAGCTGTCCTTTATTACACAAAACAAGGCTAACAAAAAAAAGGGGGAGGGATAGCTCAGTGGTTTGAGCATTGGCCTGCTAAACCCAGGGTGGTGAGTTCAATCCTTGAGGGGGCCATTTAGGGATCTGGGGCAAAAATCTGTCTGGGGATTGGTCCTGCTTTGAGCAGGGGGGGTTGGACTAGATGACCTCCTGAGGTCCCTTCCAACCCTGATATTCTGTGATTCTATGAAAATGGGGTGCTGAGCCTTAATTTGGATTCCTAGATGCTATGCAAATGATAAATTTCAACAGAATTCTTGTGTGTTAAAATAGCAAATCTATGAGGGAGACCACAATTGAGCAGTCATCTTGCTGAATCTAGTCTTTTACTGTGTTTTGATGATATCTCGTTATGAATTCTAGATAGTAACTAATGAGATATTTCACAAACAGAAAAAGTTAATGTGTATACAAGAGCAATAGTCAGAATCATAGGTGAGTTTTGTACTCCTTGTCCCTCATTTATGAGAATAAATGTGTTTTTCATTACTACCTATAATGTATGCCAAAAACACATGGCCAAATTCTGTTTTGTTATATAAATTGGACTCCTAACATTAGCTTTTATAGTTTGAAACCTTAAATCTGTGTAGAATTCATACAGCAATTGTTGTTTTAAGAGACATTAATCTAGTTAATTAGTTATCCTGTTCTGTTTCTTAAATCGGCTATGTGGGAATAAGTGTTTTAGACTCACTGTGCCTACGTTTTTACAATTGAATTATTGCTTTTGCCAAGATCAGTATTAGAACTGCAATGTGTTGCTTTGTGTAAAAGGAGGGTAATGTGAAGAATTCAAAGGTATAATGAACTTTTGTGACAGTCTAAATGAACGTGAATCTGCGTAAACCTACTAAGGCCAGGTCGACACTCAAGACTTTTGCAAGTATAGCAATGTCCGGTACGGAAGTGATTTGGGGAGATGGGGCCACATTTCTATACTGGGAAAATTCCTAGTGTAAGTGGAGAAATGTGGGCTTGACAGAAGTACCATTAAGTGGATACATAATTGGTTAAACAACCACAAACAAAGAGTAACTATTAATGGAATGATGTCAGATTGAGAGAGGTCTCAAGTGGGGTTTCACAGGGATCTGTTTTGGGCCCGGTGTTGTTTAACACCTTTATTGGTTATCTGGATATAGGTATAGAGAGCATGCTGATCAAGTTTGCAGATGACACAAAACTGGGGGGTGATTTGCCAATAGTTTGGACGATAGAGCTAAAAATCAGAGGGATCTTGATAAATTGGAGAACTGGGCTATAGACAACAAAATGAAATTCAACAAAGACAAATGTAAAGTGCTACACTTAGGGACGAAAAACCAAATGCACAAATACAGAATGGGGGAAAACTGGCTTGGCAGCAACACTGTTGAGAAGGATCTGGGAGTTGTGGTGGATCACAACCTCAACGTGAGTCAGCAATGTAATACTGTTGCAAAATAAGCAAATGCAATTTTAGGTTGCATTAATAGACGCATAGCATGCAAGTCATGGCAGGTGATAGTACTGTACCACTCTACTCTGCACTGGTTAGGCCTCAGCTGGAGTACGGTGTCCAATGTTGGTCACCAGTGTATAGAAAGGATGTAGAGAAACTGGGAAGGATCCGGAGGCCAGCGATAAAGATGATTAAAGGGATGAAATGCAAGGCATATGAGCAAAGGCTGAAGGCTAGTTTGGAAAAGAGGAGATTAAGGGGGATATGATAGTAGTCTTCAGATACTTGAAAGGCTGCCATCAAAAAGATGGAGAAAAGTTGTTCTCTTTTGCCACAGAGGGCAGGACAAGAGGCAATGGGTTCAAACTACAGCATAGCAGATTTAGATAAAATCTCAGGAAAAACTTCCTAAGTGTAAGAACAGTAAGACAATGGAACAGACTGCCTCAGAAGGCTGTGGAAGCTGCTTCACTGGAGATTTTCAAAAGGATGTCTTGGATGGTGTAGACACAATAAATCCTGCATTTTGGCAAGGGGTTAGACTAGATGACTCTTGCAATCCCTTCTATCCCTATGATTCTAAGTGTAGTTAGACCAACATAAAGTGCTTTTGCCAGTATACCTTACTGAATCTGTAAAAGTTATATTGGCAAAATCACATTTTTGATGGTATAAGCTGCATCTACACTAGGAGGGTTTGCCAGTATAGCTATAGCAGCAAACTCTTTCTAGTGTAGACCTGGTCTGAGTAAAAGAAAGTGTAAAGTAATGAACAGGTGAAAACATGGGGGTTTTTGCTTTTGTTTTGGGTGCACAAGGAAGGAAGGAGAAATCTCATCCCCTAGGTTATGCTTGTGGGAACATAAACAATGATCTGGTCATGCTCTGCAATAACAGTAGCCAGGGAAACAATTCAGTGTGTGTGTGTGTGTGTAAGGAATAAGTATGCCTGAAGAGGAGAATGTTAAAGAAATTAAGATGGTCCATACATTCCTTTCTCTAGATTACTTACTGTACGCCCTAAAATGTGCAGTCATGTGCAGACAAGAATTGAAATCTTAATGTGCTCTATCTTGTTAGGGATATGCACTTAAGATACAATCAGGCAATTTAGTAAGCTATATGCTTGTTGGAGTTAGACCTTCTTATGGTCTAGGACCAGTACTTCCTTTGATATTGTGCCTCCTTTGAGCAGGACGCAAAGAAGCTGGGTCTGTTTGTAATGTCCAGGAGATCTGATTAGACTTGAGGTACATTTACAGTGCAATAAAAGATCCACAGCATAGCCATGGTTGGCCTAGGTCAGCTGGCTCAGGCTGCGGGGCTAAAAATTGCAGTGTTGTAGATGTTTAGGGTTGAGTTAGAGCCTGGACTCTGAAACCCCATGAAGGGGGCAGGTCTCAGAGCCTGGATTCTAGCTTGACCCCAGACATCTGCGTTGTATATTTTAGCCCCACAGTCTGGCCTCTGAGTGTTAGTGCCACAGATTTTTTTATTGCTGCGTAGATATTCTAAAAGAGTTCCTGGGAAGATAACTTCATTGATAGAAGAGCTTTATAATGGAACAGAAAGCTGCATTTGAGTCAGTTGGGTTTCCTATCCCCATAGGAGTGTGGCAAGGCTTTGTTTTGTCATCATTGTTCAATATTAGTGTTGATGGATTGATGGATAGGTTTTGAGGGGGCAGCTGGAAGTGAGCTGAATGCCAGTTTGCTTTGAGATCATGAATGACCTTGTCTTTTTGGCTCAGTTTGGTAAATTGCTGCAGTTTATGGCCAGTCTGGTCAGGCAAGAAGCAGCATGCATTGGTTTGGTTATTAATCCAGATAAAACTAAGTCCCTGGCCATTATCAGGCAGCCTCTTCCATATTACAACCAGCTCAATATTAACCTTTCTGGACAGAACATCAAGCAGGTGGCAGCTGTCTGATATTTGGGCACAGTGTCATAGATAGTGCTGGAGGATGCTTGAAAGATATAGATGCTTGTATAGCAGCAGCAGTTGCTGCTCTGTTTCGGCCCTTCAGGGGCCTCTATTGAGACATTGTGATGTCAAGCTTGCTGCAAAGCTGTGGGTCTGTAGAACCACAGTTACACCAACTCTGTTTTACGGCAATGAAATATGGGTGATGAGGAAAGCTGGAAGAACATCAGATTAATGTTTTTGATTCATGTCTTTGTCCACTGCTTTATATTGAGTGGTAGGACAAGATTAGAAATGAGGATGTTCCAAGCCAAAGCTAGCAACCACGTCTATCAGCATTGGCTTTTTTGTTAGGGACATATTAGAATGGAAGATCAACAAATTCCAAGGAGTGTGTCAAGGAATGCTGCTACACAGGTGATGATCGTAGGTGTCAAAAGCTTAGTTGGTGTGACAAGATAGCCAGTGATGGACATGAACTGAATATACAACCACACCACTTTAAATGCTTTGCCAGAGATCAATTTGGGTGGTGCTCAGTTTGCAAGAATGCCAGGTCCCTTTGGGATTTCCCCTGATGATGACTGAGATCCTTTTTTGTAGTGGATAAGATCAAGAGTCTATTCCTAGTATTGAAACAAATAAGCAATAAAGAAAAGTTGTCTTATCCTGTTCCAAAAGATGTCACACCTGGACAACTTGATAAATGACTAAAGGGGACTCTTTGGATAGGGTGACAACAGTTCCTGTTCATCAGCTTCCTTTATCACATAAAACCTTAATACAATTTATTTTAATAAAGTCATCATTAGACATTTGCAGCAATGTCATCTAGGTGATACTGATATACTGTTCTCAGCCAGCCCTGCGTTGGTCTCCGTCCGGGTATGTCTTCACTAAAGAGATAACTCAAGTTACCTACGTTAAGAGTTACAGCTCTTGAGTTAACCTAGCTTGAGTGAGAGTGGCTGCTCTGCAAAATAACACTTAAGTTGCTGTGTCCACACTAGCACTGCACATACTTGTGGGTGGCACTAAGATTTCTGGGGACATATCCAATGGATCTTAGCGCTGTAGTAATCTGAGCTGCACTATGAATTGGTCTGCAGTATAATGTGCGAGAACATCTGTCCTTTCTGGGCCAGCTGGGGGGGGGGGGGGGGAACTCATGGGAAGTCACTGGAGGACTAATGGCACTCAAGTGCTGCTAGCCTGTATCCACTCTTCAGAGTGGTCATGACAGCAGCTGAGGCGCTGTGCTCACTTGAGCTTTTGCCTGTGTCTCCTCTTGGGCGAGTCAACTCAAGTTAAATGCACCACCACATTCAGGCCATTGTCTACACCAGTGGTTCTCAACCAGGAGTACACAGAGGTCTTCCAGGGGGTACATCAACTCATTTAGATAGCTGCCTAGTTTTACAAAAGGCTACATAAAAAGTACTAGCGAAGTCAGTACAAACTAAAATTTCATACAGACAAAATGAGAAAGTAACCAATTTTTCAGCAATAGTGTGCTAACACACTTTATATGTCTGATTTTTGTAAGCAAGTAGTTTTTTAAGTGAGGTGAAACTTCGGGTACACAAGACAAATCAGACTCCTGAAAGGGGTACAGTAGTCTGGAAAGGTTGAGAACCACTGGTCCACACTACAGATCCCTTGCTGGTATGGCTGTGCCAGCATAGCAGTTCTGGCAGACCTTGCTAGTAGAGATGTGGCATAAGCTGGAAGAACTTCATCTGCTGACATAGCTACACCTTTGCCCCAATGACATTGCTGACAGAACAGTGCTTCTGACAACACAGCTATAGTTGCATCTACATTGGGGTTTTGCTGGTGTAGCTGGCTGAAGTGTGTGGGTTGTTGTCCCCTGCTACGCGCCCACCCCTTCTCTCACACCGTCCCTCACCCCCCAATGTTCCTAGCCCACATCTGTGCTGGCAAAACTTTGTAGTGTAGACCAGGCCTTAAAGCAGGGATGTTGGGTATGTACACAAGTCAAAATGGGGCAACACTCTAGTTAAGTATGCAGTGAAGACAAGCTCTCGGAATCTGGGAAGAGCAGTTACAGCTTTAGCAACCTGATCCCTGTTGCATCTCATAGCTGTAAATCACTTCCTATCAGTGGTGGCGTTGGACCTGAGTCAGACGAAGCCAGAGTGAATGTATCCCTATGTTGGTGACTCAGCAGGACACCCAAATTGGTATGACTTTCCAGGACCCACTCTCAGATCTGCTGATAGGCTAGCCTATGACAATATGTAGTTCATTCTAGAATGAGGACAGTACAATCCATCAAAAAGGTGTAACCTCATCTATCTTATTTAACTAAGGGTTATTTGGCTAGATCTGCTGGCTTAGAGTGACCCTGATAATTCAGACCCCAAGGTTGTGATAAAGACAAAGCAAATGTTAAGACTGATTCTAACAAACAGCTTTTATAAATAGTAGAATTTTCCTGGGTTTGGGTTCTGTAACTCCTGATAATTATCCAGGTTTTTACTCCTAGAAACTTGGATTGGCCCTGAACTTTAGGTCAAAATGTACTGGTAATTCGCTCAGTTTGATCTGATGATCCAAGCAAGATTGATTGCACAAATTTACTTGAATGTTGTGTATGTTTCTTTTTTTAAAATTGGTGGCTGGATCATTTTAATGTCACAATTGAGTAGCTGTCTTTGTTAATTATCATGGGTGTTGCTATAGACTTTTCTTTCTAAGCTTAGTTTCACCCTAAGCAAATTTTTCCTGAACCTACACATCAACTGAATAACCTGTTAACTATTCATGCTATAGGGTAGTCTCTTTGAAAGTGATGCACCTGTGCAATGAAGACAATGGAGTTGCACAGGTATAACTGAGGGTACAATTTTGCTGGAAGAATCTTCTTACTGGTGGTGATGCCCAAGAAAATAGACAAATTTATCCATCATCTTCACATGTGTAGAATATTGCTACGTGTGCCTCCAGCAATGGCTTACCTGCCTGCTGTCTCAGTTTTCCCCCAGCTAAACTAAAAAAAAATGAACCTTCCCCTTTTGGGATAACAAAAATCCAAACAATATCTTCCTTCCCTGTGTCATTCATTTGCCCGTTCTGTGGTAAAATCAACAAACCAAATCCAAAGAAGAAACTTCCTTCCCAATCTCCCCTTGGTTTACTGGCTCCCTATTCAGGAAGGACAAGGGCTCAACTGGCAGACTGTGTGCAATAATACTGCCCAGTCTTCTGTAACCTCAGTGAGTCATACTGGTTGAAACTCAGGCAGAGGTATTTGCTGCCTCAAGTTTTCTTCCCATGACAACGCAGGCAAGTCAATCTGAATTTGTTCAATGTTGAGGTTGAATTTATTCAGAACTGACACTTAGGGTCAAATTTTTTACTTGTAAACTATGTAGAAATCGGTGAAAGATGACAAACAGAAATCATGACACAGCAGTTTTAGCCACTTTTCATGGTAAAACCACACTTTGACTTCTGTATTTCATCTTTCAGAGGAAGTTCATGAAGCAGTAAAACCCATTTGCAATCTCCTACAAAGTAGTGCAAAAATTATGTATCTTAAATATTCTTATAGTAAGAGGTAATTGTATTATGCTAAAAATTCTGAATCAGTTTTCTCAGAACTTGCTAGTGTTACTGTAATATCTCCACAGAATTTGGTTTTCTTACATATTAAAATGTTAGTGACAACTGGAGCTAATTTAAAAGAAATTTCTGGAAATTTTTGAAAATTCAGAACTTTTTTTTTTTTAATGCTTGAGTTTGTTCCAGTTTTTCTGTAGAAGTATTGACTTTTAAAAAAAATCTTTTTCAAAAATTATGTTTGAAAAATGATTTACTTAAGTAATTATAAGGTTCCCATCACCGCTGTATCTGAGTGTCTCACAAACCTTTAATGTGTCTACCTTGTAATCACCTAGAGGATAATAGAGTTGTAAGGAATAGCCAGCATAGATTTGTAAAAAACAAATCATACCAAACAAATCTCAGTTCCTTTTTTGACAGGTTACTGGTTTACTGGATGGGAGGAAGCAGTAGATGTGATTATATCTTGATTTTAGTAAGGCTTTTGATACAGTCCCATGTAACAGCCTCAGAAGGAAACTAGGAAAATGTGGTCTAGATGAAATTACTATAAAGTGGATCATAGAATATCAGGGTTGGAAGGGACCTCAGGAGGTCATCTAGTCCAATCCCCTGCTCAAAGCAGGACCAATCCCCAACTAAATCATCCCAGCCAGGGCTTTGCCAAGCCTGACCTTAAAAACCTCTAAGGAAGGAGGTTCCACCACCTCCCGAGGTAACCCATTCCAGTGCTTCACCACCCTACTAGTGAAAAAGTTTTTCCTAATATCCAACCTAAACCTCCCCCACTGCAACTTGAGACCATTACTCCTTGTTCTGTCATCTGGTACCACTGAGAACAGTCTAGATCCATCCTCTTTGGAACCCCCTTTCAGGTAGTTGAAAGCAGCTATCAAATCCCCCCTCATTCTTCTCTTCTGCAGATTAAACAATCCCAGTTCCCTCAGCCTCTCCTCATAAGTCATGTGCTCCAGCCCACTAATCATTTTTGTTGCCCTCCACTGGACTCTTTCCAATTTTTCCACATTCTTCTTGTAGTGTGGGGCCCCAAACTGGACACAGTACTCCAGATGAGGCCTCACCAGTGTCGAATAGAGGGGAACGATCACGTCCCTAGATCTGCTGGCAATGCCCCTACTTTTACAGCCCAAAATGCCGTTAGCCTTCTTGGCAACAAGAGCACACTGTCGACTCCTATCCAGCTTCTCTTCCACTGTAACACCTAGGTCCTTTTCTACAGAACTGCTTCCTAGGCATTCGGTCCCTAGTCTGTAGCAGTGCATGGGATTCTTCCGTCCTAAGTGCAGAACTCTGCACTTGTCCTTGTTGAACCTCATCAGGTTTCTTTTGGCCCAATCCACTAATTTGTCTAGGTCCCTCTGTATCTTATCCCTACCCTCCAGCGTATCTACCACTCCTCCCAGTTTAGTGTCATCTGCAAACTTGCTGAGAGTGCAGTCCACGCCATCCTCCAGATCATTAATGAAGATATTGAACAAAATCGACCTTTGGGGCACTCCGCTTGATACCGGCTGCCAACTAGACATGGAGCCATTGATCACTACCCGTTGAGCCCGACGTTCTAGCCAGCTTTCTATTCACCTTATAGTCCATTCGTCCAGCCCATACTTCTTTAACTTGCCGGCAAGAATACTGTGGGAAACCGTATCAAAAGCTTTGCTAAAGTCAAGGAATAACACATCCACTGCTTTCCCCTCATCCACAGAGCCAGTTATCTCCTCATAGAAGAATGTGCAACTGGTTGAAAGACCATGCTTAAAGAGTAGTTATTAACTGTTTCCTGTCAAACTTGGATCCTGCAGGGGTCCATCCTTGGTCCGGTACTATTCAGCATTTTCATTAATGGCTTGGATAATGGAGTGAAGAGTGAGAGTGTGCTTATAAAATTTGCAGATGACACCAAGTTGAGAGAGGTCACAAGCACTTTGGAGAACAGGATTAGAATTCAATATGACCTTGACAAATTGGAGAATTGGTCTGAAATCAACACAAGTGCAAAGTATTTCACTTAGGAAGGACAAATCAAGTGCACAGCTACAAAATGGGGAATAACTGCTAGGTAGTAGTACTGCTGAAAAGGATCTGGGGTTATAGTGGATCACAATTTGATGCAGTTGTGAAAAGGCTAACATCATTTTGGGGTGTATTAACAAAAGTGGTGTAAGTAAAACATGGCAAGTAATAGTCCTGCTCTACTCAGCACTGGTGAGGCCTCAGCTGGAGTCCTGTGACCAATTCTGGGTGCCACACTTTTAGGAAAGATGTGGACAAATTGGAGAGAGTCCAGAGAGCAACAGAAATGATAAAAAGGTTAGAAAACCTAACCTATGAGGAAAGATTAAAATAATGGATATATTTAGTCTTTAGAAAAGACTGAGTGGGAACCTGATGTGTTTTCAAATATGTTAAGGGTTGTTGTAAAGAACAGAGGGATCAATTGTTTTTCAGATCCACTGAAGATAGATCAAGAAGTAATCAGCAGAAGGGAGATCTAGATTAAATATTAAGAAAAACTTTCTAATTATAAGGTTAATTAAGCTCTGGAATAGGTTTCCAAGGGAGGTTGTACAATACCCATCATTGGTGGTTTCTTAAAAACAGGTTAGACAAACACTTGTCAAGGATGATCTAGGTTTACTTGGTTCTGCCTCAGTGCTGGGGTTGGACTTGGTGATTTATCGAGGTCCCTTCCAGCCTGACATGTCTATGATTCTGTGATTCACAATACTCCTTTATGGTAGGAAAGTGCTATTATCCCCATTTTTACAGATGGGAAACTGAGGGACAGAGACTGAGGGCTTGTCTACATGGGGAAGCTATTTTAGGGTAAGTTAGTGTGAATTTAAAGTGTTATTGTTTTCCACAATGAGTATCCAGATGGGAAGCTTATTCCTTACTAACTATTCTGGTCAATTTCCCCATGCAGACAAGCTCTGAGTGACTTGCCCAAGATCACAGTAAGTCTGTGGTACAGCAGGAAACTGAACGCTGGTCTCCCAAATCTGAGGCTAATGCCCTAAGCACTGGACCTTCCTTCATGTCTACTTTCCTCATCTTGAAAAAATTCCCAGCATGTGACTAGACTGATCAATCAAAATAGGGGAAAAAGGCCCTCCACACACACATACACTTTCACCAAAAAGCCAACAGGTGAATGCATTTATGTACACTTAAAATTTTTGTCAAAAATGCAAAAACCATTTTGGGGGAAAAAGGTCTTCATGAAAATTCAGTTTAGAAATGTCCCTTTTTGACTAAAATAATTTTTGTTTGATAAATTCAACCATAGATGATGATGATGAGGTATCACAGTAACATATCAAGAACATAACAAAACATTTAAAGGGCCTGGTTCTCATTCATACTGAGTCCCCTACATTCCACTATGGCAGTGTATTGGGGCCCAATAGTGCGTGTAAGTGTAATTTGTGAATTCCTTTATATTTAATACATATTTTAAAAGAACTTGCCTAATGTACAAAAAGTTAAATCTTTTCTCTGGCAACAGACTCTCAACCTCAAGTTTGTTAAATTGTGGCAGTAAAAATGTTAAATAAGGTAATAATTTTTAATATTAAAAAAACCTGATTTATTCATCCATGTACCACTTACAACTAAACTTCATCACTGTATTTAAAATAAACAATTGACAATTGTAAAGTACCTGCAGTAGGTAGACTGCAAAAATACTGCAGCGCAGTTCTAATCGTACAACAATGTTTAACTTACAAAAGACAAATGGAAGCAAATTCATTGTTGTTGCAATGTCTTAACTTCTCCCTTTTTTTTTTTTTTTAAGGTATAAAGATCGTTGTACAGCCAGACCCTAAGTCAGTATTATCTGGACAAACAGTCAAGCTATGTTGTTGGGCAACCGGACATCCATTTCTGCATTATCAGTGGTTCAAAGAGGAAAAAGAGGTAATAACCAAATATAGGAAATCTCAAGGACTGGATGGAGGTATTGCATAAAAGTCAGTCTGCCGAATATAAATCCTTACAAAAAACTGGAATCCATCTTCCCTCCTCCTCCAACTGGCTCAAAGATATTTTTAAGAACATTTATGGTGAAAGTTTCCAGATTGGCAACCCTCCAATAATCAGTGGGGTCACAGAGCGGAGTTCCTCTGGCTCTGGGACTGCAGCGAGGTCACAGAGCGGAGTTCTTCCGGCCCCAGGACCACCGCGGCTGGAGGAGGTATTAGCTCCTGCTGGAGGCGCTCTGCTGTGGCACCCCCCCCACCTTTTGTTTTGTTTTGTTTTGCTATACTGAACCTCTGTCTATAATGGTCAAATGGCTTGGATCCCCAGGGGTTTGTTATAGTGAGGGTGTGCTGTCTTTCCTCATAACATCATGTGCTTAACGTGCCCTTCCAAAAGCGGTCAAATTTTAAATTCCTGCATCCGCCCCATATTCCTATAGCCTGAATAGCATTCCCCAGTTAAAAAGGAACACAACTTTTCTCCAACACCTCCCCTCCTTTTATCCAGGCATATCTTCCTGTAAGAGGAATGCCTATTGATGAACCCTTATATTAGCAATGATATTAAAGTTCATTTTTAAGATGTAATGTTAGATCACTTTTAGGCCTTAAGCAACATGTTAAATTAGTTTGATCCAGATAGAGATTGTCTCCATGTTACTGAAATGTGTATAATCAAGGCAATATTTACTGTACAGTTTTGATTCTTATCTGGTAAAGGTACATTTATTTTCATGTATAGTCTTTTGCATCCCCAAAAAAGAGTTTTAACAGTTTCCAGTTCAGAGTTGGATATGTCTGCTTATGACAATACTGATATAACATGAGTGCTGACTGGGATAATGCTTTGGGAATCCTATCCAGCTATTTGTGGAAGGATAAAGATTCAGAATTGAAGTTCCTGAAACAATGTGCACTCTAAGAAAATGTCTAATGTCTCTTTATTTAATAGCAGCAACATCAATCTGTCCTTGAATCAGTATTTTGTCTTTAAGATGTTAAAGGCTGAGGACAAGATTTGTCTCTTCTGACAGTTTGAAATAGGCTTTAAGTAGTCAGGAGTACTGTCCTTGCTAGATACAAATATTCTAATGTTTACTCCAAACCAGCACCAGTCAGTTAAGTTTTTCTGTGGCTCTTATGTAACACAGGTTCCACATGGGAATTCCCCAGAGTTGATTTTTAACCCAGTGAGTGTAAATGATTCTGGGTTTTACATCTGTCGAGTGAACAGCGATTCTTCCTTTGTATTCAGTCGGTGGGCACAACTGGACGTTTGTGATCTCCAGGGCGTGTCTTATGGTGAGTTGCAAATGCCTTTCACAATGGGTCCCCTCTGTTCGGATCTGGGGGTGGGAAAGATGAACCAGATCATAATTCAGTAGGCTTAAAGTAAATATGCATCTGACAAATTCAATCTGCTGTGAAAGTGTCTTTGAGTTGCCGTAACAACTTAATTAGCTAAAGCCCAGATTATGGTCCAGCACTCATGATTACACAAGTTAGTGAAGGGGCTGTTTTATGCCTCACTGCCTTGTGCTGGCTACCCATATCGCAGCATAAAGAGAGGGAGGGGAAGAGAGGGAGGTTCTGCAGAGCTTGCTATGAATTGTTGTCCTCCTCCCCCAATCCTCCAAGTAGGTGGGAATGGATGTAGCCTTGACTCCATCCCTCCCAATGTGCCTGCCAGGCTTCAGCATAGTGTGCTGGCACATCAGCAGCCATGTGCTGCACCAAACATAGACCCAGCACAGTCTCTACACCCTCTCCAGAGCAGTAGAGAAATTGAAAGGGAGATTAACTTGTGAACTAGTCCTAACACACAGCGCTTAGAGAATATAAACCACTATATATGTGTGGAGTGGTAAGTCAAAAAAAGTGACTTAATGTAGACAAATATTTTTTGCTTCCAGTGTTTGTCTATTTTATAAACTGAGTAAAATAAAGAGTTAGTGTTTTCCATGTGACTAAAATTCTTGTATGTTTACAACTAAACAGTTAAATAATCTAATGATAGATATCCAGGTAAGTAAAAGATATGGTTCAAGTTTACCTGTAGTAGGAAAATCATGTATAAAGTATGTAATGTTAATGTGGAAAATGAGAATGCAGGAAGAAAGGAATGAATAAAGGGGAAGAGAAAATTAAGATGTGAAGATTAAAATCTGCTCACTTGTATCCATTTAGTTGGTACCAAAGTTGGGGAGAGTGTACAGTATTTTTTATTTGTAGTCCACTTCATATTGTGCTAACACCATTCATTGCTCCCAGTTTCAGAGGCTGTGTGGTTTTGGTGGTTATTGTGGTAGGGTAATCCACGGAACTTTTGTAATGAATGTTACAGATGAACAACTAATAGCAACATTTTTACTGTTTGTTAACTGCCTTGCTTAGAAGTTTTGGCATTTCGCTGAGCTACTGATATGAGGTGAAATGTGCTAAGTTAAAAAAGAAAGTAAACCGTCTTCAATCTGTAAAGAGAACTTATTTTACTGTATTATGCAACTCATAGGTGATGCTTTGCTATAGGCTTTTTGAACTACAGTAGTGTTCTGCTTATAATGTTACTCCAGGCAAGAGAAGAATGTAGGGAACACTGATCAAACTTTCACTAATGTTGCAAGGATTAATGCTAAAACAGACACCTTTTTAACATCTGAAATTTAAAGAATTACTCAATTTGATATTATCTGAACAATTGTCTTCTCCCTCCTCACCAAAAGTGCAGCTATTTTTTAACAGTCTTAAATCATGCTGATTGTAACATTGGCTCCCGTAGTGGACTGGGTCATGGCTATTTAGTAAAACTGCAGAGAGAAACTAACCCCCCCCCCCAAAAAGTGTTTCACCTAAGTAACACAAGTTCTGATGATTAAAGGGGTGTGTGTGTGTGTGTGTGTATATATATATATATATATAACACACACCTCTACCCCGATATAACACAAATTTGGATATAACGCGGTAAAGCAGTGCTCCGGGGGGGCGGGGCTGCGCACTCCGGTGGATCAAAGCAAGTTCAATATAACGCGGTAAGATTTTTTGGCTCCCAAGGACAGCGTTAAATTGAGGTAGAGGTGTACGTCAGAGGGATAAATACCAGGGAGGGAGAGGAATTATTTAAGCTCAGTACCAATGTGGACACAAGAACAAATGGATATAAACTGGCCATCAGGAAGTTTAGACTTGAAATTAGAAGAAGGTCTCTAACCATCAGAGGAGTGAAGTTCTGGAACAGTGTGCCAAGGGGAGCAATGGAGGCAAAAGACATATCTGGCTTCAAGACTAAGCTTGATAAGTTTATGGAGGGGATGGTATGATGGGATAGCCTAATTTTAGAAATTAATTGATCTTTGACTATTAGCGGTAAATATGCCCAATGGCTTGTGATGGGATGTTAGATGGGCTGGGATCTGAGTTACTACAGAGAATTCTTTCCTGGGTGTCTTGTCTGGTGAGTCTTGCCCACATGCTTAGGGTTTAGCTGATCTCCATATTTGGGGTCGGGAAGGAATTTTCCCCCAGGGCAGATTGGCAGAGGCCCTGGGTTTTTTTGCCTTCCTCTGCAGCGTGGGGCACGGGTCACTTGCTGGAGGATTCTCTGCACCTTGAAGTCTTTAAACCATGATTTGAGGACTTCAGTGTCTCAGATATGGGTTAAGGGTTTGTTTCAGGAGTGAGTGGGTGAGATTCTGTGGCCTGCGTTATGCAGGAGGTTGGACTAGATGATCATAATGGTCCCTTCTGACCTTAAAGTCTATGATTCTATGACAGAATTCTGCAATCAGTGTCTGAAGCAACAAACTGCTGCAAGCTGATATAAAGTATTAAATTGTCAGTGTGACTTCCTCACATAGGCGTGTGTTTCTGCAGTTCAATAACACTAGCAATAGTCTTAGCAAGTGTCTGCATAGGTTTTTAAGTTGACCAGTGTTGAAAGCTGGATGTTAGGCCTGCCAACCTTTATAGTAGCTCATTTCCTTCCCCAACAACGAACTTTGCATGGGGAGATCACATTCTATTACTTTTTATGCTGAATAAGAGGAAACCAGTCATCCTCCACAGCCATTGAGAGTCCCTTAACAATGGTCCTGAATGTTATGGAGTTGTGGGGTTTTTTTGTTTTTGTTTTTTTTCTACACAAAGGGGAGATTGGCTGTGAGGTTCCATGTAGGGGTTGCTCACAACCTGTGTAATGGAGAACCCTCAGTGATAGTCACTCTGGTCTTCAAAGGTAATCTGAAAAAGAGAAACCCTACTTTGTATCTCTTTCCTTTTGGCATATAAAGAAGGCCTGAAGGTCTGTATGGCTTTTATGGGGTAAAATGATGTGATTGGAATAACAGAGACTTGGTGGGATAACTCACATGACTGGAGTACTGTCATGGATGGATATAAACTGTTCAGGAAGGACAGGCAGGGCAGAAAAGGTGGGGGAGTTGCATTGTATGTAAGAGAGGAGTATGACTGCTCAGAGCTCCGGTATGATACTGCAGAAAAACCTGAGTGTCTCTGGATAAAGTTGAGAAGTGGGAGCAACAAGGGTGATGTCGTGGTTGGAGTCTGCTATAGACCACCAGACCAGGGGGATGAGGTGGACGAGGCTTTCTTCTGGCAACTAGCAGAAGTTGCTAGATCGCAGGCCCTGGTTCTCATGGGAGACTTTAATCACCCTGATATCTGCTGGGAGAGCAATACAGCGGTGCACAGAGAATCCAGGAAATTTTTGGAAAGCGTAGGGGACAATTTCCTGGTGCAAGTGCTAGAGGAACCAACTAGGGGCAAAGCTTTTCTTGACCTGCTGCTCACAAACAGGGAAGAACTAGTAGGGGAAGCAAAAGTGGATGGGAACCTGGGAGGCAGTGACCATGAGATGGTCAAGTTCAGGATCCTGACACAAGGAAGAAAGGAGAGCAGCAGAATATGGACCCTGGACTTCAGAAAAGCAGACTTTGACTCCCTCAGGGAACAGATGGGCAGGATCCCCTGGGAGAATAACATGAAGGGCAAAGGGGTCCAGGAGAGCTGGCTGTATTTTAAAGAATCCTTATTGAGGTTGCAGGAACAAACCATCCCGATGTGTAGAAAGAATAGTAAATATGGCAGGCGACCAGCTTGGCTAAACAGTGAAATCCTTGCTGATCTTAAACGCAAAAAAGAGGCTTATAAGAAGTGGAAGATTGGACAAATGACCAGGGAGGAGTATAAAAATATTGCTCAGGCGTGCAGGAGTGAAATCAGGAAGGCCAAATCACACTTGGAGTTGCAGTTGGCAAGAGATGTTAAGAGTAACAAGAAGGGTTTCTTCAGGTATGTTAGCAACAAGAAGAAAATCAAGGAAAGTGTGGGCCCCTTACTGAATGAGGGAGGCAACCTAGTGACCGAGGATGTGGAAAAAGCTAATGTACTCAATGATTTTTTTGCCTCTGTCTTCACGCACAAGGTCAGCTCCCAGATTGCTGCACTGGGCAGTACAGCATGGGGAGAAGGTGACCAGCCCTCTGTGGAGAAAGAAGTGGTTCGGGACTATTTAGAAAAACTGGACGTGCACAAGTCCATGGGGCCGGATGCGCTGCATCCGAGGGTGCTAAAGGAGTTGGCGGGTGAGATTGCAGAGCCATTAGCCATTATTTTTGAAAACTCATGGCGATCGGGGGAGGTCCCAGATGACTGGAAAAAGGCTAATGTAGTGCCCATCTTTAAAAAAGGGAAGAAGGAGGATCCGGGGAACTACAGGCCAGTCAGCCTCACCTCAGTCCCTGGAAAAATTATGGAGCAGGTCCTCAAGGAATCAATTATGAAACATTTAGAGGAAAGGAAAGTGATCAGGAACAGTCAGCATGGATTCACGAAGGGGAAGTCGTGCCTGACTAACCTAATTGCCTTCTATGATGAGATAACTGGCTCTGTGGATGAGGGGAAAGCAGTGGATGTGTTATTTCTTGACTTTAGCAAAGCTTTTGATACTGTCTCCCACAGTATTCTTGCCACCAAGTTAAAGAAGTATGGGCTGGATGAATGGACTGTAAGGTGGATAGAAAGCTGGCTAGATCGTCGGGCTCAACGGGTAGTGATCAATGGCTCCATGTCTAGTTGGCAGCCGGTTTCAAGTGGAGTGCCCCAAGGGTCGGTCCTGGGGCCGGTTTTGTTTAATATCTTTATTAATGATCTGGAGGATGGTGTGGACTGCACTCTCAGCAAGTTTGCAGATGACACTAAACTAGGAGGCGTGGTAGATACACTAGAGGGTAGGGATCGGATACAGAGGGACCTAGACAAATTAGAGGATTGGGCAGAAAAAAACCTGATGAGGTTCAACAAGGACAAGTGCAGAGTCCTGCACTTAGGACGGAAGAATCCCATGCACTGCTACAGACTAGGGACCGAATGGCTAGGTAGCAGTTCTGCTGAAAAGGACTTAGGGGTCACAGTGGACGAGAAGCTGGATTTGAGTCAACAGTGTGCTCTTGTTGCCAAGAAGGCTAACGGCATTTTGGGCTGTATAAGTAGGGGCATTGCCAGCAGATCGAGGAACGTGATCGTTCCCCTTTATTCGACATTGGTGAGGCCTCATCTGGAATACTGTGTCCAGTTTTGGGCCCCACACTACAAGAAGGATGTGGAAAAATTGGAAAGAGTCCAGCGGAGGGCAACAAAAATGATTAGGGGTCTGGAGCATATGACTTATGAGGAGAGGCTGAGAGAACTGGGATTGTTTAGTCTCCAGAAGAGAAGAATGAGGGGGGATTTGATAGCAGCCTTCAACTACCTGAAGGGGGGTTCCAAAGAGGATGGAGCTCGGCTGTTCTCAGTGGTGGCAGATGACAGAACAAGGAGCAATGGTCTCAAGTTGCGGTGGGGGAAGTCCAGGTTGGATATCAGGAAAAACTATTTCACTAGGAGGGTGGTGAAACACTGGAATGCGTTACCTAGGGAGGTGGTGGAGTCTCCTTCCTTGGAGGTTTTTAAGACCCGGCTTGACAAAGCCCTGGCTGGGATGATTTAGCTGGGAATTGGTCCTGCTTTGAGCAGGGGGTTGGACTAGATGACCTCTTGAGGTCCCTTCCAACTCTGATATTCTATGATTCTATGATTCTATGATTGAAATGCTTGCTTTTTTTTTTTTTTTTAATCGTGTTTCAGGAATAGGTAGTCCTACCTTCCCTTTTTACTGGAGTTCTAAAAGCAATAGGGGGAGCTTTCTAAGCTGATTGTTTGTCAGGCATCTGAGGAGTTAATAAAAACAATTTGCCTAAAAATCCCTTCCTATCACAATTGTTCGAGTGTCACCTCCTTTCAGAGCTCCTCAATCTGGAATTTCTGTCCTGCAGGAAATTCTGAGGTTTTTAAACTTTGGTTTTGTCCCAAATCAGGACAAAGTCAATATTAGAATTTATTGTGGAATTAAATATTACAAAAATATTTCATTTTCACTGTATCAAAGGAAACATGTTGATCTTTTGTTTATATTATGTCAAAAGAGTAAGTTTAAAAAAAAAAAGGTTTTGATAATTTCATCAAAATTTTCACAGGAAGTTAATACATTTCTGTGGAGGTTGGGAATTCCCTGAGTCCAGACCAGATCCTGATCCAAGTTATTTATAATGCTTTCCCCCTGTTTGTACCACATGAGGTGTTCTCCAAACAAAAAGAGAGGTCCATTTCTCTCTCTCTCTCTCTTTCCCTTGCATGAGAGAGGGAAATCAGAGGAAAAGAAAGCAAAGCTTGCTTGTCTCTCTAGTCAGGCAGTCTTTCTGGGATCAGCCCTTTGGGGCTTGGCTTATTAGCTGGTCTACTGTCTTTAAGTAGGGTCTACTTCCAGCATCTCCTCTTGTGGCATCTTGCTTGAGAGCTGGTCCATGCAGTTTCAAGGGTGGCTGAGGCCTGCAAGTATCTCTCCTGGCTGATCTGTGTCTGTGGTCAGCAGTCTCTGAGGTATAGCAGCCTTCTTGCAGCAGGTTTTCTCTTTTTAAGCTCTTTCCCCCTGCACCCCCCAATACATGCAGAGCAAGCCTTACAGGTGTGCCTTGTTAAGGTTGAACTAGGCTCGTTAGTCTCCTCTCCACCAAAGCGAGTGTGCCCCTTCACAGTTCCCAGAAATGTTTTTGTCAAATTGACACTTTCTGATGGAAAACAGTTCTGTCAGTAAATTTTCAGCCAGCGCTTCCTCCTTTGTACCCAGGAAGCCATAATCTTGCTTACTCTCTAGTTATTCATCAGCTTCCTGGAAAATCAGAGTAGAGGAGATCTAACTTTCTAATACAGAATACTAGGACTTGAGCCTTTCTTTCAATCTTGTCTCTGGGATGCCCTTAAGAGATTTCAATGGAGTACTCAATCGCTAGTCCAAGAGGGCAATTTTTGTTTTCCTTTGCAGATAACCTTAAGGAAAGAAATTAGAGGTTCTGACTTAATTCCTCCAAAAATGTGAAAATTAGTTGAAGCTTCCAGTTAGTCTGTAACTCTCTTATCTCTGGCTCGAGCATATGTTAGTTGTAGGATCCCTGAACTACACTGTGCTGTACATGCTGTGTTGCTCAGACATTGTCGAATGGGACAAAGGGAGACCAAAGGGAGTCAATGCATACAATACATATTGTTATGAGCCCTTAATCCACAAGTGATTGACGGGTTAGATGCCAACATGTGTCTGCATATTCTGGACCTTTAATCTATACACATTGACATGAGTGACCACAACAGCTGAACCAAAAGCTTCATGATATATTCTTTCTGGGAAAGTCTGAACTTGCTATCGTTGTGTTTTTTTTTAAATGTTACCAGACATCCCATGCATATTTGAATTCCTCACAGTGAAGTTGCTTCTGTATGTACAGTAGAAATATATTTAATCTCAATATTTTAGCAGTTTCTATATTAATACATTTGTGAACACAGTTTTGTTTAAGAAGAAACTTTATCTAGGAGTTAGAACAAAGAGGAGGGGTGTTTATGAAGCACTTCTAGTACTATAGAACGGCCCGTTAATAGATTCACTGTCAAACTTGACTATTTGAATTAAAGAGATATTGACACACTAAACTTGGTGACAATATTGCTGTTTCATTGTAACCCCCTAACATTTTCACTACTAGCCATCTGCAGCAAAGTTAGCTGGTGGTGAGAGGAATTTAGTTCATGTATGCACATCCCTGCGGGCAGGTCATGGGGGCTGCAATGCAACTCTTCACAATCACCATTCTTAGTAGCTACTGCTGTGTAGTGAGTCCCTCTGCAGGAGTTTTGGACCATTTTGAATTTTGTATCTGGTGTAAAGGAAGTGGGCTACCTCTGTAATTTCACTGTGGGTACATAACTGATACACAAAGGGCCTTGACTGTGCTCTCTTCTGGGTTAACTTTGCTGTGTTTGTGCTTGTACACCTTAATTAAACAACTAGAAAAGGGTTGCTGGACATTTTTATGAGACACTAAGGAATTTAATTTTCATGAAAAGCTGATGCTAATGTAATATGGCAATTCTGGTGAAGTGGTAAAATGATTACCTTGAAGCGTACCGACCATTGGGTTGATTTTTGCTGCACGTGTGCAGAGCTCCCTGTAACTTGAATGGCAAGCCTACATTGAGAAGGTGAAGGGGGTATAAGTAAATAGTTCAAAAGTGTAACTTCTGTTGCTTTACAGTTAAACCTCTAATCGTGAAATCTACAGAATGCATTTCTTGTGTAGCCACAGTGTTAACCATTTAGTTTTGAAATCCCTCTCTTCAGTTTTAAATGTCTTTCAGATTATAGTTTTGTGCTAAGAAGCATCTAATATATAAATATTATGTCAAATAAGTATTGAAGGTGAAACAGGAAGACTTGGTTTTGGTTATACAAAACCATGTCAGCTAGGTTTTGGGGTCTTGTAAAAATAATCAAAGAGTTGTTTGAATCTGGATTTCATTTTATCTGAACCACAAGAATGTAGGCAAGCAGGCAAGTTGTGTCCTGGATTAGAGTTTTTTGTTTTTGTGTTTTTTAACAAGCAAAACCAAAATCCTATGTTTGGTTTATCTGTAGTCAAAATATTTTACGCTGGTAATGCTTACTCTTGTTTCATTGAAAGTCAAAACCAGCAAATAACGACAACCATAGTATACCCTTAAAGGATAATATACTCCACTGCACTGAAAATATACTTTGGGGGCACCAAAAAGGGTCAGAATCTGAACTGCAGCTGATTTCTGTAGCAAACGGTTGTAATTCTGGTTCAGTAACAGCAGCTGTCAAATTTTCAGAGTTAAGATGCTGATTCCTGCATGTTGTGGTGGCAGTACATCATGAGCATTCAATTCATAACACTGGAGGAGCTTCCTACAGAAGAGCATTCAGCCTTGAATATTCTGTGGTTTGGATTACTGTCCTATAATAAATCACAAAATGGCACTGGGGCTTATAACATTATTGGGAATAGTCAACTAACGCTATTAAATATAGTGTTATGTGTTCAGGTAAACCGAGGAACTTGTAGGAGACATTTCAGTGGTGGTACGCTTATTTTAGATGCTCAGGATAGCCTCAGAGTGAGATTTAGGTAGAAGATTTCACTAAGAATCTTTTATCAGGTCTAGCTGCAGCAGATAGAATATATACATAAAAGCATACAGAAAGTGATATGTTGGCAACATATACTACTGATCCCAATTGTGGGAGATGCAGAGCTGCATCTGCAATGTACTAAGGGCCTTAAACCTCCTAATGACTTCAACAGGAGCTAAGGGTGCTTAGAAGCTTGCAGAAATCAAGTCCTTAACAGTATTATTTCCAATATGAATTGCCAAGAAAAATCTGGATAAAAGGAGGATTGGTTTTCCAATCCTCCAGCCATGCATGCTAGTCCCTAGAGAAAAGAATGACTGTTATAAATTAAATTAAATTAATGGAGATATCCTATCTCCTAGAACTGGAAGGGACCTTGCAAGGTCATCAAGTCCAGCCCCCTGCCTTCACTAGCAGCTAGCAGGACCAAGTACTGATTTTGCCCCAGATTCCTAAGTGGCCCCCTCAAGGATTGAACTCTCAACCCTGGGTTTAGCAGGCCAATGCTCAAACCACTGAGCTATCCCTCACCCTATCTATTGTTTGTAATCTTAACTTTTCTGTCTTTTTTTTTTTCTCTATGTATGTATATATTTATTAACACAGAGAGCGTGCGAGAGAGAGAGTTCAGTTTGGACTGCTATGAATAATGGATCAGATCCTCAGCTGGTGTAAAGTGATGCAGCTTTATTGACTTTGGTGGTGATACACCAAGTGAGAATCTGGCCCATAAATTGAATAAATCAATTTTGTTACATATGGAGCTAAAATAATACTTTCCTGCCTCACTTATGAAGGAATTGATAACTGACCAAGATATATCAACCATTTTCTAGTATGAAGAGCATGATCACAATTGTATTAAATGGAACTCTGTGATGTTACCCCTCTTTTCCCATCTGGATTGTAACCTAATGATTTTGTTGCTTTTTGCTTATGTCATTCTTTCTTTGTTGGCAAAGGCAATTGGACGTATGGTGTTGAGGGTTGTTCCAACATGTTCATTTTTCTGGCAATGTTGCTAACCAGTTTGTGTAGTGATATTGTAGTTTTGCCTACTGTTGTTTAGATGAGGGGTACATCAAAAAGTGAGTGAGACAGGAAATACAGTGAAGCTGGAAAATATGTAATCACTAAGGGCCAAGACTTTAAAAACTGACTAGTAATTTTTGGGTGCCTCAATTTTGGATGCCTCCAACTTTAAATGCCTTAAAGAGGCCTGGTTTTCAAAGGGTGGAGACTTGGCACATTCTGGAAATCAGACCCTGTCAACCAAATATAAAGGGACCCAAAATCACAAGTCATTTTTTAAAACATTTGTTTAAATTGGATAGTGTATAGACTGGTAACAGTCTTCATTGGTGCTATGTAGACAGAATAGCAGTAAACCTACTATAGTGTAAGGGCCCAGTCTTTCAAGTCCTTTGTGCAAAACTCACACTAAAATCAGTGGAATTTTATTCATGAAAGGGTTGCTGCATTTGGCCCTATGTGTGACGAACAGCGAGGTATTAAAATTGGCTTTGAAAGTAAGCCTACTTGTGTGTGTTCACCTTCCACTATCTTACTGATGACTAAATTTAGGAATGTAAAACATGAAGAATTAATTTTTTGAACCATGTTTTTTCAAAGAGAAAATATTTTCAAATATGCCTTCCATGTTTACTCATTGTTGAAAATGAGGGGATCTCATTTCAGCTGAGGCTGGAGTAATATATTTGGGATATAATATAGTTAGCCAGAAAGATTTTTCAAGTTGCCTGAAGGATTGAAAGGTTAAGTCTCATTCAACCCCTATCTACTGTTACACATCTTACAAGAGTAGTGTCCAGGATGGCTTTTCATTTTAGTCCAATCTAGAGATGTTGTCCCCTTCACTAGGATGCAGCTCTCACTATTGTTATCCCCACACCTGTCACTTTAAGATTAGATTACTGCAGTGTACGTGGATTACACTTTACATCTCTTTGGAAACAGAAACTGACACAGAATACAGTGGTTCAGTGGTGCATCTTGCTGTGAGGACATGATGTTGGTGTTCTGGAAGCCTCACTGGCTGCCTTTGAGTTTTGGATGGATGTCCGAATTTTGGTTTTGACTTACCAAGCCCTAAATATCTTGAGTCCTCCCTACCTGAAAGAGGCAGTTTCTTCCCGTGCCATACTGCTGTACTAGAGGTACTACAGTCCTTGGTTTTATTAGAGTCAGCTGCTCTCAGTTGTGAGGGTCCCTAATTTGCTCTTCCTCCTTTCTCCATTCCAAAATAGTCTGAATTTGCTATTGTTTAGGTCATGCTGCAAAGCCCTTCTGTTTGAGCAGAAGTCTGGAACAGGCTGGGGGGGGGCAGCAGTATTTTTATTGTAGGTGTTTAGGATGATGTGGGAGCAGAGTTGGGGCAAGTCTGGTTGTTGCTGATCTGATTTGTATGGAGAAAGGCTAATGGTTTGTTTTTACTGTATTTTTAAGGTCCTTAGGCACTAATGTAATAAACATTATTAATAATAATAGTTTGTCATGGTTTAGAGACTAGGAGAGACACCTCCTTATGTTGAAATTGAAGTAAGTAAAATGCAAACTAATCATTCTCTATCTCTTTGTCTCCGACTCCCCCCTTATTTAAGACAGAACAGTAAAAAAGCGTGGGCTTGCTTCTCAATGAATTCTTTTTGTATGTGTGTTTTTTTTCTTTTCTTGTTTTTTAAATTTAAGGAAGCTTGGTTGGTTTGCCTGAAAACAAGATACATGTCTGCATTCAGCCCCAATCACAAAACCTGATGGTAGGGGACACATTGGTTCTAGAGTGTGGTGCTATTGGAAACCCAGTTCCTCATTACCAGTGGTTCAGAAATGGATTTCCATTGACAAATGGGAATAGAAAGGTATATATGGTAAGTTATTGAGGAGTGCTGAGTTCTGAAACTAATTTAACCACTTTTATCATAGTTATTTGCCTCAGAGACTAAATTATTAGAATCATTGAGCTGTGAGATAGCATAAAGAACACTTTCAGTTTTCTGGTGTCCCATTGCTAGTATTTCCATAGTGGTTTTGAGTCCCTTTGGAGTGCAGAGTTCTAAAATAAGTTTAATTAGGGGAACCATGTCTCTGGTGGTATTAATTGGTTGGAGGCAGTGGAAGATACTTTTGTATCCCAGGCTAGAGTGACCTCAATTTAACAGAAGGCTACAAAGAGATGTAGGATACATTTATTGATTATGTTTTGGACTAAATGTTTGCAGCACCTTTTCTCTACGCCATACCTGAGAATGTTGTATGTGGCAAATATTTTTCTAAACTCATCTGAGCTGTAGTATTCCATGCTTAATTCATCTCAAATCAGCAAGATAGATTTGTAGTAGGGTTGTCAAGCGATTAAACAATAATAGAATACCATTTATTTAAATATTTGTGGATGTTGTCTGCATTTTCAAATATATTGATTTCAATTACAACAAAGAATAGAAAGTGTACAGTGCTCACTTTATATTTGTTTTTGATTACAAGTATTTGCACTGTTAAAAAAAAAAACAAAAGAAATAATATTTTCAACTCACCGAATACAAGTACTGTAGTGCAATCTCTTTATCATGAAAGTTGAACTTACAAATGTAGAATTATGTACAAAAAATAACTGCATTCAAAAAGAAAACAATGCAACATTTTAGAGCCTGCAAGTCCACTCAGTCCTACTTCTTTTCAGTCAGTCACTCAGACAAACAAGTTTGTTTACATTTACAAGAGATAATGCTGCCCTCTTCTTATTTACAATGTCACCAGAAAGTGAGAACAGGTATTTGCATTGCACTTTTTGTAGTGATTGGCTGAACAAGAAGTAGGACTAAGTGGACTTGTAGGTGCTGAAGTTTTACATTGTTTTCTTTTTTGAGTGCAGACAGATCCCTATGCTGCAGGATCAGGGCCTTTGTATTTGAAATCGTGTGAAGGAAGTTTAGTCTTAATTTTTGACTTTTTCCTTTTTATTGGTTTAACTGAAAATGCATTTTATATATTTTAAGATGTGTGGTTCTCATGCTTATATAGGTGTCTTATGTGGACATGGAACATCAGGGGACCTATTGGTGTCGTGTGTTTAATGACCAAGACAATCAAGAAAGCAAGAAGATAGAAGTCATGATAGGTAATGCTTCTGTTAATTTGACACATAATAAAAGCTGGTAAATAAAACCTGATGACTTGGCATTAGAATTCCTATTTGAAGCTCCCAGTGCATGACCATGGACAAGTCACTTAACCTTTCTGTAACTCCAGTTTGCACAACACACAGGGATTTTTAGAAACTTAACATTTTTAAAGTGCTTAGAGATCCTCTGCTAGTATCTCTGTGCAATTTATCAAGTTTCTGAACATGCTAGTATATAGTGAAAAGTCATTCAGTTCATGTAGTTTGTGGACAAAATTGAGAGCATGAATTATACCTAGATTTTTCTCTTAAAATACAAGGAAGAAAAGCTATGGCAGTGGAATGCACTGAAGGTAAAGTAAATCTTTGGTTGTGGGTGGCTTTAAAAATAATCCTGGATGCTGGGAATTATGGAGATTGCTGGATCTATCACTACAATAGTATGTGAAGTTGAAGGCTTTAATGTGCTGTAGCATATTGATTTGCAAAATAATTTTATACTTATGCATGTGCTTCCCATTTCTCCTTTGCATCTGGTGCTATCATTTTAAACAAAATTATGAGCTACTTTCTTCATCTGTGCATCAAAAATATTTTGGTTCTGCACTGTCGCCATGTGCAAAGCTTGAAAAATTTACCAGATTCTTATGAAACATGAGGGTGCTGAGAAAGAAAGAAAGAAAGAAATATATGGAGATATCCCATCTCCTAGAACTGGAAGGGACCCTGAAAGGTCATCGAGTCCAGCCCCCTGCCTTCACTAGCAGGACCAAGTACTGATTTTGCCCCAGATCCCTAAGTGGCCCCCTCAAGAATTGAACTCACAACCCTGGGTTTAGCAGGCCAATGCTCAAACCACTGAGCTATCCCTCCTACCACCAGGTGTCTTCAGCTAGGCAAAGGGGTAACATCCTTTGGAAAAGCACAGCTCCCTAGGCACCAGTGTCTGCTGATTCAGACCTAGTGTAAGTTTGAGCAGCGGCAGTGCTCCCATAACTTACGATGGCTGGCAATCGCCTGTGCAAGCAGGGACTGCTCGAGTGTGTCTTCTGTGTTGGGGGTGGCATTGGGATGGTTCTGCCAGTTCTACACCCGCTTTATACCTACACAAGGGGTTTCTCCCAGCTGTTCTATTAGGGCAGCTTTACTTCCTCTTTGCATTGCTCCATGGTACAGAGGGGATGTTCTGAGAGCCAAGGATCAGGCCCATAATGTCTATCTCCTACCTTGACTATTTAAACTATACATTATGTATGGTATGCTTCTGTACAAAAGGAAATTTACTTAGAGATTTTAGGGAGATTTTATTTAACCTTTTCCAGTCAAACCAGGCATAGCCTTAGTTACTACATAGCATAATTTTTAAAATATGTATATCAGTTAATTGCAGTTAACTCAAGCGATTACTGCACAACAAATTAACTAGATTTTAAAAAATCATAATTAATCAGTTTTAATCATACTGTTAAACAACAACAGAATACCAATTTAAATTTATTATAAATATTTTTGGTTGGAGGCAGTGGAAGATACTTTTGTATCCCAGGCTAGAGTGACCTCAATTTAACAGAATGCTACAAAGAGATGTAGGATGCATTTATTGATTATATTTTGGACTAAATGTTTGAAGCACCTTTTCTCTACGCAATACCTAAGAATGTTGTATGTGGCAAATATTTTTCTAAACTCACCTGAGTTGTAGTATTCCATGCTTAATTCATCTCAAATCAGCAAGATAGATTTGTAGTAGGGTTGTCAAGCGATTAAACAATAATAGAATACCATTTATTTAAATATTTGTAGATGTTGTCTGCATTTTCAAATATATTGATTTCAATTACAACACAGAATACAAAGTGTGCAGTGTTCACTTTATATTTGTTTTTGATTACAAGTATTTGCACTGTTAAAAAAACAAAAGAAATAGTATTGTTAAATTCACCGAATACAAATACTGTAGTGCAATCTCTTTATCATGAATGTGCAACTTACAAGTGTAGAATTTTTTTTACGTAACTGCACTCAAACAAAACAATGTAAAACTTCAGAGCCTACAAGTCCACTCAGTCCTACTTCTTGTTCAGCCAATCGCTAAGACAAACAAGTTTGCTTACATTTACGGGAGATAATGCTGCCTGCTTCTTATTTACAGTGTCACCTGAAAGTGAGAACAGGCATTCGCATGGCACTTTTGTAGCTGGTGTTGCAAGGTATTTACGTGCCAGATATGTGAAACATTTGTATGCTCCTTCATGCTTTGACCCGCCATTCCAGAGGACATACTTCCATGCTGAATTTAAATTTAGTATGTTGTTATTGTTTAACTGCGATTAAAACTGCAATTGTGACTTTTTTTTTAAACCGTTTGACAGCCCTAACATTAACAGATACATTGGAAGAAACCGGGAAGAGCGCAATGTTAAGCTATTATGAAGCATTTTTTCACCAGTATACAGAGCTTTATATGAGGCCCAATGAACTAGCTCAGCCTCTGTGAGGGCCCAAGTACCAAAAGTAAATGGAACATGTAGGTGCCTTGCAGTATTGAGCTCTTTACACAAAATACTTTCCATGTCAGATTGGTCTTGTGTGGGCCCTCTGCTTTGGTGTGAGTTTCACCCAACTAACTAGAAGATTTTTGTCTCCTGGCACTGGAAATAAATTTTCCCTTAGCTCCCATTAAAATCCCTGAAATGAAAAATCAGAGAGTCCTGTGAATGTTTGATATTTCTGAAAATCATCCTAGAAATGTCTTTAATTTCTTTTTTTTTAAATAAATACATTCTTGTTTAGTATGTTGCCATTTTAGAATGTTCATAAAAACATATATCTTCATATGTGTGATTCCGTTTGTTTTCTCACTTGTCATTAAAGCTGCTTGAATGTCTGTGGACTAATTGGATGAAGTATATTCTATATATTTTTCCCATTAGTGCGTCTGTTGTGTCTATTCCCTGATATAGACACTATAATGAAATCTGAGTACCGTAGCTAATCATATTTCATATTTTGATGTAAATCAACTAGTAGTTTTTTGTTTTGTGTGTGTGGGGTGTGGTGGAAGCTTGCGAAGGGATAAATATACTAAACTATAAAAATACATACATATATATGTATATATTTTTAAATAATTTGTCCAGGTTTTAGAGCTTTCTTTTCTAGCCTTCAGCTTCTGTTTAATACAGAATACAATAGTTAATCCCTTTTATGACCAATGTTTATTTTCCTTCTTGTTTATCAAAACTGTAATTTCATTATTTTTATGTATTTCTCTACAGAAGAGTTTAGTAGTCTTGGAAAGCCTGGTAAGTAGCACATACTTTGAAATAAACAGCTTTAATTTCAGATTTGAAATGTACATTAAAAACTGAATAGATCAGAGCTGCAAAATTTAAGTTTCATTTGCATAGTCCAGGTGTATTAGATCTGGGGTTTTGATTCAGTCACACTGTCAAGCTGTCTGGCAGTCACTCAAGAGCATGAGTACCAACCTCTGGGCAGACTGATAAGAAGCAGGGCACAAATCCCAAATTGGTTGTGAGTTCTATAATTAATCTATAATTAAATTGGCAAAATTTAAGTATCAAGCGTAAACTCCTCAAGCATAACAACAGCCTTAACGTGAAGTCACAGACAGTCCTCTTGGACAGTGGTACTCAAAGCCGGTCCACCACTCGTTCAGGGAAAGCCCCTGGCGGGCTGGGCCGGTTTGTTTACCTGCCACGTCTGAAGGTTCAGCCGATTGCGGCTCTCACTGGCCGCGGTTCGCTGCTCCAGGCCAATGGGGGCTGCGGGAAGTGGCACAGGCCAAGGGATGTGCTGGCCGCCCTTCCTGCAGCCCCCTTTGGCCTGGAGCAGTGAACTGCGGCCAGTGGGAGCCACAATCGGCCGAACCTGCGGACGTGGCAGGTAAACAAACTGGCCCGGCCCGCCAGGGGCTTTTCCTGAACAAGCGGTGGACTGGCTTTGAGAACCACTGCTCTTGGGGACTTTGAACTATCTTTCCACCCAGGTAAGATTGCCTTTGTGATAGATGGTCCCTTACATTAGGTATCACAATAATATTTAGGTTACTCCCAGTCCCAAAGGACAAGTCACTTATCCAGGTCAGTTGCACTTTAGATCTCACACCAAAGACAACACTTGTAGCCAATCCTATAATGAACTATCTAAAGCTTTACTAACTGGTAAAAGGAAATAAGCGTTATTTACAAGTTTAAAGCAGGTAAACATAAATACCAAAATGAGTTCCTATCTTAAGTTTCAAAAGGTAATAGAAGCTTTTATAATAAGCAAGATCATTGTGTCCCTTAGGGCTAACCCAGACTAAGCAGCTGGGGATGCCTTGCTTATGCCTAGAAATCTTGCACCCCTAGAGTCCGAGCAGCAAAAAGAGAGTTTCTCCTCCATTAGGGCTTTTTTTATTCTTCCCCACCCCCCCTTCTGATTGGAGTTGCAAACTTAGCTGGTGAAAGGAATTCACTTGCACCTCTTCTTTTCATGGGGAATGGGGAGTGGGCGTGAAGGGGAGCAGAGCAATCAACAGTCCTTTGTCCTCTGATGTTCCGCAATAATTCGTATGGTGTTGGTGGACCTTCTTTGTCAGGTGGGAGATAACATGTCCTATTGGAGACTAGTTTTTCACACTAGTTAATGTTTCTCTCCTGTCTGATGACTTGCACAGTTACAGATGCTTACAATGCAAATGCTCAAATATCTTACTAATATCATCATCTGTATCCCATATTGTAAGATTAACGCATGCAGCAATTTACAAGAATTCAATAAAATCTAAACACTACTCATATTTTTATAACTCTAATACCTATTTCATCAGTACTAACACACAGGTGAACCAGACTGATTCCCGCTATATGTTTGTTAGTATCCAAGTGAGGCAGGGGACCTTGGCATAAACAGGCATCTGGTTTGCCAGCGTTACACATATATCTATTGAAAATGTTAACTGTCATGTCGAGGGCACTAAAATAAATTAGTATAATTTGAAGATAACCCAGCAAATCAGTTTATATAGTTGCAAAACTACGGCAAATCACTTAATCGTAAAAAATCTTTTTTTTTTTTTTGGTTGGCTTTCTGTATGTGATCTTTGTACTTGAGATGTTTCAACGTAATACTGTTTTTAGCAGATTATCTGCTGCTAGAATGAAGTCTTATTGAGTTAAGGTATCTGGCTGCCAAACATAAAAATGGTTGTGATGATATAGTGTCAATCAGATTGGAGATCAAACTAATCTAATTTGATTCACATTTGTTGTTTGTGTTGGAGATTCAAATATTACTCCATTAGGGATTATCCCAGACACTGGGTTCCCAAAAAGGTCACATCGTAAAGGCCATGTAATTCCTGTGCTGGACATAGAAGACATGTTTACTTTTGCCAAGAGTTAATTTACGTTCCAAGAGAATCTATTGACAGGGTTGTCATGATATATGCATGTTAACAAAAGGGGTAGGCATTTCACCCAGCTGTTGTTCAGCACTGAATGTCGTTGTTAGCTCTTCCATGCCACTGCGAATGGTGAAATAAAAATTAAAGAATTTCTAGCAACGCAAATTCTCAACCTTGCTGAATATAGAACATAGCCCAACTCATGATCTGTTTGATTCCCTGCAATACATCTGATCAGAGAGGATATACTGTACAGTATTTCAGATTATATTGAAAATACTAACGTAGTTTGTAAGATCAAAATCCACATTTTCTTGCCATCTCAGATTCAGGGTATAAAACCCCCCACCATGCATATCCTACTAGAGCAAATGTGCTGTAGGGTGGGAAATTAGGATAACAGCAAATAACTCATATTGCTAGGCATGAAGAATGAAAACTTGTGCTGCAAAGTTAGAAAGGAAATAAAGACCACGCCAAGCTATAGAAAAGAACTAGCTGCAATAGGGAGCTGTCTTAAATTAAACAAATGCACCACTTGTTTCTCTAATGTACACAACTACATTTGAAACTACTGATGATCCATGGTTTTTCCTCCTTTTTAAATAGACCTTCAAGAGCAATCAGCTGACAGGCCTTCTGGTGAGTAGTTTCATATCCATGATAAATAATGTATATCTTGAACAAGAAATGTGCATCTGAATCTAAATCAGTTATTGTGGCCTTTTTCTACCATTGCTAGGGCAATAGGTCTGCCATATACTTAAAAGCTATATTGAGAGGCATAAAAATCTCTGCAGCTTATTGGTGTTTTGGTTAGTAAACTTTAAGTATTTAAAATTAATTGGTATTGAATTGCCTTTCAGTTCTCATAATTTCTAGCTCCTTGTGTCTGTGGTCTCAACATGTATGTTGGTGAAGTATTTGAATGGCTTGACAATCTCAGATGTAGAATTAGAATTGTTTCACACAAAAGGTGGTTGTAGTTTGTCTGATAAGTGAAAACTTTTGTCTTCCACTATTTTTTTTCTTAGCATGGGACACCTGAGTTATAAATCTGTTTATGAGCACCAAATAGCTTACTGTATGAATCTCTCTTGTATTCCATCACGCCTGCCTTTGTGCTACATGATCACCTATGCCTTCAGATTAAGATGGAACAAGGTTTTTTTTAATTAAATAAAAATAAACAGCACAGTAGTAATAGGTGTTCTTCGGTCAGTACATGAACACCTTGGCTGCAACAAATGCCTTCTGCTGGAAATATGTGCACTGACTGCATGCACATAGTGTTTGAGTGTCGTGGTAAGTGTTTCAATACACTTATTAGATGAGTTTTGCCATACTTTATTAAAGGTTAGGGTTGCCAACTTTCTAATTGCACAAAACCTAACATCCCTACCTGGCCCCTGGCCCTTCTCCAATGCTTTGCCCCTGCTCACTCTATCCCTCCTCCCTCCATCGCTCACTCTCCCTGACCCTCACTCGCTTTCACCGGGCTGGGGTAGGGGGCTGGGGTGTGGGAGGGGGATGAGGGCTCTGGCTGGGGGTGCGGGCTCTGGGGTGGGCCTGGGGATGAGCGGTTTGGGGTGTGGGAGAGGGGGTGGGGCTGGGGCTGGGGCTGGAGCAGGGGGTTGGAGTGCAGTGGGGGTATGGGCTCTGGACTGGGGGTGTGGGCTCTAGGTCCCTGCTGCCCCTAGGCACATGGGCAGCCAGGGAGGTGCCACATGCTGCCCTCGCGCCTGCAGGCAATGCCCCTGTAGCTCCCATTGGTCGCGGTTCCTGGCCAGTGGGAGGTGCGGAGCCAGCACTGGGGCAGAGGTAGTCTGGGGAGCCTCCCAGGGGCCATAAGGACCTGGCAGCCTGTTCTGGGAGCTGTGCGGAGCTAGGGCAGGCACGTAGCCTGCCTTAGCCGGAGACCCCCGCTGCACCGGCAAACGGATGCCTGGCAACCCTACTAAAGATATAATATAATATGTTTCCTACCTTTATTGTGTGATTTTAATCTTGTAAGTAGAGATTGTTCTTCAAAGAAAAAATAAGTGATGGGGAGAGAGAAGGTGAAAGGGGGTCTCTACATGTTACAAGGGGCCTATCTAATTGGGACATGTCTTTTTATTAACTTGAAACCACTCTGTTAGCACATCTGAACTTCCATCTTCTTGTAAAATCTGTCTTGCTTGACCTTCTTGTGAAATATAACCATATCATTCGGCCTTATTCAGTACTCTCTCTTGTGTGTAGGTTCGTTGCATTTGGGCTGGAAATCTCTGATCAGCCAAAAAAAGGCCATGTTACCTCTTCATTGCAAACATTCTAAGTTACGTATTTTTGACAGTCTGATTGCCTTAGTAGTCTATCTTTGATTGTTATGTGTCCTGAATGGCAGATACAAAATATATGCCTATGTTCAACCTGATTCGAGCATTTGATTCTCAGAAATCATAAAGTCTATAAATAAACAATTAAAAGAACCTCATAGCTTACAGGCATAGACACATCATAGCACCTTTGGTGCCATGTTTGTTACAGTCCTAGAATTCCTAATGTCTAAGTTAAGCAACAACTTTGATGCTCAGTTTCTTTTAGACAAGGGGAATTTCTTACTCCATTGTCCATTTTATGGGATTTGGCTTTGAGGTAGCTTGAAAACGTCCAATGGAATTGGATTCTTTGGCTAAGAACCTTCCTTGTGAAAGAGAATAAACATAGACTTTAACAATAAAAGGTCAAAGCATTTTGTTGAAACAGCAAGATACAAGCTGTGTGCATAATGACAGGCTTCCATGCCATGATAAGTCACTACAGAGAGAGATTGATTGCTGTTTTTGCCTGAGCCAATTCAGTTGTGTTTATACAGAAGAATCCACACGGTAGAAATAAAATGGATCTGATACCTCTTGACATCCAGCACAAGTTGAAACTCAGTACCTCATTAAAAATGTTGTGATTTTCCCTGTTACCAGTACCTCTCCCAGTATCACAGTCAGTTATTGGGCAGAAGTTATGTGTTGAATCATGCAATTTCAGTCTCTCTCAAATCTTTATCAACAGTTTTGAATGATCACTGACTAGCGTCAATAAGCTTGCTACCAAAGTTTAACGTGGTGTGATTTCAGATATTAAATTGTGTATGATAGGATCTAATTCTGGTAGCCAGTTTACTAGCAACTAATACACAAATTCCAGGTACAACCTCCTCTTCTATTAAAATCATAGTTGAGAGTTAGTGCTTCCATGACCTTAATTAGAAGCTCTTTACATGGATTTATTCAAACATCCTTGCACTAAACCCTTTCTAGAAAAAGCACTGAGTTCATATCCAAGATATTCATGAACTCTACTGGCATAATAGACCAGTACCTTTCAATATCTTACCATGAGAATAGCAAATGGAAATTGAACTTGTGTATGTTTAAGCAATTTAATTAGACTTGATGGCATGCAAATTGTTTTATTAATTTATAGCTCCTAATTTGTAGTGTTAAGTAAGAATAGCCTATTTATGCTGACAACACTGCATTTTTTTGGACAACATTGACACAACATGGTACAAAACATCTAAATAGGTGGTTATTGAAGCCTTGAAAGTGTATAATTTTTTAAGTCTAAAATGACTTTCATTATATTGTAGCATAGCTAGTTATAGCACCTCCTATAAATGACCCGTTTATCTCTTTCACTCAAACTGTGAACAGCCCAAACAGTAAATAGACTTTGAAGCAAATTTTTTCTGCCACTTGAACAGGTATCCACGGAGCCTTGGTTGTTTTTTATTCACACATCTGAAAACTTTAAATTTGTCTTATCGCTATGCTGAACAAATGTTGTAAAATGTGGATCCAAACGAATACTTTTCTCTGTTTTGGAGGCTCCAAGGGTATCCTGCTAGGCAGATTGAGTGACTGCAAGTCTGTGGCTTTAGAATAGGTCAAGCTTATTCAAGGCCTTGGAGGCTTTTCAGCTGCAAAAAAAGTTTTAATGATAAAGATGCTATGAATCTTTTTGGGGAGGTTAAAGGGTACAGGTTAATAAGCAGTAGGCAGACAAAACCAGATAGTTGCTTCCAAAGCGGTTTTGAAGGAGTGCACTTTCCCAAGCTGCACATGCATGCACACTGAATCATTGGCCTTTAAGGTAATGGAAATTAGAGTCTGATCCTGCAAGTGACTTTTCATGCATGCTGGGGGAGTCCAGTTGACGTCAGTGTGTGTATTTGGGGGAGCGGAAGAGGGAATTTGTCATGCAATTCTCAGTGCAAGATCTGGGTCTTAATGAGAGAATCTGTTCGTGGTCAGCACAAAAATGCTTTAAACTTTTGGAAAATACATTAGTTTTGATTGAATAATCAGATAAAGGCATCAGTCCTCAATAAGTACTGTCCACTTCTACATTAAACTCTCAAACCTCAGCTATTTTTAATGTAGTTCTGGTCTAAACAATATAGCAAGTTATTAATGGGGAGGAAGGGGTTCTCTTCTCACTTAGGGCTTGTCTATACTTACGCGCTGGTTCGGCTGCAGGCAATCGAACTTCTGGGTTCGATTTATCGCGTCTTGTCTGGACGCGATAAATCGAACCCAGAAGTGGTCCCCATCGACTCTGGTAATCCTGCTCGGCGCGAGAAGTACATGGAGTTGACGGGGGAGCCTGCCTGCCGCGTCTGGACCGCGGTAAGTTCGAACTAAGGTACGTCGACTTCGACTACGTTGCGTACCTTAGTTCGAATTGGGGGGTGAGTGTAGACCAGGCCTTAGAGGCTCTCCAATGCTCTAAAAACGCTATCGCAATTCTTGCTCAGGCCTCCAAATTTCACATTTTGGGAGAGATCTAGCATGGAAGATTTATGATGGGAACGTTTTGGAAAGTTACGTGCCTATGAATATAGGGTTGCATAGGAAACTTGGGTATAGTATTTGCATACTGGCACAGGCAATATAATACTGATTCAGATACATTTCAATACTGTTATGGAGGGTGAACTACTTTCTTGCACTTCAAGAGAAATGCTAACTCGAGGCAGGCAGAGAATCATAGGTACAGTAGTGACTGACTTATTGACAGAACATCCAGTTAAGAAGCTTTGGATGCATTTGTTCACCTTCAGGACACACTGCAAGACTTATTTGGTTTCCCAGGCTTTGTCAGAGCAAGTGATTGGAAATTAATGAAATTTTAAACCAGGCACCTAGGAGAGTTCTTTGCTGGCACAGAGCCAATTTTTTTACTTTTTTTTTTTTAATGTACTAAATATTGTACATGCACTTAGATTTGAGAATAGCTCATCTTTTAAAAAAAAAAATTTGACTCAATGTATAAAAATGTTTTCATTTCTTTGCAGCAATTGACAAGGTAGCTTTGTTAATAGGAAACATGAGCTACTGGAATCACCCTCAGCTGAAAGCTCCAATGGTGGATGTCTATGAATTAACCAACTTGCTGAGACAGCTGGATTTCAAAGTTGTTTCTCTTCTGGATCTTACTGAATCTGAGATGCGGAATGCAGTGGATGAATTTTTACTTCTTTTGGACAAAGGAGTGTATGGTAAGAAAGTCACGATATGTCCAACTAATTTAGTAAAACATTTTTGAGTCGGAATACTCAGACATTAACTTACACCTCTCTGCCAGATCACTAAGTCCTACTTGATTGTAAAGCAGACTTCACTGTAAATAGCATGTATATGGGGGGAAGGAGGAAGTGAGTTAAACACCCGCCAGCACATCCTGTGGCTTTGAGTAAAAGGTATTGTTGCTTTTATTAGTGAAGAGATAAAATCTTTGAGCCTCTTTTAACCACACCTAAATGTATAGTATTCTGCTAAATACTGCTACATACTTTCACATTAAAAAGGTTTGTTATTTGCTAAAGATTGCTGCATTTGTGTGGCTTGTTTTCGTAGTGGGACATGCATAATTTTTGTGATCTAGGGAAAAAAACACGAAGCAAGAGTCAGCGCTGCGTAGTGTTTCCCAGAATGCACCAATACAGTTAGGCAGTGTAGCAGATGTAAATGCACAAACCTACTTGCAATGGCAGAAAAGAAGCTGTGAGGAAACAATGTTACTTGTAACCAGTTATCTGCCACTAACTGGTTACAAAATCACAAATGAGCCCTTTGAGTCATTGTGCTGCATGCATTTGCAACTTTACACTCACTATATTTTGTTAACTTTGTACTCCTACAACTTAAAGATGATGTGCAAATGAGGAAAAAGTTGTCTTGCTTCTTCAAGACACACAAATAAGTTCCTTTTCTGCTTGTTTGTTTACCTTGGGACTATCAGGTCCTGTCCTTCCTTTTTTTGCTGGAGGTCTCGCTGGAAAACCAGGAAACTGGAGGGGGGAAGCTTTCTCAGCCTTAAATTACATGGGTAGTAATAATAATAGTTTATTTGTATTACAATAATGTCTAGAAACCTAAACCCAACTTGAAACCCTGTTTAAGCTCAGCGCTGTACATACATAGACTAAGAAACAATCCCTGCCCTGAAGACCTTGCAATCTAAATAAACAAGATGAAGACTGGGGAAAAAAATAAATGTTATCCACATTTTTATAAATGGAGCAGTGTATTGAATCTTTAACAAAGATTTTTCCTCTCAACTTTGTCAAGCTTTTAGGTCAAATAGACGATAAAATTTTTCCCTCCCTCCCCAGTTGTGGTGGTTTTCACTTCCTTGGTACTTGTGATATTGTCCTGCTAGTTCCGCAGTAATTCTCTATGGGGGGAAGGGTAGACAAACCTGAATTTCTAATATTGAAAAACAAGCTGAGAAAGCTTTTAAAAAACGGTAACACCACTATTTTAGGCCTTCTGTATACATCGTGAAGAAACAAAAAAGACTCTAACTAAATTTGTTTGTCTTTATAGATTCATAGATTATAGGACTGGAAGGGACCTCGAGAGGTCATCGAGTCCAGTCCCCTGCCCGCATGGCAGGACCAAATACTGTCTAGACCATCCCTGATAGACATTTATCTAACCTACTCTTAAATATCTCCAGAGACGGAGATTCCACAACCTCCCTAGGCAATTTGTTCCAGTGTTTAACCACCCTGACAGTTAGGAACTTTTTCCTAATGTCCAACCTAGACCTCCCTTGCTGCAGTTTAAACCCATTGTTTCTGGTTCTATCCTTAGAGGCTAAGGTGAACAAGTTCTCTCCCTCCTCCTTATGACACCCTTTTAGATACCTGTAAACTGCTATCATGTCCCCTCTCAGTCTTCTCTTTTCCAAACTAAACAAACCCAATTCTTTCAGCCTTCCTTCATAGGTCATGTTCTCAAGACCTTTAATCATTCTTGTTGCTCTTCTTTGGACCCTTTCCAATTTCTCCACATCTTTTTTAAAATGCGGCGCCCAGAACTGGACACAATACTCCAGCTGAGGCCTAACCAGAGCAGAGTAGAGCGGAAGAATGACTTCTCGTGTCTTGCTCACAACACACCTGTTAATACATCCCAGAATCATGTTTGCTTTTTTTGCAACAGCATCACACTGTTGACTCATATTTAGCTTGTGGTCCACTATAACCCCTAGATCCCTTTCTGCCGTACTCCTACCTAGACAGTCTTTTCCCATTCTGTATGTGTGAAATTGATTTTTCCTTCCTAAGTGGAGCACTTTGCATTTGTCTTTGTTAAACTTCATCCTGTTTACCTCAGACCATTTCTCCAATTTGTCCAGATCATTTTGAATTATGACCCTGTCCTCCAAAGTAGTTGCAATCCCTCCCAGTTTGGTATCATCCGCAAACTTAATAAGCGTACTTTCTATGCCAATATCTAAGTCGTTGATGAAGATATTGAACAGAGCCGGTCCCAAAACAGACCCCTGCGGTACCCCACTCGTTACGCCTTTCCAGCAGGATTGGGAACCATTAATAACAACTCTCTGAGTACGGTTATCCAGCCAGTTATGCACCCACCTTATAGTAGCCCCATCTAAATTGTATTTGCCTAGTTTATCGATAAGAATATCATGCGAGACCATATCAAATGCCTTACTAAAGTCTAGGTATACCACATCCACCGCTTCACCCTTATCCACAAGGCTCGTTATCCTATCAAAGAAAGCTATCAGATTGGTTTGACATGATTTGTTCTTCACAAATCCATGCTGGCTGTTCCCTATCACCTTACCACCTTCCAAGTGTTTGCAGATGATTTCCTTAATTACTTGCTCCATTATCTTCCCTGGCACAGAAGTTAAACTAACTGGTCTGTAGTTTCCTGGGTTGTTTTTATTTCCCTTTTTATAGATGGGCACTATATTTGCCCTTTTCCAGTCTTCTGGAATCTCTCCCGTCTCCCATGACTTTCCAAAGATAATAGCTAGAGGCTCAGATACCTCCTCTATTAGCTCCTTGAGTATTCTAGGATGCATTTCATCAGGCCCGGGTGACTTGCAGGCATCTAACTTTTCTAAGTGATTTTTAACTTGTTCTTTTTTTATTTTATCCGCTAAACCTACCCCCTTATAAGTCTACCTTTAGTAGAGAAAGAAGCTGGGAACTCTAGTGAAAGAAATGCTATGAACTTCTGATGCTGTTGCTTGTCTGCAACGTCAAGTGGCCAAAGGTTCATCAAATAGTGTTAAATCCGAAGGTCCCTGTGATGTTGCACTCAATGTTTTATGGAAATATTCCAGTTACATCATATTCACACTCATAAGCATATCTTTATGTGAAAGGTCTCTTGTAAGGTATAGTAACAAAGGTTATAACCTACTGAATATATTCCTCCTATTTGTATGTATGTATCATTCTTGTATCTGAAGCTAGAAATATGAAGTATAACTCTGAGGTCCTATTGTAATTATGCAAAGTGTGGGCCATTAATGGTGGTTTAGAATCTTGATGGTTCCATTGACTAGGACAATTGGTTGTGGATGGTTTATTTACCTGCAAGCCTTCCTGTGTACATGTGGGCCAACCTGTGGGTAATGAAGAATGAGGTCTTACAGTGACATGTGACCATGTCACCAGGTAACGAAATCCATCTTAAATCTGGTAGTTTTCCATTTAGAAGGAGGGGTGGGGATCCAGAGAGACAAAAGATTCCTGCCTTGTGCCAAAGCTATACAAGGGAGGGGGGGGACAGAACAAATGGGACTGCCAGTCATGAGAACACCCCTGCTTTCCACCTAAGATGTCTGTTGGAACTAACAAAGACTGTACGAGGGGAAAGGATTGGGCCCAGATTAGGAAGGAGTCTAGTCTGTGAAAGAAGCTTATTGGAACATCTCTGAGGGTGAGATTTTATCTGTAATCGGTTTCTTAGGCTTAGACTTGAGTGTTTTTGCTTTATTTTGCTTTAGTGACTTACGTTGTTCTGTCTGTTACTTGAAACCACTCCAATCCTACTTTTTATACTTCTGTTTATTAATGAACCCAGAGTAAGTGATTAATACCTGGGGGAGCAAACAGCTGTGCATATCTCTCTATCAGTGTTGTAGAGGGCGGACAATTTATGAGTTTATCCTGTATCAGCTTATTCAGAGTAAAACGGATTTATTTGGGGCTTGGATCCCATTGGGAGCTGAGCGTCTGGGTGCTGGAGGCAAGTAAACTGTTGAACAGTTTTTGGTTAAAGTCTGCAGCTTTGGGGGCGTGGAGCAGACCTGGGTCTGTGTTTCAGCAGGCTAGTGTCTGCTCAACAAGGCAGGGTTCTGGAGTCCCAAGCTGGCAGGGAAGACGGGCTCAGAGGTCATTTCAGCACGTCGGGTGACAGTCTCAAGGGGTCTCTGTGACCGAACCCATCACAGTCCCAATTCTGGCAGAACTCAAACAGAACTGTTAGTGAACACCTCTGTTGGAACCTCTCCCTGAATAAATACTGCAGGATTTGCTCCTTCATATATCTTCACATATTGTGTCAGGAGCTCAATATGTGGTTAATGACAGGGAGAAATAAGTTAGAAAATGGCAACTATAAGCTATTTCAGGATTGAGATAAAAGTGTACTTTGCAACACAGGGCTAACTTTAATAAGTTTAAATTTATTATGATATCCCCTAGATATTGACAAATTTATGGATGTGCAAACTAGTTTACAGGATGAATATTGCACATCTGGTGTCACATTGAGCTTAAACTTCCCCTTTCCCCCTGGACAGGTTTATGATTTAAGTCACAAATTAACTGTATGCTAGTTTCTGGTGGAGTTTTTTGTCATTAAAAACTTGCCTTACAAGTGAGTCATTGCTCAGTACTGTGATTGAGCTATATTGGCAAAATGTATCAACAATTTTCTCAAGAGAGTGTGCCATGGAAAATGGATCTGTCTTTCCTAAGTCTCATCTTGAAGGGGGAAGTTGAGTCACTGTCTCTGCTATCTTGGAAGTGGAATAGATCAATTCAGACAAAACTTTACTGCTTTATTAGGGAGCAGGCCACCCTGAATTATCTGATGCAGAGTGTGAAGAGAGGTCTGTTGCTGACTAGCTAGATTTGATTTTTTTAAAAAGCTGTTTTTGTGTACATTACTTTTAAAATAAGGATTTAGGACAGAGGCTAGAATGCTAAACTTGTGTCATATACAAATGGCTCTAGAGTTCCACCCCTACCTAAATTCAGCCACGAAATTGCTTAATCTGGTATTTTACTCAAATAGGTGCCAGGCCCACATGAAGTTATTTCTTTGTGTGGCTTTTACACTCATGTGATACCTGATGCTTGATGCATGTAGGACTGGCTGACCTGACATTCAAAATATCTTTCACCATTTATATATCAGAACAAAGACTCACAATCATATGGAAATCTATTATGACTGTAAAGTTCACTAGACTTTCTGATGGTATGACTTCCATTTGCCACTTATGTTGTTTCTTGTGTGTTGGGGGGAGCTATGGACTCCTATTCTGTTTAAGGCTCTCTGTTTACCTTAGCTGTTCACATGAATTTAAAAAAATAAGTGACCAGAGGCTTTGAAGTAGTTCATACTGGCTCCATGTGAGAGCATTTGCAAAGTGCATTTATATAGTTTAACCTTTGTTTTTCCACCTAGCTGATATCTGTGAAAGCCAAGCATGGCCTCTCCCAGTAAAATTTAGCATTAAACATTCATAAATTACTTTATCATTTAAATGATCATTCTGGATAGTGACTATTAGTGTCTCAGAAGCAATATAAAATATGCTGTCAGGGTATAAATTGCTGGTGATTTATTGCATGTTAGTGGGCACAGCTCCAAACATAAGAGGCACAGCTGCTACCCCCATTTAGACCTTGTTTCAGATATTCATGATATTTACCATGACATTGTGTAATTAGTATTTGCTGCCAGGAATGTGGCATTTCAAATACTGTTCCCTAAAAATAGAACTGATAAACAAATTGGTGATGGTGGTCCTGGTACTTTAGTTCCTCAATATATTTGATATTAAATGCAATGCAGAATTATTGTGCTCATCATATATAAATGAGATGAGAGATGTAACAGCATAAATTTTAAAGATTGAAAGTAATCTGGCTGTTTTCTTAGTAAAAACTCTGGAGATCACTTAAAATGTTGATTTCTGTGCTGAACTTCACTTCTGATCCTGATGTTAGTACAATAACTGTTTGTGACCATTGCATCTTAAATACTTTTGCTGGCTGCTCATCAGATATCCTTAACCCAGTTACTTATCCCATGACAGGAAAGAAATCCAGTTACCATTTTAAAATCTGTGATCCTGTCACCCCTCCTTTAGTACTGATCGCTCCAGTTCTTGGCAGGATTAATCTACATAAAGAGCTCTGTCTTGTTCTGTGTCAGGGTTAGAATACAAGCCCATGTTAATGATGATTTGTACAATATTAATAAATGGCTGACTGCCTTTAAACAGAATAGGGCCTAAATTTGGCCCAGAAATACCAAGGACCAAGATGTTAATACTGTCTTATCAGTGGCTGTTGTAAGCACTGACTTCACTGGGATTATTTACGTGCTGAAAGTTGGGTAAATATGTTTTAATACCATATGGCATCCAGGTTATGGCTAAGTAGTACAAATTAAATGCTAACTCTTCAGTTATTTCAAACCTTTCTACCATGACTGGTAATTGATACCAGCTCTCTAATGGAGCAAAGTGAAGAAACTTCATAAACCTAGGGACTCATTCTGATCTCTTTCTCTCTGACTTCATTGACATCAGTGAAGATACTCTTCATGTACTCTGATGTAAATAAGAGCAGAATTTGGCCCCTAATCTTTTTACATTGACCCTGTGATCCTTAAAGCAGGAATATAATTGGAGACACACATGCTGCAACAAGTATCCAGGTGTTCACCTTCATTGTAAAAGCAATGTCAAGCATTCAATTTCCAGCATTTCAACTAGCGTATACGTAATAGTGATTTGTTAAAATAGGACCATTCAAAATAAACTGGCCAAGTCTATTGAGCAAACAAACATAATCAAGTGGTTTTAAGTTCTGCCTTAGAAGCCAGTTTGTAGATAATGCCTATGATTGGTGATCAGTTACTAAACTAGATAGTTTAGCAATAGGGTACCAGCCATATACAGGGAGAGCATTTGCAGAATGATATAACTAGCTAAAACAAGGAAGGCATTAATTTAGACATAAGTTTATTTGTATCCCACTCTTGAGTAAAATACTTCTGTGTATTTAAAACAATCACAAGAGAATGAATTTTACTTAAAATTACACCTACGCAACAGTTATTCTGTTGTGGTTTTGATATGTACGCATGCACAGCCACAACTGAATTATTCACTCTAGTATGTTCATTTGCATAGTTAAAAAAAAATCTTTTAAATAGCTAAGTTAGTGTGTTGCAGCAGAGATCATTTCATCGTTCTGATGTGTTAATTCAAGTGGAAGATCAAAGGTTGAATGCCAGATGTGGTCTTATACTCTCTAAGACTGATGTGGTCCATTACTCTTCAAGCTAATGAAGGCTGAAACCTCCTGTATCTTAGAATCACAGAATATCAGGGTTGGAAAGGACCTCAGGAGATCATCTAGTCCAACCCCCTGCTCAAAGCAGGACCAATTCCCAACTAAATCATCCCGGCCAGGGCTTTGTGAAGCCTGATCTTAAAAACCTCTAAGGAAGGAGATTCCACCACCTCCCTAGGTAACCCATTCCAGTGTTTCACCACCGTCCTAGTGAAAACGTTTTCCCTAATATCCAACCTAAACCTCCCCCACTGCAACTTGAGACCATTACTCCTTGTTCTGTCATCTGGTACCACTGAGAACAGTCTAGATCCATCCTCTTTGGAACCCCCTTTTAGGTAATTGAAAGTAGCTATCAACCCCCCCCTCATTCTTCTCTTCTGTAGACTAAACAATCCCAGTTCCCTCAGCCTCTCCTCATAAGTCATGTGCTCCAGCTCCCTAATGATTTTTGTTGCCCTCCGCTGGACTCTTTCCAATTTTTCCACATCCTTCTTGTAGTGTGGGGCCCAAAACTGGACACAGAACTCCAGATGAGGCCTCACCAATGTTGAATAGAGGGGAACGATCACGTCCCTCGATCTGCTGGCAATGCCCCTACTTATACAGCCCAAAATGCCGTTAGCCTTCTTGGCAACAAGGGCACACTGTTGACTTGTATCCAGCTTCTCGTCCACTGTAACCCCTAGGTCCTTTTCTGCAGAACTGCTGCTTAGCCATTCGGTCCCTAGTCTGTAGCAGTGCATGGGATTCTTCTGTCCTAAGTGCAGGACTTTGCACTTGTCCTTGTTGAACCTCATCAGGTTTCTTTTGGCCCAATCCTCTAATTTGTCTAGGTCCCTCTGTATCCGATCCCTACCCTCCAGCATATCTACCACACCTCCCAGTTTAGTGTCATCTGCAAACTTGCTGAGGGTGCAGTCCACGCCATCCTCCAGATCATTAATGAAGATTTTGAACAAAACCGACCGTTGGGGCACTCTGCTTGATACCGGCTCCCAACTAGACATGGAGCCATTGATCACTACCTATTGAGCCCGACGATCTAGCCAGCTTTTTATCCACCTTATAGTCCATTCATCCAGCCCATTCTACTTTAACTTGCTGGCAAGAATACTGTGGGAGACCGTATCAAAAGCTTTGCTAAAGCTCAGGAATAACCCATCCACTGCTTTCCCCTCATCCACAGACCCAGTTATCTCCTCATAGAAGGCAATTAGGTTAGTCAGGCATGACTTGCCCTTGGTGAATCCATGCTGACTGTTTCTGATCACTTTCCTCTAAGTGCTTCAGAATTGATTCCTTGAGGAGCTGCTCCATGATTTTTCCAGGGACTGAGGTGAGGCTGACTGGGCTGTAGTTCCCCGGATTTTTCTCCTTCCCTTTTTTAAAGATGGGCACTACATTAGCCTTTTTCCAGTCATCCGTGACCTCCCCCGATCGCCATGAGTTTTCAAAGATAATTGCCAATGGCTCTGCAATCACATCCACCAACTCCTTTAGCACCCTCCAATGCAGCGCATCCGGCCCCATGAACTTGTGCTTGTCCAGTTTTTCTAAGTAGTCCTGAACCACTTCTTTCTCCACAGAGGGCTGGTCACCTTCTCCCCATACTGTGCTGCCCAGTGCAGCAGTCTGGGAGCTGACCTTGTTTGTGAAGACAGAGGCAAAAAAAGCATCGAGTACATTAGCTTTTTCCACATCCTCTGTCACTAGGTTGCCTCCCTCATTCAGTAGGGGGCCCACACTTTCCTTGACTTTCTTCTTGTTGTTAACATACCTGAAGAAACCCTTCTTGTTACTCTTAACATCTCTTGCTAGCTGCAACTCCAAGTGTGATTTGGCTTTCCTGATTTCACTCCTGCATGCCTGAGCTATATTTTTATACTTCTCCCTGGTCATTTGTCCAATCTTCCACTTGTAAGCTTCTTTTTTGTGTTTAAGATCAGCAAGGATTTCACTGTTAAGCCAAGGTGGTTGCCTGTCATATTTACTATTCTTTCTACACATCAGGATGGTTTTTTTCCTGCAACCTCAATAAGGATTCTTTAAAATACAGCCAGCTCTCCTGGACTCCTTTCCCCCTCATGTTATTCTCCCAGGGGATCCTGCCCATCAGTTCCCTGAGGGAGTCAGAGTCCATTTTTCTGAAGTCCAGGGTCCGTATTCTATTGCTCTCCTTTCTTTCTTGTGTCAGGATCCTGAACTCAACCATCTCATGGTCACTGCCTCCCAGGTTCCCATCCACTTTTGCTTCCCCTACTAATTCTTCCCTGTTTGTGAGCAGCAGGTCTAGAAGAGCTCTGCCCCTAGTTGGTTCCTCCAGCACTTGCACCAGGAAATTGTCCCCTACACTTTCCAAAAACTTCCTGGATCTTCTCTTCCCACCTTCCATCCAGGCTCTGAATTTCTTGTGGGTTTGGTGGGGGAGGTGATAACTTTTCAGTTACCAGAGAATGTGAAATAGGCAAGTGCTCACGTTTGTAGGGATTGATGCTTGTAATCTAGCTGGTGTCCAGAAAAATCTATTAAAGATTCTTTTATATTGAATTGAACCTAGATGAGTAGATGCCAAGAATTGTGATTTATGGGCTTGGCTACACTTGCGAGTTACAGCGAATTAAAGGAGCCACGGGCGCACTAGCTCACTACCCGTCCACATTGGCAAGGCATGTGGAGTGCTCTGACTCCACGGCTACAGCGCTCCTGGTACGCCATCTCAGAGAGTAGAATAACGTTGATGCGCCCCCACTGGAGCGCCCCAGCGTCAGTGTGAACAAAGTGTTGCATTACTGCACTCTGATCAGCCTCCGGAAACGTCCCATAATCCCCTTAAGTCAAGTGGCCACTCTTGTCATTGTTTTGGATATGCCCTTTGAAATCTCCGTTTGACCGCCGGCTGCTTATCTGCTCTGAGACAAAGCAACCGTTACTGTGGAATGCTGTCTGTGAGAGAGAGGCGGGGGGAAGGGGGAGGTCTGCTGCTGTATGAACTTACAAGACAGCATGCTGACATGCTCTCAGCCCCCCCAAAACCCACTCTCTCTCCCCCCACATATACACAACACACTCCCTGTCACACTCCCACCCCACCCCACCCCCATTTGAAAAGCACATTGCAGCCACTTGCATGCTGGGATAGCTACCACAATGCACTGCTCTCTGTGGCCGTTGTAAGAGCTGCTAATGGGGCCACACCAGTGTGCTGTCAGATGTCAGTGTGGACAGACTACAGCGCTTTCCCTACTGCACTCTACGAAGGCTGGTTTAACTCAAACCTCTCCACATCTGCAAGTGTAGCCATGCCCTATATTGCACAATAGCTACTTCCATGGGTTGTTCTACAAGGAAATTTTTTCAGCTTTCCATTTGGTCTTGGGTAGGAATGGGCGGACTGTGAGAAGGTGCTTCTAAATCACTGGTAACATTGGCTAGACAAAGGAGAATAATTATGAGTTCAGGTGAGTAAACAATGTAAGGCCATGATTCAGGAAAACATCCCTATTCAGGAAAGCATCTAAGCATGTGCTTCAGTCCCAGTGAAGTCAATAGGCTAATGAATGGGGGTAAGTAAAATGTGAAGGCATCCTGAACTGGTATCTGATTAGGAAGTTGATTAGGCTCAGGAGTGTGTCTGTATGACAGTAGTAGTATTTTCAATATTGAAGTAAAATATGTCTTGACCCTGGGAGGCTATTTAGAGTTGAGGGATGAAATGCTGTATTGTTTCCATCCCCAGTTACATATGATATGCTCTTAGTGTTGTTGGGTGACTACCAAAGGTCATTACTAAAGCTGTTTTCTTCTGCTTACAGGCATGGGTTGTGTAAGCTGTGGAATGGTTTGGCCACTATAACAGTGGTACTAGATGGATACAATAGGGCAGAAAAGTCTGCGGCAACATTATTTTTAAGGGGGTTTGACTCTGAGACTGTTTGTTAGACACATGGGCTGTTTTAACTTGTATTTCAGCGGTTGTTGTTTTCTGGTTTGGGGTGAGTGGATCGCTAGGTACATTATTGCATATTTAGACCTGGATAAATAAATAGTCTTACTAATTTAGGGTCAGATCCAAAGCATTTTAAAGGATCCCTTTGAATACAGCATGCTTTGAATGAGGTACTTTAGGATCATGCCCAAATTGCCTATTAAGCAGATGCTTGGCGCACAAGTTGCTTTCTAACTTCTCAAAAGTCACCAGTCAGCTGTAACCACGGGAATCTTATCATTGTCTTACTTTTAATTTAATTTATATTGTAAATTGTTTTAACTAGATGTTATATCAACTGTAAACACTTTAGAATTGTACCTTTTTAATCAAGTGATGCTATTGTGAGTCTCTGAGCTTCTGCCAGGTTTGAATGGCATCACAATTCAAGTGGCGTTTAAACAGTTTTTAGGCTCTAAATTGGATTGTATTTGCTTTCTGTGCACTTATCTTTTCTCTGAATCTAGGTTTACAGTTTTCCATTGAGTTGTGAGCTGTGCTCATTACATATAGCAACTTTCAAGGTCTCTCTGTGGTTGTTAATGATTTGGAAGCTTATAAAGAATTGAAATTGTTGGTTTAGCTTAGAAGTGCCAGGTCAATATCATGGTATTTCTGAAACACAAAGGACTGTAGTTGAGTTGAAGTTGCTTTTCTTTTATTACAATAACTAAAATGTACATCTAGCTATCCAAATATAAAAGCTGACTTTGATATAGGTGATTTCAGTGTTTTAAATGTACTTATGCTATTTGAGCACTCAGAATGTGAAAATCTTATGGTGCTGGGTGCTTCATAATTCCATTCATTTATTTTATTTGTATAGAGCCCCAGTCATAGGGGCTTTGAGGAAGATCCATAGCTGGCATATATTGTCATAACTCTTCAATTGACTGATAATAACTTTCAGCAACTCAGGATCTGGCTTGGCAACTAGAGTGTACTGCTGACTAAAGTTCTTTTTAAAACCAGATCCTGCAATAGAGAAGTTAAGGAATACCAGGAAGAGGCAATGGGGAAATTCCGACATTATATAAGCCTGTGAGTTATATAAAGAATTAATATACCATAAAAATTTACAAGAGGCAGAAATCATATTCACAGTCATAATTTTTGTCTTTGATACTGAGATTAGATAGTTTTATTGCAAATTTGATTTAACTGGTTGTCTTATCAAGGCAAGATATCAAGTATTTGTATACATAATAGGCTAAATCTAAGGTTTGGGCTAAAGTTAACCTTTTGCAGTAAGAAAATACTTAACTGTGTAGTAAAATTTTCTGTTAAATGTTTATAGAATATTTTGAAGACTTAAAGTACTATAAGTGCATATTTATGACAGGTTTGATTCAAAAATTATTTTAAGGTGTTACCCTAACCAGTCTAGTAAGACTTTAACTTGAAAAAAAGGTTTTTTTGTTAATTATCCAGGAGAGAGAGAGAGAGAGACACCCACCCACCCACCAGTCATGGATTCTGAACCTGTAAACAAACTTAGTGACCAGATCTGTTTTAAAAAGAGTTAAAATAGTTTAATAATAGATACCTAATCCTGTGTCCTGCCAATTTTTATGATGTAACAATTGTTTAGAAAAAAACTTCAAAATATTTCTCTCTCCTTGCTGCATTTAAAAAACCTCACAAATACAAATGGAGAAGCTGGCTATATGGTGGAAACAATGAAAATGACAATACACAAAGTAATGCCAAATGCAAAGAGTAAGCAAGCTGGAAAAATAGAAATACGTCTTCTCTAATCGTTTAGTTAGAGTAATTTTGGTTACTCATGATAGTAGTGGGGGAAAGTTTTCAGACAAATGTGTCTTTTGAAGTTGACAGTATCCCTTTAACGTTAAATATGTTTGTAACTTTTAGCTATATAATTCGGTATTATCCCTTTCAGTGTAATATGAAATCTGAACTTACTCACAGATATGCAGCTGTGCATATGCAGGAGCTGATTATACAAGTTAGTACAGCTGCTCACTCACCTATGTACAATTTAACCCTTTGTATAGATCAGTGGTTCTCAAACTGTGGGTCGGGACCCCAAAGTATGTCATGACCCTGTTTTAATGGGGTCACCAGGGCTGCTGTTAGACTTGCTGGGGTCTGGGGCTGAAGTCTGAGCCCCACTGCCTGGGGCCTAAGCTGAAGCCTGAGGGCTTCAGCTCTGGGTGGCAGGGCTCAGTTAAAGGATCCCTGCTTGGGGCTGCAGCCCTTGAGCTTCAGCTTTGATACCCTCTTCCCCCATCCCAACACTCCCCTGCCCTCGGGGTGATTAGGCTCGGGTGGGCTCAGGCTTCGGTCCCTCTCCTGGGGTCATGTAGTCATTTTTGTTGTCAGAAGGAGGTCATGGTACAATGAAGTTTTGAGAACTTATGCACTATATTCTCACAACAGGCCGTAATTGTAGTTGCTAAATGGATTTTTACAAATGGTTATATTCAGACTTCAAGGGCATCTTGTTTATACTAGTCAGTAGAATGACAGAATCATAGAAGTCATCAAGTCCAGCCCTCTGCGCTGAAGCTGGACCAAGTAAACCTAAATTATCCCTAACAGATATTTGTCCAACCTGTTCTCAAAAACCTCGAATAAAGGTAATTCCATAGCCGCCTCTGGAAACCTATTCCAGACCTTAACTAACCTTATAGTTAGAAAGTTTTTCCTAATATCTAACCTAAATCTCCCTTGCTGCATATTAAGCCGAGTACTTCTCCTCCAATCTTTCATGGACGTGGAGAATAATAGATCACAGTCTTCTTTAAATAAGCCCTTGACACATTTGAAGACTATCAGGTCCCCAATTGGTTGTTTTTTCTCAAGACTTAACATGCTCCGTTTTTTAACTTTTTCGCATAGATCAGGTTTTCTAAACCTTTTGCCATTTCTGTTGCTCTTCTCTAGACTCAATTCAGTTTGTCCACATCTTTCCTAAAGTATGGCACACAGAATTGGATGCAGTACTCCAACTGAGGCACCAGTGCCTAGTGGAGTGGGACAATTACCTCCCAGATCTTATGTATGACACATCTGTTAATATGAAGCTTTTTCACAGCTGAATCATATATTGTTCACCATTCACAATTTGTGAATCACTACAACCCCAACCCCCAGATCTTTTTCACCATTACTGTGACCTAGCTAGTTATTCCCCATTTTGTAGTTGTGTATTTGATTTTTTTTTCCTTTCTACTTGTAGTAATTTACACTTGTCTTTATTGAATTTCATTTTGTTGATTTCAGAGCAGTTCTCTAATTTGTCAAGATCATTTTGAATTCTACTTCTGTCCTCCAAAATTCTTATGACCCCTCCCAGTTTGGTGTCTGCATATTTTCTAAATATATTCTCCACTCTATTGCCTAAATCATTAATGAAAATATTGAATAGTATCGGACACAGGACTGACCCCCTCTGGTACCCCACTAGATATATCCTCCCAGTTTGACATTGATAAGTACAGTAGAACCTCAGTTACAAACTGACCAATCAACCACAGGCCTCATTTGGAACTGGAAGTACACAATCAGGCAAAAGAGGCCAAAACAAAAACGAAAAACCCCACAAATAATGTATAGTACAATGCTGTGTTAAACATAAACTACTAAAAAAAAAAAAAAAAAAAAAGTGGGAAAGTGGTTGTTTTTTTTGTTTGTTTTGTTTTTTTTTAAAGATGACTTGATAAGGTAAAGAAACTGTTTCTGTGCTTGTTTCATTTAAATTTAAGATGGTTAAAAACACCATTTTTCTTCTGCAGTGAAGTTTCAAAGCTGTATTAAGCCAATGTTCTGTTGTAAACTTTTGAAAGAACAACCATAATGTTTTGTTCAGAGTTACGAACGTTTCAGAGTTAAGAACAACCTTCATCCCTAGGAGTTTGTACTAATGAGGTTCTACTGTACTCTTCGAGTATTGTTTTTAAACCAGATGTACATCCACCTTATAGTAATTTCATCTAGATCATATTTCCCTAGTACATTGTTAATCTAAAGCAATGTTATTTCATAAGTACCTACTGTCTTGTGTTAAAACAATTTTACTTACCCAAACTCTTCATGTTATGTTTGCACATAGTAGGGTTGATAATTGCCTATTTTTATTTTGGCTTTCTGCCCAATCATTGATGATAATAATTGAAAACTCTACTTGGATTAGCAAAAATGTTTAATTTCTCCCAAACACATACTGTAGATGTAATGGGTAAAATTCTGGCCCCAGTGCAGTCAGTGATGGCTTTTCAATGTGTGCGTATACCATATAATCATTTCTGCTTTTTCCTTACAGGTTTATTATATTATGCTGGCCATGGCTATGAAAACTATGGGAACAGTTTCATGGTTCCGATTGATGCCCCAAATCCCTATCGGTCTGCAAACTGTTTGTGCGTGCAGAATATACTCAAACTGATGCAGGAAAAAGAGACTGGGCTCAATGTGTTTTTACTGGATATGTGTAGAAAAAGGTAGGATTTCTAGTCTTGAAATGCTTACTGTAAATTGTAACTGTGGATTAATCAGTTTCCTTTTCGTGGGAGGGTGAAGAAGGCTAGAGTGACTACAGATCTCATTACTTTCAGACACAAAGTGTGAAACTCCTATTTTCTTTAGCTTTCGCACAGCAACAGCAAATTACTATTGGAGAAGTGGGGAGCATACTTAAAAAAACAAAAAACAAACAAAACCCAGCCAAACAAAAAAACAAACCAAAACCAAATAATCAGCTGCCTCCAGGGAATAGGGAGGAAGCTAGAACCATACGTGGAACTTCATGCTATAAATGTTTTTGTAAGTAATTAGGTGGATGGAGGTTGGAGAGAATTTCTAGCTCCAGTGGGTTCTGAGAGATCTTAGAGACTGCTCCAAAGCCTATTGAAGTCATTTGGAATCTTTCAGTTGACTTAATTGCAGTTTGGATCAGGCCCCATGTGAAAACATGAAGGTGGTAATTCAGCCTATTATGTATTTTTGCATACAAATACAACCTATCCACTCAACAGGATAAAGAGAAATGTACTAAAGCATCAAACTAGCTAGATAAAACTGATAAGAGCTTTAAGTCAGCAGAGATTTATGATGCAGCAGACCGCAGCAGACTGCTGTGGCTGGAAGATTTTGTGTTGAGTCACTTCAGTTAATATGTAGAAACCTTTGATAATATGGAACTGATGCAAAGTCCTTCATTTCAGACATTTTTGAAGACAAATAGATTTTTGTTGACTCCTTTTATGCTGGTGATACTGGATGATGCTTTCTCCTGCCACCTGAAAAATATACACCTCTACCCCGATATAACGCTGTCCTTGGGAGCCAAAAAATCTTACTGCGTTATAGGTGAAACCACGTTATATCGAACTTGCTTTGATCCGCCAGAGTGCGCAGCCGTGCCCCCCTCGCCCCCCGAGTACTGCTTTACCGCGTTATATCCGAATTCTTGTTATATTGGGCCGCATTTAAAAGTTTTAAAAAATTGAAAGGTTTAGCAGATTTATTTTAATTTAAAGAATCTTAGTTGACTTTCTCCACATCATTTCATGTATATAGTTGGGATTATGTTTTCCAATATGCATTACTGTTTATCAACATTGAATTTCATCTGCCTCTTTGCGGCCCAGTAACCCAGTTCTGTGAAACAGTGAGGTGGCAAAGTTTGTTTTGGACTTAACTGTCTTGAGTAATTTTGTATCCCCTGCAAACTTTTCCACCTCACTATTTACCCTCTTTTCCAGATCATTTATGAATATGGTGAACAGCACTAGTCCCAGTATGGATCCTTGGGGGACCCAGCCATTTACCTTTCTCCATTGTGAAAACTGACCTATTTATTCCCACCATGGGTTAAAAGATAGAAAACAAGTTACCTTTTATCCCATGACTGCATAGTTAGCTTAAGAGCCTTTGATGAGGAACCTTGTCAAAGGCTTTCAGAAAAAGTCCTACACCACAGCCACTGGATCACTCTTGTCCACATATTTTTTGACACCCTCAAAGAATTCTAATAGATCGGTGAGGCATAATTTACCTTTACAAAGGCTGTGTTGATTCTTCCCCAACATATTGGATTCATCTGTCTGTTTGATAATTCTGTTCTTTACTATATTTCAACCAATTTGCCTGGTATTGAAGTTAGGTTTACTGGCCTGTAACTGCAGGATCACCTTTGGAGCCTTTTTCAAAAATTGGTGTTACTTAGCTATCCTCCAGTCATCTGGTTACATACCACGGTTAGTAGATCTGGATTTCACATTTGAGTGCCTTCAGAACTCTTGAGTGAATATCATCTAGTCCTGGTGACTTATTACCAGAGAGATTATTCCTCATGACTGCTACAGTGTTTCCAGAGCCTGTGAACTTCATTGCTAATGTAACATTAATAACTCAATTAAACGTCACATTCCAATGGCCAAAACAAAAATGTCTAAGAAATATGGCAGATTTTCACATCTCAACCTTGCTGATGTTCCATTTTGAAAGGAAAAACCATCCAGTTTTCATTAGCCTAAAATGACTGACAGTTTCCAGTGGTTTCAAAGACTTCTTGCTAGGACAATGGCCAAATTCAACAGCTGTTAGTATGAGGTGCTCTCATCTAGTCAATGCATAATCTTAGTTTAACTATTGTTTTCATGAAAATGTTGATGCAGCTAATTTTGTTTACCATCAGTGGATTCATTCCTAATTAAAGAAAGAAAAGAGAGAGAAATTATCTGTTTTCTATGATGTACACTGTAACACTTGCATGATTGGATTGTCAGAGTCACATTCTATATTTTCGTTTCCATTTCTTATAGAAATGAGTATGATGATACCATTCTAATCTTGGATGCCCTGAAGGTTACCGCTAACATCGTTTTTGGATATGCAACGTAAGGAAACTTCCTCCAGCCCCACCTGATTTCAAGGCCAGAAGGGATCACTGTGGTCATTTAGTTGACTTTTTAAAAAAAAATAGTCCATTCAGTAGTGTAAGAGCACCAGTAACTCATCTCTAATATATGTTCCTATCCCTGGTCTATTTATATGAATTATTAAAATTGCCCTTAATTCTGTCTTGATATTTTAGAGATGTACTGGCTATAGCCAGGTCTACACTAAACAGTTAGATTGACCCAAGTGAATCGCTCAGGGGTATGAAAAATCCACACCCCTGAGTGACTGTTGTTAAGCCGACCTAACCCACGGTTAGATGTTGCTAGATCAAAGGACAGATGCTTCTGTCAACCTAGCTATTGTCTCTTGGGGAGGTGGATTAACTACAGAAATGGGAGAACCCCTCCTGTTGCTGTAGTGTGGATCTACACTGAAGTGCTATAGCAGCTCAGGTGCAGCTGTAGCGTTTTAAGTGTAGACATAGCCTGAGTGTAGACATATCAAATGTATATTTTAATAGGTTTATTTGCTGTTCCCCATTCAAATGTGAGCTACTGCCCTCAAAAGCAGTAGATGCTACAGCTCATCTCCCTAACTTGCTGAATGACTCACCTGCAATTATTTTAATAGTCAACTTCAGGGATGCTCCCGCTCATTTTTAATAAACATTAGTTTGATATTAAAAACTATGGAGAAATAAAAAATGTTATTCCATATGCCCATAATGATTGAAATATGTTTATTTGTGACAGATGGCAATTTCCTACAGTATCCTGAATATGAATTTTATTGAATTAGGTTTAATATCTGTGGAGTCATTATATTAAAAATGCGATTGTTTGAGTTGTAGGATTGTATGTAATTTTTCTAGGGACGTGACCAATTTAAATGCTAGGAACTTCAAAGAACTGTTTGGGACAACACATGAGAAGTGGGTTTTCTAGGAAGTATAGGGAGACCTTTTGGAGCCACTCCCTAGGGAGAAAAACCCACTGTCTACTGTTTCTGTTCCTGAAAACTCCAGCTCAAAGACCCCCTGAATGATATGAGGGATGGAATAAACTTTTCATGAGGGTGCTAGTTTTGAGCTAAGGCTGTTATGAACTTGTAACCACAAAAGAGACCCTTTGGGAAGGTGTAGGGGGCTTCAAGGACTCACCTTTCAGAGCCCATCTTGGGTGAGATCCAGTAACCTTATTAGCATGCATGTGGGTTCTTTTACTGTATTGAATGTTTTCTCTAAAGATTATACCTAAGAATAAAATAGGCTTGCATAGGAAGTGCTGTATGGTAACTAATAACTGTGGCAATTGCACTGTTCACCATCTCTGAGGAGAAAGACAAAGCAGATATGCTTAGGCAATCTGACTTTTTGGGGGAATTCTCAGTATAATCAGAGAGCTAGGCAACCTGGAAATAGCCTGGTCAGGAGGAATTGAGATGCATATCTCTACCCAAGAGAGGTGACAGCCAGGGGAACCTTCCTTGGAAGTTTTTAAGGCCCGGCTTGACAAAGCCCTGGCTGGGATGATTTAGTTGGGAATTGGTCCTGCTTTGAGCAGGGGGTTGGACTAGATGACCTCCTGAGGTCCCCTCCAACCCTGATATTCTATGATTCTATGAGGGCCCTTGCTGGACTATAGAGGGGGAATACAGATGCAGTTGCCCTGAACTATGACATGTCATGTCTTACCATAGCCATGTTGGTCCCAGGACATGAAAGAACAACAGAAACCCAAAGGAATTGATGGCTTTACCCATATCACTGCCACCTTACACAAAGACTACAAGTTCAGTGTCTGAGGGGACAGAGAAGTGCAGTTTAACTTTTTTTACTGAGTGTCAGAACACATTTTAAATTTATTTATATGTGTGTATGTGTTTTACAATAACAATAAATGGGTTTCGTTATCTGAGCTACAGCACTTAGAATGGTTGCAAATTCTTTTTCCTGGGGTTGCAAAGATCAAAGTTAATTCTGTAATTCCAGTATTTTGAAGTGGTTGTATAAAGTTTAGATTAACAGTTTCAGGATAGCATCCAATTATTGTGGATTTAATATGGCAAATACAAAAGCATTCAGCTGGTAAGTGGTCAAGAGTTTTACCAAACTAGGAGGTATTAATGGAATTTGTACCGGCACATTTTTCAGACACTGCTTTGGGACTGTCCTCCAAGATAATTTGTTCAAGGAGCAATAATACTTTAGGCTGATCTTGCCTCATTCCTGTGATTTGGTAGTAAATATGAACTCTTCACAAATGAATTGTTTGTAAATGTATTTTGCATTTCTGTGAAGACCAGATTAACTAGGTTCTAAATACAATTTAGTATTCATACAGCAGTTCCTTATTTCATGCAGCATTCTTTTCACATTCATACATGTCTTGTAAAATATTACTCATTTATCACTGTCAATCTCTTTTTTTGCCCTTATATTTATTATTTATTATACTTTAAAGATGCCAAGGAGCAGAAGCTTTTGAAATTCAGCACTCTGGGTTAGCCAATGGGATTTTCATGAAGTTCTTGAAGGAACGCATGTTGGAGGACAAGAAGATTACTGTGTTACTTGATGAAGTTGCGGAAGGTGAAAGCAACCTACATTTTAACTTCCCATAGCATTCAGTTTACCAAAAAAATCTTTTTTTTTTTTTAATCTAAAACGCCTCTTCTACACTGAGTGTTCTTCACTTCCTTCTCTAAATTCTTATTTCTGCACTGTGTAAACCCACCATCAAATGCAGCTACCTCTTGTGTAAAAACTGAAACATCTTAATAAAAACCCCTGTCTCTAAACTGATTTTTGCTCCTGTGGGATGCAGGGTGCTATACGTTCAAATGTACTTTGTTGTGTGATGGAATTTGTATTTCATTTGTTGCTTCAAAAGCTCGGTATTGAAGCATGTTTAAGGCTTTCCTTACAGGAAAATCTTCAAGTGCATGAAGGAAAAAGCATGTTTAATATCTAATATTTCTGAACATGGCTAGGGTTGAAAAAAGTGCTTTCATTTTCACTTACTATTTCAAGTGAGACAGAATTGGGATATATATTTGTTTATCTTTGAAGCATTTCAGAAGCATCCCTTACCATAATAGCCCTGCTGTTGATGAGCCACTATAATATGGCGTTCATACTGCTTATTCAAAGTTTTTGTGAGTATGCAACTCTCCTCAGAGTTTACAGATGATTATATGGTCACGAAAATCACTCTCCTTTGTCATGTGGTCTCTGGATGTGACTGCTAGCCCAATTGACTTGTCTGGAGACAGACTAATTAGGGTTGAATTCTGTGTGTGTCATACAGTATTAATACCACATCTGTTGGCATAACCATTATTTACTGACTAGACTACAATGCAGGAGCCTATTCATCACTTGTCACTCAGGCAAAACTCCCTGTGGTGTTGATGGGAGTATTGCCTGAGTGAAGAGTGCTGAAGAGAATGTCTTGGTTGAGAGTGAGCATTCTTTCAAAGCATAGAAAGGTAGACAAGAGCATTTACATGATCAATTATATATACAAAAACAAAAAACGGACATCTGTGCATAAGTCCACTGGCTTTTCAATAAAAATATTGTCCAGGTCTCCCACCAGCTGGAGACTTAAAATCTGTATAATGGGCCACATTCTTCTGTCAATTCCACTCAGTGAGGCTACAGGGTTGTAAGTGAAGACAGAATTTGGCTCAGTGTGCATATCTGACAAGGATTCCTAAATCAGAAATGTCCAAACCAGATATTAAATATGCAACCAAATTGGTTTGCTGTTGACAAGACAGACTGTAGAAAATGTGTAACAAAAGTTAAAACAATTCAGTTTTAACATGCCAGCGCAATCGGGAGAAAAAGGAAATGATGATGATTGTGTGACTAGCTGGAGCGTAAACACATGCAGTGCACATGTGCTGCATGATTAACAATTTTGCCACCACCAATTGAGGTATGACTTGCCCATGCCACTAGAGTGTGGATCTATAGATGATAGTCACTTTTCAGTTGCTACTTCCTTGCCTCTCTTGCATTTTTCCCCACCTGGCTTATCTTCTGTTTAACTAGATACGAAAATATGGAATGAGAGGTCATTGTTTTAATATTTTTATTAAGTTTCATGAGAAGCTTTGTACATACACAGGACTATTATAAGAAAATCTTGATTACTATTCAAGACAAACAAGAGTTTTAGCTATTAAAACTAAAAATGATCACAAACTTCAAGATTTCAGCTGATTGTGTGTGTGTGAGGGAATATGTAGGAATCTTTTCTTAATGTACAGCATTTCACAACTGACTAGGCGCTATCATAGTGTCTTTCCCTGACATCAGAAATTTTATTATTATTACTACTTTAACACTTACATAGCTGCAATGGAGAATACAGTGCACAGAATGAAGATACAGGGTCTGTTTCTCCTCTCACGCTGGTTGGAATTTTAAAATGACTATACTGAAGTTAATGGGTTCACACCCATGTAAGTGAGAAGAGAATGAGGCACATCTTTTCTCCTTGAGGATGTTAAAGTCCAGGTTATGTATGGGTCATGACCCTGTGAAGGATAGGATCAGATAGAGCTATTAATTATTGCCAGAAACCACACATTGGACTAGATGTATTGATGTACTGATCAGGTATGGCAAATGTTACATTCCAAAGGAAAATACATTGACCACTGTTCAATAGTGTATATAATGTTTAATCCCAAACTTGAATAGTCCACCTATATGAATTCACGATTTGTAAACCTTGATTTTAATTCAAATTACTCTTTAGCTATTGGTCTTAATCTTATGCACACCAAAAACAGCTGGAGGGAAAAAAAGCAGCCTTAGAGTTGTTTCATTTTAATGTATAGGCCTGCATTCAGCAAAGTACTGAAGAATGTGACTGAATAAGCTTAATGTTAGTCATGTTCTTCAGTACCCTGCTGAATCAGGGTCATACTGACTTTTTTTTTTTTTAATGTGGAGGCATGTTGAAAATAGACACCGAAAAAATTGTTCTCTTCAGACATCTTGCACGCATTCCTTTGAGTGAATTTGAATAGCCAATCACTAAACCTCCCTGAAAGTGAGGTCATCATAGAAATGCGGGCACAACCATAACACCAATGATGTAGCTGCTTTAATTATAATTTCAGGAGCTTTGATTCCTACAAAACTATTTGCATCTTATCTTTAGATATGGGTAAGTGTCACCTTACCAAAGGCAAGCAGGCTTTGGAGATTCGCAGCAGTTTATCTGAGAAAAGAGCATTAACTGATCCCATTCAGCAAACAGGATCATCTGCAGAGTCCCTGGCACGGAACTTACAGTGGGCCAAAGCTCACGGTACAGTAAACGCTCTCTTCCAAAAGATCACCCTTTCAAGATGTTAATTTCATTATTAATTCTTTATCTCACTTGATATGCATAAATAATTCAATTGAAAATATATGTGGGCATAGTGTCTACTCCTTACTGTTGCTTTTTTCACTGGCTATAATATACTGAGTAGAAATGTGCCCAAGGAACATTATCCCTGACTTTTTTTTTTTTTTAAAGCAAGAATAGTCTTATTTTTTTCCTGATAGGTTTGAATGTGGTATTGAATGGTCTATAATGTATTTGAGCAGAAGATTAGTAGTCTGATAAGCTTTTGTTTCCTCTCTAATCCCTTTGCCACTTTTACAAGTTTATAGATTGGATAGGTGTCCAGTTTTATTTGAGCACCTAACTCCTATTTGTGTTTTTACAATTTTCTCCCTTAGATATCTGTGGTTTAGGGATTTCATCCTTGGGCCTTTTTTTTAAATTACTGCACAGGATAGAGAAACGTACTGGTTCTGCTATCAGAGCCAGGGGTTTCAGGTTTTTTCATAGTCACTGTGCAGATTCCTAGTCAGGTCACTTCATTTTTTCCTTTTTATTTTTGGCCTTGTTCCATGCATAGGAAAATATCCACAAAGCCTTGTGGGCCACCAAAGAATTAGGCCTGCTCTAAACAGGCTTTTTTTTTCTCTCTCTCTCTCTCCTCTCCTCCTCCGCCCCCCTCCTCCCCCCCCCCCCCCCCCCCGGTACTGACATAAACAACCGTAACTGAAATAGTTTTTTTTTAACTGATATATAAATAAAAAAGTTTATTCCCCTTCCTGTGTGCTAAGGATGCTTATACCAGTTTAATGATAGTAATAGGAAGGGAGGAGAACGTCCTTTTAGATCGCTGAAACAATTGCAGAAGCATGTTAGGCTTTCATTAGAATATTTTAAATCGGTTTATCCAAAATATTTATTTGCAGAACTTCCAGAAAGTATGTATCTTGACTTTAAGTGCGGTGTTCAGATTCAGCTGGGATTCGCAGCAGAGTTTTCCAACGTCCTGATCATCTACACAAGGATAGTAAAGAAACCTCCTGAAATACTAGTTTGCAAAGCGTATGTTACAGACTTCCCACTTGTAAGTGTTTCCTATTTGTGTTTCATGATTGCTCTGTATTTAAGTTAGTGGTTGTCTGCTTGTGCCAGACTACAGCTTTGGGGGGGAAACATTCAAATTTGAATTCTGAACCAAGCAGAGGATGCATATATAAAACAAATCCTATGATTTTGTTGAAACACTCTTCTTCCCCTTCCCTTCACATCCTGATTTCTGTTACTTGTTAGATCTAAATTAGGCCTGATCCTGCGAGGTGCTAAATGCCTTCAGTTCCTATTGAAAGGATCCGTCACTTAGGCCACGCTCCTATGAGTCACCACATACAGGTGCACTACTACCCTTATGGATCCCCACTGAAGTCGTCATAGCTAGAGAGCAGTGAATTGCAGGATTGGAACCTTAAATTCTAAACTCCCTAGGGAAGGAGCCTTATTTTCTTATTCCTTTAAAGTGCCTAGCATGCTTTTGGTGCTGTCTAAATAGTGATTGTAAAGAGAATTATGTATTTGTGAATTAACATATTAAATAAGTGTCTTTCTCTCCTACAGTGCTATTACTATAGTACCACCATATACTATATTGTGAAGTGTTCAGACCACCTGGTATTACAAAAGTATGAAGACAAGTTTCTTGCCCCTAAATAGCTTACACTCTAAGGCCTTGATCCTGCAATAAGAAGTGCATGATTGGAGCCCCATGGAGATCAATGGCTCTGCATGGGCATTGGGCGTCTGCCTGTATAGATCCAAAGACCGATGAGGGCTTTAACAGGCAAAGTACAGAAGAAAGTGAGGGAGTGGGATGCAATTGAAAGCCAAGATTCTAAGTAATAAAGTTTAGTGTGTATCTTATTGGGTTCCACCTTTTTCGTTTTGACTTGTTTATTTCATTATGTCAATATTATTACTTCCCTGAGAGGGGCACAAGGGCACCTGGGTATCTTGGAAGAAATAGTGTTTTAATTTGAATTTATCAAAATGTACTAATTGTATAGCAGCTTTAGAACAATTGTACTCTGAAAATGACACATTTAAGAGAAACTAATCAATTGTTCTAATGCTACCTTAGTATACTCAAATCTAGAAGAGGAAAGCTCTATTTTTTTTATACTATTAGCTGTAGTAATAGGCAGCAGTCCAGATGAAAAGGGGGGGGGGGGGAATGAAACTTGCACATTTTTATTTTTTTTTAAGTTGTAAGAAATGGGCAAGGAATCCTCCTTGAGTTGCGTTTTAGGAAGGCAAGAGATAAAACACGAACAACTACTCCTACATGTGACTGATGATGAATTAGGTGACCTAGGTGACTCTCTCTAATATTAGTTGAATCTTGTATTAGGAATTTTTTTGTTAAGAAAAGGAAAACACTATTTTAATAAATTATGTCGAAATAAGTTGTAAATTGAACTCAAATCTTAAGCTACTTCACATAAAATACAAATGTTCCTTTTTATTTTCCTTTTCACATTGTTCTACTAGTTTTTTATACCTACAATTTAATTCTCACTTTTTTTTTTTTTTTTTGCAACAGGACTTGGATATAGATCCTAAAGAGGCAAATAAAGGGACTCCTGAGGAAACTGGCAGCTATTTAGTATCAAAGGATCTTCCCAAACACTGTCTCTACACTAGACTAAGTTCACTGCAGAAACTAAAGGTGGTTAATGTTATTTTTTGTCTCGCCCATTTGTTTATACAGTACAGGTTAATCATGTTGCTTCACAACTCCAGTAAAAGAGCTGGATTCTACATGTAATTGATATCATGAATACTGAATATTTTCAGTAATTGCCCAAAGCATACTCACTCATTTAAACATTTATTCTAGCTGCTTAGAGAGAGAATGGCTAAGAGCACACTTCAGTGACTTGGCTCTGTAGCTGGCAGACTGAAAATATGTTCCAAAGAGAGAGCCAAAGGATATGAAATCATATTATTCCACAAGTCCCTTTTAAACACGGCTCTGGAAAATGTGCCTTGTAGGTTGAAAAGATTGATTGACTTCTCTGGAGGAATCACAGCACCTTGTACATATCATGTTTCCATGTCTATTTGCTCACTAAGCATGATGCCTTAAAGCAGAGCCATAAGTTGAGGTCATTAGTAAAAAGTGGAAATGTTATAAATCTCTTTACAATCCAGCCTGTGCCCTTGAACCCATCGTGTTTTAAAGCACTCTCACTTTGCATAGTTAAAATGTTGCTGTTAAAGGATCAGAAGTGGACTATAGGATTTTCAGGACTTTAGCATCTCTGTTGTATATGATCTACTGTATTTGCTTTCCAACACATTATGCCAGAGGGTAGCACGAACACTTCTAGAAATTGCAAAAACTTGGAGTGTTTGTGGAGGTGGGTGGGATGAAGAGTGCCATACTGATAAGTGCCTTCTTATCCTGCTGCCAGCAGGTTTATAAATCAGGATCACCCATGAGTTAGTGTTACCCCAAAACCCCATATTCATTCAAGCAAGGTGCAAGTGGCACCTTTATACTCTTATTTCTTTTGTAGTGGAAAGATGTTGCTGAATTTGGTTACCTAAAATTCAAATGAAATTTGGAGGGGAAGAGAGAAATCATCCCATGACTATACCTGCAGTACTCCTCCCAGTGCTTTTGTAGTTGTTTCATTAACAGAATTTCACCCATGGAGTGACAGGGGAAAGTCTTTTCTGTTAAAGAAACAGCTAGTGCTCTGACACATGGTTGAGGGGAAAAGATCTGGGGACAAGAGGTCTCTGGGTGTTAAGCTTAGCTATATTTAAACACAGTATGAAGTAAGTGTGCAAAATTTTGCAGTGAGTTTACATCTTTTGCAGCCTCATTGATTCTAGTGAGAGTGTAGTGAGTATAAATCAGTGCAGAATTTGGCCCTGTGTGTGTGGTATACATTTAACTGCAAGGCTTATGGCACTTCAGCAATTATGCTATTATAGGTCTATTTGTTATTGTACTTTAAATGTGTTCACTGCTCCCTCAGACAAATAATCACTGTGTAAACATTTTGTTTTACCGTGTTTTTGAGGGAAGAAGTAATTTTATTGTCTGTCATTCACAGGAGCACTTGATCTTCACAGTTTGTCTGCATTATGAATATCCAGGAATAGATGATTCCCTGGATGAAAGGAAGGAGGTTAATGTTGGGAAGCCTCTTATTGCTAAATTAGGCATTCATCATGGATTTGAGGAAAATTGTTGCATGTCTAACAGACCTTTCCATACTCAAGCATCCACTCCTGTGGCAGCTGAATACTACCTCTCTCCTAATCACTGTCAACCAAATTCCTACCCAGGTGTTCACCATCCAAACTCTGCTCATTCAGACCATTTCAGGCAGCCAGAAGCATGCCATTGCAATGCGACTTTGAATGTGCGAACTTCAAGACAAGAAGTATGGACTTGCTCATCCCACATAAGAAAGAATAATATACCAGTAGAGACAACTGATGACACTGTTGACCTGGGATTCAGCTTCTCCAACAGCCTCAGATTATCTAAAAAGCAGTAGCTATCATCTCTGCAGAATGTACAGGAGCATCAATCCTGGGCTAAGGCACTCCAGCACTGATTGTACATTCTCTGTGGTGTGTTCATGTTTTGAGAGAAGGCAGTACTGGGAATTGTGGGTTGGGTATGGATTAGTATAATCTCTCCTTGGAAACTTCTCAGATCCAAAGAGACAAGAATGGAATATAAACTAATTCTTCACTCCTGAATTTTTTTCTGCAGTGAAAATGGGTGTGGGGTAATCATGGGAAGCAGGTGGCAGGAGAGATGGGGTGGAGAGAAGCTTGAGCTGGGTACATGGGAGCCCCACAGGAACTAACCAGCAGGCACCCTGTTGTTGGCTGCAACTGTGCCAGCCAGCAAAAGAACAGAGCATCAAGCATGTAGCATTGAGATGAAGTTGCATGTTTGTGGTGGGGAGGAGATGCACAGCAGAGGCCTTGTTCTTGTATCACAGGCTCTCTAGGAATACTGAATCCTTGATCTCCTCAGCTGTTGCTGACATGTTTCTATAATGACACATCCGTCTTAAAAGGCATGCATAATTGACCTGTTTCTAATCTTGATTTTTAGTTTACAAAGGGATCAGTTTTCCTGTGCAAAAACAAAATGGAAAAAATAGAGGAGAAGAGAGGGAGAGGGAAAGCAGTAAAAAGAATGTCCACATTAATGAAACTAAGCCATACATATACTTTATAAATGTAATTAAAATAGCATAGTAATCACTAAATGATAAATAGATTTTTAGACTTTCCTGTTCTAACCTGCACCATCAGTTGAGTTTAACATTCTAATTTTCCTTTGATTTAAAAAATGGGAACTTCCAATTTCTTTAAAAGTGATAGATTCTAGGACTGGAAGGGACTTCGAGAGGTTATAGAGTCCAGTCCCCTGCCCTTATGGCAGGACCAAAATGTTTGTGTGCAAGCAGAGCATGTCATACCATTCATAGATTCCAAGAGTAGTAGGTACCATTGTGATCTAGTCTGACCTTCTTTATAATACACGACATAGAATGTCCCCAAAATAATTCCTCTTTGAACTGGAATATGTCTTAAAAAAATAATCCATTTTTTATCTTAAATTTGTCCATGATGGAGAATCTACCTTAACCTTTGATAAATTGTTTCAGTGGTTAATTGCCCTCACTGTTTAAATTTTTGCACCTTATTTCCAGTCTGAATTTGTCTAGCTTTAACTTCCAAATGTTAGATCTTGTTATGACTACTAGGCTGAAGAGCCCATTATCAAATATCTGTTCCCCAGGTAGATACTTATAGACTGTGATGAAGTCATCCCTTAACCTTCTTTTTGCTCAACTAAACAGATTGAGCTCCTTGAGTCTATCACTGTAAGGCTCATTTTGTAATGCTTTAATCATTCTCATGTTCTTTTGTGAGCCCTCTCCAATTTATCAACATCCTTCTGTGGAACCTTGATGTCCAGTGCTTGGAAGAAATCAACAGATGACTGAAGAGCAGTGGGCTCAAGCTCAATGCAGGAAAGACAAAAGCAATGGTGGCAGGAAGGGGGAAAATGTTTTCAAGAATGGGCAACTAAAGTAATATCGCCAATTATTAAGGACACTATACCACAAATCACTGAGGTGGAATGAAGCTACAGAATCATGCTGGATGCCTCACGACAGATTGTTCGAGTGGTGAGAAACTCCTTTTTGCACCTTTTGGATCAAATATTTGGAAGCTCTTCCAAAGTGTTACAGCTTTGTTGCTAACTGACTTCTGAAGAGATGACCGTTTCCTCTCCAGTACTACCACTAGGTTTACATTTTTAAAATAAGCGTTACCCCATTTGTTGTTTTGAAATAGAGATATGAGGCTAAATTTAAGCCCTAAGTTTGTTTAGCATTAATATAAGCACACATATAACATAGAGGCCTATATTCAGTCTGGCAAGACCTCGTAAAAGCAGGAGTAATTTGTGCCTGATGTATGATGGCTGGGTGAGGATTTGAGCTAAAATATGTGAATGATGCTCCTGCACACCAGGCTCTGCTCTGGAATCATACACACGCCTGCTGTTGTGTTACAAAAATAGCCCTGCACGTTCCCCTCAAGACCAAAACTAGTTCCTTTCTTATTTTCCAAATAAAAACCTTACCCACTCCCCAGCTACCTAATGCAAACTCATCCAAGTGATATGAAGGATAAGAATCTCATCCAAGTCAGGCTGCAAAAGGTGTGAGAGACATATGCAGAGGCACTGTTGCACAAACATTCCATGTTAGGCACCAATCTTGACATTTACAGTGCACCAGCACACCTGTGTGTAGCTTTTGTTGATGTCAACAAGATTCTGTCCTGCCTCAGTGAATTATAGGATCAGGGCCATAGGTTTCATGCTCATTACTAGAACTAAAGCTGCAGGGATTTACCCTTAATTTGATGTATGGCTGGAAACTAGTTTCAAAGCAATAGGAGATATTTTGTGATATCTTTAGAAACCTATCTTGGTGCTCTGAAAGTATATTAAAAAAGCATGAGATCGCTGTTCAAGTGGATTCTTATCTGTGGTCATAAATCAGCCTCATTCCTCTCTAGTAATGTTGCTAACAGGTTGAGTAGCTGTGCATTTCATTTTTTCCTTTGTACAGTATATGCAATTATTAAATAACTTCTGTGTTAGTAAAATTTTTGCAGAACTTCACAATAAATGAAAAGGTATGAAAAAATAAAGGATGAATCATTGCTTAAGAATAAATGCTTATTGGTCTTGATAAGCTACATCAGGGGTAGGCAACCTACGGCACGCGTGCCGAAGACAGCACACAAGCTGATTTTCAGTGGCACTCACACTGCCCGGGTCCTGGCCACCGGTCCAGGGGGCTCTGCATTTTAATTTAATTTTAAATGAAGCTTCTTAAACATCTTGAAAACCTTATTTACTTACATACAACAATAGTTTAGTTATATATTATAGACTTTTAGAAAGAGACCTTCTAAAAACTTGAAAATGTATGACTGGCACGCAAAACCTTAAATTAGAGTGAATAAATGAAGACTCAGCACACCACTTCTGAAAGGTTGCCGATCCCTGAGCTACATGAAAGATTCCATTTAAAATGCTGCACAGGTTTAGGTGGAACACATCCAAGCTTTTCAGATAGGTGGTCATTGAACAAAGATATAGTTTAGAGGGGAGCAGTTAGTCTTGTAATTCTATGGTCCTATTATAAAACAAATTCTGTTATCTGATATTTTTGCTGGAAGATTGAGTAGACTCTACGTATGGTAATTCTACATAGTGATGGAAATAATGAATGTCTCTAATCCCACTTGGAAATGGTTAATAGCATTATTGTATGTAGGTGTTTAATGAAAATCTAAATTCATCTGTGTTGAAAGATGGCTATTCCCTAGTGTCAGTTACCTCTATGTTAATGTATTATTTATTTACTAAATGACAAACAACTTAACATAAATGCAAATAGACTGTAGCTTTTAGTCTTCTCTGGAAGAGTATAAAATAGTGAAACGTTTTCTGATTTTTGAAATATACCTGTGCATTTATTATTGTACAAACTGATTTTTACATGAAAATTATAGCTTGAGATACAATGTAGTACAATAGGATACTTATCTAAAAGTTTGTCATAGTTTTATTGTTCATATTACAATTTTTAATTTTTTCTACTGTTGCAATAAAATGTAATTCACAAAAAGATTTATACAGTAGCTTGTGTCCCTTTTCTCTTCCTTTCAAACTTCAGTTAAAGACAGTGCAAATCATAGAAATAGTGACTAAAAAAGCGAACTTAAAGTCAAGAATGGCACCTATATCTTCTGGTGACTGTCACAGAAATAGGAAGAGTTCTATTCCTGCATGGCACAGCTCATTGCATAGCCAATTCTGCAAAATTAGCCAGTGTTTTTGGATGCCTGGTTTTGACCAACTTTAGAGACAGGTTGAGCCTGAGTATCTGAATGAAATTCCCCTTAGCTTCAGCTGGAGTTGTATGTGATCAGTACCTCCTGAAAATCTGGCCCCTGTAGGTATCTCAAGTTGGACACCCAAAACTGGAGTCCCTGTTTGCACACTTAGAGTTTATCATCTTTGTATCTCAGTTTCCCCAGCTACAAATAGAATAGATAGTTCTTGACCACCTTTTAGGGGTGTCCAGGCTTAATTGATTGATACATGTAAAGCTTTTTGAGATATTTCAATAAAAGGTGCTAAAGAAGTTAAAATTATTATTTAATAAGACTTACGAAATTGGCGGGAGCCAGACAAGACTCTTGTGTGTGCGTGTGCGCATGCTCGTGCACACACATTTACAGGGTATGCTAGTTCATTGAACAGGAAGGGTTTCCAGAGGCAGATCTATCTGAGTGAAGTGGAACTGACCCTGGGCAAGCAGCCACAAGTGGAAGATGGGGAGTGGAAGGTCGTGATTTTAAATTTGTTCATGATGGAGTATCTACCATAACCTTTGATAAATTATTTCAATAGTTAATTACCCTCACCGTTTAAAAATTTACACCTTTTTCCAGTCTTACTTTGTCTAGCTTTAAATGTTGAACCTTGTTATACCTTATGTGAATTTTGGATTTGCTACTTCCACTTTAGAGGGTGTACCAGTTGGGGGTTAAAAGGTAGTGTGATGTTATTGACTACGTAACAATTACAACTGTGTGTACACATGGGGAAACACCCACCAGACAGTATGCAATCAGTCTGGATGGGCCATTAGGAAGGACAATAAGACTTTGAAGATACTAATCTTCCTCCTTCCTGAGAAGTTTCCTGAGATGCTGCTTTTGACACTGCAGGGTCAGGTGATCATGTCACCTGGTACTACACCCATCTTGGACTTCGTGTTTTTCCGTTAAGAGGGAGTGCGGGGCAAACTGGGAAACAAAGGATTCCCACCATATGCCAATCCTATTTAAGGCTGGGGAGTGAGTTAATCTTGGTTCTTCTCCACTGGCTCCCTACCCAGGACGGCTGAAAACACCTGGAGAAACAAAGGAACTAAGCTGGGGGAGGGCAGGGGCTGAACCCAAATGAGAAAGATCTAGCCTGTAAAAGCAATACTTTGGAGATTTCAGCTGCAAGCAGTGCAGTTTACTTTCAAGAAATTCTGCAACCTGCATAAAACAACTTTTCAGGTGAGAATTTGCTAATATTAACCAGTTAATTTAGTGTAATAAGCTTAGTTTGTGTGTTTTATTTAGTTGCTCAGTGATCTGCTCTGTTCTGTTTGCTATCCCTTATAATCACTTTAAATCTACCTTTTGTAGTTAATAAACTTTTTTTTATTCTAAAACCCAGTTTGTGCAATTCATAACTGGGGGAGGGGGCAAAAGGCTGTGCATATTTTCCTCCACATTGAGGGAGGGAGCGAATTTCATGAACTTCCGCTGTATAGATCTCTATACAGTGCAAGACAATATAATTTTGGGTTTACACTCCAGAGGGTGTGTGCACTTGAGTGATGAGCAATCCCTGAGCTGAGTCTTCTGCCACAGCTGATTGCAGACTGTGAGATTCTACAGCTGGATGTGTCCCTACCTGTGTGTGTGCGTGCCTGGCACAGCAGGACCGGGTGAGGGAGCTCAGGCTGGTGAAATGGGCGGGCTCAGTGGTACCCCAGAAGGTGGTCCAACCCGTCACTGGTAGAACTAGTAGTAAAGTTCTGGGTTCTATTCCCAGCTCTGCCTGGGCATTGTATGACTTCAGACAGGTGAGTTAACTTCCCTGAGCTTCAGTTTCACATCTGTAAAACAAGGGTAGTAACTACGGGAGGTGAACAGAAACCTGGAATTTTGACTCAATTAAAATATTGGAGGAAAATGTCAGCTTTCCATGGAAATTTGATTTTTTTCATTCAAAAAACCTGAAAGATTGTTTTTCAGGTTTTCAACAAAAAGTCTAAATTCTCCACAGGAAATGCCTCATTTTCTGACACTTAACTACATCATGGAAATGTGGTGAGTAAAAGCTGTATATTAGAGCTGGCTGGGAAACTGTATTTCACTTCTGTTTTAAAAAAAAAATCCTGTGATGTTTTGGAAAGCATTTTGTCCTAAATCAGGACAAAGAGTAAAAACCCTGGGGGGTGGGGGGGTGATATTTCAGAAGTGAGATTCTGCAATATTTTGTTTTGAAAATACTGAAATGCTCCTGCAGGGGGGATGATTTTTGTTGTTTCTGAAATGAAATCTGCTATCCCAAGCACCCTGGACGCCTCCCAAGCTTCCCTACCAGAAGGGCTGTGCTATGGGTGTTGGGGAGTGCAGTGAACAGGTGGGTGAGCTCAATGGAAACCTGCCAGGAATTCATCAGAAAGTTAATTGAATTCAAATTGTTCCCACAGAATGTTTGGGACTTCGAATGGGCATTATCTAAAGGAAAAATGTTTCATTAGGAAACCTCCGACCGGATCTAGTGTATATTACCGTTTATTACATGAGTACCCATTCAAGGACTCTGTTCAGCACTTGTTCCTCAGGCAAAACTGCTGTTGACTTAATTCAGCATTTTGCCTGAGTGAAACATACTGAGTGTCCCCTTTAATGACACTAAATTATCAGCAGTAGAATTTTTTTTTTTAAACTTAAGACTGAAACCCACCTACTAGGATTTCTGTAAGTTTGTATTTTATATGCAGAATGAGGGCAAACTTTTTTTAAGTGATGTTTTCTGTTTAGGATAATCAGCTAAGGAACAAATGAGTTTCTTACATTAATGCAGTGGTGCAATGTGACTGTAGAATGTTACGTAACGAGATGGTGGAAACGTTAAACACAAACTAAAAGTAGTCTGTAAAGAAGGAAAACTGCTCTGGTGCTGCTTGGACATACTGGTGAGGAAGGACAGTTCCCGTGTGTGAATTTCTTCTCCAGCTCTCCCACGCTGGAGTGGACTGAGACTACAGGCAAAATCGTGGCCCTATTGACACCATTGGCAAACCCCCCATTGATTTCAATTCGGCCAAGATTTCACTGTGTGTTTTAAGTGGCATGGCCTAGAGAAATGATCATGCAACAGGGTGTGATGTTATCTGATTAAAATATGACTATATAGAGCATGGTTGTAATCCCTATTCTATATTTGCAGGAAATCTTGTACAAAGGTTGTCAAGTGAGGTGTTTATGAAAAGGGTATGATTTGCTGGTTATGATTATGCTCTCTGCATATATCATTTTTGTATTGGATGTTATATAAGTATTGGCTCTATACCTGGATTTCAAGTGTTTGTTCATGGGGTCCAGCTCACAAGATAGCTAGCTAGCACATCTTGGAAGGACTATTCAAATTGAGTGACCCATCAAAAGAACATTTAACTGACAATGGACCATGGGAGACGCCCATCTACACTTGATGGAATTTCCTGCTGTAACTACGTGAAATGCATGGACATGGGACTTGTTCATATGACTCCAAACTCCATCTTGTTGCTGTAACTTTCCACAATAAGAACAATGGAATCCCATCCAAATGGCAAAAGCTATAAGAGGCCCTGGAAACACCTCCATTTTGTCTTCAGTCCTGCTTCTTACCTCTGGAGGAACTTTGCTACAAACTGAAGCTCTGAACAAAGGACTGGCAGCCAGTATCAAGCAGAGTGCCCCAGGGGTCGGTCCTGGGGCCGGTTTTGTTCAACATCTTCATTAACGATCTGAATGATGGGATGAATTGCACCCTCAGCAAGTTTGTGAATGACACTAAGCTGGGGGGGAGAGGTAGATATGCTGGAGGGTAGGGATAGGGTGCAATTTAGCCTCAGCCTTTGCTCATAATGATGGCCATGTTCCTGTCTGATGGCAGTGCTGGTGCTTAGTTCTGCCTCTGCTTTGATAGGTAAATGTTCTCCTCCTGTATATCTTAATACAGGAAAGAAATTGCCAATGGGGCCCATAACTTAGAACACAAGCAATGAATTAACCAGTCAGCTAGTCCTATATACACCGCTTTCTCTGTTACTCTGCTTAATGCTCTCTATTTCTCTAATTTAGACATGTGTTCTGGGGCAGGGGTAGGGGATGTGCCTCTTTGAAACCTCCATAGAGTGGCATCTAAGGTTATGGTACTATAGCAGGGGTGGGCAAACTTTTTGGGCCGAGGGTTACATCTGGGTGAGGAAATTGCAGGGCCGAGGTTTGGGGTGTGGGAGGGACTGTGGTGTGCAGGAAGGGGCTCGGGGCCCGGGATTGAGGCAGAGGAGGGGTGTAGGGCATACGAGGGGGATCAGGGAAGGGGGTTGGTAGGTGAGGTGCAGGAGGGGTTGAAGCTCCGGCACCACTTACCTAAAGTGGTTCCAGTGTGGCAACAGTGTTCACTGGGGTCAGGGCAGGCAGGGAGCCTGCCCTGTCCCCGGCCCCGTGCCGCTCCAGGAAGTGCTGCGGCCCCTGGGGGAGGTCGGAGGGCTCTGCGTGTGCTGCCCTTGCTGTGCCACCAGGTACTTCCCCCGAAGCTGTCATTGGCCGCAGTTCCCCATTCCCGGCCAATGGGAGCTGCAGGGGGAGGTGCCTGGAGGCAAGGGCAATGCACATGGAGCCTTCTGCCCCCGGCCCAGGGGCCGCTTCTGAGAGCAGCACCAGCCCGCGGTGCCACGGGGGGCAATCCCGCGGGCCGGATCCAAAGCCCTGAGGGGCCGGATCCAGCCCACGGGCTGTAATTTGCCCACCCCTGTACTATAGGAAGATTTAACAGGAAGGATTCTTTCTGCCATTAACAAATCTCTTCTCCCATGCTTTTAAGCATTTAACATGTGCAGTAGAGATGTCATAACAATTGTCACACTGCAAATCCATTGAATGTCCAGAATGTTTGATTGGAGCTCAAAACAAGTTGAGTCTGGTTGCAGGGACAGATTAAGGAACTGTTTTAATCTCGCCTTTGGCCTAATTCAGACCAGGAAGCTTCTTATATAAGATTTTCAGTCTCGGGCACTACATTTACCTCTAAAAGCTGGAGTGTAGGACACAGCCGCAGACCCATTGAGTATGAATTAATATTGGAGTTACTGGAATACAGAAAATAGCAACATATATTGGGACAAATTCTGTCTTCAATTAAGCCTGTGTAGCTCATTGACCTTGTAAGTTTTTAATGGCCTCAGGTGATCCGAGATCCATTTTATGTCTCATTCAAAAGATGACATTTCCAGCAGCATGGGGCATTGGTACTGCACTGAGTCAGAGGGCAGAGTACCACCTTCTGAATCATTGATACTATTTCCTGCAGCACCCAGGTGTTACCACGCAATCCAAGTGTTCTTCCTACTTAACCTGAGATCCATCTGAATCTCTGCAAAAAGTGGTTCAGCTCCATGTACGTTTCACGTTTACTCTATGCGTATTTCTGCAAGTGACACCTGCTATTAATCAGCTGCCTTCCTTTAGAGACTGCCCCAAAATAGCCTCAGACACGAGCACAATTTTGTCTTACCTTTCAGTAGGCTGTCTCCATTAAGCAATCCCTCAGTGGTTGCTTGAGCCAAGTTCCACTGTATTGATGATGCTGTTTTTGTTCATCTTGTGGCAGCCAATTAACTGTTGTAACAATTTCCCTGCATTAAGCATCAGAACTACTTTTATATTATCGTTAATTACTGAACACTATGGGCATATTGTCTTTCAATGTAAACCCAGTTTTAAATAGTACAAAGTAAAATCTTTCCAATTCCTAGAATACATTATGAAGATGTACCGGATTGAGGAGATTATAAAGGAGATTTTGGAACAAATTGATAAACTAAACAGTAATAAGTCACCATGACCAGATGGTATTCACCCAAGAGTTCTGAAGGAACTCCAATGTGAAATTGCAGAACTACTAACTGTAGTGTGTAACCTATCATTTAAATCAGCTTCTGTACCAGATGACTGGAGGATAGCTAATGTGATGTCAATTTTTAAAAAGGGCTCCAGAGGTGAACCCAGCAATTACAGCCCAGTAAGCCTGACTTCGGTACCAGGCAAACTGGTTGAAACTATAGTAAAGAACAAAATTGTCAGACACATAGATGAATATCATTTGTTGAGGAAGAGTCAACTTGATTTTATAAAGGGAAATTATGTCTCACCAATCTGCTAGAATTCTTTGAGGGGGTCAACAAGCAGGGGTGGCGAGTTGTATAGGCCTGTGGTGCCCGAACTCCAAGACTATTCAGGGCCTGGGGACCTGGTTCCACCAGTGTTCAGAGCCGGGTCTCTCCCCCGGCCCTGCCTGCTGCCCCTGCATGCCTCTCCCAGAGCGGCCCCCGCCTGCCGCCGCTGCACACCTCCCCTGGGCCCCGGAACATCCCTGTCGGAAGCAGGCGGACGGCAGCCTGCCACTCTGCGCTATGCTCCCTCGCCGCCGCTGGCCACAGCTGCTTAAGGCTACAACACAAGAGCGGTGCCGGCGGCAGGCTGAGGCGGCTGCTGCACTTGAGGAGGGGAGGAGGTGCACACATGATTGGTACCCCACCTCTCCCCTGGTACCCACTGGGAGGCGATGCTGAGGGAGCTTCCAGGAGACAGAGTCTGGACCTCACCTGAGAAGCTGCTGAGGCTTGGGCGAGTTTCCAACCCTGTGATCCGCATCCGTTTCTCCCCCCCCCTCCTGCCCCACGATGGGCAAGGGGCAGCCCCATCCCCCGTGAGGCTATGGTGAGGGGCAGCAGGCTGCAGCAGGGCCACGTGTGAGGGCAGCCCCTTCCCCTGCGGCACCACCCACCACAGGGGAGGCGAGGGGGCTTCCTGGACCTGAGCAGCTGGGGCTTGGGTGAGTGTCATGACCCTCTGTGCCGCCGCCCCCACAGTCACCGCTCCTGCGCCACGCTGGCAAGGGGCAGTCCCATCCCCCACCCCCAATGAGGCTACAGTGAGGGGCAGCAGCAGGGGAGGAGATGCACATGTGATGGCAGCCTCCCCCCCCCCCCCGGCACCCACCATAGGGGAGGCGAGGGGGCTTCCTGGATCTGAGAGGGGCTCTAGGAGCACATGCCGTGATGGTGGTGCAGGATGAGTGTGCTGCCAGGGGGGAAGAGGGCGACCCCTCCCCTGGAGCTTGCTGCTGCCAGTGGGGAGAGGGTTGGGGGGAGTCGTCCTCTTTGGCCCTAGCCCTGGGGCAGCCTGTCTGCACCCCAAACTCCTCCCCAGCCCTGCCCCACCCCAGAGCTCTCACCCCCCTGCACCCCAACTCTCAGCCCCAACCCTGAGCCCCCTCCTGCATTGTGAATCCTTCAACCCCAACCCCCCAGAGCCCTCGCCTGAGGGGAAAAGACACGCAACTTAAATTCAGTGGTCAGTTTGGGGTATGATCGTGTTTAGCACAATACTTGATTATTTTACACCCTTTAATGTATATAATTGGTTGTATAAGGGTACAACAAAATAAAATGTATTGAAGCAGGTGAGCGTTGCTTCTGACTTTCCACTTTTAATCCCTTGTAATCTTGTAGCACCGGCGCATTGCAGTTTCATTTTATCCCAGCAACAAACTCTTGATTTGTAGGACCAGTAATAATCAACAATGGATAAATTCTTAATCAAGTTACCCAGAGAAAAAGGAAGAAAAGGGTAATTCATCAAGTGACGGCCTGAGTTCGACACCCAGCTTTCAAACTGAAAGTTATAGAAAAGAAGGATGTGGCAAATCTACAAGATAAGAAAAGGAGTTTTCAGCAATCTTGGCTATCAAGATTTATGTGGTTGGAGTACAATAGCGAATTAGACAGAGCTTTTTGCTCAGTCTGCAAAAACTGTTCTAAAAAGAAGATCTTAATATTTTCTATGAAGGCCGAACCAACGTTTATTTCAAGTTTGGAGACACGCATTGCATGGTTTTACATCACATGAAAAATCCTCCTGTCACAAGGAAGCGGTAATGAAGTACGCTGCTCTGCAATCACAGGTACATGGTTCTGCACTAATGTTGGCCAGTTACAGAAAAGAATCACAATCCGCTAGGAATGCACTGCACAAAACTTTTATCAGTGTTCAGTACCTAGCTCAATAAGGAATAGCATTACATGGACATAATGAGTGATTCAAATTTGAAGCCGCTCTTGTTGCTATGCAGTACGCATTCAGAGGAACTGAGGCAGTGGCTTAGTTGCACAAAATACAAGTGGCTGTCGCATGAGGTTATTAATGAAATAATTGAAATGATGGCGTTAAGACCAATTGCGCAAAAGATAAAGGCTTCAAAGTTTTCCACCATTGTAATGGATGAGACTACTGATTTGTCAAAAGAACAAGTAAGTTTTTCTTTAAGGTTCTTCTCTAGTGAAGACTGGGAGATTTATGAGGAGTTTATTAGGTTTTACCAAACTGACGCAATAGCTGCTGCTTCTCTTTTCAAAATTGTGGAAGACACGCTTCTCAGGTGCGGTTTGCCCTTTTCTGATTGCTGGGGGCAGTGTTCCAACGGAGCCAGTAATGTGTCCGGCAAATGTACTGGGGTCCTAGCCAGAGTGGAGGATCAAGAGCCGAGAGCGGAATTTGTGGACTGTGCTGCACGTTCCCTTAACCTTGCCACACAGGATGCCCTGCATAATATTCTAGAATGTCGTGATATGTTTTCGATGGTGAAAGATCTCATCAGTGCCTTCAGGGAGTCACCAAAGTGTGTGGCGGCATTCAGAGAGTTTCAGAATGAAGGGGAGCCTTCTTTACAACATTGTGCCCAACAAGATGGACGCTAAGGATCAGTAGCATTTAATCATTGTGCCACAATTCCGAGGCCCTGATGAACTGCCTAGATGAATTTAGGTACTCTTCTGATGAATTTGGCTCAAAATGTAGTGGATTCTCGAAGCAACTTCAATCTTTTTCAACGTACTTTACGCTAACAGTTCATGGGGCCTGTAGAAGAAGCTAATGCAAAAATTCAAAGCCCAAACATGTCATTGAGAAGCGTTATGGAGAAAGTTGGCCTGTTGCAAGAGGTGTTGAGCGGGATGCGCACAGACTCGTCATACAATCACTTCTGGGAAACAACAGTAGAGAAGGCAAGAAATCTTTAGATTATCTTACACTCCCGAGAAAATGCAAGCCACCGAGATGGCTCGACCATGGAAGCCTTCCTCACACCTTCAGTGACCCCCGAAGAGTATTTTCGTCAAATATATGTCGGGATCATTGATGCTTGCAAAGTTGCCATTGAACAGAGGTTTTCAACAGAAAGCTTTACATTCGCAGCAAAATTGGAGAAGCATATAACTGATGCAGCAAATGGCTCAAAACAGGACATTGTCCCAATAAGTGAAGCATTCCATGGTGACATTAACATGGAGAGGCTCTCTTCATTTAAAAATGTTGTGATATTTGCAGATTGAGAAATTGCCAGCTTAATTCAGTGAGCGAAGTGAAGCAATTTCTGAAACAAAATGAAGGCTTGAGTGACATTGTCAGAAGTTACAATTCTCCTGAAATTATTCTATACAATTCTGACTACAACCTGCACCATAGAGTGAGCATTCAGTTGCCTGCACAGACTGAAAAATTATTTGCGAACAACAATGGGCCAAAAATGTCTAAATCACTTGGCATTTCTGCACACTCATAATAACTCAACCTCTAAATTGGACATTGCAAGTCTCCTGGATGACTTCATTTCAAGAACTGAACAACAACGGAAAGTGTTTGCTGCCTCCCGAAGAACATCACAAAAGAAGGGGCTATATTTGTTTTAATTTTAGAAAGTATTTGCTTTTGAGGGTTATTGATCCAAGAATGCTTTGTTGTGTCCGTATTCAAAGTATTAATAAAGTTAATATTCTTAATTAAATAAATGTCTTACGATAGTGATATTGTGCAATATAGGGAAACTTAAACGCTTACTGTTTTGAAACCATTTTTACAGTATTTTAAAAATATTTATTGGCTTACGAGGTGGTGGGGGACTTAAACCCATTCTGGACACCACCAAAAATTATAGAAATCTGCCGCCCCTGTCAAAAAAGCATGTGAACAAGGGGGATCCAGTGGATATAGTGTACTTAGATTTTCAGAAAGCCTTTGACAAGGTCCCTCACCAAAGGCTCTTAAGCAAAGTAAGCTGTCATCGGATAAGGTCCTCTCATGGACTGGTAACTGGTTAAAAGATAGGAAACAAAGGGTAGGAATAAATGGTCAGTTTTCGGAATGGAGAGAGGTAAATAATGGTGTCCCCCAGGGGTTTGTACTGGGACCAGTCCTATTCAACATATTCATAAATGATCTGGGAAAAGGGGTAAATAGTGAGGTGGCAAAATTTGCAGATGCTACAAAACTACTCACGATAGTTAAGTCCCAGGCAGACTGCAAAGAACTACAAAAGGATCTCTCAAAACTGGATGACTGGGCAACAAAATGGCAGATGAAATTCAATGTTGATAAATGCAAAGTAATGCACATTGGAAAACATAATCCCAACTATACATATAAAATGATGGGTTCTGAATTAGCTGTTACCACTCAAGAAAGAGATCTTGGAGTCATTGTGGATAGTTCTGCACTCAATGTGCAGGGGCAGTAAAAAACAAACAAACGAGCAAACTGAATGTTGGGCATCATTAAGTAAGGGAAAGATAATAAGACAGAAAATATCATATTGCATCTATATAAATCTATGGTACACCCACATCTTGAGTACTGCGTGCAGATGTGGCTGCCCCATCTTGAAAAAGATATATTGGACTTGAAAAAGGTTCAGAAAAGGGCAACAAAAATGATTACGGGTATGGAACAGCTTCTGTATAAGGAGAGATTAAGAAGACTTGGGACTATTCAGCTTGGAAAAGAGACAACTAAGGGGGGGGGAGATATAATTGAGGTTTATAAAATCATGACTGGTGTGGAGAAAGTAAATAAGGAAGTGTTATTTACTCCTTATAACACAAGAACGAAGGGTCACCAAATGAAATTAACGGACAGCAGGTTTAAAACAAACAAAAGGAAGTATTTCTTCACAGAATGCAGAGTCAACCTGTGGAATTCTTTGTGAAGGCCAAGACTATAACAGGGTTCAAAAAAGATGAATTCATGGAGGATAGCTCCATCAATGGCTATTAGCCAGGATGGGTAGGGATGGTGTCCCTAACCTCTGTTTGCTAGAGGCTGAGAATGGGAGACAGAGGATGGATCACCAATGATAACCTGTTCTGTTCATTCCTTCTAGGGCACCCGGCACTGGCCACTGTCGGAAGACAGGATACTGGGCTAGATGGACCTTTGGTCTGACCCAGTATGGCCGTTCTTATGTTTTTAATGGTGATAGGTTTGTTTGTTTATTTTTGGTGGTCTGTTTTTTACTTAATTTACTAGCTATTTTAGTTTTAAGTGCAGTTGACTATGGATACAGCGAGCATGTTTCTACATTAGTTGTATTAAATGGCTTTTATTTATATTGTATCACTGTTGCAGTTTATCTGTACCAGGTTTATTTTAAAAGCCATTAAAAAAACCCACAACCCTTTCCCCTCACTTCTGTTTCCATGCACACCCAACACAGGAGATGGCAATTACTGTGAGGTTTGTGTTACCACAGCAACCATTCTCCACACATATTTTTGTCACTCGGAGGAGTTACAACACGGGAGGAAATGACTATGACTTCCTCCTCTGATCTTACTTAGAAATAATTTTAATCATTGTGTTGGCAACTTTGCGATTTTCTCATCAATTGAAACAAGTATGACAAGTCACTAATCCAGTATTTAATTTACTATACTGTACATACCACATGATATTAAGCTGCCTTATAAAATGTGCTTCCAGACACTAAGTATTTAACTACTCTAAATATACTATTTAATATATGTATTAATGAAGCACCAACAATAGTGATATAGTTTTGAGATCCAGTGTCAAAACTCCTTTTGACTTCACTGTGAAAGTCACCATTGTATCTTAACTGCATGTGGTTTGTGGAAGAAGAGGCATGTTATGATCCAGTGATCATTTCTGGTACAAAGAAGAACAGGAGGACTTGTGGCACCTTAGAGACTAACAAATTTATTAGAGCATAAGCTTTCGTGGACTACAGCCCACTTCTTCGGATGCATATAGAATGGCCATTCTATATGCATCCGAAGAAGTGGGCTGTAGTCCACGAAAGCTTATGCTCTAATAAATTTGTTAGTCTCTAAGGTGCCACAAGTCCTCCTGTTCTTCTTTTTGCGGATACAGACTAACACGGCTGCTACTCTGAAACATTTCTGGTACAGCGGGTGTCAGGATTCTGGGTTCTGTCCCCAGCTATGGCACTGATTTCATTCCCAGGGGCAATTTACTTACTCCCTCTCCCACGAGTATCTGTAAATATTTCTTTCCCCCACAGGGTTGTGTGAAGTGCCTGAGATGCTCAGACAAAAGATGCTGTAATAGAGCAAATTATCATTAGTATTGCTTATTGTTATGCAGAATTATAACAGAGCTGCGCCCACTGCACTGAGGGGGAGATCCTCAGCTGGTAAAAATGCTCGTTGTTCAAATAAACAGATTTTGCTGAGTCAGTCCACTCTCGAATGGACTGATTTTGTACTTGATTCTGGGAAATGGGCCAAAACGTAAATGTAGGTGGGAAAGACATGCATGAAATGCAAAGCCAGGTGGAGTTACCTGTAAGCTCTAAACTGATCCCTGATGAGAAGTGACACCCTTTATACAAGATTGCCCTCATCCTTGTCCCTTCCTTCAAGGTCCCGAATCACAGTGGACCTTACTCTAGCCAAGCAGAACCTACATTAACTTGGAGGCCAGAAACATTTGCCAGCTTAGTTATGTTGGTTAGGGGGTGATTTTTTTGGAGACGTTTCTATACTGCCAAAAGCTCTGATGTGGATGCAGTTATAGCAGCATAAGTCTCTTTCTGGTACAGCTTATTTTGCTTGGGGAACAGGTATAAGCTATGCTCACCTAAGCACCTTATTGCCAGGGGGGAAAGTAACTTAAGGGACTTACTGGTGCACAGGGCCAGGGTCCGGTGTGTGTATGTATGGGGGGGCGTGTGTGTGTGGCTCAGGCAGAAGGGGTGGGGCCTCAGGTGGAAGGGGCAGGACCTTTACATTTCTGGGGCCTTTAAATCACCGCCACTACCCCGGGGGCTCCAGCTGTGGTAGCAGCGGCCAGGAGCCCTGGGCCCTTTAAATCACTGCCGGAGCCCCATGGTAGCAGTAGCTGCAGCGGCAGCCAGGAGCCCTGGGATTCTGGTGGTGATTTAAAAGGCCTGGGGCTCTGGCCGCTGCTGGGAGCCCAGGGCCCTTTTAAATTTCTGGCCTGGGGAAGCTGTCCCCTGCTGGTATGGTCGGCTGTGTACCGGCTCTTGCTGGTATGCCGGACTGGACTGCTTACTCGCAGCTCTGCTTTTCTCTAGCTTTTCCCCAACACAGTACAAGCATGCTTCAGTCACTCCCACCTCACAAAACCCACCATCAACCCTACCTGCCTCTTCAACTACCATCCCATATGTTTTCTCCCTTTCATCTCTAAGCTCATTGAAAGCTGTCTAGTGTGCCTCTCCTCCAGTTAATTTTAGACCCTCTCCAATACAACTTCTGCCCCTTGCTTTCCACTGAAACCATTCTCAGCAAAGTCTCTAATAACCTTTCCTAGACAAATCTCAGAACCAGTGTTCCATTCTCATCCTCCTTCAGCTAGCAGCCACCTTTGACACCATCAGCTATGCACTTAATCTTATCCTCCATTGGCTTCCAGGTCTCTGGCCTCTTCTAGTTCTCCTCCTGCCCCCCCTAACTGATCCTTCAGCGTTTCCTTCAGAGGATCCTCCTCATTTTCCACTCCCCCGGCCCGGCAGCTTTCTGTGAGGGTTCTATAGGGCACTGTCCTTAGTTCCCTTCACTTCTCCCTCTATAAATTAGCTCTAGATAATCTCATTCATAAACACAAATTTAACAGCCATCTGTCGGTCTCTCTATGGATATTATCCAAGGTGGTCAGGGATGCAAGCCCAGGCTCTGGACGTCCCTAAGCCTCTGATTGCCAGATGCTGGGATTGGACAACAAGGGATGAATCACTTGATAATTGCTCTGTTCTGTTCATTCCCTCTGAAGCATCTGGTACTGGCCACTGTCAGAAGACAGGATATTGGACCAGATGGACCATTGTTCTGACCCAGTATGGCCATTTTTATGTTCTATTTGGATTCTTCACAAATCTATCTCTCTGCTCCAAACCTTTCTTCTTCTGTCTTGCAGATGGTTTCACATAATCATTTCTAAGATATGGCCTTTCTCATCCATACACACAACTAAGACACTCCTCCATGATCTCATCTCCCATCTCAATTACTGCAACATCCTTCTCTCTAGCCCTGAAAAATGCATTTGTGCCCCACTCCTATCCATTTAGAATGCTTCTGCAAAGATCATTTTGCTAGCCTGTCTCTTTAACTATGTCACCCTCTTTGTATCTCTCCAAGGACTGCCCTCTTCTCTATCACATCACATGTAAGCTATTTGTCTTCACTTTCAAGGCCCCTCACAGCCTATCCCCCACTCTACTTATCTCTTATTCAGTACTGAAATATCAACTTCCTCAGATTGGCCTGTAACTCTCCTGTTAAATTTTCAAATAAACACCTGTAACATTGCCTGCAGTGAGTCAAGAGCACGAATACCAACCTCAGAGCAGACTGTTAGGAACCTGGGCACAAACCCCAAATTGCTTGTGAGTTCTATATTTAGATTTCACCAACCAGTTATCAAGTGTGAACTCCTCAGGTACTACAACAACCTTAACATGGAATCACAGACAGTCCCCTTGGGTACTCCAATTTATCTCACCACACAGGTGAGCATAGCTTTGTGATAGCTGGTCCCTTACACCAAGAATCACAGCAATATTCAGGTTACTTCCAGTCCCAAAGGGCCAATCACTTACCCCAGGCCAATTGCACTTTAGATCTCACACCAAAGCCAATCCTTGTAGCCAATCCTACAATGAACTATGTAATTTATTAAATAGAAAAAGGAAACAGTTATTTACAAGGTTAAAGCTGGTAAATGTTGTTACTCATTTGTGTATATTAAGTTTCAAATGAAAATAGAAGTGTCTATATCAGCAAGCTCTATATGTCCTTTAGGGTTAACCCGTGCTAAGCAGCCAGGGATCTCTTGCTCATGCCTAGAAACACCTTGCTCCCCAGGGTCCAAGCAACATAATCAGTTCCTTATTGTTAGGGGTTTTATTCCCCTCCTGCCATGTGCTCTGACCTGCAAGCTCAGTTGGTGGAAGGAGTCCACTTGCATGATTCATCTGCACAGGGAGGAGAGCAGAGCAACAGAAGTTTTTTGTCCTCTTGTTGATTGTCCATAAGGAAATTCCAGTTGCAATATCCCACAAAAATCCACCTGATATCAATGGATCTTTTCTTTTGGGCAGGGTCTAATGTCTTCTGTTGAAGATCTGTCACCTGTCTGGTGACATACATAGACACAGAGGCTCACAATATAACCACTCAAATACTATCTTTCAATATGGGATACAGATATTATAAGTGAGATTAATGCATGCAGCAACTCACAAGCATTCAGTATAGTCATATTCAGCTTTCATATAATTCTAATGCCTATTTTAACAATACTAACCCCGGTTAACCATACTGAGTCCATTTATGTATTTGTCAGTGTTCAGTTGAGATATGGGGATCATGGCATGAGCTGGAACCGGTCTGCCAGCACCACAGAACTTTTGTGGTTTCTCCCTTGCTGGCCCTCAGGCTTTGGAAGCGCTCCCCATCAACAACTGCAAAGTTACCTTGTTATCTTCCTCCAGACAACTCCTCAAGACTTTTCTTTTCTGTTCTGCCTACAAAACACTTGACGGTTGCTAGGCTGCTGTTGTGCCAGGATCACGGCTGGACATGCTAACCAGTATTGTCTCATTGTTTGCTTGTACTTCCCCATTGGTCTGTCGGTATCCGTTGTCTGTCTCGTCTTATACGTAGATTGTCGGCTCTTTGGGGCGGGGGCCCTCTTTTTGTTATGTGTTTGTACAGAGCCTAGCACAATGGGGTCTTGGTCTGTGACTAGGGCTCCTTGGTGCTATGGTAATACACACAACACTAACAACTAAAGTTGAAGTTAAAGTGCACTAAATCCCTTCTGAGGAAGGATTGAACTAAGGCCTCTTTATTTCTGAATGAAAACACCTACGTGGAGGTTTAACGCGCGTCAAATGATGCGCATTAACCTCACACCTTTAGTTAGTTCATCGTAACTTTCCAGAGTGTTCCCATGTAGACATGTCTTCGTTATCTGTTCGGTTGTAAACAAAAGGTTACTATTTTCACATGTAATATAATGTATCTGTGTAATATTAAGCCACAGTTATATAACACTTTGCAGTCTACACAAGTCCAAAGTATTAGCATTATTTCATTATCAGATTTTCTATTTGCAGGGCTTCATTCTGAGTCGTCCACTGTAGCTGCACACCCTAACCAGCAAGCCGAAGTGCTGTGAAAAAGATTACCATCACTGCCACAAGTTGTGTGCGTGCTAAGTAGTTTATTCTCCAGGTGTCAATCTCTGCTGCTCAGTAGAACGGAAGGCTGCATGGTGATAATGGCAGTGGTAAGGATGATCCAGTGGCTAGTACGTATTGAACCTGGGTCTCCCAATTCCTGCTCTGCCACAGGCTTCCTTTGTGATCTTGGAGTATGTCTACACTGGAAATGCTACAGTGACACAGCTGCAGCACTGCAGTGCAGCTGGAAGGGGTTCTCCCATCACTGTAGTAAATCCACCCCTCCGAGGCAGTAGCTAGCATTCTTCCATTGACCTAGCACTGGGGCATAACTGCAGCTCTCAAGGGTGTGAATTTGTCACACCCCTGAGTGACATAGGTAAGTCGATCTAACTTTCTAGTGTAGACCAGCCCTTAGTCAAGTCACTTCATCTCTCTGTGCCTGGGCTCCCTATCTGTAAAATGGGGATAATAGCATTTACCCACCTCAAAGGGTGGCTGTGAGTTTAATTATTAAAGATTGTGAGGCACTCAAGTACTAGGGTGACAGGGACCATATAAGTACCTAAGATACCTAGATGGACTGTGCCTTGGAGATGCAAAACTGAACATCTCCATGGAGAAATTTCTATAGGGAATGTATTCGCAAATTGTAAAGCAGACTTTCTAAGGGCTGGTCTACACTGTAAAATTAGATCGGACCAGCTATGTTGCTCTGGAGTGTGAAAAATCCACACACCTGAACAATGTAGTTATGGCAACCTAAGTCCCTGGGTAGACAGCACTAGGTTGACAGAAAAATTCTTCCATCAAACTAGCTATCGTTTCTCAGGGAGGTGGATTAACTATATCGACAAGAGAAACCCCTCCCGTTGGCATAGGTAGTGTCTCCATCTGAGAGCTATGCTGGCACAACTGCAGTATTTCAAGTTTACACAAGCCCTAAGGTACAAAGCAAGATCATCAGGCAGAATAGGCTGAAGGAAAATAATTACTTTAAAAATAAAGAACAATTAAAAAAAAATGATCTTCAAGACATTTAACTCCAGCTGAGTTCAAGATGAGGCATCTGAATGATACAATCTTCTTCTGCTTTTTTCCTTATCTATATTTGATGATTATATTGGTGTTTGAACCTAACTTCTTTATACTGTTTCCTTAGCTGAATTTTGATGAACTGCATATTATCTGCATTCACCCCTGGGGTTTGCTAATGTTTCACTAGAGTATTATTCTTGAAACAACAAATAGTTCAATATGTGGAAGGACTGCACTACTTCAATGGAGTTACCCCAGCATAAAATGGGGTAACAGAAGTGAATTAGGCCCAGTATCTCATGGTGTTGAGCACATCTTGCCCAGCTATATTTCCCAGAATCCTAATTCCTGTTTGGGGGTGGTGTGTGTAACCATGTCACTATGATATAGTTGCTTTTCTGTGCACTGCACCTTTTAATCTCCATGAGGCTGCTGTCTGCAAGTCAGCTCCCACTTTGTGTGCGATTTGGATGCAACCTCATACAGAGGAGATGTGCGTAAAGGACTCCCTCATGAGACTTTGAATTTCTCTTTTGTTATTGTTTTCCCTTAGTCTAAAATAATTTATTTAGACTGAAACTATATGGTTGCTATTTGAGTGTGTAAAATGTAACACCAGGCATACTGGGACCAGGTCCCTTGTTAACCAATGAAAGTGATATCTGAAGCAGGGCCGGGTCTGGCTTTTTTGCCGCCCCAAGCAAAAAAAACGAACAAAACAAAAAAACAAAAAAACACAACAACCCTGCAGGGTGTCCGGAGCAGCAAAGCAAAACAAAAAAAACCCAGGGTGCAAAACTGCAGTGCTACTTCCTTGGTGGCTCATGGCTGCCTCCCCTGGCCGCGCTGGCGAGCCTCTGGATGAGCGGCAACTGCACTCCTGCTAGCAGGACTCCCTGCGCTGCAGACGTGCCCCGGGCAGCGGAGTGCATGCCCCAGCTAGGGGAGGGGAGGGAGCGGGGGTAAGAGAGAGAGAAGGGGGGCTGCCAGAGCTTCCTTCAGCCAGGGCGCTCGCCACTCGACCCCTCCCACTGCGCCGTCTGCCGGGAGGGCTCCGCACTGCTCCCACCTGCAGGTGAATTGAAGGTCGGCGGGGAGGGAAGGACGTGGGCTGCCAGGCTTGCTGCAGACCTGGCACCGGCTGGGGCAGACGGAGCAAGCAGGGTGCTCCCCTCCTCTGCGCCGCCGCCCCCTACAGGGCAGCCAGAGCGGCAAACCAAAAAAAAAAAAAAAAAAAAAGGGCGTCTGTGCCACCCTAGGATTGGACGGAATGCTGCCCTTTAGAATCTGCCGCCCCAAGCACGAGCTTGCTTGGCTGGTGCCTGGAGCCGGCCCTGATCTGAAGTTATGGCGTCTTTCAAGATTGCCCTGAGATATAGTGTCTGCTTTTGAGCCCAAAGGGGAGGGAAGCCTGCCAGAGGAAGGAAGAGTCTCTTAAGCAGTATGCGCTTCTACTTGGTTTCATTGAGTAATCCAAGGAGTTCTGCACTTATTCCAGGTATGTGGTCTGTCTGTATTTAATTGGGTGCAGGGAACATCCAATAGTGTTGATTGAGTTTCAACAGACATTCTTCCTTTCCCCCGACGTAGTAAATAATGTTCTTAGCTTATGTATTATTGTTTTATTAAAATGGAACAATATATATGGCTGTGCTGCATGGCAGAACCCACGTTGCAAGCGGGGCCAGATTTAGGGGCCCGTGACCCATGCGACTGCCTGAGATGCCAGGCTTGGTGGGCGCAAGGTGCTGTTTTTGTTGTTAGTGACAAAAGGGAAAATAGAATGTTTGAAGTAAAATGTTTCAGGTATTCTGTATATGGATTCATTTTATCAATTGAAAATGCCATTGGCCAGTCTTTGGATCTCTCTGATGCTTCAGTGCGTGAAGGCAAAGGCGAGAAAAGTGATCTGTTGAACTAAAGGACTAGGCTTAACATTCTAAGGCTGTCACCTACTGTAATGCTATTTAATTCTAGTCCACCCAATGCTGGTGCACAGTTCAATTTCTTGATGTTAATACATTTGTTATTCTTAAAAATTAAAACTTTTCTATAATCTTAGAAGAAACTATTTTTATCTGCTTATATATGGCATGAATAAATACAGATGTACAGATCCTAGCATGCAAATTTATCATCCTGTATGATAGGGATAAATCGTGCATCAAAGTCGTGAAATGGGCTACAAATGCAATTAAAAATAAGATATTCAAAAGCTTAACAAATGGGGGGGGGGGCGCCAAAGACACGTCTCGCCTGGGGTGCCATTTGGTCTAGGGCCGGCCCTGATTGCAAGAGCAGTTTAAGTAATCTGTAGTATTTTTTAGAGCTTCATTTTCAAACATTAATGCTTCTGTTTCTGGAACACATTCTGCATGGACTTGAACTTCATGCAGCCCCATTGAGTTACCCAGAGTGTCACTAAGTGAAATTGGGTGCAGAATTTGGCCGCATCTCAGCATGGGTAATTTTTTAGCCTCACTCAAGTGACTGTGCCTTTACATGAGCTAAGTGTTGGAAGGTACTGTCCAGGCTCCTCTCAATGATCCAGATTAATCTCTGTTGGGAAACTCCTGACTTCAGTTGTGATGCATCAGGAACGAGTCTGGACCCAGTAACTTCAATGCCCAGGCCCACTACAATTATGGCAGAAGAAATGAAGACAAAATTATGGGTTCCTGATGACATGCAGAGTGTCTGGCAGACTCCGATAATCTTGTTATTTTAGCAACAGTTCTGAATAAAAATTCAACATGATCTGTCTGGAGCATAGACTCACTCTTCAATTAAGGAACTCTCAAATTCCGTATTTGCACCATTTGTAACGGTGATAATGCTAGTTGTCGTTTGGCTTATGTTCTTATACAATGTGTTATGTTTCCAAGGGAATAGAAGCATCTGCTTATTAGAGGCAGACCAATGTCTAGGAGAAACATCATGGGAGTTGGAGCCAGGAACTTTGTTATTGAGTTAATGAGTGACTTTGGGCAAGTCACTTAGGGCAAAATCTTCAAAAGTGGCCACAGTTTTTGGATGATCAACTTGCGACATCCAGGGCTGGATTTTCAGAAGTGCTGAACCACCTCTATTTCCAGCTGAAGTCAGTGGCAGCTGTGAGTTCTTCGCACCTCTGAAAATCAGCCCTCTAAAGTTGGCACCAAGACATCAAGGCATCCAAAATCAGAGGCCACTTGGGAAAATGTTGATCTTCGTTTTTCATGCTTTGGTTTCCTCTCTGTTAAATGTGAGAAATACCCACAATATCTACCTCACAGGGCTTAGTCCGGTACTATTTGGAGAGTGCTTTGAGATTATCAGCAAGTGCTAAATCTGTTTTATAAGGACTGTTAATTACAGCCCCTTCAACAGTACACGATAGCCTATTAAATATGGCCTTGCTGACCCTCCGAGCCTGGTGGATTTTGCTTTATACCCATCTGTGAGATATATGGAGGACCATTGTATGCTCTGCTTCAACACTGCATCTACAAAGAAAACATTTTGCTCAAAAGAGCTCTTTGATTATCAGACTTGGTCTGAGTGGAAATAATGGGATCATTTTGATTAGAAAATAGCAGTGCTTCATGCCAAGCCATTTGTCTGTGCCAGCAGGTAGAGTACAGCAGGTGACTGATCCACTGAGTTGTAATCATAGCAGTAGTTGTTGATTAAGGGGGTGGGGGCAGGGGAAAGAGACTTTTGTAACACAAAAATAAATTATAGGGCTCCTATTGTACATTAGAGAGAAACCTCTCTGCTGTGCTCAAAGGGCTGCCTTCACCACTGTGTCCTGGTTACGACATGGTGGTGCTCTGACATGTTAACACAGTCTGGTCTGATGGTGTAAACAGGTGCAAACCACATGGTAACCATGTTTCTGGATCATTAGCATTGGCTTTTAGCAAGTCTATAGCATGATTTGGGAACATGATTAAAACACGATTTGATCCCCCTCTACGCCCCAAGATAGGACTGTCTGAAATATTGTGGGGTGACGGCAAGGTAAATGTATCCGTCAGGATGGTGTTAGTTTCAGCATAATTATGTCCAGACATACTGCGTGATTGCTGCTATAGAATCCTAAGTGCAGATGGGATCTTAGTTATTACAGCATATAGGGTGGGGTAAGAGGAAGAATATAACCTATCATAAGACACCCATCATGTATTCAGTGAGTCTCAACCAAAATACAGTGAGTGCTCCAGAGCATGCTGAGGAATGGGAAACCTTTAAGTTGAGTTGTGTTATAGTGCCCCTATTGGTCTAAGAGCAAATTGTTGTATATGCTACACTTGCTATTGTTAAAGCACATTCTTCCTCTGCTTTACAAGAGAAAGCCCAAGAGATAGCAATGTTGGCCTCTTATTTTCAAGGACACTGTGCTGCCCTAATGAGTGTGACATTGGCTTTGCCAGTGAACGGTAGAGGATAGAGAGTTGTCAGAACTTCCAGGAGTGCAAATCTAAAAAGATCTTTCAAATTAAGGTTATTTGCTGCTCTCTGAGCTATTGCTTGCCCTGACATTCCAGCATTTGAAGTTGCATCAAATATATATGTTGGAGTGTCAACTAAAAACCATCCCAAGATTTCTTCTGAAAATGTGTTGCTGAACTTCCTATATTGGAATGAGCTAGGCAGTGTGTATGGATGGAATCGGCACTGCTAATCTGTGTCTTATAGTCCCCACACTGCTAATGGGAGATTCTCCTTTAGCTAGTCGTAAGGGCCTGTGTTCTTAGAACAGGAGGACGTAAGTTCCAGCCTCACTGCTGCTGTGCGTTCCCTGGTGTGCAGCAGTAAGCCAAGGATGAAGTTCTAGGTAGCCACACATTTATTACAATATTATATGCTATTGCTTAGGATCTTTGGAAGCGTGCGAGTTCATTTAGAAGTGAATGTAAATGAGCCACCTGTAAGCATTTAAAAAAATTAAGATGTGATGCATTCATGAGGTTGACAGAAATTAATAAGAGGAAAAGCATGCAGCAGTAATGTGCAGAGTGTATGTGCCCAGCAACTTGTTCTGTCAAAGGATGTGTCATGGTCTGAGGTTAACACTATGTGTTTAAAATTATATTTCAAACTCAACAGGAACAACTGCCAGCTAACTAGTCTTGATCCAGGATCACAACTGCTGGAGGATGTCAACAACATGGTATTCAATTACACGGGCAGGACATTTTAACCTTTTATATCCTGGCTACAATCCTATGTTTGCAATGAATACGTCCTTTAACTTCCATCACTTCTGTGTTTGTTCTTAGTGTGCTTCATTTCTGAACTGCCAGGAGGCCAATAGTTTCTTACCTCCAAGGGATCTGCTGTAGATTAAATTAATCCCTTTGTTCTCTATGTAACAGAGATGTTGGCAGTCCATTTTCTTTCCTCAGTGGATAATAATGGAAGGGAACTTAAATCCTTAACAACATGAAGTATCAATATTCCCCCTCTGCTCGATTAAATTTGTTGACTAATTCATATAATTATATATGCTGTTTGTCCTTTATTTGATGAGCAGTTGTTTCTTGTGTGTTCAGGTAAGTTACAGGTGATAGTCACCTCTTGAGCACCTCTTGCTGCTGCATGCAGTTCTGCAGGCCTCTTCCAGCTCCTGGCGCCCCCTTTAAGTTGTCAGCCTTGCTTGGCAGGCCTTCAGTGATTCAGCCCTCCAGCTAGGTTACTCAACCAAAAAGAACTCCTTCTGGGATAGCAAAGAGTCCTACAAAACTGTCTGTCTGCCCCCACCAGGATCTATATCTCCAGCTCTGGGCCTTTAAATTCAGCCCTTGGCTTAGGCCTCCAAACTAGCCTTGTCCCCATCTTGAGTTTTACACCACTTTGCTGAGGGGGAGACCCAGGCCTGCCTGCTTCTCCAGGTTCCAACCCAGGAACCCTATACCCAGCAGCCATGTACCACTCACTCAAATTCATTGCTACGAATTCTCTGGACTTCTTCCTACCTTGCCCTTATATCTTCATCCCTTACCTTAGGGTTAAAGTTCTCAGGTACTCTATCTCCCAGCTTCAGCAAATGCAGCCAGAACCAATCTCGTGTTGTCTCTCAAGTCCCTTTGGCCAGACAGGCACACCATTCCTCACTCCTCTGGTCCCAGACAGAAACTGACCTATCATAGCCCTGCAGCTCCTTTTATCTGAGCCTACTGGACTCTTCTGTGCAGCCTCTCTAGGCAGGCCTGGAGGACTCATCTTTACTGATCCTTTCCTGAAGCAGAATGTAGTTTGACTGTGGGGCCTCCAGCAGGGGGCCACAAAGGGCCTCGTACACCCTGTTACAAGGTAGCTCAGTGATGAGGTCAACATAGGTATTTTTTTAAATGCAATTGAAATGTTTATTAAAATTCACTAAGAATACTCAAAATAATCCATTGCAATAGAGGGATTTATATCCTCCAATGTATAAGAGAGAGAGGGAGAGGAATCTACATCTCTGTAGTGCTCCAGAAGTAATGGAAATGGATGGGATGGGATGGAGAGAGAGCTCAGCATATAAAACCCTGATAAATTCCAAGCATAAAGCCGATGGCCATGGAGCGGACTTAAGAAAACCCAGTGGTGCTTATCAAAGCTCTGCCCACATGAACTGCACTGGATTGGACACTCAAAAGATTATGCAGATATCAAAAATAGGATCATACCTATTCTGTTGGGCTCTTTGGGATTGGCTTCCACTCAGTTGGACTTAGATATGCACCCTAGGCTCCAGTAGTCAACTGGGGCTCTGCTCCCTCATGGTGAGCCTTTACTGCTTCCCTGGCTTGGCTGGGCTCTTTGAGTTTGATTATCCAATAGTGAGTTTAGATGGCCTCCAAGGGGGTCTATTCCTCTCTGACTTGCTGCCTCCATTGGACAGTTTGGAGGGTGGGAGGGCAGGAGGTTGTGGTGCTCTCACAAGGGCTCTATTCATAACACAAGCTCCACCCACTTGTGGCACCAAGTGAGATACAGTGCTCAGTAAATTAGGCAGATCTTCATAATATGATCTTTCCTCTTGTTTCTTGTGCTTCAGTCAGCACTGAAATAGTTAACAATGTTGCAGTTTAAATGACTTTTATTGGCCTTTACTGGGACCCTAATGAGATGACGCTACAAGTTGTTACTACATCAGTTACACGCAGCGCAAGTTTGTTTGCAACTCTATAGACTGAAGGCTTAGGGCCGGATTTTCCAGTCTGCTACAGGCGCTTGCATAGTACAGACAGTGCTAAGTAGTATTGTGGCCAGCAGAGAATTCTCCTTGTGGAGGAAACTCTCAGCTGGAGTAAAACCAGCGGAGGACCCACCATCCGCTTCCTGCACCAGCTGCATTTCCCCTATGTCTGGCGTAGGGGAACTCCACAGTGCCTCGTCCAATGACTGCTCTGACTTACCGCTGGGCCAGCCAATGCAGGATCGGTGAGCCACAACTAGCTCCTTGCAGTCCCCTTGTGCTCCAGCTTGGGCATGGTGGAGAACCTAGTACTTAACATTTGCCCTCCTCCCCAATGAATGCTGAGATTCTGGAGAACAAGTTGGCAGCTTCCCAAAAAAGTACTGGCTCCCCAAGCTACAGAGAGGCAGCCTGTGATTGCTGAAGAAAAACACATGTAATGATTCTATCAATCTGACATACAAAGGTGCATAGGTAATATAGCAACTTGGGTAAAACATACACTGTCCTAGTGCACTAAGCTATTTAGGCTGTAAATGCTTTAGGGCAAGGATCATGTCTTCCTGAGTGTCTGTACAGCCTAATGCATAATGAGGCATTGATGCTGATGGGGGCTTGTGAGCATACTGCACTGTAAGGAATAGAAAGAACATGAGAACTACCATACCTGAATCCTCTACATTTTCTGAGGACTGGCACTGGTGCATATACACAGAGCTTTTGGCCTCTAGTTCATGTTGTTAGCCATCAGAAGTTATTATCTAACAGCTCTAATGGTGGGTTGTTTGAAATGTCAGTGACCTCTCTTCAGTTGAGTGGCTTCTACATCACATAAGTATTGGAGCATAAACTTTCATGGGTGACCACAAAAGCTTGTGCTCCAATACATCTGTTAGTCTATAAGGTGGCACAGGACTCTTTGTCGCTTTTTACAGAACCAGACTAACACGGCTACCCCTCTGATACTTCTACATCGCAGAATTCACAATTGGTACTCCAGAAAAGAGAAAAGAATTGAATGGAAGTGGAGACCAAGTCCATTCAGGTCAGAGTTCAGGGCAAATCAGCATGGGGGAGCTCATGCTGCTCTCTAATCTGCAGAGAGTTTAAACGGAGCACCTTCTTTTCCTTCTGCCAATCTGACACACTTCACGAGCACTAAAAAACTCCCTATAAAGGATTTGTTTTGTTCCATATTGTCTAATGTATAATTTAACAGCCCATCCTCTTCTTTGGCATTTGCCATCTTAAAAAACCTAATTTTCACCTACTGCTATTGCTTTTAATGTCAGTGAAAGCTGCATATTTTATATGCATATATGCAAATTAAAAGGAAATTAGATGCAAATAGTGTAGATATTATACACAGCAAATTTAGATACATATTGACTTTAGATTTTGCTATTCCACCTCAGTGTGTTGCAAGCCACCAAAGCATAATTTTGGCACAACACTGCCTCCCATTGTGATTTGCCCAATTATTCCAATATCAAGATTATACATTAAAAGCTAGGCTTTTCTAGCCTCATTGTTTGAAGCAGATCTTCAGCAAAAGAACTCTATGATGTCCAATATTAAATTTGAGAATTTAAACACCCAGGCCAAGACTAGGAAAAGAATAATCATGCAGTTAAAACATAGAGCTGGGAGTCAAGTGGCCTGAATTTGGTTCTTATTTCTAACAGATTTCCTGTATAACCTTGGAAAAATCTGTAAACACCCTGTAAAATAATAGCCACTTTTGGTTTGTGTGTGTAGGACAGAGACTAAAACAGGTTTGTGCATTCATGCTCCCTCTAGTGTCTAAACAGAAGCAGTTTTACTAACAAAGGGCCTGATCCTGTAAGGAGCCCCTATGAAGATGTCAGCGCTGGTTGATGAGGGCATTCAGCATCTCACAAGAGGCGCTTGATACTTTGCAGAGTTGGGCTATGACCTAGACTGGACTATTGACATCACTGATGATTCCAAGCTTCCAAGGAGGAGGAGGAGGTACTGATAGAAAATCTCTGAATGGAAACTGGGAAAATGATAAAAGTGATAGTAAGTCTGCCTTCACCTACCCCATAGAACTCAATAGTTACATCGGTGTGAGCACACAGCTAGGTGCTCTACCTCCTGAAAAACAATGGCAAGAAAACAGCAGTATTCAAAGCTGTCTTAAAAAGCACAGTAGGTGGATATTCACTCCAGCAGCACATGCATTTTGACACCACAGGCTGAGTTGGCAACTTGCCAGAGCTGAGGGTTGTCTAATTTTCACATAAATTTACATATACTTTGGGACCAATTCAGTGGCATATAAATGAAACACTGGTTTGCGCCTGACTCTTCCTTGACAGATGAATAAGAATTACCTCAAAATCCCTGCAGTTCATGAGTTTTCTTCTTTCTTTGATAGTTAAAGGCATGATAACCAAAGGCTAATCAGTGGGAGTAGCCCAGGCTTCTAGGTTGACCCTCTGAGATCTACAGAGGTTCTCAAAGGTCCCTCACCCACCATTAATTATTGAAAGAAATGTGCTTCACTATCCATTTTATAAATTCTATTGAAACTATTACACAAGCAAAGATAAAATCAAGAAAAACACATCACGAAAGCTAAGCTACTATTAATAATATTAAACTAAACTAAGAATAAAGCAATACAACTATCAAATCAGAATCAAATCAATAAATCAGCAAGTTTGTTTCAGCACTGGATTGGAATTAAATAATCAAATTAGTTACATCTTCAGATTAATTTAAAAACAAACAATCCTTAGAATTTAAAAGAAGGGAATCTAAGGAAGTGGTTGTCCGTTGGGCTATAAATCCCTATTAAAGAATTTTAGTAAGGCAATCAAGCCTATAAAATGGAAGTGATTAAAATACTGAAGCCAAATTATTGTCTACTGTCTGAATCATAGCCTCAGAGCCAATAATAAGCTTCCTCTTTAGTTTTCAATTCTTTTCTGGTAGGTAACCCTCTCCCCTCCTCCCAGAACAGAGATGTTCAAATCCAGACTTCAACAAAATGCATTTAATAAGCAGAAGTCTGACAACTTTTGTGAATTTTAAACATAGGACACCGAACATGCTTTAATGACTATCTTGATGAGGCAATGTTTGGGGCTAGTTAAAAGTGGGGAACTTTCTTTCTGACACCTTCCCTGTGTGGACTTTATGGGTGCTCCTACACACATGGATAGACACAGCCACAATTTCACACCCTAAATTTAAAGAATATAAAAAGGCTGGGACATCTCTCAGCTAATGAAAACAAAAGACAAAAAAAGGGAAAACAAGATACTTAAGAATGATGAGGTGAGGTGGGGCTTTCAAACTCTTCAGCTCTCTCAGTCTTCTGAACTTGTAGAGCAGGAGCAGGGATCATAGTTAGGAAGACAGATGATGATCTGCTGGCACAGCTCTTCTCACTAGTGGGCCTCCTTCAGGTACAGGGAGACTGGTCAAAGGTAGGTGTAGCCTGTTTTTTGATGTCTTGACTTTCCCTCCTCAAGGCCCACCTGGCCTTGGAGATTCTGGAACATCATTCTTCCCTCAGGTAACTTGTTTACCCACAAGGTGAGGTCTTCAAACAAATGAGGTGTGAGGCCTAGCGTGCAGCCCTGCAACTTGGTCCAGTCAGGTTTGAATGGGATCATCCTTAGCTCGCATTAACTTGGAAAAGTCCCCCTTAAGCCTGCAATTTTTAAAATATGTGCTGTGAATATCACAGAGACTAAATTCGTGACCCTCCCCTCCTACTAGGATTGCCAAGTTTGGTTGAATGTGTTCCTGGAGGTTTCATCACGACATAATCTTTAATTAAAGATTAATCTTTAATTCCTGGAGACTCCAGGGCAATCCTGGAGGGATGGCAACCCTACCTCTTATCCCTCCCCTCATAATAACTAACTAAATAAATAAATCCAGTGCCAGAGACCATTTCTGAGGAAGCTGTCATGGTCCTATCTGGCTGTAAAGTTTGTGAGATGACATTATGTCACCAGTTTCTGGAGAGTTTCCCACACAAATCCTATAAAAATAGCTGATTGCTATGGTTCTTTTCAACAACTAGTCACTCAACACTCATCAATCAGCAGCATTAAAAATCATTTGGATAATTTATGACGAGTGTTATTTTCACAAACAAGACAATTTACAATAATCTTTCTAATCTGAAACCGGGCTGTAAATCAAACAGCTTATTTTTGGTAATCTTCACATTGATAGAGAAAAGTTACTCTTAAGATTAAAGCCATTTAAGAAAAAAAAAATAAAAGTTTATATAAGGTCTGTATTCCCATATATACTATTTTTCTCATGCAGGGCTGCTGAGGGAAGATTTGAGATAAGATTTTAAAAGCTGGATGCCTAAAGTTAGGCTCCTAAATAAGTGGTCTGATTTTTCAAAAGTACTGAGTATACAAGTTCCCATTCAATTCAAAGAACATTTGAAAATCAGACCAGGTATCTGAATATAGACTAAGGAACCTAGCTTTATATATTCACTGGTGCAACCAGTTTTAGTGGTTAGAAGAATGAATTTCCTTTTCTCAAAACCAAAGGAACAAAATAACAACCCATGTAGACAATGTGGTCTAATGTTTAGAGCACAGGACTGGGAGACAGAAGATTTGGGTTCTATTTCTTGGCTCTGCCACTGAGTTGCTGCATGTCCTCAATCAGTGTTTGATCCATGCCTCGTTATGAAAGGACTGTTGTAGAGAAGGCTATAAAATCCACTTTGAGTATTAAAGAGAATCTTTTTTTCTTTCAAAACTTTTTGCTAAAACTTAGAATTTTAAACTTGTAACTTCTTTAAAGTATTTGATATATTTTGTCACCCCACATACCTAAGGGAAGACTGGTGTTCCAGAATCTTCAGGGCCAGCTGGGCCTTGAAGAGGGAAAGTCAAGCAAATATCCAGTACTTTATTTAATGCTGCAGACTATTTTTGGATACAGCGTGTACGGAAGATGCTCCACAAAACATAATTGTTGAATTGTATTTCCTAGTTGTTCACAAGAGGGCAGTGCATTCATATAATTTGTTTAGCTGGGCTGAGAACCTCTTTCAGTGTGTCTCTGTAAAGTCTGTATGTCCTCTAAAAACCAGAGCTATCATACAAGTGTTATATTTTTGCATGCCACTTGGCTGATTGCAATTTAGTGTTACAACTGTAGTTAGTGTCAAATATTAAGCAGCTTCCGCCTGAAATGTGTTGAAGAAGATGATTATTGTTAACTAAGAGGATTCCTGAGAAAGAAGATTGCTCTAAACTCATAAGCCCCAATTGTCTACTACATCTGTGCTGTGCTCGGATGGATGGAGTGGAGAGTGGCGACCCCAGAGAGTCAGTGGCAGCTCATTGATCCTCTTTGAGCTCTTTATAGAATCTCAGTGACAACAGCCTTGGAAAGTTCTCCTTGGAAGACATGCACCTATTTTTTATTTATTATAGAGAGAGCTGGGTAGGAAATGGGTTTTCCCTCCTGTGAAAGTTTTGAAAGAGAGACTCCCCTCTTTCACCCCGGCCAAACATAGCCTGGTGGTTAGGCACTCACCTGGGATGTAGGAGAGCCAGGTTCACATCCCTGTATTTCCCACATCCTAGGTGAATACCCTAAGCTCTGGGCCATGAAGTCAGTTTCTCTCTCACCCACTGAATATTTAATACTCACACAAGTGGAACACTGACAGCATTAGAGATGGGGGGTATGTCCATACAGCCCATGGCAGCGAGCCTTCCAGCCAGTGTCGACAGACCCAGGCTAGGAGGGCTCGCTAGTGCTCTAAGAATAGCTGTGTAGGCAGTGCCTTGACATTCTACTTGGGCTCTAAAGCCTGGGACTTCAAAGCTTGAGCCCCAGCCCAAGTTGTAATGTCAGAGCACTGTCTACGCAGCTCATTTTAGAGTGCTAGTGCAAGCCCCACTAGCCCGAGCTGTTGACTTGGGCTGGGAGGCTCATTTCCATGGGCTGCATAGACATACCCTGAGAGAGACCCCCATTTCCACCCTAGAATAGCCAATAGCCTCCTGGTTAGGACAGTCACTTGGGCTGTGGGGAGACCCAGGTTCAAGTTCTTGGTCCAAATCAGGCATCTCCCACATCCACCAGGTTATTCTGGGTGTGGGTCTCTCCCTCTCTCTTTCAGTTTTGGCCACTTGGCATTTTCTGATGGAAAAATTCCTGACCAGCTCTAATTCCACGCAACTTGCACCGTTTGTTTTTCCGGCCACAATCTCTTCTTTAAAAACTAAAATGCTCTTCTCTTGCACCACAGTTAGTGTGGAAAGCAACAAGGCTGACTTCTGAGACTGGGGGAAAATGCATTTTGAATCTGAATGGCAAGTTTGTGCCCTGCAGTGTTTGATAAATATCACCCGGTTAATCCCTGGAAATGTCATTTGTGTTCGTTTAACTTCCCTGGGTCATTGCCCCAGGGACAGCTCACTTTTGCATGGGATATGACACTCACTTTGTTATTTTCCACCGGGCTGGAGATTTATCAGCCCATGCTCACAGGAAATAAACAGCCATTAGTTCCGTTCAATGACGGCCCTCTTCATTTGCTGTATGTATCATCACTCGATGACTACCATAGAATATGGAACCCATGGTTGCAGTCTCTGGCTATTGATTCATCTTCACTGCTTTTTAATGTGCCCTGTATCATTTCTTGTATTGTTTGTTTGTTCTCGTAATATAAATGTTGTGCAAACACTTTTTAATGAACTTGATCATTTGCACAAGGACATGCCATTTAAATTCACAGATTAAAACATTGACTTTTAAACCCACTATTCCAGTGGATACAGATCTAACATATAGCAAGCACTCTTACTCATGTCCAGACGAATAGCAGAATGCAAGAACCTGTCACTACCAGGGTTAGTGAATCTGTCCACGGCTTTCAATAATTAAAAGGCACATTTATCATTATGGGGACTGAAACCAAACCAACATTAGCTGACACAATCTACATTCTAGCCTGGTTTTCCATTGAACAATTTATCTTTCCTGCTTTTTAACCATTTGCAAGTGTACCCACATAGAGATAAAATGGAGGAGTATCAGTGACGTAACACAACAAATATTAAAATTAAAATTTCCGGTGAAAAATAATTGCTATTTTTCAACTAGTGATAGTTAAAATGTGTTTTATTTTAAAAACTGTTAGATGCAAATGTTTTAAACACTTACTATCTTCTTGATGATCATTTGATTCCAGTACTTATACAAAGATATATTAAGAATATTTGTCAATAGTATTTTTACCTATCTAAATGATACTGAGGCATCAATGAGTTATTCCTCACATTAGCAGATGGTGGCTCAGTAAGAAGATATGTTTTCATACCCTCACAATTTATTCCCAGACTAAACAAAGCCACTTAGATAATAGGGCTAATTTATTTTAATCTATGTTAATATATTTCTTATCAAACTCCATCAGCCTACTACATCTGAAGATGTCTAGACTTTGGATAAGAGTCTTCTTTATCATATATGAAAAGCGTCATTAGAATTTCAATACAACACAGCAATTTTTGTGTTAATTATGTAAGACCATTTAAAGTGCTAAAGTAATATTAAGCAGTTGTAGCAAGAAGCACCATAAAAATATGGTGATCAGAAATGTGGCACAGGGCAATTATAAAGACACACAATTCTTTTGTTACAGACATTATTGCTTGCACACAGGTGAGATAAGAGGGGCTGTAAAATTTGCATTATCTGAAACCAAGCTCTTTCTTGTATTCTGTGTCTTTCTCATAATTTTTATTGCCTGTTTTGAAAGGTGTTAGAGGAAGTTGATTTTATAAGGGGTCAATCCAATTTTTCTGCCAGCAAAAGCTTATATTATGGCATTTAAATGTGTTTCTGCAGGTATGATAAGCTAAATAGGATTTACGCCAATCCTCTGCATTTTATCATATTATTATAGCTGAATAACTCACTAATTCAATAATTCACCTATGTTTAATGGACAAAAATGCTAAAAATAAGGTGGTTGTTTTTAATAAATAAATATAAAGTTTCTAAACTTGGATTCATGCTTTTTAAATGTAATTGACATTTTTAAATGTTGGCAAACAAATGCTGTCTGTACCAAACAACAAGGTAATCGCTCTCCCATTACACCGTGCCAGTTCTGCACAGCTCCTTCCAGATTTTTTTTATACGACTTTACTATGAATCCTTAAATATTACATGTCAATAAGCAATTTGACCTTTAGGGGTGAATTTGACAGTTCATTTTATATTATATATTTATATATTCAAATAAAACTGATTAATATGAATTTAGAGAGACCAAGTGGGTGAGGTAATATATTTTATTGGACCAACTTCTGTTGGTGGGAAGTGCAAGTTTTTGAACTTTACAGGTTTTACATGATTTTAGTAAATCACATTTTCTCGCCTTTATTTTTAATCCAAAAAATGTAATCTGACATTAACAAAAACAAAGAATAAAAACACATATCAAAGTAAAACTATAGTGTAGGACCTTTTATTGTATTCTGTATCCCCTGCGTTTAGCCGCTGTATTTCTGGTAGCAAATGATATGCAGAGATGAGCTGGACTGCAAAGATCTCTGTCTTTTCAGAAGGACAGTGTGTTCTAGTGGATAAGCTATGGGTCTAGAATCTAGGAGATATTGTATTTCTGGCTCTGCCTCTGACCTGCTGTGTGATGTTGGAAAGCCACCCCAACACTTTCTTTTGTTTGTTTTTATATACAGTAGCACGCTGTCACCTGGGAGTGTATTGTTTCCTCTTCAGACTTCTTTCCTATCAGTGTGGGTACACTATGGACAAATTTATTAAAGGAAAACAGGAAGTTCAAAAAGGGTAAGAGGGACTCTTCACCAGGAAGAAATTCTGAAGTAACATTTTCAAAGGCAATTAGATCAGAGCTGGAGGGGCGGACACTTCAGGCCTGCGCCTTTGATGTCAGTGTGAGTTTTGTCTGCGAGAAACTGTATCTCCAACACTCCTCAAAGTATGTGTGTGCGCACACACAGCTAATGCTTAGACGTTCTAATTTTACAGGTTTTGTGCCAGTGACTATGTTCTTTAGATGCCATATCCTGAAATCCTTACCCAAGACTAAGTCAAGTAAAACTTCCTATGAAATGCAACCTGAGTCAGTCAGGAGCACAGCACTTGACCCTTTATGATTATTAGAAACTTCGGATTTTTTCTATCACCATCCAGTACTATTTTTAAGATGTCCAAAATCATCACATGTACAATGAGCGTAACTGGCCACTAGGTGTCACTGTTCTTCTGTAGAGATACAGGGGCAAGGTGTTCATGTAAAACTGTATAAAGCAATTTTGGATAACTGATATTTTTCTTTTCCTACACCTATATGGGTAGAAATTGAAGTTCTCCAATAGTCCAACGTTATGAGCTGTAGAGGTGTGTTGGTGGAGATTTCAAATCCACTCAAAAATTGAGGCTTCAATCAAGGGTGCTGGAACAATTTGGATAGTGGGGGTGCTGAGAGGCATTGAACCAAACTGTAAACTCTGTATATGATGGAGACCACTTCAAGCCAGGGGGTGCGGCAGTAACTCCAGCATCTATGGCTTCAACGTTTTCTAATGGAATCAAACTCTTGGAGGGCTAATTTGTGCTTAATAGTGTGGAGAAACAGAGAGAGATGGTGGCATTTGCCTGTCTGTTCCCTTGTTGCCTCAGCCAGGTAATAAAATTGTAGGGGGTCCTGCAAGTGAAAAATCAGGAGCAAGAGGGAAAGTAGTGGGATTTTTTAGGATCCAATGAAAACCAGGTAACTGAGCAGTGAAGTCTATTGAGGAGGTTGGGTAGTCAGGAAGCAATGGTTGAGAAGGGGAAAGAGCTTCTGATACAGAGGTTCTTGGGAGTAGAAAGGGGCAAGGCGACAAGAGACCTGTTGTGAGGAACAGGGGACTAGCTACCAACATGAAGTGTGTACATGTGCTGAAGGAACCAATCTCCACAGTATGCCAAAAGTTTCCCCAAGGCAGCCTGACATTATACACAATCTAATCACTAACACAGCAGACCTTCAGCTACAAATTTTGTCTTCACTGACGATAACGGTGTGCTTTTACCACAGGATAACTAATGCACATTAGCTATCCCTTTGTAAAAACACAGTGGAGGTAAGGCACGGTAGTTTTACTGTGAGGTAAACTAGTGAGATCAATCAAGGGTGGGGTGTATAGTGCTGACCTTGCCTACCTACCTCATGGTAAATGCTACCAGTACCTTGTCTCCACTAGGATTTTATAGCAAGGTAACTAGCCCATATTTGTTATCTCCTTGTAAAAAAAAAACCCAACACCTTTGTATCAGTGAAGACAAAAAGCCACAGAGTTCTAACACTGGCTGATAAAGCGCTAAAAGAACTGTAAGAAATGTTGTCTCTGGAAATTTTAAATTGTTCTAGGCTTGATTCTCCACTGGACCCCAGCATGCCCTCTTACTCACATTCCCTGCCCTTTCTGGTTTATTCCCCCCATCTCTGACACACCTTCTCCCTCCTCTCATGCTGACTGTGAGAGAAGAGGTGCAAGAGACGGAGTAGCTGGTGTAAGAGGTGGAGTAGCCACCTCACACCCATGGAAAGTCCCACTACATACGAGGAATTCTCAAATGCAAATCTTCAGCTGCTTTAGGCTTTCATTGTGTGATATAAGCAGCATAAAGTGAACGTGGCAAACTGGGGAATCCAATCGATTACATTGTGTATGTAGAACAGACCTGGCTATAGTGATGGCATAAAGAGAGAGTAGATGGTGGAAATGACCAGTATACATTTTCTTCATATGTATTCATATGGGATTGGAAAATTTAGGCACATTTTTGGTACAGAGTGATTCCCTTCCTTCCCATCACGCCAATATTGGCAAAGTTACTGACATCGCTTAGAACACGATTGAGCTTTTAGTAGCTCACTTTAAACTCCTTTCCAGACAAGGGAAGGCTTGTATCAAAAGCAGTAATGGTAGGGCTAACCAATAACCGTATTGAAATAAATATCTGAGAGGGGAACAGGCAGAGGGAGTTAAAAACCAATGCTCAGTAATGATGTGGGCTTATCGGGGAGGAGAGTAGATGCAGTTGAATTTGATGGGCCATTTATAGAAGCCAGTTGAAACTTTGTCTTTAAGACAGAGGCTCAGTGATACATAAATTCAATGAGACTTCCTTTGCTTTCCTCTACTAAATAGCCAAGCTGTGTAGGTAGCTGAATGACAGCCTCAGGTGGTTGCTCTTATCCAAAGAATTTATGGTGAGATTTTCAAAAGCATGTAAAATTAGGTGCCCAGCTCCCATTTATGTTCCGTGGATGTTGGGCATCAAACTCCCTTAAGCACTTTTGAAACTCCCACTTTGAATGTGTTTTGGAAGGATATAGAAATTGCTGACTGGGTTAGACACATAGATAAGCTACTCCAGTGTCATGTCTCCAATGGTGATCAACACCAGAGGCTTCAGAGAACGAGATGAAAAACTCCACAGCAGGCAGATAATCTTATCCTCTCCCCGAAAGAGTTAGAGATTGGTTTAAAACATGGTTATATTTCCCTTCCAAAAATTTTTATTTGGCATTTACCCTTATAAATCTGGCAATTCTTGTTATCCATATAAAAGTCCAGTCCTTCTTTGAATCTTGCTAGGAATTAAATTACAGCTGGCAGAGTATTTCTGTTACTGTACTAAGAATCTGATGGGGACCTTGAACGCAGCTGCTTGTTGGAGTGCAGCCAGTGTTGTGCTAAATCTAACACCTCTGCACAATATTGGGTCTCTCTTGCACCTTTCAGCAACTGTCAGTCCTGCTTCAAAAGGCATACTGGCTTCTTTAGCTGGTGCCCCCCTACGTGATATTACAGAAAAGTTGCAAGACTGACTATCTTTTTTGTAATTTGTACAGTGGCTCTGTGGATGATGTTGGCACAGCTATGGAGCTAAAACCACCAGTTTGGTGGGCAGTCTGATCGAGATGAATGTCAGCTGTTTATACCCCTAACTGTTAACTTGCTCATCTCTTTCAGAGCCATGGCAACACACCAAATATTAATGGAGTGATTATGCATCCACATGGGAAATTCAAAAACACTCTAATCAGTCTAAAATCAGTTTGAAAAAAAATTGGATTCGTTTGGTCAGGGAAAATAACCCACTTCCTCCCCTGACGAACCAAGGGGCGCACCCCACCCACGTACCTATTCGCTACAACAACACTGACTTAGACTCTAAATACATTCTCTGGGTGGCATACCCAAGGTCACTTATTCACTGACGCTTTAAAAATTCCCGCACCCCAATCGGGGTCTGTGCTGGTTATGAGCTATGTATGTATCTTGTGAACCTTGAAACCAATATTTATAACTTCTCATAACTCAAGCCTGACCCCAGATGTACAGTACCTTCCCTCTTGACTTGTGTAAACTTGATTTTAAATATTAGCTTTAATAAAAAAATTAAATTTGTTTTAGAGATTTTTGTTTTGTTTTGCTTAGTTCTCTTTTGAAATGTAATTCTATGTGTTGCTGTGGCACCAGCAGAGAGAGTACAACCCATTGCATGCTGGATTCTGCCCCTGGCTCCAGCCACTGTACACTGCTCTGGTGGTGTATAGAGGCTGTAAGGGAACCTCAGTGAGAGAATTCCCCTACCACAGGAAACAGCATAGGGCCCATGTAACCAGTCCAATCCTGCTCACCCTCACAGGACCTGTTGAGCTGGGAGGCATGGGCAGGTGCAGGTGGGTGAATCAGGGGTAGAAGGGAGCGTGCATGTAGCACTCATTGCTATAGGGAGTCTGGGCTGTCCATCAGCCTAGGTACCATAAACTGAGTGTAAAATTCATCTCCTTTGGCCACCTGATATAAGACATACCCCATTTTGAGCTCAAGGGCAATCTGCCCAACCAAGTTGAATTACTTCACTCGCTGAGGGATATTCCTTCTTTGTACACCCTACAGAGGAAGGCCTCACTTTGTTGCTCCACACTCAGAGGGACCCAGCAATTTATCTACATCTATGGGATCCTGTTCCCCACTTATCAATACAGTCGGGATGTCCAGGTGGGGTCAGGTCAGGTTGTCTTCCATCTATGTTGGACTAGCACTTTCTCCCACCCAAGAGCCAGTGTTTGCCCACTGCTGGTTCCTGTCTTCATGCCTGGTGACTCTTCTTTCCCACTTGGCTTTATGGGATTTTGTCTGAGCTATGAACAAGTCTTCATTTGTAAATGTAGAATGTTCTCCCAGGGTCTTCTCCACCTGGGTGGGAGTTTCCCTGATTTCTTCCATCAGTATTTGTACCAGGTGTCAGAAATCCAGCCAGTCTCGACCTGTCAGACCAAAATATGGTCCTTCTTGGCTATTGAACATAAGAACACAAGAATGTCCATACTGGGCCACACCAATGGTCCATCGAGCCCAGTATCCTGTCTTCCAACAGTGACAAATGCCAGATGCTTCCAAAGGAATGAACAAAACAGGGCAATCACTGAGCTATCCATCCCCTGTCATCCAGTCCCAGCATCTGGCAAAGAATGGGGTTGTATCCCTGACCATCTTGGCTAATAGCCATTGACGGACCTATCCTCCATGAACTCAACTAATTCTTTTTTGAACCCAGTTATATTTTTGGCCTTCACAACATCCCATGGCAATTAGTTCCACAGGTTGACTGTGCATTGTGTGAAGAAATACTTCCTTTTGTTTATTTTAAATCTGCTGCCAATTAATTTCATTAGATGACCCCTGGTTTTTGTGTTATGTGAAGGGGTAAATAACACTTCCTTATTCACTTTCTCCACACCGTTCATGATCTTATAGACCTCTATCATATCCCCCCTCACTCATCTCTTTTCTAAGATGAACAGTCCCAGTCTTTTTAATCTCTTATCGTATGGAAGCTGTTCCATACCCTTTAATCATTTTTGTTGCCCTTCTCTGTACATTCTCCAATTCTAATGTATCTTTTTTGAGATGGGGAGACCAGAACTGCACGCAGTATTCAAGGTATGGGCGAACTCTACATTTATTTAGTGGCATTATGATATTTACTGTCTTATTATCTACCCCTTTCCTAATGGCTCCTAACATTCTGTTCATTTTTTTGACTGACGCTGCACTTTGAGAAGATGTTTTCAGAGAACTATTCATCATGACTCCAAGATCTCTTTGTTGAGTGGTGACAACTAATTTAGATTCCATATTTTTGTATGTATACTTGGGATTACATTTTCCAACATGCATGACTGTTGTAATCACATCACATTCATTTGTCCTTCCGCTGCTAACTGGACTTCCATGCATGGGTATTCCACAACGTCCCTGTGGAGACGGGCCAGTGACAGTACATCAACTGGGTGAATGTCACTGGATGCTAGGATCCCATCACATATCATTGTCTGTTCACAACCGGAGTCCACTGGGGCCTGGACTGGGGTCCCATTGAGGTTCCTGGTCATCTTCATTTTGGGGAGCCCAGGTGGATGGATTACATCAGTCCTAACTTAGCAAGTGGCATAATGGCATGCCAACTCTGGGAAGTCTTGCCTTGCCACCATGAAAACAGACTACCTTTTCTGAGTCTGCCCTAATTGACAAAGTGGTTTGTGTCTCAGCTCTGGGGATTATCCAGGGTTTGAGGGGGTGAGGGATGGTTTGTACTGTTTAAAGATGACTGCACTGAACATTGGTTCCCTTTGGGGAAGGATGGTGACCGATGGTCAGTCATGAACTTCCTTTGTGGGTTCCTTTGACAGGATTTGGGGTGAGAGTCTTCCCCCGTCAGTGTCAGGGTTGTGTCATTTCCAGAAGCTGCCCTACTTTCTCTGGGTTGCAGCTTTTGATCCCAGCTGTTGCTAACCACCATTCAGACACAGCTGGGGGAGTGGTTGCTTGCTTCATTAACCCTTTAGCGCCTGGTGCTGTGTGGGGTCTTTCCCCCCCATCACGAAACCCTATGGTACATAATCCTGTATCAGAAGTTCTCATGACCGATACAGATGTTATTGAAACAGTTGGGTCTCAGTTAATTTCCAGTTTGAAGCTTACGTTTGTTGTCCAGTCCTACCTTCTCAGTGAATGCAAATCCTGAAATCACTTCAGAAGTCAGTTTTAAATTCCGAAAAGATCAAGAAAAGAAACACCCATGACGATGGCAGAAATGTAAATTGATTTTCTGAAATACTAGTATTAGCCTTTGCTAGGGAGAGAGAGAGATCATGTTTTACGCCCAGTAAAGCATGCGATGGGTTAGATGGAGCACTCATTAGTTATTACAGCATTGTTGAAACAATTTAGATGTCTTTTAACCCATTTTAAAAATTACATTTGTTTTAAAAAAAAAATTGTTAGGAAAAACTTGGTGCTTGCAATATCAAAGCTGTCAAGTTTTTCAGCTGATTTACATAAAGATGAATTGATAAGTATTTAAAATATTGTAGATTAATCTTGTTTTAAATCAATGTACATTGAGTAATATATAAATTTAACATGTTAGCTTATGAAAGTTATTGCTACCTTTATTTGGCTGAATCATAGAACTTTTTGGGAAAGATCTATTATGTCTCTTAGCTCAGGAGTTCTCTAACTTTTCTGTAGTGTGGACCACATGCTTAGATTCAGTGGTTATAGGCACTATGTAAAAATCTTAGATACATTTTAGAGAGTGTCTATGGACCACTTCATCTCACACTCATTATCTCATCGTAACACTTTTGTGGCAACTGGAGCAACTGCTTGTGTAGTGACATCCCTGGAAGGTGTCATCACTGAACCAGGCACTAGCGCTCTTTGAAAATTTTTGAAAACTTTTCATAGAAAAAGGGACAAAAGTTGCACTAAAAGTTTCAGGAACAAATTTCCTGGTGTGGTGTTTAAACCAGCTCTACCTGGCTCCTCTGAACCTAAAGACCTGTGCCTCTATTGTTTGAGCTAAAGAGGCAGGGGTGAGAGTCTCATGCCTGCTCTGGCCCCTTTATTCTGGATGAAAGAGCCAGGGTGGCTTAAGAGGGTGCTAAAAGCCCCAGATCTAGCTTATGGAGGATAGTCCTGGCACAGGAACAGACAAACACAGCCATAAGGTGTCTTCCAAGCCCCCCTTCCCCAAGTCCTATATTAGGGGCATCGGTAGTGATGAGCTCCCAAAATCCTAATGACCGGTTCCCTACCGGCTCCTCGGCGGCACTTCAGCGGCGGGGCGGGGGTGGGGCTTCACTCGCTCCGGGTTTTCGACAGCATTTCGGCAGTGGGTCCTTCACCCGGAGCGAGTGAAGCCCCACTCCCGCCCCGCTGCCGAAGTGCGGCCGAAGACCCGGTAGGGAACCGCACGGTGAGTACAAGCCCCATGTGCCTGTCTCCCCCCACCCATCCGACCCCAACCCACTTCCTGCCTCCGACTGTCTCCCTCAGAACCCGCAACCCATCAACCCCCACGCTCCTTGTCCCCTGACCACCTCCTCCCGAGACCCCCCCCACCCTAACTGATCCCCAGGACCCTACCCCCTACCCAACTCGCCCCGCTCCCTGTCCCCCGACTGCCCCGACCCCATCCACCATCACCCCGACAGACCCCCGGCACTCCCATGCCTACCCACCCACCCCCATTCTCCATCCTCTGACCGCCATCCCAGAACCTCCGCCCCCTCCAACTGCTCCTTGCCCCTTATCCAACTCCTCCTCCCAGCCCCGGCCCCCTTACCATGCTGCTCAAAGTGGCAGGAGTGCAGAGCTTCCCAGAGCGTTGGCGCCGGCGGCGCAGCGCGTTGGAGCTCTGCAAGGGGGGGTGGAAGTGGGGGAGGGGCCGGGGGAGCCTCCCCAGCTGGGAGCTCAGGCGGGCCGGATAGGATGGTCCCGCTGGCCGGATAGGATGGTCCTGCTGGCCGGATGTGGCCCATGGACCGGAGTTTGCCCACGTGCTGGCCCCTTTAACAACCGGTTCTACACCGGCTTCTAAATTTAACAAGCGGTTCTTGCGAACCGGTGCGAACCAGCTCCAGCTCACCTCTGTCTAGAGGTGTGTTTCAGAGGTGGTGCCGCAGCATGTACTAGGCAGGGCAATGACTCTATCCCCAACACCCGGGCACCTGAATGAGTGGCACAGGCCCAGTTCTTGAGCTTGAGTTGAAAGGGAGAGGGGGAGTCATAGCTCTGCTAGTGACACCAGGCTCTCCAAAAGCTGCAGGAAGGGGTGAGGGAGGCTCCCTCCTTTGGCACTGGCTTTCAGAATAAACTGTCTTTGTGGGGAAGCACACACTGCACGTCCAAAGAGGCAGCCTACGAGCCATTCCAAGCATGATCCTGGAGGCATTTTGCCTGGCTCAGCACTGCAGCAGCAGCCAAAATGCAGATCGAATCTGTGTCTGATGTGCAGCCTCTTCTGTCCCCATAATGCAGCTAAGCTATGGCTTTGAAAGCTACAGTAGAGTCCAAATTTTATAAGGCCCTTGAGATCCTCTGGGGTAAACGGCTTTGTATGATACGTGTAAGGGATCATAATTATTAGCACTTTGGATTTATTTCCATTGCTTTACGTGACATAATGGATGCTTTGAAGATCAGTATTGCATATGTTCTACCACACAAAAAGATTACATATTTCAAGGTCTCAGGTACTATGCAGAACAGAACACAAGTGCCGTCAATATACTTTGCACTTCACTTATCCAAACTATGGAATTCTAGCTTCTGAGAGAAAAAGAAGTTCAGACTAACAGAGAAGAGGATTCAGAGAAATGCATCTCCTAATGTTTGTTGCTAGAAGAATCATCACATATACAAAGTGATGGAGGCTTGACAGTGAGTCAGCCACCAGTAGACAGGTGACACAATGGTCCCAGGACTTTCTAAATTATGTTAGGGTCTATAGAATAACCCAGGATTAGGAAAATGCAAAGGAGGCTTAACCCATCTCCCCTTCCTCTTGGGCTGTTAGTTCTGTGCTGTGTCTCCAAGTGGTGCAGCACAGAACTCCACCCCAGGTGCATTGGTTCAGAAGCAGTAGCAGACTTCTAAACCTTTATATGTGGTCTAGTTGGTGACAGAGAGCCATATGGTGTTAGCATGGGTTACGCTTCCATGGAAAAGTAATATTTATGGATTTTGACAAAACGAGGACAGCCAGCAACATTTGACCAGCAAACTTTCTGTGGACCAGTTGTGGTCCACACACTTCAAGTTGAGAACTTCTGATCTAATCCTTCCCTTTCCCTCTCCTGACCCCTCCCAGAGAAGGACTGTACCCTGCAGCATTTTGATTCCCCAGTGCTTTTTTCCATCTAGATTAAACTGTTACAAGTGCAAGGGTGTCTACTACTTCCCTCAGAAGGCAATTCTGCATCCTAATAGATCTCACTGCCAGGAAGTCTTTCCTGACATTCAGATTACATTTTCCTTTCCTTACTATCATTCATTTTATTTCTAACTGCATCCCCCTCCTATGCCACCTTAAACAATTTCCACCCTTTCTTGGTGTTTATCAGATGCTTGTAGATGGTTATCACATTATTCCTACCGCTTTTTAGCTGGTATTTAGCCAAACTATGTAATTAGGTTTTGGTTCAATAGAGGAACAGGCAGTGTCTTTTTAGCATCAGAAAAGGAAATCCTCAACTACAGACCTCATGTATTTCTACATAAATCCCATTTAGCTTATATGACTCAACCTTTATAACCTTTGGTGGCGATGAATCAGGTGACCTTCCTCTAGCAGCATACATTAGATAATGCTGGTTAAAGAAAGTTTCTGATCGCTCAGAAGTTCTGGCTGTAAATCAATGCCCCTGTTCTTTCAAATCCACTTCAATGTAGAAAGAACATAAAATTCAGCCTTAAACTGCAGACAGCCTCAACTGCTAATGGCAACTTCATCTGTGAGGAAAGTGTTTCCTGAGGCAAACACAATAGAAAGGAGGTTAAAGTAATGTCACTCTTGCATAACCTATCGAAATGGATGTTGAGAATGAATGAGTTGGGCCTTTCCCAGGCTTTAAGGGAAACCTAGATCACCTTTACTTCAAGATTATAAATTTAGCTTTCTTTCTGCAGGGTAAGCACATGTTAGTCTTGGCTATACTCAATGCTCCCATACTGACAAGGCTCTCTGTAAACCTATATGACCTCTGTATATCAAGGTTGTCATCTTATCCTAACAATTTCTGTGCCAGGCAGCAGAGGTGCCAACTTCCCAAGTGGTGCTCGACCCCCACTTCGCCCAGGCCCCAGTGGTTAGTGCACCAGACCTCCAAACCCTCGTTTCTCTGTCAGGGCGGAGGTAGCAGTACCTGGTTCCTGACCTCAGGTTGGGAGTGTTTGGACATCCTCCCCCCTCCATCTGGGCCTTTGCCCTTACGTAGGCTGTGGTAGGTGGACCCTGGCCTTCCCTCTCCACTGGGTGGCAAACCCAGGGCCTTGTGGGAAGTAACACTAGCAAGGTCCTCTGTGTAGTGAGTCTAAGTCTGCTGTCTTGGGCTACTTCCTATCTATGTGCTCCTTCAATCTGGGGCAATCAATTATTAGCTCAGCTCTACACCTATTATAAGGCCTTCTCTTCCATCTCTCCCCTTTTTCCCAGGGTAAGAAACTAATAAAGTACTGAGCCCAGCATAAAAATCAGTGCCCACTCTGTCCACGTCCCCAGGATTCAGGCCATCATACATTCCATACTGATCAGTAGGTTGGGGGGGATGATGGGGAACTTGGATTTGAGAACTAATTGCACCATTTTTTACTCAAAAGATAAGGCAGGTGCAATTAGACCAAATTGTTGGTCCATTTTGCTTGTTTGCCAGTTCCTAATTGGATTATTTTCTAACTGTTGAAACTTGTTCCATAATAAGCACTTGGGAAATACAAGTGTAGTCCTTGTGTCTGTTGGTGGTTCATGTTATCAGGAGCTGTATGTTGGTAGTGCACACTGAGGACTAGAGTGTGTGAAGACCCTCTGCACCATTGCTCATTGGCCACTGCTTGCTGGGAGAAGCTAGACTCCAATAAATGTTGAGAAGAAAATGGGGTCATGGCCTCAATCTTCAGCCTTCTTTTTTCCACTCACTCACAGAAGCAAAGGGAGCAGGTCTGGCATACAGGAGAGAACAATCTGCAACGTCCTAATAGCTCTGTGCTGCTTCCTATGCAGGTCTTAAAAGCCAGGGGCCAGCCCTAAATTTGATGAATCTCCAGTTTGCTGCACATTTGCTTGAAAGAGTCTCCTAGCAAAAATGTTATTCATTCTGATTAAGGGCAGCTCTCTACATGGCCAGAGGATTTTGGTTTGCTTGGTTTCATTTCTAGGATTAATTTTACTTTGACACCAGGCCATGCTGTACTCTTGTTCCATTTCCTGCTCTGCCTCAGAGGAAGTGTTCATCACTTTGTTGCAATAAGCAGGCTGGCTTCCAAGATGCAATAGATTAATTTGACGCTTTTGTTACAGCACACTGGTCTGATTATTGCCAAATTAGCTTTAAGGCAGCTATAGAATTGACTCTGGCACTTCACGTTTTCATGTAGACTGGTAGAGGGACTGCTGGAATTTGTTTTTCGGATGAGATGTCCTGATCATGGAATCTTCAATGCTACACCTGGACTGTTTTGCAAGAACGGGAAGAGTTTAACTCTGGTTTCCTGGCCAAATACAATTAGGATGATAATAGTTGTTCAATCTAAACTACACCTGCAGTTTCAATTAATTGCAGCATTGCCACACCTGCCTACAGTGGGCAACTGAAAAGCCTGAGGTTTGCATCTTGACTGTTCCTGCACACCTGTCCCTAAGGTTTTTCTTTGCCCATAGATATGCATACAGAAATATTGGCATAAAAGAAATGGATTTTTTCTAATCAGGAAAATAATATACATAATGTAGCCTGAGTGACTCTGGACAACAGCATGTTATATGAGCTCAAATGGTGTCTTCTTTGCAGCCTGTTTTGATAAAACCCATTTCCATATCCCACAGCTACAGCTCTGAAAGTCCTCAGATTATGGAGGCAGACCTGACAAATTCTACAGACCCCGAGGGTTGGCAGATATGAACATTTTTCACTCCCTATCCTGGAGGCCTGATTTTCAAAAATGCTCAGCCCCCATAATTCCCACTGAAGTCTACGGAAGCCACAGGTGCTCAGCACCTAAAAAAGTTATTCCATGAGTGTGCGATGCTACCAGACACACCAAATTACACTGCAAAGTTGGCTGCCCTTTTTCAGTTGTGAGTGAAGTGATAGCTATACATGAAGGAACATGGCCTTATGCAGGGACAGTACAATGACTCAAGCCCCAACATGTGGGTACTTGGACAAGTGCCAGGCCCAATTGCAGGCCTTGAACTTGAGCTGAAGGGAAGGGGAGTCATAGCTCTGCCAGTGATATTAGCCTCTCCAAAAGCTGCAGGAAGGGGCGAGGGAGGCACTGGCTTTCAGAATAAACCATGTATCTGTGGCGAAGCACACACTGCACTTCCAAAGAAGCACTCTAGGAGCCATTCCAAGAATGATCCTGGAGGCATTTTGCCTGCCTTAGCACTGCAGCAGCAGCTAAAATGCAGATGGAATCTGCGCCTGATGTGGGGCCTCTTCTGTCCCCATCATGCAGCTTTGAAACTATGGCTTTGAAAGCCACAAAAGAGCCCAAATTATAGTGAGCCACTTTAGGTCCTTTGGGATGAAAGGTTTTGTATGATACTTGCAAGGGACCATAATAATTAGCACTTTTAACCTATTTTTTTGCTTGAAGTGAAATAACAGATGCTTTGAAGAACAGTATTGCAAATGTTCTACCACACAAAATGATTGAATATTTCAGTGAAGAGGTATCGGGTACTGTATAAAACTGAAGACAAGTGCCATCAATATAGTCCAAATTGTGGAATTCTGCCTTTGAAAGGAAAAGAAGTTCAGACTAGCAGAGAGGAGGGATTCAGAGAAATTTTTGTGGCCAGGAGAATCACCACACATACAATGCAGCGGAGGCTTGACAGTGAGTCAGCCACCAGTAGATAGATGACATGATGTCTCAGTTGACATTGAAGTAAATAATCAGTTAATCCTGTATACAAAGTTCAACTCCAGCCTTCTTTCTACACGGCTGTGTAAATGCAGGTGAACATGTAGCATTCAAATAGCTGATGATGGCACCATCTGCAAAAGGCTAATGGCTCAGTCATTAAGCAGTGTGAGCCACAGTCTAATCAGATATTGTAAGATGAATAATTTAGCAATAATCCAAGTGCCTTTGAATAAATATTAAGTGAAGCAAAAACATACATATGGCACATTACGGGAACAAAAAAGGCATTTTTCAATTTCCCAGGCTGACAAGCTTGGTTATATTAGACATTAATCATGTGCATGCCTAATACCCATGGAGAGGTTTGAATGAGGTGCTTGTGACACAGCATTTGCAGGCCTTAGTAAGCAGAAGGAACTACAGAGCCCATGAGAAGATCCATTAGCTCTGCACTTTGTGGTTAGAGCCATGTAATCTGCATATGATACTACTAGAGGAAGGATGAACTAGTGCATAGGGCAGTAGCCTGGGATTTGGGAGATCAGGGTTTGATTTCCTGCTCTGCCATAGACTCCCTGTTTGATGCTGGGCAAATAACTTAGAGTTTGTCGTCACCAATTGTTAGCTCAAGGTATAACTCGGGTGTTGCCCCTAACCTGACTCCCGTGCACACAGAAAAATCTACTGGCCTGGTAGGGAATGGGGGTTGAAGCTGGAGTACTGCAGATGCTTGAGCTAATGTAGTGGGGACTCTGCTACTATGTGCTGCTAATCCAATCACTCTGTGCCACTCCAGTGTTGTTTTGTGGTTTGTCATTTCTCACTCAAGCTAGGTTAACCTGAGTGTAGATAATTCATGTCAGCACTGCACTGAGTGAAGACAAGCTTTTAGTCTCTCCTCAGCCTCCGTTCCGAATCTGTAAAATAGGGAAAATAGTAATTCCCTGCTTCACAGGGGTGTTGAGGGTAAATACATTAAAGATTGCGTTGTGTGCAAGTACTATGGGCCTAAAGGGTAAAAGGGGCCATATAATTGCAGGAAAGAAGATAGATAAAACACAGACATCTCTGTGATGCTCCTATCAGGTGGCTGGTCCAGCCATCCTACAATCCTTTATAATACCTGTAAGGTTGTAATAAAATCTGAATGTTATATTCCAAGTCAGATTAAATTCCTATTTAAGTGTAGATAAATCACAAACTTCATCCCTTTCCTTTCCATGTCCAGAAATGTCTGGGATTAAGCAAATGGCATCTTCCTGCCGACATAGGTAAAGCTATGGTACATTTCCAGTAGAACAGCATCATCAGCATGACTTTAATATCAGACACACAGTGCTGATCTATATTATCACCTAAACTATCTAAATGTGTTTATGGTCAGTGTGACGAACTGGGACTGTTCTTGCTGGGGTGTGTGAATGCTGACAGGGGAGTGTGACTAGGATGGTCTGCATCGGGGGATGGGAGCCGGCCCAAGGGAACATACCTGAGCTTGTAACATGAGAACCCAGGAGGGGGTTGGAGGTCAGATGACTCCGGGGCCCGGGAAACTGAACAAAGGCGGTGGGAGGGGTCGCTGAGGGCAGAGTGCTGGAAGCAGGCTGGAAGGAGGCTGGAGAGATGGCTGGGAGGCAGAGATGGCTCTGACCCCCCAAAGGGGGGGGGGCTGGGATGCCCTGGGACCCCAAGCTGGACCTAACTGAGGGGGGCCCTGTTGTCTGTGCCTGCAAGACCTGTCTTGGACTGTGTTCCTGTCCTCCAAATAAACCTTCTGCTTTACTGGCTGGCTGAGAGTCATGGTGAATCGCAGGAAGCCGGGGGTGCAGGGCCCTGAGTTCCCCAATACTCCGTGACAACTGGTGGCAGCGGTGGGATCTACTGCACCCCGTGGACGGCGCTTCCTGCAGTAAGTGACTGGGGAGCAGTAAAACGAAGGGGGATTGACGGGGACCAGGCCTGCTGAAGAGTGGGAGAGAGACGGTTATTACCCCTGGGAGTGTGTGACCAGCGAGAAGGACTTTTGCAGTAACAGGGTCCCCCGTGGGATCACAGCGAGTGGTCCCAGGGGCGGAGGAGTCTGCAGCTCGACCCTGGCAGAGAGGTGGTGACCTCGAGAAGGGCTGGCACACTAGGGGGCCCCCTGCAAACTGTGGGGAGCTGTGAGCACACAGGCCGGTGAGTGGCCAGCAGGAAGATGTATGCCAAGCGGCTTAAGAGCGACCTGGTGGAGCTGTGCAAGCAGAGGCGGCTGCGCATTGGGAGGCTCACCAAAGAACAGCTCATCGCCCAGCTGGAGGCGGAAGATCGCGCGAATGAACTGATCCCTGTGTCTCAGGGAAGCAGCCTGGCAAATGCAGCGCAGGCACCAGTGTCTGTCCCAGCTGGGAGTGGTCAGCCGGCTGCTGAGGGCTTCCCGAGACCCCTCCTTCCTATGCCTAGGGGAAGGGTGGGGAGGAGCCCAGCAAATACCGAAGGCGCCGTGATCCCCCCGGCCAGCAGGGGGTCCCCCCGGCGAAGCTCGCCGGCCAGCAGAGGAGCCTCCCGGCGACGTTCGGCATCCGGGGAGCGGAATTGGCTGGAATGGGAGAAAGAGCTAAAACTGAGGGAGCTGGAGGATCGTGAACAACAGAGACAGCATGAAGAGAGACAGCGTCAGCGTGAACGGGAGGAGAAAGAGAGACAAAGACAGCATGAAGAGAGACAGAGACAGGAGAATGAGAGACAGCGTCAGCATGAACTGGAACTGGCGAGATTGAAGGGCAGCGAACCCCCGGCTGCGGTGAGTGAGGGGGGACCCAGGACTGCACGGAGCTTTGATAAGTGCATCATGGCCCCATACAAGGAGGGGGAGGACATGGATGACTTCCTGGAGGCCTTTGAGACGGCCTGCGAGCTGCACCGGGTTGATCCCGCGGACAGACTCCGGGTCCTTACCCCCTTACTGGACCCCAAATCCGTGGCATTGTACCGCCAACTGGGAGAGGCAGAGAAAGGGGACTACGAACTATTCAAAAAGGCCCTGCTACGTGAGTTTGGGCTGACTCCTGAGATGTACCGGGGAAGGTTCCGGAGTCAAGATAAAACCCCTGAGATCTCATATCTGCAACTAGCCGTCCGCATGGAAAGATACGCCAGCAAGTGGGCTGGTGGGGCCCAGACGAAGGAGGACCTGATTAAACTGCTGGTACTGGAGCAACTGTATGAGCGGTGCCCATCCGACCTGAGGCTGTGGTTGGTGGACAGAAAGCCAGAGAACCCGCGACACGCCGGGCAGCTGGCTGATGAGTTTGTAAAGAGCCGGTCAGGGGGTGGCAGGGAGGAGCCCCAAAGGAACAGGCCCGCCGTGATGCAGAGAGAGAGTCACCCTGGGACCTCCCAAAGAGGGAATATGGGGAATCCCCTCCCACGGGGAATGCCCAGCGTCAGGGACAACCGACCGGCTCGAGGGGACCCACAGGACATGAGCTGCTATTACTGCGGCCGAAGAGGCCACGTTCGGGCCCAGTGCCCCAAGCTCAAGGACAGACTGAGCAGACCGAACCCGCATAGGGTTAACTTGGTAGAGGCCCAGACGGACGAGGGGCAGGCTTCTCACGCAAGAGGGGCTGGCAGCTTATCAACTGCTCAAGAGAGAGAAGGGCCCCAGGCCAGCTCCTCTAGGGGGCTGGATGCCCCAGACTCAGGGTTTTTGGTTTATACGGTGGGCGCGGGGCTGTCCCTCCGGAGAGAGTACCTTGTTCCCCTGGAGGTGGATGGGAGGAAGGTCAATGGATACTGGGATACGGGCGCAGAGGTGACGCTGGCCCGGCCCGAGGTGGTGGCCCCAGATCAGGTGGTGCCCAACTCCTACCTGACCCTGACGGGGGTGGGCGGAACACCAGTCAAAGTGCCCGTGGCAAGGGTACACCTGAAGTGGGGGGCCAAGGAGGGCCCCAAGGATGTGGGGGTACACCCGTATCTGCCCACTGAGGTATTGATGGGGGGGGACCTGGAGAACTGGCCAAGCAACCCCCAAAAGGCACTGGTTGTGACCCGCAGTCAGAGCCGGCGAGGGGCCCTGCGCCCTGGCCTTGGGGGGGGTGCCTTGCCTGAGGCGCAGGACCCTAACCTGGTGGGGAGGGAACGCCCAGGGACGCGGCTCAGGGAGGCTGCAGCTTCGGACCCAGCGGGCGAGAAAGAGCAGGTGGCCATCCCTGTCCCAGCTGCTGAGTTCCAGGCCGAGTTACAGAGAGACCCCTCCTTGCGGAAGATAAGGGACCTGGCCGACCTCAATGCGGTACAGACCATGGAACGAGGTGGCCGGAAAAGGTTCCTGTGGGAGAAGGGGTTCCTGTACCGAGAATGGGCTCCCCCAGGGAAAATGGAGTCAGGGGGGATCAGGAGGCAGCTGGTGGTACCCCAGAAGTATCGCCGCCAGCTGCTGTGCCGGGCCCATGACATTCCCCTCTCAGGGCACCAGGGAACCTGGCGTACCCAGCAGAGGCTGCTACGGAGCTTTTACTGGCCTGGGGTCTTTGTTACTGTCCGACAGTACTGCGGATCCTGTGACCCCTGTCAGAGGGGGAGGAAGGCCTGGGACAAGGGGAAAAGAGTTTTAGGACCCTTGCCCAGCATAAAGGATCCTTTCCAGAGGGTGGCCAAGGTTAAAAGGGCGGCTCTAAACCAAGAGAGCCCAAAGCACAGACCTCCAGACTGGAGCGCTGGGAGAAGACCACAGCCCAGTTGGAACCCCAGAGGTATGGGGGTGGGAAAAGGGCACAGGCCGCATAAACCTTCCCACATGCGAACTGCGAGTGCCATCAAGCACCCCCGACCTAAGGGGGGGCGTGGAACGGAAGGGGCCTGGTGTAATTCTCACCAAGGAACTGGAGGGATGCGGGGGCATCCATGGGAACGGGGGTAGGTTCGAACTTCCCCGGGTCACTGGCTAAAGTGACCCTGCTCAGTTCGGTCTCGAAGGGGGGAGAGATGTGACGAACTGGGACTGTTCTTGCTGGGGTGTGTGAATGCTGACAGGGGAGTGTGACTAGGATGGTCTGCATCGGGGGATGGGAGCCGGCCCAAGGGAACATACCTGAGCTTGTAACATGAGAACCCAGGAGGGGGTTGGAGGTCAGATGACTCCGGGGCCCGGGAAACTGAACAAAGGCGGTGGGAGGGGTCGCTGAGGGCAGAGTGCTGGAAGCAGGCTGGAAGGAGGCTGGAGAGATGGCTGGGAGGCAGAGATGGCTCTGACCCCCCAAAGGGGGGGGGGCTGGGATGCCCTGGGACCCCAAGCTGGACCTAACTGAGGGGGGCCCTGTTGTCTGTGCCTGCAAGACCTGTCTTGGACTGTGTTCCTGTCCTCCAAATAAACCTTCTGCTTTACTGGCTGGCTGAGAGTCATGGTGAATCGCAGGAAGCCGGGGGTGCAGGGCCCTGAGTTCCCCAATACTCCGTGACAGTCAGAAGTAGGGCTGGGTGGGAAATAGAGAATAATTTCAGGAGTTCAAGAGCCTTGTTCAGAACAAAAAGTTGAAATCTTCGAAATATTTACACACAGAAAAAACATATTTTTTTTCATTTCAGGCAATCAAAACATTTAATTTTGCTAATTTCAATTTATTTAGTTTAGATTTTGACCTTTTTTCTTTAACTTTTTTTCAGCATAATCACTGTAAATTTCTAAACAAAAAGTTGTTTTGAAATAGAAAACCAGTAGTTTTTATTTTGAAAATGTCTAAATGAAATGTTTTGAAACTTTTTTTTCCCCTGACATTTTTTCAGCTAGGGAAATTCATTGAACCTGACTCTGTTTTGTGAACACTTTCAATTTCAATGATTTGGCTTTTTTTTTGACAAAAAAAAATTTGTTGCAAAATTCTTGCTTAGCTCTAGTCAGAGGGACTCCATAAATGGCCTTGTGGGGACTTGTATTTATGCACACTCCAGGGTATGGCCTCCCACTGAGCTCAGAAATATGCCAGAGGCCACAAAATAGCAGAAGGATATGTGCAGTTGTTTGAGTGACTTACCTCAGTGGGCTCACTGCCTCTAATAGGCAGAAAACAGTGCTACTACCTGCTCCCAGTAAAATCCTTGCCTCTGACCCCCAGCAGAAGCCCAGAAAATGTAAAAGGCTATTCTGTGCTGGAGATCTGATTGCCATCAGATCGATCTCCAATCAGAGCATAGGCCCGTACACTGAAGCCAGCCAGCGAATACATAGAGACAACATTGAATCAAATAGTTTTATTTAAAAGATCTCTCTGAAGACATTAGGGAACTGATGGGCAGGATGCCCTGGGAGAATAACATGAGGGGGAAAGGAGTCCAGGATAGCTGGCTGTATTTTAAAGAATCCTTATTGAGGCTGCAGGAACAAACCATCCCGATACGTGGAAAGAATAGTAAATATGGCAGGCAACCAGCTTGGCTTAACAGTGAAATCCTTGCTGATCTTAAACACAAAAAAAGAAGCTTACAAGAAGTGGAAGAATGGGCAAATGACCAGGGAGGAGTATAAAAATATTGCTCAGGCATGCAGGAGTGAAATCAGGAAAGCCAAATCACACTTGGAGTTGCAGCTAGCAAGAGATGTTAAGAGTAACAAGAAGGGTATCTTCAGGTATGTTAGCAACAAGAAGAAGGTCAAGGAAAGTGTGGGCCCATTACTGAATGAGGGAGGCAACCTAGTGACAGAGGATGTGGAAAAAGCTAACGTACTCGATGCTTTTTTTGCCTCTGTCTTCACAAATAAGGTCAGCTCCCAGAGTGGTGCACTGGGCAGCACAGCATGGGGAGGAGGTGACCAGCCCTCTGTGGAGAAAGAAGTGGTTCAGGACTATTCAGAAAAGCTGGACAAGCACAAGTCCATGGGGCCGGATGCGCTGCATCCGAGGGTGCTAAAGGAGTTGGCGGATGTGATTTCAGAGCCATTGGCCATTATCTTTGAAAACTCACCGTAATCAGGGGAGGTCCCGGATGACTGGAAAAAAGGCTAATGTAGTGCCCATCTTTAAAAAAGGGAAGGAGGAGGATCCGGGGAATTACAGGCCAGTCAGCCTCACCTCAGTCCCTGGAAAAATCATGGAGCAGGTCCTCAAGGAATCAATTCTGAGGCACTTAGAGGAAAGGAAAGTGATCAGGAACAGTCAGCATGGATTCACCAAGGGCAAGTCATACCTGACTAACCTAATTGCCTTCTATGATGAGATAACTGGCTCTGTGGATGAGGGGAAAGCAGTGGATGTGTTATTCCTTGACTTTAGCAAAGCTTTGGATATGGTCTCCCACAGTATTCTTGCCAGCAAGTTAAAGTATGGGCTGGATGAATGGACTATAAGGTGGATAGAAAGCTGGCTAGATCATCGGGCTCAACGGGTAGTGATCAATGGCTCCATGTCTATTTGGCAGCCAGTATCAAGCGGAGTGCCCCGAGGGTCGGTCCTGGGACCAGTTTAGTTCAATGTCTTCATTAATGATCTGGAGGATGGCGTGGACTGCACTCTCAGCAAGTTTGCAGATGACACTAAAGTGGAAGGAGTGGTAGATACGCTGTAGGATAGGGATAGGACACAGAGGGACCTAGACAAATTAGAGGATTGGGCCAAAAGAAATCTGACAAAAACAAGTGCAGAGTCCTGCACTTAGGACGGAAGAATCCCATGCACTGCTACACACTATTGACCGAATGGCTAGGAAGCAGTTCTGCAGAAAAAGATCTAGGGGTTACAGTGGATGAGAAGCTGTATATGAGTCGACGGTGTGCCCTTGTTGCCAAGAAGGCTAACTGCATTTTGGGCTGTATGAGTAGGGGTATTGCCAGCAGATCGAGGGACGTGATCGTTCCCCTCTATTCGACAATGGTGAGGCCTCATCTGGAGTACTGTGTCCTGTTTTGGGCCCCACATTACAAGAAGGATGTGGAAAAATTGGAAAGAGTCCAGCGGAGGGCAACAAAAATGATTTGGGGGCTGGAGCACATGACTTATGAGGAGAGGCTGAGGGAACTGGGATTGTTTAGTCTGCAGAAGAGAAGAATGAGGGGGGATTTAATAGCTGCTTTCAACTACCTGAAAGGGGGTTCCAAAGAGGATGGATCTAGACTGTTCTCAGTGGTCGCAGATGACAGAACAAGGAGTAACGGTCTGAAGTTGGAGTTGGGGAGGTTTAGGTTGGATATTAGGGAAAACATTTTCACTAGTAGGGTGGTGAAACACTGGAATGGGTTATCTAGGGAGGTGGTGGAATCTCCTTCCATAGAGGTGTTTAAGGTCAGGCTTGATAAAGCCCTGGCAAGGATGATTTAGTTGGGGATTGGTCCTGCTTTGAGCAGGGGGTTGGACTAGATGACCTCCTGAGGTCCCTTCCAACCCTGATATTCTATGATTCTATGATTCTACCAAGTGTAATACTCTGGCAATCCAGTCAGTGCTGCTGGAGTGACTCAGTGTAAATCTGGCACTTCCAAACTCCTGAGATTGAAAAATATCATTTGTTTCAAATTATACATCTTCCCCAGTGAGAAATGCCTGTCCTTTCTTTTACTCTCTCCTTTGGTGAGACTTTAGAGTCTTTAAAGATCTTCAGTGCTCTTCCCTTGTCAGAGCAAAGGTGTTTCTCCTTGTCTGGATTTTGCAAGGCCATCACTAGGGTTTAAAATGGCCTCCCTACACACTGTGGCCTTGCCCCCTTCTTGGGGTGGTGGTAGCAGGGCCCATTCATACAGGAGTCCACTATAGGGTGGTAGTAGGTCTGACCCACTGCCAATGGTCTTCAGGAGAGCTGTGACTTCCCTTCTCCCTGCCTACTGCTCCAGCCTTCATGTAGGCTAGAGGCCAGTCCAGGAATTAACAGGCTTCAGGCCTACTGCCAGAGCCCTCCTCCTGGCATGCAAGTGTATGAGAGAGGGAGACACCTCTCTAGCAGTACTCTCTGATGGAGTGCTAGCTGAAGCCCCCTCCACAAAATCTCCTGTTGGGTTTGGGTTGCTGAGAAGTGGCAGGAGGTCTCATGCACATTATCCTCTTCTGGGGTGACAGGGTGTTTCCCAACATGTAGCCTTCTGCTGGAGTGGCAGGGAGCATGGCCTCCCAAACAAAACCCTCTGCTGGGGGCCTTTCAACTGCAGCCTCCCCATGACGGCTCTGCCAAGATATGGCAGCCTTAATCTCAGTCAGAGAGATGGCAGAGGTGATCTGCTAAATTAGCCCAGTTGGACTATCTGCCAGTGTGGGCTCTGTGGTGAATGTAGCCTAGTATCTCTAAATACTGTGGCATGGTTGGCAAATTGGGGCCATATTAAACTGAATTAGAAAAACATACCCATTGGATTTTGTTTTGCATTCACCCTCAGGGCCTTTTGAGTCTGTCTGGGAGGGTACCCTGAAATAGAAGCTGCTTTCATCTTTGTTAGTGACTCCTCCAGGAGAGATGATGACATTAATCCCTTTATGTATTGATTGTATGTATAAATGTTCTTGCTTGCAAAGGACTGTGTAGTAAGGTAACTGTTGGCAATTACAGCAAAGCATCGACACTGGCCTGTTAAGGCAATCTGGCTTGACGGGGACATCACGGTGTAGGTAGGGAACTGTGCAGCCTGGAAAAAAACCCAGTCGGGAAAAAGAGAGAGATGTGGATTTCCATCCAAGAGAGGTGACAGCTGAGGAGCCGGGAGCCTCAAGTGGTGATGCCCTCGAGGGTCATTCATCCAATCATAGTATTGTTGTCCCTTTGGCCCTAGTGGTTAGCCAGTATTTGGGGCCTTACAGCTTTGTTTCTGCTAGGAGGAGAAACTGATGAGATGAGTCAGGTATAATTCTTTTGTGCAACCCTGTTTATTTACAAAGAATGTACACAAAGATCTGTTTCCCTGAGTGCGGTAGAAACAAACAGCAGGCAAATTGCTCAGAATTTCCCATGCCTGCCTTTCTAGCACAGTCTGTGCCCAAATAGCTTAGTCTCTCTGCTCCCTGTCAGGGCCACAATCATGACTGATTCTCTTGTCATCTGCTGGCTTTCTGCCTCTCTTACACAGCTTGCCAAACAATCCCCCAACTCCTGTGTTTCAAACAGGGAACCCCTCAGCCCACCTTATAGCCTCTGATCAGGCATTGTCATGCAGTCCTTTGTCTTGGGCAGTGGCTTCTCTTATTTGCAGATAACTCATTACGTAAAGTAGCTTTTTCCTTCCATTTAGCCTGAAAGAAGGGTGCTTACCACATTTGTTGGCTTTAACCATACTGTGATTGTCTATGAACAAAAGACTTGCTTGATGCCAGTCATTAACATCTTCCAGCATAATAGTATGCTAATATCTCTGGTAAGTATTATCACAGATCAGGGCAACTGCACCTGTATTCCCCCTATGTGGTCCCTCGAGGGCATCACCACTTGAGGCTCCTGGCTCCTCAGCTGTCACCTCTCTTGGATGGAAATCCACATCTCTCTCTTTTTCCCGACTGGGTTTTTTTTCCAGGCTGCACAGTTCCCTGCCTACACATGATGTCCCCGTCAAGCCAGATTGCCTTAACAGGCCAGTGTCTATGCTTTGCTGTAATTGCCAACAGTTACGTTACCACACAGTCCTTTGCAAGCAAGAACATTTATATTTAAGGTGAAAGAATTACAGAGAGCATCATAAAAACAATAAAAGAACCTACATGCATGCTAATAAGCTACCCAGAGATCACTCCCTGACTCCAACAAGGGATCTGAAATAGTCAGTCCTTCAAACCCTACAAAGGATATTTCTTGTGGTTACAAGTTCATAACAGCCTTAGATCAGAACTGGCACCCCCATAGTTTAGTCTTTCTTTTATACAGCTTGAGCCTTTGATGTTCAGATTCCAGGAACAGGTAATCAGCAGGCAGTGGTCCTCTCCTCAGGATGTAGCTTCAAAAGGCTGGGGTTTTGCATAACTGGAGATGGGGAATTTGTCTTCCCCATTCCCTAGAGATTCCCAGGAAAATCACTTAACCCTTGTTTGTCTCAAAAGTCCATTTGTCAAGTTGTCTGTCACATTGTTTAACATTGTCTTCTGAAGTTCATAACACTTTCCAGGGTTCACTTCACACCTTCCCCGCTCCCCTCCCACCCCGGAGAGGCCTGGCTCACAATAATACATAAATTATGCATTTAATACAATGGACTCCAAAGATACTTAAACTTAATTCAATCAGGTTTTTCAAGGATACTGTAGAAAATTGCCATATTTGTCACAAGTATACTATGAAAAGCAGAGTTGTTATTGCTTAGGATTCCTTGTAAAGCTTTTTTAGTCCTCCATTCTTCATGAACAGAGCATAGTTGCTCAGTGTAATGGTTAGTTTGCTCATTCTTTTTAGCAACTAGAACAGAAACATTATTAAGCACGGTCATATCTTACCTGTTTGTACTGTACTTGAACTCAGAATATCTTCCACAAGTGATTCAAAAAACTTCTCCAGAGCCCTCTTGCTCAGGGCTTTTCCTTGTTTTGCTCTTTCCAGACTATAATACTTGAAAATTGTTTGGGTTTCTCATTTCTCAATAGGACAGTTTTCAGGTTACTTTTGATATTGTGGAGCTAGCGATTCTTCTGCGGATGGGTATAACAAAGGAGTACTGATTTCTTTTTAGCCATCAGCCTTTAAGGGAACAAAAAAAACCCCAAATGTTTCTGGAGTTTGCTTGTGACAGTCTTGGGCGTTTAAGTCCTATAGCTACAGGCAGTGATGCTTAGGCAGTGCCGCACTTCCAGCTACTCACCATTGCTATATCAAGGTAACTTGAAGAAGGATCCTCTGAGGGATAGAAAGTATTTCTCAACTATCTATCTAATCTACATATAGTTTGATATATAGTTTGATCACCATGGTATTTAAGTACCAGACAACAAATTAATGAAGCAATGAGTGTGCCCTAATGGCTATATTCAGGAGTGTGTGTTGTAATTTTTATTTATTTATTTATTGGGAAGCGGCTATTACCAGGGAAGGCCTTGTCAAAAGCCAGATCTTCTACTAGCAGAAGTACCTGTTGCTGACCATAGGTTTCAACAACAGGTTCAGCAATGCACAGGTTAACTGCAAACCCATTTATCATCATTTCAGGAAACTGTGGTTCAGATATTCTCGGTGTTGGTTTTAACTGTAGTTTGTCCTCATCTACACTTACATTTAAACTGTATGCAGCCCTTAAATGGTGCTGAGACTGTTGCTGATACCTTTTGTCAGTAACTGGCCCAACAGAAATGATGGCCATGTAAGGCTGGGTGTCATCTGCAAACTGAAGACACTATAATAAGACCACACTTTCCCACTAAGGTCATGTTTATACTGCTAAAATGGTGTGTATTTAACCTCAGGGTAACTCACACATGTGAGCTGTGCCAAGATAAGACTATAGCAAGACAAGACACTTTAGGTTTATTATGAGGTACACTCGCTTAAGTCAGCCCTATACCTCAGGCTGGGGTTTACCTCACCTCGTTTACTTTGTAGTCAAACTAAAGTACCTTGTCTTCACTGTGTTTTTACTTTGGGATAGCTCATGAATGTGAGGTAAAAAGCTCACCTTTTTTAGCAGAGAAGCCAAAGACTATGCTTTCTAATGGCTCAATATACACACTGAACCAGGAGAGGTGACAGAATAGAACCTTGAATGAGGGAAGCATCAGGGCAGACAAGCAACTGCCCAGTACTATGTTCAGAGATCTCTCAGAAAAAAAGGAATAAAGAAACTCAAGCAACTCTGCCTATCTTTGCTACTGTCCACAGGTGAGTTAACTGTACCTCAACGGTAATGAAGGAAGCTGACAGATAGTTAATTACCAGGAAGTGGTTGTCAACCAACACAGTCAGTGTAGTTTCCATGTTATGACCAGGCCTAAAACCAAAATCACTGGTTCTGAAGAGACCAACAATGGCTCGAGCGACTCTAACTGCTTGGTGACTTGATGTCACCAACAAAGAGAGACATGGTTCTGACTCAGGCCTGGTTTACACTAAAAGTTAGGTTGACATAACTATGGCGCTCGGGGGTGTGAAAAATCCACATCCCTGAAGGTCGTAGCTAAAATACCTAATCCCTGGTGTAAATGCAGCAAGGTCAATGGAAGAATGCGTCTGTTGATCTAGTTACTGTCGCTCAGGGAGGGTGGAGTTCCGCCAGTGACAGAAAAAACCCTTCCATTGCTGTAGGAAACTTCCACACTATGGTGTTACAGTGGCATAACTACAGCACGATGATGTCTGTCATGTAGACATGGTCTCACATGTAGCCTGCAACTCTCCATGAATTGGGTATATACAAGAAGGCCAAATTACAGGTGAGGAATAATGTTGTGCCACTTGCTGAAATGAGCTGCTATTCATGCAGTTCTGTAACTGTATTATTTACCTAGTGATATTTTCAAAAGTGCCCATGAGAGTTAGGGATCTAGCCTGCTCCAGAGCTTTTGAAATTCCTGATAGGTGCTTATCTGCATATTTAGGCACCTAAATACTTTTGAAAAATCTGACCCCAAGTGCGGAAGTCATTTTTGAAAGTGGGATTAGGCTCCTCAGTCACTAAGAGCCAGATTTTGTTACTGTTCAGCTGGATATTTTATGGTTCAACAGAGTCTGCACCAGTACAATCTACGCCAGTTCTTGCCTCTATAATAATCTGGGAGTGACATCAATTGCTGCCTCCCCAACAATCATTTGAAGCACTTCTATGTATGGACACAAGGTGCTCTTTAAATCGTTTGAGGGGTTACTATCGGTGTAACTTCTTCAGTGGAGACAAGGTCAAAACCACTAGAAATCCTACTAGGGCCTTTCAAATTAGAACAACAGTATACTGGCTGTGGAGAAGTTTGCATTGCTGTTGCCAGTTACATTCTTGTTCTGGGTACTGTCAGCCTGGCTCAGTTCATAAATGCTACTGTAAATTCTCTTATTGTTAAATATGTATGCTTTAAAATAATATTGGGCCTTGGGCACATCTACACTACAACCCCCCATGGCAACAAGTCTGAGCCTTGGTCAACTGATTTGGGCTTGCACCACAGGGCTAAAAACAGCAGTGTAGACATTCCCACTAGGGATGGACCCTGGGCTCTGAGACTCACCCATTACCAGGTTTCAAAGCCCAGGCTCAAGCCCAAGCGGGAATGTCTACACTGCTATTTTTAGCCCTGTAGCATTAACCCAGTCAGTTGACCCAGGCTCTCAGCCTGGCTGCTGTTTTTTTTTTTTGCAGTGTAGACGTACCCAGAGTTTTCCTTTCCCAAAGATGTCAAGGACATCAGAGTGGAAGGAGAAAAGTAAAGCAGCCTGAAAGACAGGATGCTCAGGAATGCTTTACCTGTGTATAAACTGTGGAACATATTTGAACAGAACATTTTAAATATTAATATTTCTAGGACTACTGTTAGCAGCTGTCACCTTGCTTATCTTAGGATACAAGCAGCATATGGGATCCAGTAAAAGAAAAGAGAAACTAGTTTTCATTTTGATTTAATGTTAAAACCATCAGGGAAAAAACATTTTACTTATCAGGAAGATAATAGAATGTCATAAACGTTAGGGCCTGATTCTGAAACTGGTTCAGTACAGGCAGACTCCTGTGCAGAGCTAAATGAAATGTGGGGTCCTTAGATTAAATATTAAAACAAGTCCCTTAGAACATGAACTAATTTATTCTAGGGCTGTCAAGTGATTAACAAAATTAATCGTGGGATTAAAAAAATTAATCGTGATTAATCGTGCAATTAATTGTGCTGTTAAACAATAATAGAATACCATTTATTTAAATATTTGTTGATGTTTTCTACATTTTCAAATATATTGATTTCAATTACAACACAGAATACAAAGTGTACAGTGCTCACTTTATATTTATTATTACAAATATTTGCACTGTAAAAAAAACAAAAGAAATAGTATTTTTCAATTCACCTAAAACAAGTACTGTAGTGCAATCTCTTTATTATGAAAGTTGAACTTACAAATGTAGAATTATGTCCAAAAAAATAACTGCATTCAAAAACAAAACAATGTAAAACTTTAGAGCCTACAAGTCCACTCAGTCCTACTTCAGCCAATCGCACAGACAAACAAGTTTGGTTACATTTTGCAGGAGATAATGTCACCTGCTTCTTGTTTACAATGTCACCTGAAAGTGAGAACAGACATTCTCATCAGGGCCGACTCCAGGCACCAGCCTGGCAAGCAGGTGCTTGGGGCGGCCGCTCCGGAGAGGGGCGGCACATCCAGGTATTTGGCGGCAATTTGGCGAATGGTCCCTCACTCCCACTTGGAGCGAAGGATCTCCCGCCAAATTGCCGCCGCAGATCGCGATCGCAGCTTTTTTTTTTTTTTTTGGCTGCTTGGGGTGGCCAAAACCCTGGAGCCGGCCCTGATTCTCATGGTACTGTTATAGCTGGTGTTGCAAGATATTTATGTGCCAGATGTGCTAAAAATTCATATGTCCCTTCATGCTTCAACCACTATTCCAGAGGACATGCATCCATGCTGATGACGGGTTCTGCTCGATTCAAGCAGACACATGTTCATTTTCATTATCTGAGTCAGATGCCACCAGCAGAAGGTTGATTTTGTTTTTTGGTGGTTCGGGTTCTGCAGTTTCCAGATCTGAGTACTGCTCTTTTAAGACTTTTGAGAGCATGTTCCACACCTCGTCCATCTCAGATTTTGGACAGCACTTCAGATTCTTCAACCTTGGATCGAGTGCTGTAGCTATTTTTAGAAATCGCACATTGGTACCTTCTTTGTGTTTTGTCAAATCTGCAGTGAAAGTGTTTTTAAAACGAACATGTGTTGGGTCATCATCCGAGACTGCTATAACATGAAATATATGGCAGAAAGCGGGTAAAATAGAACAGGAAATATACAATTCAGTCACAAATTTAATTAATGCATTATTTTTTTATCGCGCATCATCAGCATGGAAGGATGTCCTCTGGAATGATGGCCGAAGCATGAAGGGGCATACGAATGTTTAGCACATCTGCCACGTAAATACCTTGCAATGCTGGCTACAAAAGTGCAACGTGAACGCCTGTTCTCACTTTCAGGTGACATTGTAAATAAGAAGCAGGCAGCAGTATCTCCCGTAAATGTAAACAAACCTGTTTGTTTTAGTGATTGGCTGAACAAGAAGTAGGACTAAGTGGACTTGTAGGCTCTAAAGCAGGGGTCGGCAACCTTTCAGAAGTGGTGTGCCGAGTCTTCATTTATTCACTTTAATTTAAGGTTTTGCGTGCCAGTAATACATTTTAACGTTTTTAGAAGGTCTCTTTCTATAAGTCTATAATATATAAGTAAACTATTGTTGTATGTAAAGTAAATAAGGTTTTTAAAATGTTTAAGAAGCTTCATTTAAAACTAAATTAAAATGCAGAGCCCCCCAGACTGGTGGCCAGGACCTGGGTAGTGTGAGTGCCACTGAAAATCAGCTCGCGTGCCGCCTTTGGCACGCGTGCCATAGGTTGCCTACCCCTGCTCTAAAGTTTTGCATTGTTTTGTTTTTGCGTGCAGTTATGTAACAAAAAAAATCTATATTTGTACGTTACATTTTCACGATAAAGAGATTGCAGGACAGTACTTGCATGAGGTGAATTGAAAAATACTATTTTATCATTTTTACAGTGCAAACATTTGTAATAAAAATAATAATGTAAAGTGAGCACTGTACACTTTGTATTTTGTGTTGTAATAGAAATCAATACATTTGAAAATGTAGAAAAACATCCAAAAATATTTAATAAATTTCAGTTGGTATTCTATTATTTAACAATGCAATTGATCACGATTAATTTTTTAAATTGTGATTAATTTTTTTGAGTTAATCGCGTGAATTAACTGCGATTAATCGACAGCCTTAGTTTATTCATATTACTGTTTGCCCAATTCATTCAAATACTTACTCTAAAATGTGCCAAACTTACACTGGATCAATATTGTGCCTGTAATTAATTTATTGCGCTAATCATTTATTATTTTGATTAAGATTATAAGCAAGTTAAGGTCTTGATCCTGCAAACCCATACATGTGAGTGGATAATCTGTCCCAAGTGAATGAATCTGAAGAACTAGGGCCTTTTAAAACAAATCTTCTAATAAAAGCATCCTTCCCTAAGATGGTACGTTAATGATAATTTGGTAGTGCTTATTGCATCTATGCTGTTTTCAGCAGTCTTATGTGGAATGTTACTGTAGCATTCATGGCGTTGATGGATTTCCACTCTATACGGCTAACTGCAGTGCCTTGCATAATGACAGGTTTCAAAGTAGCAGCTGTGTTAGTCTGTATCGGCAAAAAAAACAGTTAGTCTCTAAGGTGCCACAAGTACTCCTGTTCTTTTTGTGTAGCATTCATGATTATCAAGTGTGCATATGACAAATTTCTATATACTTGCAAAAAATACCAGAAGTTCATGCCAAAGTATATAGAGTAAAATAGTAACACCTATTTTAAATGTAACAATGCTATTATGATGATGCTATAATTAGTCATTCATATATAAAGTTTCAAAGACTAATACTGTACACTTGTACAATATGCTGTCCCATTATCAGAGAAAAAGGGTCAAACAATGAAATTAATGGCAGGCAGCTTTACAATGAACAAAAGGCTATTTCTACACGCAGCCTGTAGTCAGCTCATAGAACTCATGCCACAAGAGATCAGTCATAGTATAGAGTAATTTTTTTAAAGAGTCTGGATAATTTTATGATCAATAATATTTGTAGTTAGGGGACACTGAAGTCAATATAGGACAAAATTATGTTTTGTTTAAAAAAAAAAAAGTCAAAAAGCCAAGGGGTTTATAACAGCTAAGATTCAAAACTCTGTTGAAGATTGTAAGCACCAGCTTCTATGAGCCAGCCCTTAAGGTTGGATTTAAACATTCTCCTGTGAGGCAGAAAGTGAAACTGCCAAGAATCAAAAGTGAAACTGTTTTCATTGTCCAGTGTCCACAGTAGGTAAAATGCAAATGATCGGCAATAATGTTAAAAAGCATGTGCAGATATTTTAAATTCCTCCTGGTGTATTAATCTACAGCGATACTGATAAAAAAGATAACATTTTATTTTAAAATATGGAATTTCAACCTCCCCATGCGTGCCAAAATAAGTCTAATCAAATCTCATGTTTAGGCTGTAAATTGTCAGAAAAAAATAACTCCTTTCTTTCACTTTACAATAAATAATATTTTTTATTCTTCCATAGCATCTTCCATCCAAGGACGTCAAATAGCTTCACAAAGCTGTACAGTGGCCCTGTGAGGAAAGGAAATATTGTCCCCATTTTACAGGTGGTGATGAAACTGGTACAAAGAAGTTTTTGCTTTGTTTGTGGTCATAGCAAGTCAGTGGAAGAGGTGAAAACAAAACCCAGATCTGATTCCTGTGCTGTAACAACTACCGGAACCCTCTGAGACTGGAGGCTTTTTAACATAGGTAAAGAAGGAATAAAACAGAAAAGATTGTGAAAGGAGGAAACATGCTTCCCCCCCCCCCATTTCCTATTGAAGTCAGTGGGATTTTTCTGCTCTGAATTTCAAATGTCAAGTTCTCAGTTTCTAGCTGTAACAACCTCTGTGATCATTAAGAAAAAAATTAGCTTGTCTCACTGCTAATTTATTTTTAAAATTAATATTTGTGTAATTGACATTTTAGCCAACACCATTTTCAGTCTTCAATTTGGAAAGACTAAAACCATGAATCCCAGCTGGCAACCTATATATATAAACTCTTTCCCTGGGCCTGCTCAATCTGGTTCCTAAAGAACAAGATTTTTTTTTTTTAAACCCTAAATGGCAGATCCCCCGTTAAGCCAGCAGTGCACTTGAGCTCCCCTTGTCTGCGGTTTAGACATGTAGGGTTGGCTTTTAACTCCTTCGCCCTCTCTCTGTCTCTCCTCTGTCCCCTAAGGAGTCCCTGATTGTCAAAGGAAATACTCCAAACACACCTCTAAAAGCCCCTAACCTCTTTCCCAGCAAGGGACAAGCTTAAAATCGGATCACACGGGCGATCTCTCCCCTCTCTCGACAAGCCACAGAGGCACCCCCCCACCCCCACCTTTTCCTCCAGTCCCAGCCAGAGTGTGTCTCTCTCTCTCTGCCATTATGTTCAACCATCTTTTAACCAGGCCTCTCTGCAGGCTGCAGTGGCAGTGAGAGAGCCCTGAGCCCTGTCTGCCCGAGGCCCCCCTTGCAGGAGCAGCCCCCCGGGTGCGGGTCGCTGGCCCTGCAGGGCAGCAGCAGGTCTGTTTGCATGGGGGTGCGGCGTGTGCATGCAGCGGGTTCGCTTTCTCCCCAGGGCCTGGCTGCTGCTCCCACGCGCGCTAGGCCCCGCTGGGCTGTGGCAGAGCGGCCTGGAGTGCGGCAGCCGCGGCTCTCTCCCCGGGCCCGGCTCTCGCCGCCGCCGCCGCTCCTGCAGCAGCAGCCGCCGCCCAGGGGGCTCCCAGGCCGCGCGGGGCCGCCGGGTGGAGGGGGAAAGGGTGTCCCTGTCTTCCACTGGGGGGACTTCTCCGGAATGGGGCGGCAGCCGGCGCCAGCGCGCAGGGCCGAGGTCACCGGAGCGGTACAGCTGCCAAGCCTTGACGGCTGCAAAGTCCAGCACGGCGGGGGGTGGTTAGCGGCTCCCCTGCCTCCAGCCGCGGGAGGGGTTAGGGCGTAGGCACCTCCGCCTCCCAGGGGAGCACCCTCTCCTCCGGGCAAGGCCCACCCAGGCCTCCCCTCCCCTCTGAACAGGAAGGGGCTTTAGTTTGGTGCTGGAGAGCATGTAGGGATTCTAGTTAGGAGGGGGATGGGGGCCGGGAGTGCGGAGGAGACTGGTTGGGAGTCTGCCATTGTGGGGAGAAGATGGGTGTCAGGGATGCAGAAGGGATCATGAGTAGGAGCCCCCCCAGTGAGGGGGATTGAAGGGTGTGGAGGAGACCGTGGTTAGGAGCCCTCCAGTGAGGGGTGGGGATGAGGGTGAAGGCTGTGGAGGAGACCGTGGTTAGGAGCCCCCAGTGAGGGTGGGGATGGGAGTGAAGGGTGTGGAGGAGACTGTGGTTAGGAGCCCTCCAGTGAGCGGTGGGGATGGGGGTGAAGGCTGTGGAGGAGACCGTGGTTAGGAGCCCCCCAGTGAGCGGTGGGGATGGGGGTGAAGGGTGTGGAGGAGACCGTGGTTAGGAGCCCCCCAGTGAGGGGTGGAGATGGGGATGAAGGGTGTGGAGGAGACTGACTGTGGTTAGGAGCCCCCCGGTGAGGGGTGGGGATGGGAGTGAAGGGTGTGGAGGAGACTGACTGTGGTTAGGAGCCCCCCAGTGCAGGCAAGGGATGAGGATGACAGGTGTGGAGAAGACCGTGGTTAGGAGCTGCCCCAGTGTATTGAGGAGATGGGGGCGAGGGATGCAGAGAAAATTGTGGTTTTGATCTGCCCCAGAGAGGGAAGGCATGGGGAGTGAGTGAACCAGAAAAGACTGTGATTAGGAGCTGCCCCAGAGTGGGGAGGAGATGAGTGTGAGGGATGTAGAGAAGACTGTGGCTATGAACCACTTCTGTGTGGGGAGAAGATGGTGTAAGGATCAGAGAGAGACAAGACTTTTGTCAGGAGCTGCTTCTTTAAGAGGAAGTGTTGGAGGGAAGAAACCGGTGATAAGTTATACCAATGGGGGGATTGGTTGGGGTGGTGCAGAGAAAATCATGTTGAGGCGCCACCTCACTGAGGGCATGGGAAAGGGCACAGAAAAGATTGATGGTGGACAGGACAGCAATGGGGGCATAGAAGATCTTGATTTGGAGCCACCCTCAAGTGTGTGTTGAGGAAGCCAGGCCCTGGATTGGAGGTTGGAGGAGAAAGAGGGGCACTTGGTTAGGAACTATCCCAGTACTGAGAGGGGTGGGTGCAGAAAAGGCCTTGATGAGGAGCCATTCCAGACCTTTGGGGAGTTGAGTGGACCTTGATCAGGACGGAGTCACATTTGGGGATGGGGGTTGTGGGAGATGAGAAGACTTCGGTTAGCAGCACCCTCCCCCTGCCCCCTGTGCTTTGTGAAGGTGTGGGGGAAGATCAGACCTTGGTTAACAACTCTTTTCCACCTGTGCCCTAAAGAGGGTTGAGAGACAAAAGAAGCCACCACAGTGCTGTTGGGTGTGGGGAGGGGACAAAGAAGTGATTTCTTCTGGAAGTGGATTGTGGGGTGGGGAGAAAAATGATGTGTAGAGGGAGAAAACACTTGTTAGTGTTGCCCCAAATACTGTGAAGAGGTAGGAGGATGGGAAGGAGAAGACCTTGGTTAGCTGCCACCCCAGAGCTGCTGGCATGAGGGGGCAGTTATGACGTTAATCGGCAGCCACCCTGACTGTAGGGAGTGGAGACAGAGAAGACCTTGGTTAGCAGTCACCCCACTGCTGCGGCCGAGTCTGTCTTGTGCAGCAAGAGAGATCCTATGAGGATTTTTATTGCAGTCTCTTTGTTAGCTACAGACACACAGCTCACAGCTTTCAGCCAGGTTGTGGGAGGTAAGTGGGGGAGGAGAGGAAGGGAATGTTTGTGGGGTGGAGTTGGGGTGTAAGGATGTTTGTATGCAGTGGGGATATAATTGAAATAGGGGGACATAATTGAAATCACCCCCACACCCAAAGAAGAAAAGAGCCCCAGCGATTTTCAGGGACTTGTTGGCAACTCAGCGAGGGTTGCCATAGCTTTTTATGTAGGGTGACCAGAACCGGCTGAAACTGGTTTGAGGCAGATCAGCTCCTGAACACAATGCAGTCACTGAGCTACTACAGTGGGATAGCTTCCTCCCTTCATGGCAGCCAAAAGCAGAGGAGCTTGCAGAAAGATACCATCCCAAAACAGTATGTGAATGCACACTTTAGACACACAGCACTGGTATGTGGCTAATGTAGTCATAAAGGATTCTGTATATAAATTTACATATTTGCAGTAACTGAGATTACTTTAGCTTTTCATTCCTTTTTATGTTTAAAGAATGGGCAAGAGCTGAGATTTATGACCCTTATTAAAATATTTTTGCTTTGCAAGGGTGGGACACTGGTTAAACTAAATAAAAATGGATTGAATGATTTGTAATTGTAGTTATGCTTGTGACTGAAGAATGCTGCTTTGCATGCTGTTTTATTTACAGGGTGTTGTCTTACGGTTTTCTTCGTTATAAGATGTGAAGGGGGGTGCTGTGTCTTTCTTAAAGGCCAAAGGAAACAGTATTGTTGTAGAATTGTGCATAAAAGCATTGCAAAGATGCTGTAAGGCATACTCTTTTTTTTTTTTCTTTCTTGTAGGCCTATTGATTGGGGCTGCCTTTAACCCTTTCATATTTGCAGAGGTAATGCATCTCTGACAATAACTGAGCATTGGCTAAAAAATCTTTCAAAGGTCAAGGTTCACAAGGTGAGATATGGCATTTTGAGTATGACTATAACAACAATATGAAGCTACATGTATACAAAAACTAAATCTGACTCCTGATTGCACACTTGACACATTGGTGAAGAAACAATGGTTTAAATGTAGGAGAAGAAATACTATTAACCTCATCCAAATTTAATGGGATTAAAGCTGTTGTTTGTAAAGACTTACTGATACCCAGGCTAAATACAATATCTTCATTTATATATCTCATAGAGGAGGATTTTTTCACTATTCAGTCATACAGAATAGGCCTCTGAGTGACAATCATAAATTGTGGACCACATGGCAGTGAACTATTCTGCATTGCAGTACAGCATTACACATTTAGAATTTTCCATCTAATTATTGATAAATATTGATTGCATGGCCAAATCTAGGTAGCCTACTTATTATTTCTGAACTAACGACTTTAATGTAATACCGGTATTTTATATATGTTTTATGTATAGGTGTATAATATATATAAAACATACCAAGTTGATTGTGTTTCTTAAACTGTATTACACCAAGAGGATTTTGCAGCCAAGTGGAAGGATATATTTTAGAGCTTTGATGGCGTTCCAGTGGATTATTAGTGACATAATTATAATATTGAGCAGTTATGAAATAAGAATAGGAATGGGCAGTGCATCAGCTGCTGAGGGATGACTACTTTTAACCAAAGCTTCACAGCAGTGGATAATGGACAGGTTTTTTTTGTCATCTAAAAAATAAATGTGTACTTAGATTTGAGCTGGCATTTGCATCTTATACTGAAAGCTGGAGGCTTCAGAGAGAGGGAGAGGGAAAGAAGAAAGCAGTAATGATTATAGCAAAGGGAAGAACAAAGGCTGTTAGAGCTTACACACTGGAACACTAAATATTTTGCCTTGGGGATTCTTTTGCTAGAACTGTTACTTCCTAAAACAGGAAATCAGCAACTCTCGAATCTTATCCAGTATGATTTTCACAAAGCTAACCAGTCCTGGCTGTAAGCTGGTTTTATAAATCTACAGTCAAGAAAAATATGGAGGAAAAATATTGAAAATGTATTTTATTCTAGTGTGAAATGAGTTTTTTTCTTTGTGTTCAGCAGAATAAAGTAGACAGTCTTAAAAGCCTTGAGAATTTTTGGATTGGGTAAGTTGTATGGTGGCTTTGATAGGCAGGGTGTCTATATCAAAGAGTGACAAATATAAAGGAACCTTTTTATTTCTGACTGCAGTAGATTACATAAAGTATTTGGAAGTGAATTGTGATATAATGAAAGTGGCATGTTAAATGTTTAGCCAGAATATATTTTATATAGTTTTATATGTAGGTATAATATATTGTGTTTCTCAAATTTGATAGGGTAATGAATAGCTTGCATGGTGGAATAAAATGCCTAACAAATCACTGTGCTATGATTTCTTTTAATAGTTTACATAATTTCTGAGTGCAGAGGTTCTATATTTGACGATAAACATCTGTAGCAGAATTCTGCTTGCAAACACAAATCCATGTTGCATAATAGGAATAGTATTTATTGCTGATGATGATGCATGCTCTTTTCCAAGTGTCAGCTAAAATTCATATGGTACATGGGAACACCTTTCATTTCATTTTTCCCCACCAGAATATAAACTATTTTAAAACTGTAGGTACTTGAATTTAACAAAACTCAGTGTATCTGTTTTATCTGGTTTTGGCACTAATTATGCATTTTTTTTTTTTTTGCAAAGGATGTCTTATTTACATTTTACATTTGCAAGGAAGTTTATACAGTAACATGAGAAACCTGAATAGATGCTGGTTTATATGGTACTTCTGGTGGCTTTGTTTTTTCCACGTAGGCCAGCTTTTTCAGTTGAAAATACTGCTTAATGTTAGAGGGTTGGTCGTCTGTATCAGTAATCATGAGCTCATCTTGGATTGAGGATTATCTCGGGTATTTGATCTTGAACAGAGGGATAATGATTTATCAGGTTCCAGGTCTCCTTTGAATGAAACAGCTAGGTTTCTGTTTCTTGGAAGTATGACTGTAAGGTAGAACATACATGTGCATACTGATTCCTGGAACTGAATGTGAAAATATTGACCCTAATGTTTTCAGGGCCTGTTCTCTTTGCTGGTGTTGCACAGACAGGCCTTGCCTGATTTGGAGTGCTCTCACTGAGATTCCCTGTAGCTGCTTCATGCTGCTTTTGAGCAAGAATTGCCATCCAGTTTGCAGAAGACTGTATTAGTTTGAGTGGAGGAAATAAATGGAAGAAAGTGTAATTAGAATATTATTCTCTTTTTCATTAGATTCAGAATTTCAAGAGCTGTTAAGTTACCATTATAAATTCTTATGTTCACGTGTCTGTAACTTAAAGTTTCAGCCCATTTTACATATGAAAGATATCGGAGTAAGAGAGAGCTATTTTTGTAATAATCTTTCAAAACAGCATGCAAAAAGAGAAGTTTTGGGGATTTAGATGGTTTTGGGGCTTGTCTTCAGTTTAAAGAGAAACTGTTGCGGCTGATCGACCCAAAACTTGACGTACCTTATTTAAGCAAATTTGTTAGCAAAATGTAGGCAATTTTACATCTGTCATCTTCCTCCACTGTTCTACTGTGGAGGTGGTCTGCTCAGCTTCAGAGGGTCGATGGGAAAGCAGTGCTTTGTCATGGCCTAGACTAGAGCAGCGCTCCCCAAACTGTGGGTGGGGGTGCAGAGAACCATTTGTGGGAGGGCATGGTGGGTCCAGGCTAGCCCTCATGGGGGGCAGGGAGGGAGTTTAACCTAGCCCCTCCCCACCCCCACCTCTGCTTCCAGCCCAGGCCCTGCCCCGAGCCTCAGCCCCCTGCTGTAGCTCCAGCCCTATCCCCGCCCCCAGCCGGGGCTCCGTTCCCGGCCCTGCCCCCAGTCGCGGCTCTGTTCCTGACCCCAGCCCTGCCCCCAGCTGCAGCCCTATTCCCAGCCCCCTTACTCCTGTTCACGTCTCCCTCCTCCCCCCACGGGAGCCATGGCCCCGCTCCCAGCCCCAGCTCCTGCGGGTGGTTGTGTAGACAAGGGTACCCCTGAAAAATGTGGGGACCACTGGCCTAGAGAATAGAGCACTGGACGAGGAGTTAGGAGACCTGAGTTCTGTTCCTGGCTTTGCTGCAGACCTGCTGAGTCACTTTGGGCAAGTCACTTCCTGTCTCAGTTCCCCCCATCTCTAAAATGGGGATAATGATACTGACCTCCTTTGTAAAGTGCTTTGAGATCTACTGGTAAATGCTATTTATTATTATCACGTTAGTGAAAAATCTGCCCTCTTGCTGCCAACCAAAGATTGGCAATAACAAAGTTTGAAAAACCACATTTGGTTCTTTTTGACTAGAAGAATGGGACATGGGCACACAAACCATGTACAGAAGAGAAGAACCAAAAAGAGGAATGGGTATTTAGAAATTTGGCACCCTTCCTAGTGTACTCAGAGGAGGAGTTGGCCAGGTTCTTTGAATATTAACCTGATCCTGAGCAAGTAATGTACAATGTAACTTTTGTAACTTTGCCTTAATAAAGAGTACAAAAGACAACCCCAACAACAACAACAAAAACACAACCAAGAAGTAGGCCGTTAGGAGTGAGAACTCCAGATGAAACTCCAGAGAATTCCCCTTCTTCTCCTTTCACTCCCCCCCCCCCCCCTCTGTCTCCACTAAGAAGTTAATTCTACGTTAACAGCCCACTTTGTAGACAATTGATGATTGGAGGAGGAAGTCGATTTTCAAGCTTCCGAAGAGTCATAAATCACCAGTGATTTTTTTTTTTAAATAGTAGAAAATATCTGTGTGTGATTTGATTTTTTTTTAAAATATGGATGCTTCGTTAGTTTTTTTCCCCCACTATTGTTATAATTAAACTAACCTTTCAACAAATCAGACATTAAAAAATTCCAAGATATAGTACCCATAATTTAAAAACAAAACAACAATTGCCAACAGTTAGCTGTTATAAGCATAGGAAATTGTTGGCAAATGGCAAACTACTGAAGTTCTCTTTAGAGATCAAAACAAAACATTGTTTTGTGATAGTGGACCATTGTTGGCTTGCCATTGCTTGGTAGTCCATAACTGTAAAACTCAGCTAAGGTGTATACACAAATAGTGGTCTTGCCATACCTTATAGTAAAGATTTCACAGCCGAATTCTGTACAAAAATTTTGTATTTTTTAAGGTCCCAAACCTGAACCCATGAGCAAAGACTGTTTGAAAGAGCTTTGTCTCTAGGAACTACAGAAAGCTAGGGGAACATAATGCTGATTTCCAATTGTCTGCTCAGCCTGTCTGGAGCTGCTATTGCACCCTATGTGAAGAAATGGATGCAGACCAATGTCTCCTGAGGCTCCCAAATTAGTTGTATGTCCTAGTGGAAGCTATTATGCATAGACCTACATCCTTGGCTGTTCTCTCTGCCAGATTATAGAAATACACTATGGATATATTCAGTCTGGCATGGATACCTGTATGTGTCTGGGGTCTCCATGGCTTCACCATCCCAACTATAGACTTCAGATGCTTTCATTCCTAAGATGTTTTCTTAAAATGGCACATTGCTTGTGCTCAAGACTTCATTATTTTTACAAAATATATCACAGTACACTATGAAGTATTATAAATAATTAAAACCAAACAACAATTGTCAAAATCAACAAAGTACATTTTGTGATGCATTATCTTCCTTAATTGTTGGCTTACAGTACTTGCTAATTCACAAACTGTCAGTAATTGACAATCAGTCTCCCAGGTATTAGTGTGGATTAACAAGGTTCTGCTGTACTTCAGAAATAGGATAATGTAGAAATGAGTTAAAAAGAGAGAATACTAAATTTTTGTTACAGCAATTTTATCCCATCATATATATTTGATAGTTTGCTTTTAGTGTTGCCTTTAGTTTACAATGCCAAACAATAATAATCTGGGAGTATAATGTAGTCAAGTCTCATTCCATGGGCAGGTTAGTGATAGAAAGGTAAGGGAGGTGTCATTTGATTTGTAAACCCTACAGAATCATAATTTCAGTGGTGTCACCCTCCGCAGCATGGCAGGTGGGACTTGCTATCTCCCCTGGCTCTCAGCTCCATGTCTCTGGTTGGTGGAAATTTTGATAATACTGTGTTGTCAGAAATGGGTTGAGTTTGGTATTATTCGAAAGCCATTTCTCCAGTGCAGTGGTTCTCAACCAGCTTCCGGGGCTCCCTGGGGGGCCATGAGCAGATTTCATGGACATGGACAACGCATGACTCTTCTGTTTGGGAAGGCTGTGGCCCCATCCTGAGGCCCACTTCTGCTCAGCCTCCTCCTGGAAGCCCTGCCCATGTTCCATCCACAGCCCTGCTCGGCCCTCTCACCTGCCGCTTGTGCCTGTTCTCCCCTTCACCTGCTGCTCGCATCTCTTTGCCCCTTCCCCCAGACCTGAGCTGGCTGGCCAGCAACTCACGCAGGCATGCCTCTTGCGCCGAATCCCCCCAGTTTCCCACCGGCTGGCCAGCAACTAACACAGGCATGCCTCTCGCGCCCAATCCCCTCTGCCTGCCCGCCGGCTGGCCGCTCACTCGCCTCTTTGCCCCCTCCCCTAGGGGCTGCTCGCCAGCCGAGACAGCTGGCCAGCCACTCACGTGCCTCTTTGCCCCCTCACTCAGAGCTCTCCCCTCGCCTGGCCACTCACATGCATGTGTGTGCCTCTTTGCCCCGTCTCCCCACCCGCCGGCCAGCCAGCTGGCCACTCATGCACCTCTTTGCCCCCGCCGGCCAGCCGAGCCAGCCAGCCTCTTCACCCCCTCCCGTGAGGCTCCCTTGTCGGTGGAACTGATATGGGAAGAGGATAAGTTGGACTGGGGCCTCGGAGGGGAGCACATGCGGAACCGCAGGCGGAACGCCCACCCTTTCAGCGGCGGTGAGCTCCAAAGGCAGCGGGCAGGCTGTTTGGGGAGGCTTAGCCTCCCCTGGTCTTTTATACGTGCCACTTATGTTCAGGGGTCCACCAGGCATGGCTAGCGTTAGACTTGCTAGGGCCCAGGGCAGACAGCCGAAGCCTGACTGCATGGAACTGCAGCCCGGGGAAGCGAGACCCACCAACAGGTGCTGAAGCCAAAGCCTGAGCAATGAAGCATCACAGTGCCCCATGTGGTGTGGGATCCTGGGCAATTCCCCTGCTTGCTACCCTCTAAAGCCGGCCTTGTCTTTTATATGCAGAAAAAAAGTCGGTGTGACACAGGTGGGCCGTGGAGTTTTTATAACCTGATGGGGAGGGCCTCAGAAAGAAAAAGGTTGAGAACCCCACTCCAGGGAACACATGGTACCAAACATGACAAACAAAGAACAATTATGAAGCTATATATTTGATAAAATGTTATGTTATCATAGAATACCAGGTTTGGAAGGGACCTCAAGAGGTCATCTAGTCCAACCCCCTCTCAAAGCAGGACCAATCCCCAACTAAATCATCTCAGCCAGGGCTTTGTCAAGCCTGACCTTAAAAACCTCTAAGGAAGGAGATTCCACCACCTCCCTAGGTAACCCATTCCAGTGCTTCACCACCCTCCTAGTGAAAAGGTTTTTCCTAATATCCAACCTAAACCTCCCCCACTGTAACTTGAGACCATTACTCCTTGTTCTGTCATCTGCGACCATTGAGAACAGTCTAGATCCATCCTCTTTGGAACCCCCTTTGAGGTAGTTGAAAGCAGCTATCAAATCCCCCCTCATTCTTCTCTTCTGCAGACTAAACAATCCCAGTTCCCTCAGCCTCTCCTCATAAGTCATGTGCTCCTGCCCCCTAATCATTTTTGTTGCCCTCCGCTGGACTCTTTCCAATTTTTCCACATCCTTCTTGTAATGTGGGGCCCAAAACTGGACACAGTACTCCAGATGAGGCCTCACCAATGTCAAATAGAGGGGAACGATCACGTCCCTCGATCGGCTGGCAATACCCCTACTCATACAGCCCAAAATACAGTTAGCCTTCTTGGCAACAAGGGCACACTGTCGACTTATATCCAGTTTCTCGTCCACTGTAACCCCTAGGTCCTTTTCTGCAGAATTGCTGCCTAGCCATTCGGTCCCTAGTCTGTAGCAGTGCATGGGATTCTTCCGTCCTAAGTGCAGGACTCTGCACTTGTCCTTGTTGAACCTCATCAGATTTCTTTTGGCCCAATCCTCTAATTTGTCTAGGTCCTTCTGTATGCTATCCCTATCTTCCAGCATATCTACCACTCCTTCCAGTTTAGTGTCATCGGCAAACTTGCTGAGGGTGCAGTCCACACTATCCTCCAGATCATTAATGAAGACATTGAACAAAACCGGCCCGAGGACCGATCCTGGGGGCACTCTGCTTGATACCGGCTGCCAACTAGACGTGGAGCCATTGATCACTACCCGTTGAGCCCGACGATCTAGCCAGCTTTCTATCCATCTTCTTATCCATTCATCCAGCCCATACTTCTTTAACTTTCTGGCAAGAATACTGTGGGAGACCATATCAAAAGCTTTGCTAAGGTCAAGGAATAACATGTCCACTGCTTTCCCCTCATCCACAGAGCCAGTTATCTCATCATAGAAGGCAATTAGGTTAGTCAGGCATGACTTTCCCTTGGTGAATCCATGCTGACTGTTCCTGATCACTTTCCTCTCCTCTAAGTGCTTCAGAATTGATTCCTTGAGGACCTGCTCCATGATTTTTCCAGGGACTGAGGTGAGGCTGACTGGTCTGTAGTTCCCTGGATCCTCCTCCTTCCCTTTTTTTTAAAAGATCTGCACTACATTAGCCTTTTTCCAGTCATCTGGGATGCATTGCTTACATAAAAAAGACACCGATCTTTGATGATCCTAGGGAAGTTAGCCTTGACATATAGAACTGAAAACATTTATTCATCAAAGTCAACTTCGGTGTTGTCTCCATATAGGGCACCACTGCTAGACATGTTGTCACATTGATACTTGTCTGAGCCACACTTGCACATCTCTGTACAAGGTAGGCTGCTGACCAAACATTAGCAGGGGTGGTAAGCATCTGGTGTTTGCACACAAACATTTGATTAGCTTAAGGATTGATTCGGAAGCATGTGGTATGTTGCACATAACTGATGTGATCATTCCATCCTCCAAGACACATCTGTGTCCAATAGGGGAGGGTAGTTTTGGATGCCCTTGATCATCTTGGAGCTATTCCATTGCTTGATGATTTGCCTTCTTGATGCCATGTATAAATGCTCCCCTTGTTGATGGCAATTTTTTTCTTTTTGTCTGCTTCTTGGAAAACATCCACCAGTGTAGCTCTGCAAGTGTCATAATGTTGGTCTTCAAATGGTAAACTCAGCAGATGAACATCTCCATTGCATTTATGACCTCATCAATGACTGTCGTAGCCATTCCAAGCATGTTCAGAGTGAAGAGAGAATCTCTGAAAGCTGAATCAAATGCTTTCCAGTAAGATAATTCAGTCTTTCCAACAGCACTTGTAGTGGTAGATTACGCACCGATGGCGCACAGTTGTCGTAGAAACCTGTCTTTCTCTGAAGCACTCGTACATGAGGTTCTGTGATAAAATGTCAGCCTTGGGCTCCATTTGCTTACTGTCATACTTCTGGTGCTGAAGTCACTGCAACCACTGATGCACTACCTAAAGAAGAACTACAAGTCATGCAATATTTTTTTTTTTTTTTTTTTTTTTGAGGTTTGGCATCAGCTATGGATCCCTGAAACACACACATACTGCAGGACAAAACACTTTTCCATAAAAATTTAGCAGCTGCATATAACTGTTGACGTCAGCACTTTCTTCCGCTTTTCATAGTACCATGTCTTTTGCAGCTTTTAAGGATAAGCGCTGTGATTCATTTCTGTGGATAGGGTTGCTAAAAGCTACATCCCTATCCCATAGTTCATCTTCAATAAGTGCTTTAAGAGCCTTTCTGCTAAGCATCTGTTCCTCTTCAGTCCAGTTCAAAGCACATATTTCTCTGTACTTAGCCTCTGCATCAGCTATTGCCACCACTTTCCCATCCATTAAAGACTCTGTGAGGCAATTTATGAACTCTAGCTGAGTCGCATAGTTTGCAATAGTAAAAATCAGCCATTGTTTCTGTTGAATTTTACCTTTTGACGCATCACATTACAAATGTTCTTGGTCTAGTACTCGATGTGATACGCACTGTCCTAGGCGTGGACACCTTTTGGGTCAGTGCACACTCACTTTACTTTCCATGCAACATTCTCTCTAAGAGTGATTGATTCATACAGCGTCTCACCAGTGTCACATGTTGAAACAGTGTTTAATGGATGCCTTTGGGCTTTCGGCTTACTGCAAAAGAACAGATGTTCTTCTCAAAATGCATGCCCAGAGACATAGTATAAGACAAATCTCGCCCATAGTAGGCACTTTCTCTGGCATCTTCAACTTTTTCCTGAAGCTTGATATACTTCCTCTCCAACTGTACCACATTCAGTTTGTGCATGCTTCTTGTGTTAACCAGGTCTGCCACAGTGGTATTCTCCAAAGATTCAGCTACTAGTCGGTATTTTCCAGCTCCCCATTGACGCCTAAAAATAATCAAGGCCAAAATAAAAACAAGAATTTTGTAATCAATTACTTTGGGATTGTAATTAATTATGTCAGCTATGTTATGTAACTATGTGCAGGCTATTTGTGGATGGATTCCCATAATTTATGGCTTGCTGATGATGTTTTAACCAGTACCTCATTACAACTCTTTTGGCATAATAAACAAAGCTGATAATCAGTACTACTGAACCATTTATTTTTTTGCCGATGATGGCTGTGACCTGGAGTGCCTGGGGCAGCCCTCACTTAAAATGCCAATGTCAGGGCAGGCTGCAGAAGGGAGAGCAGATAAACTCCAGTTTTGGGAGTAACACTGAAGTTAAACTCACCAACCAGTCACAAACTGTGCTCCTGATCCCCCCCCACACTGGTTATCAAGAAGCCAAAAGAAATCACACAGCCCCCTTTATTGCATTCCAGTTGTCTGGCTCCCAATCAGGACATAGGTCCAGTACAGTGAGAAGTTATTTAAAAACTTTGCTCACTATACAAAATGTTCTTCTGACCCCAAAAGGTCAGCTGCGTTACCAGGTCAATATTAGTTCGGATCTTACCCAAAATACTACACTGCCAGCCAATCCTTTAGTGTTTAGAACTAAAGGGTTTATTATAAAGTAAAAAAAGAAATGACAAAAAGAGAGTTGTTAAGTAGTAAATCAATCAGGATACATACATAAGACTTCAAAGTCCATATATTAGGTTCTTAGCAGTATTGGTGAGTTTTCTAGTTTAAAAGTCCCTCTGGAATACATCCACAGTGTGGATGGGTCATTCAGTCCTTTGTTCAGAGCTTCAGTTTGTAGAAAAGTTACTCCAGAGGTAAGAAGCAGGAATGAAGACAAAATGGAGATGATCCAGCTGCCTTTTATAGTCTTTTGCCATGCAGCTTGTACGTCCTTTGTCCCAAATACAAGCTGCCCAGCACATGGCATGGAAAAGCCTCAGACTTCTCTGTTCACAGGCATACCACATGGGCCTTGCTGACTCATCAGGTGTATTCCCTGGTTTCTTTCAATGGGTTCACTGTACAGTTGATAACCTTTAATGGGCCATCGAACAGGCTAGGTAGTGCTGATGGCAATCTGTCTGGGGGTGTCACCCAGATGTACAGCACAAGTTTGAAATACAGATATACCCTGCATATCTATAAATCATGATACAAAGGTGATACAAACATATAAACACGATTATCATACTTGGCAAATCATAACATTTTCACAGATACCTTACATGGCATATCTGGTCAGATTCCTTGCAATTTTATAATATTGATATTAACAATAACATAAAATGTCACCCAGATTCCATACAACATCACAATGGCAAATCAATTTGAAGCTCTCCTTCAATTACAGTAATCTGTAACATTTAAAAAAAACACAAGAGTATCATGTTCTGAGCATTGAATAATAACACACTACTGTCAGTTGAGAGCCATAGTGTAACTTTTTGTGAGGGCTGCATGTTTGATGTGCCTTTGTTATAGTATAATTTTTAAAAGTTGATTTAAAAAAAAAACATATTTTCTTGAATATAAACCAGCAGTTCTCAAACTGTGGGTCGGGACCCCAAAGTGGGTTGGGACCCCCTTTGAATGGGGTACCAGGGCTGTCTTGGACTTGCTGAGGCCTGGGGCTGAAGCCAGAGCCCCAGGGCCAAAGCCAAAGCCCGAGGGCTTCAGTCCTGGGCGGCTGGGCTCACGTTGCAGGCCCTCTGCCTGGGGCTGAAGCCCTGGAGCTTCAACTTTGGCTCCCCTGCCCAGAGTATTGGAGTTGGGTTTTCGCCCCCCACCTGGGCAGTGGGGCTTGGCGGGCTCAGGCTTCGGTCCCCCCTCCTGGAGTCATGAAGTAATTTTTGTTGTCAAAACGGGGGGTGGCGGTGCAATGACGTTTGAGAGCCCCTGATATATACACACATAATTATTCTAGGTTTGTCATGTTTGGTACCATTGTGTTTGTAGGAGAAAGGACTTTCAAATGATACCCAACTTTCCACCCATTTCCAATGACATTGTATTATCAAAATTTCCACCAACCAGAGGACTTGAAGCTATGAGGTGGAGGGCACAAAGTCCCTCCTGCCACGCTGCAGAGGGTGACACGACTGAAATTGTAGGTTTTTATGAATCAAATGATGTCTTCTTTACCTTTCTATCATTAACTTGCCCACAGAATTACACATGCTCCCAGATTATAATACATTGTATTGTTAATGGGTGGTGACGTTTGAAATTTCAATTTTTTGCTTCTATTATCGTCCTAATTTGCTTTCAATATCTTGAATCATGAAACTACCATAAAAATCATTTAACTAAAGCAAAAGTGCACCGCCATTATCACAGCAACGTGGGTTTTAAATAGCATCATAGAAATTAATTTATACTCTTCTCTTACCTCCCTCTCCAGGATTTCTCTGAATTAAATTTCTGAACATACAGCCGTGTAGTTTGTCCTTAAGTAGATTTTAAAAAAAGGTGGCTGAAATTTGTACTCACTTTGAGAAAAAAAATATAATTAGCTTGGTCTAGCTTAGCATGGTAGGAGGTGCACAAGCTTCCCTATTACTGCACTTCAACATAACTCTTATAGCCAGTTTTGGCCTTGCTTCAGCATAGCTCTCCAGGTGTACACTGCTTTTGTGATAGAAACAAACAAGGCTATGGAATATCCCCAAAGATATGTTTGTTAGGGACCTGAGCTCATATTGGGTTCTTGTCTCAAGAGGGGAAAAGCTGCTGGAATACACCCAGTTGTGCTGTCTACTCCCAGATACAAGTTTTTGAGCATGGTGTAGTCGTGTCTTCATGTTCCTAACTCTAGCCTCCTAATTTTTTAAGATAGCAATAGTTTTACAGTAAAACTATGTATTGTGTTATTTCTGTTGTTGTAACATCTTAACCTTGAGGTCAGAGTTAAGGTTGTGTATATGTGTGTGCTAAAGAATTGAATATATTCATTGTGGGTGGCAGTATTTTAGAAAGGCTAGGAAGTTTGCTGTGGCACTAGAGAGGCTGAGTGTATTTGAATATTATGATGTTCGGAAGCGAACCCTCTGACCGATTAGGTCTGAATATTAATTTTGCCTTAACTGGTGACGTCTTTGATTTTTAGTGATTCAGGAAATGTAGCTGAACATCCTTAACAATGTTTTTGAGTTGGAATAATAAATGTTTAAACTGTTTTAGGCAATAATCAACTATTAGATAGTTACAGTTCATAAATGTAATTCGTGATTTTCTTTGCAGTGAGCAGTAATTTAAAAGTTTTAATATTGGGAAGATTTTGCCAGTTGTATCCTTGCTGAGATTTCTGTTTTCTAAAGAAAAACAGAACTTTTTTGAAAAACGTGTAAAAATTGAGAGGCTGGTATTAACGTTTCTTCTACTCATTGCAATCTATGCATAGAGTCAAACTTGATTTTTTGTTTTTTAAGTTTAATAATTGTTATGTTGAATTATATTAGGTTCTGTTGCTTGGTGCAAATTTGTCTGAAGCTGAGACACACTAGCACTTCAACAAAGATATTAAGGAAACTGACTTCATCACTTTATTGGTATTATGGATAGGGTAAATAACTTTGATTAGGTCAGAGAGCAAAAAGCCTGTGTATTGTAATAGTTGCATTTCTGAAGCAGTGTTTCTTCTGGCTGTCCCATAGTAACAAATTGTGGGATTTTTGATAAGCCAGAAAGGCCTTGTGTGCTATGCGGGGATGAGAGGCATTACTGATTGAGGTTAAAGTGGCTTCTACCATATCCTAGTTGCCTTCTGAGTATTTCAAACCACGCTGAATCACAGTTTGAGTTGTGGCTACTCCTATTTCCTGGAGAAGTTATGCTAGTTGATAGCTCATGAAAACTAGTGTACTGCTTTTGTTTGCCTTAACATATTTGGCTTTAACAGCGAATCATCAAAACTATTGATCAGCTGTCACTGCTAACATATTTGCTTTTGTTTAGGCTGGTGTTAAGAACTGATATCCATTATTGATGTTCTAACTGGGAGATAGGGCATGTCTATGCGGAGAAATTTCCTGAAACAGCTACATGGGAATAGTTTTTCTGTTGAAGGTACATTGTTATAGCTCTTTGTGGGGACAGTTGATAAAAGTGAATTTATTCCAGAGTAGAATGTCCACACGGGTACGTATACTTGTATATTTACACTGAAATAACTAATTAGGCATAGCTATGCTGGGAAATTTCCCAATTTGACAACACTTCAAGCTAGCCATTGATAAGCTTCCTGCACATTACTACTATTTATTATTTTTGCAGTACTCATACTGGTGCTGGGTTGCTTTACAGATCAAATAGAAACAAGTGGTCTCTGCCCTAAATGATTAACAGCCTAGTTCTAGACATAATATGAATTTGGACAACAACTGTTAAGGAGAGAAACGGGTGAGGAAGGATAAAGGTAAGAGTCACAAATTTGCATTTTGTGTGTGTGTGTGTGTGTGTGTGTGTGTAGGCATATGCACATTTTGAATGCCTCAAGCCACCTTCTCCCCCATAATAATTGTAAACTCACTTCTTGTGGGAATTGCAAAAGATGTGCGTATTGAAGAGGTATTTGAATAAGGAGACAGGGTGACTATGTAGGTATTGGCAGAACTACGTAGGGCCTGGAAGGTGAGGACAAGGTACTTAGATTTCATGGAGCAGAAAAGAGGGAGCCAGAAGAAGGATTGAGAGACTGTGTAATGTGGTTAGATTCATGGAGAAAGAGGTGTGATGGTTCTTGGGGCACCCAGGAGTGTGAGTCGCCTTGTTATGCCCTTTCTCTAGCTGGAGGGAGTTTTTCTTGGAATAGCTTGATGTCAGCTCCCTGACACCACCTGCTTTTCAACCTCTTTAATCCATCTCCTCTAGGCTATGCCAGCCCTAACTTCGCCTTGCAGATTAACAATAGGTACACCCAAATCCCTGAGTCCCTTTCATTCGTTCCCCTGTGATGTTCAGCCCCTGACACTGGCTACGCATAGACATTCCAGATTCTGTGCACCCAAAGGGGCAGTGTTTACCAAGTTTACCTTAAACCACTGCTCCTGTAAACCATACAGCACTTGTGAACACTTATGATAAAACAAAAGTAGATTTATCTAAGAAAAAATAAAGATTTAATGAGAAACAAGAGAAGAGTGGTGGAAAGAAATTGTTACAATACAAAACAAAATCATGATATGGGAACTAGGTGCTACACTTAGGAAAGGTAATTATTGATATCTCATAAAGGATATTTTCCCCCTCAAAGTTCAATCTGTTGCAGAGCTGTCTGGTTTCTCAAGAACCAGGATCCAAATATTTATGAAAGAACCCCCACTTCACAAAGGGTTTCTTCAGTGAATGGATACAAGGTGTTTCTCCTGTTAAACTGAAAACAGCCTTTTGTTTCTATTCACAGACAGGGAAAACCTCTGTCTTGTACGTTTTCTCTTATACCTTTAAGTGATTTTGATTGTTTGTCGTTTCCTCTGATGGTTTCCCATTCAAAGTTTTAGTATTTTGCAAGGATAAACAATTGAGTCTTGCACTGGATCACTGGCCAAACAGAAGGGGGTGGCAACTCTCCCTTGCCAGTATGGGCCACCCCCAAGACACATTATCTACTGGTGACTAATTTCTATTCCCAAGACTAATTTCTATTCTATTCCGTAAAAAAAACTTTCAGTATAAAGATATTATTCCTTAATTATTACCCATGCAATCATCTCACAATGACTATGAATGTTGACAAGTTACAAGCTTTCTGTAGATACCAAACATGTTACTCTTTATGAATAAATAGCCTGTAATGCAGAATCGTAAGACTGGAAGGGACCTCAAGAGTTCATCTAATCCAGTGTGCTGCATGCATGGCAGGACTAAGCATTATCTAGACCATCCCTGACAGGTGTTTGTCTAACCTGCTCTTAAAAATCTCCCGAGATTCCACAACCTCCCCCAGTGCATAACCACCCTGACGGGAAGTTTTTCCTAATGTCCTACCTAAACCACCCTTGCTGCAATTTAACCCATTGCTTCTTGTTCTATCCTCAGAGGTTAAGGAGAACAGTTTCTCTTCCATTTCCGTGTAATAACCTTTATGTACTTGAAAACTGTTATCATATCCTCTCTGTCTTCTTTTCTCCAGGCTAAAATTTTTCAATCTTCCCTCATAGGTCATGTTTTCTAGACCTTTAAGCATTTTTGCTGCTCTTCTCTGGACTTTCTCCCATTTGTCCACATCTTTCCTGAAATGTGGCACACAGAACTTGACACAAAGAGGCCATATCAGCGCGGAGTAGAGCAGAAGAATTACTTCTCGTGTCCTACTTACAACACTCCTGCTAACACATCCCAGAATGATGTTTACTTTTTTTGCAACAGTGTTACACTGTTGATTCGTTTACAGTAGAACCTCAGAATTATGGACACCTCAGGAATGGAGGCTGTTCGTAAGTTTGAAATGTTCGTAACTCTGAACAAAACATTATAGTTGTTATTTCAAAAGTTTACAACTGAACATTGATTTAATACAGCTCTGAAACTTTATTATGCAGAAGAAAAATGCTGCTTTCCCTTTTTTTTAGTAGTTTATGTTTAACACAGTACTGTACTGTTTTTTTTGGTCTCTGCTGCTGCCTGATTGCATAATTCTGGTTCCAAATGAGATGTATGATTGACTGGTCAGTTCATAACTCTGGTGTTCGTAACTCTGAGGTTCTACTGTAGCTTGTGATCCACAGTGACCCCAGATCCCTTTCTGCAGTACTGTTTCCTATGCAATCATTTCCTATTTTATATGTGTGCAATGGATCGTACCTTCCTAAATGGAGTATTTGCATTTGTCCTTATTGAATTTCATCATGTTTACTTCAGACCTTTTCTCCGGTTTGTCCAGATAATTTTGAATTTTAATCTCATCTTCCAAAACATTTGCAACCCCTCCCAGCTACGTATCATCTGCAAACTTTATAAGTGTACTCTCTATGCCATTATCTAAATCATTGATGAAGATATTGGACAGAACTGGACCAAGAACTGATCCCTGCTGGGCTCCACTCGATATGCCCTTCTAGCTTGACTGTGAACAGCTGATAACTACTCTCTGGGAATGGTTTTGTAACCAGTTATGCACCCACCTTATAGTAGCTCCATCTAGGTTTTATTTCCCTAATTTGTTTATGAGAAGGTCATGTGAGACAGTATCAAAAGCCTTACTAAAGTCAAGATATACCACATCTACCGCTTTCCCCCAGCCACAAGGCTTGTTACCCTGTCAAAGAAAGCTATTAGGTTGGCTTGCACAATTTGTTCTTGACAAATCCATGCTGACTGTTACTTACCACCTTATTATCTTCTAGATAGTCACAAATTGATTGCTTAATTAGTTGTTGCATTATCTTTCCAGGTACTGAAGTTAAGCTGACTGGCCTGTAATTCCCGAGTTGTCCTTATTCCCCTTTTTATAGATTGGCACTATATTTGTGCTTTTCCAGTCCTCTGGAATCTCTCCCGTCTTCTGTGACTTTTCGAAGATAATTGCTAATGGCTCAGATATCTCCTCAGTCAGCTCCTTGAGTATTCTAGGATGTATTTAATTATGCAGGCTCTGGGGACTTGAAGGGTTCTTTCCGTATTTTAGCCTCTGATCCTCATTTGCTATGTTAGTCATCCAATTGCTACTAACCTTTTTGGTGAAAACTAAAACAAGAGTCATTTAGCACGTCTGCCATTTCCACATTTTCTATTATTGTCCCCCCCATTGAGTAATGGGCTACCCTGTTCTTGGTCTTCCTCTTGCTTCTAATGTATTTGTAGAATGTTTTCTTGTTACCCTTGATGTCTCTAGCTAGTTTTGTTTCATTTTGTGCCTTGGCTTTTCTAATTTTCCCCCTACATCCTTGTGTTGTTTTTTTATATTCATCCTTCATAATTTGACCTAGATTCCACTTTTTGACATGTGTTTGGTCTTGTGGATTTGTTGCGTCTGAGGTGAGAGACAATGGTTTTTATGTCACGGGCTAGTTTTAGCAACTGTTTTAGATGGACAGGAGAGAGAGAGAGAAGATGATGTGGGTATGACGGAGGCTGGAAAGGAGGAAGTTGCAGTAGTTTAGATGGGAGCAGATCGGGGAATAAAGGTAATTTTAGTTGTTGGGATAGAGAGAAACATCTTCAAAATGTGGAGGGGAAAATGCAAAATTTGTACACAGCTTGCATGAGAGGACAGAATGAAGGGTAGGAGATGAAGATCACACAGAGATTTAAAGTCTGAGTGACAGAGAGGATGGGGGGTGGTAATAGGGAAGGAGAATGGGGTGATAATAGGGAAGGAGAATGGGGTAAGTGAAGAAGGTTTAGGAGAAAATTAGCTTTATTTTTGACCATTACACATAAGTTGTTAGCAAAATATCTTGAAGGGAGGTTGCTGAGGCAGCCTAAAATTCAATTGGAAGCACAACACAAGTCAGGAGTGGAAAAGGTAAATTTGCAAGTCATCTTCATAGAAATGGTAACTGAAATTGGGTGAGCAAATAATGTTGCTCATCTATGAGGTTTAGAGGGAGAAGAAGGGGCCCTGAACCCATGTAGGTCCCACAAAGTGGAGGGGGAGGGGGCACTGAAGAGCAGTTAGTGGTAAGAAGAAAACTAAAGAAAGGACAAGTATCAGGGGGTTGCCGTGTTAGTCTGTATCTACAAAAACAACAAGGAGTCTGGTGGCACCTTAAAGACTAACAGATTTATTTGGGCATAAGCTTTCGTGAGTTAAAACCTCACTTCTTCGGATGCATGAAGAAAGGACAGTTTTTTACAAAGGCTAGAGCAGGGGTGGGCAAACTTTTTGGCCCAAGGGCCAATCGGGGTTGCGAAATGGTATGGAGGGCCGAGTAGGGAAGGCTGTGCCTCCCCAAACAGCCTCGCCCCCTACCACTTCCTGCCCCCTGACTGCCCCCCTCAGAACCTCTGACCCATCCAACCCCCCCGCTCCTTGTCCCCTGACCACCTCCTTCTGGGACCCCACACCCCTAACTGCCCCCCTGGGACCCCACCCCCTATCCAACCACCCTGCTCCCAGTTCCCTGACTGACCCCTATCCACATCCCTGCCTCCAACAGGCCCCCCGGGACTCCCACCCGCTATCCAGCCCCCCCTCCCTGTCCCCTGACCGCTCCCTCCTGGGATCCCCCGCCCCTAACCGCCTCCTGGGACCCCACCCCCTATCCAACACCCCCCTCCCTGTCCCCGGACCGCCCCCTCCCGGGAACCCCTGCCCCTAATTGCCCTCCTGGAACCCCCCCAGCCCCTTTCGGAATGTGGCCCTGCGAACATGGGCGGAGGACTCAGGAGGAGCAGGGGCAGCGGCGCAGCCAGAGAGAAGTGGCGGTTTCCTCTTTAAAGCGCCACTTCTCTGTGGCCGGCTGCCCGGTGCTCCTCCTGAGTCTTCCGGCCTGCGCTTGCCACGCTCCCGCCACCCACATCTCCTGCCTGCTCCCCTGAGGCTGCAGGTGAGCCTTCCTCCCTGCTTTCCCCTGCTCCCCCCATGGGGGGTGTGCTGGTGCTGAGCTACCCAGCGGCGGGGCGAGCTCAGGCCGCAGGGGAGGGGGAACAGTAGGGAAGGGGCCTGGGGGCTAGCCTCCCTGGCCGGGAGCTCAGGTGCCGGGCAGGACGGTCCTGCGGGCCGGATGTGGCGTGCCGTACTTTGCCCACCTCTGGACTAGAGGAAAGGACAGGATATCAAGGAGGGAAGATGATCAGCTGTATCAACAATAGTGGAGGAATGAAGGAGACTAAGGACTGAGCATATGGGGCCAAAGATGTAATCAAGAAGTGATTGTTAGAAACCTCTAGATTTATTGAATAGTAATTTGAGAAGAAAAAAGGTTGTTTAGCATAACCAGTTGTACAGAAGTTGCAGTCAGTCGTGTCTGCTTGTAACTGAGAGGGCAGAACCAGACCTCTGAGCTATGAGTACAGACGCTCCCCGGGTAACCAAACCTGCACTTGCGGAAAAAGTTCCGTAAGCGTTGTTTTTGTTTGTTTGTTTGTTTTTTTGTGTGTAATTGTCCGGTATACGTCCCCGACTTACGCAAAGTTCCGGAACGCCTTGCGTAAGTCGAGGAGCATCTGGTATAGAGCTAAGCTCATCCACTGAGGAGCCTGCCAGGTTATTTTGTTTCCATATCTACATTGGGCTGACAGATCTCCTACAAAGCATCAGGCTGTTTTATACTGATTGTTTCAGTTTTCCTCTTTACAGATCAAAACAAAACCAAAAAAACCTTTTCAGTTTCAGCATTAATTTATAGTAGCTTGGCCTCATTCCTGAAAGATTGGGGGAAAACAATCTCCTGTGTGAGGCACTGCACCAGTCCTCTCGCTCCAGCTCTAAGTGAAATCGCAGACAAATACAAAAGCTAGGACACAACAATGATTTTCTTGTTCCTTTCCCCTGCTAGAGTATTTGAAAGGATAGTTTTGTTTGTTTTGCTCTTAGGACTAGAGTCCCTCCAACTCAAACCAGTTCAGCCACAGAGCTTAGGGAGGAGTGACGGAGAATCGTTTTAAATCCAAAGTGCCTTCATTAACTCCTCTGCATGGAGCCCCCACCAGGGAAACAGCTACCGCTATTAAACCGCCTGAGGGTGTTTCAACATGGCATATGTGAACTTCCCCCACTTCCAGATCCACAACATCTGTGATAAATCAATATTTCAACACAGGTTCTAGGAAATCAGGGCAGTAGTGGTAAGGACCCCCAGTCACAGATTTCCTGCTGCAGCAACTTTCTTCCCATGCAGTACTACCAAGAGTCAGCATGGTCTTCTGCCTTTCCGTCTCAGCCATGTAGTGGGGGCCCCAGAGGATCCAAAGAAATGGAGTGTTTCCAGTGGCAAACCACTGAATTCCTGCCCTGGTTCCCACTTTCTGTGTCTATAGATAGCTCGCTGGGGCTTGCTATCTTGTTTTGATGCTACACTCATACCAGTGATTTGCTTCACTGGAACTTGCGTGTGATGAACTGAGTTAAAATGATAAATAGGAAGAAAATAAAGAGGCAATGAAACAGCAAGGCAGTATTTTCCCTTCAGCTCAAAAATGGACCCTCTTCATGCTGTTCTCTAGATGTAATTACTTCTGATTAGGCACTTTCAAAGAAACATCGTGAACAGTCATGAACATTTACTACATACATAGAAGCAAAGGAGATTTCCTTTTTACTGGAACTTGATGCTGAAGATTAAACATTGGTAAAAGATACGGAGGCCCACAAAAGGGACTTTCTACCAAAAGAGCCTATCGATAGGTGAGTGGACTCTTCCCTGAAAATAAAGAAGCAGTGAGAGGCAAAAAGGCATCCTTCAAAAAGTGGAAGTTAAATCCTGAGGAAAATAGAAAGGAGCATAAACTCTGGCAAATGAAGTGTAAAAATATAATTAGGAAGGCCAAAAAAGAATTTGAAGAACAGCTAGCCAGCGACTCAAAAAGTAATAGCAAAATTTTTTTTAAGTACATCAGAAGCAGGAAGCCTGCTAAACAACCAGTGGGGCCACTGGACGATTGAGATGATAAAAGAAGAACAGGAGGACTTGTGGCACCTTAGAGACTAACAAATTTATTAGAGCATAAGCTTTCGTGGACTATAGCCCACTTCTTCGGATGCATATAGAATGGAACATATATTGAGGAGATATATATACACACATACAGAGAGCATAAACAGGTGGGAGTTGTCTTACCACCTCTGAGAGGCCAATTAATTAAGAGAAAAAAACTTTTGAAGTGATAATCAAGCTAGCCCAGCACAGACAGACAGTTAGATAACAAGTGTGAGAATACTTACAAGGGGAGATAGATTTCAATGTTTGTAATGGCCCAACCATTGAAATCTATCTCCCCTTGTAAGTATTCTCACACTTGTTATCTAACTGTCTGTCTGTGCTGGGCTAGCTTGATTATCACTTCAAAAGTTTTTTTCTCTTAATTAATTGGCCTCTCAGAGGTGGTAAGACAACTCCCACCTGTTTATGCTCTCTGTATGTGTGTATATATATCTCCTCAATATATGTTCCATTCTATATGCATCCGAAGAAGTGGGCTATAGTCCACGAAAGCTTATGCTCTAATAAATTTGTTAGTCTCTAAGGTGCCACAAGTCCTCCTGTTCTTCTTTTTGCGGATACAGACTAACACGGCTGCTACTCTGAAACCTGAGATGATAAAGGAGCATTCAAGGATGATAAGGCCATTGCGGAGAAACTAAATGAATTCTTTGCATTGGTCTTCATGGTTGAGGATGTGAGGGAGATTCCCAAACCTGAGCCATTCTTTTAGGTGACAAATCGGAGGCACTGTCCCAGATTGAGGTGTCATTAGAGGAGGTTTTGGAACAAATTGATAAATTAACTGTAATAAGTCACCAGGAAAGATGGTATTCACCCAAGAGTTCTGAAGGAACTCAAATGTAAAATTGCAGGACTACTAACTGTCATCTGTAACCTATCATTTAAATCAGCTTCTGTACCAAATGACTGGAGGATAGCTAATGTGATGCCAATTTTTCATTAGGCCTCCAGAGGGGACTACGGCAATTACAGGCCGGTAAACCTGACTTCAGTACAAACTGGTTGAAACTGTAGTAAAAAACAAAATTGTCAAACACATAGATGAACATAATTTGTTGGGGAATAGTCAACATGGTATTTGTAAAGGGAAATCATGCCTCACAAATCTACTAGAATTCTTTGAGGGGGGTCAACAAGCAAGTGGACAAGGGGGATCTAGTGGATATAGTGTATTTAGATTTTCAGAAAGCCTTTGACAAGGTCCCTCACCAAAGACTCTTAAGAAAAGTAAGCAGTCATGGGATAAGAGGGAAGGTTCTCTCATGGATTGGTAACTGGTTAAAAGATAGGAAACAAAGGGTAGGAATAAATGGTCCGTTTTCAGAACGGAGAGAGGTAAATAGTGGTGTCCCCCAGGGGTATGTACTGGGCCCAATCCTATTCAACATACACTTCTACCCCGATACAACGCGACCCGATATAACACAAATTCGGATATAACGCGGTAAAGCAGTGCTCCGGGGGGGGGCTGCACACTCCGGTAGATCAAAGCAAGTTTGATGTAACACGGTTTCACCTATAACACGGTAAGATTTTTTGGCTCCCAAGAACAGCGTTATATCAAGGTAGAGGTGTATTCATAAATGATTAGGAAAAAGAGATAAACAGTGAGGTGGCAAAATTGGCAGATGATACAAAACTACTAAAGATAGTTTAAGTCCCAGGCAGACTGCAAAGAGTTACAAAAGGATCTCTCAAAACTGGGTGACTGGGCAACAAAGTGGCAGATGAAATTCAGTGTTGATAAATGCAGAGTAATGCACATTACAAAATATAATCCCACCTATACACGTAAAACGATGGGGTCTAAATTAGCTGCTACCACTCAAGAAAGAGCTCTTGGAGTCATTGTGGATAGTTCTCTGAAAACATCCACTCGATGTGCAATGGCAGTCAACAAAGCAAACAGAAGGTTAGGAAACATTAAGCGAAGGATAGATATTAAGTCAGAAAATATCATATTGCATCTCTCTATAAATCTATGGTACACCCACATCTTGACTGCTGTGTGCAGGTGTGGTCGCCCCATCTCAAAAAAGATATATTGGACTTGGAAAAGGTTCAGAAAAGGGCAGCAAAAATGATTATGGGTATGGAACGGCTGCCATATGAGGAAAGATTAATAAGACTGGGACTTTTTAGCTTGGAAAAGAGACGACTAAGGGTGGATATGATAGAGGTCTATAAAATCATGACTAGTGTGGAGAAAGTAAATAAGGAAGTGTTATGAGAAGGAGTAAATAACACAAGAACTAGGGGCCACCAAATGAAATTAATAGGCAGCAGGTTTAAAACAAACAAAAGGAAGTCTCTTTTTTCACACAACGCACAGTCAACCTGTGGAACTCCTTGCCAGAGGTTATTGTGAAGGCCAAGAATATAACAGGGTTCAAAAAAGAACTAGATACATTAATGGAGAATAGGCCCATCAGTGGCTATCAGCCAGGATGGGCAGGGATATTGTTCGTACCCTCTGTTTGCTAGAGGCTGGGAATGGGTGACAGGATGGATCTCTTGATGATTACCTGTTCTGTTCATTCCCTCTGGGGCACCTCGCATTGGCCACTGTCGGAAGACAGGATACTGGACTAGATGGACCTTTGATCTGACCCAGTATGGCTGTTCTTATATCCCTGGGGCCAATGGCATCTTCTGCTTTTTTTCCTGAGATTCCCTGTGAGAGGCCCCACTACACACTGTCAGAAAAGCAAGCTTAATTCATATGATCCACTTCACTGGTGTTACTCTCTGTTATGCAGTGGTCTCTTGAAAGCATGCAGGCACTCTGTTAGAAGATCAGTATCCAGGATTAAAGAACTCCTACATTCTTTGGAAAACTTCTAAGAGAAAACCCTTGAGTGATCAGTAGACAAAGTAGTGGATGAATTTTGAGAGAAGCTGAGAAAACGCTTCTCATAATTCAAGTAGTATGAAAGGGATTTCAAGTCCTTTTACAAAAGCAGGAAGTCCTTTGCTGGGTAGTCAGAATAGACAACCAGTACAAAAAAGGGAAATCAAACAGGTCTAGAGGAGGTAGGACTAGGAGAGATCTCATTGTGTATCACCTCCTCTGAAGTGAGAGAGTCCCTGATCTGAATAGTAAATGGCCCCTCATCACTTTGGTCAGATCGGTTCAATAAATAATCAAGAATGGATAGGCTATGAAATTAAATCAGTATCCCCAAATACATGTTGTTTTTATGTATTGCACCCCAAAATCGGTGGAGAGCAGACATGAAGGAAGTTGCATTTCAGGGTAATATCCTCCATTCTAATTAAGACTGTGCAGAAATGCGTGGTCTTGAACTTCAAACTGTTTCTCTTCTGTTAATCTGAGATACATATCCGTGTTTGCACAGCTCACAGAATATTTTTCAGACTTAAATATGGTTTTAACCATCTTACATTCTAGGTGCTTCCACTTGCTCTCTCAAGTGCACTACAAATCTTTACCAAAGCACTTGTAGCCTTAGTGGCAGCCCTCAGGCAGAAGGGTTTTCACTTTTACCTGTCTTCTAATTTGGGCTCCATTCATGGAGAAAGTGAAGGCAGATATTCTGTGAATAATCCATTCTTGGGAGATCATGGTTTCCTGACAAATCAGGATGTCACCTCATCCCTGTCGTAATGGACTTTACAAACTGCACATTAGGCCAGGGCAGGAGTAGAAGTCAGTGGTCTGGCCTGCAGGCAGATTGCTGTTGATTTTATCCTAGAACACATACCAGAAATCATGCTTGGAGGTAGAGCTCTCCAGGATGAAGGAATAATCAGGAAGGGACCTTGAAATAAAAGGGAGGAATCAGGGTTTAAATGCCTGGCTGCTGTGACTGAGCCAAAATGTAATTTAAGCTAGGAAGGTATTGGTCCCAGATGCCTGAGAACAACAGCCTGCCTAAAAGAGGGAGGAGCAGTAGCAGTGCTTTTTCCTGAGGTGAAGGGAAGCTCTGACTACAAACTTTTCATCCACTCAGCAAGTGGGAATACTGGCCACTTGCATGTATGTGGGTTTTTCCCGTCTGAGGTGAGTTCACAGACTGTTTGAAAGCCCAGTGAACGGGAAAGACCCATAGTAGGAAGGGTGAGCCTGGATGTGAGATACAAAGTAAACTTTGTTTTACCTGATGTTTTTCACTAAGCATCAAGGCTCACCATTCCTTCCCACCTGTACTGGGAATTGATCTACCTTCTTTTGATAGACATTTAGAACTATGCCTTATGTACTCTTTTGGTGAAGTTTAAACATTTAACCTTAACCACGCCTAATGTTACAGCATGCAAGTTCTTTTGAGCTATTTTTCAGCTTGGGAAGCAAACTTAACTGAATTCTTAGTGAGGGAGGAACAAAATTCCTGTTTTGACCTGGACAGTTTCAGTCTTACACAGTATTTTATCTGAGGACTTTTAAATGGCCTTTACTTATTATGCTGCTATTGTCATATGTAAAAAGTTCAAAATGTATAATTAAAAGAGAACCTTAAACTAAGCAGATTTTAAGTTTGTAGTTTCTTTGAAATGCATAAAAATAAAATGTCTGCCTGGTATCTCAGAAGTACAGTATTTAGTTTTAATCCAGCTGGGCTGTACTTCTAATACAACATTAATTTTTCCTTTCCTAAAATAAAACACTATGTATTCTAACACTGAATTGTTATCCAAAACATTTTAAATGGTTCTCTTTGTAGAAGCAAAAAGGTTTGTGTTTGTGAAATTGTGCATAAAATATTTTGTGCCTATAGTCTTATTACCAGTGGTTTTGATAATCTGCATCATAAAATCAAAAACACTGGAGATGCAAAAAGAACTGCTGGATACTTATCAGTGAAATTTTGTTCCCCGTGATGTAGTCAATAGTGCTTTCTTCATTTAAACCACATCTTCCGTTCCTAAAGTGGATTCTGTGTCTGGGGGTCAAAACCAGAGCAGTCACTCTTTTTAGTTTGGGGTGAGTCCTACAATCTGGCAAGGGAGTCAAGGATATATCCCCAAAGCCAGAATCTTATTGGTTCCTGACCTTTCATACTGCTGAACATTTTTACCTACCCCCCACCCTCCCAAAGCTCCCCAAATCAGTGAAATGGATATTTTCTTAAATTTCTAAAATCTTTGAGGGATTAGCTAGTAATTGGTGTCTCTCCTTATATATTCTCTTTGAGGAACATCAGCATTGTCCTTCTGGTAAGGCAAGCTTGAATCATGACTGACAATAATACATAGCACAAAGCTAAGGGGTCTAAGCAGCACGACAATTTCCTTCTAGCCGTGTACTGAAAGTGAGTTCCCCATTAACATGTTGTCCCTCCCTTTGGTGGTGCCAACCAGGGTAGGCTCCATACTAATTTGCAGTTCAGCGAAGACCTTGCAGAATAGAAATGTAACTGAGTGCTGGTCTATGAAGGGAGTTCACTAAGTTGAAGCGCACTAGCAGATCCACTGTACATAAGCGGAAGTAATAGCTTGCAAATATCTTTAGTCCTCAAAGTCTCAAGGATCTGCTATAGTGGATGTTTTAGTAGCTTTTATGTCCCCTGCCTTCTTTACGGATGATGAAGAGAAGATCTGTACTTAGCACTAAGGAAAGGAAGCAGTTTAGCTGTTTCGGGCAGGGATTGTCTTTTTATTCTGTATGTAACGCACCTTGCACAATGGGATCCTGGTCCTTGACAGGGGTTCCAAGGCACTATGATTATATTACCAATAAGTTACTCAAGGCTTCAGTTGCTTTCCTTTTGCTTCCTGCTCTGTATGATAAATGACAATTCTAATTTATTATTTTCATCCATGGACATTTTACATATGGCTTTGTGTTCCAGAATTGTTAAACGGGCTGTGTTTGCCTAGGAAGAAGTAGATTTTAAGGCCCGGTGGGACTGTTTAACTATTATTTTAATCTAGGCTGAACTCCTGCAGGATGCTGGCCAAAGAACCTCACCCAATAATTACTATTTCAATCCAATAACTTCTGTTTGAGCTCTAGCATATCTTTAAAAAAAATCCAGTCTTGATTTAAATAGATAGGATTTGTTCTCATGAAGGTTTCATTCCTCTCCTTCCCCTAATTCCTCCTTTCTAATCTCTGCTGTCCATTCTGCAATAGCTTCCCTGACCAAGCCTGATACAGGTATCAACTACTGCCTCAAAGATGGAATTGCTGCAGATGCAAATCCCCAATCCCATCTCTGATTCTTAAAGAAATAGTCTAAGGCCAAGAAAACAGAAGACCAGATGAAAAACTAAAATGTCCTCAGTGATTTGGATGAACTTTTAAAATGGTCTATTTTCATTTATAACTGATGAGCCTATCTTTGGCTCTAGGCACTTTTAACATTTATAAAATACACAGTACAATATATAAAATTCACATTTTCACATTCAATGCAGCCAGTGCCAATGAACCTATAATAACTCCCACATATATTGTGACTTCATTCTCTCCCTCAACTAGCTCCCTTCCCAAATATCTGTGAGCATTTATGGACTTTTTAGCATGCCTGGATAATCATCAATGTTGGGGTCTGGCAGACTGAGTGGAGCAAGTCCAGGGCCATTGACTGGACTCATGTGCCCATTGTTTGTCCTCTTCAAGGAACATGTGAGTACATAAACTGCAGAGGGGTCTACGTTATTATGCATGCCTTTGTGGACCACAGAGGCCAATTTATGGATGCCAGTGTGGGCTACCCTGGAAAAGTTCATGATGCCATGGTTTTCCAGTGGTCAGGAGTCTACAGTAGACTGGGATACTATTCCCACCAAATGACATTGTCATAAATGGAGTTACTGTCCCCACTGTTATCCTGGGGGACCCCACATATCCCCTTTTGCCTTGGGTATGAAACCATATCCTGATCTCAGAGGGACCAGCAAAAGAACATTGTTACATTCTTAGCAGATGCAGAATGGCAGTTAAATGTGTATTTGGCAGACTGAAATCCCGCTGGCACTGTTTACAGACACATTTGGAAGCCTTTGTCATGAATGCTGTCCATATTATTGTGGCTTGCTGTGCTCTTCATAATACTTGTGAAGCCAAAGGTGAGCCATGTGCCTGTCAATGGAGCTATTACAGTAATGGATTGCTGAACTGGTACACTCAACCAGAAAGTCCACCTATCACAGCTAGGACAGGATGCATCTAGGCACACAAATCAGAAATGCTTGGTGCTCCCACATCATGGACTCATGGTTCTAATGGAAGAGGGAGAATACTAGGTTTATGAATATGCTTGTACAGTCTTTACATCTTGCAATGAAATGTATGTGTGAGGTTGATTGCCATACATTGTAGTTATGAATATCATGACAGCTTATGAAGTGGCAAGCACTGGATTTTAGAGTATGGCTTGATGTAGAGAAATTTATTGAGAAATAATGATTGCATACAACTTCCCAGTTGTCCCTTTTTATGTGATAATCTTTTATTATTTGAAGTACACATTACATGATATAATGCAGTGATGCCAATAAAATTTCTTAATAAAATAACCCTTATTTTTTGAAGATTTATTAGAAACACACAATATTAAACCAAATTGTTTGGAACTGGTTGCACTATCAACTCCTACTGTTGAGTGTCCCTGGCCCCCCAATCTCCTTTGCCTTTCTTCCTCCTTTACTGCGCACTTGGTGCCACAGCAGGTGGGTGGAGCTGTTCACAGGGGCAGAGGTTAGCAAGTGGTTGTATGTATGCAAGGAGGAGGGGGGCAGCGTGGGCTGGAGATCTGTATGCAGTAGATTTGCCCTGTCCAACTGCTGTTAAGTCCTGATTGCATGGGCCAGCCAACCATGGAATTGTTCAAAGTGTTCCTGGTCTGCAGCACATGGAACCACGGAGGGAGACTCCAGCCGTGGTGCAGGTGCAGTAAGAGGCTGTATTCTGATGGCTATAAGGATAAGGTCTCGAACAGATCTTTCGACTGAGCTCTATCTTTCTTCCTCAGCTGATATTCCTGCTCCAGAAACTGTGCTGCAAACCTCCCTTATGTGCTGAAACTCTGTCCTCTCGCTCTGCAGCCTGTCTGTGTCTTTCCACTTGCCGCAAATCTTTCTCCCTCTGAGACTGCACCTGCTTGTTGGTCCAGAATGTCCAGAAACACTTCTGCTTGGACTGGTCTGTGACAGTTCTGCATCCTAAGGGCCTGCTGGAGTGGGCCCATGCTGCTGAGGTGGCAGGACCATCAGACACTGAAGGACCGTCAGAGCTGGAAGAGTCTAAAAGCAGATCTCAGACTGTGCATTATTGTTTGTGCTTCCCAGAGAGGTTCAGTGCCTCGTGAAACAACAAGCTAAAAATGATCCTTTGTAAACTGAGATCGTGTAGATTCTGAGAGGAATGCCTCAGCTCCCAGAAGCTCCTTAGACAAAATTCAGTTAATCAGAGTGAAAAGACTGCACAGACAATGGTAAGTTACAATTTACTGTGATTTTGTTTAAAAATTACAGAGCTCTTTGGCCTTTTGGGGATTGTTGAAGGGCTGGTGCAGTTTTCTACATAAACCTTCTCTATACTTTCAGGCATTCCACATTCTTGAGGACATCACCAATCCTAGAAGTCCCAGAATGGCGAAGGGGGATTTTATTCCAAGCTGCTGGTGGCAAGACAGCTGTGTCTGAGACAGAGGTGTTCCTTGACAGAGCCGCATATGTACAAGTGGAGTGGGCTGTTGACCTATAGAGGAGGGCCTGGGAAATAAGCCCTTCCCTGAAAATTGTCTGCCTATCTGGAGTCCCTACTACAGGGAAAAAGTGCTGCTTCAGTGCCCAGGATTGGATCAGAATTCATGAGGGAATCAACAGGATGCTGCGCAATTGTCTCCCTACAGCACTGTACAGCACTCGTAGGCTGTTCTGAATGCATCTACCCAGGAACTACATGTAAACACACACGATAATATAGATTCTCAAAAACTGCATTCCCTCCTCCCCCATCTTCTTGGCACATTTCTGTACTGCATACAACCTCCTGGTTGTACTCCAGACATTGATTTTGTCACCCATGGACTACACTTAACCTCCCCCACAGTGGACAATTTTCTGTTTACAGGCGTCTTGTTATGATGTGGCATGCCTGATTTGTACAGTGTGGTGTATTAAAAAGGAAAGCAGTATAGGTTCTTTTTTTTTTTTTTTGCTCCGCCCCCCGATATCCTCCTCCCGCCCCTCCCCCCCCCGCATCCCGATATTTCCCGTCAGTGATCTGGTCACCCTATTTTACATACCCCTGCACATCTCTGTAAGCTGTGTGAGTTTCTAGTAAAAAATTAGTTTTAAATGCTTGTTTCACTGTTCTTTGTATTTCCTTGAATCATAGGCGGCAACTTTCCCCGGCACCGGTGGGAGCTCAAGCCCCCCTGGCCCTGCCCTGACTCCACTCTTTCCCCGCCCCTGCCCCGCCCCCATTCCAACCCCTTCCCCAAAGTCATTGCCCCAACTCCGCCCCCTCCCTGCCCCTATTGGACCCCTTTCCCAAATCTCCGCCCTGGCCCTGCCTCTTCCCTGAGCGCGCCGCATTCCCCTCCTCCTCCCTCCCGCCAAGTTGTGCGAAACAGCTATTTCGCGGTGCAAGTGCTGGGAGCTAGGAAGAAAAAGCGGGCACGCGGTGCGCTCAGGGGAGGAGGCAGAGCGGAGGCGGAGATGAGCTGGGCGGGGAGCTGCCGGTGGGTGCTGAGCACGGAGTCGGTGCCGGTGCCTGTGCCTTGAATCCCACGTGGTGTGTCTGAGGGGCTTATGCCACAGCGCTAGGCATTAGCAGATATGCTGCAGCCCACTGCTTGCAATAAATTTTGTACTGGGTTATAAATAGGAAATTCCTCCCATCCCTGAGCCAGAAACTTAGGCTCAGGGGCTACTTCTGCCTTTTGCATTTCTGATGCTGCATTCTCTTTAGTAACTTTGTAATTCTGTTTAACAAAAGAAAAAGAAAAAAAATCATGTTTCTTTGATGCTGCTTATTGCTGATGGTTCAGTTATCTGTTAATTTTGTCTCTTATTACTGTGAAGCCTGTGTTAAAAGCCACATTTATAACTACATCAAGCATTTTACAATTTTCAGTTATCTCTTTTAAGAAACCACCCTTCATTATGATTTGAAACTGCCCAGGATTGGTCCCAATACAACAGCGCCTTCCCTAAGGGCAGCTGCTGTCTTTGAACTACAGTGTCCTTAAACTCGCTTTATACACATGACTCTGGGTCCTTCAAGCTGTTCCACACAGACATACTCTGCACTGGTATGGAGACCTATTGAAGTCAACAGGGCTCTACATGGGCTCAGAAATCTGAGTGGGTGAAATAACTGGATGGGCACCATAGTTTGTGCACAGGGCTCTGCACTTTGCCTAATTTTGTGTTTTTTATTTTATTTTATTTTATTTTTATTGCAGTAGTGAGTAGGAACCCTAGTCGTCATCCAGGACTAGGTGCTGTACATTCCTTTATATTTTTATACTGACATCCAAAACAACTGTTTAAAAATAACAAACTATGTTTTTATTTCATCTATTATATGTGTAGGATAACATGCAGTTAAGTCAGTTTTTCAGCTACAGGTGACTTTTTTAACATTAAAATAGTTTTTTACAATAATATGAGCATTTGTATTAAATGTTTTAAAAGTAGGGCTGTGAAGCAATTAAAAAAAATCGCGATTAATCGCAATGTTAAACAATAATAGAAGACCATTTAAATATTTTTGGATGTTTTCTACATTTTCAAATATACTGATTTAAATTACAACACAGAATACAAAGTTTATAGTGCTCACTTTATATTTATATTTTATTACAAGTATTTGCACTGTAAAAATCCCCAAAAGAAATGGTATTTTTCACTTCACCTAATACAAGTACTGTAGTGCAATCTTTTTATCATGAAAGTTGAACTTACAAATGTAGAATTATGTAAACAAAAAAACCTGCATTCAAAAATAAAACAATGTAAAATTTTAGAGCCTACAAGTCCAGTCGGTCCTACTTCTTGTTCAGCCTATTGCTTAAACAAACAACTTTATTTACAGTTGCGGAAGATAATGCTGCCCACTTCTTGTTTACAATGTCTCCCGAAAGTGAGTACAGGCGTTCACATGGCACTATTGTAGCCGGCGTCGGAAGATAGTTACAAGTAAAACAGAACAGGGGACATACAATTCTCCCCCAAGGAGTTCAGTCACAAATTTAATTAATGCATTATTTTTTGAATGAGCATCTTCAGCTTGGAAGCATGTCCTCTGGAATGGTGGCCGAATCATAAAGGGGCATAAGAATGTTTAGCATATCTGGCACATAAATACTTTGCAATGCTGGCTACAAAAGTGCCATGCAAATACCTGTTTTCACTTTCTGGAGACATTGTAAATAAGAAGAGGGCAGAATTATCTCCCATAAATGTAAACAAACCTGTTCGTCTTAGCGATTAGCTGAATGAGAAGTAGGACTGAGCGGACTTGTAGGCTCTGAAGTTTTACATTGTTTTATTTTTGAGTGCAGTTATGTAACAAAAAAATGTAAATGTGTAAGTTGTACTTTCACGACAAAGAGATTGCACTACAATACTTGTAAGAGGTGAATTGAAAAATACTGTTTCTTTTGTTTATCATTTGTACAGTGCAAATATTTGTAATAAAAAATAATATACACTTTGATTTCAATTACAACACAGAATACAATATATATAAAAATGTAGAAAAACATCCAAAATATTTAATACATTTCAATTGGTATTCTGTTGTTTAACAGTGCAATTAGAACAGCAATTAATTGCGATTAATTTTTTTTGAGTTAATCACATGAGTTAACTGCGATTAATCGACAGCCCTTGCAGATTATTGGTATTTTGGTATCATCTATATAATTTAATTTTTTTGTAGGGTTAAATTAATTTTTGTAAATAGAATTCTCAGCCCTCTTCATTAAAAGTCTACCTCTTTTAAGAGACGACCTTTTGTGTTGGTGCTTGAGTGGTCGATTACTATAGGTTTAACTGTATTTGGTCCATTTTTTTTCATTAGGGATAGAAATCACACTTTCCAGATTCAATTATTAGGGTCACATTTCTTATCTTTTTTGACAACTAGACAAACAAGTGTTTCTAATCTTCAATGTCTCCCTAATTCTCTGGCTTTTCAAAAATAATTGTCAGTGATTCGGTAAGTTATACTTTCCTTAACACTAATGTATGTCATTTGGACCAACAGATTTGAATACATTGGAATTCAGTAATTCACACTAATGGCTGCAACTATAATTTTGAATAAATTAATTTTGTAAATTTGTCATTAAGTGCACAAACAATAAAACAAGGATACTGTTATTTCAAAATGTACTTTTTATGCTTGACAAGTGGTGTTTGTTTGTATGCTACAGTACACCAGTATGTTTTGTAAAAGTAATAAAATCTTGAGTACAATACTCTGCTAACAGTCTTTACTGAGAAGGTGAATTATTCTGAATCAAGAAATGCAGATTAGAAAAGTATGAATTAGTGAGGTACAACTGTGTATTATTTTCAAGAAGTGAATTTATTTAAATCAAAGCAATTTCAAATCACTTACTTTAATCATGATTTAAATAATTAATTCTAATCCTCTTTTAAAGTTGTGCTTTTTAGTTATTTTCCTTAAGAAAGGTTAATTCACATTAGTTGTTAACTGTTAAAACATTTTGATTGGGAACTAAATGTAGCCTTCATATTAAATTTGATCCTTCTTTTTGGTAAGCAGGAGGATACACTATCTATACACATTAATTAAGCTATTACATAAAGCGTAGGTTATATTTATTCAAATTTTAATTTTTACATTTTGTGTATGTTAGAAAATGGTGAAGAATGCATTTCTTATTTACTAGATGGTTAATTTTTTAACATGTGATCCTGTCAAGCTCTAGTTGGATAGAAATTCAGATCAATTAAAAATGCACAACACCGGTATTTTAAATCTTTTTGTTAAATAAAACTAACGTAAATATGCTGCATACATAACAAAAAAAATTTATGAAAGATGTCTTTGCATTGTAAACTAACTGATTAATTAAACAAAGGAAGTATTGTCTATAGTTAATGAATTGAACTGATTGTTTCTGGTCATGATGTCCTTCAAGATTTTAAAATGAGTAGATCTCATCCTCTCACACCTAGTTTTTCCCCCCCATAGACTGGAAGAGGAAAATAAATCCCAATTCGTATCTTAACTTTGAATGAACTAATCATTGAATTGAACTAGTTGAATAAACAAATACGTTGTTTTCTGTGCTCTGCAAAAGAGGCTACTGCTGTCAAAAGCTGATTTAGCATTTCAACAATCTGATTCCAGGTGCTTAGCCAGTGACTTCCTCCAGTTCAGTGTTGAATGCTAATTTTTTGTATTTAATTTACACAATTTTAATATAAGAAGTTTAGGCCATAATATAGGTTGTCGGTTGCAAATTAATTTTAAATAGGTTTATTTAAAAAACATTTAATTTAAATAAAAATCCAGATTTGATTTTTTTTAAAAGCTTGGTTTTTATCCACCCTGTTTTCACTCTAATTCCTGTTTTTTATTCATAGTAGGGCTGTCAAGCAATTAAAAAATTAATTGTGATTAATTGTGCAATTAAAAAAATAATCATGAAATTAATCGCGTGATTAATCGCACTGTTAAACAGTAATAGAATACCTTTTATTTAAATATTTTTGGATGTTTTGTAAATTTTCATATACACCTCTACCCTGATATAACGCGACCCGATATAACATGAATTTGGATATAACGTGGTAAAGCAGTGCTCCGGGGTGGGCGGGGCTGCACACTCCGGTGGATCAAAGCAAGTTCGATATAATGCGGTTTCACCTATAACACGGTAAGATTTTTTGGCTCCTGAAGACAGCGTTATATCAAGGTAGAGGTGTATACTGATTTCAATTACAACAGAATACAAAGTGCACAGTGCTCACGTTATATTTATTTATATATATTTAGTTTTGATTACAAGGATTGTAAGCAAATCTGGCAAGTAAATACCTTGCAAGGCCGGCTACAAATGTCCCATGCGAATGTCTGTCCTCACTTTCCAGTGACATTGTAAATAAGATGTGGGCAGCATTATCTCCTGTAAATGTAAACAAACTTGTTTGTCTTAGCGAATGGCTGAAGTAAAAGTAGGACTGAGTTGACTTGTAGGCGCTAAAGTTTTGCATTGTTTTGTTTTTGAGTGCAGTTATACAACACACAAAATCTACATTTGTAAGTTGCACTTTCACAATAAAGAGATTGCACTACAGTACTTGTAAGAAGTGAATTGAAAAATATTTTATTTATAATATAAACTGAGCACTGTACACTTTGTATTCTGTGTTGTAATTGAAATCAATATATTTGAAAAGGTAGAAAAACATCCAAAATATTTTAATAAATATCAATTGATATTCTATTGTTTAACAGTGTGATTAAAACTATGATTAATTTTTTTTTAGTTAACGCGTGAATTAACTGCGATTAATCGACCGTTCTAATTCATAGGTATTTTTACAACCTCTTTATTATTTCCTAATTGTCCAAACTTTCTTTTTCTTGTTAAAGACAGATGTTTAAACTGATTTCACGTCTTGCCATTTTTAGTCGTCCTCATTTCATAGGGTTCTTTTTTCTCACTGGAAGTATTCTCCTTTCTCTGCTATATTTGTGAAAACCCTTTTAATTCTTATCTCCTGTAGCTATCGGCAACTTGTTCTTTTTCTGGTGCCACTGCCTTCATCACATGACATCTGTCCTACAAAGAGAACCATTTCTTCTCTACCCAGTTTTCTTTATCGTCACCTCTGTCATTCCCCATTCCTTTTTTTGAGGACACTGTTAATTCTCAAAATTACAGCCATCATACCATTCTTGGCCTCCAAAAAAAAACCACCACCCATCCCCAAGTTAACGATGTGTTACTTACTCTTTCTCAGTACAGTACAGGAAGTAGTGATCTTATCTTTTAATGATGTCATTTCCTACCACATCCTCATCCTCCTGCCTCTTCCTTAGCACTGAAACTACACGCCTTATTGTGGTCAGTCTCCACTGGTCTGATCTTGGCTCCCTTACACTACATTATTTTCCTCTTTGACCTCAGCGCAGTATTTGACGTTATTGGCTACATCAATCCTATGTATTAAACATGATGGTGGTATCTGATATTCTTTTGTCTTTCTAATAGCTATTAGAACATGGATTATAGGTCCACTAAAGGCTGTCCTTGAAAGTTCTAGCTGTGTTCACTTATTTGTGTACTGTTTCCAACATGGATGTCCAGAGTCTCTTCTATCAGAGCACAAAGAATTTCTGAAATCCTATGCTGCGACTGTGAAGAAAAGATTATTTACCTCCACAGTAGCATTTGCAAAGTCCATGGCAACTGAACTGATATGAGGTGGCAGGCTAGTAAACGTAATGTGGTGATGGCTGAGCTTATTTAGTAGTGAGGAATTTCAGGGTTACTTTTTTTAAATACTTGCAACATTTAATATGAAAATTCTAATTTATATTAAAACTTCCTTTAAACCCCTGGGAAAGTCTCCAGCCTCTCTCATTTGTTTGTCTGCTGAGCAATCAATTCCACTGTCACAAACTATCAGCCATATCTTGCCATGGAATGGCTAGTTGTTGGTTCGCCAAGAGTGGTGTACAGTAGAAGTGCTGATGCTCCCAGGCTACTCAAATCCTATTACAAGTAGACTTGCAAATGGGTTTCTCAGATGACTGCCTGCCACATGAGAGCTAAATTCCAGGGCTGCACAAGGTTGTCTCCTGATTTTCATAGCACATAGGGTTTTCCATATTAGATCAAACCAAAGATACCTCAGACCCAGTAGTATCCTGTCTCCAGAAATGGCCTATGCTTGATGTTTCAGAGGCATGTAAATACCCAAGCATCAGTAAGATATCTGGACATAGGTGCAGTCCTGGATGCAGTGTGGATGGGGTGGTGGGTGGAAACTTCCTTCCTGATAGGTGTAGCTATCAGCTGAATGGTAGACATGTGGGTTTCTAAAAGTGGCAGGGTTGGACCCTCAAGTCACTGTACAGACAAAATGGCAATTTCCCCAGTCTTTAGACTTTTATATTATCTGCCTGCCTTTTGAAGATGTCCATCACCAGTGTATCGGGGCACCAAACACAGCTATTAGACATGCATTATTTTGTTCCCAAACACTTGTACTTACTATAACAAGACTGTAGCCCATCTCAGGATGGATGGTCAGTTCATCTGTAAAAATCACATCTCAACACATCTGAAAAACTTTTAAGGGAGCCCAGTCATCTGGTAACATAAAATGAGTTACAGAAAGTGAACACACATGTTTAAATGTCACAAGCAAACAATTCTGTTGCAACTCAGCCTTGATTATCTGAAATGTAGTCCTGTCCCCTACCCCCGTCATCTTTTCTAACTATGGTCTGGGGAACCCTTCCGGGTGATCCCTGGAACATAATCTGTCATGTTAGTGAAGCCTCTGTCATTCTTCAAAGTAATGATGATTTCTTCCAGATGTGGCCCAAGACAAGACTTGTAGGGCTGTTCTACATGGGGGACATTTTTCTAAAATTCTACTCTCTGTTTCTAAAACTAGTTAAGCCAAACAGATTTTAATGGTGGCTGAAACCTTAGTATAGATTCATTTTTAGATCCTGAATCATTTTTCACTGAACTGGTGTCAAAAAGCAGAGTTTGAACTAAGTGTAAAATTTAAGGTGAAGAGCAGAATTCTCAGCTTTTGCAGTTAAATACCTCAAGAGAACTGTAGCAGTGAGTAGCATCAGTACAGCTGAAACAGGGATGGGGCCTAAGGTCTCTGTTAAACTTTTAAAAGTCTTGTCCTGTTTTACATTTTTATTGCTCTACACATACATAGGCTCTCTTTTGTGGTAAGTTGAGAAAGATAGTGGACAGGTCAATTCAGTGGAGCTGCACTGGTTTACATCCCCTTAGGCTCAGACCTTTGAATTTTCCTTGTATACCAGAAATGGAAGATATAGGCATGGGCTAGCCCAACTGGCTGATTATGTGGCGATAAAGTACTGAGGATAAAGGCGTGAAACAACATGTTTTGGATATTTCAGTACAGATGTAAGCACCAGAGAGGCAGGAAAGCTACTGAATAGTCACAGAGCTGCATGCTGTAGTTCCTGTATGCAGAATTATTGTTTTAAAAAAAGAAAGAAAAAAAAAACCCCATTCAAGCAGTCCTATCCCATTTCCCCCCTTCAAATCCAAACAAACAGTCCCCCAAACAAAAAGAAAAATCCAACCACCACTGCCACCACCACAATAACCTGGTAAATTTGTTTATTTTATTTTTGTTTAATAACTTATTTTATTTTACTTGTATCACATCCTGAGTGTGCCTCAATAAACCTAATCTGAGCAGCTGGCTAGTGATATCTCTCCATGGGGAGAGTAAGATATTTTAAATTCTACTGGAAACCAAAACTTGTGTATATGGTCTTTAGGAGATCCTATGAATTTTGCCCAACATCCTGTTTTTCTCTAGTTGGGTTGTCAGTGAAATAGTTGAGAACTACTGTGTCCTTCCAACAGAGACATCTTCCAGTTGTATTTTAACTATCTGTGATGTTGTATTTTGTTCAGGGTTAACGCTAACAAAGCTGGAGCCCCTGCAAAGCCATTTTATTGTTCCCCTTACATACAAGGGCCAGAATTCAATAAGCAAGCTTCTTTCCTCTTTCCACCCCAAATACCTATGCTGTGACCATGGCCTGAGATGGGAAGGGAAGTCTAGGTATTATGTTTAGGCCAGGTATATGTATTCATGGAAGGAGTTAAGTGAGCAGTGAGTGAAGATTTCTGGTAAATAGAAATAAAGAGGAATGTGTGATTTCCCCTAGTGATACATGGATGATACTCGCTGATAGTGCAAGGTGCTGAAGTTATAGCCAGAGAGCCCTCGTTCAGTAAGTAGCAGCTTGTTCTCCACACCATGTGCCCATCAAAGCATTGGAGCACAAGCAATAAACATGTCACTAGTATTTCATTCTGTCTCGGGGGGAGCCCATGCCCTGACCCCTCCTGCAGATGTGGCAGCATTGTCTGAACCATCATTGCTCTTATTAACTATATGTGACAGGACCCAGTACTCCCTTTTAATTTTATCCTGTCAAAAGCTGCTTTAATGATAGCAAGCAGAACCCTCTGCCTATCCTGCACAGGAAGTAAGCATGCACTAAGTTCAAGCTTCTGACTCTATCAGGTTTTCAGAGAGTTTGGACTTGTGTGCATGGGGAAATTGACAGGCAGCTATAACGGAAAATCTCTGCATAGACTCACTGTTCTGAAATAAATATGACTTTATTCTGAAGTAACTACTCTGCTTCCAAAAGTACTTTGGAAGCAGAGTAGTTATTCCAGGCTAAATCACTTTTATTCTGGAATAGAGTGTCTGCATGGGTGAGTTATTCTAGAATAGTTAAATTATACTGGATTAGCAATAGCAGAATAATTATAGTATTTCAGAATAGCTGTACTGGTAAGTTTCCTCTGGGTAGACAAGGCCTTAGCTAAGATTCTTCTCAGGTGCTTATGAATTTGCACAAGGCAGATCTATCCCCAGCACTAGGTATTCTAAAGGCTGTAGTTGAACTTTTGTCCATCTGAAGCTCCCAGGACAAACCCTGAGATTAGAAAGCTTTTGCTGCTTTGTTACAATCTCAGGGTCTGCTTCCTTATAGCCAAAAATGTTCCATTTTCATTAGAGAAAACTGGCTTGTCTGCCCAGTTTCAGAGCAAATGTGTTAACAGGATCAGTGTAGACCAGATATCATTACTTTACAAATGAGGTCAATACGGTATTTTAGTCTAGGATGTCAAGTATCAGAGGGGTGGCCTTGTTAGTCTGGATCTGTAAAAAGCGACAAAGAGTCCTGTGGCACCTTATAGACTAACAGACGTATTGGAGCATAAGCTTTCGTGGGTGAATACCCACTTCATCAGATGAAGTCTAGTCTAGTCTAGGATGTGTTTGTTTAAAGACCATCTGAAAAATGTTTCTGCATTACATCCACTGATCAGGCAAACAATGTTGGTATGATATGTGTTTAAAAGAAGTTCAATTAACAGGATTTTAACCCTAGAGTAGAGGGAGGCAAAAGGACCTTTACAGGTACTCCTCATACTCTAACCTTGTGAAAATATTCTGGGAGCAGTTAATTAATAACCCACCCTTTTGTAAACTCAAAGGAATTTCAATCTGCCTAGTTCTTGCAGAGAAAAAGAAAAGATTGCAGGGCAGTGTCACAGTTAACAAAGGGCAACCACCATAACAAAAGTACTTAACAATCAATGGGACTACTCACAGTACATAAAGTTAAGCATGTGTGTAAATCTTTGCAGGATTCGGGGCCATAGTGGGTGACTGAAAATAGCCTGGAAATAGCTTACTGAGGTTAACTGTTTACTGTGAAGACAGTTCAAATGCCCAGTACTGCAAAGACCTCATGACCTTAATTGATTCAGTCACTAGATATGCTGTATTGCTCTAGCCATGTTGGTCCCAATGTATTAGAGAAACCAGGTGGGTGAGGTAATATCTTTTATTGGCCCAGCTTCTGTTGGTGACAGAGACAAGCTTTCGAGCTACACAGAGCTCTTCCTCAGGTCTGGGAAAGGTACTCAAGATTGTCACCCAATAGTTTGATCTTGTATTTAGCTATGACACTCGAGTGCCATTCCCAGACTTGAAGAAGAGCTCTGTGTAGCTCAAAAACTTGTCTCTCATCAACTGAAGTTGGTCCAGTAAAAGATATGACATCACCCATCTTGTCTCAGTCAGTAGATGTCAAATAGTGGGCAACACACCTCCCTTTCTACTCTTTATCTATTTAATTGGAGCTGAACTTATCAACCTAAATATATATACTAAATTGGAATTAATCCTGATGGAACCTGTTTCATAGCTGTACTGAAAAGTGAGTATTCTGGACATCGAGGTCATATAGAGAATAGTGTGATGGAACAATGCCATTTTTTAAAAGTGCATTTGATCTACAGTCATTGTATATGTTCAGTGGTTTGACTAACCCGTGAAAAGTACAAATGTGCAAGAGATCTAGGTTTTTAAGTTCCATAATGTAGAGGTGTCTGGTTTTTAAGCACAGGAGTAGGATGCTTTTGAAAGAAAAGTGTAAATCTAAAATAAAAGGGAAAATTATAATCCCCAAAGGCTTCTTTTGTGCTGGTCTCACAGTGTAATCATTTGGCATGCTCGCTTGGACCTGGACAGCTATTGCATAATTTCTGATCTCTGAAAAGAAATTGTGATTTATAACATTTTTATACATTCATGGATGAAATAAGTGTGGTAACACTTCGCAAAACCATTTGCAAACTATGTATGGGCCATTATTTTTATTAATATATATATTGTATTAAAATATGGTTTTAATGTTTAAGGTACTGATATAAAGATTTTCTGCTCTTTTTACAGATTTGCTGCCAAACAAATACATGACCATGGGGGATATGAAGACCCCCGACTTTGACGACCTTCTTGCAGCCTTTGACATCCCAGACATGGTTGATCCTAAAGCAGCTATTGAGTCTGGACATGATGAGCATGAAAACCACATAAAACAGAATGCTCATACAGATGAAGATTCTCATGTGCCATCATCCTCAGATGTTGGTGTGAGCGTCATTGTGAAAAACGTACGTAATATTGATTCTTCTGAAGGAGTGGATAAGGATGGCCACCATTCCACAGGCAATGGCTTACATAATGGTTTTCTAACAGCATCTGCTCTTGAAAGTTTTGGTAAAGATGAAGGGAAGTGTCTGAAAGAGGAGGGGTCAACCTCTGAGACTACTCTGAAAGACTCAGCTTTCAACCAGTTTAGCCCAATCTCAAGTGCTGAAGAATTTGATGATGATGAAAAAATAGAGGTGGATGATCCTCCAGATAAAGAAGAGATGCGTGCAAATTTCAGAGCAAATGTGTTAACAGGATCAGTTTCTCAGCAGGAATATGACAAACTAAAGATGCTTGGAGGGGAAAACTTGATTAAACCTGGAATTCCAGCTTCAAGTAATGTAGATAAAAACAAAGGTGTTAAAAGAGAAACAGAAACAAACTCTGTGAATTTAAGTGTCTACGAACCATTCAAAGCCCGAAAAATAGAGGACAAATTGCTAAAAGACAATTCTGAAAACAGGGTACTTGATGGAAAACTAGGTACTGAAAAAGGTGAAACAAACCTTGCCAGCATTTCACAGTCCAAAGCAAAGTCATCAGCAAAGCTTTCTTCATGCATTGCTGCAATTGCAGCACTGAGTGCTAAAAAGGCAGCTACAGATACCGGTAACGAATTACAGTCTACTTCAAGAGAATCTTCTCCATTACCAAAAGACATGAATGAAAGTCCCCGGGCTGTTGAGAAATCACCTGAATCTCAGAGTCTTATTGATGGTGCTAAAAAACCATCTATAAAACAACCCGATAGTCCCCGAAGTGTATCAAGTGAAAACAGCAGCAAAGGGTCTCCATCTTCTCCTGCAGGGTCAACGCCAGCCATTCCAAAAGTTCGCATAAAAACCATCAAGACGTCCTCTGGGGAAATCAAGAGAACAGTTACAAGGGTGTTGCCAGAAGTTGATTTGGACTCTGGTAAAAAGCCAGAGCAAACTGCTTCCATGGTAGCTTCCATGACATCTCTGCTATCTTCTCCAACTTCTGCTGCTGTTCTTTCTTCTCCTCCTAGGACACCTCTCCAGTCAGCAGTTGTCACCAATGCAGTTGCATCTGCAGAACTTGCACCAAAACAGGTCACTATTAAACCTGTGGCTACTGCCTTTCTCCCAGTTTCAGCAGTTAAAACAGCAGGATCACAAGTTATTAATCTGAAGCTTGCTAACAATACTACGGTGAAAGCCACTGTAATATCTGCTGCTTCTGTGCAAAGTGCCAGTAGTGCCATTATTAAAGCCGCTAATGCTATACAGCAGCAGACTGTTGTGGTGCCAGCATCAAGCCTTGCCAGTGCTAAACTTGTGCCAAAGACAGTCCATCTTGCCAACCTTAATCTTCTGCCTCAAGGTGCTCAAACCACCTCTGAACTCCGCCAAGTGCTAACAAAACCTCAGCAACAAATAAAGCAGGCAATAATTTCTGCAGCAGCCTCACAGCCTTCTAAAAAAGTGTCGCGAGTCCAGGTGGTATCATCTCTGCAGAGTTCTGTAGTGGAAGCATTCAATAAGGTGCTGAGTAGTGTTAATCCCGTCCCAGTTTACGTCCCAAACCTCAGTCCTCCTGCCAATGCAGGTATAACATTACCAACACGTGGTTACAAGTGTTTGGAATGTGGTGATTCCTTTGCTCTCGAAAAGAGTCTGACACAGCATTATGATAGGAGGAGTGTGCGAATTGAAGTGACATGTAACCATTGTACAAAAAATTTAGTTTTCTACAATAAATGCAGTCTTCTTTCCCATGCTCGTGGACATAAGGAAAAAGGAGTTGTAATGCAGTGCTCCCATTTGATTTTAAAACCAGTCCCAGCAGATCAAATGATAGCGTCTCCTTCAAGCAATACTGCTGCATCTTCTACTCTTCAAAGCCCAATGGGAGTTGGCACACATACTGTAACCAAGATACAGTCTGGCATAACTGGAACAGTAATATCAGCCCCAGCAAGTACACCTATCATTCCAGCTATGCCTCTAGATGAAGACCCATCAAAACTCTGTAGACATAGTCTAAAGTGTTTGGAGTGCAATGAAGTTTTCCAAGATGAGACATCTCTTGCTACACATTTCCAGCAGGCTGCAGACACAAGTGGACAAGTAGAGTATCTTATGTTTAAATTCCAGTGTTTCAGCAATAAGAATAGGAGATTTGAATATGTTTTTTGCTTTCACGTAAACATTCATACCTCATTTGAGTGAAGTAATAAATGCTTGAAAAAATATTTTAAAAATAGAAAAAAAACTGCAAGCACAAAATAGTGAATGTCATTGTTTTCAGAATTGGAGTATACTTTGTTAGAAAAATTTTACTCAATCCAGGTTTTAAAAGTTTACATCTGTAAGGGTGGTGAGGTTTTTTAAATTAAGATTTAGCAAAGTTTCTTAGAACTGTGCCCTGAGATACTGAAATTGGTAATGATATTCACTGAGAATTTGTAGTGATCCTTTTTTATGCTTTGGAATTTAAATATACAATGGAATCCACTTAATTGGCACCCTCCTTAACAGTACTCTCACTTAATGGGAACGATTGTCTTATGGTTGATTGTGTCTTTGATTTGATTTCAATTTCTATTACTTGTAGTGCGTAAGTGTGCTAGGCGCTTATTTGGGTGCTACAGGGATTCTAGGCAATGAATAAATGGCACACTATTTAAATGATATGCCTGCTGTGTTTTGCGGGCCTTCTGAAAATAGGAGTGAAAAGTGGTGTTTGCTAGCATATATTTCTAGCTGTGTGCCCATTTGTTTACTTGTTACTGCTTTCTTTCTCTCTTATGGTTGCTAAAATGAGTCAAATTTATCTTAATATAGTATTTTAAAAATGTTGTGTACATTGCATACTTTAAATAAAAACTTATTAAATAAAAGTGAAATAAACCAATGCACAATGTATTCTATAAGCCTCTGATAATTGAGACCATTGCTTAATTGGCATATTTGGATTTTCCCTGGGGTGTGCCAATTAAAAAGGATTCTACTGTATTTCAAAGCATTTGGCTGGCTTTCATGTTGCAACTTCCTGTTATGTGTGAATGGAAAGCCAGTAAATACACTCAGATCGACAGAGACAGGAGTGTGGTATAACAGTCTTCATCTTATGGGCAATGGCGGGGATAGACTTGCTGAGCATTTGCACTTAGTAAGAAATCCTCTGATAGTACAGATGCAGATGGCTTCTACAAGGGCCTCCATATTACTTAAGTCTCATTGTGGGACTGTGCTCTTGGGATGTCTGTGAAGCAACACTTTGTACACATCACCTCAAGTAGCCCTGCATATAAAGGTAGATGAGTGTGGGAACACTGAATCCAGGGTTGTGTGGATTATGTGACACAGTAGCAGATGCTATTCCAGCTATTAGCTGGGATAATAGTTACAGAGGGCCTGCAGTGAAATCTCATGGCTTTACTGTGGGTTGCTATGAGCGAATTCCCACCCTTTGAATGCTGTAGAGATTCCTGCATAAAGTCTGATTACTCAGGCTTTGGGTGAAGAAGATGGAATTATGAATGTTCACCCTTAGGTCCCACTATAATTTTTAACCAAGCATTTAACCAGTTATTGGCATGGTTGACTCTAATATATTTTGTGCCCACGTGCAACATAGTTCAAACTCTGTAACTGGTCAGCTAACCCTGTCAGAGGCCTAGGCTGGCATACCGCTGGCTTTTTTGTAACTAATCCATTACTATTATTTATATTATGGTAGTGCCTAGGAATCCTACCCAATCAAGGCCCCATTGGGCTTGGCACTGTAAAAGCAAGTAACAAAGAAGACATTCCCTGCCCCAGAGAGCTCAGAAGCTACATATCAGACAGGACATGTGGAGTGTGGGTGGGCTGGGAGGATGCGGTAAGGATAAAATGAACAGAGTTGAGCAGAAAAGCATGAAAAAAAAATGCTGCTCTATCATGCTGGGTTTTTGTTGGTGGTTTTTGCCAGGGTGGGCGAAACAACCTAATCATGTTTGTATAATCGGTGTGGCTTGTGCTGTTTCCTCCCAGTTGTCCCTAAACTAGGATGTTCTTGCCTAATGTGCTGCTATTCTGTGCTGTGTGCATGTCCTTTGGACGCATTTTCCTCTGCTAAGGCTTATGGAACAGCTGCCCAGATTTCCTCAGAATAAACATGAGTAGGCAGAATGAGAGGTGCAGACATTCAAATACAGTCGTGAAGGCAGAAAAGCTGCTATGGGGACGCAAACTAGACTATATTGCATATAACTTATGAACAACATGGCTGTCTCTAACTGGTAACAAAACCTCTTTAAAAGTTTAAGTGTTGACAAGGCCTTAGTGTCTGGCCATGTGATATTCTGTTTTCAAAGAAAAAAATCCAAGCATTTTAGTTACATCAGCCTCCATTATTTCAGTAAGCCACTGCAAGGGCAGAAAATTTTAATTTTAATTCTCTTTTTTTAAAAGGACACTGATAAATAGATTTTAAATGTTATAAATCTCTGTTGTTTGCAAAATCCTCTTTAAAGAACTGAATTATTTTTCCTGTTTTATTGTGGTCTTTTTCCTTTGTCAGACATGGTTTCAGCCTCTCTGACCCCTTTTTTATATGTGTGCATTATTACATTCAGTAGTATTACAACTGAGATGGAATGCCCAACATGAAAGCAGCTTTAATGAACACGACCACTTTAGGTAACAACAGTATATCTCATTTTTCTGACAAGATATGTTTTTGTGCTCTATCATCAGTCATTGTAAGCATTGTTGTGGGAATAGTGTTTGTTGCAGAAGGACATTGTGTGGGTATTTATTAATCATTTTTGAATTTTTCTCTGATTATAATATCCCTTTAGAAACTTGAAAGAGAAATATTATTTCTTTGACTTTTGTTCTTCCTTGTACCTAGCACTGGCTTATTATTGTAAAGTTGCTCAAGAATGTGGGTTGCTAGCACTGATTTGTTTTTTGGGACAGTGGGGGGTGGAGAGGAGGTCGGAAAAGGTGGATTGATTTGGGGGGGATGAGGGAATTATTTGGATTTTGCAAACAAATAGAAAGCACAGTAACTCTTATTTGGGGGTTACCAATCTTCACAGTGTCCTTTTAACTACTCTTGCAATGCAGGTAGCACAAATGTTGTGTTTTGGTTTAGTCTAGATAACAATTTTTTCTTTTAAAAAATATTTCTTGGAAAGAGAAAACTATCCAAAAAACCCCGCTGGCCCAACTGTTTGAACATGGAGGTCCTTCTCCATATATTATAGGAACTCTTCTGTGTTATTTTGTGAAAGATCCACACAAACCACCGCAGAAATGGACTATGTGTCTAATACTGTGACTAAGGGCTTATTTACATGGCAGTATAGAACTATGTCAGTGCAAAGCAGGTACTTTTTAGAGCATGCCAGCAGGGCCCAGATGGCGCAATTAGTATGCTTCACAAATTACACCCGGTTAGAGTTATTTGCCACAGTGTGTAGACAAGCCCTAACTTTACTCATGTAAGTAGTCCCATTGAACTCAATGGGCCCACTCATGTGTAAGTGCAGGATTGTGCCAGTGTGCTATATAGAGAAGATAGTGAACTTGAAGTAATAAAATGTTCAGGTAAGATAGGCTTAGAGGTATAACTGCATAGCTCTCATGGAAGCTGTGGAGCCAATACCCCTTAATATGACTTAACTGGTCTTGTGGGTTTTTATTTCTCCTCACCACCATTTTCCCCCAAGCCTCTTCCTCCTTACTCCTAGATCCTAAATGAAGACATGTAATGCTTGTCACACTGAGAAAAACCTGTTTTGTTCTTATGTGGGTTGGAATGATAGACATGGAAATTCAGGCCCACCTTAAAACCAACATAAAGTGTTAAGCAGAAGTGTAAAAAGCAACAGAGGGTCCTGTGGCACCTTTAAGACTAAGCAGAAGTGTTGGCTTGTAGAATTCCCTGGTAGTGTCTTCTTGTAAGAAGCTACAATTACAAATATTTTCTACACTTGTTAAAGTAGCAAACTGCCTACTTTGACAACTAGTATTGCTGGAGTTTTGTGACATTCTGGAGTGTTAGTGTTGTAGACTAATTATGCAAAGTGCTTGCTGTCACTTCTGGTATTGAGGATTACTTAGTGGGATTGGTAATGGTGTATGGCTTTTCTGTGGCGTAACATCCAGGTTTTCTTTTGTAGTGCTGCAAACAAAGATACTTTGGAAGGAATATGAAAAATCCATATATTTCTATTATTGGAATAAGAAGTTTTGTTTTGCCATTTTCTTATGTAATCAAAGAATACTCCAGATTCTCCACTATTGTATTACTGCTTGTTAATACGTAGATGGCAAAAGATAAATTGTGGCAGTGGTACTGAAGCTCAATAAATGTGGTAAGAACATTTTAAATAGAGTTATGGTTAGTCAGGCTTTTGTCCTTAAGCCTGTGATGAACACAAAATTAAAACCCCACATTAGTTCTATTAGTAATGGAAGTCATAATTCAGTGTTTCAGGAATTATTTGTTGGGACAATTAAGAACAAATATTTGGCTTTTTAAAGTTTGTGTGTGTGTGTTTGTGTGTAAAATGAGGAAATTTTGTGGCACATGCTTAGAACAAGCCCATGTTCCAACGTATAGGGCCATCAAGGTTATAAAGTAAAGTTTAAGACTGAGCTGCATAAAAATAAACTCCCTAATTCAGTGTAGAATTAAAGATATTTCATGTTAACATTCTTCTTTAAAATAAAACTTTATATAATTTTTTTAAAGGTTTGCATGAGTCCTCAAAAGCATTTAGACGGAGATCCTGCATTATGAAAGGAATAAAAATGAACTTACTTTTGTCTCTTGTCAGGTTTCTAAAATAGTGTCTTTAAAAAATAATTCCTTTACAGCTGAAATACTGGCCTCATTGAAGTCAAAGGCAAAATTCCCATTAGCTTTAATGAAACCAGGATTTCACCTTAAATATTTAGGGTCTGATCCGGCAATCCTACTCAGATAAGCAATCCTTACTGGAACATGCCTGTGACCCTGGTGGAGAATCACCATAATATTAATAAAAAGTATATTGCATGTTAGAATAAGCGTGACATTCTCAAACTGTTAAATTGTTTGAGGGATTACTTTGGTTCATGGTATTTACTAATATTCTTTTAAAAAACAAATAACCCCCTTAATGTTAGCTTTCGCAGTAACTATTAAGGACCTGTTCTTGCTTCTTTTGTAGTCAGTATCAAAACTCTGACTTTGGGAGCAGGTTTAGGCCCTAACTTTACATGGGTGCATAGATGCAATTGCCAATAACGATGAGTCAGCACCATATGTAAGCTACTTATAACTAGGGCCCTACCAAATTCAGGGTCCATTTCGGTCAATTTCACGGTCATAGGATTTTAAAAATGGTAAATTTCATGATTTCAGATATTTAAATCTGAAATTTCATGGTGGTGTAATTGTAGGGGTCCTGACCCAAAAAGAAGTTATTGGAGGGTTGCAAGGTTATTGTAGGGGGAGTTGTGGTACTGCTACACTTACTTCTGCGCTGCTGCTGGCGGTGGTGCTGCCTTCAGAGCTGGGTGGCCGGAGAGCGGCAGCTGCTGGCCTAGAGCCCAGCTCTGAAGGCAGAGCTGCTGCCAGCAGCAGTAAAGATGGCATGGTATGGTATTGCCACCCTTACTTCTGTGCTGCTGCCTTCAGAGCTGGGCCCTCGGTCAGCAGCCGCCACTCTCCAGCCGCCCACCTCTGAAGGCAACAGCTCAGCATGGTATGGTATTGCCACCCTTACTTCTGTGCTGCTGCTGGTGGGGCACTGCCTTCAGAGTTGGGCACCCGGCCAACAACTGCCACTCTTTGGCTGCCCAGCTCTGAAGGCAGCACAGAAGTAAGGATGGTAATACTGCAACCCCCCTAAAATAACCTTGCAACCCCCCACAGCCCCTTTTTGGGTCAGGAACCCCAGTTTAGAAACGCAGGTCTCCCCCCCGTGAAATCTGTACACAAAAGACCCTGAGGTGTTTTTCATGGCTGCGAATGTGGTAGGGCCCTACTTATAACATTCTACTGTTGTGTTTACAATTGCTATTTTGATTCTACTGTTATGACTATAATTGCAACATAATGTGAAGGAGCAGCTTTGGACTTTACTATTAAACACAAAATTATTCAAAGGAAAATGGTCCAGAATTGGAGGAGATGGTCATTTTCATATCATGCCTACCATTTGAGGGGGACAGCAAGAATAAACACACTCTATTGAATTATTTCATAATTACAATTTTGTTTAATCAGTAATTCAGTAAGTCTATTTGTAAGACAAATTGATAGAGGATTTTTTGTTTTGTGTTTTAGCAAAACATGCACATCTACGGGTAAAGTTTTCAAAAGTCTTATTTTCAAAAGCGCCTACATCTCTTAGGAGGCTTGATTTTATTTTCAAAAGTGCCTAAGTCACTCAAGAGCATAAGTCCCACTGAAAGTCATGGGGCACTTTTGAAAAATTGACCCTAAAATCCATTAGAGCAGAAATTGAACATTTTAAAAGTTGTACTTCATCATGGACAATGACCTCCTTACTCTAATTTTTTTTAGTGAAGAAAAAATAGAAATACCAAAAAGTACCAGATGTCCTGTACATTAGCTATCCATTATTTCTGTATATCATTGCTTGGTTTACAGTGTAGGACCTAAGAGATGTGCTGGTTTTGGTTTTTAGTTTAATTTCAGGCTTCAGCTTGGGGCTTGTAGCTTTCTGCCTTGGATCAATCACTTATTATTATTAATTTTTTTATTATTTTATTATAACCAGCTTGTTATTAAAACAAAGTATTAAAAAGAGGAATTAGGGATCCTGTTTTGCAAAGACTTAACATCTAATATTTAATTTTAAGCATGTGAATAGTTCAGTTGAAGTCATTGGAACTGCTCATGTGCTTAAAGTCAAGCACTGAGCATAAATCTGTCCAGTATTGTAGCCTACCTATTTAGAGATGCTTTTTTGCATGTATGTAACTAAAACCTATGTGGGCCAGATTCACAGGTACCCTTCAGCCTCTTTGGGCCTCTCCAGTGATGGAAAGGAGCTGTAAACCCAATTTAAATCTGTGTTTACATCTGATTTACATCATTTGAATTCCATCACTGGAATGGCACAAAGCAGCCAGAAAGTACTAGTGATTCTGACTTGACAGGTGATCAGCATGTACTAAAGGATTTTATTTATTTTTTTAGTCTAAAAAGCAAAACTAATTGCTTGAGATTGGGAAAGTGGCTACTGCACTTACAGAGACTCCTTTTCAAAGAAAAGCTTTAGAAATATTTTACATAAATGTAGTTCTTATTTACATGTGCAATATTTACAATGCATACACAATTCTCTGGTCTTGTGGGTAAATATATTTAAAACCACCTTTTTAAAGAAAAAAAATGAATTAACCTTCCCCTCCCCCACACACAATTAAGTGGCACTTTGGATGTTACAATTAAAAAGCAACGTAAGCAAGGAGATCTAAAAGTAAAGACAACACTCCATATTTAAGTTTATTTTAGTGGGGGAGATTTTTCTGTGGTACTCTGAGTTAAGGGCATAAATATAGTTCACATGGACCTTTAGGCTCCTTCACAGTACCAGAGTGGTGTGTAAAGGGGACTTTATATCAGGCCCAGAATGTCCAATTTAGAGGCCTCTATCGTACAAAGGGATCCAGGACTAGGGCCTACATCTGAATTTGCCTGCTCTTGTTGGTTTATATCACAACCATAACACAGATTTTTTTTTAAAATGTACTATAATGTTTGACAGAAGAAAGCATATAGTTGAACCAAACCATTTGTTTTATCTATTTTGGTTTATCGTTTAGAAGACTTGCAATATCTGCCAGATGCTGCTTCCTAACCAGTGCAGTTTTGCATCACACCAGAGAATTCATCAGCATAAATCTCCATATACGTGTCCTGAATGTGGAGCAATCTGCAGATCGGTCCACTTCCAGACCCACGTCACTAAGAACTGCCTACATTACACACGAAGAGTTGGTTTTCGGTCAGTATGATTACACATGTGTAACTAAAATATGTTGTGTATATATATAAATGTATATATGTACACATATATAAATGGTTTTTTCCTATGTTTTTCAAACTTAAACTAAAATAGTTTCTCTTTATTGTGAAAATTGCTTGCAAGATGCTGCTTTATTGTTTTAAAGTTGTCATGGCTATGGTACTATTTGTACTACACATTTTGGGATAAAAATTCTTGCTGGATGTCAGCCATGCATTTGGGCTGCTGCTTATGTATGGTACTCAGTCAGAATATTACTAATTTCATCCAGCCATGAGATGTCATATTTAAGGCATACAGTTTCTAAGCTAATAAATTCAGACATGTTTTACTAATTCAGTTTCTTTAAAAAAAGACATAAGCTGACTTTTAGGTAGTCTTGGTAGTATAATCATAATCTTGTTTGTATTTGCTGCTAGACAGTATGTTTAAAGCACTGATGGGTGTATTCCACTTGTCTATCGGATACAGAAGGTAACTTTGTTGAAGTCTTTCTCCCTGTCTTTTTCTCACTCTTTCTCCCCAGTTGGGGAAGTCCAGGTTCCCTCTGCTGGATTTACCACTACACTATACTTTAAACCAGTTCACATTGTCCATCAAAGAGTGCAACAGTCTGCTACTTTGGCTCTTTGTTGAGAGTCTTTAATTCCTGTGTTTCCCCACATTTTCTGCTGGGAAGCAACTATCAGTGGGGTGACAAGGATTGGAGGAGTATCAAGGAAACCTCTAGCCTTGCACTGAGCAGCCTTGAAACTCTGTCAGTCCCTAGAATTCCACCAAAACACAGAGCAGCACCAAGACAACAGCTCAGAAGAGCCTAACTTTTCCCAGCTCCTACGGCAGGCACTTCATAGCACATAGCACTTCAGTATAGTCTTGCAGTCAGTCTTAACTGGCTACCTAAAGATAGAGCGGTGTGATTTAGAATCCCACCAGCCGATAGTATGTCTTCCCCTCAAGGAAACACAGTTCAGTTATCATGATGGCTGAGAAGTTTTCTATTAAGGGTACTTTGAGGGGAGGATGAAGTCTTTTTACTGCATCTAGGCAGATGTTGTGGCAGGATCTTTCTGGTTTTGGTGACCTGGGTAGGTCAGGCCAAAGATTCAACTCTTATCTGCCCAAAGTCTCTTGATTATTCTCTCTCTCCTTCTTCCCCTTCTCCTGAGTAATCGGGTGCGCTGAAGAAGGGGGAGATTTCTGATGAGTCTTCCATTCCCAGCCCATTCCCTTCCTATACCTCATTCACCTGTGATGCAACATCTGATGAACTCAGATGCAACATCTTCCTCAGAGACACCTGGCCTCTACCCATATGGTCGTAGCAACCAGAAGACCCCCTCATAGTCAAAATCTACTTTCCACAATGAATCAGGACAATGGTGCTAAATTATCCAGGATTTTTCTTCAAAACCCTATGAGAAACTGTCTGATCCCCTCACCACAGTCTGCGTCAAAGTTCCTTTTCTCCACTCCATCCGATGAGCGTAAAACAAAAATCCATCTTCTTCCTCATTAGAATCCTCAGAATCTCCTCATCAACACCAAACTTTCTCTTGAGGAAGGATGTATTTCCTCCTGCCTTTCCGAACAGTGTCCAATAATTTAAGGAAGCTGTTTGATGCCAGTGATCTAGACTAGTTGATTGAGCTAATTAAATTGAGGCAATTCAGCTCACTTGACTCAAGCTGGATTCTCTCAAACTGAGGGAGAAAAAGCTGCTGCAACAGTGAGTCCAGGAGTGGGGACCCGGACCTGAGGGGGACCCAGATCTTCAGCAGAGCTACTTCTGTATTCAGGCAGACATGCAGACTATAGTCAACAGTGGATGCTTATATTTGTGGATTATTTTATTTATAAGGAAAAAACTCATTTCAAGAAAAAAAATTCTCGACTGTGATATCACTAGCACATTAGAAGTAGAACTAATATGGAGTTAAATGTAAAAAGATGATGATACTTAAAATTTAGTGTTGTGGAGAGGTGTTTGTCTGTAGTTAAGATGGAAGTTCGTTTTCATTTATAAGTTTCATTTGAGCCCCTCCCATCTTTAACAGATTTAAGCCAAATCACCTGAAATTTCACATATATGCTGTTATGCTGAAGTAGAGGGTTTTTTTAAGAAATTTTGAGGTATCTCAGAGACAATATGTTTGTGAGATATGAGTGCTCAAAAATTGTGCTTTCACTTTTCAAAAAGTTTCCTAATTCTTTTGGCTTGCCATATCTGAAAAATGGCATATTGTTTCCTATATCATCATGCTATCTCTCTTCCATAAGATCACCGTATCTCTAAAAGGATATAACAGACATAGAAGGAGTTCAGAGATGGGTAACGAAAATAATTAGAGGCATGGAAAATCTTCCATAAGAAGAGAGATTTAAAAGGTAGGAACTGTTTAGTTTAGAGAAGATATGAACAGGTAGAGATATGATAGATACAAAATAATAAATGATATAGTGAAGGTAAATTGAGTGAATTTACCCTTTCTCTCTTAATATAAAAAGAAGGAGACAGTTAATGAAATTGGAAGTGAATTTAAAACCAGTAAAAGGATTTTTTTAAAATGCAATGCATAATTGGCCTGTGGAACTCATTGCCAACATTGAGGCCAGCAGATTAGTGGGTGTCAAAAGGATTGGACATTTATATGGCTAATGAGAACTTCCATAATTATAGTAGATAGAAATAAAGTTTGGAAGGGATACAAACCTTCATGCTTCAAGCGAACTTCCAAAAGATTGGGGTTAGTAAGAAACTTTCCCTATAAGCAAGTTATTCCATAATTGTCCACTACAGGGTATTTTTGGAATTTCTTTGAAGCCGCTAGTACTGGAGAGAGGATACTGGACTAAATGGGCCACTGACTTGATCTAGTATAGAAATTCCTGTGTTCTTATATTAATTCATTTATGTTACTTGCTTTACTGTAGATTGAATTGTGGGAAGGTGTCAGAGACACTAAGATTTCAAAGGCATATTTTAGAAAATGTTTTCAGAATCCCAACCTGATGTTTAGAAAAGATTATAAAGCTCCTGTGTAATCACTCTGAATTTAAGTTTACTCTTCTCTGTCCAAATATTGATTTGACTAAGTACAGAGAAAAATCACTCCGTTAAGAAAACATTTTCATTAAAATTAAACCTGAATAAATATAGTAAAGTTGTTATTCTTGTTGTATTTCATTTTTGGTAGCTTCTAGATTGCAATATGGTTCTTCATACAATCCCCTACTCCTGATAAAAATGTATTTTCTAGGACCTATAGGGTCTAAAATGTTCTTATTTATAATCAACAGATGGAATAGATTCCATTGGCCATTCTATCTATTGTTGGCATAAAACTATTATCAAATCTTGTCCTCTGGCTTTAGATCTTGCAAATTAATTATTGTTATCTTTTTTTTCTTTTTTAGGTCTATAACCATTTTCTTTCTGTTGGATCTTAATGTGTGATTTGTACTTTCCAGTATTATTGTGGCCGTGTCGGTCCCAGGAAATTAGAGAGACAAGGTGGCTGAGGTAATATCTTTTATTGGAACAATTGTCTCTCTCACCAACAGAAGTTGGTCCGGTAAAAGCTATTACCTCACCCACCTTGTCTCTGTGATTTGTACTTTAACCAATCAAATCATATGATTTTATCAGATTGAATGCATAACCCTCCCTCCTCCATCTGCCTAAAACCAAGTTTTGATTCCACATATTTTAGTACACTTCTGTGTTATGTTAGACTGACTCTTTTCCCCTCCTCTTACAGCTGTGTACATTGCAATGTTGTGTACTCTGATGTGGCTGCACTCAAGTCTCACATTCAAGGTTCTCACTGTGAAGTCTTCTACAAATGTCCTATCTGTCCCATGGCATTTAAATCTGCACCCAGCACACATTCTCATGCCTATACACAACACCCTGGTATCAAGATAGGAGAACCAAAGTAAGAAATACAAATTTTTTGCTCTTACTCTAATGCTATATTTTAATAACCAGTGAAATTACATTCTCTGTTGTATTTATAATGTTAAAAGTCACATACTGGATAACCAGCAATTTATCATACTGTTGATAATGTGTGGAGTACATGTCACATTTTCTAGTCATTTATTTGGCAAAGATAAGATTTCCGTGAACATAACAATAAGATTTCTTTAACCATAGCAGCATAGAAAACTTGATACAGTTGCACCCAAGAAGCTACCTGTATTCAGTCTTGCTCAGTGTTTTTTTCCCCCATTGTTAAACTAAATGATTTTAAATCAGCTGCATTTTTTTATCATGAACTAGAGTATCAGTAGTGACAGTTGAAACCATTAACGTTTTGCTGTTTTTGAAATGTGTTGAGACATTTATAATTCTAACAGAGTACTGTTTCCATCTAATGTTCTATTTGCAGGCATAAACCTACAACCTGGGGACGAAACCATGATGGTCGCTGACATTTATTTCACAACATACTATTCATTAATTAGTAAAATAATTGCATGCTTATGCTGTGATATAATAAAGGTATATTCATAAATTTTTACAGTGCAATAATAATATTGATAGATTGACATAATCGTGGATGACTTGATTCTGATTTAAAACTTCGAATACAATGTACAGGTGAATCAGCAAGTATTTTGCTTACAGTGATAAGTCATCCATATTATAATTGCTCTGCAGGACAAAAGTGTAATATTATGGTTTTGTGGAAATGGTCTCTAATTTAGGATGCAAACACCACAAGCCTTAAAGAAATTAGAAACTAGGATAATGTCTCTCTGAATATGTTAAATTAGGTCCACACTTTCTCCATGTCAACCAGCATTCAGAGGTACCAAAGAAATTGGAGTAATTTTTTACATACATCTCGTCCCTCAGTTCTTCTCTCCCAAGCTCCTCGGTATAGCTCTGCCTTTCAAACAACAGAAAGAGCCCTTGCTTTCCATACCTTCTAGAATGCGCTCTAGTTAATATAGCTTTTCCATTTAGTGTAACTTAATAATCATTAATATTCGTCAGCTCTGTTATTGCACTTTTCTCCTTCATAATGTTTGCCTGGCAAACCAGGAAAGATAAATGCTTAACATATTGCAGAGCAGATGACTCCAAAGAACTTGGTTCTTTCAGTCACTTTTGCTCACAGGACTGTAGATAGTCACTTTTGGCAGTCTCAGAAATGCCAGGTATTCTCAGTTCATTGGTCTCATGCTGTTCTGTCAGGGAAGAATTGTCTGTGGCCTAAAGTTCTCCCAGGTAGGCCATTTCATGACAAGATGTGTTTTTTCTCCAGGAGATGTTGTCCCCCATCAGTCTTTTCTACCTGGCTTGTCTTCACTACTAGCCACAACCTTTGGGAGTGCTGAGCTAGGCTTGCACCTTCACAAGACGCACATGTCATCAAGAAAAAGAGAATTCCAACTGCATTAAGTGAGAGAGGCCCACCACTAAACATTCTCCAACCTTGCTTGTCAAGGTCAAGGCAGATGTACCTTGGTCTGTCTCTGCACGTGCCTTTTTTGATGCATAACAACTCCTCTGTTAAATGAGGAAGCATTATTTCCAGTTTACTACAAAGGGGTTTAGAGAGAGATTAAGTGATTTACCCAAGGTCTGTGGGAGAGTTAGGATTTGAGCCTTAGGATCCTGTTTTTCAGAAATACTGAGCGTAAGCTCCAGCTGAACTCAATGGAACCTACATACCGCCTAAATCCCAACCCAGTGCCTTTGCCACAAAGCTGTCCTTCCTCTACCTGCTTTCTCCATTGTTAGGTACAGGTCGGGTATTAAAATATTCAAGAATTCTGCTCTATCTCGCCGCTCTGAAACACAGAGAGCATGACTGTATATTTCAATACCTTGCATGCTCAAAAAAAACTTCAAGGTGGCAGAGTAAAAGAACAAGGCAGCATGCATCATTCTGTCGAATTTTAAGCCTTTTAAACTTGGCACTGTCGTGTTTAATATTCCAAAGTATATTTTTATTCTTCAGATTGTTCAAACCCATATTGAAGCAGAATTGAAACTAATCTATGGGCTCTGACCCTGAATTCCCATGTTTCCATTGTTGCAAATTATGTTCCTTTTTAGCAAGAGGGCATCTCTGACAGTAGGCTCAGAAATGCCAACACTTAATTCAGAAACTTTTAGATTGCTGTGTTGAACAGTGAGGAAACAGTTTTTTAGTTATGTGATTTTTTTTATTAGTAGTAGTAGTAAAAGCCAGTGTGACACAGTGCTGAGCAAGAATAGCTGATTCAGCACTCTGGTCACAGCCACTCCAATCAAACAATGTAGAATGGAGCTGGTTAAACAGAGCTGTGCCTAATTTGTGGTGGAGGAGAGCTGGAAGGCTAATTAAGCTATTAGGCACAGGAAGGAAGTAGAGAGAGATTGCCCTTCCCTGCTTGGTATAGGAGTTGGGGGCTCCATAGGACTGTTGAAGCAGAGCGGTATATAGTATGAAGGTATTGGGAACCCACATTGTAAATAAACTACACAAGATGTTTGACCGGCACAAGGGTCTCTGAGCAGTTTGTAAGCCAGAGCAGAGGCAGGAGCCAGAGGGCCCTCTCACAGCCAGCAAAAAAAAACTAAGCTCAGAAATTACAAGTGACTATTTCACATTGAAAAAGTTCAAAAGATATCTTGAATAAATCCTGATCGTATTGAACTATATCAGGTCATGTGCACAGGTTAATTCTTTTGAGCTGGCTCCCCTAATTGTAGATATGAACTGGTGTATCGTTAGAGCCATATGCAGAAGGAGGAACATGCATTTTTGTGGAATACATTTGTAGAGCTTTGTGCAGATACAAATTTTGTATCTGCATTTGATATCCGATCTGCAAACATGGTCCGCGGATATAAAGCAGGTATCTGCAGAGCTCTAGATATAAAATTTGGATCCACATCTATCCGTGATCTGTAAACACGGTCTGCGGATATAAAGCATGTATCCGCAGATTTGCAGGGCTCTATACATTTGTATTATAGCAAATTATTTTAAGAGAATCCAACTGTTAATTCTTTAAGTGCAATTTTATGTATTTATTTATTTTGCTAAACGGACCCTTCACAAACACCTGCAGAGGATACGTTATCACTAAGGCTATGTTTTAATCATGGGTATTTTTAGTAAAAGACATTGACTGGTCATGGGCAGTAAACAAAAATTCACGGCCCATGACCTGTCCATGCCTTGTACTATACACTCCTGACTAAATCTTGGGGAGAGGGGTCGGCCCAGGGCTGCCACGGGTGCTAGAGGGGGGTGGCCTGGGGGCGCCGTGGGTGCTGCAGGGGATGGCCCAAGGGCACCGCAGGCGCTGGAGGGGGAGGCAGCCTGGGGGCGCGCAGCTTGAGAGCCCCGCTGGTGCTGGGGTAGGGGGGGAATTGGCAGGGCTGGCAGGCTCCCTACCTGGCTCCGCACCTCCCCGGAAGTGGCGAAATCCCCTTCCCTCAGTACCTAGGTGGAAGCGCGGCCAACCAGCTCTGCCACTCCCATTGGTCAGGAACCGCTGCCTGCAATGCCTCTGGGAATTGTGTGTGCTCAGCACCTCAGAAAATAAGGTGTGATGGGTGGACAGGGTCAGGAAGGATTTATATGTCTGTCCTGAAGACAAGGGCTGGAGCCACCCCCTGAAACACCTCTCCAGGAATGAATGAAGGACCCTCTGGCTGAAGGGGAAAATAGGCTTCAGGCCTGGGCTCTCCTGACACAGGGTTTTTGTGTGTCAGCGGGAAAGTTTGATAGCAAGGGCCTGTCCAACCTGAACTAGGAACACTGGGAGCAGCCCAGCCTGGACAGAAGGCTTGAAGTGGACTTACAGTTGCCTTATTGTTCTTCTGTTTGTTACAAAAGTGAAACCCTAGGATGGAGGTGAGTTTTGACCCTACACAGGGATGTGCACCACGTTTGCAGTTGGGGCAGTCAACTGCTCATACAGTCTGTTTTGTTTGCAGGAACTAATGGAGATAGAGCATTAAGTAAGCCACTGTATGCCCTTGGCATTTAGTGGAATTGCATGATTTATAATTGTATTACTAATGTCTGTTTATCAGAACAGATGCAGCAAATAAGATATGATTTCACTTCTTAAATTTCATTTTAACCTGTTTTATGAAAAACCACATTAGGTAGAATGGCTCTCAATAGGTACAAATGAGATTATTTTAATATGGGGAAAAGGAAGGCTTTTTCAATTTTAATTCTCCACACACACACCAATCTCGTCAGGGATAGCTTAATTTATTTTATGGGCTAAAGAAGCTCCTGTGTGACTTTTTCTTTATAGCTAGTATGCTCTTAGGAATAGCAGTAAGATTTTTTTTTTATTGATAATCTCCTTTTAAACCTTGGGGAAATTAATATTTATGGAACCAATTTATTAATAACATTAGACTGTTGGTATACAATATAGTATATTATTGTACAATTATCATTTATATAGAAAAATAAATTATTGGAAGGAGAAATGCCATGTCCTAATAGAGACACCTTTAAAATTACTAATTGTCTTTTAATGTGATGTTCAGGTATCTACCTATAGATTCCATGTTTATTTGTTCTAAAGACATTTTTAGAATTTCTATTGGCCAGATTTTCACAGATTGAAATAAGTGCATTTCCCACATACAATTGTTGGTGCATAGTATTTGTGAGGAAATATTTAGCATGTGCATGCATATAGGCCCCAATCCACTGACCTCAACTAGACTACTCATGAGCTTTAAGTAAGGCATGTGTTTTAGTATTTTGTTGAATTGGGGCTACAGTAATTTAGGTCCTGATCGAGCATAGCCCTTAAACACATGCTTTAGTACTTTGTTAGATCAGGGCCTTAGCTAGACACATTTGGTATTGACTCACATTATTTATTTGATTCACAAATATATGTGCTCAGTTGTATATACCTAACTTTGAAAATGTGGCTGAAAGAAATATTTTGTAATGAATTGGATCCATGTGTCTACCATGATACAGCATACCATACAGAATATCTGTATCAATTTGAATTAGTTGAGTTTATTCTGAAAATAGATGACTTGGGAATTTGGACTTCTATCAGGAAGATTCTGAACTTCTGCAAAAGCAGAGCAACTTTGACTTAACTTAAACGTTTATTTAAAATGTGAATATTAAGAAGCTGATATTTTTAAAGAGGTGTAATAGTCTCAGTAGCAGATTTATTTTCTCCTATCGATATTAGCTGGTTTTGCTAACGAGCACTGTGTTGCTCCATTACACATGCAGTGATTACTCAAGGATTAATTTACTTTAAATACAATGAAAAGATCAGAAAGCAAAGCAAATTAGAAAGTACTAACATAATATTCCACCATTTGACAATATAAACAATCCTGTAGTCGCAAATTTGTAGATTAGGGGCCTGAAACAGTTTCCACTCAAGTCATTGGCTGTGGAACTGTACCTTAGATGACCTACTAAGTTTTTCTGATTTATAATGTACAAGATTTTATTTGAAATATATGTTTATAGTCAGAGCAAGGATATTAACTTTGAGTTCTTGCCACTTCTGCCATTTTCTCACTCAAACTGTGTGGAATCAGAATGATGTCATTTTATTCCCTTCTTAGTTTCTAGCAGTGTAATCAAGTGGGTAGTGATGGGTATCAGGAGTCAGGATTCTAGTGTTCTGTCTAGTGTGCTGCCATGGGTGACAATTGTTTGGAGGGTCAGTGCCATGGTGTATAACCTTGTTCAAGTCTCTTAACCTTCCCGTGCCTCAGTTTCCAAACCTGGTTATAATTATTAATTAGCTTTGTAAAACACTTTATCAGAGATGAGTCACATCACAAAATATCTGATACATGCCATCTGTTATTATTGATGGAAATACACATCTTCTTTACAAAATGTATGAATAAATGAAAATTACAAATACTCTTGCTAGTGAGTAGCTCTTTATATTCTCACATAAAAATGAAGAATGCTGTAAATAAAATATTACCATTTTAAACTGTTGCATTACTGCTGAGCCAGACCATCACCGGGAGTGTGCATCCCCTATAAAGTATAGAGCTACATAGCAGCTCCCAGTGTGCCAAATGGTGGAGGGTGAACACATTGCCATGTGAATCCTTGGGTTCTCCCCATCCCCTATGGATGCATTATGGGCACAGGTGCTACTGCATGCTTAGGGCTTAAGTGATGTGCATGGTACATGTCCGAAATAGCTCTGTGGTCGGGGGAAGATTCCTTTGCTCTGCATCTCTCGCCAGCATTCTGCTCAGGTGCTCTGACTGGGCACCGGTAGTTGAGGATTTCCCTTTAACAGAGTTAGCTCTTCCAGTAGTTTAGGGACAAAATACAACCAGTAACAGTATGATTCAACTGAATATTTATTAACATTGGGAAATTATGATTAACATTTAAAAAGTAAATTTTAGAAATGTTGATGATGAAAAAATGTCAGGGGACTGTAGATACTTACACTTTTCTATAAAGTGGCTGCTACCACCACAATCAGTGGATACTAGGTTAGTTGGACCACTGGTCTGATCAAATATGGCAGTTCCCATGTTTCTATGTTGTTTTTCCCTTTCAGATGCCATTTTCTTTCTTTCCTTTTTCTAAAGAAAAATTACAACAGTTCTGAAGAAATAAAGGGAATTACATGGGCTTTATAAACAGATATATGAAAAAGAGGATAAATTTTGGACCTACCAATCTTGACAGCGCATTTTTATTTAAAAATTAAAGTAAATTTCTTATAGAGAGCCAAACATGTAAATAGGCAAAACAAACAAATAAAAAATCATGAAAAGAAAACCAGTGCATAACATTCCAGGTTCTTTGCAGAATCATTGGCAAAATGCAACCAGCCTCAAACCATTATTATGTAGTATTAGTTCTTTCACTTAGACCAGAGGGTTACCCTCTCTGTGAACTGACTTGATCTCTCCATTTCATTAGCACATCCTAGTTTCATTCTGGTTTATTACTTATTGGTGGGGAGCTTGACAGAGTCAGAATTCTCTGAAATGATACTCATTTCAAGATTAATTCATAATTTTTCCTTAATTTTAGGAAGCATTTTTATGTTGTCATTTTAACTCGCTTTCAGAGACTGCTGTTACAATGTCCCTTACTAATTCAGCCTGTTTTGGTCCTTGTTAATTACTATCTTAGATTCTTCACCAGCCTTTTTATAAAGTCTGGATGAATTTATGCATTACTTAATCATCAGCTGACTCATTATAACGTACTTTTGTTGCTAGTTAACATCTTTATGAGAATATTGTAATACAGGAAGGAAGTTGAGTCACTTGCTATTAAAATTACACAATTGGCTTTTGCTGTTTCCAGCAGTCCTGCATCAGCAGTACTAGAAGCTGTGCTTTGGTCATTTCTGTACAATGCTTTGAAATAAGTAGCTGATGAAAAAATTTAAATTGCCAAATAGAAAGGCTGCCTTCCAGTGAAATTTCAGCTTCAAAGAGACTGAATGGATTGGACTAATAGTTCAAGAAGTTGAGAAGACACATCTAAGCCAAAAGTGAACCTGACTTAACATGTTAGCACTCTTGATCAAATCAGTAACCCCTTCAAGTTAGTGCCTTTGAATTCCAAAGTCAGGTAGACCAACAGCCCTTTTGTTATAAATGTGAATTAAAGATTTAAAGATATATATGTTGGGAAAAATCTTGTCAGAAGCATTTACTGGTTTTATGTATAACGGTTATAAATAGGTATAAATGTGCCATTGGTTTTGGATTTTAATACTGTTTTTCTTGAGTGCTGCTTTACTTTCCATTTGGAGGATTATTCTTAAATTAGTTGTATCTTTTTCATTTTCAATTTTCCACAACAGACCAATATGTTCATGTATACATACATTTGGTCTCACCTGTGATAAAAAGAAATTTAACAGTAATTCCTGCTGATAAGTGATCAGGATGACTTGACTTTTATTTACTGAACTTCTTCTGTTTTTAGAATAATATATAAATGTTCCATGTGTGACACCGTGTTTACCCTGCAACCCTTGCTGTATCGCCACTTTGATCAACACATTGAAAACCAGAAGGTGTCTGTTTTCAAGTGTCCGGACTGTTCTCTTTTATATGCACAGAAGCAACTTATGATGGATCATATCAAGGTGTGTGAGCATCTCCTTTCATTTGAATTCTTATACAGCATTTGTCACATTTAAAGCCTTACACAAAATCATCACAGAAAAGCACAAAATTATGAGAAAACTACTAAAAGTAATAGGTGGTAGTTATTCCTAAAGAGTAATTTGCAGTTAATATCTCTAAGCAGTTAAAATATAGAATCTGTATGTTCTAGTCACTAACTCGATTTCTCTGTGTGAACATTAGTATTTTATATATTGCCAGTGACTGTGTGTATTGCATGCAAGATGATATATTATAAAAATAATACTGGTTACAGTGAGATTTATGCACCCAATCCTGCTAAGTGTTGGCATCTCCTACAGTGTGTGCTAAGTATCATCAGCTCTCGCTGAAGTCAGTTGGGAGTTGATGGTGCTTAGCTCATTACAGAATCAAGCTTTCTGTACTCAGAACTCACTGATAAGAGAAACATTGTGTTACTTGTATGGATGCAGAAATATATATACCCTTAGAAGGTAAAATTAAACAGAGTATCTCATAACTATATTTACACAAGAAGATGATTTACTGGAGAACTCTGGCTGTTATCCTTCCAATCTGTGCTATTAAGAGATAATAACCCCACCCCACCCATTCCCAGCTGCAATTGGTTAGCCATTTATTTTAAATATATTGCTTTACCTTGTTTTTAAAGCACTGGAGGGCTTAGCAACTCTTAGATTCCTTAAACCACAAGGGTGTGATTCATCATTGCCCTGTACCTTGTGTCATCATGCGCCATTGTAAAGTGGTGTGAACCAGAATAGTGGCATTTGACATCCACTTTGCATTTCCTTTACACTGACATAAATGACTTAACAAGGTGCAGGGCAGTGGAGAATCAGACTCCTAGTCTTTGCTGAAATCAGCACGTTGAATTTCAGCCTGAGCTATGGCACTTACTACCTGGGAAGTAGCTGAGATTTGCGCTGAAGGCAAAAACAGCAATTCTGAGAAACCAGCTCTTTTAAAAACACACAATATACCCTAAAGTTCTTTCTCATCTACACCCCAGATAGGGGAGGAGACTAGAAATTATTTTTTCTTTAAATTCCGGGGTTTTCTGCTGCGAATATGATGCCATAAACAACTGAATCCCACTATGGCAATTTGTATTCCAGAAAAACTGGTTTCAAGTATTGTACCAGACATGGTTACCTCCTGACCATTGCATGCACTCTCATACGTTTGTCTTCAGGTTATGTATCTGCTCTTAGGTGACTTTATCCTATAGTTGAAAATATGAGGGAAAATAGCATATTTGTCAAATGTATGGGATGACAAAAGATGTTTTGAGAAGTGAGGACAAGGTATTTTCAGTGCTCTAAACCTCTGTTAGCTCCCATTTTAAGACCTGTGACACATTTTCGGTGAGAATTTATGTCATAATCTTGTTGCATTTTGCCAGATACTTTAATTATTATTGACCTGCAGTAATGTTTATTAAGCTAGCCCTTTACTTGCCTTCGTATCTAACTCTTGCATCATTTTCTTGCTCAACGATCAAGCAAGGGGATATACTTCTCTTAGCAACTTACTGAAAGCATCCCCTTTGTGCTGTGTACAGCTTCTTCAGTTCTAAACAGGAATAAATAGTGGCATATACACACACATGCATATATAGTTATATGTGTATTGTTTGTACAGTATTTGAAACCAATTGGTTTTAAGGCAGAGGTGGAGTTGATAGCTACACCTATAGTTAAGATTGCTTAACTCTTTCCATTATAAGGCCCTGTTTTTAGTTGCTTATCACTTTTTACTGTTTGGGCTGAAATCTTGTATGTCTCAGGCTGATTTTTAATTTAATTGAAAATGATTTAGCTATTCTTGAGAACAACATTGGGGAATGATATGTTGTTTTGTTCACATTAAAAATTCTTACAGCCATTTCATTGAGGGTGGGGTTCTCTGGAAAAAAATGTGTGATCATGTAATTAAAGACTGTTTCATAATGGATACAAACAAGAGGGGTGAATTAAGCTTGCCTGGGCAGCCTTTTAAGTGCTTAACTTTGCAATTTTAATGTTCTTTTAATGTATTTTTTTTGGTATGTAAAGAATAAAACATTTGACTCTGATAGCTAACATTATCTTAAGTTAAAAATGTGCAGAATACTTTAAAATGAGCAACCATTTTTACACCTTTCCTCCACACCCCAGAAATTATGTCTTTTTTTCATTACCTTTCATAGAGTTTTTGTCAACTTGTAATGGGAATAGATTTAATTACATTAGCTAGTAGCTTATTTAGACATGCTAAAAAGAGTTAACCTTTCATCTTTTTAAATGTCAAATGGGTGAAGTGAAAGCACCTTATCTTTTTAGTCACCGTTTTTTAATGAAACATTTTGGTTTTGAAAGTAAATGGCATTAATTTCTGTAGAGACCACTTAAACAGAAAGACAGTTCTGTCCCACAGCACAGCTGAGTATGACATTTGCGAGGTACCTGGCAAACAGCCAATGGGAATCATCTGGTTATCCTACAAAGAAGAGCCTAATACTGAGATAGTTTGGCTTTGCTAAAGTATCAGCTTTATATCCCAGTATCAGTTTCCTCTGGTTCAACAACATATTGAATGGTTTTGGCTGCTGGGTCTACATGCTCAGCCCAGCTATAAGATAGGATGATTATATTCGGAGTGGCTGGACATGCAAACCAGCAAGGCAAAGGTAATGGACAGTGTAAGAGGCCATGAGAACACTGGCAATTGGAAGGCAAGACTTTCATATGTGAAGGTAATCTCCTGACTGGCAAATTCGTGGTTGAAAGGGATTATTAACTGAGTTATTTAATCTTTCAAAAGCCATCTTTACTTGTATCTCTTTCCCAATATTGCTGCCCAAACTCTGTCAATGCAAACATATTTACAGGAAAGCATAAGCTAAACTGTACATCAGGTGGTCCACATTAGGGAAGATTGTTCCACTTTATTGTGCAAGTAAAATGAAAAATTAGAGTTAATCATGTTAAAGAAGGCCTTTTAAGAAAGCTCTCCCCCCCCCCCGCCAAAAAAAAGCAAGTTAAACCTCTCACTCACACATTTTTATGTTGCTTGTTTGTACTGCAACCTTGTTTTTATCTAAACATGTTTTGGGTGTCCTTATATTACAAGTGGTCTGATAAATAGATTTATATCATGAGGGGTAGAAAGAAGTAAAGCCTTTAGTCAGATAATTTTTTACATTTTAGCCACACCAATAGCAAACTCTTTTGTAACGTTTTTATTGTTTATATTTTAGTCTATGCATGGAACGTTGAAAAGTGTTGAGGGGCCACCAAACTTGGGTATAAATTTGCTCCTGAGCACTAAACCCACAACTCAAAACTCAGCCAGTCACAACAAAGAGGATACAAAATCCGTCAACGGAACAGAAAAGCTGGAGAAGAAATCTCCCTCTCCTGTAAAGAAAGCAGAGCCCAAAAAAGTAACCAACCCTGGCTGGACGTGCTGGGAATGCGATCGACTCTTCACTCAGAGAGATGTGTACATATCCCACATGAGGAAAGAGCATGGAAAGGTAAATTACTGTAGCTTCCAAATTAGATGAATTAATACTAAAATAGAAACAGTTATTTTTTTTTCAAATTCAGTAGACCTTTATAAATAGAGTGATAATGTTTCTGATTATTTCATTTTGTGCTCTATTTTTTTCTTCCCTGTTCTCATATCCATTTCCTTTTTCCTTTTATATTGCTTAGCTTTTTACGTTTCTACTGAAAGACTCTCATCGCCCTCAGTTAATTGTAGGGTTATTTAGTCAATAAAAAAGGTTGTTCAAGAACAGATGGAATGACTGAAAAAAGTTCCTATGAAAATTTTCTGAGTCAGCTAAACTGATTTCTGATTCTCTTTCCATTCCCCTCCCCTCACACTGCTTTAACAGTTTGGTTCCAGGGGACATAATTTTTTTTGTTTTTGTTTGGCCAGATGAGTGTGGTTGTTGTAAATTACAGACCTATGTTGCATTCCTCATGCATCTTTGACTGCCTCTTCTAGGTCTAATAACATTTAGAGCTAGTCAAAAAATAGAAAAAAAATCCACCAAAAAACCCCATTTTTCTTCTTCGAGTAGTGTTCCTATGGGTGCTCCTCTTCAGGTGCCCATGCGCCTCTTGAGCCTTTGATCAGAGATTTTCCGTTAGCAGTGTCCATTTGGCCTTCACATTCTCCAAATGCTTCCTCATGCCAGACACTGAGAATATACAGGGATGCGTGGTTGAACCTCTGTCAGTTATTTCTCAGCCATCTTGGCCTGAGATAGAGCTTGAGCAGGTCTGCCTTGAACGTGCCTCTGCTATCTTGTATACACTTTTTTCTTATCATTGTTTGTTTAGTTAGTATAGGTTAGTTATTAGTAATAGTTTTAGTTAGAGATATGTAATGAGAGGATTGTTTTGTTTCTCTCCCTCCCCTTGGGGAGCCTTATTCTCCAGGTAGGGCATGCCTGGCTCGTCAAGTTTTATACTCTGCCTCTCCTGCCGAGAGGCTCTACCTCTTAGCGATAGCCACTGTAAGTGTGTCCATTGCTTGGGTGAGTGCCATATCTCCCAGAAGTGAAGCTTCTGCCTGGCTCTCAAATCCAGGTTAAGGAAGAAATGGGAGATTAAACTCAGACTGTTGAGGATGCAACACTCCCTTTGACAGCTTTTGAATCAGGTTAGAAAAACCTTCCGTACATCTGTCTCTGGACAGATCGAGAACTCCTTCAATCTTGGCAAACACGTCCCCTTAGAAATAGGAAGATTTTGGAGGCTTCGGCTAAGGTTTCTAAAAAGAGGAGTGCAGACTCTCATCTTAAGAAGCCAGCTCCAAAAAAACCCAGGTCCCCTTCGAGATTTACGGTCTCCAAAGCCTCAACCTCTCAGCTTAGTATTGTTGAGTCGAAGAACTCCTCCTCCAGTTCTGGTGGAGCTGGAAAGTCCTGGAGCTTGGCTCCAACAGGGCCACAGCACAAGGAGAGCATGTGTAAACATTCCAAACTGACACCAGTGGGCTCAGCCCTCCGTCAGTACCTACCCATTCAGCACCCTCGGAACCAAGCAAGCAGTGGCTCCAAACACCATTGATGCCTGCGTTGTTAGGGCCCTCCTCCACCATAAGCTTTGGCCTCTGCATCCTCAGTACCATGTCAGTACCATTCTCCTACTTGGTACCACAGGAGTCCAGATACACTAAGGACCTGTCTGTAACAGACGAACCAAAGTCCTCGCTTTCTACAACCCAAAATTAATCTCTGAATCTACTGCTTTATGTGATCCCATTATGAATATGTAACTAATACTAAATGTAAATGAAGCAGTATTTAAAATAGAAAATCTCGCAAACCGGGACTAACTAGTTTTCCAGGGGCAATAAAAAACATGATTTACCTGGTAGAAACTACCTCTGATAAATATCATGCCATTTCTGCCACCCCAACCTGAGACCTCAACCTCATACTCAGTTACTTTATGAGACCTCCATTTGAACCAATGGCAACCTGTTCGCTGCTCCATTTATCTGTGAAGGAAGCCTTTTTAATAGCCATCATGTCAGCCTATAGGATCAGAGAGATTGGAGCCTTGATGGCAGATCACCCCTTTAAGGTCTTCAAGCATAAAGTGTATTTATGGCCACACCCTAAATTTTTACCTAAGAGTACTGTTGGAGTTCCACCTTAACCAATTCATTCATCTACCTGTGTTTTTTCCAAAACAGCATAGCTCTTTGCATGTGACCTGTTCTCATGTCTTGGATATTAGAAGGGGGTTGGCTTTATATTTAGATAGGACCAAACAATTTTGAAATGTCACCTAGACTGTTCATCTGTTTCACAGATAGTCTCTGTGTACAGATCATGGGTCTATCAAGATAGATATCTGGGTGTATTATCACTAGTTTTGGTACTGCGGACATTCACCCCCTGCAAATGGTGATAACGCAGTCTACCAGATCACAAGCAACATCCACAACATTACTTAGGAATGTGTCAGTATCTGAGATATTAGGGCTGCAACATGGGCTTCATTATATACATTTTCTAAACATTACACTTTGATCCATGCCACTAGATCCGATATGGCAGTTGGTAATGAAGTACGATCTTCAGTTCTGGACTTAGTTCCAAAACTTCCTCTTCTCTCTGGGAATACTGCTCGGAAGTCATCTGAAGTGAAGCACCCATAAGGACACTACTTAAAGAAAAAAAGATTACTCATCTTGTGCAGTAACTGCAGTTTCTCAAGCTGTGTCCTCCTTGGGTGCTCCACTACCTGCCCGCCTTCCCTTCTGCTTTGGACTGTTCTCTATGGAACATTTGCGTGGAGAAGGACCTGAGGGCAGTTCACCTGCACATCCCTATATAGCCCCGGTGTCCAACACAATAAGATATAGGGAGCATGCATGGGCTGAACAGACACAGTTAATGGAAAATCTCTGATCAAGGGCTCAAGAGATGCAGACACACATGAAGTGGATCATCCATAGGGACATACTTTTCGAAGATCCACAATTACTGCACAAGTGCACAATCTCTTCTTCAAAGTTACCAACATTTTCTGACTTGTTCTATTGACATTTCAAACATCGGAACAGCTTGTAACAGACATTTACAAAAGAAACAAAATATGCTAGAGCAGTGGTTCCCAAACTTGTTCCACTGCTTGTGCAGGGAAAGCCCCAGTATGTCCCTCAGCCTGCGCCGCTTCCAGCAGCCCCCATTGGCCTGGAGCAGCGAACCGTGGCCACTGGGAGCCGCGATCGGCCGAACCTGCGGATGCGGCAGGTAAACAAACCGGCCCGGCCTACCAGGGGCTTTCCCTGCACAAGCAGCAGAACAAATTTTGGAACCACTGTGCTAGAGAAATGTTTCCTTTTTTCCCCAATTGTGGAAATTCCTGAAAATTATAATGGCCTGCAGTGCAGGTAGACATTACTCTGTGTTGCACTAGTGTCAGGTTCATATCTCATGACCAAAGAGGGGTAGATATAGGAGCTTTATGTGGAAATATATATACGGAATTTTCTATCTGTATATTTGGAAAAGGAGAGAATTCTAGCTTCACAACGAGACATGTCCCTTCCTTCTAGATCTAGCACTCCTGAGATATAAAACCATGACATTATTATGTATAGAAAACTATTTTAGGTAGTTTTTACAGATTTCTAAAATCTGTAGGACTTGTTGAAAAATTCCAAATTTTAATTACTTTTTTTCCCAAAATGTCAGCACAGAAAAAAGACTAAATTTTTGTGAAACGATGTAAATGAATTTCCCATTTTTCAAAAATGTATTTGTGGTTTTTCTCTCCAGGGAGGCCTCTATAGTTGGATTCATGGTGCTAACGAAGCCTGGCTTTACAGGTGGAGGATATGAAAAATAGTACCAATAAAAACAATTAAATTCTCAAAAAAAGCTTTTTTTCCTCTGAAATAGGCTGAGTAAAGAGAATACATGGGGGTGTGATGTGGTATAACATTTTTGGATGGCCCATATAACACATTCGTGGCTTCACCATGAGAAGTAGTCATCCATAGCTCTTGCCGAACTTTAAAGCATACCACGAGGCATTTATATATTCTAAAAATGTGGTTTCAGATTGTCTTCAGCTCATGTCCCTCCAAATGTCTTTTCTTTTAGAAACGTGTACAAGGGATTTATACCCTGAAGAAGCATGCTACTTAAGAAACATAAGAACAGCCATACTGGGTCTGACCAATGGTCCATCTAGCCCAGTATCCTGTCTTCCAACAGTGGCCAATGCCAGCTGCTTCAGGCGGAATGACCAGAACAGGGCAATTATGGAGTGCTTACCTGTAAGAATGTGAGTAGTCCCATAAGCTTCAGTGGGGCTCCTTACATGCTTAAAGTTAGGCACATATTTAAATATCTTGCTGAACAGAGTCTTAATCCCTCAAATGGGACTAATAATTTTGCAATATCACAGGAGAAAATGGTTTAAAAATTTTTTCAACTGGCCTAAGGAGTCACGATTTTAAAGATTAAATATAAAATGGAAGTTGGGGTCAGACAGGACTGTGTCTGTAAAAACTTCTAATTTAGGATTAACCCCATTTGATATATTTTCCCCATTATCTGTCAGAGGTCCTGCAGTCATTCCTAAGCAGTGTAACCATTAGGGAGGATGTGCACACCAGCTGACGATCTGGCATTCGAAACTGTAGAGATGAAATAACTGTCCCTAAAATCATCTTCAGTTCCTCTTATTTCTGGCAGCACAAGCAATCGGAAACATTCCCTTTTGTCCTCAGCCTGTTGTAAAGTTAGGATTTAGGGTTGTTTGGGGATTTTAAGTTAGGTTGGGCAGATCTGGAGAGGTGTTCTACATTCAAGACATGTACCTCTGTGACATTGAAATGCCCATATGAGATCAAGGGTTTGAGAGTTGTTTAAGAATTGGTATTTATGTAGGGGCTATTTGGCTGCAGGGGATAGGAATGAATGGAGCCAGAACTTAATGTCATCCTCCTGGAAAAGTCCTTGCTGCTCATTGCTTTGAAGCTGATGGATAGGAATAGATGGATTCACCTCTGGAGCCCAGTTCCCAAGCATTGATCCAAGAACTCGGATCAGAAGTCCCAAATGGAATACTGGGAGATTCTGATTTACCTGGCCAGTGCCCATGAGAAAAAGAGGAAGGAGAGGAAGTTTGAGTCACTCTGGAGGAAAGGCGTGGTCTCTGTCCTAAAAGGAAGAAATGATCCTAGATATCAGATATTTCTTCTTCTAGGCACAAGGCAGACTCTGGATCAGACTATGTCTCAGTGCCATCCTCTCACTTGAACCTGAATGGCAAGTATAAGCAATCCTCAAATCAGAGCACTTCAGCTCAGTGTCTGAGTGATCTGGATTTCCTTCTATGGGCTCAGTGCTCCTATCTAGGGTCCAACCCAGTTCTTTCAGATCTGTTGCATATTCAGACCCAGAGAGTCCTTGGATCTAAGAGTCTCCTAGTTGGGAGGGGATAGTTTGAGTGAACCAGGAGCCTGGTTTTAATTAGCTCAGTTGAAGGCTCATCTAAGTCAAAGTGATCTACATTAGATCTGTCAGCATCCTTTTGGCTTTTTCTTTCAATCCTCTGTTCCAGTGGGGGACTGACTTATCAATTTCTGAAGTGTTTAAGCTGTCAATAAAATTAAATTATGGCTGCGAAGATAAACTTCTAATTGTAAACCTTCTAGTTTTCTGAGTGAGCAGTGTCTTTCCTGCAAGCTCAAGATGATAGACCTGCTGTTTAAGGGACTGACTTGCTGAGTTCTTGGATTGGTGATATGCTAAATCAGTTATAGGGGACATTAACAATGGCTTGTTCTTTGAGCTTTTGCAGCCCATAAGTAGGAAGAAGTGTTCTTCGGATACTAGAGACCCTCTGGCCATTCTCACTAGGAGTACCATCACTACAGATGATTCCATTAATCTTTTCTCTTTTAGAGAAACACAACACAATAGAGGGCTTTTATGCTGGCACCTGCAGCTGCGTCTATTTCAAGCAAGTACAATTTTGAAAAAAATCTCCTGAGAGCTCAGAATGAACTGACATAAATTGTTCTGCTTCTTTCCTTTCTTTTTGGGATTGTTTTTCCCACCTCCTTCCACATGGTAGTCTATAATATAAAACCATTAGATCCTCGAAATTATGAAGAAGGCTTATGTCCTACAATGGAATGCCATGCTATACCCCATCTTTCCGCATGCCTTTTCAGGGATCTTTCCTGTGAGTTGATGTTGTGACATGAAATCACCGTGCATCAAATTTGGCAGAGCAGTGCTTCAGTCTATTTTCAATTAGGTATCCCTCATCCTTCCTCCTGCAGTTATCTTTGCTGCTTCCAGAGTGAAGATCTGCAGATGCAATTTGGCAGTGGAGAAGGGGTTATTTAAAAGTAACTGGAGTTATCTGAACATTGCCTATGTAAATTCAAACCGATCCTCCCTTTTTCCCCTCTGTCTTTGGTGGCAGAGAAGAATTGAAAAGGGGGCAAGGGCATCTCTTTTTTAATTACAATTTACAGTAATAGGTAGGTGTGTGCATGCCTCTTAATGGTCACACAGTTTAGAAATTGTTCTGGGACCAGTGACTCCTAAAGTGTCCTCAAAGAATAAAAGATCTTGGTAAGTAACCTTACTTTGTTATTTTTAAAAGATTGAAAATGTCTGCTGCCTTTGATTACCTTGCTAGTTAATATTTTATTCTTTTTCCCTTCTTTAAAGCAAATGAAGAAACATCCTTGTCGACAATGTGACAAATCTTTCAGTTCATCCCATAGTCTATGTCGCCACAATCGTATCAAACACAAAGGCATTAGGAAAGTTTATACCTGCTCGTAAGTTCTACTTTTAATGTTCTTTAAGATCAATGGAGCCAAAGGTAAAGAAAAAAGTAGAGGCTGTTGTCAGTTTATCTGCACTTCTTGTTTATGCAAAACCAAACATCTAATTAATTCAGTTAGATCAGTAAACTTATTATATGAATGCATGGATCAACTCTGAATTTGAATGACAACCGGAGTATCTGTACTGTCCCACTTATGTATAATATAGCACAGTGGTTCTCAACCAGGGATATGTGCACCCCTGGGGGTACTCAGAGGTCTTCCAGGGGGTACCTCAACTCGTCTAGATATTTGTCTAGTTTTACCACAGGCTACATAAAAAGCACTAGCAAAGTCAGGTACAAACTAAAATATCATACAGACAATGACTTGTTTATACTACTCTATATACTATATACAGAAATGTAAGTACAATATTCCAATTGATTTATTTTATAATTATATGGTAAAAATAAGAAAACAAGCAATTTTTCATTAATAGTGTGCTGTGACACTTTTGTATTTATGTGTCTGATTTTGTAAGCAAGTAGTTTTTAAGTGAGGTGAAATTGGAATATGCAAGATAAATCAGACTCCTGAAAGGGGTACAGTAGTCTGGAAAGGTTGAGAACCATTGATCTAGCATATTGCTTTATGGACTTAAAATAATTAGCATAGTAATGGGTATCACCTGTTTGGTTATTGGGCAGGATCTGCCATACTCTAAATCCATTTCAGGCTGATTTCAGCTGATCTACTAAGTAGTATCGAGTTGCATTAGTCACTCATTATATGATCTGGTTGGCCACTGTTCCATCTGTTCCATTTGTCACGTGATGAGCATCAAGAGCTCCTATTTTGACCTGCATCGCCTTTAAAAGAAAGCATAGTGTGTATGTTCATTTTAATGTCAGAATCATCTGTTTGTATCATAAAGTATATTGTACTTTTTGAATTAGCAATGTAGTTATCATAGAAAATGTTAATTCCCAAAAATAGAGATATTTTGAAAGAGAATATTGGCGTATATCTCTTTCCCCTGTTCTCTTCTGGGCACACCCCTTCCAGGAACCATTCTAGAACACCCCCATCCCCAACCCAAACATCACTTGGGGTATGTTAAATAATATCCAAGCCCCACAACCACCTCCAGCTGAAGGAGCAAGCCAGATGGGGAGATAAGATTGCTCTCTTGACCAACCTGGATGCATGCCAAGAACAGCAGGCACAAGTGAAGTGGAAATGGAGCTACGAAGGGATGCCTGGTTCACAGAGGGAGGTGAATCAAGTCCAGAGACTTAGAAGAATCCAGGGCTGAGGTCAGACTGAAAAGTTTCTACAGTGCCTAGCTCAATGGAATCCTGGTCTATAAATAAGACTCCTAGGCACTAGTAAAACAAATAATAATAATAATAATGATATTTGGAATCCAATTTCAGACTGTAGGGGAGACGTTTGCTGCCCAGGTGAAGCTTGGATTGGGGAGGGGAGATGAAGAATGGGTGTGTCTAATTTTAGCCACCGGTGATGTGGACAGAAGAGTAGAGGGGAAGGAGCTCAGATACTTCAGTTTTCACTTTGTCTCCCGTGTCTGCTTCTAGGATTTTACATCAGAGATATCCACAGCGAGAGAGAGGTTAATTTGCTCAGATATTTGTAACTAATTGTGTATTTGGTAATTTTGTTTACTTTTTAATACTTTTGTATACAAACTTGGTTAGAAAAATATTGGCGTTTTCTTTAACAAATTGCACTGGTGCCTGGATGTAGTGCACTACTTCATATCTGTCTTGTTTTTAAAAAAAAAAGATTGTTTATAAAAAAGGTAAACATTTGACCATATGTATCTCTGCTTTGCATTTATACAGGCACTGCCCGGATTCAAGACGCACTTTTACTAAGCGGCTGATGTTAGAAAAACATATTCAGTTGATGCATGGCATTAAAGACCCTGATGTGAAAGAAATGACAGAATCAACCAATATAGAAGAAAGTGAAGTAAAAGAAGACACAAAGGTAAACACTTTAGGAGTACCTCTTTCAACAATGAATTTTTTGGTCCGTTCTTCTTTGTGTGAAGTTAGACCTTTTTATAGATACATAGATTTTAGGGCCAGAAGGGACCATGATGATTGTCTAATCTGATTTCCTGTTTAACATAGGCCAAAGCATTTCACTCAGTAATTCCTGCATCAGGTCCATATAGGGAGACCAGATAGCAAGTGTGAAAAATTGGGATGGGGTGGGGGGTAATAGGTGTCTATATAAGAAAAAGCACCAAATATTGGGACTGTCCCTATAAAATGGGGACATCTGGTCACCCTAGGTCCATAGCTTGTGGTTGAACTAGGGCATGTTTATTAGAAAGACATCTAGTCTTGACTTAAAGACTTCAAGTGAGAGAGAATTCAGCCCCTCTCTTGGTGAGTTGTTTCAATAGCACCTTTTTAAAGGTGCTCTGTTGGAAGTTCTGCAAACCCAAATCTTTTATCAACCAAACAACTACAGCTTAGATAGAAGCAGAAGCTAGAAGTACAACCTTCCTCAGAATACCGTGTCCGTGTGCTGCAGTCCCATGCTGGAGGGAGCACCCCTGCATGTGAGAGGCTAGCGCAGTCTCCTTGATTATTCAGTCCTTGTTCAGCCTGCTAGGACTTCTAACAGTGATGCCAATTTATTGATAACTCGTGGTAACTTTGTTATGTGGACATATGTTTACTGGCAAACTGGCACCACCAAACTCATTTCACATAGGACGCTGAATAACCATCACATAGTAATAATACCAATTTAGGCTCAGTTTAAAGTAGTAATTTAAAAATTAAAAATTTGCAGTAATCCATAGAATAAGGCAGTCCTCCTGCAGTGCCGAATGAATGAGCGGTGTTGACTAGCACTGAACAATCCTCCTTGGCCAGAGGAACACTGATCCAAAAACAGAGCTCTGAATGTTCATGATATATATTAAGTATCTTGGTTTTATTGAGACAGGCCTCGTGCTCCATTTGATGCCTGGGAATTTCTTTCAGGACACCTGGAATAGTCCCATTTTTTTTCATTACATTAATCAAATGTTTGAATTTTTTTTATCGACATTTATTTCCATACTGAGTAAAATGTGCTTTGTGTTTACCAGAAATAAAAGGTAGAGTGGAATTAGTGTTCAGTGTGATGAAGAATGTTAGGAGTGAAGAGAAAACTAAAATGGCTATAGGGTGCTATCAGAGCTATTGAGTTGCATAGGGTGAATGTTAATGACACTTGTTCAGTGTTTAATGATAAACTCATTCTGTACACTAAGAAATATGCACGTCTTTGAGTCAGAGGCTGATGGTGGTGACACCAGCACACATTTTTTAAAAAGGGAATTTTTGTGTGACTGTTTCCCTACCCTAAAAAATGTTGCCATGAAATTGTCCCCCCTTTCTACAAACATTTTTTGAAAATAGGGTCATGTTAGGTATATAGTCTTGAAATATAACGTGGATTCTCAGAGCCAAATAGGTAAGTGAAGGATTCTTGAAAAATATGCCTCTTGAACAATAAAATGAAGAAACAGATTGGTAGTAGATTAGTAATCAAAAATTGTACTCAGTAGTCATCTTTCTCCAGCATCTCCTTTTGGCCACAAATAATCAGGAGGTGATTTACAGTCATCATCATGCATGGAATAAAATCAAATCCAATTAAGATTGAGATTCTGAAAGTAAGCACTAAAGTGCTGATAGAATGATATCCTAAATATATCCATCATTACTGTATCATTGAATATTATATTTTAATACAGTAATACTGGAAGACATTTATTAATGTTCGTACAATGCACCAAATGCTGTTACCTAGCTAGCAAAATCAATCTGAACTGATTCTTATTAACATAGATGGTTGTTTCTATTATTTCAGAGATTGGATTTAGCAGGGGGTTATTGGAACATATCCATGGAAGATTTTTAAGTCCACAAGTGGTAAATATTCATGAGAAGAACTGTGTATTTATAACTGCATAAAATACACTTTTCTTGTTTTTTAGGTTCCTAGTCCAAAGCGTAAATTGGAAGAACCTGTACTGGAATTCAGGCCTCCCAGGGGAGCAATCACGCAGCCATTGAAGAAGTTGAAGATAAATGTTTTTAAAGTCCACAAATGTGCTGTGTGTGGCTTTACAACAGAAAATCTTCTTCAGTTTCATGAACATATCCCTCAGCACAAATCTGATGGCTCTTCGTATCAGTGCAGGGAATGTGGCCTCTGCTATACCTCTCATGTATCTCTCTCCAGGCATCTCTTCATTGTACATAAGCTGAAGGAGCCTCAGCCAGTATCGAAACAGAACGGGTCTGGGGAGGATAATCAACAAGAAAATAAACCCAATCATGAAGATGAATCATCTGACAACATGGTATCAGACCGAAAATGCAAAGTGTGTGCAAAGACATTTGAAACTGAAGCGGCCTTAAATACTCATATGAGAACACATGGCATGGCCTTCATTAAATCTAAAAGATTGAGTTCAGCTGAAAAGTGATCAGATATTTGAGAAGCAAAAATCTGTCTCCACATTGGAATATAAATGACATTTTTGTTATAGAAAGTTCTCCATATAATAGTGTTAACAGTACAGTTCAGGCTGTTGCAATATATTCTACATAAATGTATCCTCTTCACCTCATTGTCTATACGCTCAACAAGCATTAAAACAGTATTTGAGTTGAAAAGAGTTTGTATATATTTAAACTAACAATTTTTATACTCTTTGTTACGTGTTTGTATTGATATTTAGTGGGAAATCAGTTGTTTGTTTTGTTTGTTTTGTAGTAAGTTTCTTTACAACAGAGTTCTTAATACAGGGGCAGTTCCTTCGGTTCCGTTAAACTGTTTTATATATGAAATTCTTCTGAAAGAAAGTTTAATTAATGAAACTGCACCAGAAAGCAGTGCTTTTATGTGTAGGGAAGATTTTGAAAATCAGTGGGACTTGTGCTTCTAAATCTCTCAGGCGGTTTTGAAAATCTTTCCCTAAGGAATAGTCACTGCATCTATAGAGAATACAGTGTTGGGTTTAGGCAGTAACACCAGAAATACCAAGTATTTACTATTCAGGGTGCATACTCCTTCGAAAGTCATTGCACTTTTGAAAACATGTTACTGCACAACTGGGCATCACTACATAATTTGTTTAGGCCCTGCAAGGAGGTCTTTAAGGTCACACAAAGTTAAAATTGTTACAGAAGGGCTGGGCTGCTGTGGATTAAACAAATAAGATGTAATTAGATAAATACGTTTTATAATTATGGTGGGTTTTGTCATATTATTTATTTAACATTATATAGAAGTGAGTACACAGCATTGTGTATTTTCCTTTCTTCTGGCTCTTGGAAAAAAAATAGTTTAATTCTTTGGCTGTGTGAGTTGGTATTTCCCAGCTCTGTATGCTAATGCCAAATGTTCTGGTGCTCAATGTTATGTCCAACCACAACTGTCAAGAAGGTAATACACCAGCCTATTTAAGTAAAAGTTGGCCTTTCAACATTCGCACAGACCATCTGAAACTAATTCAGTCATTTCAAAAAGTATACCTAATATTACTGGTTATGCTTTCTTGAAGTACAGAAAAGGTACCATACTGTCCCTTTCATATATAGTTCTCTGTGAGAGTTATATTTTTGTTTGTTTGCTTTTGCATTTTATACCTTGTATGTATCCCTAAACAAATTTTGTACCTTTTTTTAAAAAAAATTGTGTATATATAGATATCCGCATGATATACTGTAGTAATTGTTCGGTTCTTTAAAAGTCTTGCTGCTGTCAAATGTTACTATACACTATGTCCATTATAACTGTATTAAACACATTTCATATGTAAATAAATGTGGCACATTTTGCCCTTAAAGATTTGTGAGATTCTGTTATTTATTATTAAATTCTAACAGCATTAGAAACCTGAACTTCTATGTAAAAATTCCTCTTGCCACTCTGTGTTGTATATCAGAAAATTTAGCTCTACTTTTTCTCTCCATCCATGTTCCTAAGTTGGTTGATTAGTAGATGCTTGTTATCCCCTTTATACACTACTCAAGTATTAGGTGGTTATGCAGTACTTCTGTATGCTAAAGCTTATAGCTGAAGTTGCAGGTTCCTGGTATGTTTTTGTCAGTTATGTGCACTGGCTATCATTGCCCTTTTGTTAAGTGTATACCTCTTTAACACTTGTTTGTTGATGAGCACTGTCAACTGTACAGCAAATAAGTTATCACTATGCAGCAATGGTGTTTTGTATACAGTGAACAGATAATAAAGGTTAAATTTGCACAGGCATTATTAATACTTTTTGTTGTCTGTTCCCTTTCCATTATTGTACACCTACAAAGGAGAAACGCCAAACCAATGGTTTTATGTCATTACATACAGGGCAAAAAACTGCCAAGTTAGTAGTGGCTCCAAGTTTTTAGATAGGCTATGTGACATGAGTTTGATGGTCACAGTCCAGTTTCCAAGTGCGCATGTGTGCATCAAAGAATCTGCCACAAATTGTCCATTAGGGATTTCATTTTGCCAATCTATTAAGTGGGTGGAACTCAGATATTTGGTAATGGGCACTAGTCAAAACCCCAAGAATTGGCATTCCTTGGTAGTAATTTCAGCAGAGGTTTAATGGGAGACAGGGATTGAACAAGCCCCTAACGCCTAGAAGCATTTCTTCTAGATTTATAGACATTGGTAGGACAGCATATGGAAATACAGCCTATCACTGTCAGTAACATACGTGCTATTTAAATAAATAAGAGTTCGAATTTCCATAAGCCCATAAGAAGAGAGAGAGAATTCCATAATAGCTGCCCTACCATCCCATCTCTGTGTGTCATCCAACTCCTCAAAGCAGTTCTCCAGCTCTCTTCTTTCTTTTGTTTCCCCCTTCCATTGCCAAGTTGAAGGAAGAAGGCTAGAAAAGTGGCAGCCTTTTTCAATTGGAAATATGCTAGATGACATTCTATTAAGAGCATTCGTAGCACAAGCTAAGCGTGGGGTGGGGCTCCTTACTGACAGGAAAATACCTCCATCTCAGAATGGTTATCTACACCAAAGCAGAGAAAGATTTCATATCTCAGGACATACAGCCCCTGTGGGTAGCCCTCCAGGATGTTCTGTTCCTCAAGCGCAGTTTCATGGAGGGGTTTCCTATGGTGGTCATGGCACTTTCCACCTTCTGTGGTCTTGATCTGCCAAGTCAGGCTATTCTTAAGTCTTCTAGTCACTTATCCTGAGAAAATGCCATCATCTCTCTTCTCTGTCAGATATATTTCCTTCCCCAGTCAAACATGCACTCCTACAATGGGTCCATGATGCAAAACTACCCAGTGCACAACTTATTCCCTGTTTCGAAGGTCCATCTGTGCTACCATGGAATCAAGACACCTGGGTGGGCTGTGGGGCTCATTGAACAGGACAGTCCCTCTATAGACAGTGATTCTAGGATGAATTTTTTTTGCATTATACAGTCAGCTGAACATACCCTTATGCAAAAGTCCCACTTCAAGCAATCTGGGGCACTCAGCTCAGATAACAGTGGTTCAAACCAAATTGGCAAGAAAAAGGCAGAGTCTGTAAACTAAGGTGACCAGACGTCCCTGGATGAGGGACTGTGTGCCTGGGCAAACTATGGTCCCCGGAAGAGTCCCCGGTTCACAAAACTCGTCCCTGAATACCCTTGCTTTTAATTTCTCATGTTGGTTTATATGTCTAATGCATAAACACGTTGGAGAGAAATATCCAGAACGCTTCCATTATTGTTATTATTATTAGCTATACCAGATGTAAGCAGGGTCTGAATGAGCTCTCTCTTGACATCTAGTGATGAGCTGGAGGACAAGGCTTCAGGAGCTGACAAGCGGTGGGGAGGACACCAGGCTAGGGTGGGGGGCTCCAGGGACCGCTATGGGGCAGGGGGCATGAGGCCAGGGTGAGGGGGGGGTTGCAGACCCTCAGGGACAGGAGGCACGAGGCCGGGGTGAGGGGGGGGCTCGGGACCACTTGGGTGGGGGGCATGAGGCTGGGGTGTGGTGGCCGGGGGGCGGGCTGTGCTGCAATCACTGCCCTGGCACAAAAGGATGCTGCAGGACTCCGTCAGGCACTTACCAGCCAGGTTGCTCGGTTGGGCCTGGGGCCCACAAGTCACAACTCCATGGCCTAGCTGTCTCCACGGCAAGCTGAAAATAATTTGAATTAGGGCCCCTACAGCACTGCCCTCTTATTGGTCTGCAGAGTGAGCACATGACACCCCATCGCTTCCTGATTGGAGGGGCAGGTTGTGGTGGAGACACATTAGGCTCCCCGTGGGGTGGAGACGTCCCCCCTCAAACGTCGCCGCTCACCGCCCCCCATCCCTGCGCTGCTGCCATTGGAGTGCGGCTGCACAAGCCGCTGCCTGGGGACACAACATGGCGTTTGGCAGCGGAGCCAAGAAAGAAATTCTTTAAATAGACCAGACAGACAGTGGGTATGGAAAACTGACGTTCCTGAACAGTGTTTTTGTCTTGTTTGTCACCAGTGTCTGAATGCATTTCTTCAGTGCACTGTCACATCCGTGCTGATTATATGCATATTTGTTGTTTATATGTGCAACTGTTGAAATGTAAGCTGCTAAAAACATTGCCTTGCTATGCTCCGCAACTTACATTTTCAGTCTTGGCTACTTTGCCGTGGTCCCATCCCTGTGTGCCCCGGATTTGGTTCCCAAAATATGGTCACCTTACTGTAAACATACATTTAAAAAGAGTCCAAAGGCCCTTGAGCCTCAGAGCTTTTGTCTGTTTACTTCGCTTGTCCCTCCAAGGGGGCTAATAGGCTTTCAGAGGCAGTCTGCTGCTAATTCTGCTGGCTGGGAGAAAGTTACTGCTTCTTAGCAGTCCCAAACTCTTTCACCCTCTCTCTTCCTGTTCCTTCCTCTGCATAGTTGGGCTCGTCCCCATTAGTCACAGTTCTTCTCTTGCTATTTCAATTGCCCCGGGAGACTTCACAAAGGTCCTCTCAGTAGTCATAGTCATCTTTGACGGATGGGAATAGTTGTCTTCCCCTACCTGTATGATTGGTCCCTCAAGGGTTGTTCCATTCTCTGAGGTTCAGTCTGTCACCAATCAGGCCTAGCTCTCTTCCACCCCCTGGGCCTTCAACTCTGTATAGAGAACTCCACTTTAACATCTGTCCAACACACCAACTTCATTGGAGCCGTCCTGGATTCCACAATCAGCAGGGCATGCCTACCTACAGCCAGGTTTGTCACAATGTCCAGTCTCTTTTCTATTCTGCAGCAGAGAACTCAGACCCACCAAGGTCTTGTCTGCAACTTCTAGGTCACGCCAGGCTTCACTCTCAATGTCTCCAAGCCAGGTTCAGAATCATCTATATGCCCAACAAGCACAGTCTATCCAAACATGTGGCTGTTTCCCAGAGTCCTTGACTGCCTCAAGCGATGTAAGAACCCCCACAGCTGGAGAGAGAGAGAGCTTTACTCAATTACCCCATTGTTATGATACTCACCTGGGATGTGGGACACTTTGGGTCAAGTCCCTACTCTGAATCAGACAAAGCAGGGATTTGAATCTGTATCTTTGACATACAAGGTGAGGGCCCTGACCACCAAGCTATAAGCTATTCTGGGGTGTTCTTTTGTGAAAATTTTTGAAAGATCTCACTTTCATTCTGTAGCAGAACAAAAACAAATGTTGAAACCTTGATATTTTTGCAAAATGGAATTGTTTTCCAACCAGCCCTACTCCTCTCCCTTCCAGCAGCTGTGGGCATGAGGTGGGAGGCTTCAAACATCAGAGGCATCTGCTACCAGAGACTGGTGTGAAAGATGGATCACTCCCCTGCAGGGTCTAGAGAAGTCTCCCTGATAGGAATCCAACACATGCTAGAACATGTGGGAAATTTTTGGTATATTTTCCCAGTGTACACAAGTCCCAAGGGTCTGTTCCTGTATGCTCACTTACTACTGCATTGTGCTTCATAAGAAACAGAATTGTGAGGGGTGAGGGACTCATTTTGTCCAAATGGAAAATTAAACTGGTAGAAAAAAGAGAATTTTTCAAGCTCTTAATATGATATAAATGATAGCAATTTTAAATAGGATTTTGTGTGTCCCCTCACTTTGATCTTCTCTTCTCCACCACTCATGATTGCTATGCAAATTGTATAATTTGACCCTATTTCCAAAGAAAATCTGCAAACATCAAAATACTGTGTGTCATCTGTAATTTTCCTATGACAGCTACAAACAAAAGGGTACAATCCAGCATGCAAGTTTCTCTTCCTACCTTGGGCAGTTCCCCCTCTATTTTTTCAATTGCATGTGTGAAGTATGTTCATACTGCTGTAAGTAACATAGTGGGATCAGAGTATATTGTATTTTCCTACTACCCTTCTACTTCATCCTGGAAATTAAAACACAGCCACTAAAATCCTTTGGCTTATCCTCATTGTTTAGTTTGAGGACATGACGATCAGACAAGCAACTAAGTTCATTTGATCTTCATTTTCTTTTTAGTCTCCTTAAAGGCCAGTGCCTGCACCCATTGAAATCAATAGCAAAACACTCAGGGACTCCAGTAGGATCAGGATCAAAACTGAAGGGTTTATACTTGGCACTACTGCTGCGTAGTACATATAGACAGGCCCAATAAAATGTGTTATCTACAGAACAGGTACTGTATGTGTGGTGACCACGTAAGTAACCAAACACTGCCTGGACAATGTGCTCTGACCTGCAGGGACCACCCTTAAGATTGAAGGAAAATGTCAGTCTTCATGTCCATTCAGACCCTGGCATCTCTGGGTATGTCTACACTGCACACTAAGCCCAGGTTCTGACTCAGGTTTGAATCCAAGCACCCCTTCTGTCCACACACAAATCAGTCTGAATCAGGTCAGCAAGCACTCAGAACCCAGGTGCTAGGACCCTGCTAGGGTGATGGGTCAGTGCCCCAGTCCTGCTGATTTGAGTCTAATCCCCATCATTCTGCAGTGGGGCTGCAGCTCAAGTGGCAGACCTGAGACAGACGGTCTGAGTAGTGCAGTATGGATGTGTTAGCATGACTGGGAGATCCAGGCCCAGCAATTGGATGCCCAGATTTACAGTGCAGTTGGATGTCCAAAAGCAGGCTTGGAAACACCAAGTCAGCAGGCCCACAGTGCAGTATAGACATACGCTCTGAAGCTGCATTAAGGTTGTCAATCAATGTTAGTTTGTTGTGGTGGTTCTGTGATGTAGATACTAGGCTGGGATTACCAAACACGTTACTTACATTGTACTCCATCCAGCAACAACTTTAGCTCACTACAACTTGGGCCCAGTTTAAGCCAGTGAAAAGCTCTATATGTAAGACCCCCCCAGGTCTAGAACGCAGGCCTGCAGAGCTGCCAGGCTGCTGGCAGCACCATACTGCCACCCAGTGACAGCTGTAATCAGCTTGTGTTCCATGGCCTGCTCTGGACACACACCATGGGAAGTCCCACCTCATGGGGTCTGACAGGCAGCAGCCTCGTGGCTTCTCATTGGCTCCCCACCCTATATAAACCCCTGGGGCATTCTAGGAAGTGTCTAGGCAATAGTGTGGGTCTTCTGTAGCTGCCATGACCATTTCTGTTCCTGAACTCCTGGCTTTGACCTTGTCTTGACTTGGACTTTGCCTCCTGACCGGGACCCTGAAATCTGACTCAGACTCTGAACTGTAGTATTGACCCTGGCCTGACTGTGAACTCCTCCACTATTCCCAGCCTCAGGTTTGCCCCTGCTCTGACTCTTGGTTCTGACTGGCCTTGTTGGGATCCTGATAGTATGTCCAATTATCAAGCTCCTAACCAATCCAATCCCTTACACTTTCCACTCTATAGATTTTATGTACCTAACACAGTTTTACTGGTAATATTTATTCTATGCTCAAGTGACAACAATAACTCTAACCATAAGAGAATAGAAGAGCTCCTTAGTGGGCAGTTATGGATTTTACATTTCATGAGGAAGCACTTTGGAGTTCATCATGCCTGTCACTGTGACTTTTTTATTATGGTCATGATACATGGGCTTTATAACCTTCGGGAGCAATATGTTCTGAAATTAAGGCTCCTTTTACTTGTTACGCTTATTTATACACAATAGATATAGTATGAAAATGCTCTATAGATATCAGAACATTTTTCAAGCTTTCTACTGCTATACAGGTCCCTGGAACATTGCCCCCAGGGATTGGGGAAGCAGGAACTATGGGATTTAATGAAGTCTCAGAGCTGTACTAGCAGTAATGGAGATGTAGCACCATTGCTGCTCTCTGGCCTAGTGGGAGATTTCTCCCACACCAGTTCCCACTGAAACCCATAGACCAAGACCACCATATGCTGAGGTATAGAACATAAGAATGGCCATATTGGGTCAGACCAATGGTCCATCTACCCCAGTATCCTGTTTTCTGGTAGTCAGAGTCTTAGGGACACCCAGAGCAATAGGTTGCATCCCTGACCATCTTGGCTAATAGCCATTGATGGACCTATCCTCCATGAACTTATCTCATTCTTTTTTGCACCCTGATATTGTTTTGGCCTTCATAACATTCCCTGGCCATCAGTTCCACAGGTTGACTGTGCTTTGTGTGAAGAAGTACTTTCTTATGTTGGTTTTAAATCTTGTGTCTATTCATTTCATTGGGTGTCCCATGGTTCTTGGGTTATGTGAAGTGGTAAATAACATTTCCTTATTCACTTTCTCCACACCATTAGTTTAACATCTGTAGTGTGCAAGGTGCTAGAGAAAATTCTGAAAGAGAAACTAGTTGAGGACCTTGAGGTTAATGGCAAGTGCGATAAATTACAACATGGTTTTACGAAGGGCAGATCGTGCCAAACGAATCTGATCTCCTTCTTCGAGAAAGTAACGGACTTATTAGATAAGGGAAATGCGGTGGACCTAATATACCTGGATTTCAGTAAAGCGTTTGATACTGTACCCCATGAGGAATTATTGGTTAAGCTGGAAAAGATGGGGATCGATATGAAAATCCAGAGGTGGATAAGGAATTGGTTAATGGGGAGAATGCAGCGGGTCGTATTGAAGGGTGAACTGTCAGGTTGGAGGGAGGTTACCAGTGGAGTTCCTCAGGGTTCGGTTTTGGGACCCATTTTATTTAATCTATTTATAACTGACCTTGGAACCGATTGCAGGAGTGGACTGATAAAGTTTGCGGATGATACGAAGGTGGGAGGCGTTGCCAATTCGGAGGAGGATAGGGATATTCTGCAGGGAGACTTGAATGAGCTTGTGAATTGGAGTATCAGAAATAGGATGAAATTTAATAGTGAAAAGTGTAAGGTGATGCATTTAGGGATGACTAACAACAATTTTAGTTACAAGATGGGGACGCATTGGTTAGAAGTAATGGAAGAGGAGAAGGACTTAGGTGTTCTCGTAGACCGGAGGATGACTATGAGTCGACAATGTGACGTGGCGGTGAAAAAAGCCAATGCGGTCTTGGGATGCATTAGACGAGGTATATCTAGTAGGGATAAGGAGGTGCTGCTTCCATTGTATAAGGCGCTGGTGAGACCTCATTTGGAGTACTGTGTGCAGTTCTGGTCTCCCATGTTTAAAAAAGATGAACTCAAATTGGAACGGGTGCAGAGAAGGGCCACTAGGATGATCAGAGGAATGGAAAACCTGTCGTATGAAAGGAGACTAGAGGAGCTCGGGTTGTTTAGTCTGACAAAACGAAGGCTGAGGGGGGATATGATTGCTCTCTTTAAATATATCAGAGGGATAAATACCAGGGAGGGAGAGGAATTATTCCAGCTTAGTACTAATGTGGACACGAGAACGAATGGATATAAACTGGCAGTGGGGAAGTTTAGGCTTGAAATTAGACAAAGGTTTCTGACCGTCAGAGGGGTGAAATATTGGAACGGCCTTCCGAGGGAAACGGTGGGGGCGAGGGACCTGTCTGGTTTTAAGATTAAATTAGATACGTTTATGGAGGGAATGGTTTAATGGTAAAACACATTAGCTGAGGAATACCGAGCAATAGCAGGTAAATAGTATAATGGCTAACAAGGGTCAGGCTGGAGACTCTTTCCTACATGCTCGGGGTCTTACTGATCGCCATATTTGGGGTCGGGAAGGAATTTTCCTCCAGGGTAGATTGGCTGAGGCCCTGGAGGTTTTTCGCCTTTCTCCGCAGCATGGGGCAGGGATCGCTAGCAGGAGGGTTCTCTGCCAGTTGAAGTCACCAAGACACAGGATTTGGGGACTTCATCAGCAGAGTCAAGGGAAGGGTGGGGACGGTTTTGTGGCCTGCGGCATGCAGGGGGTCAGACCAGATGATCATAATGGTCCCTTCTGACCTTAAAGTCTATGAGTCTATGAGTCTATTTTATAGACCTCTGTTATTCCCTCATTAGTCATCTCTTTGTCTAAGATGAACAGTCTGTCTTTTTAATTTCTCCCCATATGGAAGTTGTTCCATACTCCTAATATATATATATATATATATTTGCCCTTCTCTGTACTTTTCCCAAGTCTAATGTGTCTTTTTTTTAGATGGGATGACCCGAACTGCATGCAGTATTCCAGGAGTGGGTTTACCATGGATTTATATAGAGGCATTATGATATTTACTGTATTATCTATCCTTTTCATTATGGTTTCTAACATTCTTTTCGCTTTTTTGATTGCCACTGCATACTGAACAGACATTTTCAGAGAACTATCAATGATGACTCCAAAATCTCTTTCTTGCATAGTAATACCTACGTTAGATCACATCATTTAATGTGTATAGTTGGGATTATGTTTTCCATTGTGCATTACTTTGCATGTATCAACACTGAATTTCATCTGCCATTTTCTTGCCCTGTCACCCAGCTTTGTGAGATCCCTTTGTAACTCTTCATAGTCTGCTTTGGTCTTAACTATCTTGAGTAATTTTGTATCATCTGCAAACTTTGCCACTTACCTGTTTACCCCCTTTTCCAGATTGTGAGAATAAAGCTAATTAGTTAATTTATATTGTTCAATAAGTGATATGCAAAATGAAAGCAAAGAACATAAGCAGTGGAAAGTAAATTGAATTTGAAACATAATCTTTCAGTTTCAATGAGCTAAGCTATGTTGTGAGTAACAGAGGTAAGAACATTTTCTTTGGCTTGTAAATGTGTCTGTTGTCAAAAATGACTAGTGATGATATGTAGCACCTTGAAGGAGCTTGATTTTTCAAAAAGTGCTCACCCACCCTCTGAAAACCAGGTCTTTCTGAGGGGTCAGAAGTGGGGCACCCACAAATTGAAGCACCCAAAATCACAGAGAGCAAGGGACTCCTGAATTCCAGTCCCACGTGACACCAGCTCCCTCTCTAGCTTTACTCAAGTCACTTACCCATCTTATGCTCATTTGGTTCCCCCATCTGTAAAATGGGGCTAATATTTCTTACCTACCACAAAAGAGTTGTTGAAACTATTGAGTAAAGTTTCTAAAGATTTATGTAAGTGCTAATGCACACAACCCTCCAGAAACTGGGGAGAGCCTCAGATGCTTTATCTGATTTGCACAATGGCCTGTTGCAAAATGTTTTTATTTCATGTATTTATTTAGGTTTAAATTACCATTAATGCCTGTACATAAAGCTTTAGCTGCCCTAACAATTAAACTTACAGTTGCAGAATGATAACCACCAACCCCCGCCCAGTAGGACTAACTAATCACATGAGGTAACATGCTAACTCAGCCAACTAGCAACATTCAATCTTCATATGCAAGGAACAGTTTTGGATGTTTCAATTTATGTATGGCCCCCTGTGTATAGATGCAGGTTTCTACTTGTCTTTTAGCAGCAGAGTCAGGGTCAAAACTGTGTCAGTGCTGCTACAAACTCACCTGGCCAACACATTTCGCACTGTTGCTCCATTCACAAATTGCTGATGTGAAACCTGACTCCTAAAATGATGTAGAAATGCTAATTTCAGTTAAATAGCCACATCTTTTGCGTTAGGAAATGAGAGCATTGCAATCTGATCATAACTCATGTAAAGCATTAAAACCAAGCTAAATACAAAGATGAAGGATGGTTTACTTAGGGCACTAGCCTGAAATTTGGATTCGGGTCCTTGCTCTGTCATGGGCTTCCTGTGTGATCTGGGCAAGTCACTTAGCCTCTCTATGCTTTAGTCCTTCATCTGTAAATATGGGGATACTTCCCTACCTCACAGGGATGTTGTGAGGATAAATACATTACAGACTGTGAGGTGCTCAGATACGACGGTAATGGGGGACATATAAGTTCCCTAGATAGAGAGACAGGCCTAGATCCTCACAGGTATGTAGGCTTCTAACTCCTATCTTTGAGGTTCTGGGCCAAATTCTTTAGCATTGTCAGTTCAGCAACAGTGTAAGCAGGGTCTCCCCTGACATCTAGTGGCACACTGGGGGAAAAGACTTCAGGAGAAGACCATGTTTGCCTAGACACTGCCTGGGTGTGCAGCATGATGGAGCTGCTTTGCCAAAATGATCAATTCTGGCTGGTTTTGAGTTACAAATCATTCTAGTATTTGAATGCAGGGGTAATGAAATGTTGTTATCCTTATTGTACAAGTAACGGGTAGCAGAACAGTGCTTAGCATGTCCTGATTGAGAGGGTCACCCTCAACTGAACCTCTCTCGCTAAGCAGAGGGTAGGGATGCCAAATATCAGGGAAGAGGAGAGTGGGTGAGAATAGGTGTTCTTACCTGGTGGTGTGGAGTTTACCTGAAGAGTCTTAGTCACTATTTGACTTGTCCCTTTCTAGCATTTAATGACAGAGTTGATTAGGCTTAATTAAGAGTTCTTGTTTCCAGTTAGTGGTTCCTAGCACGGTTCTCACTGCTGAACAAGTCTAGGGGCTAAGTCTTTGACCTTGTGTGAGACCAGAGAAGGACAACACAAACTGCACTGGTAGCGAGGTTCCCCACTGTCTGCTGAAATCACCGAGAGCTGGGTTATGTGGTGGAACCTCAGAATGTGATTTCACAGCAGCAGCTAGTGATGGCAGCAGCAGAGAGTGGTGCCAATGAGCGGTGGCAGAGAGAGGGCAGTGGCAGCGAGACTGCGGCAGCTATGAGCCTGTTGCAGAAGTGGCAACAGCAGCAGAGGCATTGCTCAATGCCACTTCCTCCTCCGCGCCCCCAGGGTGGGAGGTGAACCCAGTGAATGCACCTCTGGACTCTGGGTCTTCACTAACCAAGGACCACCAACTGTGAGTGGGGTGCAGCGGAGGGAGAGGGGAGTGATGTGTTAAAGGGACATTCGTTCATTGGACTTTTCCACCGCCAAATGGGAAACTGAGGCAAAGGATGTTGATCAATGCACTATGAAGTTGGGTTTGCTTATGGTCACATGCTTTCGAATGGGGTTCTGGTGTTTGCCCAAATTAATGCTGGGTTCCCTTTTTATAAAACCTCTTTTTATTATACACTAGTCTCAGTGAGTGCGGGTGGGGAAGTATGGCCTTTTAGAGGCACCCAAAGGTGGTGATGGTAAATTTTCCCGGATTACTGGATAGGGGCTCGAGCTGCTTCTGTTTCTTATTGTTAAGAGGAACCACTAGAAGACTAGATATTGAACTTAGCATCTTTTGCTGATGACTCTACCTCACGGGGGGTTACATTAGTAAGCATTAAATTGGCACCATTAAAGTGTGCGTGTGTGTGTGTGTAAAAAGATACACACACACAGAACATGGTTAAAAGCAGTATCCAGACTGAACGTCAGTTTTGAGCTGCATGGCTAATGGATGGCAGGTGGCTGGAAGGGCACAGGAAACTGGAGAGTTGTTTTATTCAACAGAAAGTAGGTGCGTAAATAGTTTTTCACGCTTGCACATTTCTGTCGCTCTGCAGCTGTTTTGGAAAGCATGCCGTGTCTATGCATATTAAGAATAAGGAAGTATCACATTTTCCTGTGACCTGTGTGAAATTATGAGTGTCCCTTACATATATCTTGTGATATATTTAAGGGACACAAGTGAAGAGCCTAGGGGAAATAGAGGTAGAGAAATGTCGGTCTCCTTGTTAATGCTCCTTCTGATGCCTCTAATACGTTACGCTTCTCCTGTAAGAAACGTTTCTCTAAGATGTTTGGAAGACACCAATCAATTTCTTTCTGATCTGAATGCAGTGGAACCAAAAGCGTATGCAATCATGAGTAAGTACATTTTTCTACCTCTGGTATGTTTACAAGGGTGAAATTGGGCTATGCCACCTAGTGACCACATTACAAAACTTAGGAGCAGAGATGGAAAGGCTGATCTGTTTCTGTATTTCTAAGAACCCACAGATGCAATTTTGGTCTCAGATATAAATGGTGAGGGATATAGAATCCAAGAGGTAGGAATTTAACTGTGATCTATCTACCTATGGTAATTATATGGCCCCTAATCCATACTATTTGAACATCTCACAACCATTATGGTACCTATCCTCACAACAACCCTGCGAGGTAGAGATGTATCTCCCATTTTCCCAACGCTATTCCCATTTTACAGATGGGGGCACTGAATAACAGAGAGACTAGGTCACACAGGAACTCTGTGGTGGAGCAGGGAATTCGGTTCTCCTAAGTCTCAGGCTAGAGGCCCAACTATTGGACCATCCTTCCATTAGGACCATCCTTTCCTCAGGGATCACTAGTACTATAGCAAGGAATGAATTTAATGGGAAACTCTGCTTTAAACCTTCCTTTAGGATCAAATCTTGTTTGCCATCCTCAGATGGGCGACCTAGTGAAGTCAATTGTCTCACTAAAGCTTTAATCCTGCAGTTTGATGTATTAGCAAAGATTCTATCATGCAGTTTCACAGAGCTCCGGGGGGGGGGGGGGGGATCTGTATTAACATATGCAATTATAGGACCAAGCTCTAAGAAGGTAACATGATGGCAGATGAAATACATTATTTTGCAGTTGTCTATGATGTATGTTGGAAGCACCTTGCAAACCTGCAGAGGGCATTTCTCCTCATTTCAATGGGTTAATCCTAGCTTGTCACTGGTGGAGATACACAGAAATTTCTTTTAGCCTTGAAATGTTCTGTGATATTGGACTTTAAAGATCTCATTTTATTTTAAGCTATTTTAGGTTGGGCTTCTGGTAACTGACACCCCTGGCTTTATGGACAGAGGGATACAACAATTCAGAGTGGGGCGCGAACATGATTTTTTCCCCCTGATAACACTGAGAAACAAAATTCTGGTTGTCACAGAGTTTATTTCATAACTAATGAAACTGGGTCAAGACTAAATTTTAGTTCAAGTGCAAGACAGTGGTCAGGTTGGTACCATACTTTGTATTATCAAAGAGTTCTCTGATTGGACAGCCTGACTTTTAAAGAAGTGTTAATTTCCTATGGGATGCATGGCTTCCAGCTTTGTCTAAGGACCTTTATTTACTCAGTATATTTGTTTTGAAATTTCAGTGTACGATTCTTTGGGAAAACTTGGTAGCAATATCCTTGGTGGAAATACAGACAGACTGGGATCCTACACTGAATGTCTGTCTGCCAAGGTGCCTTCAGGTAAATTCCAAGGACAATACTGCAAATTGCAAGTGCAGCAGGTACACTCTTTTCAAGTACTATATTATTTTGATTGATGTTATACTGGTGTGCTACAGTTGACTAAAGCTTGCGTAAATGCTTAGGTGCCGATCCTGTAGTCACCTATGAAACCAAACCCCTGCTGACGTCAACTGAGTATGCAAGGAATATAGACTCAGGCCCTTCAGTATGCAAAAATAATGACTGGAATTGAAGTTCAGGACATTATTATTTATTATTTGAATTGTGGTGGTATGCAGGAGCCCCAGTCATGGATCGGGACCTCATGCTAAGCTCTATACCTACACAGAACAAAAAAGACAGTTCCTGTTGCACAGAGTTTACAATCTGAACTACAAAGCCATAAATTCTACCTAAATAGATTTTGTCTGAGAATTCACAATTACAATAATTTCCAGTCAACTACCCCCTCAGCCTTCATCTGCCAGTTTATTGACATAAAATAATTGACTAAATTTCAGTAATAACTTATCTTCATTCCTACGCTTCTTTTGAAAATTGCTAGGTTTCTGATTAGGAATCCTGCACTTGCAAAGGGTTGAGACAGTGGATTCTACGTGCAAAAAAATGGCTTCCAAATTTAAGTTAGTTTTCAATCAAGCTAAAATGTAAAAGATGATGCAAGTGTGTGATGATGATGTCTTTGTTTGCTATTATTTATTTATTACAGCAGTGAGCAGGAATCCTAATGAAGATGGGGTGCCTTATTGTGCTAGGCACTGTACAGATAAGTAACAAAGAGGATAGTCCCTACTCCAGAGAGTCACAGTATAGGTGTTAGGCAGATTTACCAAATAGACAAATGGAGATAGGGATAGTAGAGAGGATGAAATAACAGTAAAATGAGCAATGTGGAATTCCTCTTGGCTTCAGTGGGCGTTTCATGATCAGTATCAGATCCTACATTTGAAAATATCTTACTTCCAAGAACATTGGAGGCACTGAAATCTCATCCTTAACCGTCACAAATACTTTTAGGGATTGCTATAAGGTAAATCAGCCTCCACTCTGTTACTTGCATGTAGAGATATTCCACCAGCACTGTTTGTCAACATGTTACATTGCAAATGTGTTACATTAGGCAAATAAATAAAATTAAAAAATTACATACTTTTTATGATCAACATAAGAAACACAGTAAAGATAAGTTGTAAATTCAAATATGACCCAAAATGAACATAAGAACGGCCATACTGGGTCAGACCAAAGGTCCATCTAGCCCAGTATCCTGTCTTCCGACAGTGGCCAATGCCAGGTGCCCCAGAGGGAATGAACAGAACAGGTAATCATCAAGTGATCCATCCCCTGTCGCCCATTCCCAGCTTCTGGCAAACAGAGGCTAGGGACACCATCCCTGCCCATCCTGGCTGGTAACCATTGATGGACATATCTTCCATGAATTTATCTAGTTCTTTTTTTAACCCTGTTATAGTCAGATTCATAAATCTTAAATGCAGGAGACAGCAAATTTTATCATCAAATCTTCATCAGTTGATGGAGACCCATTGAATTATTCTTTTTTAATAAGCAACAAATACACAATTAATATCTGATGTCTTCAATCAGATAAGTGGTTTTTGATGGAAAACAAAATGTCAGGATTAAATACTAGCCAAACTCCATGTTTAATAGAAATATCCCTCAATTTGCTTGGACAAGAGAGTTATTTTATTTATTCTTATTGTCATAAATGATTAAGAAAATATTTGAATACAATTTTGCTTTTTGTCTGACATTTGCATTGTTTGTTTTTAATTATTATTGTGAACCTGATAGTGCATTATAATGATCATGTTAATAATTTGCTTTTCTACAGCACCTTTCCTTGGAGGAGCTAACGTTAGTTAGCTAAGCCTCACAAAAATCCATTTGAGGCAGGCAAGGGATCACTTGACCCATCACTGTGATGCAGTCACTGCTTTGGTAGAATCCAGCACATCAACTCTATACAACAGTTTAGAACAGGAAATACTGACTGAACTAGCAGGAAGAATTTAGTTTGGCGGAATGTAGCCACCCACTTTGGAATCTGGCTATCACAGTGGAGTTAACATTGGGCCAGTGAAGAGTGTTTGGCAAGAACATTAAACTCACTCAAAACCAATGATGGGATCAGATTTTAGCAAATCTGACCATCAGGCCAGGTCCATAGCAAGAATGGGAGAAAGGTCAGCCAGCTTGAGCTGTGGCGGTTCCCTTCCAGGCTGTAGGACAGCCTACTCCAAAACTTTACTTTTGCTATACTCTGTTCTTGGTGAGTGAGCAATTGTCTAGTGAGTCCCCTCTTGCTACCTGCTGAGCCCCAATGCCTCACACCCAGGCCCTTCTGGGGAGGTGAGATGGCTGTAGGGTGACCAGATGTCCCGATTTTATAGGGACAGTCCCAATAGTTGGGGCTTTGTCTTATACAGGTGCCTATACACCCCCTCCCCCTGTCCTGATATTTCACCCTTGCTATCTGGTCACCCTAGATGGCTGCTGCCTCATTTTGCCTTTTATTCTGGGGAGAGTCACCAGCTACAAAGACTCCCACTCAATCCCTTTGGCTCTTCATAGGGATAGGAAGTCACCTCACCCTTTCCCCTTAGGGCAGATACACTAACACCTCCTGGAGTGTAACAGTGCTCAGGGAAGCATTACCCCTTCACCACCTTTTCCTGGGTACCACATGCATTCCCCTCCATTGCTGGCCAGCACTGCTAGCCAGTTACAGTGGGGGATAGGGCAATGGCTATGCCTTTTCCTTGGCCCTTTTGGGGTGGCTGGTACTCTGGGTGGTTCTGGCCTGGAATGCATTTGGACCAGGCCCCTGCACAGTGGTGGTGTTTGGAGGCTACTTGTGCCTTTTTTGTGTGCATACCAAAGCAAAGACCAAACACAATCATATGAAGAACTAACTCTCCACAGACATCTTGTAAATATTGACTAGGGCTAAGATTTTAAGATTTTAAGATTGACTAGGGCTAAGGTTTAGATTCCCTAAACCCATAGAATTTCAATGGAATTTGATTCAAATTCCATTGAAATTCTATGGGTTTAGGGAATCTAAGTCCCTTTGGGTCCATGCTCTGCCTAGGCCTCTACCTCTCAGCCTAGGTTGTTTGTAAACATTTTGGACAGAGTGCTAAGGAGAGTTATGTCTTCCAGGAAGGATTTGATTACAGTATTGGTATATGTGTTCCTGACTCCTGCCACGATGAAGACATTACAACGTTGGCAATATTAGGTAAGAAAAGCATGTGTTTTTATCAACCCTTTAAAAAGCAAAACATTGAGGTTGAGAGTTTGTTTTGGTGGAGTCCAGCCAGCATCCAGAAACAATATTCTTCTTTCTTTACAAAAAATTACAAAAATCCCAAGCGTTAAATTCAGAGATTTTTCAAAACTACCTACGAGATTTTGACACTCAGTTTGCATTAATTTTAATGAGGATTTTGTGTCCAGATCTCATAGGTAGCTTTGCAAATTTCATCCAACAACCTCTGAGAACAAACGGTGAAAGGATCCAGACAGATCCCTACTGCCATATAAGCCCTCCTCACTCACTATAACCCTAACCAGCTTTAACTGCCTGTCTAACTTTAATCTCGCCCCTACATTTTGTAACATTGTCGTATGCAGCAAGCAAAATAACGAATTACTAATGAGTTTCATCTCCCCATGCTGTTTAACACTTCTTCCAGTTTGCCTACCAAACACTGACAGTGGCTAGATAGCTGGTGGGCTGTGATCATAATGATCTCATTGTAACCGGTCCCCACCATTGACTCATCATATAGTTAGGTTGTAATCTCTTTGAGATCCTGCCCATCTTTATGTTATGTATGTACAGTGCCTAATGCAGTAGGGCCTCAATAATGATGGGGCCTCCAAGCAATATCATATTACAAATAATTATTAACAAATGTTAGCGACTCCTGTTTTCTATTCAAGACATCTCTTGCCAGGATACTGCCACACTACCATACCATAACAATCCTCGGCAAAGAGTTGGAGCCAGACCCTCAGCTGGTATAAATTGGCCTAATTCTACTCAAGACAATGGAGCTATGCGATTTATACCAGCTGAGGGTCTGGCCCTACATACGTTAACTGCTACTTAGTCTAGTTAAAAATACAAACTTTCCAGAGCTAAATACACTGGCTACAGCACCCTATAATTGACACATTTCATGCCAAACAGATTACCTATTCAGCTTCTGCCAGAAGAGGATGGGCTAGATAACCTAATAGACCTTTCTCGGGTTTAATTGTACTGTTCTACTGATAGTTACTGAATTTCCATATTCACAGAAAATGAACACTTGATACATATCAAGCTGTGCTGCCATTCTCTGCACTTGGGCCACTTTTCTATCATTATGGAGAATTATCACTGGAACACGCTGTTAAAGATTTAAAGAGGAACTAGACAGAAAAGGTGTGTGAGGGGGGTCATATCTTTTATTGTACCAGCTTTTGCTGGTGAGAGAGACAAGCTTTCAGGCTACACAGAGCTCTTCTTCAGGGCAGACACGACTACAACAACACTGCATTTAAAGAAGAACTAGACATTTATATTGATAACAAGAATATCCAGGGTTATAACAGTAAAAATTAAACCAAAGCCAACACAAGCATTTTGGAAGGAATCCAAAACCTCCTGACATAATCCACCCTTTAGCTATTGGGGATAGAAGGGAATTTTCCTGAGGCAGCGGGGCAGATTATTGCTTAAGGCAGGGTTTCTTCCTCTGAAGCAGCTGATACTGACCATAGTCAGAGACAGGAAACAGCACTAGATGGGTCCACTGGCCTGATCCAGTCTGACAATTCCTTTCTCCTTAAAAAAATATTAATAATCGTACTTTATTTGAAGGAAAACAAACTTTTGGAGGTAAATGCCTGCTCTGCCCTCCACCTGGCAGTACAGCATGTTGAAAATGTTTTGATTTTCCAAAAATTGCATTGTCATTTTTTTTTAAAAACCCAACCTCCTAATAACACTATTGACAATATTTTATTTTTTTTGGTTCCTCTTTTTTCAACCAGCTGTATTTTCCACTGGCTTGCCTGCTGTGCTGTGACTGGCAAACCAGCTTAACCAGGCCCAGGAAATACCCCTGCTGGTCTGTTTTCCGGACAGTAATGGAGTAGGCCTCTGCTGGGCGAGCAGCTGTGAGGGACAGAGAGGTTGGGGGCGAATCCAAGGGGTGTGGCTCAGCCACAGAGCATTCAGATTATTCTGAGCCAGCAGACCAGTGGTGGGAGGCCACCAGAAATTACCACAGCCTCCACCAACTCCTCCTGAGCTGTATTTCCTGAAGTGGGGCTAATATTGCTAACTCAGAGTTTAAATGTATATTCTTCCCACTGCTAAAATTTCCTGTGTTTCTCCAACGGGGAGGCTGTGTCTACTGATGCTGGAAGAATGATAATTCCCTAATAAATTTCCCACAACTCTCTGAGAGAGTACTATGCAGTAGGATCAAATCACATGGCAGAAAGGGTGTGTGTGTGTGTCTTACACTGGTTTTATTTTTTCATAAACATAGTCTCTTATTTACTAAGGGTCTGATTTTGCTCCCATTGAAGTCAATGGGAGTTTTGCCACTGACTACAGTGGTAGCAGGGTTGGACCTTTAGAGCATGTCTATACTGCAATAAAACGCTCCCAGCTGGCCTGGGTCAGCTGACTCGGGTTCCTGGGGCTCAGGATGTGGAGCTATAAAATTGCAGTGTAGACACTGGGGCTTGGGTTGGAGCCTGGGCTCTGGGACCCTTTCCCCTCATGGGGGCTCAGAGCCCAGGCTCCAGCCCTAGCCTGAACATCTACACTGTAATTGTATAGCTCCTCAGCCTGACCCCTACGAGCCTGAGTTAGCTGACCCACACCAGCTGTGGGTGTTTTATTGCAGTGTAGACATATCCTAAGTAGTTTAAGAGAGTCAGGCACCCAGCTCATGCTGAATTTCATTGGGGGTACTGAACTCCCTTAAGTGCCTTCAAAAATCTGAGCCAAATGTGTTATATATAGTAGTAGGAATAACAAAAATAATAACAATATTAAATAATAAAATCAGATTCAACCTCACACGTTTTGGGGGCGGGGGGGAAATGACAGTGCTCGGAACGCAGTGAAGGCCTATAAAACACCTAGGATCTTGTCATACTCAAGAATCCAAGCTAAGGGTCCAAACTGGCTCTACAAGCCAAAACACAACTAGGCCAAAAAACGTGACCATGCTCCTATGAAAGGACAGCTCTATGAGTGGGAACTAATAAGTAAAGATGGAGTATCATTTTCAGGTTTCACTCAGCTCCTTCAGAGAACCCCTCAAAAAGGGCCAGACACTCATCTTGAACCCTGCCAGCCTGCCCCAGATCTTTGCAGTTACTGTCTATGATAAGTATCAGTAAATAATTGCTGAAAGTTTAATATTCTTGGAAGAGAAAATTTGTTTACAGCTTGGACTTACAGATGGACAGTTGTTTAATAAAACTGTTTGTACTAAACAGAAATACAGTCTGGGCCTTAAGGAACAAATCTTTCCATTTACTTTCTTGAACAAGCTGCTGAGATCTATAATCAAAAAAGCTGCCTTATCTGGGACTCTAATATGAATTCATTCTTTCTTGACAGATATATTTAAATTCAAGACCATCTCTTTTGTATCACCTTTCCCATCTCTCTTCACTTTGAATTCTACAGTCTCAGTTGTGAGTGTAGCCAGATGTGCTAAAGGCCTTTTTTCTATTGATGCGTTTGCTGCTATTTGTTTGTGAGTATGGGAGGGTTTGGGACATCAGTTTTAAAAACGTGTCCTATAAAAGTGATTGTCACTCTGCAGTAATGAACTTTATTTCCTCCAGGTTTGTTAGCATTGTGTTTATTGTCTTACCAATCACTGGAACTGTTTATGCTGCCGCTGTGAGGTGGGAAGTGAAATTTGATGAATCACCATCAGACAGTTTACCTTCTGCAAATTACGGGAGCACATCTTCAAATGAGAAAGATAAGAGTGAATCAAAGGGAGATATCAGACGGAATCATTATAAAATGAATTCGGTGCTGCCAGTTGTTTCTGATGATGTCTGCTACACAAAGAAAAGTACGTATTTTCTCTGTATGAAGACCACAAGCATGTCAAGTCATACTTTACAGAGTACACATTTGGGAAATAATAGATTAAATGCTCTACTGTAACAAAATACAAGATTGGTTTTAGATATCGCCTGGAGATATCTCTTTTAAAGAGCACATCAAACATGTATCATAAACCTACCAGTGCTTCAATATTGGTTTCCATATTTTATATTACAAGAAATGGCTGTGGCTTAAAACTATCCTGTGCAAGGTTTGGATACATAGCAAATAAAACCTGTTGGACCTTAGAATGTGGATCCCTAAATGTTATTATATTTTAACAGTTAGTCATTTTATTGCCATAGTCAAATCAAATGCTTTGGTGATGTCAAAGGCAAAGTTACATATATAAATATAATAGATACTAGTTTGAAAAGAAGTTCAATGTCCAAATATTAAAAAGAAATGAAAAGCAGAAGAGGCCTGATCCAAAGTTCATTGACGTCAATGGAAAGACTCCCAGTCTTTTCAGTGGGCTTTGGATCGGGCCCACATTAGAAAAATCAAGGACAATAAATGAGGACCCAATCCTCCAAACCTTGCTCAAATGATGAATCCTTATTCACATGAGCTGTCCCAGTGGAGTAAATGGAACTGCTTGGGTGACTAAGGTGATTAATTCTGGTGAATAATGGCTGCAGAATCAGGCTCCAAGTTAGGTGGTCCAAGTCTGGCTCTTAGTGGACATGTGATTACATCTCAAAAACCATTCTAGACACAGGGATATATAACTTGAAAGGCCATGTGCTGTGTATCAGAGCTAAAGCCGTTCGTGAAATATGTAGGGTTTCCCCCCCCTGGGAATATTATTGTTCACTGAATGTACTTGGTATATGGCCAGTGGAATAGTTGTGTAAATCAACTGGTCACTTGCATAATTTTTAATGCTTAACAGTTTTTTGTTTAATTGTTATGTAATTTGTGTAAGGGCACGTTAATCCCTGGATCAGCCTTGCCTATAAATTATCTATGTCAGAATACCACGTGTGGGGGAAAATACTGTATAAATCAAGAGTGAAACAAGATCTCACTGAAACTACTCTGACAATATTGAAACTCTTCAATTATTATTATAATCTGTAATATTTTGGGCAAAATCTATCTTTAAGGAAAAATCTATCCAATTTTCTTTGATAATTTGAAAAATAGATTCTTTCTTTGATGTTTTTGGTTAGTCCTCTGTTGGATTTTACAATGCCAAATTAGATTATTTATGATTTATATGTTACCAAACTATCACAACTTGAATTGTCATTAAATATCACCTCGCTGATGTCGTGGGGCCCAATCCTCCACTTGCTAAGGAACCTGATACAAATCCCTTCTGAGTCTTTCTATTGATTTTAATGGTTTGGGGATCAGGATCAAAGATAATGGCAAAACACGCATTAACTCTATGAAAGTAAAATGGAGCCCTTGGAAAAAGAGAAATGCCATTTTTATGTTAATGATACAAAATTCATTGGTTAAAAATTCCAGGGTGAATTCATCTTTGTTATTCTAGCTTTTTTAGGTGCCCTGGACAGCACTCTAAAATGCTTTTCCCTGCAAAAGAATCTTCCAACTATATGGACAGTGAAATCCTCTAAAGGTGTCTGCTCTGCACTAAATGGTATCCGAGTTTTGAGTCTTGTATGGATAATTTCTGGACACACCAGTCAGATGGCAGCCTGGCAGAATTTAGGTATGGGGGATGTGACAAATTAACATACATTATTGGGTTTAAAGAAAGACCGGTGTTTATTTTGTGTGCTCACAGGCAAATCACAGTTTTATAACATACTTGGAAGTCAGGTACATACTCCATAGACTGTAAACATTCCCCAGGGGAAGCAGAGAGGAACTTGTTGCCAGCAGATTATGTTTATGTTTTTAGGGGGCCTAAATAATTATGAGGAAGTAGTATGGGCAAGAGGGCTCACTATGAGGCTATACACTCCACAGTGAAAAAGTAAAGAGTTTCTTTAAAGGAAGTAATAAGGATGATGCCCAATAGAAAGTCTACAGATCTTCTAGACCAGCCAGGGTGCAAAAAGGTCCATCAAAGAGATCATAGAGAAATTGAAGATTATTTTCCACATTTGTCTCCATGACAGAGGATTATGGTGAAAGCCTTATATTCTGGTTAGGAGTAATTCAGGTGGAAAACTGTCACAGATAAACTTTATCCAAAAGGAAAAAAGAAAAAAAAAAGAGAGAGAGAAAAGAGATGGAGCAACTTGAGAAATGTAATTGGAATTTATTGTGTAGGACTGGATATTATTAAACCAAGAATTCCTAGGGAAATAAATAGTAATTTGTTATAAGAATTTGGTATTTAGACACTAGGGTGATGGATGCATAGAAAAACCTAAGAGGATGATCATATTAAGGCCTAGCACTTACATAGTGCTTTTCCTCCATGGCTTTCAAAGTTCTTTACAGAAGATAAGCGTTATTGTCCCCATTTCATCTATGGGAAAAACAGAGGCCCAGGGTGGTAACTTGTTCAACATCACATAGCATGTCAATAACAGAGCAGGGGATAAGACCCAGGAATCCTGACTCCCACCCTAGTGCTTTCTCTATCTCCCAGACGACGTTGCCTTCCTTGTGTGACGTTATATGTTATTAAAACACATCATCCTATGTTTCTTACTTTTTTACTATACATTTTATATTTCACTACAGATAATGTGTTGGAATGGAAAGAACGAGTGCTAAAAAATCCCATATATGTTTATTCTCGGAGTGGACCTTTTTATTTAGGTGTTGACACATTTTTTCTGATCAGGTAATAAGATTAAATTATCTGGGTTCATTTAAGCTCTGACTGTTTGCATTCTAATGGGTTGTTAAAGGTTGCTTTGACATTTAAACTACTAGCAACTATGGTTTATTGCTCTGTAAACATTGTGGGCCCAATTCTCACTGCCTTGCACTCGGAGCAGTCATTTACTTCTGTGCAAAGTGAATGCAGATGGTACCATTGGTGTAAGTGAGTGGCAAAGTCTGATTTGGTAGAAATTCAGTGGATCTGAATTTATCTGCACAATGCAGATATCTGCACAAGGCAATGGTGAATCAGGCCTGTGTTTCCATATCCCTGGCTTTTGTATTAGTGAACTGTCTCATGTATCTACACCACTTTCTTTAACTGGATGGACTCAGAATTGCTCAATTGTATGTCAGAGGCCAGTGCTGCTAAAAGTGGAGAGAGAGTCTGGTTTCATTCAGGTGCTAGGGCCATGTGGTTTGGAGCTAACAGATCTGAGTTCTATCATTTTCACCATAAAGCTTTGAGCCACCAACATACCTGAGTCAAATATAGCCCAGCCATAAGATTTCAATTAATTTTAACTGCATGAAAAGTTTGAAGTGCCTGTGTTATTCCATTGTTAAGATCATTTGAGACCAAAAAATACAAATAAAAAAAGTCTGACACACATGCAAAATTTCTTAAAGGATCCAGGCCCAGATTCTCAAAGTTGTTTAGGCTCCTAACTTTCATTGAAATCAGTGGAAGCTAGGAGGCAAATTGTTTTGAGGATCTGGGTCCAAGTTTTTAATTAATTGCAAGTCATAAACTAATTAACAGATTTGCTTGTAAATTCTCAGAAAATTCATTCTGTACTCTAAGAATAAGTGCTGCAATTTTGGGGAGGATATTCTGTTTTTCACACAAAACCAAAGAGGTTGATTCCCTGCTCTAAGTGCAAGACAGAACTCAGCCTTAAGTATGGAGTTGTATCCAATGCTTCCATAATAATCTGTATCTGAAAGAAAACATATTTCCATTTGGGTTTTTTAAAAACACCGAGTGGCTGTTTGGTGGCCTATATACAATGGATTGGTGTTCTCCGTCTAATTACTGGTGAGCAGGTGTCCAAATCTGACACACACAAAGACACTGCTTTAATGGCAGACTTGACAAAAATATTGGGACAGAAGCCTAGGATCAAGTGGGCATGGAGAATCCGGTCATGTCTGTACCACACTGGTGGGGCAGTAGAACAAAACTTGTATCTACCCTATGGACCCAGGATGTCCTATTCTGGTGCTATTAACCTAGCACGTTCACAAGAAACCTATTAATAGGGACAGTCTCCAAGGTTGGGGAAATATTAAACATAATATTAATTTGTTTCTAGTGGCTGGTTGAGTTCCAGGTCACTTCTAAACATAGTTCATCACTCAGAAAAAGGAATCACCCTGGAAGTCACACTGAAATATCTTTGTAATCGACTAGCCCGGTATGTTTAACAATATTTTCTCTTATAGTTGTCTGGTAGAAAGGTTTCCAGTTTAGAAATTAAAAGCAAGTAAAGAAGAGTAAAACAAAAAAGGGGGGGGGGGAAAGTGATGTTAGAGTCTTATATAGAGGATGTTTTGCTTCCTTTCTTTAAAATTATTTAAGGGCTTATCTGCAGCGTGAGCTATTCATGGTAGCAACAGAAAGGAGTGTTGTTAGCTGGATTTTTGCAAGGTGCTATGTCCCTTTAATTCTTCATGTAGTCGGTTGTTCTGATTCTTACTTACACTGAGGCCTCTTTGCCCTGAGAGTGGGTGTAAATGCCTGAGTGGTGTAAATGGGCCTGAGTGTGAATGCAAACCAGGCTCAATGAATTGAGGGTGTGGAGCACCTCACAGGATCAACCCTCTCTCCCCTCCCCCATGGTTGTGTAGCCTGAACTTTCTGCTAGGGCCATTTTGTTCAACATGGCCTTAACCCAGCCAGAGAGTCCCAGGTGTAGATCCCTCTGTGCTGGTACAGACAGCATGGTCACCTTGTACATCAGCCACCACTCCCCCTAACATAAGACAAAGAAAGTGGCCATGTGAGTGTGGGACTGGGGCAAGGGGCTATGCCCAGACCTCCAACGGTGTAAGGGATTTTATACTATCAGCATCAGATGTGTAAATCAGAACAGGACCCCACAGAGCTCTGAATCAGAGAGCCACATCTGGCTCCGTGAGGCCATCCTGCTCCACTATGTCCAAGCACAGCTTGGGTATAGTAGAGACTCAGGGTCTCTAAGTCTTTTGAAAATGCTATCTAAATTCAACTGTAATTTTTCTTGTGGGTCTGTACAATGTTGATAGAGCTGGGGAAGTGCTCCTCTTGCTTCCTTGCCCCATATCACCCCATAGACTTATTGCACGTTTTTAACTGAAATCCCTTCTTTCTTGCAGGTCTAGTAAAACCGCATTTTAGGGTTTTATTATTGGAGCTGGGTGGGTTGTGTTCCCAGTCAACTCATGGTTAAGGTTGGGACCGAACACCTCTAGATCACGCTACCCACCAATAACTGCTCCTCAGTGCCTGTGCCAAGGCCTAACCACAGTTGAGGACCCAATTCAGTATTCCTTGTGAAAGAAAATCTCCTACTGAAGTCAGTGGCAAGTCTGTTACCCCCCACCCAGGAGCGGCGCCAGGGTTTTTGCCGCCCTAGGCGGCAGCGCTCCTCCTCTGAGCATTCATGGGGCCTGAGGTCTTCGGCAGCAGGGGTCCTTCCACTCCGTGTCTTTGGGGCACTTTGGCGGTGGGTCCCGGAGCGAGTGAAGGACCCGCCATCAAATTTCCGCCGAAGACCTGGAGCAGAAGGACCCCCCGCTGCCAAATTTCCGCCAAGGGAGGAAAAATGCTGCCTCCCAAATCCTGCCACCCTAGGCGACTGCCTAGGGTCACCTAGTGGAAGCGCCGGCACTGCCCCCACTCCCACCCCCCATGGCAGGCTTTCATTTATACATTAAGTTAACCGCACCCATGGTAATAAGATAGAGACCTGGAAAGTCCTTGGAGTCACAGTATAAATGCAAAAACCTTGGGGATTACAGAGTTATTCCAAACAAGTTCATCCACCATGTATACATTTTAATGAATCTCTTTTGATTGTATTATATTTACAAACATACAATAATATAATTATATAGCAGAGTCTGCCTTGAAGATGCAATCACTTTAAAATGGTGGAAACTCCTACCTAAATCATGGATAAAGAACCTTTATAAAACCTAATCAACTCTCTTCTTGCTGTGTTTTCAGACTTCAGCCACTCCATATGTATTCCATATGTCTTTTAGTTGGGCTTTACTCTGTTATTCCCTGGGGATCGGTATGGGAGATCTCCAAATTTCATCTGGATAACTGCAGAAGGGTGTGGTGGTCCAATCTTTTTCTCCTAAACAACTTCATTTCTGTAACAGAATCAGTAAGTCTAAACAAAGAAATAGTTTTTCACACATCATTTATTTAGCCAAATTAATTCACTAGCACAAGAATTCAAATGCTGTAGCTGGATAATTTTATGATGAATAACTGTAATTGTTGTCATATTTGCTAAGATAGTGGTAACCAAATCTCCTCTTTTGCTCCAATGGATGATCGCTACATGGTAAATAAGAAATAAGCCCATTTTACTACTGGCTAGAATTATGGGAATTATTGTTAGTCACCTCTGAAGCATCGAGTATTCACAATTGTTAGAGGATACCAGACTTGATGGTATGATTTACTATAACAAATCAGGTTTCAGAGTAGCAGCCGTGTTAGTCTGTATCCGCAAAAAGAAGAACAGGAGTACTTGTGGCATCACACATGGTCAAATCTGATGTCCTTTCTTAGGCAAAACTCCCATTGATGTCTTTGGGTGGTGTCACGCTGTCTGAAGTGGCTCACGAATGTGAGTGTTTGCCTTTTCCTTCCCCAGTCGGGGCATTATTCTGAGCTGCAACCCTCTCTTGGTCCAGAGATGGGGCAGTTTGCTGAGCCTTCACAAACTCCTTGTGGGTCTCACTTAAATTCAGAGCAGACTCTGAAGGATTTCCAAATTGCACCACAGAAAGCAAACTGCAACTGTCAACAGACTGAGGGCACTTTTCTCCCCTTTGCCACCTTCCCGGCTGTCCACGGACAAAGCAGGTAGATCAGATCCACGCTCTCGCTGGGACTGTGTTATAACACTAGCCTGCTTACATATGGCTAAAATGTTATTACCTATTAATAGCAAATTTCTGATGCCTACGATAACATCACCCTTAAATCTTCCCCCTCAAGGTGGACTTTAGCTGGGGCACAGTCACAGAAACTTCAGCCCAAGCTAAAACATTTCGACTTTTTTGCCAGGAAGTCTGTCCTCATCCCTTACCAAACTTTCCTTAATCAAAATGACTTGTGATGCCTCATCTCTCCACTCAGCACATTCAGTGCCATTCACTCTAGCACTCTTAATAAATTCTTCACTATCTTCAGTCCTAATATAGTTAATGAGGTCATTGTCCTCCCCTACAATTTCCTCTGAGATCAAGGTGGTAGCATTGGCACGCCCAGTGGGGGAAGTGGGTGCAGATTGTGGGGTGACCTTAAGTTTTGGGCAATTTAGGTTTATGTGGGCAGGAGCCCCACAGTGATGGCAGACTACCTGCCTTCCCTTAGGGTAAGAGGTTTTAAAATCTGGGCTCCCTTGCAGTTTTTTAACTAAGTTGGTCTTAGGTTTATTCCTAACCCCCCTCATCCCTCTTAACCTGGGGAACAGGAGGATTTCCCTTCCCCTGGAGTTTGCACCCCTCATGAGCCTTTCACTCAATATATTCATCATCAATTTCTGCTGCCTCCAAAACTGTGGAAGGCTTTTTGTCACAGATGGCCATTTCTACCTCCTCAGTGACTGTCCCCAGTAATTGCTCTTTTGCCACCAGATCAAACAGTTTTTCATAGCTACCTTCAGCCCCTGCCCCTGCCACCCATTTGTCATATAATTAACTACCTCATGCATATATTCCACATGAGTGACATTGTCAAACATTTTAAGATTTCTATACTTCAATCAATAGGGGTAATCTTAAACCTTTTCTATACATTTTCATTAAATTTCTTATACACCTTAGTATCACCCTCCTCCGTATCATTAAAAACTTGTCTGACTTTCCCAATAAATCTGGTCAAGAGGATAAGCATCCATTTATCCTCTGGAATCTTATGGGTCCTACACAGTCTCTCAAAGGTGGACAGGAACTCTTCTATGCAGTCTCTCGATAAATTGGGCAGGTTTTCTCCCACTCCCAGCTGTTGAGAGGGGATGTACTCACAATCTGAGGCTGCTGCATTTGCTGTTCCAGTACTTGGAGTTGCAATGCGGGAGTTTTCTCATCAGTTGTTCCGTTCATCTGCGGTGAGCTTTCTCCTCCATTTCAGCACTGGTTTGGACAGCTGTCATACGTTCCAGGCATCTTTGGGAGGCTCTCTCTGCTCAGCTTCCTCGGTTTCTTTCTTCTTCTTGATTTGGAGGCCCACCATCAGTATCTGATGCTCACATTCCTTCTGGGCTTCCAGGAACTTCAGCCCAACCCGTTCCATGGCAGTGGTCTCTGTGGCATCTAGGTATGGAGGTACTCGGACTCTGCTCCATCAAAATCTACGAGTAAAGCTCTCAGTTCCTTTCTCTTTATGGGACAGTCCCCTATTTTTACATAATTTTGATGGGCTTTTTTGTCAAGATGACTGTGATTTACTCAGTGTGACTAATCTTTAACCCTTAAAAACTCTTAATATCCAATTTAAACTTTTAACAGTGCTGGGGTTGAGATCTATAAACCCAATTGATCACAGGTGCCAACTTTCCAAAGTGCCAGGGGTGCTCGACCACTGGCTCTGCCCCAGGCCCAACCCCCACACCACCCCTTCCCCCAAGGCCTCACCCCGCCTCTTCCCACCCTTGTGCCGCCTCTTCCCACCCAGGTCCACCCCCACCACTGAGCATACTGTGTCCTCACTCCTCCCCACTCCCTCCCAGCCTCCCTGCACACCACGAAACACCCACCATTTTCCCCCCGTGGGTGCTCCACCCCTGAAGAACCCACGGAGTCGGAACCCATGCAATTGACCTTTGGCATGTGAATCCTGCTAAGACTATACCAATTGTCTCGCTCTCTGGAGTGGCTCATGACAGTGAATGCTTCCAGTCCCAAGAGACCAGTCACTTACCCCAGATCAGTTGGTATCCTAGATCTTACACCACAGACAACGCCTGTAGCCAGTCCTGTAATAAACTATCTAATGGCTTATTAACTAGGAAACAGAAATAAGAGTTATTTACAGGTTAAAGTAAGCAAACATATATACACAAATGAATTACCATCTAAATCCTAAGAGTGACAGACTTGTAGTGATCTGTCAATTCAAACTGTCTTTCAGGGCAGATCCAGGAGGTAACCCCTGGAGAGCTCTGGCTTCGGTTTGGTGTCTCTAGCCCTGTCAGAGGCACTCAAAGAGATGGAAAATTTTCCTGTGACTTTGGCCTTGTCTATACTGCAGCAGGGGAGCTGGAACAATTTGTATAGTGGGGGTGCTGAGAGCCATTGAACCAAACTGCAAACCCTGTCTGTAATGGAAACCACTTCAAGACAGGGGGTGCTGCAGCACCCCTAGTTCCAGAAACCTATGCACTGCAGAGTTTTGTCGCTAAAAGGAACAAGTCCCCCTCCCCCTGCCTCGGGACTGGTTGCTTCCAGTGGCTGTCTGAATTTAGGAGACAGCTTGTCGACACACTCACTCTCCTCCAACACACACATTCTCCCAACACACACTCTCTCTCTCACATACACACTCCCCCACACACTCTCTCACACGCTGCCCCAACACACACTCTGTTTCTGTCTCTCCTCACACACGTACACGCACCCTGTCACACACTTCCCCCACCACCACCACACACACCTCAGCTGAAATGCAGCTGCTAATCTAGTAGGACACCCATGGAACAATGGGATTGAGAAACCTGCATCATGTGACACTGTAACTGCCCCATGAGGCATTGCAAACCCTTCTCAAAGCACTCTGCAGCCAGTTGCACAGTGGGATATCTACCACAATGCACTGCTTTCTGTGTTGATGTAAGAGCTGCTAGTGTGGATGCACTGTGCCGACACAAGGACAGGGCCAGTGCTATCATTTAGGCAAACTAGGCGGTTGCCTAGGGCGCCAAGATTTGGGGGCGCCAAAAAGCGGTGCCCCCAATTTTTTTTACAGCGTTCCTATGCCCCCTCCCCGAGCACGCGATCGCCGCTCCACTTCTCCCGCCTCCCGGGCTTGCAGCGCCAATCAGCTGTTTGGCGCCGCAAGCCTGGGAGAGGAGGAGAATTAGCGCGGGGGTGGCGTGCTTGGGGAGGAGACGGAGCAGAGGTGAGCTGGGGTGGGGAGCTGCCGCACGGCTGGGGAGGGGAGCTGCCACGGGGGGGGGGGGGGGGCTGCCGCAGGGCTGGGAGGGGGTGCAAGGTGGATGTTTCGCCTAGGACACGAAACTTCCTTGCACCGGCCCTGCACAAGGAGCTAGTGTGGACATGCAACAGCAGTTTAATTAAAGCGCTTTAATAACTTTTGGTGACAAAACTCTGCAGTGCAGACATATCCTTTTTTTTTATTTCCTTCATTCAGCCTTCAACTCCACAGGGCAAGCTTCCTTGCACTTAACATTTCCAAGGTGCGATAGGGCCATTAACCAATCCTTTGTATTACGATGTATCTTGCTGGCCCATCTGACTTTGACAGTCCTTCTGAATGGGCGGGGGAGAGGAGGCAAAGGAAAGAGTGGGAGGATGGTTGGGTGCCTGGGTTCACAAGTTCAGAGCAAACATTTTCAAAGTTATAAAGCAAAGCTTACATATTTTTTATAGCGTAGAATACAGACATTACAAGTGAGATTAATGCATGCAGCAATTTACAAGTATTTCATAGAGTCTAAACACTAATTCCATTCTTATAAGACGAATGCCTACTTCGAGCAAATTAACATACAGGTGAACTGGTCTGGTCTCCAGCTCTGAGTTTGTTAGTTCTTAGCTAATGCCTGCAGCCAGGGTAAGAGTGGGCACTTGGCCTGCCAGCGTCACAGAAGAATTATAGCTTAAGACATCAAAGGGAGTTTTACTTAAGTAAAGAGTAGAAATTGAGTAAGGACTTCAAGCTTTGCTCTATATTTGCAGTTAGTGAAAATAACTTCGCGCTATAAGAGCACTGTCAGCTACCGAGGGGTGAACAGGAGGTTGGCGTTTGTGTGTAATTCAGACAGGCAACCAAAACTTTGGATGCCTCTCCAAAGTTTATCCAAACCTCTTGAAGCTGCAAACCTCGCCTGGAAATCTTTTAAGAACAGTCAGTCGCTCGCTCTTGATTTCTGCCATTTCCGCTTTTCATGTACCAAAGGGCCTTCCCCTCCTCAAAACCTCTCCTCCAAACTCTTTTTTTTTTTTGCTGGCTTTCTACCCCAATCGCACTCCCATGTTATCTACTCCCACTCTGACACCTCTCCATATTAGAAATAATGGAAAAAACTGTCCCAATTTTTCACACTTGCTATCTGGTCACCCTATGAGCATGTCTCATTTTGATCTCTTCCAACAGGGAGTTTCAGTGCCCAGAATCCTTAAATCCTGCAGCTTGACTTGCATCCAGACTGCAAAATTACAGGGCTTGGGCCTGGGCCACACTACAGCGAGACTTGGGCTCTGACTCACTCCCCTAGCCGGGTTCTAGGACCTAAGTCCCAAGTGCTTGCTGACCTGTGCCAGACTGATTTGTGTGTGGACTGAAGTGGGTGTTGGGTGCAAATCTGAGTAACAGCCCAGGCTGAGAGTATAGACATACCCTGAGTGTTTTCATGTCCTCAAGGAATGCAAAGGTTTTGCTGGATGATAGATGGAAAGGTGATCTTCAAGGTAGCCTGGTCAGCGGACAGTGAGAAGGCCTTGCAGATCAGTATTGGAACTGGAACCTTGTAGGACTTGACCTCCCTATGGGCCTGGAGCAGGGTGCAAGACACCAGCTTTAGATGCTTTTGGGGTCTGGCCTCTCTCTAAAGGAGGGACTACAAACTCATTCCTTCTCTAATCCCACTCTGCATGCATGCACAAGTTACTCCCTTTAAAAGTTATTTTCTTTGTAGGCCTAAACAAAGCTGTACATGTGATCTCTCTGGAATGATCGATCTCATCCCTTTATTAGGGAATCTAATTATTAGTCTAATAATTAGGGCAGCGATCGATCCAGCGGGGGTCGATTTATCGACTGCTGAATGCTCTCCCATCGACTCTGGTACTCCACCAGAATGAGGAGCACAAGCAGAGTCGACGGGAGAGCATCAACTGTTGACTTACCGCAGTGAAGACACCGCGGTAAGTAGATATAAGTACGTTGACTTCAGCTACGCTATTCACGTAACTTAGATCGACCCCGTGTGGTAGTGTAGACATGCCCTAAAAGAGGAGGCTGAACTTCTTGAAGAACTAAGCAAACCCAAGACTCATGCTCTGCATGAAACGTGGCTTCATGTCTACTTCAGTGGAAACTAATGCCAAAACTAGGTCAGAAAGCTGTTTGGTGGGAAATCATTTTTTGTAATAACCCAGAGTGTGATAAAAGCTTGAACACTTTTATTTTCAGTGCAATGGATGGACATGGTATCTTGCTAATGATTTCCAGTTCTATCTCACAACACCTTTGGTGGTCTTTTTATACGCTAGGTGAGTATTCTTTGAAAGTGAGATTGTTTACCGTAAAAATGGCACATTAGACTTGGCATATTTTTCCTGTGGAGAGCCTCAGTTCATTAAAAGGCACTTTACAAGTACTATGTACAGGGGAAAGTTATATGCCTTTCTTTTAGCACACTGGATATAGTTTAGGCTTTGAATATTTTGCAAGGGTATTTTTTTCAGTCAGGTGGATGCATGAGGTATGCAAGTTGTATGTACAGAGAACTGATACTGAAAAAATATGGAAAGGGGTTTTATACAGACAGACAGCCTGTGAACATTTTTATTAGTAGCAAAAATAATAGTATTTTGCACTTACATATCATATAGATAGGTTCTGAAGTCAAATGGGCTTCATATGGCACAGCATCTGCTTGTGTGCTGTCATTGCAGGAGTGGCCCGTACATTACTGTTGCTGCTGGATAATCTGTTATTCCAGGATATGCCACTACAACTGCTAGGAACTGAAGGGTTGACTGTTACTGGCCAAGTATTTTCTGCAGATGTTCTGTGTCAATGGCTGTCATATGTAGTTGTAGCCATGTTGGTCTCACAATATTAGAGAGACAAGATGGGTGAGGTAATATCTTTTATTCGTCAAGTCAAGAAGAAGAGCTCTGTGTGGCTCAAAAGCTTGTTTCTCTCGCCAACAAAAGTTGGTCCAGTAAAAGATATTACCTCACCCACCACATCTCTTTAATGGCTATGTCAGACATAAAGATGTGTCCTTGAAGATGATTTCTAATGGATTTTTTTTAAAAATTGGACGGATGTCCTTTTTTGATTCATGATGATGCATAAAAAGGCATTTTAAACATTTTGTCTGGTTTTGCTTTTTCAGTCTTAACATCAGGAATACCCAAGATATAGTCTCTCCAAGCTCTGTCCAGGCTGCATTCAGACAAATCTGGCCTGTTGTCTGCAGATCAGGAGTGGCTAAAATGAATATCACCTGATTCCTCCTAAGTATATATACTGCTCTAGAAATTTAGGGTAAAATCCTGGCCCCACTAAAGTCAAAGGAAGTTTTGTGATTGAGTAATGGAGCCAGTATTTCATCCTTACTTTGTATTTTTTTGTGTGCTCAAAAACACCTCCCGTTGTTCCTTGAGAAATCAATACCCTGAGATCAAACATGCTAATTCTAAAAATACCAGCGCTCTTGCGTCTCTTGTAACATTTCAGATTCTGTATGCTTTGAAGAATGCTTCAGATACTACACATTTCTCTTCCTCTTAATTTTTTTGGCCTCTGTATTTCCCCCAAAGAACACAATATAATAAGCTTCAATTGTATATGGTTTCTGAAAAGTCTTAAGGAATATGATGAAAGACTTGATTTAAGATTGCTGTGAACATCTCACAGAAGGGTCTGTCTCAAGAGAACTGCATAAAAGCTAGATGCTTTCCATTATCACTTTGTTGAAGTGCAAGCAATGATCAGATCCTCCAGGTGAGACTCTCACCTTGACATTATCTATTCTACTAGGCCCTATAGCATATGATAGGCCTGCAGCCAAATTTTCATAAGTGGCTTTGGGTACACATCTTGAAAAACTTTTGGCCTGATTTTCAGAGGTGTGACTCCCATTGAGTTTTCTAGCTGATTGGAAGACTCACTCTGGATCTGTTTCAGTCTCACTAGCCTCTCAGTTCAGCTTTGGTTTTACATGCTAACAATAAATATTAGTATCTGTCTGTTCAACCGTCATATAGCTATAAACCCCCAATTTTTTTATCATTGATACCATGTTCTGAAGATGTTTTAAATCAAGTAAATAAATTGAACAGCGACAAACAATATGACCCTAAATCAATGACGGAGAAAAGCATGTCCCTTTAAAGCACATGGTTAAGTATTGTAATGCATCAGGGTCTTATAATTGCACATTTGTGGCATTAATAATCAGATCTCATGACATTTACAATGAGATACACCAAGATTTTACAACGGATCTCTGAAACGATTGTGTGCCACAATTAGAGGAAATGATTTTGACACTCCAGAAAAGGAATAAATGGAATAAAATTACAGGATGAAAGAAATGTTTGCAAAGAGATCAGAAAATTGGATGTTAAAAATGTTTTTCTTTACATTTTACTTGTAGAAGCAAATGTGGGTTGATTATCTTAGGAACCACTCTATTCCTGGCATCTTTCACTGTTACAGCCTTGCTGTCATCATTTTTCAGACTTCCTGTTGCATCTCCTTCAGATACCAGGTAAGGGTTCTACAAATACTCTTCATCTCTTACTACTAGGTTTATATGGAAATTAGTTTTTGAATAGCTATTCAGCCACAATGTTGATACTTAGGATGAATAGCTATTCAAAGGATGATTTCTGTAAAGTCATAACAGGAAGAGAGAAATTTTCCAATATATACAAGTCTTCAGTTTTAATACATTTTTTCAAATACCTGGTTGAAGCCAGGCATGGCCAACTCAACAGCAGCTTCTCCCCTCTTCTTCCTAACACAAAGGTTCAATCACAATTAAGCAAGTGTAGTCCTTCCTATTATCTTAACTTTCTAGGCCAGTATTACAGCACTACATAATTTATTAACTGTATGTTAATGGGGTGTCAGGGCATTTAAAGCTTGGATGGGCATCTTTTTAGTTAGTATTTAAATCTGAATAAACAAAATACATTATTTTAATAAAAAAGTAATCGTCACCCAAAGCAGTCTGAGCCAAAGAGCATTCAGACTAAGGTATGTAACCTCTCTAGACTCTGTTTGTCCTCTTTAGGTTTTAGAAACAAAACGTATTGACATTTTGTAAAAGGAAAAATCATTCTTTTCAGGTATGCATTAATTTTGAAAGTGTTTGATAATATATCAAATTATAAGAAAGAAAATTGCAAAGTACTGGACTTTGGAAGGAAAAATCAAATGAACAAATACAAAATGGGGAATAATCAGCTAGACAGCAGTACTGCAGAAAAGGAGTTAGGGGTTATAGCAATCACAAATGAATGAGTCGACACTGGGATGCAATTGCGAAAAAGTAAATGTCATTCTGGATTGTTGTCATGGGATCAGTGGCTCTTCAGGAAAGATTAGGGCCTAACTGGCCCATGATGCCCCCCTGGGGAATACCTGGGAGCAATCAGGTGCTCCAGGTGGTGACCATTTAGCTAATTAGAAATGGAGCAGCTGAGTTAGAAGGATAGAACAATACAAAGAGGAGGATACAGAGATGCCATGTGGCTCTTGCAGGCTGGAGAAACTCACAAGAGGTGGACTAGGCCTCTGTGAGGACCAGCCATGAATGAAGGCTTAGAGTTGACAGTAAAAGCCCCAAGAAAACTGTCAGAGTCCCTGGGGAAGTGAGACAGTGGGGAGCTTCTGTCAGTAAGCGAGCTAGTGTGTCTGCCTCTAGATCAGAGAGGCCTACAATTTGAGCCTGGCTCCTGGGAAGGAAGTAGGAAGATCAAGAGTGCTGTCAAAGGGCTGGTCTACACTAGGGGGGGGGATCGATCTAAGATACGCAACTTCAGCTATGCGACTAGCGTAGCTGAAGTCGAAGTATCTAAGATCGAATTACCTGGGGTCCACACGGCGCGGGATCGACGGCCGCGGCTCCCCCGTTGACTGCGCTAGCGCCGCTCGCTCTGGTGGAGTTCCGGAGTCGACGGTGAGCGCGTTCGGGGATCAATATATCCCGTCTTAACGAGACCCGATATATCGATCCCGGATAAATTGATTGCTACCCGCCGATACGGCAGGTAGTGAAGACGTACCCAAAGAGACAGACTCCCTGAATAAGGGGTTATTGTAGAGTAAGTCTGACCTGGGACTGATTTATATAGCCAAAGGGGGAAACTGAGGCACAGCCTGGGCTTGGGACAGTTGTATTAACAGAGTGTTGTACGTAAGACACAGTAGTTGTTCTGCTCTGCTTGGAACTGGTGAGGCCTCAGCTGGAGTACAGTGGCTTAGTTTGCAGAAAGGGAGATTTGGTTAGATATTAGGAAAAACTTCCTAACTAGGAAGGAAGGTTAAGAACTGGAACAGATCTCCTAGGGAGGTTGTGGAGTGCCTGTCATTGGAGGCTTTTAAGAATAGCATGGACAAACACCTGTCAGAGATGGTCTAGGTATACTTAATTCTGACTCCACATGGGTGAAGGACTACGTAACATCTTGAGGTACCTTCTAGCCCTACATTTCTATGATTCTTTAAGTTGAAGAAGAAACAGTATTGCCAACTATAAGCATTCAATAATCATGACTTCACTTGGGTCACATGTTCAAGCTCCACTCTGCAACCATGAGGGCTAGAAACTTACTTTTTTATTAATGAAAGCTGAGATTTTTTTCTTAATTGCATACCTCCAGGAGCTGGGACAGTTGTATTAACAGAGTGTTGTATGTAAGACATATACTTGTTCTGCTCTGCTTGGAACTGGTGAGGCCTCAGCTGGAGTACAGTGGCTTAGTTTGCAGAAAGGGAGATTTGGTTAGATATTAGGAAAAACCAAATATCACAAAACTCTTGATAAAATGCCATTGAAAAGGGGGAAGGGAGGAAAAAAGGAGGAGAAAGGGGGAAAGAAAAAACAATGAATCAATTTTTAAATAAGTAACGTTTCGTTTTCCAATTTAATCAGAAAAAAATTAAAATTTGTGAAATTCCTGATTTTTGAAATAAAGGCTGGTTTTCATTTGAAAAACTTGGAGCAGCTCCAGTAACAACCATTCACTGTTTGGAATGGTTTCCGTGCTGAGCCCACTGAGATGCTTAGTTCCATTTTTATAGGGGTGGAGGGGGAGAAATTGTAAGATTAAAACCCAGCAAATAAAAAAGGATCTCGTTCGTTCTCCCAAAGCTGTGTGCCCCTGCATTGCTTAAAGGAGTAGCAAGTAGTAAACGTTTATATTTGTCCCTAAAACAAGCACATACAGCTCTGAATACACACCAGGGCAGAGCGGCTGAATAAGATGGTGCCATTTTTAGCAGCAGTTATGGTTGGAGAACCACAGTTTAAGAATAGATGCACTAAGGTTGGCCTCTTTATGAACAATAGTTAACTATCTTACCGTTCACTCAGAACTTCAGCATAATCCTTTCCTATTTACTTTTAGGGAAATGTCCACAGTGATGTATTTCACAGAATACTATACAAAACCTTACTGTCGATATGGCCCATTTCTAGTTGGTGTCCTTCTGGAGCTTTTCATGTATCACCAGCAAGCACAAATCCTCAGAAACAAGGTACATGGATGCGGTCTCTACATAGGCGCTGACTTTTGCTTTTGTCAGCAGGTGCTTTTGAAGAGGTGTGTGTGTTGTGGGGGGGACACTCTGCCAGTTTTGAGCAGAGGCTATTTTCAGCATATTTATACACTTCTTTCCAGGGCCGGTGCAAGGAAGTTTTGCGCCCTAGGCAAAACTTCCACCTTGCGCCCTGCCCCCCCCCAGCCCTGCGGCAGCTCCCTGCTCCCCGCTCTGCCCTGAGGCACCCCCCCTGTGGCAGCCCCCCCTGCCCTGAGGTGCTCCCCCTGCGGCAGCTCCCCACCCCAGCTCACCTCTGCTCCGCCTCCTCCCCGAGCACGCCGTCCACACTCTAATTCTCCTCCCCTCCCAGGCTTGTGACGCCAAACAGCTGATTGGCGCTGCAAGCCTGGGAGGCGGGAGAAGTGGAGCAGCGATGGCGTGCTCGTGGAGGGGGCGTAGCAGCGGTGAGCTGGGATGGGGAGCCCTGGGACAGCTTCCCCCCCCTGCCCTGAGGCACCCCCAGGGCAGCTCCCCACCCCCCCAGCCCGGGGAGCCGTGCGGCACCTCCCCACCCCAGCTCACCTCTGCTCCGCCTCCATCCTGAGCACACCGCCCCCACTCTAATTCTCCTCCCAGGCTTGCGGTGCCAAACAGTGGATTGATGCTGCAAGCCTGGGAAGCGGGAGAAGTGGAGCGGCGACCGCGTGCTCAGGGAGGAACGCTGTAAAAAAAATTTGGGGCACCGCTTTTTGGCACCCCCAAATCTTGGCGCCCTAGGCAACCGCCTACTTCGCCTTAATGGTAGCACCGGCCCTGCTTCTTTCATAGTCTAGTTACTGAAGGTGTCTGTCATTGGTATCTTTAATATTTTAATAATCATTCAATTGTTATGAACTACATAATTACATTATCATGAATTACAGTATATTAAAATCATTGCAATCACCTACAAGCTGTCTTCACTAACATCCCAGTTTAAAGACATTATGCCTCACTGTAGCTTTCTGGCTGAAACTGTCAGCAATCTTATTTACATCCAGTTTCCTGGTATGGTCTTGACGCACATTAAGGACAGCTACATTATTCAGTTGCGTCTGTCCCATTTATGACTGGAGATAATTTTTAAATCTTCAGAAGCTGGAGAATGAGTTCAGGATGATACAGGCACAGTGAGAAGGATTCCTGCAAATGACTCCAAGATCTCTTTCTTGATGGGTAACAGCTAATTTAGGCCCCATCATTTTGTATGTATAGTTGGGATTATATTTTGCCAGGTGCATTACTTTGCATTTAACATTGAATTTCATCTGCCATTTTGTTGCACACTCACCCAGTTTTGTGAGATCCCTTTGTGTAACTCTTTGCAGTTTGTTTTGGACTTAACTATCTTGAGTAATTTTGTATCATCTGCAAACTTTGTCACCTCACAGTTTACCCCTTTTTGCAGATCATTTATGAATATGTTCAACAGTACAAGCCACTCGGGGACACCACTATTTACTTCTCTCCATTCTGAAAAGGGACCATTTATTCCTACCCTTTGTTTCCTATTTTTTAACTGGAGTGCCTGGGAATGCTTTCAGGATCATCTAATGATCCTTAATTTAATGTAACGAGAAGCCTTTTGTTATCTTAATAACCCTGCCTCTTTATAAAGGGCAGAAGTTGCTAGCTGCACAGAAGTCATCACATTCCACTCAAGCTCTGGCTCCTTGGTGCTGATCACCCACTATTTCCCCCTCCCTCTTCCCCACCCCCCCCCACCCCCCCCCACCCCCCCCCCCCCCCGTGGCTGAGCACCCATGGAGTTGGCGCCTTTGGGTCTCTAAAAAGAATGTAAAGCCTGATGTTGATAGGAGTTTTCTTCTGGTTTAACCATCAACTCCTTCTGGAGCGTAGGTATAATGAGCTGCAGACAAAGTGCACTGCTAGACAAGGCCCAATTCAGCAAGGTACTTAAACATGGACCTAATGTTTTACTTCAGTGAAACGACTCGTGAACTCATGTTACGTGAGCGCTTAAGTACCTTGCTGAGTTGAGGCTAAAATAAGTGGCTGCATTCTCCAGTAATTGTCCGGATTCCTCCCCCCCAGAAAACTCTAGGCTTTCTGAATCTAACCATGTGTACCAGTAACAGCTAAGTTACTTTGTCAGTCATCATCATCAATCATCCTTCCCACACCATCAGGCAGAAGTCAAACAGGGCCAAACATCCCTATCCTGGGCTCATTTGCACAGCTCTTTTATATTCAGATGTAATAATGCCACTGCAGCCATTATTGTACTATGGTATGTACCTTTAGGTTGTCCGCTCTGTCTCTTGCCCTGGAAAGAAATGGTTGTTTAGCCCAGTGGTTCTCAACCAGGGATGTGCACAGGTCTTCCAGGGGGTACCGGGAACTAATCTAGATATTTGCCTAGTTTTACAACAGGCTACATCAAAATCACTAGCAAAGTCAATGCAAACTAAAATTTCATACAGACAATGATTTATTTATACTGCTCTATATACTATACACTGAAATGTAAGTACAATATTTATATTTCAATTGATTTATTTTATAGTGATATGGTAAAAATGAGAAAGTCAGCAATTTTTCAGTAACAGTGTGCTGTGACATTTTTGAATTTTTATGTCTGATTTTGTAAGCAGGGAGTTTTTAAGTGAGGTGAAACTTGAAGGTACGCAAGACAAATCAGACTCCTGAAAGAGGTACAGTAGTCTGGAAAGGCTGAGAGCCACTGGTTTAGACATCTTACTATCAGGCATTCTTAAGATTTGGTGAAGAACTTTGTGAATATTGGTTTTATTTACTTACTGACATTTTTGCTCAATGGGAATAGCTTCATGAGATGCACATCTTGATTTTGTGGAGGGTCCCAGTTAGAATAAGACTGTCATGCTGCAGTGCAATACAAATGACCCAGTGCAGGACAGACATTTAAAATAGCAGGCACCACGGAGCAGCCACCATTTCAGTCCTTTTTGCACTGGCAAGGCATCTTGAGATGATTCATCAAAAGTGCCTTCAAATCAAACCAGGCCACACTGGTGTCTATTTCAAAGAAGCCAGGTACAGTTGCGTATTCTGGCTGTTTGGAACTACGGTAAAGCCCCCAAACTGACCTCCAGTATGTTTGTATGTTTTGGCTCCAAGTGTTTTAAAAACCAATAGACCAGACTGTGCAATGGAAGGAATTTGCTATTTGTCTTGGAGAAAAGTGATTATAAATATACTGGTGCCAAGCGATGAACAAATTAGCTCTGTGAGGTAAACTAGCATCATTGTTGTAAAAGGACTGAATTTACCAGCTCACTTGATTTGACTGAGTTGCCAAATCCAGCAGTCCTCACTCAAGACCCACTCTGGCAGAAAGTCCTCGTGAAGGTTTTGCTCTGAGATTGTAAGGAAACAATGAACCAGCAGTGAATTGCATTTCCATCAAATGGCAAAGGATTAGATGTTCCCGGGTGAGGACAAAGGGTAATGAAACAAGCAGGGAATGAGTCAGACAACACTCTATAAAGAGGAGGAGGAAGACAAAGTAATAAGCATGGCTGATCAGGAAATTGCATTAATAAACCATTCTACTGGGATGAACCAGTGTCTACGTGTCTCTTCCCGAGGCAGTCTTTTGGTGCCAGGGACTGCTTGGCGCTCATGGGACTTGAGATAATCCCCTTGATTGTCAATATTCTGTGGTTGGTGGGGTTTCTTTTAGAACAATGTGAAAATGTCATTGACTGTGCTTGGGTGAAGCTCCCACTTCAATACCAAGAGGAGCAATGGCCGTGATCTGACAAGAGAGGCTGATGCACTCTAGTGCATGTGATGAGGAAGCTTATGACTGAGAATGAAGAAGCCAGGCCACTAAATGGGAAGGCAGCAGGGAAGAGGTGGAAAGAGACAGCAAGGTCCCAAGAGGCACAGCAGTCACATCAGGCATCATGACAAGGTTGAAACTTGCCGGCTGGGAAATACAGGGTAGAAAGGTAACACGGTGCACCAGGAGAAAGCACTGAACTGCAGCGGGGGTGAGGCAATTAGATGAAAAGGAAGAGCTCATTCAGAGCTATTGAAAGAGTTCACTAAGAATATTTGTTTCAAAATATGTTGTTCTCCATCCCTACAGGTGCAGGCTTCTCTGGGGTGGCTTTGCGCAATGCTTGCCATGCTAGCGGTAGTCTCTCTGGCGTATGCCATAGAAGACTCCGTGAACTCCTATTCCCCTGCTGCTGTAATTTATCAAGCACTTCACCGGACTCTGTGGGCTGCAGCAATTGGTTGGATCATTTTTGCATGTCAAGAAGGCTATGGAGGTACCTCACAGTTAGTGAACAGATTTGGCTGTAAATCCATTCTTTAAAACTGACTGGCTTAAACACTGGTCCAGCTCACATGCATGTGCTCTTACTGTTGGTGTGTTTTGTCAGTGTATTACACAGCCCAGATCCTCTGCGACGGAGGAGGAGGACCACATAGCAAAACTCAGGAAGAGGAGGGCGAATATGGGCTAAGCTCACACTGGTACGGCTGAAGGGGAAGGGAGAAAGTTGGCTTTCTACCATCTATCCATTTCCCTGATCCTGGGGCTACCAGGTGTCATTTTGTCTTCTGGTATAACTTAGGGCAGCCTAAGATTTGCTACATCACTCTGACTGGAGCAGTCCCATAGCAATCAATCTGATGGTCAAGGATTGGGTGGAGCAGTGTGTATCCCAGCCCTGCCCACAAGCCCTCTTCTGCCTCCTGTGCTGAGAGAGGGAAAGTGGGAGGCATAAACCCAGCCTGACCACATTTATGTCATCTGAGGGTTCCCCTCCACTGGAGGAATCCTGAGCTGCCTGTTTGAGTCAACTCTGCATAGCCTTTGTGCTTCTGAAGGGGCACAAAGGGCCCTTAACCTGGGCCCAGATTTGGTCCTATGACCCTACTCATAAAATTGCATGTACTCTTACACCGTTTCTACCATCCCACTACTACAAGGGTATCAGATGAGATCAGCTCTGGACATTCCCAAGTGTTGAACTTAGTTCAATGAGTGGCGCTATTTTTCTTCATGCATCATGCTTGTCTCTTTGCTTCACTGATGTGGGCCCTGGAGATGTGGGGGCTGTGGTGGGGCTCCCACTCTTCAGATGTCACTGTCCATTCTTCTGGCACACTGTCCCACTAAGCAGAGGTAGCTCACTTGGATTCAGCAAGGAGCAGAAGCACATCCATGCAGAACAGGTGGTAAGGCATCTAGTTGGGCTGCTCTGGTGGCACTAGCAGTCAGAGAGAGGTGAGAGGAAAGATGCACAAAGAGAGAGACAAGGTAAGGGAGAGAGAGAAGTGGAAGAAGAGGGGACACGGGGATGGCATGATGGAGAGGAAAGAGAGAAACAATGGGAATGATGTAGATGGAAGAAACAATAGAAAACTATACACTGTATTTGCTTGATCCTCTGATAATATAAATCAGCCTGGGTCCGTTGGGTTCAATAGAGATCTACTGATTTACATCAGCTGAGGCTCTGCCCCCATGCGTTATAGGATTTGTCTTCCGGCCTCAGTGGAACACTTTTTAGTTGAATAACCAAAGTGCAGGAATTGTCAGTGTCAGAGTAAACAGGGTTAGAAATGTTGAAGTAGCAGTGGAGCTAGAGGAAAAATAGTCCCAAATTGTGGTTTGCTGTCGTGCAAAGAAGCTGCACTTAAACAAATTCATTTATCCAAGAGCTTACTGTTCACAGCAATGGGGAAAGTGAAATTCCTGTTTCTTTTTTTAAATGAAAAGGTAGAATCTGCAGAAGGTTGCAGAATGTAGGAAAACTGAGACACCCTAAAATTATGAGTTCCACGTGATTTTTTTCACACCTATGATTTCTCCTTTCGCTGATGAATATACCTGGAGGATTTTTCTGTGTGTGTTTCATCCCCCTCATGCAAACTGTCCCAGCATCAGGCCCTGCTCCTGCCTAGCACCCTGCTCAGGCCAGATATGGAGAAAGTGATGTCACAAAGAGGACAGAGCTTTATAAACCTCTAGTAAATATATTGTAGCTCATGCCCACTGCATATGAGTTCATTTTTTAAACTCCCACCCTCAAACACCAGCCCTTGATAGGAACCAGTCCTCAGTGGGAAGCCAACGTTCAAGTTTTAACTGCTTCGGCTGTGTCTGTGTCTAAAAAAGTGTAGCTAGAATTTGTAAATAGTGCTAAGGTGGTGCATTGGTCTTGTGCAATGGGGTGAATGTCATTCATAGGCCCCAATTCAGCAAAGTACTTCAGCCCTTGCTAAAGTACATCCCTATTCAGCAAAGCACATGAGCATGTGCTCCAACCCCATTCAAGTCCGTTGGTCTTAAGAACAGGTGTAAGTGTGTGTTTAAATGCTTTGCTGAATCAGGGCATTATTGGAAATGTCCTTTCACAGAAGTATGGACAAACACCCAACATACAAAAGAGGACTGTGATGAATTTAAATAAAAGCCTGAATTTGCTGCTGAAGGATATCTGGGAAATCCAGTGAGGCTATCTGGCTGTAAATCTGTAGAATATGCCCTCCCCCCCAAAAGTCTAAGACAACCTTCAAAAATATATGCATTCAAATAAATAGAAAATAAGGTTAAACATTTCTCATTTTCCAACGAAACAATCCATAAAATTGAAATCCAACTACGCATAACCTTCACATTGTTCTGGAAGCTTGTTTCATTCATCCGTCACATTGCTATGTTGAGAATTAGTCTGCTTTGTGCTTGTTGTAAAGTGTACAGTTTTGGTCTAGCTCTTACAGATTTTATTTTTATTATAAGAAAACTAGTAAAGATTGTTGCAGGCTTTAAAGAGGGGCCAGTATGGTGTCAAGTGAAACAGATATTCTGCTTTATTCCCAACAGGTTTAGCTAACTGGGTGCTTTCATGGGACATTTGGACTCTGCTAGCTAAAATTAGTTATGCCTGCTATTTGGTGCATCCTATGTTAATCATACTTTATAATGGACTTCAGGAAACTCTTATGCACTACTCAGACATAAACATGGTGAGTGGGCTTATCTGATCTTTTAAGAGATATTACAATCTGTTTTTCATTGTTAAGTGAAACACAATTGATTAACGTTTATCATCTGTGTTTTTATTAAATCTTTTGTGCTGCTGCTAAAAATTACATTATTTATTTTTATAGCAGACTTTTCTAAGAAGGGTTACAGATATATTCGTGCTCATCATGACAGCACATAAGAACTATTATCATTTGGTTCATAGATAAGGCTTGTTTTCTTCTTATGCCAGTATGAACCTGGTGAAATAGCATTCACTTCAAAGGTGTTACATGTGAATTACAAAGGTGTGAGAGAAGAATCAGGCCCAATGTGTTTTCCTGCATTGCTGTAGCCTAAGGGTGGCCAAAACGTGGTGCTTTTACAGTTAAAATGAGGCTTGTGGAGCCCCTCCCCCATTCTCCACCTACCAGACTGGGGGGAGGGGGGGAGGAGGAGAGATCTCATGGCTTCTGCCCTGCAGCAGGGTGGTGGGCTTCGGGGCTTCGAGACCCCTCTCCCCACGGGGCTGAAGCCCTGAGCCCCGGCAGACACACCCCAGTACTCAAACTTCTGAAGATTGTTGTATGCGGTTCAGTGGGTAAGTACGTTTGGCCACCCCTGCTCTAGGTATTTTGTTCTTCGGTTTTATAGTGATTAAGGTACATGCTGAACACAGTTGATATTTTATTGCCGACTTAATGCATCCCCTGGCTACAATGAACTGATAATCTGCATAAAAAACAAAGGGAAAATTAAAGTTTTGAACCCACATATGAAACCCTTCTAACCAATCCTGTGTTTTTCCCTGTAGCTCTACCTGTTTTTCGGACACTGTCTGATGACGTTCATCACCGGGTTGGCATTGACCGTGCTGGTTGAGAAGCCATTTGAAGGATTAAAGCAGTCTCTTACATGTCAATTTCACAGGAAGGCCTTGTTGTAAAAAGGAAAACAAAGGCGGAATGGTGCTCTGAAAATATATGTAAGGCCATTGCCCTAACCTATCAGCTCAGATCCCGCCTTAAGCTTGACCTTTACCCTGATGCCAGTGAAATATTATTAGGTGATCGTGGCTAGGCAAGTAGCAAGCTGAAACTACTGATGTTTATCTACCTCCATCAACAAACAAACAAACCTCTGTTCCTACAGTTTGTTTGTACAGACACTCTATGCAAACACAGCTAAATTATTGTTACCTCAAGCTGTTTGTTTACTTCTCCATTTAGTCCAGTCCAGTTCTCTGCCAGACCCAGTACTGGTAGTGAGCAGCAGTCAGACCCTGGTCCCTGAAAGCTGCTGGTGTCTTTGGGGTGACGGGCCTGGATTATTTCCTTGGCTCAAAGGAAGTGTCATCATAATGGTATGCACAAATCTCCACTCTAACGTTAGCTGTATGGAAACCTGGAAGCATGGAAATACATCTTAAATGTAAATAGTCCAGCATGCATTTGGTGTTTGCAAATGCGATGAAATAATTCAGCTTCACTTCAACAGGTACAAGCACATGCTTATTGTGAATATCTCCCACCCTTTCTGTGTATGTTATAGAGTTGTAGACTATGTTCTGGAGTAAATTTATTAAAATACCTCTGTGTGTGGAATGTTGACTTGTTTGATTTATTCAGCTGCTGCATTATTTCCCCTGTGATAGTAACAGTAGCAGCATGCTAAAACACCCAACATGAGGATTAAATAGTGATTTCTTCTAGCCACGTTTAGAAAAAGAGAGCCCTGCACATATACACAATTTATATTCTCATCTGATCTGCAATCCACAAACATGGTCCACAGATTTGCAGGGCTCTATAGATACATGCAACGAGACTCATTCATCACCCTCCAAGGTTTTTACTTTTTTAAGCATCCGTCTTGTGTCCATATTTTTTAAAGCACCACTGTTTGTCTATGTTTGAGGCTTGTTTACAAGTCAGGAATCTTCCGGTTTTGCCTGTCCAAATTATCTAGCTAGTATCCTGAAAGACGTTGCTCTGGGGGAGCGATTTAATCTCCGTGGCTTCTGTAAAACCAGATAGTTTCTCCTTTAACATATTGATTAAAGTCTCATGATTCAGGCAGGCCACATTTTATGCCCATGTGGGAGAGATTGTTGTGCAGTGACCATAGTATGTAACGTCACGCACCTTGGCCATCACACGGTTTGCCAGGAAATGTATCTGCTGCTGAAAAATCCATTCTTAATCTATATGTTTAACCTTTTCATAACCTTTTGTTCAATGACAAAGAGTCTAAATATTATGGGCTACATCCTTCAGCCTGTCTGAGCGGTGCTCAGTGCAGGACCTGGGAGGAAGGAGGGGACCAAGGTTGCGTCAAGGCTATCATGTTCCCTCAGTCCTGGGGCCAGCTGGCTGGTCCACACTCCTGCATAAATTACACTGGCATTTCTCTTGTAAGCTCTTTGGGGGCAGGAACTGTGTTTGTACAGCGCCTTTCACAGAGGGGTCCAGCTCCTTAACTGGGACTCCTAGGCTCTCTGATGATGATAATAATATAACTAATATGCCTTGCAAACGGGGGACCCAAGGACCCATTCCAGCAGCTAAGAATTGCCAGGTGTGATGGGGTGGATAAGCCCCACTCTCACAGCCTTTAATGGGTTAAAAGACAGAGTAGCTACCCCCCAGCTGCAGCAAACAGTTGGGAGAAGAGGCCGGGGCCCAGGCAGCTGGGGGCAGCGGCTGTGGCAGGGGAGGACTGCACACTGGGTGAGAAGCCGCTCCAGAAGCCGGAACCCCCAACGACAAAGCCCTGGGGTGACCGGCTCCGTGAAAGACAGTTGCCAACCCTGGAGATTTTCACCCAGGTGGCAGGTCTTGGCTGGGCCAGAGCCAGTCTCCTGAGTGATGTGAGAAGCTCCGGCCCGTTAGCGAATTTGAACCCTCTGATTGGCTGCCTGCCCCACTTGCCTGCCTCCTGGAGCAGAATAACCCATCAGAGCTGAAGGAGGCAGAGCTCTCTCCCTCTCCCCCTCCCCTTTGCAATCCAGAGCCATTCAGAAAAAAACTAGCATCTCCTTCTTCCCCCCTATGGAGCAGTGGGAATGGGAAGCACCTCTCTTCGTCCCCCCACCCTTCCTGCAGTACCCAGCCTGGGAGAAGGGAGTGGGGATGAAGAGCCTCTGGAGCCCTCAGCCTGGAAAGGGGGCTACAGTCCCCCCAGGCCTGGCAAAGGGTGATGAAGGACCCCAGGAGGAGCAGAGGTGAGACGTGGGGGAGGTGGGGATGAACTGATGAGGGTGGAGGGCAGAATGAATTGCTGGGCGGATGTGGGGGTGAGAGCTCCTGCAGCAGGAGCCAAAATCACCTTACCCAATAAATATGGGTGCGTGGGCAACACTGGTGGGGGTCCTAAAAGCAAAGACCAACCGAAAATCACAATATATCACAATTTCCCTACCTGCCACCAGGGAAAGGGGGTGTAAAAGCCTCCTGACACAAGAGGGCAAGGACTATTGAGCTCAGGGTGGGGATGAAGAACTTGCATAATGGCTTTAGTCTTTGTTGGTTGGACTCTGACCTATCCTGCAAGACTATCATAGCTGGAGGCTGAGTTATGAGACGGGGCAAACCACCACAGGCCTAGAGGGGGTGCCAGAGTTGAAGAAGTTACTGCACCATACTTGGCTATGAGGGTGGTGTCACTGAGTGACCCCTCCACACCAAGGCTCTGCTCTCTTCCCTTTGAATATGCCTTCTGCACTGGGGCCAGTGGGGATAGCAATGTAGGGCGCATCAATCCCGCACACTCCTGATGTTGGCATGTAAAGTACATAGACTGCATGGCCCCTAGAATGGGTATAAATAGCAGTGTAGATAGCGAGGCCCTGATTAAGTGTGTGTGGGGGGGTAAAGACTCTCCTGATCCCAGTGGTAATCTACCCTACACTGCTTTCTACTCACCCCCACACTCCCCAGTCTGCGCTACTATTTTTAGCAATGCAATGTCCCGTTGCCTCCCCACTGCTGGAGCCTTTCCCCACTGTCTCTGCCCTGCCAGAGCCTTTCATTGACACGTAGCTATAGGCTGCAATGTGGACGCAGCCTGCTTTTCACGGTGGTGTGTAAGTGTACACACTGCTGCCAGTGGTGTGCAGTGTAGACACAGAGCCATAGCATTGCGATAGCTGAGCTACATCAGTTTTAGCCCAGGTTTGGGTCCACTGCGTCTCTAGCTGACTTGCAGGACAAGCAGCCATAGGGTCTTATCTTTCACCTGGCTTTGCTCTGCCCTAAATCCTAGGAGAAAAAGAATCCGTTTGAGTCAGTTCAATTATAAACTAGCGGGCCTGATTCTGTGCTCCCCAAAACTGGTGTAAATCACAAGTAATTTCACTGAAGCCAAAGGAGTTATGCTGGTGTATGTGAAGGAAGAATGCAGATCATAGTGTTTGGATAGCTTAGTTACAATAAACGTATGTCTATGTAGCCATGATACACAAACCTGGAATGGTTTGGAGACTGGAGTTAATTAACTTACTGTAGCTTTGGGAATCTTTGCCCATTGATCTGAATCACTTGAGTCTGCAAAACTGGAGACGGATTTACACAGGTAAAACATTTCTTCTGATATTTCCAGAATTCTTAGCTTCAGTCACAGCCAGAAGTGACTGGCGAAATATGTGGAGAGAGAGAGTGGGACAGAAATATTTAGAACTGAATAAAAGGTTTGGTTCACTTCTAAATGTGGACAAAGGATTAAGGGACTGGAGTTCTGGTTGTTTTCTGAACCGGTTTGTCCATCTCTAATTAATAATACGCAACACTGAACGCCTTTCCAAATTTCAGCCTGGCTAAAATATGGTTATGTGTCTCCATACCAGTGGGGGACAGTCTAAGCATTCTCCCTCAGCCCTGACTTTGCTGCACCCAAAAAGAGAGTGAGAACTGTGTTTTTCTCCGACACCAGTATGTGAGAGTGGAACACAAACTGACTACGCCTTCAGAATCCAGTTTCCACTTGGAACCCTAGCATAATATCTTCCTCCTATGATCTTTGCGATCCTCCATAACATACAGCTTTATTTTGATCAATGCATATTCTGGAGCTCTTGTAACTAGGCCTTGCCAAACTGAAAGTGCCACTTAATTGACCTATCTGATGCTGTATAATTTTGTCCTTAAATGACCCAGAATTCCAGATGCCCTAACTAAGTCAAATGCACTCTTTTCACTGAAGCCTTCAGGGAAACTGCAGTGTTGTCCTACATGTTTATAAGATTAGTACCAAGTGTGTTATGACACCAAATCTCCCCTGAGACACTAGTAAATAAAATGCCATACATTTAAATTGATTATTTCTGACGTTTGTAATACGACATTCACTCATTTGAAATGTCACACCTGGAGGAAGCTGAGGAACACACTAATAACTGCTACAACAGTTGATCAAATTCTTACCTCCACCCCAAAATATGCCAATTAAACTTGTCAACATAGAGAGCCAGCACTGTAGTTGATTTGTTTCATTCTTCATGTTGTACTTTATTGATCTCTGCAGACTTTCAAAAGCTCTGTGCCTGCATCTAATGATGCCTCTGAAAACCATGCTCAGCTAGGACAGGAACTGTGTATCAGCATTCCCAGGAACTGGAAGGAATCCCATGCCTTACCTGACATTTACAAATGGGCTATTTGTTAATGAGATGTATTTCTTCTACTCTGCTCTGTCATGTCCATGTTGGGACTACACTGATACCTGTGATATGTGTATGGCACACATGTAGACACACTTACATCTATGTGTCTATAAAATATAAATGTGTAATATACTTTGATGGATATCAGATGTGTCTGAGTTTGACAGTAGGCTCCTTGGGGTAGGGGCTCTGTCTGATTTTTTATTTAAGTATCATGTGCACTTGTGGAGTCCTACAAATAAAATACCTTCCAATCAAACTCCAACAGATCTGCTCTTGTGTCCGCCCCACACAAGGCCTGAAGGGGTTAAGGTGGTCAGGTAGGCCAATTAACTGCCTAGGTTGAACCTGGAGGAGGAGCACAGCCTGATGAGAGGAAGCTCAGCTGGACAGGAACAGGAGGGGCCTGTATAAAGCCCAGGAGCTGAGTACAAAAGAGGGTTCTGAGGAAGTAGTTTGCAGTCTTCTTCTTTTCTTTGGCTGGTGTAACACAGCAACTATGATTTCACCTGAGGTTGATTGAGCCAAATGGCTACACTAGGAGTAGCAGAATTTGTTGCCGTAATGCCTGTTTCATATTTACAAATTGGACAGTAGATGGTGATATGTTGGATGGGCTGTTGTGGGGAGCCACACTTGCATGATGGGGAGTCCTTGCGGTTCCATTGGTGTGTTAGATGTCCACATCTACCATGGTTGGTTCAGATTTGGTTCATAGTTGACCTAGTTTGAACCCAGGAACCTTCTGCATGGCATACAGCACAAGGTGCTTATTTTTTAAGTCTTGTTTAGCCCAATTACTTTCCAGGCCTCCTTCTAATTGTAGCCTGATTGCATGAGGCTAAGCAAATGTTCCCAAAAAACCTTGTGGGACTTAAGACATTGGGAGGTGGGGGGGAAAGGAATGTTGGCTAGGGAGGGAGAGAGCGGCGTGACATCAGAGATGCAGACAGTAAATCCCCAGTGCCCTAAACCACCACCTTATCCACTCTTGTATCTTCTGAGGAATATATTTCAGCTTGGAGGCTGCCATAGCCTTCGATGACCTGGGCAGGGGAGGATTAAATCCCCCTGATTCCCGGCTGTGAGCAGGATCCAAGACCAGGGCCTCTTTTCTGCAGACTCAGCACAATCTAGAAGTAATACGTCTAATTAGAACAGGGCAATCTTTTTCCAGCATAGTAAATTTGCTGAAAAGTGAATTTTTTCAGGGTATGGAAACTTGGTGAATGTGGGCTAAATTCAGCTTGGTTTCAGATTTAAAAAAAAAAACTGGACTTCTTTTTGGGAAATCAGTGTTTCATTCTAAACAATTCAGTTTTGGTCCACACCTGTTTTAGAAGGAAGGGGAGTTGTTTGGTTTATCCCCCAGACAGAAAAAACCTGTTCTCTCACCTCTACTAGTGGGCTATAGCACTGGGATACGGAACAGTGTAAAGTGGGGCACTGATTTTTGCATCTCATGCTCTTTCTTTCTAAAGCATCAAAAATTATAGTGAAGTCTGGTGTTGCGGTGCTGTTGCGCATTTGTAGGTGCAGAGATTGGAATACGCTGGGATTGCAGTTTGAAATGAGCACTTACATAACATACTTACTGTTTTCCTTTGCCTTTGCCGCTAGAAAATCCGTGGAATTCTCTGGGTGCCCTCTGGTGGCTGGCTTAACACCTGAATAAAATAACTTTTAATTAAGACTCAGTGTGGTGGGAGGGTACCTTCAACATGTACTGTGCTTAAAAGGCATCTCCTATTAGTAATAATGGGAGCTACCTCTGTAACTTCCCCTAGGGCTGTGAGAATAGATGACTTTTTAGTTAAGTGGACCCAGTTTTAAGCAATGATGGCAGGGGGCTGGAATTCTTGTAGGGATTGTTTCCATTTACAATGCAATATCATTATCTGAAGCATCTTATGAGGGGATAGATGCTGTCTTTCCACCTAATTATTTTTCTTCCACAGGGGGAGAAAAAAGTTGGTGCAACACCCAACATTCAATAGGCTGTGTCAGTGTCCTAGTACTAGTGCTTCCTGCTGGTATATAAAACCAGAACTTAATTCCTAGGTGTGGTGTAACTGCTCTATGTGCTGTAGACAACAGTCACACAGCCCAGAGAAATGTCTTTCACCTACACACAGGGGGGACTGGGACACGCACCCTGGTTCTTCACCTCCAAAAACACAAACCTCTCCCCCTTGAGGGAAGGCTGTTACCTCAAGCTGTTAGTAACAGGGCTCTTGTCCTTTCAAGGTCAGCCCTGGGCAGCTGATCACACTCTCACACAGCACCAGTGCATGTCACTCCTGGAGCGAGCAGGTACACTTGATGCCTTGTATGAAGAGAGCTAGTGAGCCCCAGGCACTAATGTGATCACAAGAGTTGACCAGAACAAACAGCTGGGTTCTACTACTGCAGCAGGAGAAGATAGTGGAACCTGAAATTCATCCCTCCTCCCCCTTCTATGTAAATTAAGTCTGTTACATTTGGGGTGTTTCCCACAATCGTATGATGGACAGGGAGAGTGAAATTGTTTCACAGGCTTGCATGAAAATTCACAGGCAAACTCTGCTTGATAACATAATCAGTCTGTGTTGATAACGGCACTGATATGGGGGCTGCTAAACTTCTAATCTAGGAGCCAGAACTTACCAATGTACATTGCCAAAGAGCCACAGTAATACATCAGCAGCCCCCCATCAGCTCCCTCCCTCCCCCCCACTCCCAGCACCTGGCTCCCACCCACCAGTAGTCCCACTGATCAGCACCTCCCCTTCCCAGTCAGCTGTTTTGTGGTGTGCAGGAGGCTTTTTGGGAGATGGGGGGAAGAGTGAGGGCATGGCAAGTTCAGGGGAGGGCATGGGAAGGGGTGGAGTGGGGGTAGGGCCTGTAGCAGAGCCAGGGGTTGAGCAGTGAGCACCCCCGGCACATTGGAAAGTTGGCACCTGTAGCTCCAGACCCAGAGTCGGTGCCTGTACCAGGAGCCGCATATTAACTTCTGAAGAGTCGCATGTGACTCCAGAGCCACAGGTGGGCCACCCCTGTTCTAATCTATCCACCATTGCCAATGGTGGCTGCTGCAGAGAGAACTCTCCTCCTGCATCCCCCATTTTAGTGCTAGTAGTGCATCATCCTCTCTTATCGCCCTCCCCACCCACCCACCCACACACACACACACACACACACACCTAATCATACCCCAAGGCATTCTTGTTGCCCCAATCCCTATTCTTACCTGGAGCACTCTGCTGGCCCCAGTCTCAACCTTTCCCTAGCTTGGGGCCCTCTGCTGGCCCCTGAGCCTAACTCTGGCCTGGCTGCCCCCGATAGCCTCCAAGCCTAACCCCAGCCAGAGGCCCTCTGCCAGCCCATCCCCTAACTACAGCCAAGGGTTCTCTGCCAGCCCATCCCCTAACCTAGCCTGGGGCCCTCTGCTGGCTCCAACTCTAGTCCTTGACCCTTGCAGGCTCCAACTCCAACCCTAACCAGAAGTCCTCTGCTGGTCCAAACCAGTGCTTGAGTCAAATTTTTTTTTTTTATTAAAGTGCTGAACTCATGATTTCAACAAGAATAACGGTAACAAATTTCATTTTATTGCACATCTGAAATTCTGGCATTTTCTAATTCTTGAGAGCTTGACTTCACAAACTTAGTGCTGTTTTTCTACTGTTTTTGTGTGTGTGGTAGAGCTATATAGGGTCAAATGCTTGTCAGCCCTGCACTGTGGGTCACAGCCTGGGGTCTTTATATGGAAATAGTCATGTAGTGGGCAGGACGTTCTGCAAGGTATCTTGAGGCATTTCTTCTCCATTTTTCTTCAGGGCTGCAGGTTTCCCCGTGCTGCCTTGAAAGAAAGTGACAGTCTGGCTCATAAACCCTGTGAATTGCTAGGGTTGCCAACCCTCCCAGTTTCGCCATGAGACTCCCGGAATCAGATTCTATCTTCTGGAGGCTGCTGAAGCCAAACTGGGAGATTTTAGGCTGCTAAAAGTTCGATGGTGCAGCGGGGCTAAGGCAAGCTCCCTGTCTGCCCTGGCCCTACGTCGCTCCTGGAAGTGGCCGGCATGTCCCTGGGGCGCTGACTCCGCAGCTCCCATAGGCAGGGAACTGTGGCCAATGGAAGCTGCGGGGGTGGTGCCTGCAGGCATGGGCAGAGCCCCCTGCCCCCCAAGGATATGCTGGCCGCTTCTGGAAGCAGCATGCAGAGGGGGCAGTACACGGAGCTCCCTGGCCCCGCTTACCTTGGGCGGCTGCCGGTTGCTGGCGCAGCGGGATTAAGGCAGGCTCTACCCTGCAGTTCCCATTGGCTGCAGTTCCTGGCCAATGGGAGCTGCAGGGGTGGTGCTTGGGGTGCAGGCAGTGCATGGAGACTTCTGGCCCGCCCTAAGGGGCCGTAGGGATGTGCCTGCTGCTTCCAGGAGTGGCATGGGCACAGGACAGGCAGGGAGCCTGCCTTAGCCCCGCTGCGCCGCTGACTGGGAGCTGCCTGAGGTAAGCACTGCCTGGCTGGAGCTCTCACCCCCTCCTGCACCCCAACCCCCTGCCCCAGCCCAGAGCCCCCTCCACCACCCAAACTCCCTCCCAGAGCTTGCACCCCTTCCTGCACCCCAACCCAGGCTCAGCCCAGAGCCCCTCCCCAGTCTGAATCCCTTGGCCCCAGCGCAGAGCCCACATCCCAGCCCCTGCCTGGTGAAAGTGAGTGAGGGTGGGGGAGAGCAAGCGATGGAGCTAGGAGGGATGGCATGAGTGGGGTGGGGCCGCAGAGAAGCGGTGGGGCAAGGGCAGGGCCTCGGTGAAGGGGCAGGGCAAGTGTGGTGGGGTTTGTGTGATTAGACAGTTGGCAACCCTATGAATCATCCAAGATTCATGTAGATGTTCAAGAACCTGAAGGGGGCACAGAGCCAACTGTGCGGCAGCCCTATGGTTCCGCAGCAGCTCAGGCTCTGCCCCTGCCCTCTAGCAGTGCCATGCTTAGCTGCAGGATTCCCAGAAAGGAGGATGTGGAAATGTTCTTTAGGATCCTTAAGGAACAAGCTGGAACCGTTAGCAATTATCTTTGAGAACTCCTAGAAGCATGAGATCCCAGAGGAGTGGAGCAGGACAAACCTAGCACCTGTTTTCAAAACGGGGAATAAAGAAGACATGGGGAATTATAGACCAGTCTGCCTGGAAAGATACTGGAACAAATTATTAAATAATAAATCTGTACACATCTAGAGGATAATAGGAAAATAAGAAACAGCCAACAGGGATTTCAGAACAAATCATGCCAAGCCAACATAATTTCCTTCTTTGACAGGGTTACTAGCCTAGTGGATGAGTGGAAGCTGTAGACAGGATATATCTTGGTTTTTAGTAAGGCTGCTGACATTCTCAAAAGCAAACTAGGGAAATGTGGTTTAGATGAAATTACTAAAGGTGGGTGCACAACTAGTTGAAAGACCGTACTCAAAGAGTAGTTCTCAATGGTTCGCTGTCAAACTGGGAGGGTGTGTCTAGTGGGGTCCCACAGGGGTCTGTTCTGGGCCTGGTACCTAACTTCCATCTAAGCTGCCTATTAAGTCCCTTGCAGGTGCTTAGGGCTGCAGCAGGGAGAGGTTCTTCTCCCCCAACCCCAGACTCAACCCAACCCAGCCTGGCCCAGATCTTCTGCGGCCAGGAGAGCAGCGTCTCTCCCGCGGCCCCAACCCAGCCTGGCCTGGAGCTGCCATGGAGCAACTCGTTCAGCTCAGGCAAAGGGTCTGGCACAGCGGCAGCACCGCGACTCAAATGCGCTGTGCATGAAACAGGAGGAGCGGCTCTTTGCCATTCTGTCCCATGCGGTGGCTCAGCATGCTCCCCCAGGCAATAGCCAGAGAGTCACCTCATGCGGAGAGAGTGCTGGGTGCGCTCCGGGATGCAGCGGGTTGGGGTCAGGGGAAGAGCGCCTCTCCCACAGCTGCAGCAGGTCTGTGCCGGGGCTGGGTTGGGGCTGAGGGAGGGGTGCCTCTCCCACGGCCATGGCAGGACTAGGCCAAGTTGGGGCAGTGAGAGAGGCACCCCTCCCCTGGCCCCAACCCAGCCTGGACCTGCCAGAGCCATGGGAGAGGCACCTCTTCCCCGCCCCAGCCTAGGTACTGCTGTGGGGAGAGAGAGCTGAGGGGAGTCCTCTCTCCTCGTCACAACCCCAGGGCAGCCTGTACCCGAAACCCCTTATCCCTGGCCCCACCCTAGAGCCTACACCCCGAGCCAGAGCCCTCACCACCCCCACACCAACCCTCTACCCCAGCCCTGAGCCCCTTTCCACACTCCAAACCCCTCGGCCCCACTCCCACCACATGAATTTTGTTATGTGCACCAATACCTCATCTCCATATTGGTGCACATAACAAAATTCATTCCACACATGGGTGGGAAAAATTAGGGGGGACCCGGCCTGATACTAGTCAATATTTTCATTTTTTACTTGGATAATGGAATGGAGAGTGTGTTTATAAAATTTGCAGATGACACTAAACTGGAAGAGATCACAAGGACTTTGGAGGACAGGATTAGAATTCGAAACAACCTTGAAAAACTGGAGAATTGGTCTGAAATTAACCAGATGAAGTTCAATAAAGACAAGTGCAAAGAATTGCATGATCAAATTGAATATGATCCAACAACATGACGCAGTTGTGAAAGGCTAATATTATTCTGGGGTGTTTTAACAGGAGTGTCGTATGTAAGACATGGGAGTTAATTTTCCTGTTTTTCTCAGTATTAGTGGGGCTTCTGCTGGAGTACTATGTCCAGTTCTGGGCACCACACTTTAGGAAAGTGAGTGGAGAAATTGGAGTCCAAAGAAGAGCAACAAAAATGATAAAAGTTGTGGAAAAATCTGACCTATGAGAAAAGGGTAAAAAACTAGACATATTTAGTCTTAAAAAAAGAAGACTGTGGAGGACCTCATAATAGTCTTCAAATATGTTTAGGGTTTTTATAAAGAGGATGTTGATCAATTATTCTTAATGTCCACTGCTTAATCTGCAGCAAGGGAGATTACAGTTAGACATTAGGAAAAATTGTCTAACTATAAGGATATTTAAGCACTGGAATAGGCTTCCCAGGCAGGTTGTGGAATGCCTGTGATTGGAGGTTTTTAAGAACAGATCAGACAAACACCTGGCAGGGATGGTCTAGGTTTACTTAGTTTTGCCTTTGCAAAGGGGGCTAGACTAGATGACTTCTTGAGATCCCTTCCAATCCTACATTTCTAATATTCTATTAATAAACATTGAGTGAATATCTCAGGATTCACCCATTGTCATTGGTTAAAATAGTTTTCTGCTAAAAGAAAGGTGGCAAATGATAAAATGTTCTTTGTCCCTAACTTAGAGTCTCACATAATGTGCATGAGGTCTTTGCGTTCTAGTCTTTAAAATATTGTCTCCAGAGAGTGTGAACTTTCCTTACCTGTTGTGTTTCTAGCATGTCCTTTTGTTTGGGACCCTCACGTGTCACATATTGGCTGGACCACTTTCAACAAAGAAAGCATCCACTTGACTCCACGCTGTTATGTGGCACAGTTTGTTACCATAAATATTGTATTAGCCAGACTGCTATGTGCAAGCACACTGATTGATTTTTAGAGACTATCCTGAAAGCATTGTAAACATACAGCTGGCTCATCATATGACACAGAAGTAGGGGATAACAGAGAACACTGTCCATGTAAAACAAGCCCAGTGTGGGCAGGAGACTATTACAGAGACTTTCATAACACACTGAATGCACACATTTTTATTGGGAGGCATTCTTATTGGTGAGAGAGAACACATGCAGTATTATGTGAAATGACAGTGTGTGGAATTAGAATAGCACAGCAAGAAAACAATACAAAATCCCATTTCCATTTTACAGATGGATTTATTAATGTACTTTCCAAAACATTCAATTTGCAGGTAATGAAGGTACCCCTGGAAAAGGAAGGCTTCATGAACTGCAGGAAGGAACAATGAAAGAATAGAAGTGGGACACTAGAGAATCCAAAGTTGCCTTGTTTAATGAAATCAGCCATTTAGCTCTATAGGAAGCAAAACTCTAGGCAAAGAGAACTACAATACAGTAACAGGTGTTCTGACTTGGAGAGGCATTTAGTTCTCAATCTGCTTCTCCTACTGAGCTCACAGATTGCCCTATTTAGACATTAAAACAGGACAAAGCACAAGAGAGCCAGGGACTAGTTCAAAGAAGGTTGCTACGGACATCCTCACTAATGTCATGCCATGCCATGCAGCAATGGTCTAACCATGCTTGCCCCAGAGATTAGTCCTCCTTTGCTGATAGCTGTTGGCCTGTAGTGATTAGTTCTATGGTTATTGACACAGCTGACAGGATCTGTTTCCATTTTGGTGTCACATGTTGTTGTGTGTGTCAGGAATAGGAATGGGTTAAATCAACTGGGAAAAATAAGAACCAGCTCAAACTGAACTGATAATTGAGGGTGGTGAATTATATAAAGGCATTATGATAATGGGGTGGCCACAGCTGGAATTTTTTGTTTTGTTCTTTATGCATTCTAATATTGTTAGCTCTTTTGGCCGCAGTTCTACATCGATCAGAGGTCTTCATTGAGCTGTCTACAAATATGGGAGAAAACCATACACCACATTGATCAAAACCAAAGTGTATTACAGCGTTGCACTGGCAGTGTTCTCATTATGGATGAGAAGGCACTTCTCACTGTAAAACCCTCTTTGCAGTTCTCTCTAGTCAACTAAATCCTTCTTCCTATTGTCCCCCTCCTGCAGTTCCCCTGATCTTGCTGCCTTCCACTCCACCCCTTTGAGTGCAAACAGCTCCTGGTTCACCAAGTGTCTTGCATTTTTAATTCCCAGAGCCCCAATGCATCTCTTTCTCCCTCATCTCGAAGTTCTTTCCTTCTCTGACATTCAAGTTCTGAGCTGTCCGAGACACCCTTATTTTTGCACTTACTAATTCGGTCTCCTATAAGTTGGTGTAAATAAGAACTAACTACACTGAAATCAGTGGAGTTACCTGGGTGTGAACCCGTGTGAATGAGAGCCCTGTATATCTGTTACTAGCTGGATCTGTGTGTTGGACTGGTTTGAGGAAGTCCAGGGGAACTCTATTTCATTGAAAAAAGAACAGGAGTACTTGTGGCACCTTAGAGACTAACAAATTTATTAGAGCATAAATTTGTTAGTCTCTAAGGTGCCACAAGTACTCCTGTACTTTTTGCGGATACAGACTAACATGGCTGCTACTCTGAAATCTATTTCTTTGTTGTTTCTTACTTTTGAATAAGGATGACAGCAATAATTAGCTTATTTTCCCATGATGAACTCTGAAAGCTTGTAATCACTATGTGCAGTATGTGCCCAATGATTTTTATGGCTCATCTTGTGCTTTTGCTCTAGCAACATCTTGAGGCCTCTAATAACCATGATTACATCTTGGTGTGGGATTAAACTTAACTACATACTGCAGTTGGTAATAAAAAGCATCTGTTCAGCACCTTGTGGGTTGGTGGTTGAAGTAAACAGATGGATTTCAATCCGATGATAATCCATCCCTGAGGCGAGAACTCTGGCAAGAGGACAGAAAGAAGCCACTGGGGTGCAGAAAGCTCTGGTGGGTGAATCCTGATAAAAGGGCAGGATTGGCTCCTCCAGGGCGACAGCCCTGGGAGGCGTTCAGCTGAGAAAATGAGCATGGGAAACTTAAGAGGGATGAAAGCTCAAGGCCAAAGAGGACCAAAGTGGTTTAAGTTTATATTTTCATTTGGGATTTGGGGGAGGGAGTCCCTGGGAGCCCTTGCTCTGAATGAAGGGGGAGCCCATGGGGCTGTGGCACCTGAGAAGAATGCAGGTACACAGTGGGCCCAGGAAGGGGCTGAGGAAGAACCTTGCAGACAGGCTGAGGTAGGAAGAAGCGTAGTGAGGAAGTGGGGGTTGGAGTCTGAATAGACCGATTTTGCCTGCTTACTGCAGGGTCCCTGGGCTGAAACCCAGTGGAGAGAGAAGTCCTGGGTTTCCTTACAGGATCACTGAAACAGTTGTTGCAAAGACCCCTGGAGACCAGGGGTGGAAGGGCTACCGATTCTGGACTCGGATCCCAGGGTCAGTGTAAGGCTGTTGGACTCTTCACCTGGAAGGAGTGGGACTAAATGTGATGTGGCTGGTTGGCCGAGTCATGAGAAGAGGCAGGGCCAAAGCAGATGTTGGGAGAGGATGCTGGATTAGGGGAGCCTGCCACAAGGGAGCCTGCCAGCCGTGAGACCACTCTTCTACACTGAGTTATTTACATGTCTAGTGTCTCTTCCGTTCTAGTGCCAATATGAAGTTAATGGGAGTTGCAGGTGCTCAGGATCTCTGAGGTTCTGGCCCCAAACAAACCAGCAGATAGTGGAAGCTGTGGTGATATCATATATAGAGATACTTTTTCCAGTTACTTGTCACTTTTTAACTAAAAAGCAAAATTGTGACCCAGACGCTCATTGTGGAAGCACCTTGTTTTGTTAAACATGTGCGTGATATCTTTTTTGTTAATTTCTCAGCTTTTATAACGCTTGCAAATGTTACTTAATTTAAAAGCAGGTTATTCATTTGAGAACCCCTTACACAGCGTACTGATACTGATTTGCCTATTTATGATATTGATATGTAGTATTTTAAAATGGGAGAAAAATGCTTTAAAAGCCTTGCACCCTAGTGCTATACCAGTGACTAACTGGGGCTGGGAGTTTCAAAGGAGCTGAAGGAAGCAATGCATCCAAATCCCATTGAAAGTCCATAAGATTTAGGCTCATTTGAACATCCCAGCCTGGAAGACTATCACAACTCCAACTGGGGACAGGACCCCAGCCTCTGAGCGTAGTCAGAGGTTGCTGAGTTGTCGTTCAACTGATAGAGCTAGAAGCCTGAGCACTGCTGTGATCCCCCTCACGGGGGCTGTCATATGAACAGGCATTGGTAGCTGACCTTCCAGCTTCAGGTGAGGAAGTGTGGTGGTGGCCAGTTGTCTGAGAGGAGAAAGAAGAACATAATGGGATAAATTTAAGAACAAAAATGAAAGAGGAAATAGAAATGCCAAGGAAGACAGCATAAAGGTCACTCTTTGCCGACTTGCCTCATGATGTGGCTAAAGAGCCAGATTCTGCCACCCTTACTTGTGTTGAGTAGCACCTTGACCAGTGAGTAGCCTCATCCAAGTCCTCTTGTGGAGTAAGGTTCGATTCAGCAAGAATCTGACCCATAGCTATCTCTTTACTTCTAGACTTCTATTTTTGAGGGCATTTCGCATGCACAACCTGATCCTCCCCCCCGCCCCCAAAAGGTCCAAATGTTATCAGCTCTTAAATGTCTGCAGGAGTGTCTGTGGGGAATTCAGTATGTCAGGCCTGCTTAGTTTAAAAAGGATTTTTATATAACTCTGACCTTTTCATTCTGTTAATATTACTTTCCTTGGTACACCTAGAGCACACACGCCACTGCCAGGGCAATAATGGGACTCTTAAACACCTACTTTATTCTAAAACCTTTCTCAAACATGAGGGCATGTTAGGAGTGAATGTCTCTGTATTTGAATTTCAGATGATTATTAAAAGGTTATCTGTCTGAGCTCCCACAAGGAACAAGAAGGGATAATGGAGTGGAAAGAGAAACAAGAATATAGTGTAGCAAACATACTGTGCACCTAAAACTAGCTGAACTACACTCCTGGGGTGTCTGCTGCAAGCTCTGACTACCGGCTGGGAAGAACGTGAAAGGCTTAATTCCCCACCTCCCCTCTCTAAAATATTGGTAGAGCTGATATTGCTGAACCGCCTTCTGCTTCCATATAGGAACTGGTCATTTATTACCGTTTCTCCTACAATACCGAAAATCAGGCTTCTGACTTCAGGGTATGTCTACACTGCAATTAGACACCCTGGCTGGCCCATGCTAGCTGACTTGGGCTCGGGCTAAGGGGCTGTTTAATTGTGGTGTAGACATTCTGGCTCAGGCTGAAGCCTGGGCTCTAAGACCCTGGGCGGTGGAGGGTCACAGAGCTTGGGCTGCAGCCCAAGCATGAACATCCAAACTGCAGTCCCTTAGCCTGAGCCTTGCGAGCCTGAATCAGTTGACATGGGCCAGCTGTGGGTTTTTAATTGCAGTGTCCACATACCCTCTGTCTCTCCTAAAGCAGGAATTAGGGTTAAGCAACAGGAATGTAGGCGCAGCCTATGCTACAAGGATGAAATTCATCCCTTTGGAGAGGGTCTGCACAAGGGCTATGTACCACTCTAGTCCCATCCAAACTGTATTTTGAGGATGTAGATGGAATGTAAGGTGGTGCATGCACTTTGTGCAGGTCCTCTACACAAAGGTGAATTTCACCACAAATGAAAGAGAATTGATGCACACAAATATATCAAGAAGGAGGTGGAGGGTTGGGAGAAGGAGGAAATATGCACTTTCTATGCTACAACCTTTCCCAAAGTGAAAATACCAGGTGCTCCATTCTGACATCAGCATTGTTCCTCTGACAAAAGGTAGCAGATGTCCAGAGCCTTTCAGGTCAGCTTCCCACTAGAGGAGAAATCAGTGACACACAGTCTGGGTATACTTGTGTAACTTACTTTATTTACACATAGACATCAGTCCTAGAACAGAGGTGATCAAACAGCATGCAGCATGGGTGGCGGGTGAAGTCCCCTTTTGGGGAGGCTAGCCCCCCTGGCCCCACTCCTTCTGCCCGAGGCTCCCCCCGAAAAGCCTCGAGCCTCCCCCCACAGCTAGAGGACCCCCGGGCCAGCTGGAGGCCCGAGCCCTCTCCTGCCCCCCAGCATCTGGAGCCACCCCCCAGCCATGCCGCGCCTCCCCTCCTGAGACCCCAAGCCACCCTGTGGGAAAAGCTCATCTCTTCTCGAAGAACCTGAGCTTTTGATATGCGCCATGCAGGTTCTGGGGCATCTGAGGAAGTGGTGGTATGAGTTACTCAGCTTCCTGGGTTCATCCGTAATCTCCCTGGAGTCCAGGAGTATAATAATAAGCAAAAACTTCCCTGCAAACTCCGGAATCAGCAGCCGCAGCTCTGCCCAGGGGGGCTTAGCCTGCCCTGGCCTATTATACCCGTGGCCTATGGCATGCAGGCATTTGCTATTTCCCTGTATTCCTGGATTAGGATCCCATCTTCATAGCCAATTGTGTATGGCTTTTTACACAGCATATATAGAATATGAAGGAATGACACAGACACGGTGAGGAACAAATAACTGTGATTACTAAACATATAACATGCAAGGCCTAGCTATATGTTTACACTGCTACTTCGGCAACAATTCTGGTAGTTTCTGAAACAGAAAACAGTGAGGGTCTAGAGAGCACTCACAAACTATTAAAAGAATACTAGTCAGTTCTTATGCACTACAGTAACTTCTCCCTGGGAATGCTTGGTTATAAAGGAGGTTGATGGAGGTGGGAGCTTGCTCTCCTTTTGGAATGAACAACTGGAATACTTCAAGGTAAAGAGCCAGGGGGAGAAACTGTGACCCCTTTCCTATTCTCTTCAGATCCCAACTTCTGAAGTGTCTAACATTTATTTCTCTTACTAAATATCTCCCCTTCAAGGATACTGTACCTTTCCAGTAGGGATGTTCCTGTAGTGTGGGAAAGAGCCTTAGAAAATACTGGCAACTGACTAGAAAACTTAACCCAGCGTCTCCAAAATAGCTTCATGGGTCCAAACCTAAAGTCTTTACTTAGGACTAGATTATCCCTGACACTCATGTGGGCCTGCAGGGGAAGATGGTTCAAATAGACTCCTGCCATAAAAAAAGAGCAGGTGTAACAGCAATACCTGTGTTCAGGACAGCACAGGGACTGTTCCCTCTTTGCATTCCCAGGGGTGCAGTCATCCCAAAAGAGGTCATGTCTCTACCCTCCTGCTGACACGTATCCTCCCACTGCACTCTAGGGAGCTCAGCAGGGTTGTAGCGGCTGAGCTCCCAGAGCAGAACAGCTCTGCTCCACCCCACAGCAGGAAGTAACAAGGTCTCTCTTTCCCTCGTCTCTGAAATCTTTTAGATTGTGATTCAGATCTCAGTCTCTTTTCGCTCAGGCACTGCGCGTTGGCAGAGACTGAAAAGCTCAGGGACTCTAGTTCCTTATGAGACTGTGGCCTAGGGGAAGCCCCCTTGAGTTATGGAGTGAGAGCAGATGTGCTAACTGTGCCCAAGCACTCTTGATTTTAGCTGCACAATTTTAAGAACTGGAAAGCCAAGGCATGGAGAATAGTCTTAATTCCCTTCTTTTCATCTTTCTTATCCAACCCTCCGGTTTGTACTTAGAAAAGTAGGTAAATTTTGAGTAATAATGTGTCTATTAGAAAAATAAATTGAGCTTTGTATCCTCAAATGTGTCCTTGAATGTGATATTTTTCTTCAGTAGCCTTATCCAGTGTGCTTATTTTATAGTCTCCAGTCCAAATATTTTATATTCACTGATTCAAATATTATTCTACTTACGGTATATAGATGCACTACGTTATAAGCAGAGCTGTGCTTGGAATTCTGCTTAATGACTGGCTAACAGCACCATGGTACATGCCAAATTAGTATTCAAGGTCAAGCCCAACAAGATTTCCTATTTTATGTGACTGTCACTTTCTCCACATTTAAAATGCAGAGGGGCTTCAGATGAATGCAATTCACCCATAATTGGAACTGCTTTCTCCAAATATCACTTGCTTGCTACTTTTCCCTCCCATTGCCGTTAGGGAATGAACAATGCCTTTGTTTGTATGCAAAGAAACATGTCTTCATCAAGCGATTCCAGAAGCATTTTGCATCAATGTGATCTGTTTCTCTACATGATGCAGAGAGACAGCTTTCTATTTTTTTAAATTTTAGATTTATCTTCATATGCTCATAAAATTTGGAGAGTAAGCAGCATCAAACTGGAAAAACTAAGACCAGACGCCAAGTACATCTCTGTTGTGACATGGTCCCTCCCATTAAGGTCAACAGAGTTACCTTCCATGTTTGTACACCTTCTGCTGCAGTGGGGCTCCAATTCTCATTGAGACCTTAGAGGACTACGGTAACATATTGTTTTTATTGTCTTGTTTTAATAAGAGATTTAGCCCAAGATCTTCCAAGTGAGTTGAGCAAATAGCAAAATAGAAGTGCAAATCTGCATGCCTATGGGCCAAGTTCTCTGCTGGTGTAAAACCATTGAAATTCCCAGAGAAAATGCTCCCTGGAGAGAGTTAAAGTTGTGAGTATGTTGTAATTATTGCAAAAACAAACATTACAAACTTAAGAAATCCAGAGTTAACCTTAAGTTAAAGAAAGCCAAACATGCAACAATTAAGGTATGGAAATACACGGTTAAAGCACCCAAATAATGTTAATTCTGCCCTGTAGCATAATTATAATTAGGGCAGAAGACAATTAGGCCTGAGGATTTTATAGAACCTTATGTCTAAGAATCTGAAAGCTCTGTACAAATGTTTGTGAATTTAAGCCTTCTCAAATCCCCGGTGGGGTAAGTGGTGTTTTTACAGATAGGTAAACTGGACAATGCAAAAGGTAAGTAAGAATATATGAATGGCCACACTGGGTCAGACCAATGATCCATCTAGCTCAGATCCTGTTTTCCGACAGTGGCTGGTGTCAGATGCTTAGAGGAAATAAGCAGAACAGGGCAATTATCGAATGATCCATCCCCTGTCGTCAAGTGCCATCTTGGCGAATAGCCATTGATGGACCTCTTCTCCATGAAGTTATTTAATTCTTTTTTGAACCCAGTTATACTTTTGGCCTTCTCAACATTTCCTAGCAATGAGTTCCACTGGTTGACTGTGCATTGTGTGAAGACGTACTTCCTTTTGTTGGTTTTAAACCTGCTGCCTATTAACTTCATTGGCTGATCCCTGGATCTTCTGTTATGTGACAGGGTAAATAACACATCCCTAGTCACTTTCTACACACCATTCATGATTTTATAGACCTCTATCACATCCACCCATTAGTTGTGTCTCTTCTAAACTGAACACTCCCAGTCTTTTTAATCTGTCCTCCTATGGAACCTGTTCCATACACCTAATAATTTGTCTTGCCTTTCTCTCTACCTTTTCCAATGCTAATATATTTCTTTTTAGATGGGTGGCCGGGTTTGACCAGAACTGCACAGTTTTCAAGGTCTGGCCATACCGTGGATTTATATAGTGGCATTATATTTTCTGTATTATTATCTATCCCTTTCCTAATGGCTCCTATCATTCTGTCAGCTTTTTTTGACTGCACACTGAGCAGATGTTTTCAGAGAACTATCCACAATGGCTCACATCTTTCTTGCATGGTAACAGCTAATTTAGACCCCATCATTTTGTATGTATTGTACATTGTATGGGATTGTTTTCCAATGTGCATTACTCTGCATTTATCAATGTTGAAGAGTTACAAAGGAATCTCAGAAAACTGAATGACTGGGCATCAAAATGGGAGATGAAATTCATAGTCAGCTTTAGACTTAACTATCTTGAGTAATTTTGTATTATCTGCAAACTTTGCCACCTCATGTTTACCCCTTTTTCCAGATCATTTATGAATGCTGAACAGCACTGGTCCCGGTACAGATACCTGGAAGATCTTGCTATTTACCTCTATCACTGTGAAAACTGATGGTTTATTCCTACCTTTTGTTTTCTATCTTTCAACCATGATTCATAAAAGGACATTCCCTCTTATCCCATGACTGCCTACTTTCCTTAAGAGCCTTTGGTGTCGGACCTTGTCCAGGGATACTATATCCGCTGGATCACCCTTGTCCACATGCTTGTTGACCCTCTCGAAGAATTCTTATAGAGTAGTGAGGCATGATTTCCTTTACAAAAGCCATGTTGACGCTTCCACAATATATCATGTTTATTTGTCAAGTATCAGAGGGGTAGCCGTGTTAGTCTGAATCTGTAAAAAGCAACAGAGGGTCCTGTGGCACCTTTAAGACTAACAGAAGTATTGGGAGCATAAGCTTTCGTGGGTAAGAACCTCACGTCTTCAGATGCATCAGGGACATCAGGGACATCAGGACCCTCTGTTGATGTTTATTTGTGTGTCTGGTAATTCTGTTCTTTACTACAGTTCCAACAAATTTGCCTGTGACTTCACACAGGAAGCCATTAGCTGAGCTAGTGCTTCAACCACCAATCATTACTACATATTTGCATTCGCTTTTAATTATTCCCAGATTTTCTTGGAAAATGGCATTTGAACAGGTAAGAGGGACTTTGCATTGCATGTAGGCTGCACCGCACAATAAAGTAAGAATAGACTTCCAAGTTACAAAGAACGTATTCAGCATTGTCCACATGTAGTTATTTGGGCACCAATCAATAGTTCCCCAAGACTTACCAATATGAGAAATTAGCCAATTCAGAGTATTCAGAGATGCCTATTGTTACTACGTAAAGTACTATGGCAATCTGTTTGTCTCTCTATGATCGTCTAATAACATGATGAATAATAACACGGCAACATTCTCATGCTAACTGTTTCACTCTTAATCACTCTGGCAGAGCAATGGCAGATGCTGGGACAGAATGCATTTGGGCAATTGCCAAGGTGCCTGGGATGCGGAGCATTGAATACACCCCCATCCTCCAAATTTCACTCACTTCTGGCTCTTACCAAATTTCAAAATCCTCAGCTGCCTCCATGTTACCAAAACCCCAAACTATCCCGCATGCCTTCCTGGGTGCAAAATGGCCCAGTTGACCCCTACACACACACACCAGTTGTTAACCTCCCCAGCTTCCCCCTGACAGCTTCCCCCATGCAGTTACTCCTTCTGAATACAACAATCTACAACACTGTGAAAATTTAAAATGTGAGGAGGGATAGCTTAGTGGTTTGAGCATTGGCCTGCTAAACCCAGCGTTGTGAGTTCAATCCTTGAGGGGGGGCCACTTAGGGATCTGGGGCAAAATCAGTCCTTGGTCCTGCTAGTGAAGGCAGGGGGCTGGACTCGATGACCTTTCAGGGTCCCTTCCAGCTCTGTGAGATAGGTATATCTCCATATATAATGACCATTTAAAATAAATGAATAACACAAGTGATAGCTTACTGGTGGGGAGGTGGGTTGGGGGCAGTGTGCGGGAAGAGGGAAGTCTGGCATAATTCCAGGATAGTGCATGCACAATTTAGGCCTAATATACTGCATAGCGTGCAGGGCCTTGCCCATATTACAGACAAGCTTCAGGATTAATGGACTATGTCTAATTAAACATTAGCCTCCTGTTGTAGGTGTATTTGGGTCTCATCCAGCAGTCACTGAATCAGTGCAGCATTTCCATTAACTTCACTAGGGTATTGGTTGAGTCCTTTAGCCTGTATCTGAAAATTGAGCTTTGCTTCTACCCCTGTTAAAAGAAGAGCTAAGCTGTGTCCACACTTGACATTTGTCCCCTAAAACTTCCTACCAGCGATGGCAACATTGGGAGCAGTGGAGTAGATTAGCCACCTGCAGAGCAGGTCAAGATGACAAAGGTGTTAAACCCCATAGGGTTGCTACCGCCTTGCTTACCGCCACTTTTCCACGAATGGAGCTGAATGGAGCTGAACTAATGGTAGCATTAGTGGAAAATTTTTAAGGGGTGGGGTGGGGAGTGGGAGCTAGTGTAGAGAAGGTGATAGTCAGGGCCGGCTCTAGGCACCAGCAAACCAAGCACGTGCATGTGGGGCGGCACATTTTCAAGGGCGGCATTCTGGCCATCTTTTTTTTTTTCCTTGCTTCCGGCGGCAAAAGCCTAGAGCCGGCTCTGGCAGCAGCAGCGCGTCATGCATGGGGGGCGCCCTGGGGCCATTGCGGTTCGCACCGCACCTTGTGGCTGGGCCGGGCAGGCTCCGAGCCGGGGACACTCGGGCTGGGGGCTGCCCCACGGGGCACATGGAGCCGCCTGCAGGTGCCGCAGGGTGGCCATCCCCCAGCGCCGCAGCCGGGGCTGGGCAAAACGGCCTGAGCTGCCCAGGGACTGCAGAAGCAGCAGCAGCGGGGCCATAGAGGGCAGGGCACTGCCATGTGGGGCCCGCATCCCGCTCGCCGGGGCTCCGCTCCCTCTGGGGCTGCCCCGCCCCGGCTCCTCAGCCCCCTGCAGCGGTGATACCCCGGCTCTGCCCTCCTGGGCCCTGGCCAGTCCTGGAGGCAGGAGCCCTGGCTGGAGGGACCCTGGGCTGAGGCGCGGCCCAGGAGCCCAGCTGCTTACCCCGACCCTGCCAGCGCTGGACCGGCTGGAGGCGAGGGGGGAGCGAGCGGAGTCAGCACTGCTGGCGGGAGCCCAGGGCTGGGGCGGCAGGGGGTGCGGGTGGGGTGGGGTGGAGAGCCCAGCGCTGGGGCGGCAGGGGGAGTGGGGAGGGGGAAGAGAGAGCCCAGCGCTGGGGTGAGGGGCAGCCAAAAAATTTTTTGCTTGGGGCACCAAAAAACCTAGAGCCGGCCCTGGTGATAGTGCAGTAGTGTTCTCTATGCCCTCAGATCAGCTGCGGAACAAATTTTTGCCATCCTCAAAGGTGTCTGGATGCCTTGACAAAGCTAAAGTAGTTCCCGGTGAGGTAAATTCTGATGGGTTGCTCCATGTTCCATATGCAACTTATAAAGGCAAGTGGTCCAGTGGGAGGATTTTATACAGGTGATAAACTATTAACTTGAAAGATCCACAGCAGTGGAATAAGTAGTATTAGGGGATTAAGGAGGAGACATGGGCTATGTGATTTTGAAAGAAACCCATGCAGCTCATCTATCACTACATCACAATTTGAATAGTGCACATATAAATCAATTTACTTATGTCCCTCTGCTACACAGACCTGTAAGGGCCCAGTCCAAAGCCCATTTTATTTGGTGAGTCTTTCCACTGATTTCAATGTGTTGGATCTGGCCCCAGAGGAAAGAAGCTGCTTAGATTTTTGATAACCTGGTGAACAAGAAACGTTTACTACTCCACAGAAAGCTACGTTATTTTAGTGGCTGTTGAACACAGTAAACACACAAGCCTTTCTTGTACAAACTCAGTTGGAGCCTTTATTCAGAACAAGAAAACCAGGTAATTTCCCTAATTAGCAGCTCCCTAGCTGCACAGCCTGCTAGCTTAAACTCCCATCTTTCCAAACAGTCAGAATCCCCTTGGTCTCTGATAGGGAACAATGCTCACGTTATACATCTAGAACATAAACACAACACTGACTATGCACTGAACTGAATTATAGGCTTCATTAAGATGCCAAATTCTGATCAACCCTCTGTTCATTTGACTTAGCAGGGCACTTAGATTTTTAAATATGGTAAGTGCACCCCAGAATTCACTGAGGCACTCACAGTTTTGGAAGTGCATATGCATGCCTGGATTTGCATCTCAAATGGAGCGTGTGCTCATAAATAGGGTAAGCAACCACATGCAGCAAGGACCATTTACAGGTGCAAAACCGCAGGGGCAAATTTGGAGGCTGAGTTTGAAAACATGGTCTAAAATAACACTCTTGTTCTGATATGACAACTCCATCATGTCAGGCTTTATTCAGATCTTGCATTATGTGTGTGTTTATGAGTGGAAAGATGGGGGAGCTGCTTGACAGACACAAGAGACCCATAAAGCTTTTTTTACAGAGCATCAATAAACCAATGCAGGGGAGGCTTTTCTAAGTTCCAAGGCTGCTGAGCAAAAGTCACATTCAAGTGTAGGTGTAAGTAGGAGCATTATTACTGGTACAAATACCTGAACTTAAGTGTTGTTATTGAGAAGAAAAGATTAAGGCACCAGCGCGAGAGAACCAGGCTATCTAGCTTCTGTTTCTCAGTTCAGCCACGGACTTCCTCTGTGATCTTGGGCTTATCCTCTACTGTCTGTTTCTTCATCTGTTAAACAGAGATCAGTCTCATGGGGTGTTGTGAGGTCTGGTTCATTACTATCTGAAGCATGTTGATCCTCAGGTACTATCGAAGTGTGAAGCATTATTATTTAATGCACCTTTTCTAGGTACAACTTTAACCTATAAACATTAAAAATTCAGCATCTCGACTACTCCTCTACCCTTTTCAAGATATACTAACCTTAGTCTGCAACTCCTGCTTTTCACACTACTGCTGCAGTGTAACCAGGAATCTTAGCATGACATAGAAGGCCCTTGAAACGCATGTGTGATTTTTGCTTACTTAAGAAAGATGGTGAGGGAGCTTAGCCAGGATAGTCTGGGCCTGAAAGTTCAGATCACTAGTGGAGATAGTAAAAACTTCTGCAACAGCATAGGGAACCCAGTCCTGCAGGTGTTGTGTGCTTTTATATCCCACGGAAGATCAGGGCCGGCTCTGGCTTTTTGGCCGCCCCAAGAAAAAAAAAACAACCTGCGGCGCGGCCGGAGCCAGGGTGCAGGGGGACTCCCCGTGCTGCAGATGTGCCCCGGCGCGGGGGAGAGAGAGAGAAGGGGGGCAGCCAGGGCTTCAGTGGGGTACTGCCACGCGGCCCTGCCGCCTGCCGGGAGGGCTTTGCGCTGCTCTGGTCGGCTGGGAGGGAAGGACGTAGGCTGCCCTGCCGGGCTTGCTGCAGGGCGCTCCCGTCCTCCATGCCGCCGCCCCCTACAGGGCAGCCGGAGTGGAACACCACCAAAAAAAAAAGAAAAAAAAAGCGGCCGAGCCACCCTAGGATTGGGCAGAATGCCGCCTCCTACAAGCTGCCGCCCCAAGCACCAGCTTGCTCGGCTGGTGCCTGGAGCTGGCCCTGCGGAAGATAATGGGTACACTCAACCTCTTAGCAGCCACTCAGCACCTTGCACGACTGGGCCCAGGCTGGAGTGAAAGAAAAAGATGTCTGCCATCAGAGATAAATTATTTCTTAATGGTCAGACTCTTTCAGCTTTACAGTGGGTTGAACGTCACTAGAAACTGCTGGTACAATTTGTGTGAATTTCTCCCCGTTATTGCCGGGATGCTATCTGAGATAAACGGATGACATTTCCACTGAAGCTTTATTGTCAGCAGAATGGACACTTCTCCCAGATCTTAAGGCTTTAGAACCATTCATTCATCATCATGGCAAAACACTGTCAAAGCAACAATGCCCTCCTGAAAGAAGGCTTCACTTCTGCATCTGTAGTGATGCTTTGCTCATCTTCAAATATCAATCCCGCTACCTAGACTCCAGAATGAATTTGCTGTGACTTGAAACCTTTCCCAATACACTGAGGTGTGCTCAGAGTGCTTTGACACTATCTGTAGGACACATTAAGCGAGAAGTCACAATAACAGATGAGAGTATATGAGATTTATTGGGCTTTATTTGCTAGGAACCAAAAGGAAAACAATTAGACTGTGCAAATATTTTGGATGGATTTGCAAGTGGTGCAGTTAGTGGACTAACCTGAGTGATGAATTTTTGGTTTGACCAGAAAGACTTTAATCTTTTGTGGCTTCTAATCAAGATTGTACAAGTGAACTTGCCCTAGCACATTAGCTCTCTCTTCTCCAGGCTCATAGGACAGAACTGCTCAGTCAAGTTTACCTATGTACTTTGAATACAAATGTCTCTAAGTAAAAGCTATGAAGTGAGAGAGGAGATCAAATAACTGAGGATTTAGAAAGGGATGAGATCCGTAATAGCTACTTCCAGCTTTTAACAAAAAGGACATGGGTAAAGGAGGATCTGACATAAACACATGCAAAGGACAATTAGTAGAGACTGAGCAATTGGTTGAAGAGCTGATTTTATTGAATGTATTTGTGAGGAAATGTCCTGAATGAAGTGTGTGGTTAGAGTAGGTCTCATCTCTCTCTAATTCTAGAGGGATTATCTGCTTTGTTAAAGAAGCAGCAATATCTTTTGATTTAATGCAATAGTCTTTCAGAAGGCATAAGCCACCATGGCGGTGCATGGACCTGGAAATGAAAGAACGATACAGACATATGAAAATAAAGGACTTTAATTAAACTTTAGAACTTTTAATTATTACTCAGTTTTAATTAGGTAAAGTGCCTTTCTTTTCCCTCCTAAAAAGAGGAAAATATTACAATAGGACCAAACAGTTTATCAAAGAAATAAAAACATTTGTTGTGCTTAGGTTTGGGTGAAACCTTCTTGATGTTGGTGAGCATGATAGTGGCCCTTTGTCTGGGATAAATGGGAGAAGCAGTTAAGCATCGCTTTGGGGTAAGATAGCTAAAACAATAGGAGCCACTGCCCAGAATACAGGGCACATAGCGCAGCTCCTGACCAGACTTGCTATGTGGGTGGATGGGTTTTGTTGGGTAGAGAACAGAAACAGCAAAGAATCCAAGGAGACAGAAAAGTACTGGGAGTGTGGACCTGAGAGAGTGTGCTTTTTGGGCAGAGTGCTGGCTGGAAAGAGGATTCAAATGTAGGAAAAGAAACTCCTTCCTGTTTGTTTCCTACAATGTTCAGGGAAACATGACTTTGGGTACATTCGTGTAATCCTGTTTATTAATAAAGAAAGAAATACCTGACTGCATCGATTTTCCTAATGGAAACAAACTGCAAGACCTTGAATATTGGCTAACCACTTAGGTAATAATTTACAGGACCAGATTCCTTGACCTGCTCTATCCTGTTTGATCTGCCACTGGTTCTATGCCCACTGCCAGCTCCATAGTGGGCACAGAGGTGTCAAAGCTGACTCCTACTATACCCTTGCAGCACATTGCCTGGGGGCATGCCAGGTGTATGGAGGTAGTGTAGCTGGAGTGCATCGCCCTCCACCCATCCCTGGCTGGCAGATGGCCCCAGTTAGGGTAACCAGACAGCAAGTGTGAAAAATCGGGATGGGGGGTGGAGGGTAATAGGAGCCTATATAAGAAAAAAAAACAAAAATTGGGACTGTCCCTATAAAATGGGGACATCTGGTCACCCTAGCCCCAGTCAATGGGCATAAGGTAGAGCAACCTCTACCCAAAGGAGTTGGTGTTCAGCACTTCTGAAAATCAGGCCAAATAGGTAGGTGCTTCACTATGGATCTAGAAGCCTAATTCAGGCATCATTTTTGAAAATCGTGGCCTCTTCTTTTTTTCAATCTTTGTTTCTTTTTTCCTTACTGCTTGTGGTTACAGGTTTTACTAAATACTGATTCACTAAAATCATTGCTTGACAAGCAGGGCATATCTGGGGAACTGAATTTCAGTTTTATGCATTTGAACTCTGCTAGGCCACATAATGAAGTACGATTAGCCAAGACTTCAGATTGATTTACAGAGGGAGAATTGAGTGGGAGAACAGACATTGGTGGGCATGTGAAGAGACTGTTTCCAAGGCTGTATGCCTGGGCAAAGGAATGATCAGAACACTCTTTCCAAGCCCAAGGCAATGACTATACTATGGATTTTAAATATTGTGTGGGTTGCAACATAAGGTGTAGAGCATTATTTTTTAATCAATTTCACCCAAGCTGTAAGTTATTTCCTCAACTAGCTAAACATTTGAGGACCATTCCCACGTGTTTTACTAGCACCCTGAATCCTTAGAATTCTGACATACTAGGAGAATCCCTGAGCGACTGCTGTTACAGCAGCTATCCCAATACTTGGGCTGCAGAGCAGGCTAAAAATATTCAATCATACATTTAGAAGTACAGCTATGCAAAGCAATTTTCTGCACAATCTTGGTTCATTGCATCAAAACGGTGTTCATAAACAAAGCCTTGATAGCCAGTATTTACAGGATTTATAAGATTCTAGGGAGAAGATATGTAAAACAAATAGAATTCATGCTAGACAGATTCGCCGGCTATACAAACTGGCCCTGGAGAAATATCTCTTTCCTGTTAGTGCGACTAGAAATACAATCTTTTTGTTTTGAACAGCTTTGACCCTAATTTTGCAGGGCTCCATGCTGCAGCACCGGGGAAAGGAAAGTATTTAGCTGGGAATGCTTCCTATTTTAAACTCTGCTCCTATATGCTGATATTCACTGCTGTTTAAAACTCCCCTTCAGCAGAGCCAGGAGTCAAGGCAGCAGCAGGGGTGAAGGTGAAGCCCAACCAGGACACCCCACAGACATGGACAGGCAGAGAACATCTTTAAAATGACTCCAACTTAATGCATCTGGTCTCTGCAGCTTCCCCCGACTTCTCCTGATTGTGAGCTTGGGTAGGAGGAAGCTCCTGATTCTGAGCCTGCCTTGAGAGCACCAAGATCCCTGTCTCTTGGCAGTAGCCAGGATTAGAAGGGGGATCCTCTGGAGTACCCTGTCCCTTGTAGCCCTCCCAACCATGTGATCTGGGAGAGGAAGAAGTTCCTGCAATGGAGCCCGCCCTTCCGGGTCCTGAGAGCACAAAGGATCCTTTCTCCTTGGACAGCCAGGAGCAGCAGGGGTGAGTAGGTATTTCAGTACTGAAGCCTTATTCAGTCCTCTTTGAGACTGCCAACCAGGGTGTGAATTAGCACAAATCCAGAAGGTAAATTCTGTGATGTGAACACTTATCCACTAGAACTTGGACTGAGACCCCGAACTACTATCATATATATGCTGTTGAACAATTGTCAGCAATTTTGTATCACTGCTGACCTCCGTCAGATCTGAACAAGGTACGTAGCGGTAAATGAATAAAACATGTAACAGCAGTAGTCAGAACATGCTGCAATCTCAAAACTAGAATTAGAGCAGGTTTGTGCTAAGGGAATTGCAAGATTTAAGTCTAGCTGTACACAAAAAAGCGGAGCCTCTCACACAGAAGCTCAAGCAATTCAAGTAGTGAGGACTGCTCTCTAAAGGATAACGTGTTGGCTTTTCGAGCCCTCTATCGGATTAAGGCAAGTTTTTGAAAGATAAACGAGACTCAAAGAGAGTGCTTTAAATTATGAACTATGAGGTTAGAAGGAATGGTGACCCCATCAAAATTAAGGGGTGAAAACAAGTACTTGATTCAAGGCAGTAGTGAGTCCTCAAAGACTAGTTGCAAAGGAATTTTCAATGAGATGCTATAAATTGCAAACATGTTGCTGTCCACCTAGTGTTTAACATCCTGAAGACCAAGAAAGGAAGCTTATTCTGATGGAAGGTAGGTAAATCTGAATGCGGCATAAAACTGAAATGACACAACATGGCAATAAAGTATGCCCAATGGCAACATATACTGTAAGTACTAAATAAATCATGGCTTACATTAAACCATAGGGGGAATGTCAGTATTTCAGTTTTCAGTGACTGAGGGACAAGCCTCTGAAAGAGACAGCGATATCTCTCGAAAGACTTAAACCAAGACAATGCTGTCCCAGAAAGGCCAATTTAAAATCCCAACCACTATGGCCTACATTTTCGAAAGTAACTAGTCATTTTCAATAGCTCAATTTTTGGGTTCCCAGCTGGAGGCCTTAAAAGGGCCTGATTTTTCAGAGGACAGGTGCTCAACACTTCCTGAGGCTTGGGCCCCTTTAAGATGTCTCCCGTTGGGCATTGAAAAATGGAGGCCTCCAAAATAACTAGTCACTTTTGAAAATGTAGGTCAACAGCTAGGGGCAAATTCTAGCCTATGTTTTTGCACAAAACTCCCTTGACACGTCAATGGACATTCCACATTAGACATCATTGGATGTGACTAAGATACAGCTGTTAAAAGTTAATGAACGTAAAACAATACTACTCAGTCACTAGACCTCAAAGGAACAGACCAGGCTTCACTTCTGCCAAATGAGGCTGAAGTGGGGGACCCTTAATACCTTCCCCACCCAACGTACCATTTTAGGTAGAATGAATAAGTTGAGTCTGGGATGTATCCCAAAGAATCATCTGGCTAACCCAGTGGTTCTCAAACTTTTGTACTGGTGACCCCTTTCACAGAGCAAGCCTCTGAGTGCGAACCCCCCTTATACATTAAAAACACTTTTTATATATTTAACATCATTATAAATGCTGGCTGCAAAGCGGGGTTTGGGGTGGAGGCTGACAGATTGCGACCCCCCATGTAATAACCTCGTGACCCCCTGAGGGGTCCCGACCCCTAGTTTGAGAACCCCTGGGCTAACCCATCCCCAAATCCTTAGGTCAGCTGTATGCACCGTGGCATGCTAATGGTGTACAGAAGTCAGGTGTCTTTTGGAGTAGGAGATTGTGGGCCTGTACACGTAAATGCTAAAGCTGACTCTGCTTTTAGGGTCACATGGGACTTATTCCTGCATGACTCAGGGGTGCAGTGTTGCATGAACCTGCATAAGGTAAAAGCGATGGACTAGAAGCACAGGGAGATCTGATCCTGTGTTAATGAGTGCTGTTGCGCAGCCAGCTAGTTCCTCTCTCTACTAGACAGAGCAAGGACTAGGAGAGAAGATCATAAACATTTTCCTCTGTTTGTATGCTGAGGATCACACTTAAGTCCCTCTCTCCTAAAATATACCTATTATCTGACACATTCACTCCTCATCCCTTTTAATTCTGCTCCTCTGAGAGGACAGGTGCAACTTCTACTCAGGGTGGAGGACTATACCTACTATTTAACCTTACTTGCACCCAGGTGTAATGTCTGCTTACATTTGAAACCGGGCACCCCAAGGACTTGTGAGATCAAGAACATAGTGTATTGTTAGTAAAAGCTGTATCCTCTGGCTTTTGGACTGTGCTGTGTACAATACTGGCTGCTATGAAGGGCTGTAGAGTGACTTTAGAGCAGAATTGTTCCCAATGCATTTGAAGGATGCTTGGTGGAGAAATCAGTGATTATAAATGTTGTTTTTCTTTGCTTTGCTGCCAAAAGGCTGTAAATGGCATTTGTATATCTCTCTCTACTAACCTACACTTTTTATCTTACGGGCAAGCTGGTAGCTAATAGAACTTGAACAGCTTTCTTGAAAGCAAATAGCCCTACTACAAATATTGCTTTATTTGATTTATAGAAAGCAATAATGCCTGGATGTTTACAAAGACCACTATATGCCAAGACGGACTGAATAGCAGAAGCTATAATTTAGTGTATTAAAAAAACCAGCATAATTTGTTAGCTGTGGTGCTGAGAAAGATCTACTGTACAAATACTGAAGTCTAATAACTAGCGAATGTGTAGATGTGTTCCTGCTCAAAATACATGTAACCTTTAACGATCCAAAAGCGTGAGCCCCTCGACAGTAAAATAAACCCACAGACAGAAGCCTGAGAGCTTTGTAGCACTTCTGTGACAGGTAGAAAAAACTTTCATAAAATAGTCATTTTTTGATTTGCTGAAAATAACATGATGTCACAGTTCAGGGCAACTGCACTTGTATATCCCCTCAGTGGGCCAGCAAGGGCACCCACCCTCAGGCTTCCAGCTCCCCCCATTGCCTCTCGTGGACAGAGACACTCGTCCTTCTCACTCGGGTATTCCCAGGCTGCACAGTTCCCTGCCTTCACTGCATATTTCCCAGCACAGACAGGTTGCCCTAGGACAGGGGTAGGCAACCTATGGCACCCATGCCGAAGGCGGCACGCGAGCTGATTTTCAGTGGTACTCACACTGCCCGGGTCCTGGCCACCGGTCTGGGGGGGCTCTGCATTTTAATTTAATTTTAAATGAAGCTTCTTAAACATTTTAAAAACCTTATTTACTTTACATACAACAATAGTTTAGTTATATATTATAGACTTATAGAAAGAGACCATTTAAAAACGTTAAAATGTATTACTGGCAGGTGAAACCTTAAATTAGAGTGAATAAATGAAGGTTCGGCACACCACTTCTGAAAATTGCCGACTCCTGCCCTAGGACATCTGATTGCTTTATCTGCAGAGATGGTTAACAGGTGTAATTGCTTCAGTTATAAGGTACCACACAGCATTTCCTCTGCAAGCCTACTTTATTCTTAAGATAAACAGTGTTACAGAGAAAACACATTAAAAACAATAACACCTACATGCATGCTAATCTTGTTAGCATATGCGCAACGTGCCTCAAGTGGCATGTGACCAGGATTCATCACTGGATTTGGTCTGCTGGTTGGATCATTCGCTTCCCCAGCCCAGGCTGGGTACTGACTGGGAGCACGACGTGAATACTGATCCATGCCCCATAGCATGCTAATAGCTTATCAGAATTAACCTGAATCCTAACATGGATTCTGGAAGGAGGAGTCCTTCAACCCCTCCCCCCACCCACTCACCCAAAGGAAGTCCTTTTGGTTACCAGTTTACAGCTGCAGCTTAGAACAAGCATGTTCATAACTCTATATATTTCAGGGGTCTTTGATCTGGAGTTTCCAGAACCAGGTAATTGGTACATACCAGCTCTCTCTCTCTCTCTCTCTCTCTCTCTCTCTCTCTCTTCCCTCTCCCTCCCCACCCCCCCGGGGCATATCTTCAAAAGGTTGGCTTCAGAGGGTAAAATTTGCATTCTCCTCACCCCAAGGTACTTCCTAGGAAATCCACTTTGCACACATTGTTCCAAAAAGACCTTTAAAGTTCCTAATACCTTCCAGGGATTGCATTAATCTTGTCTTTCTGCTAAAGAAATTTCATATAATCTCAGCCTAGTACATAAACATTTGCATTGTTAATACAATGCCACCCCAAAGGTATTAACCCTAATTCAACAAGGTTTAATTTAATTAAATAAACTTTACCTTAATTCCATAAGGTTTTTCAGGATATTCTCAGTCTGCCACACATAAGCAAATGTACTTTTGGAAAAGGACTCTAGCACTCTAACTTGCAGCTGGTGATCTGGCAATATAATACCCAAAACCTGGTCTCAGAGTTAAGTGTGTGTTTTGCATCCCAACAGAGAACACACACTGCACCTTTGTGAGGCTAAACTAAGCAGATGACTTTCAATCCTTCTCTGTCTCCAATTCAAAGTTACCCTCCAACTTCTCAAAATTCTGCACAGACTTTCTTTGCTTCACCTCTCTGACCCGCTCCCTCAGTAGCTCACCCTATCTGAGCCTTTTCTTTATTTTCCTCCCTTGAAACCCTGAAGGGAGTTGCCCTTTAGTTATGCTTCTCACACTGTTTGTCATTTACTTCCTCCAAGCCACTGTCACTTCCTCTTCAAAATTCTTTTCTTAAAACAAGGCTGTGTATTCCTGACCAACATGTAAGGGGCAGTGGCCTACTGTATCTCACCCACTGAACATTTTCATGTTTTCTGACTTCTTTGTAAATTAAAAAATTTCATATGAATAATAATGGCCAGTGATCACGATCTAAATTATCTATTGAGGTACTGCATTCAACGTCATACAGTACATTGCAACACTCTGATCCATGGTCACCTTTTTTTCAGGTAAATATTATGAACTGAGTGAAACCTTCTTAAGAACATAAGAATGGCCATAGTGGGTCAGACCAATGGTCCATCTAGCCCAGCATCCTGTCTGTGACAATGGCCAGTACCAGATGCTTCAGAGGGAATGAACAGAATACAGCAATTATTGAGTGATCCATCCTGTTGTCCACTCCCAGCTTCTGGAAGTGAAAGGCTTAGGGACACCCAGAGCATGGGGTTGTGTCCCTGAATGTCTTGGTATTAGCCACTGATGGACCTATAGAATTTATCTAATTCTCCATTAATTACCTAATTCTTTTTTGAACCCAGTTATACTTTTGGCCTTCACAACGTCCCCTGTCAACGAGTTCCACATGTTGACTGCATTGTGTGATAAAGTACTTCCTTATGTTGGTTTTAAACCTGCTGAATTTCATCAGGTGACCCATTATTCTCATGTTATGAAATAACACTTTCTTTTTCACTTTCTCCACACCATTCATGATAATATAACCTTTATCAGATCCCCACTTAATTTTCTCTTTTCCAAGATGAACACTCCCAGTCTTTTTAATCTCTCCTAATATGGAAGCTGTTACATACCCCTAACCATTTTTGATGCCCTTTTCTGTACCTTTTCCAATTCTAATGTATCTTTTTTGAGATGGAGTGACCAGAATGGCACACAGTATTCAAGGTATGGGTGTACCAGGGGTTTATATAGTGGCATTATGATTTTTTTGTATTATTATCTATCCCCTTTCTAATGGTTCCTAATATTCTGTTAGCTTTTTTGACAGCTGCTGCACATTGAGCAGATGTTTTCAGTAAACTATCCACGATTCTAAATTAGCTATTACCACTCTTTTTTGAGAGATAACAGCTAATTTATAAGCCAATATTTTGTATGTATAGTGGCATTATTTTTTCCCATGTGCATTACTTTGTGCTTTCCAATACTGCATTTCATTTGCCATTTTGTTGCCCAGTCACCCAGTTCTCAAGATTACTTTGTAGCTCTTTGCAGTGAGCTTTGGACTTAACTATCCCAAGCAATTTTTTATCATCTGCAAATTTTGCCACCTTGCAGTTTACCCCTTTTTACAAAACACGTATGAATATGTTGGACAACACAGGTCCCAGTACAGATCCTTGTGGGACCCTGGTCTTTACCACTTTCCATTGTGAAAACTGTCCACTTATTCCTACCCTTTGTTTCCTATCTTTTAACCAGTTACTGATCCATGAGAGGACCTTCCCTCTTAACCCATGACTTCTTAGTTTGCTTAATAGGTTTTAGTCAGGGACCTTGTCAAAGGCTTTCTGAAAGTCCAAGTACACGGTATCCACTGGATCATCCTTGTCCACATGCTTGTTGACCCCCTCAAAGAATTCTAATAGATTGATGAGGCATGATTTTCCTTTACAAAAGCTGAGTTGACTCTTCCCCAACATATTGCGTTCATCTAAGTATCTGATAATTTTGTTCTTTAGTATAGTTTCAACCAATTTTGCCTGGTACTGAAGTTAGGTTTATAGTCCTGTAATTGCCAGGATTGCCTCTGGAGTCTTTTTTAAAATAGGTGTTATATTAGTGATCTGAAACACAGGTTGATTTAAGCGATAGATTACATACCACAGTTAGTAGTTCTGCAATTTCACATTTGAGTTCCTTCAGAACTCTTGGGTGAATACTATCTGGTCAGAGGCTAGGTCTACACTACCTGCCTGAATCGGTGGGTAGAAATCGATCTCTCGGGGATCGAATTATCGCATCTCGTCGGGACGCGACAATCGATCCCCGAATTGACGCGCTTACTCCACCAGCGGAGGTGGGAGTAAGCGCTGTCGACGGGGAGCCGCGGAGGTCGATTTTGCCGCCGTCCTCACAGCGGGGTAAGTTGGCTACGATATGTCGAATTCAGCTACGCTATTCGCGTAGCTGAATTTACGTATCTTAAATCGACCCCCCCCCCCCGTAGTGAAGACCTGCCCCTAGTGATTTATTAGTGTTTATCAATTTGTTCCAAAATCTCCTTTATTGATATCTCAATCTGGATCAATTCCTCAAATTTGTCCCCTAAAAAGAATGACTCATGTATGGGGATTTCCCCATATCCTCTGTAGTGATGACCAAAGCAAAAAATTCATTTAGCTTCTCTGAAATGGCCTTGTCTTTTTTTGGCCAGTGGCCTCACTGATGGCTTGGTAGGATTCCTACTTCTGGTGTACGTAACAATTTTTTTTGTTAGTTTTTGTGTCTTTAGCTTGTTGCTCTTCAAATTCTTTCTTGGCCTGCCTTATTATGTTCTTACACGTGACTTGCCAGAGTTTATGCTTTATTTTCCTCACTAGGATTTGACTTCCAATTTTTAAAAGAGGCCTTTTTGCCTTTAACCACCTCTTTTACTTTGCTGTTTAGCCAAGGTGGCATTTTTTGGTCCTCTTACTATTGGGTGGGTGAGTGGATTTTTTGAAAATGTGGGGAATAAATTTAGTTTGAGCCTCTATTATGGTTTTTAAATAGCCTCCATGAAGTTTTCAGGTATTTCACCCTTGTGACTGCTCCTTTTAATTTCCATTTTACTAGCTTCCTAATTTTTGTGGTGTTCCCCTTTTTGAAGTTAAATGCTACGGTGGTGGGTTTCTTCGGTATTTTCCCCCCTACAGGGATGTTAAATTTAATTACATTTATGGTTGTTATTACCGAGCAGCTCAGTTATATTCATGCCTTTGATCACATCCTGTGTTTCACTTAAGATTAAATCAAGAATTGCCTCTTCCCTTGTGGATTCCAGGACATGCTGATCCAAGAAGCTGTCATTTAATGTATATCGAAATGTTATCTCTGCATCCCACCCTGAGATGACGTGTCAATATGAGGATAGTTGAAATCCCCCATTATTATTGCATTTCCTGTGTTTATAGAATCTCTAATCTCCCTGAGCATTTCAGAATCAATCACTGTCACCATCTTGGTCAGGTGGTCAGTAGTATAGTCCTACTGCTCTACTCTTATGGTTCAAGAATGGAATTTCTACCCATAGAGATTCTATGGGACAGATCGATTAATTTAAGATTTTTACTATGTTTGACTCTAGGCTTTCCTTGATCCATAGGCCACTCCCCCCACCAACACTACTCTGTCATTTCTATATATTTTGTACCCTGGTACTACCACGCCCCATCGATTATCCTCATTCCACCAAGTTTCCATAATGTGTATTACATCAACAGCCTCATTTTAATGCCAGGCACTCTAGTTCACCCATCTTAGTACTTAGACTTCGCATTTATATATAAACACTTGTACATTTTGTCAATATTCAGTTGCTTGCTTCAATGCATTGACCTGCTAAACCCAGGATTGTGAGTTCAATCCTTGAGGGGGCCACTTAGGGATCTGGGGCAAAATCAGTTCCTGGTCCTGCTAGTGAAGGCAGGGGACTGGACTCGATGACCTTTCGGGGTCCCTTCCAGTTCTATGAGATAGGTATATCTCCATATATTATTATTATTACTGTTACTATGGGTTAACATCTCATTCAAACTGACGTGTGAACACACCCTTCATTTCAGATAGTTATAAGAGATGGGTAAGGTGCCACATCTAAAACAAGGCCTACTAGAAACTGCCCAGACATTAGCACTATTTTGGCAGAGGGTTCCACTGAGTATTGTGACCACGTGGGAGTGTGAGCGAATACACAGAAACTGAGAACAGACAAGAACTGAGAAAAGAGACAGAAAGGCAGAGGCAAACAGCAAGAAAGCCAAGCAGTTTGTGAGCACAGTGTGACCTAGGAAAAAGCTAGTAAGAGAGCCTTTGGTTTTGTTGGATAAAGAGACTTTGGGCTATAAGCTAATAAACTCCTTCTTCTGTTGCAGATCCCCTTGTGTTCAGAGAAGCAGGACATTGTATATTCCTTGTACATAAATAAGATTGCATCCAGGGCCGGATTAACCTTTTGTGGGCCTGGTGCCAAACATATTTGTGGGCCCTCATGGGGGCAATGGGGCATGGCATAGGGGAATGGGGGGGGTCAATCCCTGGAGCAATGGGCTGGCCAGAGGCAATGGGGCATGGCACGGTGGAGATGGCCCCGCTCTGCCCAACCCAGCCAGCCCTGTACTACAAGAATGCCCCTTCCCCTCAGAGGCAGGCCTACCCCTATGCCCAGTGCCTCCTGCCCAAAGACACCACCAGAGACTGGGGCCAGGAGCGGAGCTTTGGGCATGGATCCTGGACCCCAGTGTGTGGGGCCTGGCAGCAACCCTGAACCTGGACCCGGCCAAAGGGTCGCTGGGTAGTAGGGCAGCCAGGCAGCAGCTCTGACGCCGACCCCCGCCGCACAGGACTGCTGGGCAGCCCTGGACCCCCGCCAGATGGGGCTGGCAAGCAGCCTTGACTCCCACCGCACAGGGCTGGCAGGCAGTCCCGGACCCCTGCCGCACAGCCCCAGACCCCCGTGGGGCTGTCTGGCATCCCTGGACCCCCGCAGAGCCGGGCAGCCGGCAGTCCCAGACCCTACAGGGCTGGCGGGCAGCCCCAACCCTGACCCAGCCCCACCGGGTGGTGGGGCCCCCAGACCCTTGGTGGTCTTTAGCACACCACTGAGCTGTAGCTGTGTGTTAATTGGGCCACATGCCCCTGTGGGTTGAGAACCACTGCATCGGGGGGCGGGGAACTTTGTAGGGAAGTAAGGTATAGTGATCAATACACATTCAGAGCCTGAACTCCTATATATTTCTGACTCTTCCACTGTCTCCAAGTGTGAGAGCAGTAGCTTCCTCAGTTTACCCATCTGTAAAATATGTAATACCACCTCTGTCCCAAATAGGTAGTGTAGATTGAGGCTTCATTAACTTTGCCATAAAGCTGCAACTATGCTGAAAGCTTTGAAAGGATAACCCTTTTCTTTCATTAATAAACAGCACCTTTTCTAAAAGCTGTATTTAAAGGGACATGTGGTGGGGTGGCTGCCCCACGCCCGGAGAGGGTGGGCTGCGGCAGGCCTAGGCGCCTGTGTAGACGCGCAGCCAACCAGAGAAGGGCTTACTGGGAGCCAATCAGAGGACAGACTGGGGCCAGCCAATCAGGGCCCGGCTCAGCCATATAAAAGGCTGCTCAGAGTGAAAGCAGTCAGTTTGTCCCAGGCCTTCAGAGGGGAAGGTCTGTCTCTAGAGCTGGGAGGCCAGCACCACGGACAGCGCAGTGCAGGCCAGCCTTAGAGAGTCGGAGACGGTCCTACTCCGCAGCCTGCCAGGCGGCTGGTCTGGAAGGAGAAGGCCTAGTGGGGAGAAGGGCTGTTAGGGAAGCAGTCCAGAGGAGTAGTCCGAGGAGGAAGGAGAAGGAGGACAGCAAGACTGTCGCCAGAGGGCCTCTGGACCGGGACTCAGAGTAGTGGGTGGGCCTGAGTCCCCCCCCCCCCCTCATTTCCCCCCTTATCGGTCCATTGGGCCATACACTCGGCCATAAGCCGCAGGGAGCGGCCGGCCGGAACCACGCCAGGTCCTGGACTGTAGGGATCGGGCTTGAAGGCGTGGGGCTGGTGATCACTCCCCCTCCCCCTGGAAGGGGGTGTGAATGGACAAAGGGACACTGTAGGAGGACAGTGTTCCAGAAGAGGACGTGGCGCGTTGGGAGCAACGCGAGTCCGCGCACCTACCAAAGGCAAGACGACAGGTGGGACGCCACCTGAAGGGGGCGCTCTACTGGTTCGAACCAATTCCCCGAGACGACCAGTAGGAGGCGCCGCAGTGGTGAGTCACAACCCTGTCACAGGACACCATTAATTTGTATTCTAGTCAATATTTTTTATGTTAATCCTCTGTGCGGTATAGTTTGTGACTATACAGGGGAAGCCATAAAAACCAGCTTCATCCATGCACAATGTGCTGTCAAATATACAGAATAAACCAAACAATTGAAAAGAATATTTTTCTCACTGCTAATTTTTTAATCGCTGCAATCCTAAATGTTGCTTGTAATTATAGTAGTTGAAAACGTCATCAATTTTAAATTGATGTTCTTTTAATCTTCCTGCCTGCAACCTACTCTCTTTCATGATACTTTGGAGTCTGCCACTGACTTCAATAGGAGCATGTGAGAGCCTTTAAAGAAGGAACTAATTATCTTAACTGGGGGGGGGGGGGGGGAAGAAACTTCACCAGATTTTGATTTTCATCTAAACATACAAGATTCATGAATGCATTTCTGGAGCTGCCTCTTCTTGTTTTTCGGAGGGAGGTTCCCTCATTTTGATACATTTAATGGCTTTTTAAAAAGAAGGAAAAAACTGTAAAATGGTTTCATTTTGTTATAAAAATTGAGCTATAATCAGATTGCCTAGTCAGCACAAATCTATTTCTAAGTGCAATTCACCACACTTCCTGCAGCCTAATGGAGCTCTCACTTCCACAGCAAGTTAATGTTAAATTTAATTGGTACCAATCCACCCAAGTTGAAGGAAATCACATGATATACCGTACAAATGATTAACCCATTTTACAGTTTCCCCTTCTTGAAATGAGACATTTTGCTTGGGTATTTCAGTGAGACATTTAATATCTAATTAACTTTAATTCTCTCCTTTTCCAACTTGAGACTTTGCCTCTGTATTTCATCTGATAAAAATGATACTCAGCATAACTGTGATAGGCACTACAGAAATAGTTAAAACTATTATCAAGGCAGACGTGTTCAAAATGTCCATCTTGCATAGACTTTAACAATACTTTAGTAATATTTAGAGAGACCCTTTGAGCCTTCAGGATTTTAAATGTACACACATTTATTATGGCCGAGCAAAAGCTCGGGTATAGTTAAGGTTAAGTATAACTATATATGCACAAATCTGGGGGCCACTTAGAAAATTCAAGGCTATTACTATGCCATATACAAGGGCAAACCAGAATTTCATGGTGATGGCCAGGGTAGAACTCAGACCCGCCCTGCTGCAAAACACAAGACTTTAACAATTGAGTTACAGGAGAAACTCATACTGACAGCAGTATAGGGCCTATGACACACAGCCGAACAGCTATCAGTCTCTCAGAAAAAGTGCTGCTACATACACACTCTAGTTTCCCAAAGCACCATTGGAGTGAAGCCACCAGGGTGAAGGCCACCTCCAATACAACAGGGGAGAGGGCAATTTTGACCAAGGACACAGGAGCCACCCCCTGCTCTTACAAGATACACCACCGGGACTTTTCGTGTCTGTGCATGGCCAATATCATAGGGACTCTCCTGAAACACTTGGCTCAGACTTGCAGGAGGCTGGAACTCAGCTCGTCAGTCTGAAAAAGGGTTAGGCGAGACCTCACCTCACCTTCCCTTCCCAGGAGGGGGAGATCTGAATCCCCACAGAGGGATCCTCCCCTCCCCACCGAGGCCAAAGCTAGCTCATAGGGTCCCACCCAGGCAGCGACCAGGGGTTGTGCACTGACTGCCAGAGACCTGCCATCTACCCCTCAGCCGCAACCATGTTGCTTTGTTGGACTTCGCCTGTCACGTGATCCATTGCTTCGTCAGCTGAGGGGGCAGTGAGCGGGTGTCCGCCTGCTCCCGGGCTGTGGAGTGGCCGGGCTTGTGAGGATGGGGTGCCCCCCGGCTGCTCGCAGGGCTATATGTGGGGAGCCCCCTCCTGCTTGCTGCAGGGATTCCTCCCTCGCACCCACAGTCCCAGTGGGCAGCAGGAGGGGCCTGGGGGTGGAGAGGAGCCCTCAGCCAGCCAGTCAGCGGTCTGAGAGGAGCGAGCGGTGGGGGGGTCGGGGGGGGAGAAACCGGTGGGCAGGTGGGGCCTTAGGGTGGAGCACAGGTACTTTAGTATTTTAGTAGTTGTCTTATCCTCGTTTCCACATCGGGCAAGCGGGGAAATGCATTTGTGGGAACAGTCAGCCATTCAGGAAACAGGCTTTAGGCTATTTCTACACTACAAAGATAAGTTGACTTCAGTTACGTAGACTATCATTCACCGCTGTAATTAAACCACTTTTGCATGTCCACAACGCTCCTTGTGATGGCAGAGTGCATACACAATGGGTGCTATTGCATCGACAGAGAAAGCAGTGGACTGTGGGTAGCTCTCCCTTTGTGCAACTCGTCACCATCTGCCACTGGGTGCTCTGGGAAGGGATTGCAGTGCCTCATGGGTGCGGGCTCACCATCCCATGACGCAGTTTCCTCTATCCCATCATTCCGACTACATTTTGTGCCACTTTTCAACAACCCCTGTAAACTGTGCACTTGCCATCTCTGTCAGAAAGCATGGATCCTGAACTGCTCTCCAATCTTGTGATGAGCATTATGAACACAGAGCGGCTGAACTTGCAGTATTTCATGAGCGGCGAATCTGATAATGACACCATGGTGTCTGCCTTGCTGTGTGCCATGGAAAGAAACAATTCAGGATTGGTATTGACATTCATGGAGCAGCTGCACACCGTGGACCATTGGTATGGAGCTTGGTAAACAAGCACTGAGTAGTAGGGTCACATCGTGATGCAGGTTTGGGATGACGAGAAGTGGCAGGAGAACTTTCAGATGTGCAAATCCACCTCCTGGAACTGTGTGCGGAGCTCGCCGCTGCCCTCCAGCACAAGGACACTGAAATGAACGCTGCCCTCATGGTGGAGAAGGGAGTGGTGATTGCTGTGTGGAAGCTGGGAATTCCAGACTGCTACCGATCAGTCAAGAATCAGTTTGGCGTTGAGAAGTCCACCGTGTCAGCTGCAGTGATGCAAGTGTGCAGAGCCATTAGTCACCTCCTGCTACAAAGGACTGTGACTCTGGGCAATGTGCAGGAAATAGCAGATGGCTTTGTGGCAATGAGATTCCCTAACTGTGGCGTGATGAGCGATGGCATGCATAGCCCCCATTTTGGCCCCAGACCACCTTGCAATTGAGTACATTAACAGAAAGGACTACTTTTCTATGCCAATTGTGATCCTGGGAGACCCAGCCTATCCCTTGCTCCCATGGTTCATGAAGCCTTACACCAGAAACCTTAACTGCAGCAAGGAGCACTTTAACAACAGGCCCAGCAGGTGCAGAATGGTTGTTGAATGTGCCTTTGGCAGATTAAAGGGTCGCTGGTGCTACCTTTTTGCCACGTTAGACCTCAATGAGGAAAGTATTCCCATGGTTATAGCAGCCTGCTGTACTCTGCATAACATTTGTGAAACTAAGGGAGAGACATTTCTGCAGGGGTGGAGCATTAAGGTGGATCAGCTGGCAGCTGCTTTTGAGCAGCCAGATAGCAGGGCTGTTAGGGAGGTTCAACAGGGAGCTATTCGTATCAGGGAGGTTTTGAAGGAACATTTTGACAATGAGTCCCAGTAATATGCCTTTCTGTAATACATTGAGAAGGCACTTCTGTCTTGCATCGTAGCATGACCTCTGTAATGATTGCTGTTTGTGTTAATTGTACTCTGCAAATGCACAGATTGCCACTGTGTATGAATTTCAGCAGCAACCATTGTATGTAGGAGACAAATAAAAATTAATTTTCTTTCTATACATACATTTTTTTATGTATACAGCTATACAAACATTTCCATTTCTTACCAGGGACATGACAATGAAGAGCACTTTTTTAAATGAGATCTTCCAACAGGGTATATGTTCAGCTGTCATTATGAAACATGTCCCTAGGGGTGGAGTGCATGGGGTAATGTGACAGCTCGGGAACACATGAGGAATGTGTGTGGGGAGTTTGGGGAGGGCATGGAAGGCAGTTCTGTACGGGCTGCAGGGGGAGGCGAACATGTATGTGTTCCACCTGCAGCACAATCAGGGACCTCAGCATGTCTGTTTGGTCCTTGAGCAGCTGTATCTTCCGCTCCTGCCTGATTCTTCTCCTGGCTATCCATTCTCAGTTTTTCATTGACAGCTTCTCTCCATGCTCTCTGATCCCTATCAGCAGCATCAGATGGTTCCAGCACCTCCCTGAACGTGTCTTTCTTCCTTCCTCCCCCTGGTTCATCTCCTTATCAGACAGAGCTGCTCAGCCAGTGTGTAGGAGGAGACCCTCAAGGGCACATCTACAGAAGCTAAAGAAACAACAGACAGAAACTATTGTGAGTGCACTCACAGCTTTGATTCATACAAGTTACACACACCACTTTCTCACTTTCCCTTGGCAGGCATACAGCTCAGCGAAAGTCCTAAGTATTGTGAGTTTGGCCCGGGGGGAAAGAGGGAAGATGGGACAAAAAGTTGAGGCTGTTCAGAGGGGAATCACTACAAATGCCTAGGGACCTGTGACGGAGCATGCATGCCCCGCACTGGGACTGCGGGGGTTAACCCTTCACTGTGGGCTGAGGAAGCCATGCCCCCATGGCCCTACTGGGCATGCTCAAAGTGCAACACCAGTATAAGAGGGAGCAGCCTGGCTCACTCTGGATGAACCACCGTAGGGGAAGGAGGTGTGCTGCTGGCCCCTGCTGAAGAGCCATGGGCACTCCATGACGTGGAGGCCAGCCAGCTGACAGCGACCTTCAACCCCCAGGTGCTGGATGCGACTGAGGGAGAAGGAACCGAGGGAACTAGGAAGTCACGAGATGCGGAGAAGCAGGTAGGAAGTAACCCAGGAAGACTTTACGGGGAGTTGGTTGGACAACAGGAGGCTAGCTCAGTGTGTTTTGGCCGTATCCCCGCTGAGCTGGTGGCAGGCAACCCTGCCACCAACAGGGCCCTGGGTTGGGACCTGGTGGAGAGGGAGGGCCTGGGTCCCCCTATCCTGGCTGCCACCCCCTGTGAGGTGGCAGCTCATCCTGACAGTGAGTGACTCCAGCTGCTAGGCCACACAGCCCCGAGCCCGGCAGCAGCCATGGACTCCGGCCACTAGGCTGCACAGCTATTATCAGTTTGCTAGCATCGAAAACAACTGTAGAAGGCTTACAGCTCATAAACCAATGGGCTCTACATAATCATTGTTGTGGAAGTCTAACAGCCATTCAGTTAGGCAATAATTGAGAACTGATTCATTATAAGGAGACTAATTGGAAACAGAGGAACACATGAGAAATTATTCTTTCTTTTATGAGAAATTCTGTGGAATGAAAATCAAAAGCAGCTACTCATACAGTAATGAATGAAATTCAGAAACCTGAATCACTCATGAACCTCTCATTAACAATTCATCACAATATTGTGAACAGAATATGCCACAGGAGCGTCTGGACACTGGACTTACCCCACATCTTTGCCTAACTTTCCCTTTTATTCTTCTCTTTTTTCTATCTGTTTTGTTTGGTGCCCTCTCTAAACTCTGTAAAAAGACTCCATATATCTTGGAAGATGTATAAAAAACAAGCTCAGGCTACAAACTATTTTGATAACACATTCAACACAGACACTATGATATGTCAGCTTCTCTTCTATTGATTGTTTTCCCTGATCAAGTTGCCACAAACACTATTTTTAATCTTTATTTTGTCACTTCTTCACATAGATGAATAACAGATTTCCTCCCAATTAAGGGAGGAAAAATCCTTTTGAAGCCTAAACAGTACGGTAAGAAAACCTGTTTCACAAGAATTGCAGACAGCCTTCACAAAGGAAGTGACAGATTTTGATTCTTTATTCCTTTACTGCTTCAAATGGTAAAGCCCTCATTAAGAGTAACATTTTCATTGTTGCATACCCCTCTCCTTAACTCAGATCTTAAGTATGCTTCCTAAATCTGGTAATCTTGGAGTCCTGACTTTGTCCGCCCACATCTCCTTCTTTGCTCCCATGTCTCCTTTGCTTATTAACACTTGTAAAATATTGAGTGACCACTACATCTGTTTATTGGTGCAGCCTGCTCCAACCCTGTCCACCCAACATACACTGGTCTTACTGTGTGCTCCTGGAAAATTAGGGAAGGAGCAGTCTTTGTGACCTTGGGTTTTTAAGTGCTATAAATCTGTTTTACATCAAGCAGATATAGTAAATACCAGTGTGAAGTCTCTGGGTTTTGGTTAATACACTAATGGTAAATCTACACTAGCAATTGTAAAAGTGTCCATGTGTGGGCTTGTCCATTATCCATATGTAAACCCCTGAAGCATATGTCTCAAGGTGAGTAAAGGACAAGCCCTGTACCGGTCAGATGGTGGGTAAGAGGCAGGTCCCAAGTCTCAAGTATTAATAGTCCTCCACCTCATACTCACAATTTACTGAATCCTTTTCTCTTTGACCCTTACCCAATCTTTAAAGGTCTCTGTCCCCTTGTTTTCACCAGTGGAAGCATGCTGTATTGTCCACATCAGAACAGATTTCAACTGTACTCTTTACAGATCAATACAGGTGACCATGGTTACAGCTCTGACAGCAGCCACTTGGCCTGCTGAGCATACCTCGGTAATGATCAATGTCTGGGAGGAATATTCTATCCTCCTTGATTTTTTGGCCACAGCAGCAGAAACATTCACCCGTACTGGGATATTTCATAGAGGCTGCAGGAGGCAGGTGTTCTGGCCCAGGACCAGATTAAGCACTTGAGGAAGGCCATTCAAGGTGTTACCTCTGTAGTTATAGAACAAGAAGGGGCAGAGGGTTAGTGGGTTACAGATTGTTATAATAAGCCATAAATTCAGTGTCTTTATTAAGACTATGATTTTTAGTGTCTAGCAAAGTTAAAAATTTAAGCTCCCAGGCTTGTCTTTTGAAAATGTTATGCAGGTTTCCTTTGCGGATGAGGACTGGTAAGTCAGATATAGAGTGATCGCTCTGTGAAAAGTGCTCACCCACAGGTGATAGGGTGTTTTTGTCTTTTATCATTTCCTGTATGAATTCATTTGAGAGCATAGTGATAGTCAGATTTCACCTATATAGTTATTATTAGGCATGTACTGCAGTGGATCAGTTACACCACATGTTGTCACAGACCCGTGTCTGACCCATGGGTCTTGAAAGATGTCTTGTAGGGGCGTTTATCATTGTAGCAGTGGAGATATGTCTGCAGGTTTTGAATCTGTTGTTCTAGAATGGTCTGGTGCTGTTTTGAATTGGTGTCTCCTGGTCTGTGGGGAACTTGCTCCTGATGATGAGCTTGGAGAGGTTGGGGGTTGTTTGAAGCCAGAAGAAGGGGTTTCGGAAAGATTTATTTCAGGATGGGGTCCCCATGGAATATGGGCTGTAGATGTTTGATACCCCATATGGGTCCCAGTGTGGTAGGTGACAACTAGAGGTGTGCAGTCAGAGGGGGTTTTATTTCTGTATGGAAGCAGGTTCTCTTTGGGATTTGGATGTTCCATTCCATGATGCAATCTTCTTCTCTGGTGGCATGTCCTTGTTTGGTGAAGGTAGTTTTAACTGGGTTAAGGTGCATATCCCAGACTATTTCCTTCGAGCATATTCTGAGGTATCTGAGTGACTGGCTGTAGATAACAGAATTTGTGGCATGTTTGATGTGGTTAGTGGATCTACAAAGGTAGAGGTGATGATCCATGGGTTTCTTGTACGTAATTGTTTATAGGATTCCATTGTTGAAGTTAATCATGGTGTGCAGTGCAGGAAGTTGAAACAGTGTGAGAGTTTCAGAGAGAGTTTAATGGACAGGTGGTGGCTGTTGAAGTTGTGGTGAAAATCTGAGGGACTTTAAGTCATCTGTTCAGAGGATGAAAATATCAATCAATATATCTCAGGTATAACATTGGTTTTGTGGTGCATTTGTCCAGAAATTGTTCTTCGAGGTGGCCCATGAAGAGGCTGGCATATTGGGGAGCCATCCTAGTATCCATGGCTGTTCCCATGGCTTGGACAAAGTGTGTGCTATTGAATATAAAATTACTATGAGTGAGGATGAAATGGATGAGTTTGATGATGTGGTTAGGGTGGATATCTGAGGGTTGTCCACTGTCCTGTAAATAATTGAGGCAGACATCATTATGAAGGATGTTGGTGTATAGGGAAGTGACATCCATGGTGGCAGGGATGGTGTTCTGAGGGAGGTTGTTAATATTGTGGAGTTTGTGGAGGAAGTTCATTGTGTCCTGAAGGAAACTGGCTCTTTGTGTGGTGCGTGGTTTGAGGATGGTTTCAATGAGTCCTGATATTCCTTCACTAAGAGTGCCATGGCCAGACAAGATGGGTATGCCTGGGCTCCTTTGTTTAACTTGGGAAGCATGTAGAAGATTCCTGTGGTGAGTCTGTGGATGGATGAGTTTATAGAGTTTCTCCCGGAGTTCTTTGGGGAAGGATTATAAGGACAATATAATTAAATTCCTGGGTAAATTGCAGTGTGGGGTCTTTGAGTTCTTTATAGACTCAAAGTTGTCAGTTGGCCTTAATGCACTCATCATGGTTGAGATTATGAGGAGCCCCCTTTGTTTGCTGGTTTGACACTATATGGTGATTTCAGGGACTGTATAGCTGGCCTCTTTGCAGTCAAGAGAGAAATCATGTTGGATGTGATGTTTGTTAAGGATTTCACTATCAATTTTTTTCCTGACATAATCAATGTAATGATCAAGAGTGTGATTTTATTCACTCTGTGGGGTCAGATGATTCTTTTTTCTTGTGATTGTTGGCAGGGACATAGTAATTGTGAGTGGTATTATCACTGCTGTTAAAGAGAATTCTTTCACAACAATATCACCACTCACATGGAAGCTAGACAATAAAAATCATGGTCTTAATAAAGACACTAGATTTATGGCTTATTGCAAGTATCTGTAACCCACTAACCCACTTTCTTGCCCTATATCATGTGGGGGATGGGAGGGGAGGAAAGAGACATGCAAGAACTGCATGGTGCAAGTGCAGCCCAGTGGACACTGCTATTTAAAAGATTCTGATCTCATACACATGAGCACCTGAAGTGGGATCTGTATGGACAAAAACTCTACATTTTGGGTGGTATTGTTTGTTCCATTGTCCTAGAAATTTGTGACTAAGTCATGCAAGTGATATCACATAGAAATGGCTTATGTTTTCATTGGGATCCACTTTTCATTTTCAATTCTTTATGGAGAAAGGAGTGTTTACAGCTTTGGCTGAGAGGGTTGCAGGAAATGCATCATTCTGTCCCCTGGGTAAGAGGGCCCTGTATATGCAGAGCTTGCACAAAGGGCAGCAGTGTTTCTACTGCAGGTTTGCCCTGATCAGTACAATTAGCCACCAAGTTCGCGAAGACCCTAATAGTCCCACTCTTCCTTTCTCCACCCAACTCCAGCCCCACACTCCTCCATCCCCCAGGTCCAACTACAGTTGCCAATTCTGAGGTACAAAAAGGCAGGACCTCCGCCTTCCAGGTTTCTATACTTCAGGACATCCATCTGCCCTCCACCCCCCCACCGCATCCACCCTTGGGTAGCGCCTGCTCCCCGCACCCCAGACATTGCCTCCCCTCCCCAGCCCCTACGTCGTCCTACTCCTGGCACTGACCTCGCCAAGCAGGACACGATGCCTGGCGGCTCCACCCCATTCCCACTGGCGGGAACCCCCACAGCCTGTACCTGTGCGGCAGTGACTAGGCGCTATTGGGCCAAGCTCCCCCCCGTCCCACCCACTGCTCCCAAGCCGCCTCGTCCCCCTACAGCTCCCAGTTACCCCAGAGCTCCCCCGGGCCGGCCCCATAACTCCCCGCCACTAAGGGGCGGAGCCAGCGGGACCAAACTGCCACACGTACCAGAGCCACCCCACTGCCCCCCGCCCCACTTCGCCCCACACCCCTCAGCGCCGCCCCCGCCTCCAGCTCCAGCCTCTCCCGCCACATCCGTGAGCCCCGCCAATGAGCTGCGTACACGGGGCAGCCGCTGACACGTAGCTGCCCAACACGCTGCCTGATCCAAGAGGCAGGGCTGAATACCCTGAGCTGTCCCGCTGCTGCTCCAGGTCGCGGTGGGGTCCCCTGAGATTTCGATTCCCGCCTTGCGCTCGTCTGACAACAAACGGTTAGGCAGCTCTATAGACCCTTCAGAGAGGGCCTCCCTCCGCGGGTAGCTTGCGACGGTGGCATTCTGGGAGTTGTAGTCCCTCCACTTTGCTGTTCCTTGCGCGGTACTGGAGGAGGAGAACGAGCTGGACTACAATTCCCAGGGGTCTAAGCGAACCACAGATGACCGTCCCACCTGGACAGCCAGCTCTAGCGGCGGGAGAGCTCTGCGGCCAGAGGGATGGGGGGGGCTGCCTATAGTCGCCGCGGCGTTTTGGGGCCCTTTTTTGTGTGTGGCCCGCAGGCTCCCCCCCAACCCCGCCCAGCGTCGTGACGTTTGACACAAACCCCGCCCAGCGTCATGACGACAGGCCCCCGAATTCCGTCCCTCGCTTTTTTTGGGTGGTGGTGGTGGTTTTTCAAGCCAATCAGGCTTTTGGGGGGGCGGGTCTCCTGGCAACTCTCGGCCGGGCCTGGGGGCTTCGTTACAACTGCAGCCGTCCTGCCTCTGCTTCTAGGGGGAACTTGGGGGGGCTTAACCCTGCCGCCCTCACCGTAGCCAGGGGGCTTAGCCTTGCCCCACGCCCTGTGCTCCTGGGGGAGTGGGGGGACTTGAGTGGCTTAGCCTTGCCCCCCCTGTTTCTTGGGGTGCAACCCGACGGGCTCAGCCCTGCCCCAGCCCCGCAGCTGCTAGGCAGGAACGACTGGTGGGGTCCCCTCGCTCTGGTTTCCTGCAGCCTCCCCCATTCCCTCTCTTTCTTTCCCTTGTGATTGACACCGCAGAAGGAGCTGGCGATGGACGTATTCGGGGACTTGCGGCGAATGAACAAACGCCAGGTAAAGGCATGTGTCTGCAGATGTGGTGTTGTCTGATGTGTTTGGGCCGTGTTGCATTCTCCTGGTTTCGTGGCAAGTTAAGGCTGCGGTTTGCATGCAACGCGTTATTAGCACCTAGCCCTGCTGGGTATGTAGCATCTGTTGTGCAGTTGCATGTGTGTAGTGATGTCTGCATGTTGGGCCGCTCAGTCTTTTGTGTTGCGCTGCATTCAGCCTAGAGGTCTAGTGTTGTGAGTGTGCAGTTCATGCTTGTGTTTTGTAGCTAGCGTACCATGGAGTGTCAGACCGAGTTGTGGGTATCTCGGACATGGTTGTTACATGTGTAGGATTATCAGATTTTCACCCTAAAAATATAAACCCTGGAATATCTGTCCTAAGCAATAACCTTTGTTTGAGGACTGGGAGGGTTGCACCTCAAGTTTTTTGGCCACTGGTGGAAGGAAAGAGTGCCTATGCCTCCTCGTTATCTCCATACTGATTTATACCTGCCTCTGGAAATTTCCATTACTTGCATCTGAAGAAGTGAGGTTTTTACCCACGAAAGCTTATGCTCCAATACTTCTGTTAGTCTTAAAGGTGCCACAGGACCCTCTTGTTGCTTTTCACAGATTCAGACTAACACAGCTACCTCTCTGATACTCTTTTACAAAGTTACTCACCTCTATCTCCTTCCCCTGCCACTCAGGAGTGAGCAAGTTTGAGACAAACTTAATGGTCTCATCAGGGCCTTTGTGGATGGGGGTGGTAAAGTGGCAAATGTGGCAATCTCGTTATTAATATGGAGTAGTCCTCATGTCACATGTGCCCATGGCCAACTTGTAGTCAATATTACTGGTTCAATTATTTAGGTATTGAGAAGCTGTGGAGGATGGTACCAAAAATCTGGCCAAAGCCCTGTTTTCTTGTAAAACTGCCTAAGGCATTGGAACAGGCCCCAAAAACTAGGACATCCTTGGTTTTCAGCTATACAGTCATCTTACACATGTAGCATAACTAGATGCCCAAGTTCTCAACCAGCCAATCTACTTTGTGCTTGTTATGTGGCAAATTGGCAATGTGTCCTATCTTTTGATGTTTCCTTCCTGGTTGTTCTACTTTGTGAAAGTCCATCATGCTGCTATTCTTGTTACTAATACGGGATCCCTGCACATATTTACTGTGGTGAAACAGCTAATACACATGAACATCAGTGCTTTTTCTAGTATATACCTCAAAGTTCAGCTTTGTTTTTGTAGCTTCCTGTCAAAAATTTCAAGTTTTTTGACTCTGAGTTCCGTGCCTAGTCTTAGACCACTCTGTCTCTTGTAGTAAGCCAAAAGATATGGAGAGGTGCTCCTGGTCACTGCTGATCTCTAATTGGAGTATCCCTAAGTAAAAATTGCTCTGTGAGGTATCCCCCCTCCACCCTCCCAAAAAATAAAATATCCTACCAAGGCTACCAAATCAGGCCTTTTTGAGGGACGACGAAAAGATTAAACCTAAATGTCTGCAATATTTTGCAAATGTGAGTTTCACACATGAGGATAGCAGAGAATGATCTACACAACTCCCAAATATTCTTGCTGAACAAAAGTACCACTTGCTTACAGTACAGTGGCTCTGAATGCTGATAGGTTCACAATAAAGGGCCTAGTTTCTTGTGTATGTGTGCAAAAAGCTCTCATGAACAGTAATAAGAGTGATATAAGTGCAAGCAAGGAAAGAATTAGCACTTTCCTAAAGAGCATATCTTTCTCTTTTCTGTTTCTCCACATTACCTTATGGTTTGTCAGTGGAAGTGTTGACAAGAGAGATCCAGGAATGGGAGTGGTAAACAGAGGTGTTGTAAGCCACAACTGAAGTGCATTGGCACAGATATGGGGAAACTTAAGCCTGATCTCACATTGTGATCTGCAGAGGTGGGCAGCTGTACTTTACTCCTGGGGGAATTCTGCGCACTATCAGGATTCATGTCCTGCAGAATATTTTCTCTGCAGAAAATACATTCTGCCTGAGAGGTGCTGCAGTTACACCTTTTGCCCACCAGGGGTTGCTGGGATATCCAGAACAAAGGGGCAGCTGCTGCCAGGCAGGAGCAGCCAGCTGCGAAGAGGGGATAGAGAGGAGGCTATCACAGTGCCCTGTCCATGGGACCTGGTGAGGAGGCACAGGATATGATGGGGGGGGGGGGATGGACAGCATAGGGAACATGGGACTGCTGGGAGCTCACACAGACTGAATTCAGAAGGGTTAGTGGGGAGGACAAACGGGTGGGGGTGGAATGGGAGTGGGGGTGCAGGGCTACATAGGGTTTGGGGGGTGGCTGAGTGAGGGTACAGGGACACATAGGGGTGGGGGTACAGGAACACATGGGGACAGGGGCAGATGTGCCTGACTGAATGAGAGAGGCTAGGGGTCAGCCAGGGTCTGCATGGGGGAGGCTCCCCAACTCCCTAACAATTCTCTCCCCGGGAAAAAAAAAAAACCCAACCTGTTCCATACTTCTCCCACCCAAACCCAACAGCCCCCTGGTTCACTCCCAGGCTTCTTCCCAGCAATCACTTCCAGCTTCCTTAGCTCTGCCGTTATCCCTGACTCTCCCAAGTCTTTGCACTGCTTCTGAGTGGTGCGGAAAATATGTTTTTGTACTATAGTTTAAACGAATTATGAATACAGAATTCTGTATTCATATGCCTAGTAAAGAATCTATTTGTCAAAAAACATTTCTTGAATCTTTGATGTTGTCTGTATTGTTACAGCCATATTTGTTGACCGGTATTTTGAAATAAATTACCAAAATAATTAAAACTGGCCTGATTATATTGTGTTATTTTGACAAAATATGCAGAATTTTAAAATATTGTGTGCAGAATTTCTAATTTTTTGGTCCAGATTTCCCCCAGGAGAAGTACTTGCGTAGAGCCCCATTGACCTCACTGGGGCTCTGTATGGCTTCAGAAGTCCACCCGTGCAGGTCACAGTGCACCTTTAATCACAAGGTCTGAGATTGTGTTGCAGTGCAGTATAGTGCAGCACAAAATTTGCAGCCATAGGCAAGGTAGGGGTTAAAATGGTTTTAAGCCACCATCTTGCCCTCCTGGTCCTTTATTGTCCCTGGTGGTGTCTGAGTTACAGGAGCCTCCCCAGGCTGCTCTAAGGACCACTTCGCTGCTCAAATTTCCACTGTGCTGCAGGCCCTTCTCTGACATGCTCTCATCCCTGCCCACCACATGCCCCCCTACTCCAGAGCTTGCAAGGGGTCCTCAGGAAGCTACATTGCTGCTGTCTACCACCTTGCCTGTGCCCGGGGAATCTTCCCCCAGTTGGTTATGGGGTTTTTAGGGCTCCTTTATGCTGCTCTGGCCTTTTCATGTGGCATAAAGAGACCAGAGTAAGGGTGAGGATGTCATCCGGGGTGCAATCCTGGCTCCATGGAAGTCAGTGGTGAAATTCCGATTGACTTCAATGGGGCCAAGGTTTCACCCTAATCTACTTTAGTATGCTTGTGTCAAAACCATTGTACCACTATCGTGACTATTAATGCACAACATATTTTTTAAAGAAAAGCGTACCAGCTTTGTTTTCTGGTTTCAGAGGTGTTCCAAATACCATGTGTATTTACGTTATGGGTACCTAAAACATCCATGTTTCATACATCACATAGTTTTGTTTTGCAAAATAAAATAGGTTAAGCGTTGATTAAATTTTCATAGTGTCCAGGTGTGACTCTGGTGAAGGAATTCCACATTAAAATAGTGAGGTTAATGAAAACCTGTTTGTAGCAGGGATTTCTGCTTTTGTACTTCTAGTCTGTACTTGTTAACTGGACAATTTTATTTTTTGGGGGGGGCTTGGTTTGTTTGTGTCTTTGCAGCTATATTACCAAGTATTAAATTTTGCCATGATTGTGTCTTCTGCGCTTATGATCTGGAAAGGTCTGATTGTCATCACGGGAAGTGAAAGCCCTATTGTTGTGGTACTCAGGTATGTCTGTTTAAATCACTACTTGTTTTTGTTATAACAATAGAACCTAACTTTTTTCTGGTGCAAATATACCTCAAATTATTTGTTATCTAATAGTAAAATATTATCACACGGGTAAATAAGCACCCAGACCAACATTTTCAAACTGGGGTGCCTAAAGTTAGGCTTCTCAATCCATATTTGGGTATCTAAATAAAACATGGCCTGATTTTTAGGGCTGCCAGGTGCTTGCAGTCTGTGATAGCTCTGGGTGCTTGGCACTTTTGAAAGTCCAGATGTTTTCGTTATATGCCTGAATATGGAAAAGGTGCCTAACTTTATTATTATATTCCCAGAATGCCTAGGAAGCCTGGTTATGGAGCAGAACCCCAAAGTAGGGACCGGGTGTGAAAATGTTAGTTCCAGTAGAGAATTGCCTTCTGAAGCTAATTAAATTATGGCATATTTTGCCTGCTGAAAAGCTCTTTAAAGATAATATATATTAGCTATAAATATTCAGAGTTATCAACTGCCTCTCTACATTTTTCACCATCAAAATGGCATCTTTCTCACTCAGATTTTTTATGATCACATTATATTGATATTAGAGTGGGCAGCAATTGTGGCAAAACTCCTTTTCTGGACAACTATTTATAAATGTCTGCGCTGCTTCCACCTCTTTCAGTAATGACTACATTTAATGTAATACTTTATTGTATAAGGGCCCCATCCTGCAAACCTATTAGGTTTGGTCAAACGTGTAAAGTTAAGCACACAAGGATTGTGCCCTACGAAATTGCAACAATAAGGATAATATGTAATAGTAGAATTAGGGAATATTTTAGGCTTTAGGTACAACCAAAGTTCTGTGTTAGCTTTTAGCAAATCCTTAAATAACACTTTTTGTATATCTGTTTTAAGATCCATTTTAGGTTAAGCTATTTTGCAAAGAATGCAAGTTTACTGAAGAAATTTGTTTTCTCCGTGATCAGATCCTGTACAACTTTATTGTACATAAATATCTTCTTTGCTTTTGACCAACCGACATGGTGATCTTGTTTCCATGAGCAGTGGAACAATACAGCTGTAAAGCACCATATTAATTTATGAACCATGTAAATATATGTTGGAATCCTTCATTGCTTGTGGGGTGCCCACTCAAAACATTCGAGAAGTGACCCTGCTTTTGTAGCACTGCAGTCAAAACAAACTAATCTCAAATTTTAAAACAAAATGTTTTCATTTCAAGACTGTAATTTTTGGAGTTACACTGGCAAATGTATGTTTCTACGTTGTTCAAGAGATTGGAAATGTGATCTGTAGCCTTTCTGTCCTGTAGGTTGCTGCCACTGAGTCAAAAACTGTGTCTGGCTTTGAAAAATGGCTATAAACTTTTCTGATGTGTAATTATGCAATTGAAGATTAATAATCAGATATCCTGCTTCCATAAGCATGAGACTTACCTGCATGAATTATCCCTGTCTATGTACAGCTTTGCTTCATAACATATGGTATTTTTTTGGCCCATCAGTGAAATGTAAAGTATTGGTCATTGCTTTGCTGGTGGCTCGTTAACCAGGTTTGATGGTCCAAAAGTCTGATCCACTGGTAAAACCTTTGTTCTTCATTATAGCAGACAGTACTAAATATTTTTCCATAGAACCTATTTAATGAAATCAATCTGTTAGCTTGTTCTTGGAGACTGGGGTTTCATTTTTCACAGGATCAGTCACTTGGATCTTTCAGAGGCAGGTCACATTTAAAAACTACTTTTTATAGTTTTTAAAAGTAGTGTTGTTAATGAAAGGGCAAAACTCAGGCATAAATTAAAATCACAGATTTGTGTATAGGTATTAAATACTGTTTTTACTTTTCTTTTTAGTTCATCTTGCATACATCATTATACCTCCAGTATAACCTTTCTCTGTTTGTTTGTAGTGGCAGCATGGAACCAGCATTTCATAGAGGAGACCTGTTGTTCTTAACAAATTTCCAAGAAGACCCTATTAGAGCTGGTGAAATAGTTGTTTTTAAAGTTGAAGGCAGAGATATTCCAATAGTTCACAGAGTAATCAAAATCCATGAAAAGTAATTAAACTTTTTTTTTAATTATTTTTAAGTGTGCTTTTGCTTTGCTGTGTTTTCAGCTATGTTCTAATTTAATACTGTCTCCTGAAAATGGCAAATATGGTACATTGGAAGAGAAACCTTTATTTCCAGTATTTAAAGAAACATTTTTCGCTCTAATCCTGCAATAGGCTCCTTTCAGGCAGACCCCTGTACCTGAGTGAAACTCCACTGACTTCAGTGTAGGTACATGTACACACCCAAAGACTATTCTGATAACAAAAGCCCTGATCCTTGAAGTCCTGGGTCTCTGTGTGGGGCTAGGGGCCCACCTGCATAGTGTTTGTTGCAGAATTGGGGCTTTTGTTACTAGGAGAGTGACTTCTACTGCATGAGCCTTCAGAAGTCTTAATCTTCAAAAACAGTAGTGAAGGCAGCAGTATAAAGAATTCATTTACAATTCTGTCAAATCCATCCCCATCAATAAATGGAGTTTGTCAGCATACAGATTTGACCCAAAATGAATGAAGAAAGTTTTATTCTTTCTTCCCATTGTACAATAATAGACAATCCCAAAGATGATTCATTATTAAAAACAATAATAGAGCTACTGACAGATGGATGTGTTTTACCTTTAAATGTTATCTGACACATGTAAAGGGAATAACTGAAGTGATGTGTAAAAAAAGCAGACACCCATATCCTTGTATATGTTGGACAACTTCTTCCAAAAAGAATGTAAGTGGTTTATATCATAACTCCATAACAGCAGAAATCTTCCACTGATGCTGCAGGTGTTGATCCAGTTGTCCGTCTGTGAGTTGATACAAGGTGAACTAAAGATGTTGGTGGTCCCCCACATCATATCTATTTAACTTATGATTCCAGTTGAAGGGTCCATTCTTTAGCCTTTTTTAATAGATATTCATATATCCAAGTACCTTCTTTAATTTGAATAACTGCCTAAAATTCAGCGTGACCTTCTGGAAGGCACATGGTAGTGGGAAGAATAAGCGAAGGTTTTCTGTAAGGCAAAACAAGCCACAGCACCATCACCTTTATCTTGCCCCCTTCCCAGATGTGGGTGATGCTAGCTGGAAAGGGGGTGGGGGCAATGGAGGCACTGATTCCACACATCCCTAAGCACAATTAGGTTATGTCTACACTACGGACCTTACAGTGGCACAGCTGTACTGCTACAGCTGTGCCACTGTAAGGTCTCCTGTGTAGCCACTCTGTGCTGGCAGGAGAGAGCTCTCCAGCTGGCATAATTAAACCACTCCTATCGAGCGGCCATAGCTATGTGGGCAGGAGAGCATCTCCCACCGACATAGCGTTTTCCACACTGGTGCTTTTGTCAGTGAAATTTCTGTCTGTCGAGGGTGTGTTTTTTTTTTTCAGACTTCTGACTGACAAAGTTTTACCAACAAAAGTGCTAGTGTAGACATAGCCTAAGACAGCAAGATTTCTGTGGAAGTATGAAAGCTGTGCAGCATGCCTGGCTGCTGCAGGGCAGCTGATGTTGCCTGTACTTGTAAGGGTAACTTTTCCCTAGGTCTAAGGAGCTGCAAACTGACTGCTTAATCCACTGCCTCAAAGTGGAGCAGGGCTCAAGTGCCAACATGCCTTGTGCTTCTGACAAAAATCGAAAGGCTTTCTCCTTGTCTCAGATGTGGGAGGATTTGTGCCTGTAGGACGGAAGTGACAGTCAGTTTGGTAGGATTGTGCTGTGAGGTTGGCAGCACATCTTCCCTAGAAGAGGTTTTAATGACTGGGAGGAAGGAATGCACAGGCAGAGATTGAGGTTTACCCCCTTTATGCTAAGGTTGATCTGTGTTTCTCAGTGCAACCAGGTGGCTTTCAGCTCGTAGTTTGGTGCTGGGGCAGGTCAGATTTCAATTCTTCGGAGAAGAGGTTGAAAGAATTAGGCTTCTTAGTCTAGAAAAGAGAGAGCTGAAGGGGGCCTGGTAGGTCTTCAAATATGTAAAAGGTTGTTATAAAGAGGATGGTAAATTGTTCTCCATGGCCACTGAAGATGGGACAAGAAGGAATCTGCTTAGTTTGCAGCAAGGGAAATTTAGGTTCGATATTAGGAAAAGCTTTTTATAAGCTTTTGTTTAGGTTAAGCTCTGGCATAGGTTACCTGCCGAGGTTCTGAAATACCCATCATTGGAAATTTTAAGAAGAGGTTGGACAAACACCTGTCAGAGGTGTTCTAGGTTTAATTGGTCCTCCCTCATTGCAGGGGGCTGGACTAGATGACCTCTTACGATTTTTTCCAGTCCTACATTTTTACGATTCTCTGGTAGTTTTCTGGAAGACCACAGAGTTCACCAGATAAAGCAGTATAATTTCTTTTATTTTCAGTCTTAATATCTCTATAAATCCATGTAGAAGCAGGTTGAGCAATTACATGCCATTGTGAATGTTGTAAAATTAATAATTTTACATTTGTTTTAATCCTGATCCAAAGTGCTTTATATACACTTCAACTATACATGATATCACTTCATCCACTGCTGAAATGAAGCCATCTCTAGGGTGAAACATGGCAGCTGTTTAACAGCAGACAGCAAATATGCAACATTCAGGACAAAGCAAAAAATATCTTTTCCATTTGAAACTACAGGTAACATTTAGATAGGCAGAATATAATGATCCACGATAGAATTTTGCCAAGTCACTGGGCTTAAGACTCCTGCTCTTACAAAAAGAATCAAGGGCCTTTTGATGCCCACAAGTGGTCAGGACTTCAGTTTTGTGGCTTGTCTGAAAGTTGGTATCCGTAGCACTATGGTCCTCCGTAATACTGTGCTTGGCATTGATTCAGTTCTATCTGGGAGGGAAGAGTGCCACCTACTGAATCACCAATATAACTTCTGTAGCACCTGGGTGTTCCTTAAAGGTCTTGCATCCGAGTAGTGTCTCCATGAAAAACAGTGAAAGCCCTTTGTAGCTCGATAGTGCTTCATATGCTTTTTTTAAACAAAACATAATTGCAATATACCAGTCTTTTATCATTTGCAAAATGATACAGATCGAACGTAACTCTGATTCAGCCGGGATGCAAATAATTGTACCACTTAGCAGTTAACTTTTATGTGGCTCTGTATTTCCAGTGCAGTCTTGCTATTTTATTAACTGTGTTTTGATTTTTATGTAGCTGTACTGTTTCTCCAAATTTAAAAGCACATCAATATTTCTTTTAATCAAAAAAGGAATATGATAGAGCCATTTTATCTTTGAAATAGCATATAATATCTATGTTAATCATAGTGGTGAGTTGAACAAGAGCATGGAAGTTAAAGATGGAAATTACCTAGTGCATTAGTCTGTCAAGCCCATGCTGCTACCAAGAGGCAGGATACAAGGTTTGACCCTTCCTTCAATGGAACACATGATTAAACTTTTGTTAACTTCATTGGGAGTAAGATCAATCCTCTAATCCCCTGATAGGCAATATATCTGATACTTCACTGGATGTTGTTGCATTCTTTTTCCTTCTCAGAGACACTCCCCCCCCCCCCCCCCAACCTTTTCAAAATCAATAGTGCATTTTTCTTGATAGGGCCACTTTCAGTATTTTAGAACTATATACTTTACTGTAAATATGTTCAGCTTTACATGCATATAACTGCTGTTGATGCTAATAGAAATTACATAGAATCATAGAAGACTAGGGTTGGAAGAGACCTCAGGAGGTCATCTAGTCCAACCTCCTGCTCAAAGCAGGACCAAGCCCAACTAAATCATCCCAGCCAGAGTTTTGTTAGTTCAGGCCTTAAAAACCTCTAAGGATGAAGATTCCACCGCCTCCCTAGGTAACCTATTCAAGTGCTTCACCACCTTCCTAGTGAAATAGTTTTTCCTAATATCCAACCTAGACCTCCCCCACTGCAACTTGAGATCATTGCTCCTTGTTCTGTCATCTGCCACCACTGAGAGCAGCCTAGCTTCATCTTCTTTGGAACCCCCCTTCAGGTAGTTGAAGGCTTCTATCAAATACCTACTTGTATCTGGTGGAAAACATCTCTCTAATGTTGAATGGTTGATGAAAAAACTTTGTTATAGCTACTAAATCTGTCAGTGAAAACCATAAATGCCTTGATGATACTTATTAAACAAGTAGGACTGGGTGTACAGATTGGTATCTAATCTTATAGTATTTTACTTTTCATCTTCAATGTGCTTTGCCAGTATTAATTAATGAGGTTGTAAATGAAGTGGAAATTAATTTGTCACCCTGTTGCCTTCCAGAGAAAATGGAAACATCAAATTTCTGACCAAGGGTGATAATAATGAAGTTGATGATAGAGGCTTGTACAAAGAAGGTCAGAACTGGCTAGAAAAGAAGGATGTTGTTGGAAGAGCGAGAGGGTAAGCAGTACTTTTCTATGTCTTTCCTACCTCAGTAATACAGAAAGTACATTCTAGAAAGTAATTTGAGTTCTAAGTTGGGATCAATGTTGGTACTGCCTGAGAACTTCTCTAAAGACCCCCAAAATATTCAGTCAAAAATATGCAGTGGTGCAGAGTGTTAAGGTCTCTGGTTATTTCACTATTCTTATTTGGAAACTTGCTTAAAGCTACATAAGGACCTCACCTAAAGTCCACTGATGTCGATGGGAGATCTTCCATTGAGTTAGTGGACTTCGGATCAGTTACTAAGTGTCTGCCGGACCAAGAGTCCTGGCTGTGTTTTGAGCCATCAAGAAAACTCTTGGTGGAAGTAGAGTTCTCATGTCAAATGTCACCCACTCTCCTGAATTGATTTGCCTTGTTCAGAACAGCCAGAAATTGGCTTGCCATTGCCATAGAGTTGTTTTTTACCCTGGCATTATAGATAATGCCTCTTTTGAGGAAATCCTTTGGTATTGCTGGAGGTTTTCAGTCATTATCTCAGCATTCAAAATCAACTGTTTTTAAGCCCTAATATGAAAAATGAACTACTAGAACTTAAGTTACATCACTCACCAATGGTAGACTAAGTTGCTTTTGCAGCTGTATAAGAAGGTGGGCGCGTAAACCTTGTCAATCTTATTTTCTTTTTTTGACTACCTTACCAAGTTTTAAGTAATATGCAGAAGGATGAAGCCTTTATTTGATTGAGAGAGAGAGGTCCACGTTACACTTTCTTAGGTTGTATTTCAAATACATGCTCTTTGGAGCAATACTAATTAAAAGCTCTTGCTGTATGGAACATAGATTTTTCAATTAAATGTCTAGCTCTAACATGTATGTTTTGGAAAATATTTAGGTATCTCTAACTGTGAAATTATTTCACATTTGTCTGCTTTAACTTTTGTCAATTAGCTTTTTGCCTTATGTTGGGATGGTTACCATAATAATGAATGACTACCCAAAATTTAAGGTAAGAACATTATTTTGAACGTTAACGTGTTAGGGCTTGTAATTTGGTATTTACATGATAAAGGAGCAATTTCTACACCTAAGTGAAATACGTAGTTAACTGATAATAGATTTGTATATATGGATTTGGTTACCACAGGGAAAATTAGCCATATGGCTTGTTTTCAGTCAATTAAGTAACATTTAATCAATTAGCCTGCCGGCTCACATTTATATGTAATTAAGCATGCAATTAAAATGCATATTTAGTGTTATGATCTCAGATTTGAATGTATAATTCTGATAATTATAGAAATAAGAATAAACTATTCATCAGCTGAAGCTCTTTTTCATTCAAAATATGCCAATAGCATCTCAAATATGTCTAATTCTTACAGTTTTAAGCCAATCCAAGAGTTGTTAACACTGAACAGAGACTTACTCTGAAATAGTGTCTAACTGTTTCAAATCTTTTAGAAGGCAGAACTGCAATAATTCTTTGTGTGTTTTCTTCACAGTATGCTCTTTTGGCAGTAATGGGAGCATATGTATTACTGAAACGTGAATCCTAAAACAAGAAGAAAACAGCCTTGCCCAAGAATGAAGTTAAAACTATTGGAAAAACTAATATATTTCAAATGTTCCAATTTCTTTATCAGGTTACGCAAAACTGTGCAAACTTATTTTTGTTTCGTCCAAATAAATTGAGTAATGAGTAAACTTGTTGGCTGTTTAATTATATAATTTAAATGTACGTATTTTATATGATCTTAAGCAGTTACTTATAAACTGAGGAGACTGGCTAACTTAAAGGTAAAACTGGCCGATTAAGGAACTCGGTGGTAAAAATTCTTTTGTCCGAATTTATCCAAATTATAGGATTTATTTACAGAACTTAACTAAAAACAATGGTTAAATGTCTAATGTAGCAACTTAATATAGTTGTGTTCTGAGCGGTATTGAAGAGGGAAAAGATTTTACTTTGTGACCTCTTTGCTAGCAGTTCTTGACATTCCTGGTTTATGGGAGGAAAAGTGTAGTTGTGTAAGTAAAGGACTGAAAGCCAGGAGCTTATGAGTCTATTCCAGGCTTAAAAATGGACTCTCATTGTGGCCTTGAACAAGACACTTATGGTCTGATTTTTTCAGAGGTACTGAACATCCATCTATCTGAAAATCAGGCCATTAATCTCTCTGCTTCAATGTTCCTATTTGTAAAATGGAGCTAATACTTTCAAGCCTCACAGGGGCCTTTTGAGGATTTATTAATATTTGTAAATTGCTAAATGAAAAGCACTGTAGGTACTTGGGTGATACTACTAATAAATACAGTACCAACAGAGAGATTACATATTCCTGTCCTAGTGTATTGTTCTCTTCCTATCATGTTATATCATAAGAATATTACGAAAAGATCAATGTGCCACTCTAACATTTCCTCTAATACCTGTCTTGTAATGTGAAACTTCTGGGTTTTTCTTTCCTTGCTTGATAATGTTGATGTTGTATCTTCAATAAACCAGCGATTATTAAACTGCAGAAAGAAGGCCAGGGAAATAAAAAAACAGCATGAGGTTGTCACCCTGCCCCCACCAGGAGTTTTACTTCTGCTTTAATCCCTTGCCTCTACAAAAGTACGCTATTACTACAATAATGGCCCTCCTTCTGTTAAAATCAGCAGTGCTAAAAAGCAGCCTACAACTGAATACTTCTAAGTAGCATTATTTATTTTGTGCCCCTTAAACCATTGAGCTGTTTTCCCAACAAATTGATGAAAAAATACAGCTTTCCTGTTGTGACCACGGTGTAGAAATAAAATTGCATATAATAAATGGCACATCAGAATAATTTAGATATTTTTAATGCAATCTTCCTAAAGGGGTGCCTTCAAAGTTAGGAGAACTCGGTGTTTGAGGGCAGCAAATAGTGTGGTTATTGAGGAGTTTCATTTTTCAGTTTATTGCTGACACTTGGGATTTATTCGCCCCTCCATACATTTATGTGATTGCCTTCAGTGCTAAGTTCTGGTTTTCTGAGTTGAATTTTGGATATAGGGGAGTTTTGTCGTTGTTTGTGTTAACAGGGAATGGCAAGTGGGTCCATGTAGGGACATTGCAGGATGGATGAACTGGATTGGAAAGGGAGGTGGGGTCTAATGGGTTTGAAGATATCCATTAGGTGACACTCCATAAGGGAATTTTTAATTCTTGGGTTTGGTAGCAGGTGCCTCATTTTAAGCTTTTTAAACAAATACTTCATTGAGAAGTACTGAAATAGCTTAGATGGAATGGGAGAGTCAAGGTGAGTGATATAATATATATATATATATATATTTTTTTTTTATTGGACCAACTGAAGCTGGAGAAAGAGACAAGCTTTGAGCTACACAGAGCTCTTCAAATCATCTTCAACTGGAATAGAACATTCTGTGATATTTCAGGGAGTGTCACCATCTAATATGTGCATATTACTGATATTTTGCTGGTTGATGCTGCATGTCCAATTTTCCACACTGCTTTCGTTTGAGTACTTGGTGATCCATTAACTGCACCCAGTTTCCAGTGCAGCAGTTGGTGTACCATATATGCTAACCCATACTGCTATGGAAAGGGTAAAATATATAATTCTGCTTGTTTATAGACTACCAAGTTTTAGGGATGATTTAACAGGTAAGTTATCTGAACTGCTGTGAGCACTTCTGTTGGAATCCACACAAATTGTTGAAAAATCCCCCAGGGCTATATGCATGTGGATGTGAGCTTGAATGAACCGCATGTGTCTCACTGGAAGTGATGGACTCTGAACTGTACTCTGAAGGTCAAGGAGGATCCCCCATAAAACTGGCCATTTGCTTGACCTTGCCTTTATATCTGGTTTGGATATTTTAGATTCTTGGGTCACCCTTTTGAATAGGTCTATCATCTTCTCACTGTGTTTCAATGCAGGGGATTTCCCACTGCTATATCAGCACCAGAGTTAATCTATTTCAGTATAGACTCCAACATTAATAAATCCTATTGCACCTTGTGGTTTCTTTTACTGATGCTGAAGGCTGATCTACACTACCGCAGTAAGTTGACCTAAGTTACGCTACTTCAGTTACGTAAATAACATATATAGCTCAGGTCGACTTACCACAGTGTCTACACTGTGCTGTGTCGACAGGAGATGCTCTCCTGCCAACTTACTGTACTCCTCTCAGGGAGCTGGAGTACTAGACTATGCTAGACTCTGCAATCAACTTAGTGGGTCTTCACTACACCCACTAAATTGACATTGCTGCATCAATCGCAGCAGTACCGCTCTACCAGTAAGTGTAGACCTGGCATTAGGCCAGGTTGGCCCCTTTAGGTGGTATACAGTCCTGTTTAATCCAGACTGCCTCATGCTATTAGGTAGGTTTATAATTTTGTTGGTTAACCACACTGGCATGTGGCTGGTGTGCTCAGACCTATTGTATAGATTATTAATGAGCTGTCTGCCCTGGTTGCTTTAGACTGTTTTTAATGTGGATGCCCATAGTCATCTGGTTTACTTCAGGCCAGCCACCTGCATTTCCTATCCTTACCCATCTTGGCTGCTTAAAGCAAGTGGTATGGCATAAGTGTCGTCATCATTGATAGGCATTATAAATGCCTCACATAGTGAGGAGAGGATGCTTCCTATCCTTAATCATAGAGAAGTGCCATCCTCTATGCCTCATGGCAACTACTGTCCAGTTGATTGAGAAAGCTGCAGCTATTCTATTGTTACCTTGCAGTGCCATTTGTTTTTATCCGCTATTGTTTCTTGTTGAGGCAGGGGCTATCTTTCCAATATGCCTATACAGCACATGAAACAACAGGACTGGGACCTGTAAGCCCTACCCCAATACAAATAATTGATCTTCAGTTCCAGGTTCGTCTGGACACTGACACCTTGGGTAGATTTTAGTTCGGGTTCCAGGCTGTAAGTTGGAGTGAACTTTGACACAGTAATGTATGAATGTTATGAAGCTACTGGATTTCTATATTAAGGAGGGAGGTAGAACTAAGGTGGGTTAATAATAGAGCTGGTTAGAATTTTTTAAATGAAAAATGGCTTTTTAAAAGATACAAAAATATTCATTTTGTTTCCTTCAATCTATCCAATTCTAATGAAAAATATTTCAGTTTGAATAGAAATCCTTTTTTCATTTCCCCCCCCCCATCCGCCTACTGAAAAACTTGGTAGGGGTAACCCAAAAAAATCAAAACAACTTTTCATTTTGATTTATTTCCTCAAAAATATCAGTGAAACCATTTTGTTCAGGTTTTTCACAGGAAATAAAGTACGTTCTTTTTATTATTATTATTATTATTATTATTAGTCTTAAAACTGGTAACTGATGGCCTTCTGTGGAGAACAAAAAGCAAGGAAAATATTTGCACACAAACTGCAACCACATCTAGTGGTTATAATTTGGTCAAAATCAATATAATCTTTATCTTAAAGACCCTATGCTACACCTTCATCAAGATCAATTTAGTACTGTGTGTTTACATTTTATATTATCTCTGGATACGTGCTCCAGTTGTATTCACAAAATCACACTTGTTAATACTGCGTGACTTATCAGGGCAAGTAAAATAGGTCAAAATCTCATAAATGGGAAAATGAGGCATTACCAGATTTGATCACATTTATAGACAAAATGTGACATTTTGAAAGCTTTAGGCCTGATGATGCAGCCCCATACATAAATTTTCTATAGAAGTCTGTCTTGTTTGAATAAGGACTGCACCCTGAAGTCCTACATTTTTAGTCATCCTTTAAAAGTAAAGTGCAAGGTTAACAATGAACTTGTTCCCTTTAGATTGTTGTTGCTGTTTCATTCTGATGTATAAAGAAGTTTGAAAGATTTTATTTTTTTGGTTTGTTTGTTTTTTTGTTTTTCTCCACACATTAGAAATTCAGGTCTTGTGTGCACTTGTTTTTCTACCAGGGAACGGCATAGAAGATTTCAATTCTTACTTAGATTTTCTGCATCCCCAGAATGTTGACTTGGTAATAGAGGTAAATTAAATATGTTAGCTAGTTTTCATGGCAAAATAATCCTGAAACTCACATTAGGAGAATGTTTGTTTTCTTGCTGCTGTGATTAAATCACTGTATATTATAATTTAATGTCTACTTAATATCATTTAATACTTGCAGTAGAGAGGGTACTCTTTTTGCTATTGAGAATACTTGGTGACTGAATGTTAGAGGCTTTTCCCTGCTAGCAGTAAGTCCTATTTATCACATTTACTTTGAAAATATTAAATTTTGTGTTTTGTTAGTAATTAGTAGATGTTATAGCAATTACTTACGAGCCATAGTCTGAAAATTGTTGCTTTTGGGAAGATTTTGTCCCTTGTACTATAGACTTAAAGAAGAGGGGGAAATATAGCAGCACAGTCAAGTAGCAGGATGGAAAATCCTTTCCTGGACTGAGAGCTGTCAGAGCAGGGTTCTAATATGGCCTGATAGTGCCATAAACTGTATTTAGACACTGAGGCCAGGTCTACACTATACTCTTCTCACACCCATGGGTGACGCTGTTATATTGAAGTAAATGAACACCCCGAGCAATGCTGTTATACCAACCTTAGGCCTCTGTGTAGACAGCGCTATGACAGCAGGAGAACTTCTGCTTGACGTAGCTACCACCTCTGATTAGGGTTACCATACGTCCAGATTTCCCCGGACATGTCCGGCTTTTTACACAAATCCCTGTCTGGGGGGAATTTTCAAAAAGCCAGACATGTCCAGGAAAATAGGGAGGCATAAGCTAGGGTCCGCCCAGCCCCAGCACGACCCGCCGGGTCCGCAGTGCAGCCCAGCCACCCCGGCTACATTGTAGCGAGCTCGGGCGGAGGGGAAAAGGGGGAGCGCAGCTGCAGAAGGCGGTGGAGGGGCCGCTGCTGCCCCCGCAGGCCAGGCAGACCGCGCGCCCCAGCCGAACCCGCAGGACCACGGGGAGGCCGGGCCCAGCCAGCGGCTCTGCCTTCCCTCGTGGGTGGGGACCCCCCGGCCACTGAGTGACCCTTCCTGTGGCCCTGTCGCCCCGCGCGGCTCAGAACCCGGCGCCGCTGGAGCTGTTTCCAGCGGGGACAGACAGGCCGGGGAACGTGCTCGGCGGCGGCAGGAAGGAGGCTGCGGGGCGGGGAGTGTGGCGTGTGCCAGGGCTGCAGGGACCCCCACCGCCCCGGCTGAAGCCCCCACCAGGCAGAGGTTGCCGGGGGAGCAGGGCAGGCGGGGGGCGCAGAGGCTGCAGGGCGAGGAGGAGCAGGGCAGGCAGGGGCATAGAGGCTGCAGGGGTAGGGGGGTGCAGAGGCAGGGCAGGCGGGGGGGCACAAAGGCTGCAGGGTGAGTGGGGAGCAGGGGTCACAGAGGCTGCAGGGGCGGGGGGGTGCAGGGGCTGCAGGGGTCACAGAGGCTGCAGGGGCGGGGGGGTGCAGGGGCTGCAGGGGTCACAGGCTGCAGGGGCGGGGGGGTGCAGGGGCTGCAGGGGGAGTGGGGAGCAGGGAAGCACTTAGCAACCCCCAACCAAGATCAGAGTGGGAGGGAGGAGGGGGAATGTGGGGTACTCAGAGGTGGGGGCAGAGTTGGGGCAGGGACTTTGGGAAAGGAGTTGGAATGGGGGCAGGGTTGGGGCAGGGGCAGGGCCAGGGCCCCCGGGGAGTGTCCTCTTTTTTTCAGGGTTGAAATATGGTAACCCTAACCTCTCACGGAATTATTAAGCTCCCATTTGCTTTGAGCGTCTTCACCAGAAGCACTACAGCAGCGCAGCTGCATTGGTGCTGCTGCGCCAATGCAATTTGCAGTGTAGACTTGCCCTTAGTTTCTGCCATGCTCTGAAGATTTAAGATGGAGGACACTCTCTTGGCCCCACCCACCACTTTTCATTCTGTTTCCTGTGTAATAACTTCTTGTTATAGATGTAAGCTGCATTCTACACTGACATGGCCCAGTTTGAAAGGTGGCTGAGCTATGCCTTCCAAAAATACCACATATCATGGAGACATTTTATTACGCAGGCAGCTTTGTTGCAAATGGCACTTTCTCTTTTGAGGGGGGGGAGGGTTCTTTCATTTCACACCACTTAGCTGTAGCAAGGTGGAGGAACTGTCCCAAGAGTTAATGGCAGGTTCTGAAAATACAGAGTTGGGGGTGAAGGAGAGCAGGATGCAGAGGTGTCTGTTTTTGTGTCTAGCGTGCAAAGCCCGAAAGCAGCTTAATTTGCCCTTGTGCATAGCTTTGAGCTTGGAATATGTCCTAGATCCTTTTACAAATTAGATCATTTTAGCTGTATGATGGTGACAGATCTCAAATTGCAGTAAGTGAAGTGTCTCCCTGATCCTTCTGTGTAGATCCAATAGTATAGAGTGTTATTTCTGTGTCAATTTACTGTTCATTTCAACTCCAGTCACCAGTCACAAAGTGTGTGTGTGTGGGAGGTGGGGGGAGTAAGGCTAGTTTATAATGTGATGCTCATGATGACTGAGTATGAATGGTGAGATAGTAAAGTGGACTTGTCTACATGTTTTGCAGAAAAAGTATAGCATGTATAGTACAGGTCATTAAAAATAAATCTGCCTTTCTCAAACACTGTCCACAATGTTACACTGATCCTGCAGGGGAACATGCACAGACTGTTTTTGGATAGATTGGGGAAGCCCTCAGTGTTATAATAATAATTTATGGAGATATCCCATCTCCTAGAACTGGAAGGGACCCCAAAAAGGTCATCAAGTCCAGCCCCCTGCCTTCACTAGCAGGACCAAGTACTGATTTTGCCCCAGATCCCCAAGTGTCCCCCTCAAGGATTGAACTCACAACCCTGGGTTTAGCAGGCCAATGCTCAAACCACTGAGCTATCCCTCCCCCACCACCTACCTCTCTCTCTCTTCTATCAGGGAGCAGATGTCTTCAGTCCATCTCATCTCTTTCCAAACCATGTTCTTCAAGTGATTGCTCATGTGTATTCCACAATAGGTGTGTGTACTCGCCACATGCACCGGTGTTGGTGTTTCCCTAGCAGTACCTGTAGGGGAGCGCCTCTAGCAACCCCTGGAGTGGTACCTCCACGGCACGGTATAAGGGGCACTGTGCGCTCCCCCCACCCTCAGTTCCTTCTTGCCGCCAGTGAAGGTGCTTTGGAACTGCTCTGCTCCAACTTTGCTGCAGCTTGTCCCCAGAACTCTTGTTCATTCAGTGTGCGAGATCTGTAGTTAGTACTCGATTAGTTTTAGTTTAGCTAGTGCGCCCGGGCCAGGGCATGCCCCGCGCCCCAGGTTTTAATTCATGTGACACTTGTAGGCGCCCAATGCCAGTGAGTGATCCACACGCGGACTGTTTACATTATTTGGGTGAAACTCATCTCAGCGATCGCTGCAAGATTTGCAAGTCATTTAAGCCTTGGACTGAGAGAGAGAGAGAGAGAGAGACATTAGGCTCCGGGCTATCCTCATGGAGTCGGCGTTGACCCTGACTCTGGTGCGCTGCTCCGAGTCAGCACCGGGCACCTCGATGTCAGTGTGCGGCGACCCCCCCCCCACCCTGGCGCCATCTACTAGTCGGCACCGCTCCCCATCCATGGGGCACGCCAAGAAGGCTAAGAAGAGGCCTTCTCCATCGTGGCACCAGAGTAAATGTGGGGCAGAGACTTAGACCAGTGTTATGCAGTCCTTGATCCCCATCTGCCTCTAGGCCTCCGACTCAAGACCTCTGAGGAAGGAATCGATGGGACGTACATCTTCGGCACCGTGCCCGGAGACCAACAAGGCAGTTGACCCTCCGGTGCCGGTGGACACCCAAAGTATGGCGCCGGCCTCCTCGCCCTCCCCTGATGAGGCAATTATGGCCCCTCCTCCCTCCGTCCCGCAGGAGGACTCTTAAGGCCCACCAAGAACTATTAAAAAGGGTGGCATCAAGTCTCCTCCTCCAGGCAGAGGAGATGGAGGAGCCCTCGGACTCCCCATTTAACGTACTGTCCACATCAGTCCCAGGCAGGGTGGCCTTGCTTCTCCACAAAGGGGTGGTGAAAATTTCAAATGACCTGTGGCAAACCCTGGTCTCATTTGCCCCCATCTCTAAGAGAGCAGAACGCAAATATTTTGTGCCCACCAAGGGCATGAATACCTATACACCCACCCTGCCCCTAACTCTCTAGTGGCCGAGTCGGTCAACCACATGGAGCGGAGGATGGCTCCTTTGCCTAGGGAGCGGTGGAAGTGGTGCCAGCAGAGTTCAAACGCAAGGGGTACTACTCCTGCTATTTTCTTATCCCGAAGGCCAAAGAGTAGCTCAGGCCCATCCTTGACCTGTGAGGCCTGAATCAGTACACAGTGAAGCTCAAGTTCCGCATGGTCTCCCTGGCCTCCATCATTCCCTCCCTGGATTCTGGGAACTGGTACGCCGCCCTCGATCTGCGGGACGCGTACTTCCACATCCATATATTCGAGGGGCACAGATGCTTCCTCTGTTTCACGGTTGGGCAGGAGTACTACCAATTTACGGTCCTCCCATTTGGCCTGGCCATTGCCCCCAGGGTATTTACAAAGTGTATGTCGGTGGTAACAGCCTACCGCAGGGGAAGATCTGGACCCCCAGCGCCTATCTGGAGGCCTGGTCAAGGTTGGTCAAGGGCAGCTCCCGGTCGCAGGTGCGGGATCACGTGGTGCTCCTTCTGTCCATGTTTGCCACTTTGGGCCTGTTGGTAAACGACGCCAAGTCCATGTTAGTCCCAGTACAACGCATAGAGTTTATCGGGGTGGTCCTGGACGCCACGTCGGCCAGAGCCTCCCTCCCACCAGACAGGTTCGAGACTCTGAAAGTGCTCATCAACATGGTCACAAGGTTTCCAGTGACAACAGCCAGAGCGTGCCTCCAGCTCTTGGGTCACATGTCGGCGTGCACGTATGTGGTCCGCCACGCCAGACTCAGGATGAGGCCCCTCCAGCTCTGGTTGGCCTCGGCATTCTCCCGGGATAGACACACGATGGACAAAGTCCTTACGGTGCCTGAACTGGTGATCGCCTCCCTACGATGGTGGTCCTCCCCGGGGAACATGCTCCACGGGGTCCTGTTCAGAGGCAGTTCCATTGATGGAACTGGTGTCCGATGCATCAGACCTGGGGTGGGGAGCCCATGTGGGGGTCTGCACAGACCTGGCCCTCCACATAAATGTCAAAGAGCTCAGGGCGGTGCGGCTGGCATTCATGGCCTTCCGCTCGCAGCTGGAGGGCCGGGTAGTCAGCTTCTCACAGATAACACAGTCTCGATGTTTTACATCAACAAGCAAGGCGGGGCCTGATCCTCTGCCCTGTGCCAGGAAGCCCTCAGGTTGTGGGACTTCTGTATAACCCACAACATTTGCCTACAGGCCTACTACCTACCGGGCGCCCGGAACTTGTGGGTGGATCGCTTGAACAGGGACTTCTCTCAGTACGAGCGGTCTCTCCACTCAGAGTTGGCGCACAGACCTTTCCAAGAGTGGGGAACTCCCCAGGTGGACCTGTTTGCGACTCAGCAGAACCGTCGCTGTCCCCGGTTCTGCTTCAGTGGGGGTGCTGGGACGGGGCGCTATCTCCGATGCCTTCCTCCTGTCCTGGTGGGTCCGGTTTCTCTATGCCTTCCCCCCATCCCCACTGATAGTCAAGGTCCTGGAAAAGTTAGACGCACAGGGCCCAGGTCCTACTGATTGCCCCGGCATGGCCCAGGCAACATGGGTACAGGACCCTCACGGGCCTGGCGGTTGCCCCACCGTGGCCGTTGCTGTCCCGCCCAGACCTGCTCTCCCAGGACCAGGGCTGCCTCCTCCACCCCAACCTAGCAGCACTCCACCTCACGGCATGGCTTCTCAATGGTTAGGCCGTGAGGAAAGGACGTGCTCGGAGAGGGTTCAGTGCATCCTCTTGGAAAGCAGGCGACTCTCCACGCGCTGAGCCTACTTGGCAAAGTGGTTTCGGTTCTCCTGATGGGTGGATGAGCAGGGCGTTTCCCCTGTGGCTGCCCCGATCCAGCTCATTTTGGACTACCTCCTTCACCTTAGGGCCCAGGGCCTGGCGCCCTTGTCCATCAAGGTGCTCTTGGCGGCCATATCAGCCTTCTGCCCACCAGTGCGGGGCCACATGGTATTCCCCCATGCTATGACTGGCCGATTCCTTAAGGGATTGAATCGTCTCTTCCCGTACGTCAGGCCCCCAGTCCCACAGTGGAACCTGAACTTGGTGCTGGCCCACCTCACGGACCCCCTGTTTGAGCCGCTCGCTACATGCTCCTGGTTGCACCTCTCATGGGAGGTAGCCTTCCTGGTGATGATCACATCAGCTAGGTGGGTCTCGGAACTCAGGGCCCTGACCTCCGAGCCCCCATACATGGTGTTCCATAAGGATAAGATCCAGCTCCGCCCACGTCCTTTGTTCCTCCCGAAGGTGGTCTCCGCCTACCACATGGGTCAGGACATTTTCCTGCTGGTCCTCTGCCCCAAGCCCCATACGTCCAGTGAAGAGCGCCGCCTCCACATGCTGGATGTGCGACAAGCTCTGGCTTTCTACCTGGAGCGGACAAAACTGTTCAGAAAGTCCTTGCAGCTGTTCATCGCCTCGGCTGAACACATGAAGGGTCGGCCGATCTCCACTCAGCGGCTTTCCAACTGGATCATGTCGTGTATCCGTACCTGTTATGGCCTGGTGGGAATCCCCGTGCCATCAATTGTGAAGGCGCACTCGACTAGGGCACAGGCTTCGTCGGCCACCTTTTTGGCCCATGTCCCCATCCAGGACATTTGTAGGGTTGCTACGTGGTCTTCGGTTCACACTTTCACCTCGCATTATGCGATCATCTCCCAAACCAGGGAGGATGCTGGGTTCGGCAGGGCTGTGCTCCGTCCCAAGAACTTGTGAACTCCTACCCACCTCCAACAGATATAGCTTGGAATCACCTACTGTGGAATACACATGAGCAATCACTCGAAGAAGAAAGACAGTTACCTTTTCTGTAACTGGTGTTCTTCGAGATGTGTTGCTCATGTCCATTCCACATCCCGCCCTCCTTCCCCTTTGTCGGAGTTGTCGGCAAGAAGGAACTGAGGGTGGGGGGAGCGCGCAGCACCCCTTATACCGTGCCATGGAGGCGCCACTCCAGGGGTCGCTAGGGGCATTCCCCTATGGGTACTGCTAGGGGAAAAACTTCTGACATTGGTGCACGGGGCGAGCACACACACCTACTGTGGAGTAGTCATGAGCTACACATCTCGAAGAACACCAGTTACAGAAAAGGTAACTGTCTTTTCTACCACCCAGTGATTCCAAGCCCATGTTGAGCCTTGCTTATTGTAGTGACCAACTGATAAGGGAACTAGAAGCAGGGCCGGCTCTGGCTTTTTGGCCGCCCCAAGCAAAAACAAAAAACAAAACAAAAAAAACCTGCGGCGCGGCCAGAGCACGGGTGCAGGGGGACAGGCTGGGGGGGGAGGGAGCGGGCGGGAGAGAGAGTGAAGGGGACGGCCAGGGCTACAGCAGGGGCACTGCCACGTGGCCCCTCCCGCTGCGGCGCCTCCTGCCGCCTGCTGCGAGGGCTCCGCTCTGGTCGGCGGGGAGGGAAGGAAGAGGACTGCCCTGCAGGGCCCTCTGGTTCTCTGCACCGCCGCCCCCTACAGGGTGGCCGGAGCGGAACAAAAAAAAAAAAAAAGCGGCCGTGCTGCCCTAGGATTGGGCAGAATGCTGCCTCGAACAATCTGCCGCCCCAAGCACCAGCTTGTTCAGCTGGTGCCTGGAGCCGGCCCTGGTTAGAAGACACTTTCACTCAAGCACCTGTGCTCAGCTTGGGTCTAGCGCTCAAATGATTTCCAGCGCTTGTCTATGTGCAGAGTTGCACCAGTTTAAAGTGATGTTTTTTAAACTGATTTTAGTTAAACTGGTGCAAAAGGCTGAGGAGTCTCTCTTATTTGGTTTAAACCAGGTTTGTTTATGTTTAGATTGTCACTTTGGAACAGGTCTAAATCAAACTGAAAGAAGCTGCTCTTTAACTGAAATAGTGTCCACATAGGGTTTGCATTGTTTTAATTAAACCTGTGCAAATTTGTGCATAAACAACCCGCTAGACTCATAATATGCATAGAATGTGCTGTGTTTCACAGGTGCTGTAAGCACTTGCATAGAGGTTCAACAGTACTAGTCCTCCACTACTCTCTGACCCTTCTTCATCCCAGTCTGTCAGTATTAAAATATCAAGATTCTCTAGAAGGAAAGGTTCCAGTTCTAGCAGAGATGATTAGATCACTTCCTTCTGAGAGAGATTTTCTCTCTAGTTTTACCATAGGTGGGGTCTCTTGTACGAGACGTTAACAATGAACATCCTCTCTGCTCAGGATATTAAAGATCTCCGGGTACTTTTCTGAGAGCTTTGGCCTGGTCAGCTACCAACTTTTGAGATCAACAGCTTGTAACAGAGGTGAAATAAGACAGGGAGCTACTAGAGAGTGAAGATCATCGGAGATGTGCTTCTACAATTCACTATGCTATGTCTAGGGAGCAGGCCAACCAAAATTGAAAATATTGTTTGTTACAGTAGCAGCTAGAGATCCAAACAGAGATGAGAGCCCTATTGTGCATACATATAGTAAGGGACATGCCCTGGCTGCATGGGAGTAGCAATAAACTCTTAGGATTCTAAGACTGTGCATGACTTTGAATATCAGAGGACAAATGACTGCAATGAAGGGTGAGGTCATAGCTCCTCTTGGTTCCTCAAAGTGCTTTCTCCTTCCTACTCATAACCTCTCTCTCTCGAACAGGCTGTTTTTCATCTAGCTTGCAATTTCCCTTAGATGCTGGGACAGATCAGAGACAAAATTGTCTGCACTTGATATGAGAGATTGGAGGGTGGGGGAGCTGCGTGCCATTAGCATTCTAGTAGCTTTGAAGTTAATGCTGTCTCAGCCCAACCAGTGGTCCGACATAAATGTTGAATAAGGATGGTGGGGGGGCAGCTTCAGTACTTTGTGAGCAGCTGTCCATCATGATCATTAAGGATCTATCAGAGAGAAATGAGTGAAACCATTTTAATAGAACTCCCTCCATTCCAGGTGGATTGGGGCGGGTGGTGGGGGGAGGGAGGTTTACGAGTGATAAAGATGCTACAGGCATCAGAAGGAACTTTTTAATTGGATAAATGAAAAACCCTAATGCTTTAATTGAAGCTGTTTTCCATCTAGCTACACTTCTACAGAATGGTGAGAAAAGAAACTCTATAGGCATTGCAGCCTTGAGTACTCTGGCAGACATGGGGCGGGGGGCGAAATACTGAATCTGACAATAATCTCTAGGGGAGACCGGGGAGACTCTCTTACTGTTCTCCACTGGAAGCCAATGCTGGAATGAAAAAGAACCTTGAGACAAGAAAAGAATTTGGGCAGCACTTGCTGCTGTGTGTACTGTCCTTTGGCTAAGTTGGCTGGAGGGGCTGTTTGTAAAAACCGGTGACTTTGACAAGAGATTTGTTTTCCCACTTTTGCTTGTTTTAATTTAGTAAGAGACAAAAGGAATAATATTAAGACATATAACATGGGGCAGAGAAACGAGTCCGTCCCATTGTTAAGTTGGAATCAACACGGAAGTCTAATCACAACTAGATGATATTGTGGGGGGATTGTTGCGTTACTCAGCGTGTTGCATGACATTTTTGTTAGTGATGTTTTGTCAGTAACATTTGGTTTCTGACATTTCACTTTCAGCAGCATGCACTGTAGACTGCCGCTGGCCATTCATGTCTAGAGTTATGCCAGTCATATAGCAAAGGAGAACAATTAATCATCCCAGTTGTCTTAAAATGGCTAGGTACAATAAATCCCCACAATGTGCTGGTTTTCATCTGTTTTTATGCTGCTGCTGTTGCTGCTACAAAAATTTAAAAAATAAAGCTTGAAACAAAGGGGAAAGATGGCTTTTCAAAACACCCCATCACCTTAAATTAAATTTGGTAATGCATCCCACAACTGGGGGACTGTGAACCAGACAAATGCTAGGGTTTAATAAAATAACCTCAGCCTCACTTGCAGGTGTACTGGAGATATTTATTTGAAGGGAAATGGAAAGTCCAGCATAATTTCTTCCTGCACCCTCTTTTGAGGAAACCAGTCAAATGTTGTCTGACCTACATCTGCCACTGTTGTTCCCTATACAGTCTTCATGATGATATGATGGGCTTTATTTGCAGTAGTGATTTTCTGATTCTAATGTGGGTCTTGCTAACTGTTCAGTACAGGACACGATAGTTTGTTCTGTGTTTGTACAGCATCTAGCACAGTGGCATACTGGCCTGTGCTTGAGGCTCCTACGCACTATGATAATACAAATAATAAACCATGATCCTCACAGAGGAGAAGGTGCCTATTTAACTAACAAGGATATATTTCTAGTTTCAGAGATTTTTAAATCCATAAGTGACCATTATATTCACTAGGGTAACACTTTCAAAAGTATCTAAAGGTACATCTCCATTTACAGCGGTGTGTAGAGTACAGACACTGCACACCCAGCTAGCACAGGTATAAAGAGCAGTAGAGATGGTGAGGCCTGGCTTAGATGGGTAAAGTAGAATAGAGTGCCCTACACACCTCAGCCCACAGGCTATATACCCTACGCAGCTCTCCACATGCCCAAGCAGTGCCTTCCATGTACACACTGCTATTGTTAACAGTGTAGTGTCCTGCTGCCAGATCCTTTCCCTGCTGCAGCGAAAGGCTCTGGGAGCAGGGAAAGGCTCCACAGTGGGGAGGGGTGACAGCTGGAGCTGTTTACTATGGTGTGTATCTAACACACCACAGTGACGAGTATGGATGCAGCTCCCCTTTCACTGCACTGCGTAGCTACCTGTGTAGTGCCTGTACTCTACACACCACCATAAGTGTAGCTATAGTTTAAGTGACTTAGGAGCCCATCATAATTTCAAAAGTGAGTTAGATACTTGTGGCTAGATATTTATGGGATGTAGGCACTGGTATCCACCATGTGGGCGCCACTGACATTTTCAAAACCCAAGCTCCAGACTTGCCTAAACTCCCCTTGAAGCCTAAGTTTCCACTGGTTGGCATTTTCAAAGCAGCCTAAGCCCTGCTGTTACTCCATGGCTAATGAGTTGCTTGAAGCCCTAGCTCATGCCAAAGCCACAAAGTAGAATCTTTTAAAGTAGGCAAGGGAACACTTATCTTGCCCTCGAAGCCTGACCCCTGGCTGTGCTCTGAGCATGTCTAAGATCTGATACCTGTCATAGCCCACAGCAGGAGGACCAGATGCAGGCCACCGCTAGGTTGAGGAGCAGTACAGCATCTGCAACAAGACAGCTAGGAGAACAGGGAAACATAGGGTGAGCATGAGAAAGCTATTGAGCGTGAGCAGGGGAGAAAGAGAGAGAGAGAAAGTTTCAGCTGCTAGGGCATGGGTTACCTAAGTGACTGACCTGGCTTAGATTCCTAATTCCAGGAGAGGGTTCACAATTGAGGATCCAAAGAAGAAGGAAGTCTCTATCTCTGCCCCATCAGCCAGGCTTAGCAGGTCAGCCACTTGGGTGCCTAAACTCCTCTCATCTCCCCCACCCCTTTTCTCAGCCTTTCACTCTTGGCTAGCATAAGAGGCTCTCTGTTCAGCTGGCCAGCTTCTGAAAATCCTGTTCTTAAGCACTTAACAATCCCCATGCACAGAACCGCCTAACTCAGGGCTGAAAATTCCAATAGGTAGCAGGCCCACTAGGGGTTAAACCTGAATCAATGAGATTTAGAGTCCTAAGGGCAAAATTTTCAAAGGTATTTAGGTGCCCAGTGGGATTTTTGAAAGTGCCTAAACAGGTTAGGTGCCTAAATCCCATTGACACTCCCACTAGGAATCTATCTGCATCTTCAGGTGCTTAAATGCCTTTGAAAATCTGACCCTAAATGGCTGAGAGAGTTTTGAAAATGGGACTTGGGCTATTAAGTCACTTAGATGCTTTCAAAAATTTTACCCTTAGTCTGATTTCCAGCATAATACAGGCCAAAAGACCCAGTAACTCCTGCATCAAGCCCATAACGTCTGGTTGAGATACAGCATAATTTTATTAAGAGGTAATATAAATACATGGAATAGATAAGTTTAATTTCTACCTTGTTTGTTCACTATTTGTCTTTATTGCCTCTTATCTTTATTAAACTTAGTGTTGAAAAAGACTATCACCACTATTCCTACAGACTCTCCCAATGTTTCTTTGTGTGTGGCATACTTTGTCCAAAAAAAAAAAAAAAGAGGGGGGGGGGGGGGAAAGAAAATTCAAGCCAGGCCCATGATAAATTTAATATATTTCTCTGATAGATTCAGGTTTTTTTACATTTTTGAATATGTTCAAATATTTTTATATATAATTTATATATTTTTTCTCTGTTGCTATCATTTTATATTGAATACAGTCCCAACCACTATCTATCTATCCATATAAAAATACAGAGATGTGGCTGAAGCCAAATCTCAGATTTAACTACGCCTGAACATTGGAAGTGTTTGAAATATGAATCTAGATCTGAACTTTGCAAATGGCAGAATTGCTGCCCAAGCTGTGCCTACTTCAGTTTTTAGGTCTGTGACTAAACACCATTCAACCACCCTAAATTTGTATATGTAATCTCAAAATGGCATATCCTCGGTATCCAGCATCTCTGAGAATACATCATTTGTATATATGCTACATTTTAATGAAAGAAAATATTTTTAAAATAATGAATGAGGTCATGGAGCTGCCGGCTGTATTTTTGCATGGAGTGATGAATTCTATCAAATACTTTATGTGGGATGGGGAATAAGAGGACCCCTTCTGGACCAGTGCAATTCTGATCTTGCCCTTGTTTTTACACCACTCAACTCCAGTGACTTCAGCAGAGTTATTCCTGTGGTACGCAGGTGTAAGTGAGATCAGAGCCAGAACCCACATGTTTTAGTTGTGAGTTGATGATAATCAAAGGGATTTTGTGGGAGGAGGGAGTTATTTGTTTTTCTCCTCCAAGGTTTCAGGGAACAGCTTTGCAGGTGGAAGCAATGAAATTTCCAGGAAGTCACGCGTTCCTTTGATAGAAAACCACTCTTCTCAAGGAACACAGATTACTCTACTGATTCTTACCTAAAGCAGCAATCATGCTGAATGTGTTTGTGAACTCTGCTTTTTATTTTTTTGTTTCTCCTTTGAGTTTGGACCTCCAGATAATTCTCCAGTTTTCTAATTCTGTCCTTGCTATATCACCTGTCTCTCTCCTACTTTTGCCCATAGCTATCAAAACTAACATCACACATTCTACCCATCTATTTCCCTAATATATTTGGTGTTTCTTAACTCAGCCCAGGGGCCTGCTCAGGAATTTAGATTTGACTGATTTTGGAGAGGCACATTAGAGCAGCCGCCGGTGGTCAGCTGCTGGGGCTGGAGCAGCAGTTGGGGTTGGAGCAGAAATACATATGTTTTTAGATTAATGTTGGGGGCGAGGGGCTGTGCTCCTGCTTGGCCTCCCTGCTTGTGCACGCCCTTAACTCAGCAGCAGCTTTATGTGGAAGAAACCTGAGATTTGGAAAATTCCAACCCATTTATATGTGTTTTATCTAGACACCCATGACCCTAGTTTTAAATGAAAACTAGCAAATGCCACATGAGTCACCTACCTCGATGACTCATTAAAATCACTGACCCTGATTTGCTACGCCTGGGTCCATAGCTGTTGTGTGGAAAGCCTTCAATGGCAAAGTCTTACACTGTGTTTTGATTTTGGCCAAACTCAAGTTCAGAGGGAGCGAATGCTATGTCTATCTAAGCACTTACCCTGTGCTCATTGCCATATCTTCTGAGCATCTTCTACAGGAGAGGTCCCTCAGCTGAGAACACCATGTTGCCAAACAGATCTGGACTGTCCTAATGAGAGGGGGCAGGGGGAAGATGGTCTTTTTTTATAGCTAGATCCTAGCCCATGCTTCAAAGATAGCTCAGTTGAAGAGACTGGGTTCTTGGAGGTGAAAGAGTAATCATTTCAGAGCCCAAAGCATCGGTCTTATCTACTCAAAGCAACCTGTGCTAGTAAAAATGAATATTTTGACATAGCTTGCACGCACACCATGAATATTCTAGCTGTGAGCTTGACCTAAAATTTCCTATTTTTTTCAAGGTAGGCATTTGAATATGATAAATAATCATCAAACATAGAGTAACTGCTTCTGAGCTGACCTTTCAAGATGTGGATATTCTACTCCATTCCTGCAAACTATGAAATGTAAGAGACAGGGGAAACCCAAAGAGAGTCTGCCAAATCAATACCCTGCTTAATTGCTTCTTTGAAATAGAATACACAGGGATGTATGCAGGCAAAGGGATACATTTTATGCTTGTCACATGTCATCTAAATCACCAGAAGATAAACTACTCAGGGGAACAATGGAAAACTTTTGGCATCTTCTAAGGTAAGTGTGATTTCCTGTATAGATGTTGCTTAGATTTTGGCAGAGTGGAGAACTAACTCCAGCTATCTGTTTCAGAGGGTGCCAAATCTTCTGGAGCTCTTGACAATTCTGCATCACCCTGAATGTGGGACAGTACCTAACAGGCACAATCTGGCCTTTTATTTTGCACACAGCTGGGTTTTGAGCAGTAAAGTTCAGATCCATTTTTATAACTATTACAGCAATGCACAGAAGTCCCAGGCAGGATCAGAGCCCAATGCTGTGCAAACACACAGGGAGAGACATTATCCTAGCCCATAAGTGTTTACGACTTTAGATCCAAACTTTGGTCAAGGGTTGCAGTGTTTGGATCTGCGAAGTTGATTCAGCTCATTAGTCAAGTTCAGTCCTGTTATGAAACTTGGATCCAGATGGGAACTTTCTTCAAGTTTCAGGATGTCTGTATCCAGGCATACAGTTTGGTCTAGCGTTTAGCCCTGCAGTAAGTACATGGTAGATGCATCAGACCAGTAACAGCTCTTGAGAGCTTCAGAAAGTAAACCCTGCCCACTTGGAATCTGCAAATAACATTTCACCTCCATAGTTTTATCAAAATTGAAGAAATAAATATGGCACATCTAATTAAACAAAGGCATATACACAGGTATCATAAGAAACCCCTTTTGCCGGTCTTGACTTGGATAGATTTAGTACTTTATAAAATATAGCACCAATCCAAAATTTAAAAAATGTTAACCCATCTATTGTTAAATAAATGCTTTATTACAACATATTGTTCGGTGGCTGCTGATTTATCTTGTGGTTCTTTTCTTACCACTTCTTAGAAGAATAGTGATTCTTTAGGAAGCAATTATTGCAGAGGGTCATTGTGCAGGTTATTTGGAAAACCCCTAGCATGCTCCCAGATTCTGAAAACTGCACATCAATCAATTGGGCATGTTACACATTTACAAAGTACTCCTTAGCGATTATGCCTTATTATTCTGTTGCTGATAGGTTCAAACCATTATCAGCTCTGTACATATATTATAGGTGCCTCTAACATTTCAGGATCTGACTGCAAACAGGATGGTGAAAGATATACAGCATTTTTAATCTTTCGTGCCTGTTATTTCCATAAAATCTGCTTTAATGGAAGAACAATCATATTTGCCTGAAATGCAAAGGAAGCAAATGAAATAACAGTATAGTAATAATGTTACTGAAATTAAAAGCCATTAATGTCTTCCTGCCATAAAGCTTAATTGTGACTTATTTTGCCAGTGTGTAGACATACGAGAAGTATGAACGCTGTTTTAAAATTAGGGGGATTATGTCTTGAAGTTCATATGCAAATATTATTGGATTTCTGCTTTAGCAAAGAAAGGCTGTCTCAAACGAATAAGAGTGAGTCACTTAAAAATAGATTAGCCGTACTTCTTGTACCGGGAATCTTCCCTGAGTTTGAGGGGTTCCTGTGTATTATCTAATTATTTTGTTCTGAAAAGGTTAACAGGAAAATACAAAATGTGGTCAGGAACTATGTTAACATTCTTATCCTCAAAGGCCTGTATAAAAGAAACACTAGCAATGTGCAAAATAGCACAGATATGTAGGGTTGAATCCTCAGCAGTGTCTGAGATACGCTCAGTGAGGCTGAGGGACGAGGGGACAAAAGTGGATCTAAAGTCACTTTGTGTTCCTCCAGTCTTAAGGCCTATTTGGTCCCAGGCATAACTCTTGGAGTCTCCTGAGGGGTCCGGCTTTTGAATACCTCAAAGTTTTGGGATATTTATGTGGAGAAAGTGGGACATTTCTGTATTGTTTTTATGAAAAGGATATGTGTCTCAGTTTCCCCAATCATTTTTATTTGGTATAAAGGAGTTTATTTCTTTCCAGAGACTGGAGAATGAACAATGAATTGACTGGGTGTGGGTCATGTAGATGTGTCCGGGTTGGTATGAATGGACTATCGAGAATTGTCCACATGTGAAAGGAGCTCTCTGATGGAGACCAACCACTGGACCATTAACTTTTAATGACTTTGGGCCAAGAGGATCTGTTGGGATGTGGATGGGTAATTATCTGTCTGACCACAACTCATCCCTTACCTCAATCTGGAGGGGCAGTGCCTGTGAAAACATCATGACTGGAACTTGGGACAAAGGACTTGAGTGTTAGAAGATGGATAAGAATCCTGCTTTCCCAACCGAGGAGGTAATTCACTCTTGGATAGTTAGGCAAGGTCAGGAAGGTTTGCTGCAGATGTGCAGTCTGCCTACCAGGCCCACCTAATTAAGCAAGGAAAAGCTGGCAAGCTAGATGAGAGTCATGTGCAATGTCCCTAAATACTGTATTCTGGTTGTCACATAATGTCTTGTTTTGTCACTGCAAACGTCTGCTGATTGCACCACTCCCAACAGGGATCCAAGCTCATTTGGAAATGCTGAAGGAACTACAGCAAGAAAGAGAGGTGCTGAAGCCAGAGATCCAGGCTCAGAACAGCAGTGTCATGAGGCTTGACCTTGATAAAAGCAGAGGCCCCGGTGCCTATCCCTAAGAAAGGTATACTCCTAGAAAGACTGTATAAAGGTTGGAAGCATAGCATGCCCTGTGGATTCATGACAGTTTGTAACAGAAGTGTTGGTGCAGTGTATGGAAAATTTGAATCTGGTTCCAGGTTCAGATTTCAGATAGTCCCTAAATTTTGAGATTATTAACATCCAAGTTTCTGATCTCTGTTTAGAAAGGGTGGGGTTGGGTGGGGGGGGTGAAGTATCTAGTGAAGTCCCACAGCTTTCAATCTGAAATAGAACTAGGTGTTCAGATAAGCCTTTGATGGTGGGTGCTAACATAATTTAGGTAGTGAGAGAGAGAAACCAGGACAGGTGTTTGAGAAATGATTTTATTTCCTGTGAAAATTAAATGGGAAAATCAAAAACTGAAATGCCCTATGTTTTTTTTTGGCACCCCCAAAGTGAATATTTGGGGGGGGGGGAGGTTTATACCGAAAAAATGGGATTTCAACAAAAAACCTGGGGGAACATTTTTTTTTTTAAATTCACCAAAAAAACCCTCAATGAAACATTTTAACCAGCTCTATATACCAGTATTGTTCACTGTAGTAATATATAACCTAAAGGATGAATAAATTAAACTTTCATTAAATGTATGAATGACACAATGATAATATAAAAAGCAAATGAAGGAATGGTGTAAAATTAACATAACTTGAGGGACAGTTAGATGAGATTTAATGTAAGGAAGTACAATTTAATACTTTAAAGGACTGTTAATATTTATTCTCATAGCTTCTGTGAGGAAAAAGGACTTGGGGCTAATTGTGCATAATAAACAGAATATGAACTCATAGTGTGATACTGCTGCTAAAAGATTAACAGAGTTCTTGGAGTGTTATACAGAGCTATGGGTCAGGAGGTTATAACATCACTGTGTACTGTAAATATAACAATAGCCCCCCACATTACAAGGAAAGACATCAAAATGCTGGAAAGAGCTAAAAGAGCAGCTAAAATACTAATGATAACGAGACTAGAAAATGGGCATTATCTTCCTAACTTAGTTGTACAGCTTAGAATACTGAAGCTTTAGGGAGAACTTGGCTACCTCCTTTGTCTTGCCAATGTTCCCAGCCTTCACCTTAGTTCATTTCTCCTACATGCGCCTCTTTGCTTTCTCTCATGTCACAACTTATATATGGAAGAATTTTTTGTATAGATTCTGAAACAAAGAGATATGAGACAAGAAACTACAACTTCCAGAAAGGATCGCTGCAGCTCAGCCACTTGAAGACCATAGTGCATCATGGAATATGTAGACCAGACAGGGAAAAGAGCCCTCAGGGGATAATGTGAGCAGGAGGGATAAAGAACTACAACTCCCATGAGGCAGCATGGTGGATAAAGTAGAAACAGAGATTCTGAAATTACTCCCATGGCACTGAAGCAGTAAAGGCAATAGGAGAGATTCTGAAACAAAATGGGGAATGTCAAAACATTTCATTCTGATTGTTTCAGCATTCTTGAATTGAAATTTTTCACCTTTTCATCCTCAATTGAGATAAAAACAAATGTGAAAATATTAAATTTCCCATGGAACAGAAATCCTATTTTATGATCAGCTCTAATTGTAAATGTTTTAGGGCAGGAGACGCCTCTTTACTATATATTTGTACCACATTTGGCACAATGGGGCCCTGATCCCTAGCTAGAATCTCTAAGCTGATAATTAATTATATTAATTATTTAAATTATAAACAAAATAAAAAAATGATTCACATTCAAAAGTAAAGGAAGATGTGATGGACTAAAATTAATCAAGGATACGAGTTAGCCTAGACAACAGAAAACACATTTGTTGCCACAGCTGATTGCACAGTGACACACTTTATGGAGCAATATAATTGTAGCATATACATAAGGAGTGTTCATCAAGGCAAGTTTAGGTCAATTTTGGTCAAAGTCATGTAGGATTCTTCAGCTGGATGATTTGGCAGGGCCCTTCCAGTCAACCCTATCAGCTGTGCATCCTAGGGCCAAATTTTTAAAAGTACCTTTAAAAATCTGCCCCCCTAACAGATATTTGTCCAGGTAGCATAATCACCACACAAGCCACAACAATTACACATGACTGCATCATTGTGTTTGTTGGTTCCTGAGTCCAGGCTAAATAGCACATCAAGTTTCTATACCCATGTACCTATACTATCCTTGACTTCAATGGAACTACTAACGTGCTTAAAGTTAAGCTTGGGCTTAAGTGCTTTTCTGGATAATGGCCTTTAACGTCATCTGCTAGACTCCTTAACTTTCTACTTCACTGCATCTTTCTTCTTGCAATGTGGTTGAAATTGTTTCATCTATTAGAATATTGGCCAGTCCCAGAGGATCTTCAAGCTTTGGAGAGTTTGCAGGACCTCTGTGCCAGGTAGGAAGGAGGTTCCTTTAGCTCTCTCATAATCCCTGTAGTGAAGACATGGCCTATAGCCTCATAGATATGGCACCATAGTGTAGATGCAGCCTACAGCCATGGAAGGGTTTTTTCCATTGCTGTAGGAACACCATCTCCCTGAGTGATGATAGCTAGGTTGATGGAAGCATTCTTTCATTGACCTAGCTGCCTCAATACCAGGGTTAGATGGACATAGTTAAGTGCTTGGTGGTGTGAATTTTGCATACCCCTGAGAGCTGTAGCTATGACAACCTAAATTTTAAGCGTGGACAGGCCAGATTCTTGTGATCCCTACTATTAAATCGCAGATATGGTAAATACATAATATATTAAGAAATTAAAAAAAAAAAACTTTTCCCAGGCCTTCTCCCTGAGACTTATGTGGACTTTTTGAGTTGTTCTGTTTTACAGTGAGCAGGTCAGTCAAAACTGATTTTCAGGAAAATATTCATGCCTGTTTTCATTGTCTCTCATTTGCATGAATTTTTGTATAATCCTGTGTAAAGCTGTTTTGTATTTTTAGGTATTATTTTTATTGCTCCTGCAACAATTTCTGTAGCCATTTTCAAATTTCATGCTCAGTTTTGAGGTTCCTTTTAACTACAAATGTCCTTTGATGAATCCAGCCACACACAAAAACATAAATCATAAATATGTGTTATGCACAAGCTTATCTTTGTAACCACACAATCTTATCAGCTTCCCAACCCTCCCCCTTCTTCCTATTATTTGTAAACCCCACTTGTGTCTCATCTGATATTTGAACTGGAAACTCTGCAGGGCACAGGGTGTCTTTTATTCTGTCTGTGCAGTGCCTAGCACATTGGGGCCCCAATCCTTATTGAGTCTCTAGGAACTATTGTAATAATAATCAGTAATTAATCAATTCATACTCAACTTAGAAATGCACACAGGCACCCTAATTATAAAGATATGCAGAAAAACACTCACAGTACACTCAGACATTCACATCACATGCTTGGAGGGATACAAAACCCAGAGCCGAGTAGAAAGAAGTAAAAAACAGTAGAGCTAAACTGAATTTTGGGTTCAAATTAAGTTTCAAATGGAATCTGAATTCAAATGAAGTTTGCCAGTTTTGGACTTAAATAAGCACTTGTGATTTTTTTTTTTAAATTACTTATCTAGCTGTGCAATTTGTATTAGTTTGTCCATTCAGGGCATACAGTTCAGTCATAACCAAAATTCAGAAAGGTGAAATTCAGGCAAGAGAAAAACAGAACAAGAGCGCGTACAAGGTTCATAATATTTTATCCAAAATGAAATTCTGCCTCCTTTGTTCACCACTCCATCACAGGTCTAAAACCACACCAGACATTATATACCTGGCTAGGTACACAACACAACACACACACAGCAAATATGGGTGAATGGCACAGAAACGCAAGAGCCACATGTAGACACAGAGATATGCACACAGCCCACACACTAAGTAACTCACCCAGCAAAATGAACACAACACAAATGGCAATGAAAAGCGTGAAAGAAGAGAGTCAGAAACAAACACAAAGAGGGTGCAGACAGAACACAGCAAACATCTGGTCAGCCGCTGGTATGGAACCTTGATACCCCTGAAAGGGACTCGATAAGTGTAAAGTCACTCACACAATATAGCCACGCACGTGCAGCCACAGAGATACTGTCAGAATCCCCTGCAGCAGTGCAAATGCGTGGGGCGAGGGACGGGAAACCACTACATGAAGGATGCACTAAAAGTGTACAGCATAGAACCGGCTAATGTGAGCCAGTGACAAATCGGGCCATGGGGTGGGCGGTAGCATGGGTGTGCCTAAATGAGCCTAGAGTAAGGACGCGTGCACGATACAATGACAGGGGGCCATCAATCAGAGGGCGCCTGTCCCGGTGTGAACAGCCCGGTGGTTATCAGCGACAGTAACTGGGGAAATAAAGCCCACCCCGCCCCCTCATCGCCCCCTGCCTTGATAAGAACGTGCTGGCGGGGGCGCATCCAAGGGCTTATCAAGTCTCACAACCCACAGAGGAAACAAAGCTCCCCGGTTCAATGAGTGTGCGGGGAGGGGCTGAGGGGCTTTGTACGACCTGGGAATTGCAGGGAAGGGGCGCAAGGGCTTGTTGATCCAGGGAACGGGAAACCTCGATAACATGCAGTCTGGTGGGGAGCGGGGGGGGGGGGGGGGGGGTGCGGCTCAGGAGATCTCAGGACCCAGCATCTCGCTCCCGAGCCCTGGAGTTACTTTGGGAGCAGGGCTGGAAGGGAAACCACAATGCCAGGCCCCTGCTACCCAAAAGTAGGAGTAGTGGGCGAACGGGTTAATCCGTTCCAGAGGCGGGGGCATCGGGGGGGGGGGCTGAGGTGTTTGATTCAGGGGAACCCCGTAACACCGAGATATTCCCCAGAAGCAGCGATATTGCGCGGGGGATGATGCCGGGAAACCAACACCTCTTGCTCCCCAGAGGCGAGGATATTGGGGGACTGGGGTGTTTGATGCAGGAACACCCAGCTGTTCCCCAGAGGCGGGGATATTGGGGGTGTGGGGTGTTTGATGCAGGAACACCCAGCTGTTCCCCAGAGGCGGAGATATTGGGGGGCTGAGGTGTTTGATGCAGGAACACCCAGTTGTGCCCCAGAGGCGGGGATATTGGGGGCTGAGGTGTTTGATACAGGAACACCCAGCTGTGCCCCAGAGGCGAGGATATTGGGGGGCTGAGGTGTTTGATGCAGGAACACCCAGCTGTTCCCCAGAGGCGAGGATATTGGGGGCTGGGGTATTTGATACAGGAACACCCAGCTGTTCCCCAGAGGCGGGGATATTGGGGGGCTGAGGTGTTTGATACAGGAACACCCAGTTGTGCCCCAGAGGCGGGGATATTGGGGGCCTGAGGTGTTTGATGCAGGAACACCCAGTTGTGCCCCAGAGGCGGGGATATTGGGGGCTGAGGTGTTTGATACAGGGGGGCTCCAGTAACACCCCCTGCTCCCCAGAGGCGGGGATATTGGGGGGCTGAGGTGTTTGATACAGTATCACCCAGTTGTGCCCCAGAGGCGGGGATATTGGGGGGCTGAGGTGTTTGATACAGTATCACCCAGTTGTGCCCCAGAGGCGGGGATATTGGGGGCTGAGGTGTTTGATACAGTATCACCCAGTTGTGCCCCAGAGGCGGGGATATTGGGGGGCTGAGGTGTTTGATGCAGGAACACCCAGCTGTTCCCCAGAAGCAGGGATATTGGGGGGCTGAGGTGTTTGATGCAGGAACACCCAGCTGTGCCCCAGAAGCAGGGATATTGGGGGGCTGAGGTGTTTGATGCAGGAACACCCAGTTGTGCCCCAGAGGCGGGGATATTGGGGGGCTGAGGTGTTTGATACAGTATCACCCAGCTGTGCCCCAGAAGCAGGGATATTGGGGGGCTGAGGTGTTTGATGCAGGAACACCCAGTTGTGCCCCAGAGGCGGGAATATTGGGGGGCTGAGGTGTTTGATACAGTAACACCCAGTTGTGCCCCAGAGGCGGGGATATTGGGGGGCTGAGGTGTTTGATGCAGGAACACCCAGTTGTGCCCCAGAGGCGGGGATATTGGGGGGCTGAGGTGTTTGATGCAGGAACACCCAGCTGTGCCCCAGAGGCGGGGATATTGGGGGGCTGAGGTGTTTGATACAGTTGCGCTCCATGCTCCCCGGGGGCGGAGATGCAGGGGTGGAGCTGGGGGTTGGATAACTGGGGGACTCTAGCGCTCAGAGAGGATCACGCCGAGGCTGCGGCTCGGGGGTGGTTGAATCCTGGTCCATTTGGAAGGAGAATCCCCGCCAGCAGGGAGGGGGCCGGGAAGGGCTCGCAAAGGATGCGCCGCCCATCGCGCCGGCCGGGGCTGTGTGGCTCTGGCTGGCTGAGCGCTCCCCAGCCCCCGTGCTCCCAGAGCCACCTCTGGGGGGAGGCGCCAGGTGCCTGAACTTCGCTGTCACCTCGTCCCGCTTCCTTATAAATTCGGGTCAGCGCTGGCGGCGGCAGCAGAGGCGGCAGCAGCACCTGGCCCGGCAGATCCCGAGCAGCGGATTCCCTCCCTCCACGCCCGGAGCCGCACTCGCAGCAGCAGCAGGGAACCGTCCAGCCCGGACAGCGCCGCGCACCATGGGGGGCTGCGAATTCCTCCTCCTCGGGAAGCCCCGCTCCCTCCTCTCGCTGGGCCTCTTCGCCCTGGTCCTGCTCGAGGTGCACTGGGGCGCTGCGGCTCCCTTGCAGTCCAACGGCGGAGCCTCCCCTCTGGCCAAGATCTACCCCAGGGGCAGCCACTGGGCGGTGGGTAAGTGTCCGCGCCGCGCATGGAGCCCGGGGCAGCTCCGGACCCCGCTGTAGCATTTATTGGGGGCGGCCGCGGGGGGCTTTTCTCCCAGGCGCGGCCGCGCTTCGTGGTCCTGCTAGAAACTTTGGACTAGCTCGATCCTCCTCCCGGTAACGCCCGTCCGCCTGCCCGCCCTAGCACGTGTTTGTCTGTCTAGGGAGCGATCGATGGCTTGAGGTCCCAGCCTCGGGTTAATCAGCGCGTCCGCCCAGACTTTACTAGCCCGTGGGTTTGTTTTTTGTTTGACACAGGCTGTCTCAGTGAGGGGAAGATTTACTCTGTATTCAAATAGAGCCGTTTGGCATAGGGCGTTGATTCTCCTCCGGCTCACGAAAGCAGGAGATCTGGCGAGACAGATGCACTTTTACATGAATCGGGGTGGGGGGGGGGTTAAAAAGGTTCATAAATTATAATAATTAATACATGCAAAGATAGGCGCTGTTTGATGCTGGGGATCCCTGTTGGCAAAGTGGCTCTCCCCAGCCCCTGAACCGTGTCACCGCAATACTGGACAATACTTACCAGAATCCGGTAAGAAAAGGGGCGTTTGCCAGGGGCGCAGGCAATGTCTGAGCTCGAGAGCAAACCTGCGACAGCCAAGCTAAGAGAAGATCGAGGCTACCTTTAAAACCCTGTGATTCATTTAAGATGATACCTGCAGTCCATGGCAGGGCTCCCACGAGCTTCAATGGGGCTCTAACCAGTCCTGATCTTCTGTACCGATCAGGATTTGTTCCTGGCATGCCCCGGAGAGCAGCACTGCACAGCCGCAAAACAAGCCTGTCAAAGGACAGGCTCCGCCGCTGATCTCTGCCATTCTCTCCTAGAGCCAGGTGTGAGACACGGGCCATCTTTGTAGTCTGTGTTTGTCCAGCACCGAGCGCAAACGGGTCCTGGTCCATGACTTCTAGGCACTAGGATAATAATAATAAATAATCTACAACTCACTTTAATCAGAGCAGTGAGGTGGGGCGGAGGTGCAGGAGAGGAGCTTTCTTCCATTAGAATAGTTGGCAGGAGGGGTTTGTGAAATCCATCAGAGCTGCCCTGTGGGACAGGGAACTGGGGAAAGGTGTCATTAAAAACCAGTCAAATACATTCTTAGGCGAATGGAACAATCCTTCTTACCAGAAAGACCAGGTGGGAGAGGTGATCATTTTATTGGACCAACTCCTCTGGTGAGAGAGAAAAGCTTTGGGACTAGCTACACAGAGCTCTTCTTCAAGGCACACGAGCGGGCTTCAGCCCCTGATTTCCTTGGCCAGCAAGTGCCTTTTGTGCTACTGACACTGAAGGAGGATGTCGTTTCATTTGGAAGCTGATAGTGTCTGTCTAGCTAGTCACTAGACTCCCAAAGTCGCCTCGTTTCTCTTAGCTCCTCTAGCGCGGGTGTTGTATCCATTTTGTAGTATTGGTTTGTAGGCTACTCCCCAGAAGCAGGGATATTTGGGGGCTGGGGTGTGATACAGGGGCAGACTTGTTTCCTTTCGTCTGCTTCCCCCATCAAAAGCCGCAGAGCTCTGTCTAGTTCCTATCAGCCATGGCATGAGAGGTGGAAACGGAATTAAATACAGCTCCAGTGACCACAGATTAATAATAAATCTTTGCAAAAGTCAAAGGGAATTGACAGCTTGCAATGCGCGCTGATAGTGTCCGGGGGGAGAAGGGCGCTACAGTGGGGAATAAGAAAGGAGAGCTCGACACTTGGGAAGAATTAATCATTGTAACACATCCCGCTATTTCTGAATTCAAAATTTATATTCGAGAGTGAGATCCAAGGGGCAATGAGCCCCAACTGATACTTATTAGAATTATTTCCGGAAAGCAGCGCCCTGACTTTCGCTCCACTTATTACAAGTTCTTGTCCCCAGCGTTTCTCTTTTGCAGTAAGAACAGAAGTACTTGTGGCACCTTAGAGACTAACACATTTATTAGAGCATAAGCTTTCGTGGACTACAGCCCACTTCTTCAGATGCATCCACGAAATCTTATGCTCTAATAAATGTGTTAGTCTCTAAGGTGCCACAAGTACTCCTGTTCTTTTTGCGGATACAGACTAACACGGCTGCTACTCTGAAACCTCTTTTGCAGTGTAGACTTGCCCTCAGTTTGTGGACCACAGCCAATATCCATTTCACTTTCATAAAAACGAAACCTGGAATAATGAAGCCTGTCAAATGTAGCTTTTTGCCATAAAAATTGCCGTTAAAAGTGGTAGGAAGAGCCACGTTCTGATCCTGAACTTGTGTGGGAAGGAATTAAAACTCTCAACCTCTCCTTGACCTGCTCACACTCACTCCTGCTCTCAGCTGCCTCTCTTTACCCCTGCCAGTGTGCCTTATTATATCTAGCCTCTTCTCATCAACATATTCCCGGCCCATTTAATATAATGGCCATAGGGATTTTTGTGTGTGACTCTGAGTTGGTGTGACATCATCCAAAAGGCTTCACTGGCCAATCAGAATGTGGCTTTGGACATCCACACTCACACGCTAATTAATTTTTGATTAATGTCATGATATTCTGATTATTTTTATAGGACATTTAATGGGGAAAAAGAGCACTGGAGATTTTCCCTATGTTTATGAAGAAGAAAGCAAGATCCCATTTTCAGCATTACCTGAAAATGTCAAGCAGCTGGGAGAGTACCTGCAATGGGAAGAAACGTTGAAGAATTTGCTAAGGCTGTTAGAAGGGAATGAAAACAGAAGCGCTCAGATCCTAAGGGAAGAGCTTCCGTGGTATACCAAGAACACTTGGGAGACAGATGATGACAGCAGCTTTAAAGATGTAAGTTTAAAACAAGAAGGTACTGTAAATCTAATTTTTTTAAAAACAAATTAGCTCCTAACTCTGGGATTGTTGGTAGAGCTGGTCAAACAATTTTTAATGAATAAATTCAGTGAATTTATCCCTTATTCCTGATCGCAAATTGTCACTGAATAGAGTATACTTTTATGTATGTATGTATTTAGAACAGCTCAGCAAATATTTTGTAAATTTCAGCCTATGGCTTGGGTGCAGACTACTTGATGTGAATATTTTTTCAAGTATTGTGATTTATTTGTATTATACAAATGCCCCAGTCATTGCCAAACAAACACACAACTAGATATAGTCCCAGCACTGAAGAGTTCACAATGTAATCTGAAAACCTGTGCAAACAGTAGGAGGGAACCACCAGGGAGGAAGATTAAGGGTGATGATAATAAGATCACATGATGGTTAGGTAGGTGAGCATGTTCAAACTCAGTGGTTTTGTATTTTTAAAAACCCAAACAAACAAAGAAGCTATCCCCAACTACTGCCCAATCTGCCTCTCATTAACTAGCTGATTTATCTGAATTGTCAGGATTCCACTTTCAATATTTGAGCTACATGAATGGCCATCTGTATCACTTGATATTATTTCTGTCCTTTGATGTTATGACCTAACCTTGATAAACTGCTGCCACTCAAAACAAATTTCACTTTATCACAAAATGGGAATTTGGGGCTAGATTCAGAAAGGGACTTAGGAACCTAACTGCCATTTTAGACTCCTAAATCCCAGGATCAGTCCCCATTGAGAATCACAAAAACCCCGTTCAGTGGCTGCCAAACATGCAGGTGCCTAAACTCACTGGGTGAAAGTTCTCTGGGTGCCTATGTTTCTGCCTCTGTGCAGGTACAGGGCCACCTCACTCTAGGTATCTGGCCTCCTGAGCCCCAGTGAGATGCACCTGGCTGCCCAACTCGCCTGCCAGGCCCAAGCCAGTAGGCATGTTCTGAGGCCGCTTAGCAGATTGGGTCCTGCATGTGAGTTCACCCAGAACAGCTGCAGGGAGGGAGGAGGAGGAGGAGGACCTCCTTTGTAACTTTTAGTCTGCTGGTTAGGGTACTCACCTGGGATGTGGGAGATGCAGGGCCACCCAGAGGATTCAGGGGGCCTGGGGAAAAGCAATTTTGAGGGCCCCTTCCATAAAAAAAGTTGCAATACTATATAATACTATAGTATTCTCGTGGGGGGCCCCTGTGGGGCCCAGGGCCTGGGGCAAATTGCCCCACTTGGCCCCCACCCCCGGACGGCCCTGGGGAGATGCCCAGTTCAAGTCTCGCCTCCACCTGAGCAAGACAAGGGATTTGAACAGGAATCTACCACCTCTTTGGTGATTCTCTAACCATTGGGAATAGGGATAGTCTGATATGGGGAACTCTCTCTGTCTCTCCTGTTGAAGCTGTGTATAAATAATGAAAGAGCTATTAGAATAGGGGGACTGGGTCTCCCACATGCTAGGTGAGTGCTATAACCACCAAGCTAGGGAGTCATTCTCATGCTTGTGCTCTCTTTCACACACACCCCCAACCTGGCCCTTTGTGTAAATCCAAAGTGGAACAGCTTCAGCAGGAGGGACTGGGGGCCCCCCTACCCATCAGAATATCCGATAGCTCAGTGGTTAGGGCACACACGAAAGGAGATTTTGCTTTGCATTTTTCAATGGTAGTGCACGAAGAGCTTCTATTTTTGTCATAAACAATCTGTTTAGGCCCTGAGCCAATCCTTCCTGGAGTCAGTGGAAGTTTTCCCATTGACTCCACTAAGTGATAGGACAGGCCCTTAAAGTCAAATGATACCCTTTTCTGAGATTTTGCTCTTACAGACAGGGAGACCCTGGAAATCTTATGTGCTTCAAATTCCCTGAGCATTCATGCTACTATTTAAATAATAACAATCATTAGCTGTCTTAATAATAAACCACGGCTAGTGTAATATACTGGTGCATTGGTCTGATAGCCAATGAGACTTGGAGCATAAAAGCTGTAATTATCAGGGAGCTGCAGGGTCCTTTTGAGTGCAGATTTTATCTCTGTAGCGTCTCTGGTATATGATACAGTCTTAGTTACCCAGACTTTGTCTAGTCACTCCCTTCATTTTAATGTGGTGCTGTAGAACATCCTTATGAAGGTGCATAGATACCCCAATGATGAATGTGTTGCGCATGGCTAGATGTAAGATGGTCAGATCGGGTTGATTTATTATTATAATAATGCTGTTGCCACTGATTCCAATGGGTGCAGGATGGGGCCTGTAAGTCGCATGAAATAAATCCCAACTCTTGCTGTATTTGAATTTTCAATGGAAGCCAACTGTCTAGAAAGATCAAGACATGTTTAATCAGTCATGGTAGATTGTATCTGCTGCTGAGTTCAGATACTGGGGTCAAGCAATTAAATGTAAAAGTTCCAAAGAAAACAGCATTGCAGACTATACATGCAGGCTGAGAGAACATATATCAATTATTCTGGGACCATTATCATGGTCAATCTATTACAAGGCTGTATATAATGGTAGATTGCGTATGTGCTTGTGGAGATGTTAGCATCGCAAGGGTCCATCTAAGTATGCATCACCATAGACTGCCACCTACTGAATGTACATATAAGCACATTTTAGTGGGGGGGAAGAATCTTACTAGTAACTCTTCATACTAATGTATGAACCTAAAATGTAACAAGCAACACACTTTGTTTTGTGCTAGGAATAGAAAACTACAGAATATAAGACCGTATTGCTAGATGTACTTTTGTCAGGGATGTTTCCAAGTGGAATTTACTTAATGTCACTTTATAAGAAGGAAGCCTATTATTATTTTATTTATTTCCACTAGTGCCCGCAATGTGTGAGGCATTTTCCAAACATAAAAACTACAATCTCCGCCCTGAAAAACTTACCATCCAAAAGACAGACACAGGGTGGGAGAAGGGTTATGACATACAAATAAGTGACGAGGTCAAATGAAGATAGGCCCCCCTCTTGAGTGGGTACTAAGTATTTGTAACTCAGTGATGCTTTCTATATGTCATATAGTAATTTCTACAGAACTTTATTGGGTTCATCCCATTAAATTCTATACATTTATTCCATCAGGAAAGTGCAGGAGGAGATCCTGTTGAGAGTATACTTAGGTTAAAGGCATGATGCCATAACGTACACATAGTCACTGTGCTGTAATTTCATTGTTCCATGTATATATTCAAATGTTACATTTTAAAAATCCAATTTAAAAGTATCTAGAAACAAGAAGCTGAAGGTCCCTCTGGTTTCACATCTGGCTCGTATATAAGCATCAGGTCCCTACTGCTTGACTTATTTAGTCTCATTTTCTATCTGTGTAGCTGAAATCTCCCACTGCTACTATTGTGTTCTAGGCACAACTCTTCTCTATTCCTATTGTTGCCTCCTCATATTTTGCCTGTCTGATCAGGGAGTCTACAATGCTTGTTCATTTTTATTATCTTGAATGTCATGTCCTAACAATTCAGCCTTGCTCATCGTTCCCCCAAGGTTTTGATTTTTGTTTTACTGTCAAATTCTTCTGCATCAGTTAATTTAACAACCCGCAAATTAACACCAACCCTCCCACCCCTCATACATAGAGTAAATTAAAACTAAAACTAATCTGGAACAGCTGTAGAAATCTGAAGCAGCTGCTTTCCTTGTTGTTCTAAGGTTTTGCTCTTGCAAGTTGTTGCAAGTGCAATCCAAAGTAAATTATAAAATGTTTCTATGAACTCACTTTCCAACATTAATTTGATGTTATATAAATGGGACTATGAAGAAAATAACTTTGAATAACTTTTTTCTTGGACCTTGGTTGTCTTTTAGCAAGCTAACATTGGGGGGCAAGTCTTAGGAATGTATTTGTTGTATGGAATAGATGCAGAGTACAGTTATACATTTGGTTTATTGAATCAGGATGTGACTTTTGACAAGCCTGTTCTGTAAATATTATTTACTTCTCTTTATTAGATGATGGATTATCTGCTTCAAGTTATGAATAGGAAAGAAAGCACTCCAAGCTGAAGTGAAGATCTTCCAACCTTGAAGGAATAGAATAGTATCCTTAAGAGACTATGTTTCACAAGCACTCAATTGTAACAGATAACCAACAAGGTTTCTTTTGTGTAAACAAGATTACTTTTGTGTAAAATACCTAAACACTTGTATTCTTGTATGTTCCAACACTGACTAAACTCTTCTCCTTTTTTTTCTCCAAGCTGCATTTTCTTGTTTGAACTGCTTTGCTGTAAATAATTGTCCAGGAAGGGTCTTCCAGTTATCTGACTTCTCTGTCTAACCAGTTCATCTTTAGGTTAAAACTACATGACATTTCAACATTCACAATAAATAATAAGAAGAAAGGCCAAGTTTCTGTTTTTATCTGAGTTACAAAATGTTGACTGACGGTATCACAGATAGTAACAAACAAACAACAGGGAGATTCCTCACATGTCTGGCAAGATCCTCAGCTGTATAAATTGCCGTGGCTTCACTGAATCCCATGGAGCTACACTGATTTACACCAGTCAGGACCTGTCCATCTGTTCCATTGACCCTAAGGGGTGTATTTTCAGTGAGCCAAGACCCAAACTGCCTTACATATGTAAACGGGGGAATGGTCCCGCTATTGTGGGGAATTTTCCTGGCTTATATACTGCCCCAGTGAAATGGGCTAGCGAAAGGATCTGAGTCCTCGCTCCCACTTCCTTTACCCAGAGGCCTGTCTGACCTCGAAGGCTCCCCTTCCACTCTCCTGTGTGGCAGAGTCCTCGTAACCTCAACAAGGCTGGGCCCAGGATTCCTGGGGGGCTTGGCCCCCAACCTTGTCGTGGTCACTTAGGGCAGGGGTTAGGGTGTCCCAACTCTGGGGTGCTCGCTCTGCACTGGATACTTCCCTGACTCACTGATCATTACATACAGTTCCAAGCACACACAATTCATTAAAAAGCAATCAATTAAAAAAAATAAGAAAAAAATGGGAAAAGTGAAAGGAAAACCCATCGTCCTGCTCTGTGGCATGGAGACATCACAACCAGCATCTCTGAAATGTAAGGGAAGTTCAGTCTGTTCCTAACAAGTCCCAGGCCTCCTTCTCGGGCCCTGGCTGTGCTGCAGGGATGCTGCGGGTCAGACACTTGCTCTGGCGATGGCCACACACCTTCAGGCGCTAGTGGCAGGACCCTTCTTCCCAGCATCAGCCCCCCTCCCGCATTGAGGTTACATTCCCCCTCCAAGTCTGGCCTGCAAGACTTCTTGGCTGGGGGCATCTCCCTGTGCTGCCCCGCTGCCCAGGGTCCCCCCTTGCTCTGCCCAGCTGCTCACCGTACCCAGCTCTGGACTGCTCCAGCCCCAGCTTCACTCTGTGTCAGCATTGCTGCTGCTCTGCCTCCAGCTCCCTGGGCTGCTTCTCTGGCTTTTGTTGCTTGTGACCTGCTCCCTGGCTGGCATGTCTCTGCTCCCCAGCTCAGCTCAGGCTCCGGCCCCTCCTTAGCTCGGCCCTGTTCTGTCTGACCCAGGTCCTAGGCAATTCCAGCTCACATGGAGGACGGGACTCCCCTGGCCTCCTGACTCCCTGATTAGCCTGCCCGCCCTGTCAATCAGGGTGACCTGGAGCATTGGCCTCTCCCCAATGTTCCTGGGGACTGTCAGTCTCAGGGTCCTGATTTCCCAGCGACCTGTCCCCAACCTTTTGGTACTGGGAGGTATCCAACAAAAACAACCCCCCCTGAGTTTTAGTAAGGGCCAACAGTCCCCTTACACATAGATGGGTAAGGCCCAAACATAGTGAGGTATTTCTGCCACCCAGGTGTCCCAGGCAGTGGGATAAGCTCATCCAGATGGACCCTGTATCCCCCTGCATGATACATAAATGACATCTCCAGTGAGCCTTCAGAGGGGGATGTGGGATGTCACACACGAATAAGGGACATCCCACAGAGATGCAGTCCCATATGGCCCTAATTCAGCACAAAGGCAGAACATTTCCTACCAGAAGCACACACAGCTTCATAAGACAGCGACAGGCCCCCCCCTAAAACACTTGCTGGGCCTGAACGGTCCTTCCCTCAGCTGCACTGTGCTTCAGTGTGTACACTGGTCAAGCAAAGTAATCTGCTCAGTAGACAGAGGCCCTTGCACTCGATTGGGCAGTTACAAACTGGGAGTCCCACCCAGCAAAGGGAAACTGCTACGACAAGTTCCCACAGTAGAACAGCCTAAAACCAGACCACAAAGAGTACAAATAATTTCTCTATGCAAATGACTAAACAATGGGTAGTGACATAAGAAAATGCGTAATCAGGCTAGCCAGTGTGACACTTAGCATCTCATACTTTTACACTATAATAGCCACATGACAAAAATAATTCCCAGCTGAATGTTTGTTTCAAAGCAAAGCAAACCCTTCCTTGAGTGCGCAGCTGAGGCCAGCCATTACTACATTTCACTTTGAGCAATCCCCCATGGCTGGGGAATCACGTGAGAGAGCCAGACGTGATTCTGTCCAAAGGTTACAATGCAGCGCGGTAGTGTAGGCTAGCCCTTAGTCTCATTAGTGTCAGCCAATGGCTGCTGAAATCTACAGCTAGCTTTCTAGCTATCTTCATTTTTTAAAGAAGCCGTATGTGAAATTCCCATATGTGGCATCACACAGCAAGATGCCAGCTGCCAGTCTGGAAGTTAAATCAGCAATTCAAATTAGAAATAAGGCCTATTTCTTGTAACGGTAAGAGCCATTAATCATTGGCATAAACTATCAAGGGAAGTGGTGGATTAGCCATCTCTCGAAGTCTGCAAACACATCAGACCTGTTCTCCTCCCCGTCCACTGGCTTTCTGTAGAATATTGAAGCAAGTTCAAGATGCGCCATAGGCCAGGTCGAGGGTACCTAAAAGTTACAGGATGAAGACAAGTATCAGAGGGGTAGCCGTGTTAGTCTGAATCTGTAAAAAGCAACAGAGGGTCCTGTGGCACCTTTAAGACTAACAGAAGTATTGGGAGCATAAGCTTTCGTGGGTAAGAACCTCACTTGCATCTGAAGAAGTGAGGTTCTTACCCACGAAAGCTTATGCTCCCAATACTTCTGTTAGTCTTAAAGGTGCCACAGGACCCTAGGATGAAGACAGGGGTAGACAGCTATGCTCTGCTGGCATAATGGAACTCGCTACAATAAGGGCTACTCTGAGACTGTCAATGAACTCTTCTAGGAACTAAGGACCATCACAAATGTCACCACCTTCTGCTCCAAGAGCAAGGGGCACATCTTCGACCTTGCCTTCACTAACATAGACATATAACAACATGTGTATATCTGCCCTTCTCTTCAGGGGAGGATGAGAGACTGAACACGTGACAGACATTAATGTTACTTAAGGCACTACCGGAACACAGGTGCCAATTTTTCAAAGTACAGGGGAGTGTTCAACCTCTGGTGCTGCCCTGCCCCAGGCCCCCCCGCACAACTCCACTCCTTTTCCCAAGGCCCCACCCCTGCCCTGCCTCTTCCCACCCCCACCCCACCTCTTCTCGCCAAGTTCCGCTGTCTCTCCGTGCTCACCGAGCGCACCACATCCCCGCTCCTCCCCCCTCCTTCCCAGCCTCCCTGAACGCCGCAAAACAGTTGTTCATGGCTGGTGTGAGGAGGGAGGTGCTGATCCGTGGAGCCACCAGCAGGCGGCAGGAGCCACGGGGGTGGGCAGGAGCTGCTGGGGGGCTGCTGGTGGGTGCAGAGCACCCACCATTTTTTCCCTGTGGGTGCTCCAGTCCCAGAGCACCCACGGAGTCGGCGCCTATGTACTGGAAGACAGGGTACAGCTAGACTTCAATAAAAGACCCACAGCATGTCCATGGCTGGCCTGGGTCAGCTGACTTGGGCTTGTGGGGCTAAAAATTGTAGTGTAGACATTCGGGCCTGAGAATCCACTATGGGGGAGTGTCTCAGAGCCTGGGCTCCAGTCTTTGCCTGGACATCTACAATGCAATTTTTAGTCCCTCAGCCTGAGCCCTGTCAGCCCGAATCAATTGACCTGGGCTCTGAGACTCACTGCTGTGGGTTTTTTATTGACGTGTAGATACTACAGTGATGAGCATGGCGGAAAAACCTTAATAGAATAGAATAGAATAGAAAACTGGATGCATTTTTGTCAAACACAGGTTATTGGGCTCAGAACAGGAGTAACCAGATTAAATTTTATTATCTGTGGACCATACAGGAGGTCAGACTAGATAACCTAAAGGTCCCTTCTGTATTTAAAAAAAACCCTATAAATTTAGGGCATGAGCCTCTGTTACAAACTGGAGAATGACTGTATCACAGACATTAATTAATAACTAACACAGAGATTCATTTAATAGATTGTAAACTCTTTGGGGGCAGGGATTACCTTGTACTGTGTACAGTGAGGGCCTCTAAGTGCCACCATAATATAGGAGGGGAGGAGAGGAATTATTGGATGTATAAGCAGGGAACAGTGTGTAGGAGTAGGAAGTGATTATTATGTCTGTATTCAACATTATTGAGACTGATGCTAGAATACTACGTTCAATTTTGGTGTCTGCGTTTTAAAAAGAATGTTGAAAAATTGAAGATTGTGCAGAAAACAGCCACAAAACTAATCTGAGCGTTGGAGAAAGACGTAAAGAGCTCGCTCTGTTTAGTTTATCAAACTGAAGATTAAGAGGTGACTATTTTAACAATGAGAGTGATTAACCATTGGAACAAACTTCCAAGGGAATGGGTGGATTCTCCATCTCTTGATATCTTCAGAACAAGACTGGAGGGCTTTCTGGGAGATGTGCTTTAGCCAAACACAAAGCTATGTCATGGTCAAACACAAGTTCTTGGGCTCAATATTGGGATACCTGGGTAGAATTTAATGGCCCGTGATATTCAAAATGTCAGACTAGATTAGCTAATGGCCTTAAACTCTATAAATCTGTACATCTACTTGGGCCATAACCTGTAAAATAATTCTGATGAAATTCTCCTGGATTCCAGCAGGTGGCAGACGCTGCCAAAATATGGATCCTTGACACAGGGCTTCGTGCTGTTGTGTAGATTTAATTTTTCTCTTGCTCACGTTTAAAAGAAAAAGTTTATATTAGTGAATACGAACAGAAGCCTCTGGACAAAATGAAGAGCACTGAGTAGTTCCATCTCATGCAATTACCGTGCCCTTGACGGCAACCTAATTTCTAGGATTATAGGAGGCAGGCTATATTCTTGAGAAAGTGAAGGTCTGCATAAGGCGGGGTTCTCAACCTTTTTTTTTCTGATGCCCCCCCAACATGCTATAAAAACTCCACGGCCCACCAGTGCCCCAACAACTGTTTTTCTGCGTATAAAAGCCAGGGCTGGCATTAGAAGGCAGCAAACAGGGCAATTGCCCAGGGTCCCACTCCACAGGGGCCCCACAAAGTTAAGTTGCTCAGGCTTTGGCTTCAGCCCCAGGTGGCAGGACTCAGGGCTCAGGGCCCCGGGATTCAGCCCTGCACAGTGGAGCTTCATCTTTCTACCCTGGACCCCAGTGAGTCTAACATTGGCCCTGCTTAGGGAACTGCCTGAAACGTGCTCACAGCCCCCCCAGGAGCCTCTAGACCCATGGTTGAGAACCACTGACATAAGGTACCTGTCACGGACGTATCAAATTGTCCTCTTCTTCTTCATTTGTATTGAAATGTGAATGATTTTCATCCGCAATGAATAAATTCTGTTATACCTTGATACATGGGTGTTCTGGTTAAAAAGCCAGTGACTCCCCTATCCTTTGACTGCTTCCTGTGGGAGTTTTACTCAAGTCTCACCCCCTAACCTAGCACTCCTCATTAGCAGAGAGTGGGTGTAAGGTCTGACAGGGAACTACAAGTGTCTTTTAGGAATTTGCAATATACCTATCACTGCAGTATCTGTCTGATTGCAAACAAGCCCCTAGAGAACAAATATGATTTTAACATTTTATTATAACTTCTACTGATTTGTTATTATTAGTCTATTTTATTGTAATATTGAGCTGTACATTTGCACACCACTTCACAAACAAAGATAAGATTTGTTAACTGCTCTGATCAATTTTGAATCTATTGGCTAAGTCCTGCTCTATCTACTCATACTAGCAGCTCTGTTTACCTCTACAGGACAACTCAAATAAAATCAACAAGGTTTGGCCCTAAACTCGATATTTTTCAAACCTGACTGATAGCTTTTTATCTTGCATATTCTTTATTCCAAGGAGCTGAAATAAAGAAAAACGTTACTGTTAGAACTATCATCAATGAGATTTTATGGCATGATACAAGTTTTGGAGACTTGTATGATATTCATGTTTTTATTTGTCATATAAATAGTGTGTCATCTGCATTAGATGACAAGCTATTATCCAAGTTCAAATATGTCTTTGACACATAATACACAGACCTTTTATCCTTTAGCTATGTCAAGTTATACAGTTCTAATACCATTTTTCATTTCATTTTCAGTTGTATCAATACAATGCTGATCCGTTCACAGAGTAGTCTAATTACTGTCCTAATATATACACAGGACTCCCATGGCTCACTCCTGCAGGCCTTGCTCCTATTGCTGTGAATGGGAACTGTAGAATCTGACTGCATATGGCAAATATGTTTAATAAAATAATTATTGCTTTTACCAGCTTCATCTTCCTAAATATTATGGCCCCACTTCCTTAGAGTATGTAAACCAGTGTCAATCTGTTCACCTCCCTGGAGCTATTCTAGTTTATGCCAGCTGAGGATCTGTGTATTTAAACACTGGCTTTTAACACAAACCCTGCAGATCTATTTGCTTGTCTCGTTTCTCTTTCTGTGTCTGGAAATTTCCTAATAGTCAAAGCACCCTTCATCCTGCTCAACTGACCGCATGAGGCCTTGCTGGGGTTTAGGATTAGCTCAGCAGAAAAATCCCCTTTCTCGTTTGGTGCCAATGCTCTCCAGCATTGCTATGGGCCTACTGAAAGTGTCAGCAAGGCAGGGCTGGTCCAGACAAATCTGGGCTCCTCCCATCAAGCTATATAATTTGTCTCTAGCTGCAGTTTTTGACCTCCTCCTTGCTAGTCACCCCAGAACTGTTCTGCTATGACAGCTAGAGGGAAAGGAAGGAAAATATGTGGAGTGAGTTTGAACAGTGGATGGAGGTTTTTTCAGTTAAACAAAAGGGCAGGGTGATGTTCCCCCAGCAAGCACCACAATGTAGACAGAGCCTTCGTGATTCATCAATGTGGCTCAAATTATTACCACCCTGGAGCTCTCATTCATGAAGTAGCTGGTGCACTGCAGTACACAGCCATGGCACTGGGCCATGCCCAGTAATCGTCCCTCTAGCATTTGAGTCAGTCTTCTAGGGTGAGACCCACATGAGCCAGCAAAGGGGGGAAATCCTCTTCAGGTGCAGGAATGGCAACACCGAGTGAGCTGGAACTGAAAAACATTGAGAAGGATTTCAGAGGGGATTGAGCAAAATAGTAGAGAAAAGGTGCTCCGTAGGAAGCTGTCTGGGAACTTTGCTTTGTCCTTCGTGTTCAGCTGTGTCCGTGCGTATTTAATCAGATCTCTTACAAAAACATTCAGAAGAAATGAAGAAGGTGGTTGTGGTGCTAACCTCGGACCTAGGAGATGTATGTTCATTACCCAGGTCTGCCACAGACCTCCTGTGTGACCTCAGCCAAGTCACTTCTGTCTGTGCCTCAGTTCCATTCCTGTACAATAGGGCTATAGCGGTGCCATATCTCACAGGGATGTTGTAAGACTAAATACATTAAAGACTGAGAAGAGTTCAGATATTATGGTAAGGGGGAAGGGGACATACAAGTACTTAAGATAGATTTGAGTCCCTAAATGGCTTCTGTTCTCCTGCTTGACAGACCACCTCACTCTGCTAAGGGGCCCTACATTCTGGAACCCTTGGTGCAAAATACTATTTATTTCCTGACCTTTTGGTCATGCACAGAGACCCATCTTCTTACCATCTTCAGAAGGTAGGAGCAGCTGAAGAAGCATCCAAAGCGTGGGTTGGTGCAGCGGACAGGGGGTAAAATGGGGCCCAGCTGGGGCCACCTCAATTTCCAGGACCTCCCAGACCCAGAACTGTACATTTAACTCCCTACACGCACACACATACTGGGGGCACAAGGACCCAGGCGGTGCCTCCCCATGTGGCCTTGGGGAAAACCTGCAGGGAGGAACTACCAGAGACTCCAGTCTGTAGGAGTAGGAGCAGAAGTAGCCAAAGCAGGGACCTTGGGACATTGAGTCCTGGTCTACACCAGAAAAGTGAGTTGGCTTATGTATATCACTCAGGGGTGTGAAAAATCGACACCCCTCAGCAGCGTAGTTAGGTCGACCTAACCCCCAGTGCAGACGGTACTAAGTCAACAGAAGAATTCTTCCACCACCCTACCTCGGTAGGGAAGGTGGATTACTTATGCCAGTGGAAGAACTCCTCCCATGAGTGTAGGTAGTGTCTACACTGAAGGCTGCGCTAGAGTGGTGCAGCTGCAGCATTTCAAGTGTAGATAAGCCCTCAGACAACTTGCTACAGTTTTGACTGGACTTTCTCTGTCCTGTGTTGATTGGCTATTTGCTCCAACCCTCTCCCTCCCACTCTCTCAACTTCCTCACCTCAGCTTCACTCCACACCTGCCCTCTTACCCACTTCTTCCTTGCCCTGTCCCCTTTCCTTCAGTATCCCTTCTCCTTTCCCTTTTCTTTACATTTAATTGATCCTCTCCTAACTACACCCCACCACCACCACCATCACCATCACCAAAAAACCCTGTGGAACTAATATGTCATTTGCTGCTATCATGTTGTTCACTCTGTGAGTGTGTTCTGCCCTGTCCCCCTGTCCTATGTTGGGCTTGTCAGTTTAGATAGTAAGCTCTTTGTTTATTACTGTTTATTACTCTGTGTTTGTTTAGAGTTAAGCACAGGGGGAATCCCATTTTTGGTTAATCCTTAGGCACTACTTTAATAAACATGATTAATAATACCTCTTACAGGGGAAGGTGGGGCACAACATGGGATGATCTCTATAGGGAAAGAAGGGGTTGCTGGGTTTCATTTTCTGATGGTTGGTCGTTTTCCTTTGGCTTGAGGGTGAATAGCAGCTGCAGGCTTTAATTTTGAATTGATCGTATTTTAATTTGTTTTAATTGCTGAATACTCAAACTATGTACATATTAAGTATTACTGATTAATTAATTATATTATATCCACAAGGTCATACATAGATTTTGTAATGGGTACCCATGTATCAATAGTCAAATCCTTCAGTTCTCAGCTCAGCCTTACTCAATCAAAAATCCCATTGACGCCTATTAAACTTTTATCTGAGTAAGGACTCCAACTTTGGTTCTTGGATACCTAACTGAGCTTTTCCATCTTGAACCTTTAATTCTCTGTCTAGAACTAAGTCACTTTGAGCCAAATTCCAGAGTCTTCAATGTAGTTAAACCCCTTTTGACATCAGTGGAAGACCATAACATGTGTTGCTTTAGCAGGAGAAAAAATGCCAGTACAATAAAACTAATTGCCTTAGCACCTTAATTAATGTAGCAGTTTCATTACTTCAAACGTGAATAGCATACAGTGCACTGGATTAGATTTGCTAACAGAAGGTCCTATCCAGCACTCTTTTCTCAGTCAAGAGCCCTCTTGCTATTAATGGGAGTTTTAACTGCATAAGACCTACAAGGTCTAGTTTTAAATAGTCTCTTTTCTATATTTGTCTATAAAGAGAAATAGTTTCTTTCTTTCTTTTTCCTGAGGGCCACATCGGGTTTCCAAAACCGTATAGAGGGCTGGGTAGGGAAGGCTGTGCCTCCCCAAACAGCCTGGCCCCTGCCCCCTATCCGCCCCCTCCCACTTCCCGCCACCTGACTGCCCCCTTCAGAACACCCGACCCATCCAGCCCCCCTGCTAGCCTCCCCGGCTGGGAGCTCAAGGGCCGGGCAGGACGGTCCTGCGGGCTGGATGTGGCCGTGGGCCATAGTTTGCCCACCTCTGGATTAGACTATGCCTTCCATAGACTTTTTACCTGCATAATAGCCGCAGGATCTGGCCCATGGAGTGAGCCTCTTGTGGATATTTTCCTCAGAATTATTCATTCATAGATTGATAGATTATGCACCAGAATGGACCACAGTGATCATCTAATCTGACCTCCTCTATAACACAGACCTTAGAATTTTATGATGTTATTCCTGCATCAAACCCATAACTCCTGGATGTTAGGGCATACCCTTTAGAAAGACATCCAGCCTTGATTTAAAGACTTCAAGTAATGGAGACTCTCATTTTTGCTGCTGTTCTCTGTACCTTTTCCAGTGCTAACATATCTTTTTTAAATATAGGGCAACCAAAACTGCACACAGTATTCAAGGTTTGGGCATAGCATGGATTTATACAATGGCATTATGATATTTTCTGTATTATTGTCTATGCCTTTCCTAATGTTTCCTTTCATTCTGTTCGCTTTTTTGACTGTCAGTGCATATTGAGTGGATGTTTTCAGAGAACTATCCACAATGATGTCAGATCTCTTTCTTGAGTGGTAACAGCTAATTTAGACCCCATCATTTTATATGTATAGCTGGGGTTATGTTTTCCAATGTGAATTACTTTGCACTTAGCAACATTGATACTTCACCGGCCATTTTGTTGTCCAGTCACCCAGTTTTGTGAGATCCATTTGTAATTCTTCACAGTCAGCTTTGGACTTAACTATCTTGGGTGATTTAGTATCGTCTACAAAGTTTGCCACCTCACTGTTTATATATCCCCTTTTCCAGATCATTGATGAATATATTGAACAGCACTGGTCCCAGTACAGATCCTTGGGAGACCCTGCTATTTACCTCTCTCCAGTGTGAAAACTGACCATTTATTCCTATCCTTTGTTTCCTATCTTTAAACCAGTTACAGATCCGTTAGAGGACTTTCCCTCTTATCCCATGACTGGTTAGTTTGCTTAAGAGCTTTTAGTCGGGGTCCTCGTCAAAGGCTTTCTGAAAGTCCAAGCACACTATATCAACTGGATCACCCTTGCCCACATGCTTGTTGATTCCCTCAAAGAATTCTAATTGGTGAGGCATGATTTCCCTTTACAAAAGCCATGTGGACTCTTTCCCAACATATCGTATTTATGTGTCTATTGACACCTTAATCTGGAATAGTTCCTCAAATCCATCACCCAAAAAGAATGGCTTAGGCATGGGCGGCAGTTATAATATGCCAGGGGAGGTTCTGCCGTGACCACAGCTGCCAGACCCCAGGTTGTGGAGTTTGGCAGTGAAGTTTTTGCTTTATTATGCCCCATGCAGGTTCCGTGGTGCCTGAGGCGGCACAAACCGCCTCCTCAGCTGCCCCGGAACCTGCATGGGGCATATCAAAAGCGTCGTCTACAGATGCTTTTCCCCGGGCGTTGGGCGAGTTGGGTGAGGGGAGGCATGGGGCTGGGCTCCTCCGGGTGTGGGAGGCTTGGCTTGGGGCTTCGGCCAGCCCAGCTGGGGTTCCTCCAGGCGGGGAGGGGTCTCGGGGCTTCGGCCAGCCCAGCCGGGGCTCCTCTGGGTGGGAGAGGGGAGACTTGAGGCTTTCGCCAGCCCAGCCGGGGCTCCTCTGGGTGGGGTCAAGGGGAGAGGCTTCTGGCTTCAGCCAGACTGGGGCTCCTCTGGGAGGGGCTCTCTGGGTTGGGGGGGGGGGGGACTTGTGGCTCTGGCCGTGGGGGCGGGGGGTGCACAGAAGGTCTCGGAGCTCCAGCCATGGGGAGGGCATGGAAAGAAAGGGTGGAGCTGGGGGCTAGCCTCCCCAGAGGGGGGCTTCACCCACCACCCATGGGCTTAGATGTGGAAATCTTCCTCACATCCTCTGCAGTGCAAACCAATGCAAAGAATTCATTTAGCTTCTCCGCAACAGACTTATGTTCCTTGAGTGCTCCTTGAACACATTGATCACCCAGTGGCCCCACTAATTGTTTGGCTTCCTGCATCTGATGTACTTAAAAAAAATGGCTGTTAGTGTTTGTGTCTTTTGCTAGTTGCTCTCCATATTCTTTTTTGGCCTGTCTAATTATGCTTTTACACTTGACTTGCCAGAGTTTATGCTCCTTTTTATTTTCTCCAGGATTTGACTTCCAGTTTTTAAAGGATGTTGTTTTGCCTCTAACTTCTTTTACTATGGGGGTATACATTTAGCCATTGTGACTTTTTTTTTGTCCTCTTACTTTTTTTTTTTTTTTAATTTGTGATATACATTTAGTTTGAGCCTCTATTATGGTATTTTCCATGCAGCTTGCAGGCATTTCACTTGTTTGATTGTTCCTTTCATTTCCATTTAACTAGCTTCCTCACTTTTGTGTAGTTCCCCTTTTTGAAGTGTAATGCTACTGTCGTGGGGGCTTTGATATGTCCCCCTTTGCAAGAATGATTGCTATTATTGAATGGTTCACCTATATTCTCCTCTGGAGGTCCAATTAGGACTAAATCAAGAATGGCCTCTCCCCTTGTGGGTTCCAGGATTGGCTGCTCCAAGACACAGTTGTTAATGGTGTCCAGAAATTTTATCTCTGCATCCCCTCCTGAGATGACACGTACCCTGTCAATATGGGGATAGTTGAAATCCCCCATTATTATTGTGTTTTCTGTTTTGGGGGCCTCTCTTTTCTCTTGAGCATTTCACAGTCACCATCACCATCCTACTCAGGTGGTCAGTATGATATTCCTACTGCTATGCTCTCGTTATTCAGGGAGGAAATTTCTATCCATAGCGATTCTCTGGTGCAGTTTGATTCAGTCAAGGTTTTTTCTATATTTGACTCTATGCTTTCTTTCACATATAGAGCCATTCCCCCACCAGCAAGACCTACTCTGTCATTCCTATATATTTTGTACCCTGGTACTACCGTGTCCCATTGATTGTCACAGTTTCACCAAGTTTCTGTGATGCCAATTATATCGATATGCTCAGGTAACAGTAGGCATCCAAGTTCACCCATCTTTTTATTTAGACTTCTAGCTTTTGTATGCAAACACTTACCAGTGTTTAGTTGTCTGCCCTCATGCGATGTAACTGAATGGGACTATTTTTTGTTTGATTGTTCTCTTCAGTTCCTACCAGTACTTTATCAACTTCTGTCATTGCCTCTGTACTACTATATAGAGTATACTCTTATTAAAGCCCATCAAAGGCAAGATACCTTCATTCTATATCCTAGTACAGGAACTTTCACAGGCAACTGGTTTAAATGTAGTATCCAAAACAGAGCTAAGGAAAGGTACAGAACAACAAGTTAAGGAACTGGTGGGTTGGATGTTAGATGATGTAAAAAGTGCTTTCTAACTCGTAAGCAACCATGTTATAAATATAAATGGTTTGGGGCACATATTTCGAAGCAAACCTACCGAGTAAGGTCAACATTGTGAGAACAAGCTTCCCAAAAGGATTGGTATACTTTCTGTGTTTTTCTGCTTTGACTTAGGCAATAAACTTGGCTAAGCTTGGCTATTTGGTCTCTAGGACATTTTTAATACCAAACCACAACTGTAGTTGAGCAGTTGGCTGTACAATGGAGCAATACTAGGCACCTATGCTGGCTTCCATCACTCTAGTAGCTGTGTGCAACACTGTAAGCCAGATGTGGCCCAGTCCAATGTGGCTGTGCCGGGGAGCAAAGGCCTGTATCCTCCACAACCCTCCACACACGCACACTCCTCCATGGTCTGCTTGGATTGGTGCTCCTAATGTCGGAGAGATGGCAGGCTTGGTAGGGCTCTTACTCCTCACCTACCCATGAGCAGTTGGGCAGAGTGGAGCGTGGGTGGAGGGAAGCAGGCAAAGCCCTCGCATGGTTCAGCTGGCAGGCATCAGGAAGGAGTTGAAATAATCTGTGCCTAAAGGTGTGGTACAGATTCCTTTGGCCTATGACCAAGGAAAGAGTAGGATCACAGTTCCTCCCTGGGGAAGGGCAGCTATTAACTGTCCTATCTCAGGGCATCGAGCAAAGGCTGAATCTAGTCCATAGAACAGGGGCTCTCAACCTTTCCAGACTACTGTACCCCTTTCAGGAGTCTGATTTGTCTTACATACCCCCAAGTTTCACCTCACTTAAAAACTACTTGCTTACAAAATCAGATAAAAACTTACAAAAGTGTCACAGCACATTGTTACTGAAAAATTGCTGACTTTCTCATTTTTACCATGTCATTATAAAATAAATCAATTGGAATGTAAATATTGTACTTGCATTTCAGTGTACAGTATATAGAGCAGTATAAACAAGTCATTGTATGAAATTTTAGTTTGTACTGACTTCACTAGTGCTTTTTCTGTAGCTTGTTGTAAAAGAAGGCAAATATCTAGATGAGTTCCAGGTACCCCCTGGAAGACCTGTGTATATTCCCAGGGGTTTGTGTACCCCTAGTTGAGAACCACTGCCATAGAAAAACTCCCTAATTATTTACAACTTCAATGGCCAGAGCCTCCAGACCTTTGTGAGTAACCCTGACTCACCCAAGTAGTTCCATCACTGTCACAAAGCTCTATATGCAGAATGGGGCCCACTGAGTGCAATTGTGCTATTCACTTGACTAAGGGCTTTGCAAGACGTGGTCCTAACTCATGGCTTTGCAAGATGTGGCCTCAACATTTTGAAGGGAAAGAAAGGAAGCAACATGATCAACTTAAAGGAGATTTATATCTTTTCATTTTTTCTCCCTTAACAGCCTTTTTTAGTCCTTTAGAATTTGAGGTTTTTGCAAGGAAGTTAGAAGCAAACATTCAAATTACTGTCCTTCTAAGACAGTTTAAGTAAAACAGGAAATAGGTAATTCAGGAAGGGCCAGGCTAAGAGCCTTAGCAATGTTATAGGAAAGAAGTGGTTAAGGATCTAGATGATTTAATCCAGTTTTAAGAAAAGGTTTTACAGTGAGCAATTAGATGCTGGTTAAGGAATTAATCACTAATGGGTCATTAACTCTGACTGCTATTGTACAGTTAACAAGCTGAGGCAGGATTATTAGACTCAGTACCCAATTAAGGAGGAGAAGATATTTACAACAAACTGAACAAGTGGGCTCTTACAATGGAACAGAACAATTTGAGAGAAACGTTATTATGGACACACAAACTACCCAGGGTACAAAAATGTATGGATGTGGACATCTGCAGCGTGCCTAGAGCTGTCACTTCACTTTCACTACATCTTTTTTTCCTAAATGTGGGTATTTCCCGGCTCGTCTTCATTATTTTCAGCACTAGAGGAACATATTGTTTTCTTTTTAAGGACATGATTGCCCACTAACTACCCTCCTTCCACACACAAATATATAAAACATTTTACAAATATTTGTAAAATTGTGCATGAGAGAGAGAGAACATGTATGTAGCTAGACAGTGTGCAGTTATGGACTATTTAAGGACGTGACTGCACACAATCAAGCTGTCCAGCGGTGGCTCAAAAGCATGAGTACCAGCCTCAGGGCAGCCGGTTAAGAACCAGTACACAAAGCCCAAATTGGCTGTGAGATCTATACTGAGCTTTCACCAACCAATGATCAAGTGTAAACTTCTCAGGCGCTCTAACAGCTTTAGCACGAAGTCACAGACAGTCCCCTTAGGTACTCCAATCTGTCTTGTCACCCAGGTAACCTACTTTTGTGATAGATGGTTCCTTACATCAAGGATCACAGCAATACTCAGGTTACTCCCAGTCCCAAAGGACAAGTCACTTACCCCAGGTCAACTGCACTTTAGATCTCACACCAAAGACTTGTATTGGCTTGTAGCCAATCCTATAATAAACTATATGCAGGTTTATTATATATGAAAAGGAAGCAAGAGAATTATTTACAAGGTTAACATGCAAATGAGTTACAATCTTAAGTTTCAAAAAGTAATAGAACCTTCTATAATAAGCAAGCTCTGTATGAGCCTTTAGGGCTAACTCAGGCCAAGCACTGATGATCTTTTGCTTATACAGTAGAACCTTAGAGTAACAAACCCCAGAGCTACGAAGTGACTGGTCAACCACACACCTCATTTGGAACCAGAAGTACGCAGTCAGGCAGCAGCAGTAATCACACACACACATACACACACACAAAAGCAAATACAGTACAGTACGGTGTTAAACGTAAACTACTAAAAATAAAGGGAAAATTTTAAAAAAAAGATTTGACAAGGCAAGGAAACTGTTTCTGAGCTTGTTTCATTTAAATTAAGATAGTTAAAAGCAGCATTTTCAAAGCTGTATTAAGTCAACGTTCAGTTGTAAACTTTTGAAAGAACAACCATAACATTTTGTTCAGAGTTACGAACATTTCAGAGTTATGAACAACCTCCATTCCCCAAGTGTTTGTAACTCTGAGGTTCTACTGTACCTAATAATCCTTCCCCAAAATCCACGCAACATAAAGATATCATTCCTCCTTGCTAGGGGGTTTTATTCCCTTCCCTCTTCCGCTTTGAGCTGCAAACTGAGCTGATGGGAGGAATTTACTTGCAAGACTAATTTTCATGGGGGACAGGGAGAGTAAAGAGCAAAGTCTTTTGTGCTCTTTAATGTTCCACTCTAGTTCATCTGGTGACTATGGGCCTTCCTGTTAGGCAGGAAATAACACCTTGTGTTGGAGACCAGTATGTCACACCATTTAATGTCTCTTGCCTGTCTGGTGATTTATACAGACTTTGTCTACGCTAGCGCTTTTGTTGGAAAATGTTTTGCCCCTCAGGGATGTAGGGAAAAAACAACCTTGACCAGCGTAAGTTTCACTGACAAAAGTGCCAGTGTGGACAGAGCTATGTCAGTGGGAGACACTCTCCTGCCAGCATAGAGCAGTTACACAGGAGACCTTAAAGTGGTGCAGCTGTAAGTTCCGTGGTGTAGACATCACCACAGTTACAGAGGCTTACAATGCAAACACTTCAATATTATCTTATAATACGTGTCACAGCCGTTATAAGTGAGAGTAATGCAGGCAGCAATTGGCAAGCATTCCGTAAAATCTAAACACTAAACAGTATTTAACAATACTAACACACAGGTAAGCCAGACAGGTTCCAGCTATGTATTCATCAGTGTTCAGTGGAGACAGGGGGACTGTGGCATGAGCTGGTGCCTGCTCTGCTAGGGTCACATACACTATCTGTCTACACAAATGTATGCTCGCTCTCCCTCTCTCACACCCATAAATGTATAATTTTACAACTATTTGTTACATTCTCTGCATATATTATGTTAGGGGTGTGTGTGTACACATAGGACAAGTATATATATACTTATTAAGGCCCTGATCCAAAGCCCATTAAAGTCCTTAGCAGTCTTTCCATTGACTTCAATACAGGAAGCGTTTGGATCAGGACTTCATAGAGCTAGATTTAAAAAAATTGTATGTATATATATATTTATATCTATAGATAAATGACAAACTATCATTGAAATTTCAGCAAGGTACTTATTAATCATTAGAAAGAACAGACATAGCAGTAGTCAGGCAACAATGAAATTAGGGCCTCATGCAAACAGTTACTCAGGTGCATAAGTGTTTTCAGGATCAGACCCTTTGTTGAATTGTTGCCAGATGATGATGATTACCACTGAGGCAGTAGCTATTCATTAGTATTGTTGTCATTGTTCTGTCCTTTATTGTTAGAGCCTAAAGAGTGCTGGGCACTTTGCAAACTGATGTAAAGGTCTCAGTGCATTTCTAATGAACAGGATATTGCATATATACTAATATGTGTAATCATGCCAGCCAAGGGGGAAAATAGATGTTCTCATTCTGCAGAAGAAGAAGAAAAAATCCCTACCTGTGTAAAAGTAACTATGAATTTGTAGAATCAGGCCTTAAACATCCACAACTGAAGCTATAAACAGCAGCCTTTCCTTGGCAATCTATAGCCAGTGTTTTATTCACATCGGTTCGTTAGAAACTTACAAACTACTTTGCTTGGTCATGAAAGATAATGAAGTGCTATTGTTACCAAGGGGCAAGGGGCACCTCTGTGAAGATGGTGTAATGCTATTGACATTAATGGAGTTACTCCAGCTTTACAACGACATGACTGAGAGTGGAATTAGTACATAATGGGTCTGATCCATAGCTTCTTGAAGTCACTGCTAAGATTGGGCCCAATATTTTATAATGTGTTGAATTCAGAGTGGGGAAGGGTGTTTTGCTGGAAGATGCAGTCCTCAAAGGGATCAGAGAAGATTTGGGGGAGTGAATTCTCTTCCAATGCCCCTACCATCTCCCTGTTCGTTTTCAGGTCCCCAAAGCAGTGTGTGTCCTTCTACTCTGGAGAAGGAAAAGAGAGGGGAGATGGAAGGCGAGGAGGCTGTTTTCAAAATACAGCGATTTCCATTATTATTTTGCAAAAGCAGCTCTCAAGTCTGCAAATGGGCCACGTTGTTGGGAAGGGCTGTTTAGAAATTGCTGTCTAAGGTTAAAAAGCTCCCTGAAGTGAAGCTGAACAAAGCTGACGTGCTTGTTTCTGACAGGCCCCTTAAAGATACGCACAGATTGTGAAAATATAATTAGAAGCCAGCCTTTGTCTGGCCACAATGAGTGGGAAATGTTGAAAGAGGAGGTCTCCCCGTCTTTATTGACCCGTCCCCAGGACACAATGAGGGGGCTTGTGAGTCCTTCTCCTTCCCCTAATGAGAAACGTTAATTGCCACAATTTCCAGAGTGTGTAAAGCACCCTGTGCCCAGCCAGAAGAAGGGGTGTTTTCTTTAAAAGGTTCTCAGCCCCATGAAATGTGGTAACAGAGATAATGGGAAAGAAAAACGCTGTGGTTTTAATTCCTGCAGCTCGGACAATGGCGAGGGGCTCGGTGCAGATGTGTAATTTTAATTGCCGCTGATTCCCTCACGTGGAGCCTGCAGCGTCCCCCGGGCAGGGACCGGACACGTCCGGGGGGCTGCTCCCTGCAATCTGCCTGCTCGCCCCGGCCTGCCTGCGGCTGGGGGAGGCTTTAGGGGAAGGGCGCTCGCGCGCGAGAGAGATTTGGGACTTTACCTGTTTTTATTTCTGAAGAGCCCCAGCGTAACATTACCCGGCACGGAGCTTTTGCTTCCAAGGATCAAACGGGGTTTTAGCCCTGGGGATTAGAACAGCATCTCATGGGAACTCCCTTCTTGCCTTGCACCGGAACAAACTAGGTTCATCCCCTGCCCTGACAGTTTAGTTAGCGATTTCCTGCCATATGCCTTGTGGGGGTTAATGATTATTCCGCAGTTCCCACGCGATAGCGGGGGCTTTGCGGATTGGTGCCTGATGATGTTAAACAAACCCAACGGACAAGTAAAAAAGAGGCGAGAGGAAAGTCACGTCTAGTAAGCTCTTTGCAAGACGGGGGCACTGACCCTAAATACCCTGTGAAGGTAATAGGGGGTTACCTGTATAAAGACTGCAGGATGGGCGCCTGTGTGAAGCTGATTTCCAATAGTCACGTTTGCACCTCTGTCGCTTACCCTCCAGATAGCTGTGCGCGTCACCAGCCTGTGCTCACCTGCTGCAATGACAGGACTATGGCAGGTACCTCGCCCAACTCCCTATTTCAGCCACAAGCTCCTGGAGGTCACGGGAAAGCTGCAAGTCTCCCAGCGCCTAACGGACTTGCCAGCCATGCGGTCACCATTCAGTTCCATGTTTCTGTTTTCCGGGGCATGTTGGAAGGTTGTCCCGGGGAAAGGCAGAGCCGTTCCCGGGGGGAGAAGCTGACGTCAGTTATTCACCCAATGGGTGAATCACAGCATCATAATATTTACCGCGTTGTCCATCTGCACAGACAGTTACTAAGGCAGCCTCAACCCACCTCTGTGAGGTGGGTGAACAAGTGTTAGCCCCATTTAATGATGGGGCACCTGAGTCCCCGAGAAGTTAGTCGAATTGCCCAAAGTCACACAGAGAGTGAATGAGAGAGCTGGGGCCAGCACGTGGGGGTTCCGGGCTCCCGAGCTCCTGCTCCGACGGCAGGGGTGTGAGAGACCCCTTGGGGAGTTCTGGCCCCTCGTACAGAAGAGACAGCCGGGAGGACACTTCCACCCCCGCATTGCAATAGAGGCTGGTTGGTTTTCCGAGAGTGAATCACATGGACAGGGCCTGATCCAAAACTCCTTTAAGTCAATGGGAAACTTTCCATTGATTTCAAGGGCTTTGGATCAGGCCCCAAGGAAAGAATGCTAAAAAAAAAAAAGAGGGGGAGGGGTTGAGGAAGGGTGTGGGTGAGAGTATACCAATATTTGTCATGCCTTTACAAAATGGCAACAATACTACACTTCTAACTTCAGAAAATAACGTCATCCCGTCACCCTGAGTGCAAACTGCACAGGAGATGTTAAAACAGGGAGGTAGATTTAACATCGAAACTAGTCAATTAAAACTGGAGGAATTTTAGCAAAAATAGATAGATGGGCAGGAGAGGGAGCTGAATTTATTTCCATGCTTTTGTTTGGGTTTTGTTTTCATGCGAGGGTCCAGTGACCCAGCTGTGCAGACACCTTTCATTGTCCGGATTTAAGAAAGAAAAGGTTTCATGCAAAATTCATGGCTCAGCTTAGACTTCCTTATTTCAATACGATATTGTGCAGGACAACTGGGTCCTTCTCGATGGGAAAGTTCACAGCTAACCGTTGTTTTGGAAGTACTCACGTAGCTCTGGGAGTTACACTGGCCGTGTGAATCGCCTTCCGCATTCTTGTCTCAAAGTTTTATACACTTAAGACGCGATATCTTTGTTCAAGGAAGAGTTCTCATTTTAGGCTGGACCCTGCTATTGAGCGGGTAGGCAGGAGGCTCCCGAGGGACTGGGTGGGATTTTTCTGATTGCACGAAGAAGGAAAGGAAGCTTGTGATATTTCTTAACTCAAAATTCACTAGAATGCCCCCATTTGAACCCCAAATCCCCTTCCCCTGTTATAGGAAAACGAACCACCCTCTTCACAGTGCGATAGCTCTTCTGAATGTCGTAAGGACTCGTGCTTCTGGGGTGGACTAGGAAAAGATCCTTCCGGATTGAAGTCCCTTAGTTGGAGGGGCTGAACTCACGGAGACTGATTGATTGCCTTCTGTATGCACTGGGCTTTTTGCATCCGTGTGCTCCACCGCTGGCTGGCACAAGTCACATTTTACACCAGTGCAGGATCTTTGCACTAGCAGTTTATTTTGATACCGCAACATGGAAGTAGTTACATTGGTGTAAAAATACAAACAAGCCCTCAGCTAGGGCTGGAGGCAGATGGGTGCAGAGCACTCTACCCCTGAGCCAACAAAGCACTTAATCACCTGTCTAACTTTAGTATCAGAGGGGTAGCCGTGTTAGTCTGAATCTGCAAAAAGCAACAGAGGGTCCTGTGGCACCTTTAAGACTAACAGAAGTATTGGAAGCATAAGCTTTCGTGGATAAGAACCTCACTTCTTCAGATGCACCTTTAAGACTAACAGAAGTATTGGAAGCATAAGCTTTCGTGGGTAAGAACCTCACTTCTTCAGATGCAAGAAGTTCTTCTCTTGAATCTGAAGAAGTGAGGTTCTTATCCACGAAAGCTTATGCTTCCAATACTTCTGTTAGTCTTAAAGGTGCCACAGGACCCTCTGTTGCTGTCTAACTTTAAGCACCTGAGTAGTGACGTTGAACTCACTGGGGCTACTCATACAAGGAACATTAAGCAGATATTTACATACTAGGCTTTGCTGGGCTGGGACCAGCATGCTCAGCCACTTGTAGGAGGGAGCCCTTACAAGGGTGGCTTTTATTTTTAAAATTACCTCTGATTTACACTGCCTAGGTGGCCGCAGAGTCAGACTCAGGCCGGGCAGGAAGAGTTCAGCTGGGGAAAGGTGGCCAGCCTGGAAAGCAGTGCCTGGGGAAAAGTGACAACTGGATGGGGACAATTTACTCTTCATCCCTTCCTCTGCTGCACCAATGGAATCCAGCCCGCTCTAAAAAGCTCTGGTTGCTGTTTTGATCTTTCCAGTCCCGGTTTCACACCGCAGTGACTTTTTATTCGCAGTTAACAGCGGGAGAGAGATGCAGGTGAATGGCTGGAACATGCAGCTACAGCAACGCACCAAGCCCGTGTCATTTCACTAAATACAAGGCCAAAATATTTGCAATGACATTTTGACTGAAACAGATAAATGGGAGAGGGGGGGAAGAGAAAGGTAATGAGAATTTAAACAGAGGAACCTCCTCGATTACTTACAGCTGTTTTAACCTGGGTGGTTGTCACACAAATACCTGTTTATTGACTTAGTTGTCTGCGTGACAGCGACACACAGATCACTCTGCACTGGAAATGGACCTGGAACACACCTAGTTGTGTGCTACCTCGTTAACACCACATTGTATTTTCCTCTCTAATTGTGGAGAACAAGAATAGTCTAACACAGTTGTTCTCCAGGCCGGGGCCCGGAGATTGCCCCTTCCCGACCCGTGGTTTAATGAGACCAGACATTTAGACTGTGTACTAAAACATGAAACAGAATCAGAAGACACACTAGCTACTGCTCATATTTAGTAGAGATCCATTCGGAATCAACAAGTACAATGCGTGGTCTTAAAATCGTCCTTCTTTAATGTTACAAAACCCCCTACGACTACACATTTCTCTGCCCCTACTGTAGTTTTTAATATAACCAAGTGTCCAGCCAACAAGTAATATCAAATTATTAGGTCTTTAAACTAGAATCAAACCCTAATCTGCACAGGGATATAAAAGGGACACGAAAAAATACAAACAGAGCAACTTTAGGGGCGGGAGGCTACTGGGACCTAAGAAACGCTCCATCTGGGATGTGAGCAGCTTGCGCTAGGAGGCTGTTCCTTCCTCTCAATTACATGCCTACAGCAGAGGAAAGATCTAAGATCGGTGACTTATTTTCCTGGTGGGATCTCTTTATCAAAAGGTACCAGCCATGCTGGTAGGGTCCTCTGTTGTTCTGGGGTGGGTGGGGAGATGGATCTCTGCGCGTCCCTTCAGATTGTCTGCCACGGTTTCCCAATGGACTGAATATGTTCCTTTGCTTTCAGCCGTAACGCAGCTATGCTGGTGTTCCTAGGATCCGTCTCTTCCAAAGGGAATTTGTCCACAAAATTGGTCCCGCACTGGTAGGGCGGAGGAGGCCCCATTGTCCCCAGGGGTTGCAAGGTGTGGCTTATGGGTGGCGGCGAATTCAGGAAAGGCGGAGGGGTGTAGCTGCTGGGGAGGCTTTGGGGGGAAGCCACGAAGCCGGGCAGAGTCTGCAAAGGGGTGCTGTTAGCCATCGGAGGGGTGAGCCAAGACTCCAGCGGTAAATTGCTGCTGATTGTGCCCATGGCGGAGGGCTGGGGGGATCGGCTGAAGGAGAGTATAGGGGAGTCCTGTAACTTCATTGAAGTGACTTCCAGTTTCTCTTGCCTTCTCCATTTGGCTCTCCGGTTCTGGAACCACACCTAAAAACACAGGTTGGGGATTAGCACCGAAAGGGGGAAATTCTAATTTTCCTCTTGTCAATTCCAATGCAAAGAGCAAATAATAAAACCATAGGATAACAATCAGTCTCCCCGCTGTGCTCCCTTGCTTCTCGAAGAATGCCCCCAGCTCTGCCGCTAGCTGAGACACCGGCCAACAAAAACGCTGGAATATCGAACTAGTTCCAGCGCGGCCAGGGATGGGGGAAAGCGATTCCTTGGGTTGAAATCGTTTCTTTTAAACCGAAATCTTTTCAAAATCGCTTGCGGGAAATGGGTGGGATTGAATTTCATCCGAAGGCAAAAGATGCGGGTTATCCGCGATGCAAAGGAGGCAGAGTTCCTTTTTACGTGGAGAATCACCATATTTGGGGGAGGGGGGGAATATGCTGGTTTCTGGGTTGGGGAGAAACTTTCTGAAGCCAGAAGAATATATCTGAAGTCTCCTTTAAGGAGACATACATGGCAGAAGAAAGCAAGACAAGGAAAGTGTCTGGGATATAAAACACAGACACACAGATTTATCATTTCTTCTCACGTTCTCTAGTTGAGGTGGGAAATTTTAGTTATTTCTGGAGTTCTCCCGGGATAACCTTCCTAGCCTTCGGTGTCGCTTAGTGTGTGGGTGTGGCTTTATCGGAATATTATGGCCTTACTGCAGAAAAGATGGAGGTATCCCTAATAACTTCTCCAAGACGCACTGGTAACCAGGGTACAGAAATATTTCATGCCGTTTCCGGACTATAGGGAAACAGCCATGGTTTAAACGCAATCAGTTCGGGCCGGATCCAAAGCCCACTGAACTTAATCGGAACCTTTCCGCTGACTTCAGTGCGGTTTTGGACCAGCCCCACGAGACGCCCCGAAAGCAACGCGGTGAGCGCTCACCCTGCAGCTAGGGCGTTACATAAAACCCTTTAACGCGGGATCCCGGCTGAAATCAAGCTTGATCTTTTTTTAAAAGAAAACCCTTAGAGGCAATTTTATCTCACCCTCCCCAATCAAATAATTCCCCATCCACCCAAATCTGGTCTCACTAGTCGCTGTGATGAAATTAGCACCAATTTTCCTTGCAGGCAGCTTTAAAACCCCCACACCGCTTGGAACCGCTCCCAGATTTTTCACAGATGACTAGTAAATATTGAAGGCTTTTCAAGCATTTTAATGACCCGGGGATTAAAGATAATTCAGCCTTAATTAAAGCAAAACAGTTTAAACGCCGCGCGGTGGGAAAGAAGGTAGATTGCGGGCTGGCCGGCGAGCGGGGAATGTTTCCGTGGGTCTCTACGAAGGGGAGGGAGAAATGTTCCTCCTGGGAACAAAATTAGGCCGATCGCAATCTCCGATGCAAAAGGCGCGATTAACAAAACGCCTCCCCGCACGATTCCCGGGCGTGCGAATGAAAGCGGGGCTCGGGGGCGCTCTCCTGGGGACCGCGGCTTAGCACCCCGGAGGCGGGCCGCGGGGCTCGCTTACCTGCACGCGCACTTCGGGGAGGTTGACCTTGACGGCCAGCTCCTCGCGGCTGTACACGTCGGGGTAGTGCGACTTCTCGAAGGCTCGCTCCAGCTCGTGCAGCTGGTAGGTGGTGAAGGTGGTGCGGTTGCGCCGGTGCTTCTTCTTGGGCTGCTCCTCGTCCGCGAGCTTGGCGTCCGGCAGCGGCGGGCTGAGCCGCTCCTGCGGGTGCTGGAGGCAGCCGGGCTCTGGGGCAACGCGGGGGAAGAGACCGTCAGGCGGGGCCCGGAGCTCACCCGCGGCGCAGAGCTCGCAGGCTGCCAAGCCAGGCCGCGGCCCGGGACGCACGTGCCCTGCTCCCCGGGGGAAAGAGCCCCAGGCCCGGGTCCCCCCCTCCCCGAAGGGGGCTGAGTCCGCCCCAGCCGGGTCCCCCCGCCCAGCCCCCGGCTCACCTTCGTACTCCTCGGCCCCGCTCTCCTGCTCCTCCGGCGGCTCCCCGGGCATTTTGGGGTAACAGGGTCGGGGGCTCCGCTTGTCCGCCTCCTTCAGGGCCCGCGGGCTGCCCACGGGCTGGAAGGCGCCCAGCAGCCCGTCCTCCTTGGGGAAGCCCAGGATGGCCTCGATGCTGTGCAGCCGGGACGGGGGGCCGCCGGGGCTCCTGCCCAGGTGGGCCGAGAGAGAGAAGCTCCCGTCCGCCATGCTCAGAGGGGAGCCGGGCAGGTGCATGGAGACCCTCTGCCCCGGCTCGTCCCTCCTTCTCGGCGCTCGCCCGCTGCCCCTCCGAGCTGGGCTGGGCTGACTCCAAGGCGAAGCCCCGCGGAGCTCCGGGGGCGGAGGGGGGAGGGAAGCGAGCCGTCCCCCGATCCCCTGATGTCAGAGCCCGGGAAGGCTGTAAACCAGCCCCTGAGCACACTGAGTCCTTAAGCTGGGCTGGGTGTCAGAGCCCGTGGCCGCCTTGTCCTTGAAGCGTCGCGGCTCGGTGCCCGGTGACCTCTCCTCGCCGAATGGCTCAGGCCTGGCTCGCCGGAGAGTTTTAAAGCTCCCTTCCGCGGGCCGTGGTCAGCTGCGCCCGCTGTGCGCTCCTCTCCGCCACTGCCACGATCGGCATCAGCCCGGGGGCTTTGTCTTCCTGGGGACACTGTGTCCACCTGAGTGAATGGGGCGCTCGACTCCTCCCCGCACTGCCAGGGAGCGGGGGCCGCCCTACGCATTCAGACCCAGCTTCGCAGGGCGAGAGCTGGCGAAGCTGGAATTAGCCGGAGGCTTGACAGAGGAACAATTATTCCACAGTAATGAGTAACTCTCAAATCCTCTTGGCGCTGGGCCGGGTTTGGATCGTCAGACCCGAATGTGGGGAAGGCCCGATTAGAAAACCACTTGGTCTTTTAAAAAGTGGATTTCAATTGACCAAAGCCAATCACAAAACCCAGGTAAAAATGCAGCTACTGCCCTAATCAGATCATTCAGATGTAGTGACCTCGACATCTAACCTACTGTGTTGCTATCATACTGCTTCAAACAACTCATAAGAACATAAGAACGGCCATACTGGGTCAGACCAAAGGTCCATCCAGTCCAGTATCCTGTCTACCGACAGTGGCCAGTGGCAGGTGCCCCAGAGGGAGTGAACCTAACAGGTAATGATCAAGTGATCTCTCTCCTGCCATCCATCTCCACCTTCTGACAAACAGAGGCTAGGGACACCCTTCCTTACCCATCCTGGCTAATAGCCATTAATGGACTTAACCTCCATCAATGTATCTAATTCTCTTTTAAATCCTGTTATAGTCCTAGCCTTCACAACCTCCTCAGGCAAGGAGTTCCACAGATTGACTGGGTGCTGTGTGAAGAACTTCCTTTTATTTGTTTTAAACCTGCTGCCCATTAATTTCATTTTGGCAACCCCTAGTTCTTATATTATGGGAACAAGTAAATAATTTTTCCTTATTCACTTTCTCCACACCACTCATGATTTTATATACCTCTATCATATCCCCCCTTAGTCTCCTCTTTTCCAGGCTGAAAAATCCTAGCCTCTTTAATCTCTCCTCACACGGGACCTGTTCCAAACCCCTAATCAATTTAGTTGCCCTTTTCTGAACCTTTTGTAATGCCAGTATATCTTTTTTGAGATGAGGAGACCACATCTGTAGGCAGTATTCAAGATGTGGGCCTACCATGGATTTAATTCAGCCGACCTTAGTTGAATCATTATTTGGGAAGAAGTCTACTTATATGCATTTTTAAAAACTTTTTAAATCGATTTTTTTAAAAAAGATATCAGGTCGCCTTGCTAGATTCTGATTACCTTGCTTTCTGGGTTGTCTTTTTATCCCATTTCCCTTTTTAGATTTTAATTAGTTTGCTCTGTATTTGGATATTTCTGGTTTAATGTCCTCTGTAAAATGCATTCGTTGCTTACAAGTAATGGCTCTCTGTTGGGAGGGAAAAGTCTTTTTCTAAATTCGTTAAGCAATACATATGCTAATCGTTTTTCTATTCCTCTTTAATAAAAATCCGTTCTTGCTCTCAATGTTAGTGCAGATTTGTGGATAGATTTCCAAAGGTGCGTGGGAAAAACGAAGTGAACGAAAATGAAGGGCAAGCAAGTATAAGAGACGCGTTTCTCACGGTAAAACACTGATGGTTACTTCAGAGAACGAAGTGTATAGAAAATCCAAACGTTACTGGCATCGGAGTTTAACTACTGTCAGACCCTGGGACCCACCGCAGGCTTAACACAGCTTCTGATTTAAATGTTTCCTCTTCATTCCAGTTGTCACGAAAAGGGGCGTTGTTTCCTGGAAATATCACAACATCTTCAGCTCCTTCCTGTTGGTTTTACTCCTCCCAGTTTGTCCCACTTTAAATCCCAGTCTCATTGAAGCCAATGGGACTATGGGAGTAAGTAAAACAAGCAGGGTCTGGCTTCATGCCTTGACACCAGTGCAGGCTTGGGGAAGGGAAGGGAAGAGATTTCGTAGACAGACTTTCGCCGCATTATAGGGGCGTCAATCATGGTGCTGGTCAGCAGCTGGAGTCCGATCAGATCGTTTCCCTTCGCCAGGGGATTGCTCTCCAGCAATTCTGCATGGGCACCAGCTGCACATCCAATAGACCAACTAACTTCTTCAGCAAGTTAGGGGTGCTGGAGAGACACTCTCGGCTTGGCTGCCAGGCAAAGCACAGCGACCCCTTTTCAACGCTCAGAGCTCAGTGATAGCAGGGAGAACCTACATAAAATTGACAATGGGCTTGCTGGAGCCTTTCATGAAGTCCAACAGGGTAGTTAAAATTCTACCGTGTGTCTCAGCTCATCAGAAACCTTTAATTACATTAACCATAACAATAAATAATCCATTAACAGGTAGAGTTCTTGGTCCATACCTGACGTTTTCTCTGACCATCTGTTGACGTTTTGCTCTCCAAATTTGGCCAACGTAATTAAAAAAAAAAGCATAAATAGGTTTCAAATAGAAGCTGACTTCAAACGAAGAGGGGTTATGTGTTGGGATCACAGTTACTGATCTACCATTATTTCTAAATCTGAAAACGGATCTGGGCGTTATTCCTAAAACAAGCTGAGCATAAATAAAGGAGGTTAAAACTGAGATTCTGAGTTACACGACGGCTGGAAGGAGTGCCTGGCTCCTCGCGGGGCGATAACCCTGACCGAGGCAGGATAGAAGCAGTGATGAAGTGATCAGATGTGCCTAATGCCTAGAGATGGAATGATTTTATACTGGATGATCAGACATGGGGCCACTGAGTGGACCTTCAACTAAGAAGAGGGACGGAACAAATTGCAAATGAGCTTCCCGCAGGGCAGGGAAACCATTCATAGTACTTTGCTGTCTCGGATAGTGTCAGAGTTAATAGTTATGCCAATGGTATGGCCAACGTGCGCCCATCACGTAGGACAGTCAGTAGAGGAGTTTGTGCCTGTTCAGTTTCTGCTCACCAGGAGGGAGAGGAAGTTAGTGAGCTAGTTAATTTTCCCTTGGCACTTGTCTTTCCCCCTACCTGAGGAAGTGGACTCTCTCTCTCTCTCTGGATGGACAGAAAAGTCTAAAGTGAGAGAGGAAAAATACACAAGACAGCAGCCTGTAGCCTATGGGCACGTTCAGATCCCGCGTTTGTTCCTTCAAGAGAGATTGGCAGCGCTTTCCTGCGCTCCTGCCCACACGCTGCTAAGGGGCTTATGGTTTTGTTTGTTTCCCCAAAGATAATTCCGTTTAGAACTGCCCGGCTCTCCCGCATAGCGCCAGCTGAGGTTAGCCTGGAGTTACTGTGTATTGGGGGAAAGCAGGAAAAAACTCAGCAGCCATTGGCAAGGAGGGAAGAGCCAGAGAAAGGACAAGAAAAGGTTAGGCTAGCTTTTGTGTGCAGTATAAAAAGCAAGTCAATACCATTGTGGGGGCATTGGCGGGTACTCAAAGCAATCAGCCGGGGGTCATTGTGATGGTTTAATCTACATGTGTATTTCCCAAGAGCGCTATTAGTGAAGATGAATGGACTGTGCAATGTCCCTAATTTCTTCTCATTTGGAGCTGGATGTTTAGGGCCCTCACACCCGCACACAAAATGCTCCCGTCCCTCCAGAAACACGGGGCACGGAATCCCTCTGCACGATGCAGCAAAACGTAGAAGAAGATGAAATTACAAACTGCTGCTCAACTCCCGAGCAGGGAATAAGGGCACAAAGGAGCCAGGGGAGCGCACCTTCTGCAAAAGCCACAGACTGTGGTCCTGCAGATGGGCTGTTTTCGTGTCTCACCAGGGTTGGATCAAAGGTAGGGTGAAGCAAGAGGGTCCAGGTTCCCAGACCACAGTGTGCAGGAGTCCTCCACTGTGACCTAACACAGCAGGATAATATCCTATCCAATGTCCGAGGTTCCTTCCTCGTGGCTAAGGAGCCCCTATTTTATTTTTTACCTTAGCATCCCATAATCTATTATAAATACCTATATGACATCCATTACCACACAGGCTTGCAATAACTACCCAGAACATGATGTATAATGTGAGGGGGTCAGCTGCCAACTCCCCTCAGAGAGAACTAGCGATTACTGCACAGACAATATAACAAGTTTGTCTTACTTTATCCCCCCCAACCAAGACTAACACTTGCAGTTTAGGTTAGCAAACGGAGGAAGGGTAATTGCTTGAACGTCTTCCTTTGATACTAAAGCATTAACCACTAGATAAATCCTCTGCACACCACTGAATCCCATCTCACACTAGTGTGACATCTCAGAAACTGATCCCATGATAGGCCGGAGCTTAGCAAAGACGATTTCGCCTTGGAAATGACAAATAGGGGAATAGGATAAGATCTGAAAATATCAATCATCTGAATCAAGTAGCTGGGATATTCCTCTCCTTTGTGAGATAGTCCCCGCCCCTTCCCATTCCCTAGCTTCTTGCAAAGGTGTTTTGTATTATTACTATTATTGTTGCAGGTACTTTATGAAAAAAGTGTGAGACAAAAATAGAGACTATGTGAAGCGTTTATATACCAGCTTCTACACATGATGCAGAATAGAAGAGAATAACTTATCTCCTGTCAATAATACTCAGCGATATGCATCAATTTCTCCCTTATAGGGCAGGATGAAAGCAGAACCACAAAGCACTGACCCACAGAATTCTGCTTCCCTTTTCCATGTCCTTTATTTGTCTAGATCAAATGATCATTGCCTTTACCCCTCCCCCACACACACTTAAACTGTACATAAACAAAAAAATTGTTTTAACCGTTACAATACTTACCAATATGGGTGTATGAAACAACGGAGTGCGAGCGCAGGTTTTAAATAGGCAGCAGGTTTAAAACACACAAAAGGAAGTATTTCTTCACACTAAGCACAGTCAACCCGTGGAACTCTTTGCCAGAAGATGCTGTGAAAGCCAAGACTATAACAGAGTTCAAAAAAGAACTAGATAAATTCATGGAGGATAGGTCCATTACCCAGGATGGGCAGAGATGGTGTCCCTGACCTCTTTGCCAGAAGCTGGGAATGGGCGACAGGGGATGGATCACTTGATGATTACCTGTTCTGTTCATTCCCTCTGGGGCACCTGGCATTGGCCACTGTCGGAAGACAGGATACTGGGCTAGATGGACCTTTGGTCTGACCCAGTATGGCCCTTTTTATGAAGGGTAAATATGGCTCTCTGGATGGACAGCGAAGTCTAAACTAAGAGAAAAAAATACACAAGACAGTATCAGCCCGTGCTTATTGGAACATTCATATTCCCTGTTCGTTCCTCCAACAGACAGTTATAAAAATTTATAGCAATTTGTATTGTATTTTTCCTGTCTCTACATAGGTCATCTTATTTGCACATTAAAGCACTCTTTTTGAAAACACAACTTGAACTTTACTGGGGAACTGGCGTCCTTCGCTTATTACTTATTGCGGGTTGCCTTGCAGTGCTGTGTAACATTTATCAGAGGGGTAGCCGTGTTAGTCTGAATCTGTAAAAAGCAACAGAGGGTCCTGTGGCACCTTTAAGACTAACAGAAGTATTGGGAGCATAAGCTTTCGTGGGTAAGAACCTCACTTCTTCAGATGCAAGTGAACAAATGTGTAACATTTGTTTCTCGACAGACGCATTTTCAGTTCCCATCCACCTGGACAGTTGATGATATTTGTTCAGCCCAGTGTAGATGAAACATACACGCAGCATTAACAAGGAACGCGGAAAAGGTTAGCTGTCCGCTGTAGGTTACTACACGTGGGAGTATACAAGACTGAGATTAACTATGTATCTGTTCAGTGTCCAGCACAATTCAGCCCGATTTGCCAAGGCGCTTCCCCAGTAGGAGCAATGTTAAAGAATAAATAACGATGGGTCACTTCTGTGGTCGGTGAATAAGCCAGGTGTGTGCCGCTGAGAAGCACAGACCTGGGCCGGTTGCACCAGTGATTTCTCCTGAGAGGGCGGAGCTGGGAGTTTCATGCCGCAAAGCTATATTAATGCAATCCTTCTTTACTTGTTTTCCAATTAGCCTAATTGAATTCAGATTGCTTAAAAGTGGGCACCAGAGACGTTTATCTTGATGGGATGACGGCCCTGAGCTCTAGCGATCCTATTAGCGGTAAGAATGCAAATCCCAGGTAGAGTCCCTCTAGCAGCAACAGCAGCAGCTCCCATGTGACAGACCCCTGCTAATCTGCCGTCTTCCCGGCGAGTCCCCCACACCCGTATGCGGCCCCCTGCCTGCGGGCGAGAACGTTTAGAGAAAGTACTTAGAGCAAGATCATTTATTAATTATTAGTGGTGGTGTAATAGGAGCGCGAATCTGGGCCTGGCTTATTCCTGGCTCTGCCCCAGGCTGGTTTAATGACTAGGGCAAGTCACTCGGGGAAGCGGCCATTGATTTATATTTGGTGTGTGTGTGTGTGTGCTCGGCCTGACCCAACCGCAGATCTGATTTTCAGAAGCGCTGGGCAGCCACAACTCCATGTGCAGGCGATGGGGCCTGCGAGTCTTGAGGCGCGAGGGGGTCTCAAACCGGGCACCGCCCGCGAAGGCGCTCACAACTAGGGTCTCGTTATGACTTTTTTTTTTTTTGGACTTCCCCTCGCTCCGTTTTTCACACGTGTAAACTGGAGACGTGTACCTACCCCCAACCATGCTGTGAGAGTGAATTCCCGTTTGGGAAGCGGCGTTAGGTGCTCTGTAAAATGCAAAGCTGTAGTAACACTACTGCTGTCCAGATGCACTAATCAAGAAGCAGGACAAGAATAATTTTGGCTGGGTTATCAAAGGACTCTAAATCCCTTAAACTCCTTGGACAATCCCGAGCTTTATTTCTAAAAGGCCCACCAGTGCCACAACATTCAGGGTGAGATGTAGCTAATGAAGATTACAGTTTAAGGCTACAGTGCCTTTAAAAGGGAACAACATGCCTCTAATAAACCAAAACCTGCTGCTAGAGGGGAACCCCTTGGAGGCAGGGACTCTCTCATTGTGTGTCTTGTGTAGCACCAAGTAAATTGTGGAGTTTCACGTAAAATACAAACAAAACCTTTCACTTGCGGACTGCTAGCGCTTTTGGCGCGGGGGTGTGTGTGTGTGCGCGCGCACTTCCTCTATATAAACATGAAATAATAATAATAATTTCTCTGAAAAATAACCGGGGGAAGCGGAAGTGAGCGACACAGGGATCAGCCTCAACTCCCCGTGAAGAAGGTTGAGTTTCAGTGAGGAGGAATGGACTGAATCCCACACGCCAAGGGCCACCCCAACAAAGCTCAGACACCTACTAAGCCAAGGTGAAGTGGCAGATACGTAGAGGGCTTGGTCTACATTGAGGATTTTCTCCCACTTTTGCTCTGGCCCCTACGCAGCGCCACTCCTGGGAGCATTAGTGCAGATCAGTCACAGCTGTGTTTAAACACCGTCCTCCACACAGGCTCAAAGCAGGTCCAGGCTGCCCCTTCCCCCGTTTTTACCACCCATGGAATGGTAGCCGCTGGGAACTGTGCTTCTGATTGATGCAGGTGGGATGGTTGAGCTCTTTTTGTGTGTAAAATCAGTTCGGTTCAGAGCTCTGCCGCTGGCCTGCTGAGGGACCTTGGCAAAGTCCCTTCACTTCCATGCCTCAGTTTCCCCATCGGTAAAATGGAGATATTACTGATGCTTCCCTTCTTTGTAAGGTACTTTGAAATCCACAGAAGAAAAGTGCTATTTAAGAGGTAAGTGGCGTTATTAAGGATTTTGTCATTTTTTACTAGTAATAAACGGCTAGATTCCCTGTGAGACAATTTACGACACTGATTCTTCAAAGCTTTGCACTCCTATTTAACGATCTCTTGCCAGTAATCTCATTGAAGGCAATGGACCTAGTGCTCACAGTTATTGGGGCAAATAATGTCTTTCCGTATTTGACTCGTGCATTTAAAAAAATAACCTTGTCAATTACCCAGAAACTCCTCCCCCTCCGTATTTGTCTAGGTTTGTAAACGCTGTTGAAGAAAGGGGCAAGCTGATTTCTGAAAACGCAAGCCCTTTAACGAGCAGAGCATGAGGTCATCTTTTTTAAGTGCCAGGCGGTGGGTCAGGTGACAGGAAGGATTTACTCTTCAATCCCCTTGCTTTTCATTCTCTGCTAGCTGCTGCTTTTAGATTTTTGCAAACCTAAAGCCGAATGGGAATCTCCCCTATTTCTCCGTAAAGTGCAATGTGTAAAAAGAACAGGAGTACTTGTGGCACCTTAGAGACTAACACGTTTATTTGAGCATAAGCTTTCATGGGCTACAGCCCACTTCTTCGGCTGCATAGAATAGAACATATATTGTGGAGATATATACACACACACACACATATACAGAGCATGAACAGGTGGGAGTTGTTTTACCAACTCTGAGAAGCCAATTAAGTAAGAGAAAAAAAAACTTTTGAAGTGATAATCAAGATAGCTCAGTACAGACATTTTGATAAGAAGTGCGAGAATACTTACATGGGGAGATAGATTCAATGTTTGTAATGGCTCAGACATTCCCAGTCTTTATTCAAACCTAAAGGGATTGTGTCTAATTTGCATATCACTTCGAGTTCAGCAGTTTCTCCTTGGAGTCTGTTTTTGAAGCTTTTCTGTTGTAAAATAGCCACCCGCAGGTCTGTCATTGAATGACCAGACACATTAAAGTGTTCTCCCACTGGTTTTTGAGTATTGATTCCCGATGTCAGATTTGTGTCCATTAATTCTTTTGTGTAGAGACTGTCTGGTTTGGCCAATATACCTGGCAGAGGGGCATTGCTGGCATATCACATTGGTAGATGTGCAGGTGAAGGAGCCCCTGATGGTATGGCTGATGTGATTAGGTCCTATGATGATGTCACTTGAATAGATATGTGGACAGAGTGGGCATCAGGCTTTGTTGCAAGGATAGGTTCCTGGGTCAGTGTTTTTGTTCAGTGATGTGTGTTTGCATTCCTGTTCATAAGTCATAGAAGGTGTTTCTTGTAGGCAGCACTATGCCTCTGTCAGCAAAGTGCCATCTCTTCCATATACGATTTTGAAACTTGTCTCAAGTAAGTGATTTGATTCCCAGAGGAGGTGAATATCTACAGATTCCAATGAAAATCAAACCACTTAGACATCTAAACGTAGATCTGGGTACTGACTATTAGTTGCCCAAGTTTCAAAATTCTAGCTGGTGTGTTTTTGTTTTAAGTCCTTGGCTTGTCTTTAAAAAATGGTGCATAAAATAATCTGATCCCTTTCAAAAGGTATTTTAGTTCACTCCACTCTTGTTAATATCAGCCCAGCTTCATTACAGCACCCATTTGCTTTGAAATTCTTATAGAGCTGCCCCCATATTTCAGTACAGATCACCCATACATTAAAAAAGACATTACTTCTTAGTAATATGGGACAGCGGACAGTGAAAAGTCTTTTCCAATAGTGACTTCTATAATTACACTTCAAATCTATTTGCTTCATTCAACCCTTAATTTTTATGGAATCTTATTAATCACTTGTGTAGTGATTGTACTTTCTCCTTTGACCCTTTAAACTGTGAAAATGCTGATCCTATATGTACTGACCAATTTAATTAGCTGCTTGAAACCACCAGATGCTTTCAATAAGCTTTTCAAGATGTTTCTGTCACATTTTAATTCAAAGGTCAAATGCTTTAGCTGTGTTTACTGTGGTGTTTTTAGATAAGGTATTTTAATCTGCAAAGCTAGACAAAGGTTTGGTGGTAGTATCAGATTGATATAGGGAAAAATATAAATGGAGGCATGGACTGATCACCAGAAGTTAAAAGGTTGAAATTGGGCTTGTGACAATTTTTTTTTCCCTTTGTGATGTAGAAAAACAGGCTGAAACTTTTTAGTTAACACACATCTGTTTTATTTATTTTTTTTTTTTTTAACCTAAGTAAAAACATTCTTGAAAACTCTGGTGACTGAGTTTGTCTCTTGTGATGTCATCATGTAACCAAACAAGTGTGGTGGGAAGATTTTCAAGCAGAAAATATTAAACTCTGACTAAAGTACTCTTTGGAAAAAGGGAGGGGGTCTTTATTAAAGCTTATCCTTGCCCCTTCAGTTAAGAGGTGAGCACTCACAATACACACCTTAGAGATGTCCCAGAAGTCTTTCAGAAAACGAAGGGATGACCAAACTTGACATTCCTGCTATTTTCTAAGGTGAAAAAGCCAAAAAACTACAAACAATACTTTTTTGGGGGGGAACGCCCCATGCTTGTACGTGGGTTAGAGGAGAACAAATCCAGTTATTAGCAATCCTTTGCAGTTCACCTTTGAAACAATAGTTGCCAAGAGATACAACGTAATGGGTGTCTCAGTTACACGGCTAGCTGTACCGCTGCCCCACTCTGGTCTCTCCAAATGCATCTTCCAGGTTCCAGGCCTCATGTCTTAAACTATTCTGGGATGGAATTTCAGAATTCCTCCACTCTTAGACCAGGCCTTGGGGCTATAGTCCCCATGGATCCACCAGGCTTACTCACCAGATCTGACAGGGTGTGGCACCTGCAGTTCTTCCCTTCAGGAGCCTGTGTCCAGGGGCGACTACAGTGACAAGACAGCCTTCTAAAGCTAAAAGTGTTGTTTGTTTTGCAATAGGAACAAAAAGCATTTAGGGGAAAAAGGGTTTAAAAAAACCAAACAGTCCATACCATCCCCTTATGGTAACCTAGGCAGGCCTAACTTCTTCAGACACCCCAGGAAGTGCCTATGTCTCAATCTGGTTTCCCAGAACAGCCCCTCACTCCGTTAAGAGACACTCTTTTTAAACAGCCAGAGTTCTTTTTTTGTTCTGCATTCTTGAGCTCTGGCCCTTCTGGACAAACTCAGGCCTGTAGGCTCAGTAGGAGATTAAGCTAGGATCCTCCTCTGACATTGTCCCTTAATGACCCTCAAGTGTTTGCTGAGAAGTTGCTTATCTTGAGCCATTCTTTCCTTTCCTGACAGTCCACCATTAAACCAATATATTCATACAGTAAACATCTCAATCACCAGGTCTACATACAGTATTCATAAATTAGTACAGAGCAGCTCCAATTGCATCACAGTTGGTTTAAAAACTTAAACTATACCACATGGAACTACCTTATACTAGATGATGGTGAAGTTAGTTGCATGGATCTACAGATCTTTATCACTAACGTCTATGATCCCACGATCACACGCATTGGGAGCATTTTCTTCATAAGGTGATTCTGAATTAAAACTAAATAGCTTGATTCAACACTCAGGAATCTGTCAACCAATAGCTGTGAATACAGTGTAAATGCGACAAAGATGATAAAAAAGCAAAAATCTAGGTTGTCAGGGTTTTGTAAGAGTGAAAGAAAGTTTTCTGGCCAAAGAACTTAAACAAAACACAACAACAACCACACCACACCATTTCATTTATACCCCGCCCATACTAATGCATGTGCTTAATTTCACTATTATTAGTGGCCCATTGACTTCAATAAGAACACTTGTAGTGCAGCAAAGCACAAGTGAGAATTTGGGGACATACCAAGGATAAGAAAGCTGGTTATCTGGGATGTTATAATCCTCCTAGTATTGCAGTCTTCCAGAGAGTCTTCTAGGCCAGATAAGAATGGACTTTAATTTAAATTAAAAAAAAGCAAATTTTATTTTGAAAAAAACAAATCAAGCTTTTTTTTAAAATGGCACAAATCCATTCCTCCCCACCCCTTAGTATTACATAGGAAGCACAAAAAAAAGACCCATATTGACACATCTGTCAACCTAGGCATGACCAAGGTCAAATTTGCACTACATATAGGGCTTATTTGGTGGAAATAACAGGTTGAGCCAAACCAAACTGTCTTTACAACCACACCCTTATATACACCCACACACTTAAGCCCTAGTGTTCAGACACCCTGCTTTTCACACGCAATTATTGTGCAACTTTGGCATTAAATGGACTAGCCCATTTGTAAGGAATTAAAAATAATTTGTTTAATCAAACCCCTTCAGGCATCTATCACTATAACAGAAGATTAACTACAGTAGCAGAAGAGATCTAGTAAAAAAGGTAGATTTACTATTCATTAGCTAATTGTATTTTGTTATAAATAGGGTAGCTACCAATTTATGGAAAGACCCTACACCCATTCCTTCATCAAAGGACTGAACACCAAGGAGTGACATTTCATCTTAGCAATGTGAGTATATATATAGCATTAATTTGTTATACTGCAATTTCTATACATGCTTTATTTTATCATAATAAAATTTTGAATTTCATCACTTAGTGTGTCACTAAAGATTCTTAGACTGAATTAAATAAGTTACCTGCGATGAAATCAAGGCCCAAACCTTGGGCTTACATTATTTTTAAATTTTGCATCTAAACATATTATTAATGAGAATATTCAAATAAAAGTTTATAGTATGGGGAGCCTAGCACAATGGGGTCTTGATCTGAGGCCTCTGGGTGCTCGCTGTTGCAATAGAAACAGATAAAATAATAATGTGGTAGGTATAGAGGGCTGTATGTAGCAGTCACCTCTGTAGTCTATCTTAAAAAAAAAGTGATTTAGGGCCAAATCCTGCTTCCCTTGCACATATGAAATCTCCAGCTGCTTACATGCGTGAAGCCCTGTCTACAGTGTGACTAGAATCACAGCAGGGAAGCCAGTTACAAGAAAACTTGCAGTCCGAGGGTGAACATCCGTTTCGGTGGTAGAGTAACGCTGGGAGGGTGTATCTCCAAGGAGCCTTTTGCAGAGCTCCAGCCCAGTTGCTCCAATGGTAGGTTCAGGAGATACCAGTGAAGTTCAGCTGCAGGGAACTCCTCCCACCCTGGAAGAGCCCCAGAGATCCACAGGTGGTGACAGACACAGGACAGAAGCCTCCATACCAGGCCCTTGGCTCCTAGCAGTACAGCTCCTTTGACTGTGGTTATATTAGCTTTTCTGAGTTAGCTCCATGGGGAAGATCAGGAGACTAGTTACATCTCCATTCCCAGGGCCACAGAGGGACCACTTAGTCCCTGCCTACTTCCCTTTATCCTTGGTGCAGAGCCTGATAGTCACCTCATCATTGTCCTGCTCCTGAGGTCCTGTGAAGAGGGTGGGGAGGGAAGAGTACTGTGGAGGCAGCTGACTCCACCCTTCTGTGGGAAGCCCACATGTGAAGGGGGTCCTCTTAACAAGGAGATCTTGGAAAGATGAGGAAGCAGCTGTCTATACTGCAAATTAGATGCAACTCCCACCAACGATTCCCACTGGAGTCACTGGGAGTTGTTCTGCATCCCAGGGCCCCTATTCTGTAAAGAGAACCATGCAGATGAAGTGTCACTACAGCCAGGGGTCCATCTGGATGCGGAGTCTGTCTGCGTGGTTCTCCTTGTAGGATCAGGGGCCCTGTTTGTAAGGGAGTTAAGGGATATGATTGATTATTATCCAAGTTCTCGGATGGGGTTGTATTGGACAGGTAGACAAGGCCCAAGGAAGCAGGATTTGGTCCTTAATGAACAAAGACTACATCAAATTGAGGGCTTGATTCTCATTTACCCCATTCTGGCTGCATAAAGGGGCCTTATGTGAATATAAATAGTGGTATAAAGGGACCTCAATGTACATGAGAATCAGGTCCTTTAAGTTTGTTATTCACTTTTAACTTGACTTTAAAATACAATGTAGATTTTATTTTAACAATGAAATGCTTCCAGCACCATTGTATAGGGCTCCCTTTCTCCCCTTGGAGCAATCAGAACAAACAGTGTCCTTGGGAAGCAGAAAGATTTAATTTGTCAAACTAATTTGTCATCCAACTAATTCCCTACTTTAAAAAAAAACAAAACACACTTTATACTTCCATTAATCATAACAAGAACATCGTCCATCCTCTAAAACCCAAGAGCAGTCAGTTTTCATTGATAATGTCACAGAATAGTTATTATATTTAAGTGAAACCACAGAGAATGTACTCGAACATGAGACAATATAAAGAAATCCAAGTGAAGGCCAGTTGCTGAAGCCTGCACTCAGAGTAAGGGCTGCAGGATCAGGTTCAAACAGTTGAACTGAAGAATGTAATTACACAGCAGGTAACGCGAGACTCTCCTTTGGTTCTACATACAGCACCATTCATGCACAAGGAGGATAGGTCCATCAATGACTATTAGCCCAGATGCTCAGGGACACTATCCCATGCTCTAGGGATTTCCTAAATGTCAGACTGCCGGAAGCTGGGACTGGACAGAGGATGGATCACTCAATAATTGGCCGTTTCTGTTTATCCCCTCTGAAGCACCTGGCACTGCCCACTGTCAGAACACAGGAAATGGGCCTGATGGGTCATTGGTCAGACCCAGTATGGCTATTCTTATGTTCTTATAAGGAATTTCAAAGCCTTTTTTACTGTTAAACTGGCCAGATTGGAGGAAGCAAATACCTGGATACTGTCTGCATTTAAGGTTTTGTAGCCAGTTCTGGTAAGGGTTGCTTGTTTAGACATCTGGAAGCCTTTCAGGCACTGAGGAGCCAGAGTATACTAGAACAAGTCTCAAAGAGCTGGCTGAAATTTTTCATCTCAATCTTTTTTCCCCTTTTTTAGGATAAAGCCAAAAATATATATTTTTGCCCCCAAATTTTGGTCTCTTCTCCTCCTTTCTTTTCTTTTCCTTGACACTGAGGACAATAGCACGAATGCGGTCTAGGATTTTCTTGCACACCCATTTTTATTTTGTGTCCATCTGTAACTATTCCAAAGTTGATGAAGATTTGAAAAGCGACAGACTAGCAAAAGGAAAAGGTGTGTGTATGGAGGGGGAAAATCCAAGCCCCTGGGCGCATCAGTCATTTTGTTGCGCTCAGTGGCAAAAAGATAGAAATTTGTCAACTTTTAAAATATTTGTTTTTCAAAAAATATTAGGGCTGTTAAGCGATTAAAAATTAATTTCAATTAACTGTGCTACTAAACACTAGAATACAATTATTTAAATATTTTTGGATGTTTTCTACATTTTCAAATATCTGTATTGTGTTGTAATTGAAATAAAGTATACAGTGCTCACTTTATATTTTTGATTAAATATTTGCATTGCAAAAAACAACAAGTTTTCCAATTCATCTCATACAAATGTAGTGCAATCTCTCATGAAAGTTGAACTTAGAAATATACAAAAAGATAACTGCATTCAAAAATAAAAATAAAACTTTAGGGCCTTCAAGTCCACTCAGTCCTACTTCTTGGTCAGACAATCGCTCAGACAAACAAGTTTTTTTTGTTTTAAACATTTGCAGGAGATAATGCTTCCCGCTTCTTGTTTGCAATGTCACCTGAAAGTGAGAACAGGCGTTCTCATGACAATGTTGTAGCTGGCGTCGCAAGATATTTGTGTGCCAGATGTGCTAAAGATTCATATGTCCCTTCATGCTTCAACCACCATTCCAGAGGACATGCGTCCATACTGATGACGGGTTCTGCTCGACAATGATCCAAAGCAGTGTGGACTGACGCATGTTCATTTTCATCATCCGAGTCAGACGCCACCAGCAGAAAGTGGATTTTCTTTTTTGGTGGTTCGGGTTCTGTAGTTTTATGCATCAGAATGTTTCTCTTTTAAGATTTCTGAAACCATCTTCCATACTCATCCCTCTCAGATTTTGGAAGGCAATTAAACCTTGGGTCAGTGCTGTAGCTATCTTTAGTAATTTGATATTGGGACCTTCTTTGTGCTTTGTCAAATCTGCAGTGAAAGTGTTCTTAAAATCAAACACCATATGCTGGGTTGTCATCCGAGACTACCATAACACTAAATATATGGCAGAATGAGGGTAAAACCATGGAGCAGGAGACATACAATTCTCCTCCAAGGAGTTCAGTCACATTTAACTAATGCATTTTTTTAAAACAAGCATCAGCATGGAAGCATGTCCTCTGGAATGGTGGTTGAAGCATGAAAAGGCATATGAATGTTTATTATATCTGGCACATAAATATTGTACCTTGCAATGCCGGCTACAAAAGTGCCATGTGAACACCTGTTCTCACTTTCAGGTGACATTGTAAAGAAGAAGTGGGCAGCATTATCTCCCATACATGTAAACAAACTTGTTTCTCTTAATGATTGGCTGAACAAGAAGTAGGACTGACTGGACTAGTAGGTCTCTAAAGTTTTACTTTGTTTTGGAGAGCAGTTATGTAACAAAAACCCTCTACATTTGTAAGTTGCACTTTCATGATAAAGAGATTGCACTACAGTACTTGTATGAAATGAACTGAAAAATACTAGTCATTTTTACAGTGCAAATATTTGTAATCAAAAGTAATACAGTGAGCACTGTACACTTTGTATTCTGTGTTGTAATTGAAATAAATATATTTGGAAGTGTAGAAGAACTTCCAAAAATATTTAATAAATTTCAATTGGTTTTCTATTGTTTAACAGTGCAACTAAAACTGCAATTAACTCAAAAAATAATCTCAATTAATCGCGCGAGTTAACTGCGATTAATCGACAGCCCTAGAAAATATTCAAAACCAAAAAATGGTTCTGCTTCAAACCCTGCACAATGGAAACAGCTCTGAGATTTCAACATGAAATTGGCTTTTTTCCCCACAGCTTTACTTCTATCTCCAGCACATGCCTTCCATGTGACTTACCTTGCCATTGCCCAGGTTGGACCACTAGGTCAGGAATTGGCAATTGGGAGGCGATTGGATGATGTATGCCTCGCCAAAGAGAAGGAACTGGTGGGAAGCTGGAGCAGATGGTAACAGGGCAGCACTTAAGAAGAAAGAAATAGCAATCCAACCTGGCCTCTCGTATGAGTTAAGTGGTGAGGGTGGGGCTGGGTCAGAGGCTGGAAGTGAGCCAGTTCCCTCCGTGGGAGGGAGAATCAGTTGCAGGGAGGATTAGGGTGTTGGATAGTTTGAGAACTAATTAGTATATTTAGTCTCCATGTTTGAAAGGTTGAACATTACTAAACACAGGTCTCAGCTGCAGCAGAAGTTGAGGAGTCTAAGCCCCTCAAAGAACAAGACCCCTAGTTACTGGTATTGCAGCAAATACATAGGCAAATGGAGTAGCTATTATGAGCTTAGAAATAGCTGACCCACAACCATAGACATTAGCATCTGTTTTCAAGAAATTTAGGGAGGAAATGTTGAGCACACTAACAGGGTCAGCACCCACCTCTCATGAGCGCCCCCTCTGGTTGCATATGTCCACGGTCTTTCAACCAGTCCCAGCCCTGCCATTGGGTTGTACCCCCAGGGCTTCCTCCCTGGAGGCAATGGTTTTGCTCTCTTAGCCTGTTTTGGCCCCAGTCTTCACCTGGGCCTCCTGATAGTTCAGTCCCCTTCTGGGAGTTTACTGATGTCCAATTGTAGGCCCTTCCCCAGTAGCCTGTGTGTGTGTGTGGGGGGAGGGGGGGGGGGGGGGGGGGAGGGATGAAGGGGGCAGGCACACCCACTACTCTGGTCCCAGCCCAGGAATACTAAGAACAGGAGCCACGCACCACCGCATCCCTTTAGTAAAATGATCTTCAGTTCCCTGGGCCACTTTCCCATGGCCCCAGCCCTCACCAATGCCTTACCCTTAGCTCAGGGTTCTTCTAAGCTCAGGCCCAGTAGCCAGCCAGGAGCTCTTCCTTGTTCCTCACTAGCACTGAGCTATCCGTTCTGTTGGTCTTCCCTTTGCCAGCCAGGAGCCCCTCTACACTCTTCTACCTCCAGCAAGGAACTGCCTGTCTCCAGCGCTGTAGCTCCATTTTATAGGGCCCTCCTGGGCCCTTATTGGCTGCTTCCCTTGCAGCCACTCTAGTCTGCTTGGAGGACCTCTCCACTGCTTCTCACCTGGGACAAGTATGGCAGGACTCTGAGGCCTCCAGCAGGGGGACTCTGGGCCTAGTCCACCCCATCACACACCGCCAGACGTTTTCCTTTCCTCTTTTCTACATGGCTGCTGGATTTTTAACTTTCACCTTGAGAGGCCCAAGGGACAGTCAGTTCAAACTTGCTAGATTAGGGATGACACATCTAGCACTATAGTACCTCCTACAGCAGCCACAGTGGGTGTGAGCCAAAGTTCCTGATCCTGTACTGTACTTGAACCTGCAACACTTGACTCAGAGACAAACCTGCTACCAACAGCTTGATTACCTGTACAGGGTTAAGCATGGTCAACTTCCCATCAGGAGGAGGCGTATATATTTTGAGAGGCTTTGAACATTCCAGTTTTAGTCTTCTTTCATATTTCTAATAGATACACACTGTATGACACCTGGTGTATCTGTAATCATCTGGTTACTATAACATATCAGAGCCCATGGTTTAATAATGCTGATTGCACATGTTTTGGGAAGCATGGTTTATAAATTACCAGTAATAAATATGTACAATTTTTTCCCTTCTCTTTACTTACACATCACCTTTGCCATATTTTGAAACCAGTCGTGTACGCCTGACTCGGGCTGAACCCCCATTGATAATAAATGCAACTTCTGCCTGGGTCAAGATTGTAGCCCATTTCCACAGGATGTGTTACCTGTGTTGCCAAAGCAGTTAAGATACAAAAAATAATAAATTAATTTAAACAGATTGTGTTGAAAATGCCCTCCTCTTTCTAAGAGAAGTCTTTAAATGCACTGTAGCCTTCTCAATGCTTGTCCTAAAAGTCACCTGCAAAGGGCTTTTAAAACTTTGGGCTTGTACCATTTGTGATTCTTGACAACTGTACAAAGAGGGGAGGAAAGCTTTTCTTCTTCTACTTTCTAACTGTTTTCTTACCTTACCAGTATTCAGAATGATAGGTCTGATTCACCTGGTCTTGTTGGGGGATGCAGCAGGTCTATATTGTTAGATCTCCCACCATAACTGAAGGAGAGTACTGAATCTTTAGCAAATGCTTTCTTTCCCTAGAAATGTTATTGAAGTCACTGAAGTTAGAGGGTGTTCAAACTTTAAGAGTCAAGGTCTACACTCCGCTTTTGTACCATATTGGCTAGGGATGTGGTTTTTTGTTTTTTTTACCAGTGTAGTTATACCGAGACAATCCCTTGTGTAGACTCAGTTATACCATTATAAAGATGCCTTTTACAGGTATATATTTCCCCCCCTGCCCATATAGGAATAAGATATACAGGTATAACTGCATCCACTCCAGGCGCATTGTACCACTTTAATTATACCAGTATGGTTAAAACAGTACAACTTTTGCATGTAGACATGGCCAACACCTTGATTCAAATCTCCCCTCCTCTCAGGCCCAGATCCTGCAATTAATTATGTGCAGGCACAGCCCTGCACCCATTTCAAGCTGCATAGTGAGTTGCACGTGTCGCTCAGTCTCTGGGCTCACAAAATGTCATCATAGGGTCTTCCATGCTAGAGAGGACCTACATTTTTAATGGAAAAAAGCAAGTAGGGAAACTCTCCCTCCCAGTGACAGGTTTTTTAGGAATGAATAAATAACATTTTTAGACCTTCATTAAACATCATAGAAAAGAAAAAAGGACCTTAAAAGCAGGGGTCACCTTTAAAAACTCAGGACCTAAGATTTATGGGGAACTTACATAATTCTTAGCACACGGTCTCAAAGGCAGAAGTTCCTTTCACGTATATTAAATTAAAATAAAGTGCCCCTTCTGAGAAGCCAGGCAACATCAGATTGATGCCACCTTGGTGTGAGTTTGTACTTGATTGACACCTGCCTGGGAGTTTGTGACTGATAACCTCAACCTTAAAGGGTTTTTTTCTCTGTTGGGTGAGGATTGAGACAGAAAAATACAGAGCTAGGGACAGTTGATGTGAAAGGAGTAGTATAGTCGGTGGCTTGAACTATGATTACTTTGATGGGAGGGTCTGAAAGTGGGGCTACAGCTGTGTATATTTTTCCTGCTACTATCTACCTCCAAAGAAACCATAAAAACAATATTATGTACATAATGGTAACAAAAATAGACTGGACACAATATCCTGAGTCTTTTTTGTCCCTCATAAACCCATCCCTGATATTCAAATCTTTCCTAACTGCTCAGCAGCCAGGACTGATGTATTAAATACGTAAACATTCCTGTAATTTTTTGCTGAAATCTCTAAATAACCTGAACTAATCAGAGCATATTTTCTGAAGCAAGTGCTGGGAAACAAACACATTTTAAATAAGATCACCTACATTTTCCCACTTCACAGAAAAAGGTAACCACTTTAAAATTACAAAAGTTTAGAAAATGTTGTGGCAGAAAATAAATCAAAGGTACACAGATATATAATATTTGAATATACTCCCCCAAATGAATACAAAAATGGCCCTTGATATGATATATACAGTAATGAACATTTGAAGCCATATAGTGCTCTCAATCTCTTTGTGCAACTGGAGTTGCACTGTAGATGGGGGACAGTATTTATAGCCCTTGCTGAGATGATAAACTTGTAAAAGTTTTGGAGGAACTTATCCAGTCTATTTTTTCTGTGATAAAGCACCTAAGGTATTGCTTCTTGAGCACCATATTGGAAAGCTTGCAGGCTAAATGCAAGCATTGACACAACACCTAAGCCAAAGCCTTGTCACCGCTAACAAAATGGAGTGGTGGGGGAGGTGAGCGAATATATTACATTTAGGGAATTAACCCATCCTTAGAAATTGATCCTACTCAAATGAATGGAAAACTCCCATTGACCTGAATGGTGCAGGATCAACCCCCTACTGAGGTCTTTTAATTCCTCTTTCTTACATACATGGGATGAGTAAACTGTCAGCAGCCATTCACATGAATGTTTGTTTTCTGGTTCAAGAAAATGTTATACGCTGTTGTTCATAAAGCTGGTGAAGTATATTTTTATTACATTTATTCAAGTAGGGGGCTGGAATAAAGGGGGAAGAACTTTGTATTCCAAGGGGATGTTGCCTTCTTCAATTGAGCAAAATACACATTTTGTGAAAGCAAAACTTTATAAAACTAATGCTTAGGATCAATATAAATGTCTCTTCAATGCTTTTAAATTCTAATTAAAACCATTGTGTTTAAATCAATACAAACATTGCAATCCAATCATTGCTGCACCAAATCCTGAAAGTGAAACTGGCTTCTTTGATATTCAGTGCCAAGCCAAGGGATATGCAACAGGCAAAGAGAGAGCATCAGCAAAGACAGGTACACTAGATTTTAAAGGATCTTTCACATTTAGTACCTAGGGTATGATTAGGAACATAGGGAAAGAAATGTGTTTACCAGACCTGGTTTAAGTTGACAGAATCCCTTTAAATGTTCAGTAATAGAGAGGCAGATGTTTCTCTGTATCCACCACTGGACTCTGAGAATGCCCAGCTACTTCCACACTGTATCCACCCTGTGAAGGTCCCATTTCAAAGCAACCACACCTCCTTTCTGAAGACCGTCAAACAGGAATTCCTTTGGAGCTTCTCAACAAAGCTCCTTCACTGACCATGTTGTAGCTACTGAAAGATACAAGGCACTCCCTCCCCTAGGGGATTCATGAGGCTGATCCCACAGAGGCCAGTTTTAACTCCAATAAACCCATTAGTCCAATATTAAAGGTGGAAGCTGTTGGGAAGAAGTAATTAAAAACTGGAGGACTGGGGGCAGGGGTGCTGAACTCTTAATGGATCTCACATCTGAAGTCCACTTTAAAGCTGCCTTTGGCCATTTCGAGGAAGATAAGTGAGACCAGGTTTGGCTTGTGTGTTCACAATGAAAAAGCGACCATATTTTAATGCATTTGTTCATCCTAAATTCATCCTTTACTTAAGGGGGAGGGGAGGGGAGAGAGAGAGAGACATATAAACCTCTCAAATAGCATTAATCTAGGTACACACACTGTAGAATATTTGTCAATTTCTTCCTGGCCTATCTGTCCAAGGAATTACACAGCCCGCGTCACTGTAGTATTGAGCATTCAGGGCCGCCTCTAGGCACCAGCAAAGCAAGCAGTTGCTTGGGGCGGCAAATTTGCAGGGGAGCAAGAATCTAGCATGGGAGCTGAGAACCAACAGGGGGCCCTGGGAGCTGTAGTTCCTTGGTTAGCTCCCTGCCTATAGAGCCAGCCCTGGAGCAGGGAAAGAACTACATTTCCCAGCATTCCCTTGGCCGCAATTAACAGGAAAGGGAGGGGAAGGAGTGTGGAACTGAAACCTCATGCTGCAGCTTGCTGTGAATGGTAGGGACAAAGCCAGCTCTAGGTTTTTTGCTGCCCCCAGCCCAGCCCTGGGCTCCCCCCGCACACCCGTGTTGCTCTAGCCCTGGACTCTCCCCTGCCCACACCGCCTGCTGCCCCTGCTCTGGCCCCCACCTGGGCTCTCCCCCCACCCGCATCTCCTGCCACCCCAGCCCTGGGCTCTTCTCTCCCCCCCCCCACATCCGCACCCCTTGCCACCCCAGCTCTGGCCCCCACCTGCACCTTCTGCCACCCCAGTCCTGGGCTCTCCCCTAAAGAAAGAATTGGATGGACTAAATGGACAGTGCACCTCTCTATCTGAAGCTTAGCAAGGGAGGTACATGGATCCCACTAGAATTTAAAATGAAAAATAAGGGAGGGGAGGCTCTACTAGGACCTGGGCAGCTTTAAATACAGTACCAGGCACGTAGGAGGATTTACACTTCTGAGCCAGGGAAGCAGAAATTGACTTTTCTTTTCCAGATTTAGCTAATATTCAGAAAGGGAATCTAGCACCTGCCTTCCAGTTTTGAACACCCTCAAAATTCAGGAGTGCTCAAGCTCAGTTTGGGCAGCTGTTACTTCATTTCTCCCAAATCACATATACTGATCCACTGTAACTTGCTGTAGAAAAAGTAAAATAAATGGAGCAAGAAATGCTTCCCAGTGGTTATTAGGACTGGAATTCCTCAAGGAATCAATTATGAAACATTTAGAGGAAAGGAAAGTGATCAGGAACAGTCAGCATGGATTCACGAAGGGGAAGTCGTGCCTGACTAACCTAATTGCCTTCTATGATGAGATAACTGGCTCTGTGGATGAGGGGAAAGCAGTGGATGTGTTATTTCTTGACTTTAGCAAAGCTTTTGATACTGTCTCCCACAGTATTCTTGTCACCAAATTAAAGAAGTATGGGCTGGATGAATGGACTGTAAGGTGGATAGAAAGCTGGCTAGATCGTCGGGCTCAACGGGTAGTGATCAATGGCTCCATGTCTAGTTGGCAGCCGGTTTCAAGTGGAGTGCCCCAAGGGTCGGTCCTGGGGCCGGTTTTGTTTAATATCTTTATTAATGATCTGGAGGATGGTGTGGACTGCACTCTCAGCAAGTTTGCAGATGACACTAAACTAGGAGGCGTGGTAGATACACTAGAGGGTAGGGATCGGATACAGAGGGACCTAGACAAATTAGAGGATTGGGCAGAAAAAAACCTGATGAGGTTCAACAAGGACAAGTGCAGAGTCCTGCACTTAGGACGGAAGAATCCCATGCACTGCTACAGACTAGGGACCGAATGGCTAGGTAGCAGTTCTGCTGAAAAGGACCTAGGGGTCACAGTGGATGAGAAGCTGGATATGAGTCAACAGTGTGCTCTTGTTGCCAAGAAGGCTAACGGCATTTTGGGCTGTATAAGTAGGGGCATTGCCAGCAGATCGAGGAACGTGATCGTTCCCCTTTATTCGACATTGGTGAGGCCTCATCTGGAATACTGTGTCCAGTTTTGGGCCCCACACTACAAGAAGGATGTGGAAAAATTGGAAAGAGTCCAGCGGAGGGCAACAAAAATGATTAGGGGTCTGGAGCACATGACTTATGAGGAGAGGCTGAGAGAACTGGGATTGTTTAGTCTCCAGAAGAGAAGAATGAGGGGGGATTTGATAGCAGCCTTCAACTACCTGAAGGGGGGTTCCAAAGAGGATGGAGCTCGGCTGTTCTCAGTGGTGGCAGATGACAGAACAAGGAGCAATGGTCTCAAGTTGCGGTGGGGGAGGTCCAGGTTGGATATCAGGAAAAACTATTTCACTAGGAGGGTGGTGAAACACTGGAATGCGTTACCTAGGGAGGTGGTGGAGTCTCCTTCCTTGGAGGTTTTTAAGGCCCGGCTTGACAAAGCCCTGGCTGGGATGATTTAGCTGGGAATTGGTCCTGCTTTGAGCAGGGGGTTGGACTAGATGACCTCTTGAGGTCCCTTCCAACTCTGATATTCTATGATTCTATGATTCTATGAATTGCTATTTTCAACAGCCATTGCTTTTTTTGTTAGTTTTAGTTTTATTTGTTTAAAAGGAAGACAGTGATATTGCATTGGCAAATTCCCCATAGAAACAAAGAATGGAACAAAAGAATAATAAAGGCACCTCAACTTTTCCTCATTTATGTAGGACAGTCTTACAATATGCATCCAGATAGCCTTCAATCACACAAGCTGAAAATTGTTCCACTTTACTGCAGTTCTGTAACCATATGGGAACCAATCCTGTCTGTGTTCTGTGCACATTCAAAATTCCTGCTGAATGACCCGCCCTGGGAGCGAGCTACCAGTGACCCAGGGCTGGGGCGGCAGGAGGGTGCAGTTGAGGGGGAGGGGGGGAGTGAGCGAGCCCAGGGCTGGCGGGGGGGGGGGGGCAGCAAAAAACCTAGAGCCAGCCCTGTGAGCATTAATAAGTGTATTCTTACAACAGAGAAGTGTTGTTATCCCTGTGTTACAGGTGGAGAACTCCAGCCCCGAAAGAGTACATGATTTGCCTAAGGGCACACAGGAAGTCTGTGACAGAACCAGGCACTGAATCTGATCTTGAGTCCCAGTTCACTGCCTTAACCACAAGACTATGCTTTGCACTAGCTATCGACGAGTTATCTCATAGTCCCTAATTTAATGTCACTTATTATAGGCTCTTTTAGAAAAAATAAATGCCTCAAGTCTGCCAGTCACTGAAGAGGACTAACTAACCTCGTGGTCCACAGGCAGCAGTTCTAGCAAGTGATCCAAAATTATGCCTCCCTGTAACAAAGCCAGTAGAGGCTGTGCCAAGCTTGTCTCAGCTGGAAGCTGGTCGTTGCATACTGTACCTTTGTGCTTTGAAAACTTCTGGGATGAAAAGGGCTAAACCAATCAAATTATGATTAATCATATCTTCGTGTTCACCTGATTACAGGACCGAATCCCAAAGTCCTTATTCAGGACCTAATTCTCCCCATTTATGCTTCGGTCACTCCCACTTTATATCAGGGCAAGTGAAAGGAGAAATCAGGCTCTTGGCATTTACTTCGGCTTCACTCAGGCAAGTCTCTGGTTGACATTGATGAAAGTTTTGCTTGAGTCAAGACTAAAACCTAAGGGCCAGATTCTGCTATTACATTAGTGTAAATCAGAAGCAAGTCAGTGGAATTATTCAGAATTGACACGGGTGTAGCTGATCATAAACTTGTTTTGAGTAAGGAATTTAGGATTTAGCCCACTGTAAATACGCCTCTACCCCGATATAACACGAATTCGGATATAACACGGTAAAGCAGTGCTCCGGGGGGGCGGGGCTGCGTGATCCGGCGGATCAAAGCAAGTTCGATAGAACGCGGTTTCACCTATAACGCAGTAAGATTTTTTGGCTCCCGAGGACAGCGTTCTATGGGGGGTAGAGGTGTACCTGCAAAACTGCAGGTAAGATAAATACTCGTGTCTAACAATTGCATTGGTTCTTCTTTCCTGATCTCACTGGTTCTTTGTTCTGAGATTTATAAGTAGCACATTTCAAGAGAAGTAAAAATATATTCTACCGTGTCTAATAACTGTAACTTAGTTACAGAAAAGCATGAGAAATAGTAGAGAGAAAAAATCGACAGCTGAAAAAGAAACAAAGCTACTATTCAAGTTGTGCAAATCCCAGACTTCAATCAGATTAAATGCTAACACAGGACACGTGTATACAGTATAAGATGCACAACAAAGATGATTGCAGGAGTATAAGGTGACACCATGAGTTAAAATACTTACCTGTCACTTCTGGGGATCTGATAATGATCATACTTTGCATCTTTCACCTGTAGAATAAGAACCAAATTCATTTCATTTAATAATCTCCGTTTAGCCTATGCTGGATATTTGTCAACATCAGAAACCCACAGCATTCGGAACCAATGGCAATCCAGGAGAGACCCACTACTGTAATAGTAAGTTTGTGTTGTAGTCCAGGATTGAGGAGCAGTTAAAGTAATTGGAGGAAGTTTGCGTTATTCGTTATTCCTGGCTCTAGTGCTAGCCACCTATCTTTGACTTACCACAAAAATCACTATATTCACTCAGAGCTGTGTGATTGTGCAGCATTTCCTGCAAGTTCTAAATCCATAAAGCATTTGTCCTATGATGCATTGTTATAAATTTCAAGATTTTTTTTTATGTTTAGCATAGAGGTGGTCAAAAAAGGGAAATCTAGTTTGCAAAATGTGTCAAAATTTCAACATTATTTTTGTTTTGAAGAGTTTGAAAATGACCCAATTTTCATTTGTAACATTTTTTCCATGATTTATTTTTTCTGAAAACAATATCACAGTGGTTATAGACATTTTTCATTTACCAAAGACCCAATTTCTGGTTAAAAAATTAAAAACCATTCTTATAAGCTTTTTGATGTTTTCAATACATTTTTTGGAAAAAAGGCAGCACTTTTTGCAAAAAATAATTTGACGATTTTTCATGAAAAATGTTGTTTTTGAAAATGCCATTTTTCCATGGAAAAACTTTGTTTGAAAAATGCTGACCAGCTCTAGATTAGTGCTATTTAAGCAGGTACATTGCCTACATTGATTTAAATCTGGAGGTTTAGAAGTCTCTCTCTCTCATATGTACACATATTGCTTTGGAACTATATGGCATGCCATCAATTTTGCTTGTACCGTCCAGCAACTCCCATGATACAATATTAAATTCACATGATTCGCAAAAACTCTCAAGCTCTGATTTCTCTTTCACATGACACAACATTTCTGTTCGGCTGCTTGCTTTATTTCAGTGAAAGTGGCTTGAGCTTTTTCTTTAATAGTGTCTATATCCATATTCTGAATGTTCTGTAACTGTCCAAGGATAGACTCCTTGTCTTCTTCTTCTACTTGATCCTCTGCCACCATTTTCTGGAGGTCTTCTGGTAAATCCACATCATCACCAGCCATTTGTATCTGGTTCTCATCCATTTCACTCTGTGAGGAAAAACAAATATAGTACATTCCATTATGACAGCATACTGCCTTTGCTAATATAGAACCTAACCTGGGGGGACGGATAGCTCAGTGGTTTGAACATTGGCCTGCTAAACCCAGACTTGTGAGTTCAATCCTTGAGGGGGCCACTTAGGGATCTGGGGCAAAAATCAGTACTTGGTCCTGCTAGTGAAGGCAGGGGGCTGGGCTTGATGACCTTTCAAGGTCCCTTCCAGTTCTAGGAGATAGGATATCTCCATTAATTTAAAAAATATATATTTATTTAAAATGTAAAAAAATTAACGTAACCTATCGCCTGTTGAAGTCAATGGGAGTCATTCCATTGACTTCAGTGGACTAGAAGCAACCCATGGGCACTTCAGTCAAAATTTTTAGACACAACAAGTAAATTTTGGTGTCCAGCCCGGGAAACCATAAAGAGGCCTGATTTTCAGAAAATGTTGAGCACGTGCCCTCTGAAAATAGATCCCTGTAAAGTGTCTCAAATAACACAATCAAAAATTGATGCACTCAGAATCACTTGACACTTTCGAAAATCTTGGCCATCACTATTAATGGAGGTGACAAGTTGGTACCCTGTGCGTGTGATCTATCTATATCAATAACATCATCAAAATCAACCTGGTGCAACTCCCATAGCTAACCTGCAGCATAACTCACTTCTGGAAGCTTATTCTTTCAGCTGTGACTTACAGATGACATGAAGCTATATTTTTAAATATTTTCTAGGCTAAGAAGTCTATTGTGCAGGTGGTCCAGAAGTCATTCGCTTTAGAGAAATTGTGCTGTCCTTTTTTTGTTGCAACGCTTGCAAAATATCTATTAGATCCTGAAAACAAAGCCAGTGTGGCAGTTTGCACAGTGCAAGTGAAAGCTGGAAAAAATAGATTGGTATTTCCTCGGACCGTCGGAAAAGGCCTCCGATCAAAGGAATGGTGGTGGTGGTTGTGCCGAGGATGGGGATTGCTCTTTTAGAATTTGGCCATTGTAACATTATGCTGGGCTGCCACATCCCTACCCCCAAATTAGAAACTCAGTAAGTCACTCTTTCTGATCTGTTTCTTTCCAAGCTGTAAACGATATCTGCAGTTCCCATGCAATCCCTTTTCTAAGGGAAAGCTGACAGGTGCGGAGGAACATGTGGTTTAGACAGAGACACCCCTTAGGGGAGTATCTATAAATGGAGATTCCCTGTGTCCTAATAAGAATGAGAGGATGGAAGACGATAAAATACAGGTAGGATCTGTTGAAAAACAGTCCAATGAAAAAAAGTCTCATTCAGTTACATCATGTAATGGCAGCCAGCTAAAAAGTGACAAGTTTTTTAAGTGCTTATATGCCAATGCTAGAAGTCTAAATAATAAGATGGGTGAACTAGAGTGCCTCATATTAAATGAGGATATTGATATAATAGTCATCCCAGAAACTTGGTGGAATGAGGATTATCAGTGGGACAAAGTAATACCAGGGTACAAAATATATCAGAAGAACAGAACAGATCATGCTGGTGGGGGAGTGGCACTATATGTGAAAGAAAGCATAGAATCAAATGAAGCAAAAAACCTTGACTGAACCAAACTGTATCATGGAATCTCTGTGGATAGTAATTCCATGCTCAAATAAGAAGAATATAGCAGTAGGGATATATTACTGACCACCTGACCAGGATGGTGATAGTGACTGGGAAATGCTCAGGGAGATTAAAGAGGCTATAAAAATAAAAAACTCAATAATAATAATGGGGGATTTCAACTATCCCCATATTGACTGGGTACATGTCACCTCAGGATGGGATGCAGAGATAAAGTTTCTTGACACTTTAAATGACTGCTTCTTGGAGCAGCTGGTCCTGGAACCCACAAGAGGAGAGGCAATTCTTGATTTAGTCCTAAGTGGAGCACAGGATCTGGTCCAAGAGGTGACTATAGCTGGACCGCTTGGTAATAGTGGCCATAATATAATTAAATTTAACATTCCTGTGGCAGGGAAAACACTACAGTGGCCCAACACTGTAGCATTTAATTTCAGAAAGGGGAACTACACACAAAAAAGTGGTTAGTTAAACAGAAATTAAAAGGTACAGCGCCAAAAGTAAAATTCCTGTAAGCTGCACGGAAACATTTTAAAGATACCATAATAGAGGCGCAACTTAAATGTATACCCCAAATTAAAAAACATAGTAATAGAACCAAAAAAGTGCCACTGTGGCTCAACAACAAAGTAAAAGAAGCAGTGAGAGACAAAAAGGCATCCTTTAAAAAGTGGAATTTAAATCCTAGTGAGGAAAATAGAAAGGAGCATAAACTCTGGCAAATGAAGTGTAAAAATATGATTAGGAAGGCCAAAAAAGAATTTGAAGAACAGCTAGCTAAAGACTCAAAAAGTAATAGCAACATTTTTTAAAGTACATCAGATGCCACTGGATAATCAAGATGCTAAAGGAGAACTCAAGGACGATAAGGCCATTGTGGAGAAATTAAATGAATTCTTTGCATCAGTCTTCACGGTTGAGGATGTGAGGGAGATTCCCAAACCTGAGCCATTCTTTTTAGGTGACAAATCTGAGGAACTGCCCCAGATTGAGGTGTCATTAGAGAAGGTTTTGGAACAAACTGATAAACTAAACAGTAGTAAGTCACCAGGACCAGATGGTATTCACCCAAGAGTTCTGAAGGAACTCAAATGTGAAATTGCAGAACTACTAACTGTAGTTTGTAACCTATCATTTAAATCAGCTTCTGTATCAAATGACTGGAGGTAATGTGATTTCAATTTTTAAAAAGGGCTCCAGAGGTGACCCCGGTAATTACAGGCCAGTAAGCTTGACTTCAGTACCGGGAAAACTGGTTGAAACTATAATAAAGAACACAATTGTCAGACACATAGATTAACATAATTTATTTGGGAAGAGTCAACATGGTTTTTGTAAAGGAAAATCATGCCTCACCAATCTACTGGAATTCTTTGAGGGGATCAACAAGCATGTGGACAAGAGGGATCCAGTGGATATAGTGTACTTAGATTTTCAGAAAGCTTTTGACAAGGTCCCTCACCAAAGGCTCTTAAGCAAAGTAAGCTGTCATGGGATAAGAGGGAAGATCCTCTCATGGATTGGTGACTGGTTAAAAGACAGGAAACAAAGGGTAGGAATAAATGGTCCATTTTCAGAATGGAGCGAGGTAAATAATGGTGTCCCTCAGGGGTCTATACTCTGGGACCAGTCCTATTCAACATATTCATAAATGATCTGGAAAAAGGGGTAAACGGTGAAGTGGCAAAATTTGCAGATGATACAAAACTACTCAAGATCGTTCCAGGCAGACTACGAAGAGCTACAAAAGGATCTCTCAAAACTGGGTGACTGGGCAACAAAATGGCAGATGAAATTCAGTGTTGATAAATGCAAAGTAATGCACATTGGAAAACATAATCCCAACTACACATATAAAATGATGGAGTCTAAATTAGCTGTTACCACTCAAGAAAGAGCTCTTGGAGTCATTGTGGATAGTTCTCTGGAAACATCCACTCAATGTGCTGCGGCAGTCAAAAAAGCAAACAGAATGTTGGGCATCATTAAGAAAGGGATAGATAATAAGACAGAAAATATCATATTGCCTCTATACAAATCCATGGTATGCTCACATCTTGAATACTGCATGCAGATGTGGTCACCCATCTCAAAAAAGAAATACTGCAATTGGAAAAGGTTCAGAAAAGGGCAACAAAAATTATGAGGGGTATGGAATGGCTTCTGTATGAGGAGAGACTAATAAGACTTGGACTTTTCTGCTTAGAAAAGAGACGACTAAGGGGGGATATGATAGAGGTCTATAAAATCATGAAAGGTGTGGAGAAAGTAAATAAGGAAATTTTATTTACTCCTTCTCATAACACAAGGAATCTGGTGGCCAATAAGGAATCTTAGGGATTGTCTACACGTGGAGTTTAAGCATTTGTTAAACAGGAACACGGTACTCTTATGCCGGAATAAGAATGTCCACACATGGAGTTAGTCAGGAACTACTCCATGGGTAAACAAGCCTTAAGAACAAAACTTCTTCCACCAAAGGCTCCTCAAAAAAGTGTGTCGGCATGAGAAGGCGCTCACGTACTACAGTGATAAGTGTGGTATTAGATCCTATATAGGATAAATAATTGGACAAATTCTTCTCCATCTTCTTTAAACCAAATATACAAAACAAACTATATTTAGGTCTCCAGTCCGCGTCTGTCTATGACAGAGGTGGGCAAACTACTGCCTGTGGGCCACATCCGGCCCGCGGGACCGTTCTCCGCAGCCCCTGAGCGCCTAGCCCGGGAGGCTAGGCCCCGGCCCCTCCCCCGCAGCCTCAGCTCACTCTACCACCGGCGCAATGCTCTGGGCAGCGAGCTCCTGGGGCAGTTCAGCTGCAGAGTCCAGCCTGACCCAGTGCTCTGTGCTGCACGGTGCGTGGCTGGCTCCAGCCGGGCAGCACGGCTGCTTGTCATGGTGCAGCCGCGCCATCAGCCACTGGTGCTCCAGGCAGTGTGGTAAGGGGACAGAGGGGTTGGATAGAGGGCAGGGGAGTGGTCGGGGGTGTGGATAGGGGTTAGGGCGATCAGAGGGCAGGGAACAGGGGGGTTGAATGGGGACAGAGGTTCCAGGGGCAGTCAGGGAGAAGGGGTGGTTGGATGGGGTAGGGGTCCCAGGGGGGCAGTCAGGAAGGAGATGGGGGGTTGGATGGGGCGACGGGAGATAGTCAGGGGTGGGGGTTCTGGGGGCGGCCAGGGAGTGGGGTGTGTGTGGATGGGGCAGGGGTCCCGGGGGGGCTGTCAGGAAGAAAAGGGGTGTTGGATGGGGCAGTGGGAGGCAGTCGCGGCGCGGGGAAGTTATGGGTGGTCAGGAAGAAGGGGTGGTTGGATGGGGCAGGGGTCCTGGGCGGGCAGTCAGGAAGGAAGGGGGGGTTGGATGGGGTGGTAGAGGGCAGTTAGGGGCGGGGGTCCGGGGGCGGTCAGGGGACAGGGAGCGTCAGATAGAGGGCAGGGGCCGGGCCATGCCTGCCTGTTTGCCCCTAACCGGCCCTCCATACAATTTCTGAAACCTGATGCGGCCCTCAGGCCAAAAAGTTTGCCCGCCCCGGTCTATGACATGCTGACAGTGAGGGACTGTATTGTGCATAATCAGAGCACTGGCTGCAGCATCGTTAAGTGGGGTAATGGGAGGACTTAGACAACAAAAGAGAGGGTGGAAGTTGGGCATGAGGCTGAGAATGCAAACGAGAGGCAAGGGAAGGAACTAGTTAAGCAATTAAAGGGAACAAAATGCAGCAAATACTATACACGCTTGTTTCCTGCTTGCCCACTGAAAAGCCCTGCCAATGGGACTATGTCAATTTTTCAAACAATGGCCATTTTGTTCAAATTTTATGGTGAATTCTGATGGGTCCAGCATTCATAAGAGCAGGATATTTTGACACAGTTCACACATCAAAGATAAGCATTAATGCCTCATTATATCTCCAAAATGAAGCATGACAGTGGCTAAGGCCCAATGTGAATAAGCAGTAATGCAGTCAGCAGGAGGTGTTTCAGCGAGTGAGAGGGTTCCGGTATCTGAATGAATCAATGTAAGAATGAATGAAAGAATGCACATGTGCAGTGGACATTCAGTCTCGGTTCTATAGCAAGGGAGCTCAGATTGGCTTACCCAACTGCTTAAGCATTATTTACTGTTACAGTTTTTCGTGTGACAATATATTTGACAGCTTTGTTTACCTCAAACCTGATTTTTTTCCATATGCTGTTAAAACAGCCTGGGCAACACCAGAGTTAATATGATGCAAATAAAATCAACATGCTATCTCGTGGCTGCTTGCAAGAAACAACAGGAATATGATTTGCTACCACTAGATCTGTTGAAGACAGCAACAATATTATAATGAATATTCTTTATAGAGTTAACAATGTGTTAATAAGGAAACTTTTGCTACAAAAGGAGTTTCTCTTCTTGAGGTTCTTCCCAACCAGTAGTATAGGTGGATGAGGGCAGACTTCAGATGACAAAAGTTACCCTACAAATTAGGCAAACTCACATTAACTCGTCAGCCATAGATTTCCCAACCTTCAGAATTGTAGCAATAAATGCACTAATACTACTACATAATGAATTACTGTATATTAAATCCTTACCTGCACATGTGTATACAGTACTCACTCGGCCTACCTCTACATAGGCAATGATGGGGTTGAACTGAAGTGTTTGAAGTCTGGTTTCAGGAGGCAATTTTTTGGATTTAACTAGTCTCTGACTATAGTGGGCCAAATTTAGAAGTGATGCAAGCAAGTACAATTCTAGTGAAGTCAGGGGAATTGCAACTGCTTACACCAAATCTGTATTTGGCCCAGTGTCTCTTAATCTTGCTAAGAATTCCAGTAGGGAATAGACTACCAATGGTACACTAAGAAGAATATAAACCTCAACCTTCCTTTCGAGGCAGCTTCTCAGAGCTCCAGTTTTCCTACTTTGATTGTTTAATGGAAATTTAGTTTAGATATCTGGATTCTACTGATTTGCGTAAGCCTGATAGAACAAATCCCTTATTATTTCTATTCGAAAACAAATTTTTTCAGTGGGAGCTAGCTGGTGCCCAATACTTAAAAAAATCAGTTCAATCATTCAGGTGCCTATATAAAGAATTAGGTGGCCAACTTTAGCACCCTGTTTTGAAAGTCTTGGCCTTAGAGCCTGCTGAAAAAAATAAAAATATCCTTTGTAATACATTTATACCAAAACCCACCAATCCCAGCCAGCGAATTCTTTTTAATGATTTTACATGGAAAGTGCTCAGACACTATGAATAGGTACCAGTATAAAATCCTAAGATAGATAGGTGGAAACATTGTTTTCACTGGTGAGGAAAGCACAGATTTCAATATTATTTTAACTGAGGAAAGCATAATGTTACTTGAAGGCTTGTGGTCTACTGATGAATCACACACTACTTTCTACATGACTCTGCAAGTGCTTTTCAACACTCACTTGAGGACTTGCACTTCTGAGAGCATAGAGAACATTAGCCACGGTTTTGCGTTAGCCTACTTCCTTTAAAGCAGCATCTGCTCTAAGCCAGAGCCCTGATTATGGACCTTATACATCAGTGTAATTAGCAATCATGTAGTCTAACCATTCAGTCTGATCAACTCTATTTAAAATCAAAGCCAAAGGGATGAAAGATCACAGACTAATCCATAGGGGAGCCAAACGATCTCCTCAATATCAGTAAGCAACAGACTACATTTAGGTTGATCATTCTGTCATGTGATTTGCCTGTGCCTAACGTACAGTGGTACTTGGATACGGTGAAACTGAACAGAATTCAGTGTTGTTTCAGTGCTTTGCAATGGGCAGCTGGCAATTCCAATTAGAGTGAATCTGCACCTACAATGAAAGTTGCATGCAAAATCTGACTTCATTAGGGCCATGGCTGTGTGCTGGGATTGCCAAGGGGAAGCAATTCTGCACCCCCAGGCACTGCTGTAGCCTCAGGGTTTCAGTTACACTGTGCGCAGTGTACTCCCACCTTTTTGTGGAGAAGAATGCCTGGCAGATTTATAGATCCACTAGCCCTTCTTCCCACAAACTCCCTTTGCAGTGGAGAAAGATCTCACCTCCCACCCCTGCAGAGCTCCATGGCGCACAACTGGTGTGTGAAGCCTGCATGGAATCCCCAAATCTTACTCCTCTTTCTACAGTGGAGCTATATCTGTTCTATTAGGTCTGAAGAGAGAGGATTTGGCCCTACAAGGGAGTCCAGTATATGTTTTGTATAGACAGTTCTCTGAAAACTCAGTGTTCCAAATTCTCCTCCTCAGGAAAGTTTCCCTTTGTGCTTTGACACTATCTATGAGGCAGAAAGAGATTATGTAGCATGCAGCATAACGTTTAGCAAATCACTTATTTCAGAATAGTGCAGTTATTAAACTGAGTCAGTGATAGTCTGGCTCCAAAAAAACAAAAAGGTTTTTTAGGGATTATGAGGCTGCATGTAATTAATGATGTTTCTTTTGTTCTTCATGCATTGTAAGAGGAAAATGTATTCCTTTTTTAACTTAAAAACAAAGAGAATGTAAGTGCATCATTTTATAATGAGCCTGTTATATGGAAGATGCTTAATGATATCTGTAAACCTTTTCCTTCAAGTGGCAATGACTAAGAGACTCTTCATACCCAGCAACCAGGAATCTGCCAAAGCAACGTCAATGGACAGTGAAAGTGCGGAGATTAGATTATACTGTACATTTCAGCTGCAGTCCAGATGGTGTTTAGAATGATATTTTGCAAAGTCTTACATAAAAGCTGGGGGTGGGGGGATTTATGTTTCACTTCTAAAAATATTCATGACAAAAATTCAAGAAACTGACAAAGTCCCACAATTCTTTCCCTCTCCCTTGACCATTTCATTCTGACATTTTACCCAGATCTAATTTTTCCTACAATTTTTCCACCTGGTTCCTCACTGCCACCTCAGACCTTCTTTTTAAAGAAGCTATAAGCCATTCATGTACAGCTAGAGAGATGTCATCTCCCCCCGCCCTTTTTTGGGGGAAGGAGGGTAAGGCAACAAGAAAGCAGATTTTCTAGCCACCTCCGAACGATCTGAGCACGAGTCGTGAGATGTACAGTTACTGATTTGAATATGCCAGTCTGGGCTTTAAATGTGCAAGAGATAAACACAAAAAATCAGAGCTAAAAATTCCACTCCATGGTCTCATTATTGGGCATTCAATAGCACAACACAGGTGGGAGCCAAGGAAAAGCACTGTCGAAGGTGAAAATAAACCAATTTACTTTTCAGAGGGTAGATTATACTCCCGGGGAGAGAAGAAGAACAGGGCACCAGTGGATAAGGAATGATGATGATGATGACGACTCCACACCAGATTTTGATGCCAGTTACAACAGTGTAAATCCAGACTTCATGAAGACTTTTGTGGTTGGTAGTGCTAGAGATGCCAGTGAATAAGGCACTG